>NC_140590.1:679411511-680746511 GCF_964204655.1 Triturus cristatus | reverse complement strand
GTGATCCGATCTACTGAGGGGTCCACTACGCGCTCAAGCCCGAGCGTTCTAGCTTGGTAGTTGTTCCACAGAGTTAGGACGACAGATGCTTCCGTTTTTGAAGTATAGGGTGGGGGGTTGGGGTTGTTTTGGTGTTGTTTCTTCCTCCTAGGGGGGATTATGTTGGTTGGGGATATCCTCCTCACGGCTGCTGTCCTAAAGCATCATGACATTCCTGACCTGTCCTCTGACCCGCTTTCCCGGTGTCTCTCCCCTTGGGGAGGCCCTGCGACTGCGTCCCCCTTGGTTTCACTGTTAGGGCTTCGCTCTACGGACGCCCCCTTTCCATGTGCCCTGTGTGCCCCTGGTTGGGGATATGGCTGACACTCCCATTCCTAAGGCCGCCATGCGTATCTTGTCTTGGAATGTCAATGGCCTTCTGGACCGTTTCAAACGAATGGCGGTCCTCAAGTATGCGCAGCGCATGGGGGTTGATGTCCTTCTCTTGCAGGAGACCCATCTTCTTGGCAATAACTGTCCCTTTCTTGCCCGTTACGGGTGTGATAGGGTGTGGCACTCAGGCTTTGCTAGGGGCTCCCGGGGAGTGGCTATCCTGCTCAGGCAGACTTTTCCCTTTGTTCTAGCCCAGGTGCATTTCGACCCCCAAGGTATGGCTGTTGCTGTGTGTGGTACTCTCGAGGGGCGGCCACTCACCCTATTATCCTTGTGTGCGGCGCCGTCCCTGTTGCAAGCCACCCTCTCATACACCGCAGACTTACTTCCAACACTCCCGGCGGGCGCGCTCATCTTAGGAGGGGACTTTAACGCTGTCTACACGCCTTGCATGGATGCGACGGGCCTGATCTCCCTTGCCAGAGCCGCTCGCGCGAAGCAGCTGTCGAGCTGGGCCGAGGCCCAGGGCCTGTGCGATGTGTGGAGGGTCTGGCAGCCGCAGGCCCGCCAGTACACCCACACCTCAGCGGCGCACCATTCGCATGCCCGGATTGACGTAATCTTCGTCCCGTCTACCGAATGCGCGGGGGTTCAAGATGCCCGCATTCTTCCTAGGGGCCTCTCGGACCACTCTCCAATGCTTCTGGCCCTTGGCCCACCTCCCTTTTCCGCCCACCCGGTGTGGCGCTTGAACGCTTGGTTCCTTCAGGACAAAGACTTTCGGAAGTCGGTAGGAGAGGAGATTTCTAGCTACTATCACCACAATGTGGGTTCTGTTTCTTCCTCGGCCGTCCTTTGGGAGGCCGGTAAGGCAACTTTTAGGGGAGCTGCCAAGGGGCTTGTGCAGCAACAGCGCTGGAGACACCTCCAGCAGCTCTCGGAGTGTGAAGCACAGGCCTTGGAGCTTGAGCGTGACCAGGAGGCGTTGAGTGATACTGGGCGGGCGCGGCGGTTGGCCTTTCTGCGGGATGAGATTCGTATGCACTCCATGGAGGCGGTGAAAACTCTATGGCGCTCCTCAGTGGCTCGGGTATATGGCTGGGGGGATAAGAACGGTACACTTCTCCACCAGCTGGCCACGTACCCCCGGGCAAACCGGATTATCCCTGCCATTGTGGGCCCTACCAGCGAGACTCACACAGTCTCCGTGGCGGTGGCTCAGTCCTTTGCTGATTATTACTCCACACTATACCGGGCTCGGGCGCCGGGGATCCCCCTTACGGAGCTGCTGGGGACGAGTGGAGCGGGCCTGAAGTGCTTGGGACAGGAGGCTGGTGAGGCCCTTGACTCGCCCGTCACGTTGCAAGAAATTGACGAAGCAATCAGCCACCTGGCTCCCGGGAAAACTCCGGGTCCAGACGGCTTCCCACAGGAATATTATGCCCACTACCGTGAAACCCTCACTCCGCAGCTTTTTGGCCTCTATGCAGAGGTGATAGAGAAAGGTTTGTTCCCATCAGAGATGGACACGGCGACGATAATCGTTCTCCCCAAGACACAGCCCCCATCACAGTCCTGCTCTGACTATCGGCTGATATCTCTCATCAATACTGAGATTAAGATATACGCTACCATCCTGGCGCAACGGTTGCGCCCGCATCTTACTTCATTGGTTCATCCGGACCAATGCGGATTTATGCCGAACCGAGGGACTCGGCACTGCCTGCGGCGCCTGCATCTCGCCATGGCTCACCGGGGGCGCCTCTCTCCTTACCTGGCCCTGTTGCTGGTCGACTTTGAGAAGGCCTTTGACTCGGCGGGGTGGGTTTACCTTGGAGAGGTATTGGAGAGGATGGGGTTCGGTCCCCAGTTTCGCGCCATGGTCCGGGTTTTGTATGCGGCTCCACGGGCCAGAGTATTGGTGAATGGGGCTTTATCCCGCCCGTTTCCCATTGGGCGGGGGACGCGTCAGGGTTGCCCGCTCTCGCCCCTCCTCTTCGCCTTGGCAATGGAACCCCTGGCCGTTCTGGTCCGGTCGGACCCTGCTCTTTGTGGGTGGGACTGGCCGGGGATGGCTCCTGATAAGATAGCTCTGTATGCGGATGATGTCCTGCTTTACCTCTCAGATCCAGCTGTCTCCGGGCCTCTTGTTCGTCAGATTCTTCGCCGGTTCGGTCAGGCGTCGGTCTTAGTTCCGCTGCACCCGTCTAGAGATTGCTTCGACTGGCAGTCCGATATTCCCCTCCGGAGACTCTCCTTTAAGTAGCTGGGGATCTGGGTCACCCTTCTACCGGAGCTCTGCTGGGCCCTCAATGTGGCCCCTGTGGTCAATAAAGCCAGATCAGACCTGGTGAGGTGGCAATCGCTCCCATTGAACCCACTGGGGAGGATTGCACAAGATGATGATCCTCCCCAAGTTCCTTTACATGCTGCAGAACACGCCCTGTTCCTTTTCTCGCCCTTGGCTCCGGGAGTTGGACAAGATGGTGACCAAGTTTCTCTGGGGAGGTGGTAGAGCCCGCCTGGCCCTGGGCCGGTGCAGGATTCCGTCATATGACGGAGGTCTGAGCATGACTAATCTTTATTTGTATTATCTTGCAACTCGGCTCCTGGTGGTCCATGATTGGTTTTCGGGCGGGTGGGATGACCCGGCCTACAGGCTGGAGGTACAGCTGATGGGGTTCCCCTCCATTCAAAATATGCTCTACGGGGCGACGGTTCCTCGGTCGCTCCCAGACGTAGTACGGGCCCCTTTCTTGGCATGGCGTGCCGCTCTACGACATACCGGGTGGTCGGGGAAACTGACTCTAGTTACACCACTCTGGCATGGCACTTGGTTGCGGGAGGTTGCGGGTTTGGGAGGGTTTCGAGCGTGGGATCTCCTTGGGATCTCTTGTTTAGGCGACGTGTGGCGGGGGAGTCAAATGTGCTCCTTCCAGGAGCTCCGGGATCGGTTCTCGCTGTGCCCCTCGCAGTTCTATAAATAGCTCCAGCTGCGCCACGCGATTCAGTCTCACGTCCCTCTGGATTCAAGGATCCCTGCCCATAGCCCACCCGAAGCTCAGGTGATGTTGGGGTATCTGGGGAAGGGGGGAATCTCCCGTATTTATCGGACCCTGGTCAATAACACCCCGGCGGACTGGGACGACATGAAGCGGCGCTGGTAGGCCTGGGTGGGACCATTGGACGAGACTGATTGGAGGGACGCCCTTATGGCACCCAGGACGATTACCTCATCAGCCAGGTTGCGGCTCATCCAGCTTTATTGCCTGCACACCGCCTATCTGACCCCGGAACACCTCTTCCGTGCGGGCCTTTCTCCAGATGCCTCATACGCACGTTGTGGGGCAGACCCGGCGGACTTCTTCCACATGGTGTGGACTTGCCCGCGCCTGGGCACCTTCTGGGGCGAGATTGAGCTTGAATTAACTGAGACACTGGGGTGGGAGGTTCCCCATGATCCCAAACTGGCCTTGCTGGGGATAACGGACGGATTGGACGGATCCCGCAATGAGAAATTCTTCCTAACTACTGCTCTGGTAGTGGCTAAAAGAGATATCGCTGCCGCCTGGAAGCGGACCGACCCACCCACATGCGCTACATGGAGAAGGGGGGTGGACTGGTGCGCGGCGCAGGAGCGCATGATGTATTCGGCGCGGGGTTGCCCCAAAAAGTTTAATAGAATATGGGGAAAGTGGCTGGGGGGTCTAATCTAGGAGTGTCGGTGCGGGTTGAGGGAGTGAGGGGTTCGGGGAGGTAGATCTCGCTATTGATTGTCAATGAATCCGGGAGATGTCATTTTGATGCCAGTTCATTTGGACTGTTGTATGTGTATCTATGTGTGTTCTTTTGCAAAATAAAAATTTGCTTATCAAAAAAATAATATATATAATATTATGGCTCATACATCTCATGAACCATACCTAGAAGCACTATTTCTGCGCTCACTAGTGACTTGATGAAGCCTATCTTATGAACCTAAAGTGCGGCGTGCAAAATTAAAACACTTAAGAGAGACCTCTCCCTTCCCAATCCTACTATTATAATTAGGGCTCCCAGTTTTCAATTTTTACTGATATTTACAGATAAACACATACAGAAAACTATTGATTTTCCTGTCTGTATTCATTTTTAAATACAGAAAAATACAAAAAATAGGTCTTCTTTGGATGTTTTTTCTACTGTTAATCATGAGTGCCAGGTCAGTAGGTGTACAGATTGAGAGGTAGGGGAGATGAAAAAAGACAATAGCTTTCCTAATTAAACTTAATTAAGTGCATATCTACAGGTATTTATGATATACCACAATGCAAATGTTTTCAGATAATGTTTTTGCACTATGTACTTCTGAAGCCTTTTGAACATTCAAATGCGAGTATACGTTTATCAGTCAAATAAATGTGGAAAAATACCCATTGCAGCTTCATTTATTCAGAAAACACAAAATAAAAATGGATAAATACAGAAACAATTAGCAAAAAATAATTATGGATAAATACAGACTGAAATGTTGATAAAATAAATAACATAAAAACGGGAGCCCTAATTACAATCAACAGTTCTTCTTTTATATTTTGAGGATATAGATCCAGTTCAGAGCTAAACATTTAAGAATTCATCCAATCAGACATCTTACCACATATTATTTCTGATAATCATTTCCTAGGACTCTTAAGAATATACAGACTAGACTCCAGGTTATAAATTGCCAGAAATTAAGCTCTCCACATTTCATAGGTCGGGGACTCTGTTTTCAAACAGTCTGAGACAATACGCAATCAAGCCACTGCAGTTGCCACAAAAATCAAATACCCTCCTTTCCTCAAAATCTAATTGATTTGTGTCTCATCAATCAGTCCTAACAGCACCCTTAGGGGTGCTCCATCCCACCTAATAACTGACTTAATTTGGGACATATACAGAACATATGGAGTATTTCTGCCTGTTCTGCCCCACATTGGGTACATTTACTATCAGCTGCCCATCACCATTAATATATTTTTGCTGGGGTATAATATAGATTAAAAATCATCTTATAGTGTTGCAACCTCAAATTGGATGACAGTAAAATCGCCTCTCCCATTTTGATAGATTCCTGTAATTAATTAGTATTCCTGCTTAAGTCTTAAGATCCATTTGCGATTCTGCAACGCTTGCATTGGTAAGAGCCAATCATATAACATGCCAATTCTGTTTCTCTATCTAATTGCCTCAATTAGGGATTTCTTAGTCATTATACTGAAGGCATTTTTCTTATACACAAAAATCTCGAATCTGTAAAAACTTTAAAAGATCTGTCCTTCGCAATGAATAATTTTCTTGTAATTCTGAAAAAGAGCGAATCTGGGAATCAGTATGAAAATCTCCTAGTACACTTATCCCCTTTTATCTCCATCTTTTCATAACTCTGTCCCAAAAAATAGAGAGTAGTTATAATGAAGCAGACTTACCTGTATACAAACTACGAACATATCCTACCAAGCCGAAGACATTTGTTTGTTATAATATCTAGGTTTCAGATTCTTCCGCAAACACCCCTTTGTTTCTGTTCCCATTAACATTTGATATATAGATGGGGCTTCTGCAACATCTATATTGTCCTCCTTTGTTAACAAAATTCTCATATTTAAGGGCCGATTCCGATAGCCGGTCGGACAGCTGTCCATAGCCGTACCGTGCGACCGACACGTACCCGAAGCCGGTCTGTCCGGTAGAGTAAGTACGATGCGCATAACTGCCAAAAACACGACTGACACATAGGCTCTGATTCAAGCTCCATTTTCTGTCCGAGCCGTAACTCCTAACGCTGAACCGAGTCGCCCAGAAGCAGTATCCATGGCAGTTTCCGGCATGACAAGTACGATGCGTACTTCCCACACGCCGGACGGGTCGCCACATACGGCACGTCATAGCATCCGGAAAACAAGCATATCAGCTACGATTCGTGTCACAAATCAATCCACGGCTATGAGACGGACCAGCTTGCAGCGGGTACGAGACGGAGCAACAAGCAGCGTGTATGACACAAACACATCATGAATCCAATCGCGCAGGTCATACCAGTACTCTACATCTATGAACGGCTCAGGAACCGACAGCGCAGGCGGTAAGTCAGACACCTACCACATAAACAAATGACACGTACCCGCAAAATGGCACACACACACACAGGGGATCCACATCCTGGCCACTAACAACAGCCCACCATAGGGGTTGCATGGCCAGCACCACTAACAGTCCCAGCCATAGGGCTTATGTTGCCCATCACCCCTGCCTCCCCTACTCACAGGGGACCTGTTGCCCATCACCCCTGCCACCCCCACTCACAGGGGATCTGTTGCCCATCACCCCTGCCACCCCCACCCATAGGGCTTATGTTGCCCATTACCCCTGCCACCCCACTCACAGGGGACCTGTTGCCATCACCCCTGCCACCCCCAGCCATAGGGCTGATGTTGCCCATCACTACTGCAACCCCCACTCACAGGGGACCTGTTGCCCATCACCCCTGCCACCCCCACTCACAGGGGACCTGTTGCCCATCACCCCTGCCACCCCCACCCATAGGGCTTATGTTGCCCATCACTACTGCAACCCCCACTAACAGGGGACCTGTTGCCCATCACCCCTGCCACCCCCTGCCATAGGGCTGATGTTGCCCATCACCCCTACCACCCCCACTCACAGGGGACCTGTTGCCCATCACCCCTGCCACCCCACTCACAGGGGACCTGTTGCCCATCACCTCTGCCACCCCCACTCACAGAGGACTTGTTGCCCAACACCCCTGCCACCCCCAGCCATAGGATGGGTGATGCGCAACACATCCAGCATACTCCAACATCAGGTATGTCCGCAAAATACATCCCCCCTAACATCATGTCAACAGTGTGTAGTCTATGACAAATGCCCACAACAGTGATTATAGCCACAAACATACAATGTATGTAACAGCACATGTGTGAACAACACATGAGTGTGACATACACAAGGCAAGCATCACCATAGCACTGTGGCAATGTAAAAAGAACACCCCCTCACTGCGTAGAACAGAAGTTAAGTGTGGTCTTCCAAAATGCAGCAGATGTTGAGTATTGTGGTGATGGGGACTAAACCCCCCCTCATCACAGTGACCAAAAGGTAAGTTTCATCATGGTTAAAGCTGTAAATAACAAACAGCATGTATGATCCCTGCTCCCAACACATTAAACACTTCTGGCGCAAACTAGTGGTTGTGTCCCATACACACAGAGATGTGGTGAGGCTAACAGTGCTGTGAAAACATAACACACTTTCGGCCATGTATTCACAACAGTTTTGTCGGTGAATCGGAGAGAGAGCAGGAATCACGTATCAAGGTGATTGATCGATATTTTGCTGTTTATAAATTGAGCGTCCACCTTTGCAAATTAAGACTTTCCGGTTTACACAACCATTTGAAGCTACCGTACAGATTTTTATTATGAAATCTGATAGCCATCATTATATTGGACCTTTTCATCTTCAATTTGAATCACTGGTTTTCTAGACATATTTAAACCTTCTGCGACCGACTAAGATTAATTTTGATATTTTGGATGTACTAAAGTGGGACTTGCTGTCCATCTCTTATTTACCAATCATCGAATAAAAAGCCTATACTTGACTTGCTGTCATTTTGAGCCCTGAAGAAGTTCCGTTAAAATTTGTCTTTAAAGGAACGAAATGCGTTGGCTGTTGTTGGGTTTTTATCAGCTATGAAATAAAAATCAAACAAAGAAACAGAAAAACACTTTTGACTCTCTATTTTATGTTCAGTGCACCTCCATTTGTTGTGAATAAATTGTCAGATTTTTTTTTTTCTGAGGCACCACTAGGTGAATGGTGCTGGAGTTATTGTGCACTAACAGCCAGATAAGGCAGCAGCATTATTAAAAGTGAGGTGCTACTATTTAAGTCCATCACCTTTGGTTGTTTTTGATATCACTCTCGGCCATGTGCAGACAAGCACCACACATGGGGGCTGACAATGCATACAGTGTACAATGACACAAGAGCAGAAGTGACCATCACCAAGCATGCATACATCTCGAAAATAGACACACCAATCAAAAAAACATGTGTAGACTGTAGGTGTCAGCTCACAAACTCACATTCCATGCCAGCAATGGCACCTAACAACCAGGATGAATGTGCACAATGATGTGAAATGACTCACAGGGACAGCATGCAAAATCACAGAAACAGCATCCAGACAAAGGCCCACAACAGCAATACCAATGCACTGGTGCAGATGCACAAACACAAACAGGCAAACTCACACTGCACATCTGACACAGCATGTGTGTGTGTGTGTCACAGTATCCCCAGGCAACTATACAACACATGAGGGGGGCAGAACCACAGTGACACAGATGTGGACACAGTGCCATACATAAGTAAACCATCATTGGGACACCCACAGTGGTCAATCAGGCATTGGGAGATGAGAGGGAGCACAACAGACACATGTGACACAAGCTGGAATGAACACCAACTAACACAGCAAGAGACTGACACACAACAGCACTGCCCCCAGGGACCAGACATTGGGGGGGACACAAGCATGCATGACACCTCCACTGTGATGACAAAGGCAGATGTCGTACAAACTGGGAAACCCAGACATGTGTCCTGTTCCACAAACGTACATCATACATACACAAACACAAATCACTCAGCATGGCCCCTCATCCATGGACAAACGGGAGCTAGGGGACAATCCATGCAAACATTCACATCAGTCCACCCTCAACACCACACACCCTGAACTGCAACAATGTGTATCTGTGAAGCCCACATGGACAGGTGACATTGCACATGCACCCATGACAAACACAGGAATGATGGGAGGAACTAAGGTGCACAGACACATCACACAAGGACAGTTTACAACCCTGGGGAATGACAGACATACTGCACAGTATGCGGTACATGGCCATGACCTCAAAGCTCACGTAACCTCCAGAATCCCTGCCACAGTCCCAGGACAATGCAGAAGCCAAGGAGAACCACAAGGCACACATGCTGACACCTGCCAGCATCGCAGCCATGAACCCGACAAGTGGGAGCAGTCAAACACACATACAAATGTCTCAATCACTGAAAACTACCACCTAGGGACAACTACATGATTTAGCACATAAACAGGTACCTTGAGGAACCCTGACTGTGTCCCATCTGTGTCTGACAACATCATCACCACTCAGAACTGACAAATCCCAATGATGATACACCAATTAACAGTAGTGTGTCATGCACCCACACATCTGGTATCCCATTGGAAAAGTAGTGGGATGAACCCAGTACCACTCAGCAAGCATCAACAACAGGAACATATCAAGGGAACACTGTCTGTGTATGAACAGGGATGTGGACACACACACACATGCTCATACAACACACACCATGGGTCCAGGCCATGTCACTGGACAACACACTTACGTGAGGGGATCCAACTCCTGTGGAAGCCCAGCTGTGCTAAACATATTCACCGCAAGTCTCACTTATGTCTGTAGAACACTTGGTCAGTCAGCCATCAGTTACCACACAATGAAGGCTCTGGTCACAACAGCCTGGGTACGTGAGTCTCCCCTAAGTCATCTGCACATACCCAAAACATATGTCTAGCAAGTTGCACAGAGGACCCAGTTGCTCCTATTACAATGATGCCCTCACCTGTAGGTCCAGTGTTGATGAGCACAAAGTAAGTGGAAGTGACAAATTGGACAATGGGAAGCACATCATATGTGCATGGGTGCAAGCCAGAGATGTGACCATGCAAAGGAAATGCTCACAGAGAGATGTCCACAAATAGTTGATCCTGACACACCCAGCTAGCTGCAAAGGATGACATGGATACCCACTAGAATAGGATACATATCTCATGGACCACAGGAAGTACCTCACAGCAACACATCAGTATTCAACATTGTAAACAAAGCATCACAGGTGCAAGGGCATGTTAAACGTCATCAACATAATGTACAGCTAAATCTATTTCACAGTGAGAAAGAAAAAAGCTTTGTTCAGCATTTTAAAAGTTAAACATCTGTGCAAACAAAAGGCCAATGGCCAGTCCATGTCCAAATGCCAAGGAGTGAAGTAGAGTGACAACTGTCACACCTTGCTTGCCTGCACTGCTAAGGACCGGGGTCATCCCCTCAGTGGGGCATACATGGGGGCAGGCCAGGCACCGCAGGGACAGGATCAGGGCGCAGCAGATGGAGGCAGTGAAGAGGTGGTGGATGCAGGCGAGACACTTGCAACTGCAGTGGAGCTGACTGAAGTGATGCTGTCACAACTGTGGGACACAAGTCAGATGGTGTGGGTGCCGGCACAACTCCAGTGGGCAGGTCAGATGGAGTGGATTGGCTCACCACTGCAGTGCCCAAGTCAGACGGGTGGTTGTGGACTCCAAAGCAGTGCCTACATCCATGGGAGCGGAATGGGGGACAGGTGAGGTCGGCAGGGCAGGGGGGGACACGGTCCCCACATCAGTGGCACTAACTGTCTGACCAGGTGTGGAGGAGCAAGTGCTAGGGGGGGGATGGCCTTAGCATTTTGGGAATGGTGTATCTGTGGGTGGGGGAACCCGTAGCAGGGAGTGGCGGGGGAACCTCTGGAGTGGTGCCCTGTGGGATGGAGGACGGAGACTTTGCCTTGGAGCTGTGTGATGGCGGGGGGGTCTTGCTCTTCTGGCGCCAGGAGGACTTCCTGGTGGGGGTCTCTGTCTGACTGTGCCTGGGGGAGGGTGTCCGGGTCAGAGGGGCACTCCCCTCTGTGTATGGGGACTTCCTCTTCCCCTTGTAATCAGGATCTGCAGGGTCAGTGGGGAAGAGGCCAAGGTCACAGAGGAAGAGCTTCTGGGGGGATGGGGTAGCAGGTGAGGCAAGGGGAGGGGGCTGGGAGGGAGAAGTCTCGGAGGACTGCGGAGTGGTTGTGGATGACTGTGTGTGGGTCTACAAACCAGCTCCTGTGAGTGTGGAATCAGTCCCCTGCGCTTGCTTGTGTGCACGTCTAGACCTTGGTTTGGGGGTTTCTGTGCTTGGGACAGGTAGGGTGCTAGGAATCGTGGGTAGTGCAGGGGTAGGAGGGGTGCAGGACTGTTGGAGGAGGGACACTGCTGCCGTCAGGGAGGAGGCCACGGACTGATTGGTCCTCTGTAGGGCAGACATGCCCAAGGAAATGCCCTCCATGAATGACACCAGTTGTGTCAACAGACCTGTGTGTGCATGGAGGACCTTCAGCATCGACGTCTGCCCTACATGGATCTGTCGAAGTAAGTCCACAGACTCCTCACTCAGGGCAGCAGGGGACACAGGGGCAGAGGGTGCAGTGCCTGGCACAAAGGAGACATGCTCACGAACACGGGAGCCCACAGTGACCTCTAGGATGGGAGCCGATGGGAGGGTGGTGGTGGTGGTGGTGGCAGTGGTGCGGACAGCCTCACTAGCTGGGGTTTGGTGGCTGCTGACACCTGCCTCCACAAGGAAGTCATCCTCAGAGCTGCTGTGGCCCTCAGATGGGGGTGATGGTGCTGACGACTCCTCTGTGTGGCTCCATTCGCCCTCCGTACCACTGGGTCCACCCGACTCCTCTCCTTCTGTCCCTGTCAGGCTCTGTGGCTCCTCCTGGTCCGTGAAGCTGTCCCCTCCTGTGGCCGTGGATGTATCTGGATAGGAATAGGAAGTAAGAGAACAACATCAGTCACCTGCACCTACTGCACACACCACAGTGAGTACATCACATGGCAAGCCCTGGAATCATCAGCTGGACACAGCTCAACGTGCCAACACTGTTTAGAATAAGACAATTGTCATTCTAAACATCAACCATGGCAAACATATCCCTCCTTGACTTTCACACATATGTCCGTTGCATGTTGGATGCTAACACCCCAATGTGCCAACATGCACCACCCACACAATAGTTGTACATGCATGTGAACATGTAGGAGTATGTCACTATACACACAGCACACCTCTTGCTACTGACTCAGTACAGGTGTCCGGATGAAGGGATGGGCAGAGACTCATTTCACATGCTTGTGATGCATGCCAGCAACACACACTATGTTATGTTATGTTATGTCATTCACTTTTATTAGGCGCTCAGCTGCCCCAGCGAAGGGGCATCCTGGCGCCTGATCAGGTACACAACACAACAGGTCAAGGCCAAGAAAAGAGAAATCAGATAGCAGGGGCAAACAGATGTGTTTTAATGGCGCGTCTAAAAAGAGTCAGGCTGTTTAGGGCGCGAATATGTAAAGGAAGGGAATTCCATAGATCAGCCGCCAGAACACGAAAAGAGCGTCCTCCCATCCTACTCAGCCTGAACCTAGGCTTAGTTGCCAGATGGTAAGATTCAGACCTGAGAGACCGCGTGGGGACGTAAGGAGAAATAAGGCCCGCCAAAGCAGGGGGAGAGGAAAGCTTCAGGATCTTAAATGTCAGACAGAGAGCCTTAAATTTGATTCTCTGTCTGACCGGAAGCCAGTGAAGGGAGGTCAGAACAGCAGAGACAGAGCCTCGTCTCGGAAGGCCAACAATGGCCCGTGCAGCAGCGTTCTGCACCCTCTGAAGCCTAGTAGCCTCAGCCTGGTTGACTCCAAGAAGCAAGGCACTCCCGTAGTCCAGCCGGGAAAGAATAGAGGCCTGAACCACCAGTTGCCGAGTGGGGGGGTCAAAGAATTTGAGGACTGACCTCAGCCCTCGCAGAATACCAAAACAGGTAGCTGCTGTCTTCTTTGTATGGCTGGTATAAGAAAGATTGGAATCCAGCCACACCCCCAGATTTTTAACTTCGGCCGCTGGAATGGGGGACACCCCGAGTTCAGAAGGCCACCACTGGTCTCCCCAAAGTTCCGCCTGCTTCCCCACAACCAGGACCTCGGTTTTCTTAGCATTAAGCTGTAGGCAGTTGCTACGCATCCAGCTAGCCACAGCTATAAGTCCTGCACGGAACCTGGGCGCAGTCACCTCAGGGTCCCTACTGAGTGTCACCGCCAGCTGCGTGTCGTCGGCATACGATATCATGGTAAGGCCACATTGCCTGACGACAGCGGCCAACGGTTTCACATACAAGTTGAACAATGTGGGGCTTAAAGCAGAACCCTGAGGGACTCCCAGTTCTAAAGAATGGAAAGAGGACTGGCCAGGTGGAATGGCTACTTTGAAAAACCGGTCCGAGAGGAAGGAGCGGAACCACTGAAGAGCCTTCCCCCCAATACCCACTTCCTCCAAGCGCCGCATCAGAATGTCATGAGACACCGTGTCAAACGCGGCGCTCAGGTCTAACAATAGGAGTGCCGCAGTCTGCCCCGCATCCAGCACTGACCGCAAATGCTCGGTCATGAAGAGCAAAGCAGTTTCAGTGCTGTGTTGGGCACGAAAACCATTTTGACTCTCGTCAAGAATGTTATTACGAGAGAGGTGGGCAGACAAGATGGAATTCACGTGTGCCTCAGTGACCTTGGCGGTCCAAGGCAGGAGGGAGATGGGCCGGTAATTCTCCGGGAGCAAGGGGTCAGAGTTGGATTTCTTCAGAATAGGGCTGACCACAGCTTGCTTCCAGGATGGCGGGACCACGCCCTCACTGAGGGAAAGATTAATCACGTCCAAAATGGGTTCACGACAGAGAGGCGGGAGACGAATAAGGAACTCCGGCTTCAATGGGTCTAAGGGGGAGCCAGATTTAATTTTAAGGCTCAGAGTGTCAAATACCTCTATGATGTACCCATGTCCTGATGGGCAATGTCACAATGGGGTGCATGGTGCACACTTGAACACAATGCAGGATCACTCATAGCAAGTTCAATGCCATGACACTGGGATGCCCTGAAAGTCCGTCAACACTGTCTCCTGTCACAGGGGCAGGGCATCCAGACAACAACAATACAAACTGACTCACAATCCTAGCTCAGGGGTAATGCTAGCTCTGCAGATGACCGGTGCACTTGCCCATCCCCTGCAAACAACATATCCAGGACCCAGAAGACCCCACATCATGCAAATCATACATATGAGTCTCTGCATACACAAATCCCTGTACACTAACACATCACAGTCTGCCATGCATGTAACCCAGCTGCATGAAGGACACAGTTGCATACACCATTGTGCGCTGTCAGATGATCACACACCTATATGTCACACAGGTCTTGTCTCTCACAGTCACATCTCAGATGTCATGCTGACACTCGGAATCATGGACACCCCAGTTGAACTTAACAACAAGCCACACCCTAATGACACAGAGGCAGACAATTGAGGGCACATGTCACTAAGCACAACCTGCAATTTCATACACAGGAGTGGGATTACAGAGTGTTCCTAAATGCCCTTGAGGAGCCATGACTGGCCAGGTCTACATGAAACAGTGTTTGGCCCGGGACAGTAGTCAGATGGCTAAGCAAGTGTGACATACTTGATATACATACTCCTGGGGGCCCCAAAATTGGAGTCCCCTGCTGCATGGGTTTGTTTGGAATACCCCAGCCACATGTTGCGAGTCAGACCAGCAATTGGTTCACATCTCAAGGGCGCACACAGATCACATGTCAGATCTCAGGCATTGTGTAAACAATTGACCCACCCATGTAACACACAACAGAGTCAGGGGACCAGAGGCTGACCGGTAGCTGAAGCATAGCTGACTGCAGGGACACAGTGCCCTAGTGACACAAGCAACAGACTGTAGGGGCCACACCTGTGGAACAGATGGGGAGGGTGCATCACAATTGATTAACCTGAGTATTGGACTACAAGACCTAAGTAATGTGGAAGTGTGACCAGGCCAAAAGACTGCAATTAGCATGTCAGACATAGTACACAGATTAGGCATGGACTTACCCCCTTCCTGCTGCTGTCTGGCCTTCAGCTGCCTATCCAGGTCCAGGAAGACCACCACCAGTGTGGAAATTTAGCGTGCAAACTGAACATTATCTGCGCCATCTTGCCTCTCCCCAGCGCCACGCACAGCGAATGCACGGCCGCCATTTTAGGCACCCCACTCTCTCCCCGCTCATTCTCGATCACCAGCGCTTCCCCCTGGCGCTGCGAACATCCCCCCGCGCGCCGGCCACCCCCGCTCTCTCATACACGGGCCATAAACCCTCTCCTTCTGCGCGACCCTGCTACGGAACCACATCCGACCGACATCCCATACATGGTCATGCCTCTCCTTTGATAACCCCCTTCCCCTGCGCCCCATTGTCCGAACTGGTCCCAGGCCATCACCTAGCCCTGCGGATGCAGTTTATTGCCCCTACTGTAAGGGAAACACCCCGCATCAAAGGGATTACAGTAGATCAAAGCCCCTACCCCCTGAGACCCGACCGGTTGCACACACCCCCGGGAATTAGCGGAATTCCCTGCTGCGCGATAGCCATCTCCCACTGCGGGTAGGGTGGGAACCTCTACTGTAACTATGTGTGGGATCGGATCTGAGCCGGGGCTTCAGGGGATGTTCTTTCATGCATCAAGAGAATCTCAAGAATGTACTATGTGTAATAAAGCAATAAACCGGTGTATAAGAGACCAGGTCTCAGAGATGCGGTTAGAGCACCTCGTGACGATACCTTGCTGTCTGATCTGATGTGTTCTGCTCCGACGGAATAAAACTTTGTTTCCTGCCTTCCAGTCTCCGGCGCCTGCCTCTTTCATTGGTAAATTATCGAGTGGTATGAGAGGCGATTACCGCCGGGCAAATACTTAAAAGATTATCGACTGAAACTGCCGCTACCATTTAACACCAGTATCCGGAGCATGTGGGGAGTCAGGGTCCGGTGCCTGCCCCTCCTGCGTGGAGGTGACAGCTTCAGCTGGACTCTAGCTATCCTCCGGGTCCAGCCCCGAAGGTCCTGCCACCTCTTCTGGCAGTTGCGGATCTGGCGTTTGTAGACACCCACAGAACGAACAGCCCGGGCGATGGTCAGCCAGATCTCCTGCTTCTGGTGGGCATCAACCTGTGAGGATGACAAAGTGAAAAGTACATTAACACACATGCCCCAGATTTGTGCAGCACACATTTGGAAATACATGTCATCATCACAAGGGGGAAATGAATTACACAGGTTGTGCAACCATGGGGAAGGAATAATCACCTGCATGTCTGACATGTTAACAATGCCTGGATAGTTTAAGCTTGCAAAAATGCACTTTAGCTGCAGGAAACCTATTCCTTACAAGTACCTACACACTTTGGGGGATGAAAGTAGTCATTGAGAATGCTTGCCACTGGTGTACACACTGCTGGTACTGCTTGTAAGCCTGCATGCATAATTAGGAAGGCAGTGGACTGCACACTCACCTGCTCACCTGGTTTCCCATCGAGCTTGCTGTACTTTGGAAGGAGATAATCCAGCAGGGCCTGGTTCTCCTCCTCAGTGAATGCTGGGGCCCTCTCCAGAGTACTTGCCATAGCAGGAGCCAGAGGATGCAGAGACAGTAGCAGAGGTAGCAGGGATGTGGTCCAGTAGCATGTAGTTCAGGCAAGTGAGCTTCCTGGGGTCCAGCCAGCCTTATATCTGTGCTGCAGAGGCAGACTCTGTGCCATGTGTCCCAAGTGATAGGTCCAACACGGTTGCATTGTATGATTCTGGCCAATCCCTTTAAAAGTACCACTCGTACACGCCTTCCGCATTGTTCAAATCTTCACCTTCATGGAACACTTGAAATTGCAACTTTGTTGCAGGCATCCAACTGAATTTCCAGTGCACAACTCGTACAAGTTTTGAATCCTCATCCGTCTCCATGACAGTCCGGAGCCAATGGGTGCGCCCGGCTCGTTGAACTGACTGTACAACGCGTATTTTGAATATACACATGCACCCATCTCCATACGAGTCAATGGCCAAGGCGTATGCCTGTCTTGGACCATGCCTGTGCATGATAGTCACCCGCGTCGGACCTCATTTCATTCAATGACAAAGCGTACGCACGGCTCGGACATGACCCTTGCAATGCGTACGCATTGTCACCTGCGTCGGACCTCATTGCATTCAATGACAAAGTGTATGCACGGCTCGGATATGACACGTGCAATGCATACGCATTGTCACCCGCGTCGGCATTGGCCACACAGTGTCCCATGGCATGTAAGGCTGCATTACCTGGGTGTTTGGGGGGCCACATCTGTTTTTTGACTGGATCTTTGTGCAGCCACTCCCAGGCTGTGCATGTGTACATGGGGGCAGAATCCTCTGTGTGTTGTGCACATTACCACTGTGATGTGCAATTGTACAGTAATGGGCATGAGTCACGGACACAGTGTCAGGTTGGATATATTTAGGACAGGTCACATACACCCTGAGTCCTGGGGGTAATGGCATGTACGTCACAGTGAGACCTGTAGCCACAATACTGATGTGCGCCCACAGTCTGTGTGCATGTTGTGCCTCAGATGCGTCTGATCAAATGTTCCCAATGGGTGACAGTCTCCACATCCATGTGGTATATGCCTCAACCTTGATGGGGTGTGTGTCTAAGAGACGTACATGTCATGCCGGCAGGAACAATAGTGGCCACTACCTGTGGGACTTACGCTTGCCTTGTGGTGTGTACGTGCTATGCCATGTCCATTGCTGTGTTGATGTGGCAATACAGGAAGCCTGGGTTTCTGCATGGCAAAGATCTGTGATGCCTGGGAGACATGAGGCCTCAATTGTCACTGTGGTGTGTGTTTGGAACGTTGCAGCAGCACATAGGTTGGGTGACACAGCCAGATGATTGGCCATTGCACTACATGGGACTCATGTGGACATGTGGAATTGAGATGTGAGGTGGTGGTCTTGTAGGTGACATATGTGTCCATGACCAACAGCACACACCTCAGTACATTGTGTAATGTCATGAACTAGCATGTGATATTGATCGTGGTCATGGCCACATGGGTGGATGAACTCACAATCTTCCTTTGTGCATCTCTGTACTGCAGGGCACCAGCTGTCCATCAGCCGTTCCAAGACCTTGCAACCATGCAGGAACGTGACTGCATCAGACGGTACCACTTCACCAGGCCACTGATTGCAGAGTTGGCGGAGCAGTTGGCGCCACATCTGCTACCTGGTCAGACATACCCTACAGCACTGACCCTAGAGGTGAAGGTGATGGCAGCCCTGCACTTCTTTGCTACTGGTACCTTCCAGTACACTGTGGCTACTGCTGGTGGGATGTCGCAAACGATGTTTAGTCGGGTGCTACGCGATGTCTTGGAGGGGATGTTGCAATTCCTCGACCTGTATATCAAGTTCCCGAGCCCAGCGGAACTTCCTGAAATAAGGGATGCCTTTTATACACTGGGGAGGATGCCGAACGTCATTGGATCTATTGATGGGACACATGTTGCCCTGATACCACCACAGGCACATGAGCAGGCATACCGTAACAGGAAGCACTACCATTCGATCAATGCTCTGGTGGTCTGTCTTGCTGACATGTCAATCACGGATGTATGACGTTACAACGCACACTTTTACAACGCATGCACTTACAATGCATTTTTTACAACGCATAATCCATTACAACGCACTACACTTACAACGCATGACACTACAACGCATTTTTAAAAACTACCATTACAACGCATACCATTACAACGCATAATATTTAATTGCATTTAAGGTAAGTATTAGATAGTATAGGGGTAAAAATTACTTTTCTAACTCCAGGGGGTGCAACAGTAGGGTAAGTGTTGGATAGTATAGGGGTAAAAATTACTATTCTAACTCCAGGGGGTGCAACAGTAGGGTAAGTGTTGGATAGTATAGGGGTAAAAATTACTATTCTAACTCCAGGGGGTGCAACAGTAGGGTAAGTGTTGGATAGTATAGGGGTAAAAATTACTATTCTAACTCCAGGGGGTGCAACAGTAGGGTAAGTGTTGGATAGTATAGGGGTAAAAATTGCTATTCTAACTCCAGGGGGTGCAACAGTAGGGTAAGTGTTGGATAGTATAGGGGTAAAAATTGCTATTCTAACTCCAGGGGGTGCAACAGTAGCGTAAGTGTTGGATAGTATAGGGGTAAAAATTGCTATTCTAACTCCAGGGGGTGCAACAGTAGGGTAAGTGTTGGATAGTATAGGGGTAAAAATTACTATTCTAACTCCAGGGGGTGCAACAGTAGGATAAGTGTTGGATAGTATAGGGGTAAAAATTACTATTCTAACTCCAGGGGGTGCAACAGTAGGGTAAGTGTTGGATAGTATAGGGGTAAAAATTACTATTCTAACTCCAGGGGGTGCAACAGTAGGGTAAGTGTTGGATAGTATAGGGGTAAAAATTACTATTCTAACTCCAGGGGGTGCAACAGTAGGGTAAGTGTTGGATAGTATAGGGGTAAAAATTACTATTCTAACTCCAGGGGGTGCAACAGTAGGGTAAGTGTTGGATAGTATAGGGGTAAAAATTACTATTCTAACTCCAGGGGGTGCAACAGTAGGGTAAGTGTTGGATAGTATAGGGGTAAAAATTACTATTCTAACTCCAGGGGGTGCAACAGTAGGGTAAGTGTTGGATAGTGTAGTGTGATATTATGCATTGTAATGGTAGGCGTTGTAATGGTATGCGTTGTAAAGGTATTTTTTAAAAATGCGTTGTAGTGTCATGCGTTGTAAGTGTAGTGCGTTGTAATGGATTATGCGTTGTAAAAAATGCGTTGTAAGTGTAGTGCGTTGTAACAGTTGCGTTGTAAAGGTTGTTCCCCGTCAATCACACGTGTGTGCACAGTTCCCTGGTTTTACGCACGATGCCTACATTACGAGGAGTAGTCGCATTGCAACGCTGATGTCACAGATGCCAGCTCAGCATGCCTGGCTTGTCGGTGTGTACTGACTGTTTCTCATTGTGTGTGTTTGTCAATGTTGTATTCCGCACTCCTACAAAACTCAGCTACTTGTTCATTTTTGTGTGTCTAGGTGACTCCGGATACCCCAACATGCCGTGGTTGCGAACACCCCTCAGGAACCCTGTGACACCAGCTGAGCTGCGCTACAATGAAGCACACGGTCGGAGTAGGAAGGTGACTGAGCAGACATTTGGCCTCCTGAAAAGCTGCTTTCGCTGCCTGGACAAGACCAGAGGGGCCCTCCCATTTGAGCCTACAAAGGTGTGCAAAATAATCCTTGTCTGCTGCATGTTGCACAACAAGGCGGTGCGGAAGGAGGTGCCTCTCATCCAGGATGACGATGACCACCTGTGGAGGATCCCGGCCTGGGCCAAGATGACAGTGATGATGATGGTGACGTCCAATCACAGCTCACCAACAACTTCTTCACCTGAATGTGAGTTTCCATGGTTGTTATGTGAATGTATGGAGGTAACCTGGAATGTGTTGTGCCAGCTCTGTTGCTGTCTGAGTGTGTCTGTGTGCCACTTGACTGGATGCATGCTGTGATGTGTCCATTCAGGTAGTGTGTACTTCACAATAGGGTAGTACTGCTAACTAGTGTTTGTGTAGGTGTCTTGCAACATGTTTTGTGCATGTGTATTGCATTTCTCTCCTGTTCTTCTGTGCTTTTGACTGTATCTTGTCTGTCCTTCCCAGGGTACTTTGCCTGTTGTGTTGTCAACACTGACCCCCAACACCCAGAAGCCAACACCAGTGTGGAAGTTGACAATTCCCTTCAACTGATGTACCACACATCCCTGGACTTTCATTCTCCAACACATTGGGAGCGTGTGTCCACTGTTATGTAGAATTACCGTGCAACTAGTTTGGAATAAACGTGTTGTTGATGTGTAATGAACCTGTGATACGCTTTGTTATGTGTGTTGTCTGTCTTCCCAGATCTGAGTGACATCTGCTTACCTCACCTGTGGACTTGTTACCACTGACTGGCGTTGGTGTTGTGACTGTGCATGCCAATGCATTTTAGGTCAACATCATTGTGTGTGATGAGTAACATGGCCATGGTGAGTATGTTTTGTGTTACCATAGTGGTGTATCTCCCTCACATGTGTCACATCCCCATGACTCACCTTAGGTTGGTCACATTGTTGCAGTATTTGGCATGCACTGTGTTTTGTAGCAGATCGACATCTCCCTGAACATGACAATTTGGACTCACAACAGAGGCAAGTATGGTGTACTGGTGAGTTTATTTACAAACATGTGTGAGGGAAGTGCACAGGATGGTGGGTGCTGTACAGTGGTTTGGGAATCCAAAGTTCACATTGGAGTTGGAAGTGCTGGTAGATGAAATGTCCAGAGTAAAGTCCACAGTCATCTGATACATTGGCCCAACATGAACCCTCCATGTCATGTGGGTGAGTTGTGTGCGATTGGACATGGTGAATGCGTTACACACAAAGAACATTGTGGCGCTGGCAGATGGTGTTGCGACAGATGTTGTGGGCACACAGGGGGGTATGGACAGGTTGGTGTTGATCTGGTGGAGGCATTGTAGTATGTCACGATGCACCGCAGTAATTTCATCCCACTTGGCCTCCATGTGGGCATAGTGGGCGACCTGCTCATGTTGCATGTCCTTGAGGGTCCCCACTACCTGGCCAAATCCTCCGGTGCTGTCCTGGTACGCATCTAAGATGCGTGCCAGGTGGGGGTCATCATGCAGTCCAGACCCCTCTGCAAGGCGTGCTCTGTGCCTCCAACCCCTCCCAGCACCCCTCTCCACATGGGCAGGACCAGCGGCGAGACACACAGGTGACACTGGGACCCCTTGGGTGGTGTTGCTGGTGGTGTTTGCTGTAGCTTCCGCGGGGTCCTGTGTCCCTGTGCTGTGGGTGTTGATTGGCCTTGGTCTGTCCGTGTTGGCGGGTGTGCCCTGTCGGTGTCCAGATGCTGGAGGCGTGGGTACAGGGGGGGCAGATGTTGATGCTGCTGGTGCTGCATGATGGCTCACACCAGAGGGGCCAGGTTGGTTGTCGTCATCCGAAGAGGACAGTGAGAGAGTCAGACCAGAGAGCTCAGTGTCCACCAGAGTCTGGGACTGGGTATCCTCATCATTTGGTGCTGGGTGCCCAGTACCACCTGTGTTTGGAAGAGACACACAATGTGATTTATGTTTCTACATGCATCGTTGGTTCACAAACATGACATTTTCAACTTTTCGAACAGATGCCTGCCTGTACACTGCTTTTTCCCAGCTTGTCACAGACAGAGTTTGATATTGTTGGTGGCCATTTCCCAGCATGGCCTTGTGCTCCCCACGACAGAGCCCATTGTCAGACATCTTGTCAGTCCCTTCCCACTCCCTGTGAGGTGAGTATGGTTCAGTTTGATCTTGCTGGGCCATGTGGGTGGGTGTAGGTTGTCTGTGACTGCGAGTCCCATCATACTCTTGGCTACACCCCCCTTTCCAGCATGCCCATACTTCCTCCCTCTTTACTCTGCTTCCGTATGAGGGGGTGTGACAGCAATGGCAAGATGGCTGACTGTGAAGTCCTGATGTTTGTTGGTGGCCATTTCCCAGCATGGTGTCCTGCTACTGATTTGCACACAAGCCCTAGCAGGGCCTTGTGCTCCCCACAGCAGGAGCCAGTGTCAGACATCCGAGCCCTGCTGGACAACGGAGAAACAGCGGCCCTCATCCTCCTAGACCTCTCCGCAGCATTCGACACTGTCTGCCACCGCACCCTAGTGCAGCGCCTCAGCAACGTCGGAATCCAGGAGAAGGCACTGGAATGGATCATCTCCTTCCTCGACGGAAGGACACAGAGAGTCCGCATACCACCGCACAAGTCAGAGGCCACCGAAGTCATCTGCGGTGTCCCTTAAGGATCCTCGTTCAGCTCCACCCTCTTCAACGTCTACATGAGCCCCCTTGCGGCCATCGCACGCCAACACAACCTCAACATCATCTCCTACGCCGACGACACCCAGCTGATCCTCTCCCTGACCAACGACCCCGCCGCCGCCGCCAGAGCCAACCTCCACAAAGGGATGAAAGACGTAGCCGAGTGGATGACGACCAGCTGCCTGAAACTGAACTCAGACAAGACGGAAGTCCTCATCCTGGGCGCCTCGCCCTCCGCCTGGGACGACTCCTGGTGGCCCCCCGCCCTGGGCACCGCACCCAAACCGACAGACCACGCACACAACCTGGGCTTCATCCTGGACTCCTCCCTCTCCATGACCAGACAAGTCAACGCCGTCTCCTCGTCCTGTTTCAACATCCTGCGCATGCTACGGAAGATCTTCCGGTGGATCCCCACCGAGACCAGGAAGACGGTCACCCAGGCCCTCGTCACCAGCCGACTGGACTACGGCAACGCCCTCTATGCCGGAACCACCGCCAAGCTCCAGAAGAGACTCCAGCGGATACAGAACGCCTCAGCCAGACTCATCCTCGACATCCCCCGAAGCAGCCACATCTCCGGACATCTGAGAGACCTGCACTGGCTCCCCGTCAACAAGAGAATCACCTTCCGTCTCCTCACCCACGCACACAAAGCCCTACACAACCAAGGCCTGAGCTACCTCAACAACTGCCTCAACTTCTACGCTCCCAAACGCCATCTCCGATCAACCAGCCACGCCCTCGCCGCCGTCCCCCGCATCCGAAGAGCGACAACAGGAGGAAGGTCCTTCTCCTACCTGGCCGCCAAGACCTGGAACTCCCTCCCGACCGACCTGCGCCTGACCCAAGACCACCTCTCCTTCAGGAAGAAGCTCAAGACCTGGCTGTTTGAGCAGTAGCGGCACCCCCCCCCCCCCCCCAAGCGCCTTGAGACCCTCCGGGTGAGTAGTGCGCTTTATAAATGTCTTTGATTGATTGATTGATTGATCTTGTCAGTCATGTTCCAATCCCTGTGATGTGGGCATGTTTCTGAGAGGTCTTGATGGGCCAATCAGGAGGGGGAGCATTATCTGTGACTACAGGCCCCATCATGCTTTTGGCTACACTCACTTCACCTGCATCCCACTATTCCTTCCTGACAGTCAGCTGCACTGTGAGGTGGTGTGTTTTTGGTGGCAAACTGTCTGGCAGGGTCTATTTGGCTTAGTGCCACTGGCTTGCTCTATTTGTTTGTAGGTTGGTGCATGTCATGACACAGTTCCCAGTCACTCTGAGATGGCAGGTATTGTGTTTGTCTGACTGGCATACACATCTTGGGCTGATTATCTATTGGTTAGTGTAGCTTTGCTTGCGGTGCATGGTTTCACTGTCCCCTTGCCACACAATCTTGGGTATGTTGTTTGTGTACTCACCAGGCTCTGGGATGTCTGTTAGGCCATGGATGCTCTCTGGTGGTAGGATGTCCCGCACCATCTCCTCCCAGGTTCTGAAGTAGACTGGTTTGGCAGGAGGGCCATCGCCGGTGCATTGACTCAGGGCGTGATCTATTTCGATGAGTTTCTTGACCCTCCTGAGAACGTCATACCACCTGTTCTGGATATCGTCCTTTGTGCCCCTTGCTGCTTGCTTGCTGCTCGTATGGGTCTATACGATACTGTCAGCATGGATTTTTTATGCCTTTTTTTAAAGATGACAATATTAGCCGCTTCTCAGGAAGGAGGAATCTGGCCCAGCTGTGCCCTTTGGAATACTGTTAGCATATCCTTACATACTTCCGGGAAAAATGTTTTATTCAACTCCAATGGAAACTTATCAGGGCCAGCGCTCTTATCTATGGATAACGAGCTTATAGCATCTGATAACTCCTCCGAGGTGGTAGGGGCATCGAGGAGAGCTTGATCTTCTTTACTTAGCTTACCTCTGTCCAGATATTGTAACAATCCCTCATAACCCCTATTGGGAGATAGTGGCCCCTCTGTTTATAATTCTTCATAAAACTCCTTGAACACTTTTAAAATCTCATATTGTGTCTGCACTAATCTACCCCCAGGATCCCTGATAGCGCTTATACCCCTTTTGACCTCTTTTTGCCGAATTAGTCTCGCTAAGAGTTTACCTGTAGCCTCACCATACTCATAACATTCCCTTTTATACAAATAATATTTCCTTGCAACCTCCTTGCTTAAGTATTGGATTATTTTGGCCTTACAGACAGCAAACTCCTTCTGTAGGTCATTTGTATCCTGATCGCTTTGTAATGTACCAATTTCCCCTCAGCTTTACTGAGCTCCTCATGTAATACCGATTCTCCTTCTTTTTCTGTTTCTGTAAGAATAATCTGAAACTAAGAACCCTGCCACTGATTCTTGATTTTAAAGCATCCCATACTATCTCAATGGTGGCTGAGTTTCAGCCAGCATCTACTATGGCCAACAAATGTTGGTTCTAGAAACAGCTTTCTGTCAAAACTAAAGGCACCACGAGCCCTAACAAATCCCGAGAAAGGAATCTCTAAAATCAGTGGATTATGATCAGAACATCCGCTAGGAAATGTCTCTATCCTAGCCTCAGCTGCGTGGGTCAAACATATGAAACAAATCTAATCTAACTAGCTTATTGCAAGGGAAAGAATAAAAAGTCAAACCAGGGTCTGGATACATACTTTTCTCCCATGCATCTGTAAGCCTGTTATTGATAATAAAGGGACGCAAAGATCTAACGACCTTGGGTTTCCTTCCTATATAGTTGCCCCACCCACTCATTTGTTTGTGTGACACCTCTAAATTAATATTTAAATCCCCAAATAAGACCCGGGACGTCAGCCGAGATGCAAGTTCAACATTAAGAAAGTCCAAAATCTGCACCTTGTTTGTATTTGAACCATATAAAGAGCATAATATTAGTTTGGCTGGACCAATGCAGCATTCAATGACCATACTTATCTACCAGCATCCTTCCCGCTGTACAAATAGTATGCTTTGTGAAAATGCTGAAATCAGCCGCACCACCAGATGCCGCTGCTTTCCATGATGCTGGCAGTGGTGGCGGTCTTGGATTGGGCTTGTGGCAGTCTGATTGCCAACCTCGTAATCGGGTGGTCAGACCACCGAGGGGGCGGCAGGTGAACCGCCACTGGGGGTACTGCGGTCTTGGGACTACCGTACTCGTAACCAGGCCCTTAGTAATTTAAAGTAAATTGATTTTACCTGACCGCAGCTGTTTTTTGCTTCCGATCTTGACCACAATGCTCCACCGACTGTAGAAACATATGTACCTCCGCAAGTGTCAAGCAGAAAAGTAAAAACTCATAAAGGACAATATTCACCATTTAACTTAATGGTAAACTATGGGATTTTTTAAAATAAATATTTCAAAAATATGCAACATGGTACAATTAATTTGTTTATATGTTTGTAAATTATGTTATATTATTTACTATTTTTTCAGTTTTTTGTTATTTTTATCTGTTTAAATAAATATTATAAATATTCCACCATTGTATTACATTTACATCTTTTCGTATGTGTTAAAATATAATTTAAATAATATTTTAAAAATGATATAATATATTTGTATTTAATTGAAACATTTGTAATTTACTTTAACTCTTTTTACTTTAATATATTACCTTTAATTATTAATATTCAACTAATACAATTAATACTTGAGTATTAATAGAATACCCCATATACCTTACATCCCATCCTAAATACTTATTTAAAAACATTTTAAATGTATTATTTTAATATTATTAGTAATTTGACAAAATTCCAAATATTATATATTAATACTCAAGTATTAAGATTACTACATGAGTATTAATACACCTCCCCACCCAATACCCCTATGTCCAGTACATCCCATCTCTAAATACTAATTTTGCAATTTTATAATTGCACTACTATGTTAAAATATAATTTTCACAGATATACATTTTTATAATGTTATTAATAATATTGTAAAAATGATATATATTTGCATTTAATTTAACAAAATTAAATTTACTTCAACTTTTTTTACTTAAATATATGGCATTTAACTATTAATATTCAACTAATACAAATAATACCTCAGTATTAATACACCTCCCCAACAAGTACCCCTATATCCCTTACATCCCATCTTTAAATACCATTTATTTTTTAATTTTACAGTTTTGATATTATTATCACTTTTACTAAATTCTAAATATCATATTTTAATACTAATTAATTAAAAATATTACCGGATTAGTACTACACTTCCCCACCCAACACCACTATATCCCTTGCATCCCACACCTAAATACTAATTTTGCAATTTAACTAAATATTTAAGAATTAAAATTATCATTAATTAAAAAAAATTACAATAAATATTAATAATAAGGTATTAGCATTAGTACCTGTGGATTAATACACTTCCCCAACAAATACCACTATATGCCTAACATCCCATCCCTAAAACTTAGCAGAATTAAATTAAATATATAAATAAATACCTCAGGCTTTCAATATTTGGGTTTGGGTGAGTGTAATAGCTTTGGCCTACATCTGCAACTAAGACACATTGAGATTTGAGGAGACTGTGGGTTCTCTCAACTTAAACATTTCATTGCCCATAACAAAATAGTATCTTGGCAAGAAATTATGGTTAGGGCAGAAGGTTGTAGAAAGCCCACATTTCTCGAATATATGGGGATAGTTCATTTTATTTCCAATACTGAGGGCATTTTGAATACTCCACATAATACCATGGCAGAACTTTATGATTCCAAGTATTCGGGACATGGGAAATGGTATTCTGTATTGCGGAAGGATGAACAGGCAAAGGGTATAGTCTGCCATATTGAAACAATAGCCAGGGATACTGGATGTAGATTCAGTCTTAAGGAATGGGAAAAATTGTGCCTTCTAGGGCATAGGTCCCTACGTGCTGCTAATTTTAAAAGAATGTCCTTTCTATCAAGATGGTTCGCTTATTGGACCCCGGCTAAGATTCAGAAACGATATCCCGACCATCTTAATAGGTGTTTCCGTTGCCACCAGGAGGAGGAAGGAGGATGGCTGCACATTTTTTTTCCTGCCCGCAACTTGAGCAGTTCTGGGGGGAGATCTTTAACGATATTGGAGTAGTTATAGGCATGAGTGTTCTTCCCCCAGGTTGAAACTGCATTATTCGGGTATTCAAGGGACGAGGCCAACTTATCTAGCTCTGATAGGGTTTTTATAGCTATTTCTTGTATGGTGGCTCGTTCCTTGATACTTCAAAATTGGAAATCTAAGGAGATCCCAAAATCACTTAAATTGGTTTAATAAAATGAAAAGGATTTGGAAATTTGAAGAGGCATATGCCAAGAGAGTAGGGGGTATAAGGAAATATGAGAAAAATTGGAAAAAATTTGAAGAACTACTCCTACTTAAGGATAGGTTGTAGAGTTGTCGCGGGTTTTTTAATTGTTGAAGAGTATTATATATTTTTTATTGGTGTTCAATCTGACAGCTTCAATCATAAAACTCCTATTGATCCCCAAGGGGACTCGGGTAATGATTTTCTACTTTTATAAGTTTTATATGATTTACAACGTACAACCCAGGGGTTCAATGACGAAAATGTTGTTTTTTTCAATGTGATTTTATTATGCTATTTATTGGCTGCTATTTGTATTTGCACTTTACCTTGTCCACCTTATATTCTGTATTTTATGACTGAAATACTGTGGTTTTCTTTCAAGTGAAGTTTTGCTGCTATTATATTTGCACTTTATGTGGTGATAATATTCATATTTGATGTTAATAGTATTCTATTTTGCTAAGATAAATTATCGGCTGCTATTGCATTTGCACTTTAATCTAGAACTTAATTTTTGTTTTAAGTGACTCAAGATGAATTTTATATCACAGTTGAGATACATGTGATTTTCTAGTTACATTCTGCATTTGCACTTTATTCATCAGTTTGTTAATTTACAACAGAATGGTATGATATAGCATATAAAACACATAGCACCCTGTACGTTGTTTAGTAAGCAGTCTGTCAACATACTAAGTATCAATGGTTTGTCCAAGCGTGGTCGTCCAAATGTTGTGTTTGAAAATGTGTATTTTGGCACCTTTCTGCTCTGCTCAATAAAAAAATTTACAAAAAAATAAATAAATATATAAGTACCCGAGTATTAATACACTTCCCCGCCCAATACCCCTATATCCCTTACATCTCGTCACTAAAATGTATTATAATGAAAACATATATAAATAAATTAATACCTGAGTATTAATGCACTTACACACCGAACACCACTATATCCCTAACATCCAGTCCCTAAAACGTATCATAATTAAAAAGTATATAAATTAGTACCTGAGTATTAATTCACTTCCCCACCCAATCCATTGTATCCCTTACTTCCATCCCTAAAACTTGTTTTCATTAAAAAGTATATAAATATATATATATTTTTTTAAATTGCCAAATACCTATAACATATACTTACATATTAATGCATGGTAAAGATATTTATGGTAATGACACTAGTGGTTACACACATAAGCAATAAGGACACTAGTACCAAAAAATGTGTGGTAATGTCACTCGTTGTAAAATGCATAAGTACTAATAACACTAGTAGTGCAAACATGTGTGGTGATGACACTAGTTGTAAAACACATCAGTACTAATAACACTATTGGTAAAAAAATACCTAGTAATGATACATGCATGCTAAATATCTAGATCCATAAATAGTTGTAAACTCATGCATGGTAATGACACTACTGGTAAAGACATGGGCCCTCCTAACCAGCATCCAACAGACATCGTAGCACGAATGGGACCACCCGACAAGGAGTGGGAGGTCGCACCCACCAAATTACAATGAACCCGGCAGCATGGTGATCGGAAACATAGCCTATACTATTGTGGATTGTGCTGCCAGCCTGAAAAGGGCCTCAGCACAAGCTGCAATAGTAAAGGTTATGTTTCCAAACATCTATGAACCTGTGCCTGGCACACAGTGCATGGCTGTTTGGGGGGGCAACACATGTGTCCCCCTGGGCCCAAGCGGAGCCCCACGAGTGGTGGGAGCCCTGCTAGGGGCTCCAAAAGTCCCATTCTGTCTGACTTTACATGGCGACAGACCGCCATGTAAGAGTAAAGGGAAAAGGGACATCGTAATGACCACATTGTAGGGTATTACGCTCCGACTGATGGTCCGACGGTCTCCTTGAGTCTATCAGAGCCGTTGGTTAGTCCCTCCACCTGCTGCCTCTGACAGACTGTATCATAATGCGGTGGTCAGCCCACAGCGCCTGATGTCGGACGGACCGCCACCAACAGCCTGTTGATGGCGGTCCGTCCAACATCATAATCGGGCCCCTAGCAGTTGTAAAACCTGCGTGGTAAAGACTAAAGCATGGTTAAGACTTCTTTATAAAGGTACATCTTGGTTTAGACTGTATTGTAAATGCTGTTTCACAAAATAAACAGATCACTTACCAACTGGCTCATCGACACTTGTAAACTGCTACCGTCAGTGTCCCAGAACCAAAGATACACAGGCTGGAAACACCAAATCCAAAAGATTGTTAGATCAGACATAACAAAAATGTGTCTATGGGCCATATTATGAGTTTGGCTGTGCAGGAGCATGACCGTGCTGTTCCCGCATGGCCAATCCCATGTTTGAACCGCTCGCCAGATTAGGAGTTTTCTCCTGTCTGGCAGGCTACTCCTTGGTGTTCCCATGGCAGTGCTTATGAAATAGGCACTGCAATGGGAACGTCAAAGGCAGTACCTGCACGGCATGGACTGCTGCTGACCATGCCGTACAAGTACTGGTGTGCATGCAAACAGGGGGTGACATGTTGTGCCCCCCTGTGTGACTCCACATGGCGTGAAGGCCCCTGCTGTTTCCTCACCACCACACTTTTCATGGCGGTAGCACCGTCATAAAAATTGTGGCAGTGAGGAAACTCGTAATATACTTGTCGCGGCCCTGCCAAGCATATTGCAACCTCAAGACTTACTACTACTGTGTTGGACTGTCCATTCACTGTCTCAAAAGAGGAGTACAAGCAAGGAATTGGTGCATGGTGCACTTTCAAACCCCTCCTCTAGTTTTTAGTAATAAGGATAGGCATTGCTATTCCGTTTCATTTGCTTTTTTGTACTCACATTTCTTTCACATGATGACCAATTGAGTACTCGATCATCACTTATTCACTCTGCTAGCACCGTTTTGGAATGATCATTATGCTTTGATTTTTGTTATTGATAATATATCTATGATTTATGGTGTTTGTATTAATGAGGATTATTCCCATGGGTTACAATGTGTTGCCCCTAACTATGCTACTTTATACTAAAGGAAACCAAAGGAACCATTGAGCTTTTACATGTTCTGGCCTAAATAGGATAGGGGTGCCGCTACTGTGACCTAGAGCAGAGGTCCCGTCCAGTTTCTCTTTGAAGAGTAAGCTGAGGCTTCGCCGTCAGCAAACCAGCTGTTCCCTCATCTCTAAGGGAGCTAGGGAAACTTTTTCTTTCTCTACTTTTGTTGCCTCATGTGTAGTTAGTGACCACCATTTAACATTTGTGGCATCCTTCATTTGATTTATGCATTTGGTCGCTTACTACTCTGTTTGCTTTGCTTCAGCAAAGCATAATTACAATGTATTTGCTTGACTGAAGGCCCCACAGTGAAAGAATGATAGTTAAAGTGAAGTGAGATGAGATGAGGAAATAACCAACTCAAAGTAACAGGAAAGTGGAAGGCAAGAGGCTGCCATTTAGTTTGAGTCTGTAAATTAGGCAGGAACAGGTATTCTGCAAGTAGTGCCACTATGTTGGTCAAGCCTATGGGGCTGATAAAGCAGAACAATGTAAGTGTTGTTTTTGTGCCAAAGATGAATTGGTCTGTCCATCTATGCAGAAGACAGCATTATTTTGCTGGGTTTTCTGTGTGCTGGCCCCTTTTTATTTGGAACATTCTCATATATTTTCTGAGAGCCACTTCCACATATCAGTAATTCAAGAATAGTGTAAAACCTGAAATATTTACTCTCAACTCTGTGCTAAATCTGCTCTCTAGTTCTATACCTTCCTTCACTAACTGACAAACTAGCTCCTAGAAAGCCGTCTAAGTGTAAGTTTACACCCAGAAGAAAACAAAAAAATACAAAAATAGTTATATTTATATCTCCAACCCATTATTCCCCTTTGCGTATTGTCATAGTACCAAGAGCTTAATGTTTCTAAACAAGTTACTGTTTATGATGCAATAACCGAGAAAATGGCATCCAGTTGGTAAATTGTGTCATGATACATTTGGTTATGGACTTTGTACATACTGTTGAAACATATGTACCACTCACGTCACTGGAAGGGTTGCATTCAATGAACTAATAATTAAGTAAAGATAAATGGCCTCATTACAAGTCTGGTGGTCAAAAGACTTGCGGAGGTGTGGTGGTGGCGACTTCCAACTGCCCTATTATGAGCAGGGTGGTGGGTCCACCCTGGGATAAGCACAACCAGTGGCGCGTGGTCTGGAGCCCACAATATACGCAGCAGCCCTGCCAAACCTATTACAAGTTTCCTCACTGCCACACTTTTTCATGGTGGTGCGACCACCATGAAAAGTTTGGAGGTGAGGAAACAAAGGGGGCCCAAGAAGGCCCCCTGGTGCCTCTACTCCATGGGGTGCCTGCAAGGGGACCCATGTTGTGCCCCTCTGTGTGCATGCACCTCCGTACCTGCATGGCATGGACTGCAGCAGTCCATGCTGTGCGGATACTGATTTTGACATTCCCATGGCAGTGCCTATTTCATAGGCACTGCCATGGGAACACCCAAAAATGTCTGCTAGACAGGAAAAAGCTCCTAACCTGGCAGGCAGTTCAACAACGGGTTTGGCAGTGAGGCCCAAAAACACTGGCACTGACGAGAACTAGGTTGTTTGTGGATGTGCTCCTTGTAAGAGAGCAAAATGCAATCACTCAAAGTGAAGTTAACCAGTGACTTCAGTAGGCTGACCCACTGACCCATGCTGTATGCTGTAGTGGGAGAAAGCAAAATGGGAATGACACAACAACAGACCAATGAAAGAAGAGAGGTGTATGAAAGCCCCTATATTTAAGTATATTTTACATATTGTAGTCAAATCAAAAGCTCTTGGTTATGCCAGACCTAACAACAATGTAGCAAGTGCATGTACCAAGGTTTGATGACCAATAAGAGCTCATTTCCATTAGCAATTAAATATGGGGTCCCCTTATTGCTGTTATAACAAGAAATATAGTATTGGAATGACAGAGTTGTTCCATCAATGCGCCGTACCAATGTTTGTCTAGCTTATGATCCACACTTAAATCCCTGACATTTTTCCTCAATAAAGAGGACTTACTTGACTGGGACAATCCGATGTGATATACAACGGATCTCAGATTCTATGTCAAGCCTGTCAGTTTCCTTTGCCCAACAGGTTGTGCCAGGTTATCTCCTCATAGCTTAATGTTTTCTTAACATGTGGTCATTAAATTATGCCAAGAGAAATAACATTTACCAGTGTTAGGAGACAGAATCGTTGCTGCGGAAATTGGCATGTTTTCCATTCTCTCTTTTACTCTCATTTTATTTTATTCCTCATAAATATAGAACAGGGATCCATTCATTCACCAGGCCGCAGTCTACAGGTTTATGTAAATTGTTAACAGGGCCGACTTTAGCACTGGTGGCGCCTGGTGCAACAGTCTTTTTTGGCAGCCCCCCATGACCTCCTTCTTCTTGAATTCCCTCCCAATCACTTTCCAACAGTGCCCCTCACCATTCCATCACCCCTTCTGACATACATTTCATTTTTGAGTTTACTCACAGTTTTGTGATCCGCATGGTACACGTTCTTTGCAGCAGGCGCATTATCCCTCTGTGCTACTTTATGATGAGTAAAAACTGCCGCTAGACAAAATTCAGATCTCTCACCAGCAGCAATTAATCACCTGAGTTATCTTGACATTTTTATTGTTGTATGAACTCATAATTTATTTTTTAAACACAGCACCCTGCACCAAAGTCAGCACGCGGTGTGGCTGGACTGGTCGCACAGTTCATGTAGTTGTGATGGTGTGATGGTGTGTCTAACTGTTTCACACGTTTGCTTGATTGTTCCTTTCGTGATTTCCCATGACATGCATGCACCTTTGTCTGACCGTGGTGTAGCTAAGGATGTGTACACAAATCCATGAAAATATATCAAAAGGGGATTTAATGAAAATAGTAAAAAAGGGTCACAGCAGTCCCTTAATGCGCAATGCAATTGAGCAGGTTGTAGTGTATATTATAAACCTACCTATAAAACCAACTACGCAACATGGCTGTAGAAATAAATAATTCTGTAAGGTTTCCTTCTAGAGCCATGTTGCGAATTTGGGTTTATAATATATGCCACGACCCGCTCATTGATATTGTACATTAAAGGACTGCTCCAACACTCTTTCACCATTTTCATTAAACCCCTTGTTAGGTCGAGCCTGGGCAGCACATGCGTGCTCTGTGAGGCATGCTGTATTCCAGTATGGACTTGAAGCTCCGCCCACCCTCTGCCCATATTTTTCATTGGCTTGTGTCATTGTCCTTTGTAAATGATGGCTTCTAATTCGCTAATAGGCTTGTTAGTCTCGCCATAGTACTTCCTTGTCTTCATTTGTAACCTCCCATGAGGACTGGCCCTTTTACTTCAGTTGTTACACGCTATGTCTTATAGTCTCTAAGCACTATTTTCTTTAATGAATTTCTCCTACTGCAGGCAGGACATGTTTCCTGCAGCATTCAGTGCGCAATGCGCGCTTTCACTTTCCAAACAGCCCGGGACAATTACGGCCGCTTCTTTGAAATGAAATAGATTTCGCATTCACAAGAATTTGAGCTATTGGCATTGTAAATGACAATGCCTGTTATTTATGTGTTAATTATCAAAACAGATAAATAAAAGGCATTGTCATTTACATTGCCAATAGCTTAAACTCTCGCAAATGCGAGACTTATTACATTGCAAATGCGTGTTGATATATTGTAATAGAGTTGTGTACACTTCCTTAGCTACATCACAGTCAGACAGAGGTGCATAAATGTCATGGGAAATCACGAATGGAATCTTTGAGCACAGACGTGAAACAGTGAGACACACCATCACAACTACATGAAGAATGAACTTCGCTAAATAGCGGCATAAGGGCAAAAGCTGGCCTGCAGTAAATAAAGAAAACAAAGTTCATGCAAAATATAAGCCAACCTTCCAAAAATACCATTCAATGGCAGAGCAGGGGACACAAATGGACAAGCCAGCGTTAGCAATTGTCACACCTGGAGACCCCTGGTTGACCTCTATTTGCTAAGCCTCTGTTAAAGGAGTGGTATAGTCCAAAAACTGTTGGCTAGAGACAAGGCTGCTTATATAGAAAGCTATCAGGAGGTGCTACTGTAGCTAAGTGAACAGAATGTACAGATATAATGTTAAGGCTGCAAGGAAATGAGGCTACACCCTGTAATCTGGGTGGGCTCTATATTTCTGTTATTCATTGTGACGTGTATTGGAGCGGTGCAAAGATTAATCCCCATGCAGGAACACCAGCAAACCAATAGCAGCTGAACCTTAATCAGCGAATGATCCCATCAATCCCCCTAAATCACGGGCAGCTGTTGCTGACAGTCCCAGAGCGGAAATGGATGGAGAGCAATCCTGGTTGGGGCTGTGTGGGAGAACCCTCAATATCTAACCAAAAGACGACGCAAATTAATACAAATAAAAGCAAAGTCTATGTGTCTATCAACGCATCTACCTTGCAACCTTAGTCTGCAGCTAATTATTAACACTAATCAAACCTACATTTTACGATACGTTTGATAATCGGTAATTATTTCAGAAAATATTCTGGTTCTATGGTCTGACATACTTTTCACCAGAAAGGAGTGTTCTTTAAAAAACTAAAAAATGTAACATGCAATATCCTGGAGTGTAGGGAAGAAATGCTGGACATCAGAGGTAGAGACGACATGGTAGCAGTGTGAAAGTTCTTTTAACCTCCTCTTCCCTATAAAAAATGTTAGTTTAATTCCGGAAATTTAATCACATTCATATGAGATAGTGTAACTCATCACGCATAATACAAAACATAGCAAGACCTGATCGTCTTTCAGTGGCTGACATCTGGGAAAACCAAAATCTACATAACATTCTGCATCTACAGACAGGGGTCAGGAGGTCACAAAATACCATACCTCCACCAGAGCATCATCACTGGTAAAAACACAATCATTTTTCTGGATGTCCTAGTCACTAGAAGCAACAGACTGCAGACCGTAATGTCCTAAATTAGGGGTGTTCGAAACTGATTTTTTTTTTCATGAAATAACGTGAAATTATGCTTTAACCATGAAATAATGATGTGCAATTATATTGCATGACATTATTGATACGACGAGGAAAAAAGTTGTATAAAAAAAAAGTCATGCCAGAGACTAAAAAGTCATGCAAGAGACTGGCAGGAGGTTTTTTGGCAAAACATTTTCTGCTCAGATAAGTCTCCAGTGGACAAAGATTTTACACAAAATTACGTACTTTGAATATTTGAGAACCGTTGGGCATTTTGCAAATTATACCAGTGCAATTTAAATTGTACCCAAACCTATGTCAAATCTAAGTACAAACATAAGTCAATCAAACTTAAGCTGCAAACCGCCCCAAGAAACTTGTCGAATGGGTCAAACAGCAATTAGTGTCTGGTCCAAACCACTCGAATTCCGGAGGCATCCCACCTTTTTGCGATGATCTTGCTGCTTTCTCCAATGAGAAGTCAAGACTCATCACCATTGATCTCGCCTCTAAAGGCTCTACTGCCATCCCTTGACCTCTTAGATAAGTGCAAAACAATCAGTCTGATCACTAAGAACAATGTGTCTTAGGGCACCTTTACCCCATTCAGTGAAAAAGACATCTACAAGATTCTTCAGAAGATCAATCCTTCTAACCACTTCAGTGACCCATTGCCCCCGGCCATCTTCAAAGAAATAAAGAATGTACTCATCCCCACCTGGACAAGGATTGTAAACGCCTCTCTATCACAGGGCACTATCCCAGACTGCCTAAAAGCAGCTCAGGTGTCACCTATACTAAAAAAGCCGAATGCAGATAAAACTGATCTCAATAATTTCCTTCCTATCTCCAATATCCCAACACTAGCCAAACTACTGGAAAATGTGTATAATCCCAACTATGTGCTCACATAGAAAATTTCCAACTTCTAGACCAGCATCAATCCGGCTTTCGGAAGGGGCACAGTACCGAATCGGCTCTCACGCACGTTATGGATGACATTTTAAAAATGCTTGACTTAAATGATTCCTGCCTCCTAATCCTCCTTGACCTTTCCTCCTCATTCGACACGGTTAATCACGACAACCTCCTATCCATTCTGAAGAACAGGATGGGTTTCTCTGGTATGGTGTTACAATGGTCTCCTCCTTTCTACACCAGAGATCACACAGAGTCAAGGCAAACCACTCCCTCTCCCAGCCCTCTTCAGTACTCATGTGTGTCCCCCAAGGGTCCGCCCTATCTCCTATCCTCTTCAACCTTTTTTTGGAACCTCTATAAAATTCCTAAATTCCACGAACATTCTCTACCATATGTACGACACACAACTTTATTTGAAAATCTCATCCCCTGATAACATCGTCTCACTCAACACTACCCTTCAGGCCACACAAAACTGGTTAACTGAGAACCATCTACTGCTCACTACTTCCAAAACTGAATTCCTTCTCATCTCTCCTCCAAACCACATCCCCAAGTTAGACCTTGGCTAAATCACCTTACGGCCTTCAACTGCACCCCCCTCACCAAATCTCTCGGAATCACCCTGGACAAACACCTGAATATGAAAAAGCATATCAGCATTGTTTGTAAGGGAGCTAACCACTTGATGAGGACCTTGAAATACAGCAAACCATTCCTGCCACAAAAGGATTTCACACAGGTGGTACAAGCACTGGTCTTGCCGAGGCTAGACTATGGCAGTGCTACGCTCTGTGGACTTCCCAAATACACCCTGGCTCCTCTAAGAGCATCACTGAATGCTGCGGCCAGACTGGTCACAGGTACCAAACGAAATGAGCACATATCCCCATTCCTAAAATCTCTCAAATGGTTATCCTACGAAGCTCGAATTCAGTTAAAGATTGTCGTTCTAATGCACAAAGCCCTGCATTTCAAAACACCTAGGTACCTAGCTCAAAAGCTTGAATTATCCTGTGGGGGGAGAGCCTCAAGAAGCGCTAACACTTTCCTCCTGACACCTCTAATCCTTAGCAAAAAGAGAACGTGTCACCGCTCCTTATCTGGTGCGGCCCCAAAGATATGGAACTCTCTGCCACCGGAAGTACATAGAATCTCCTCAACGACTGCTTTCATACTGGAAGCTAAAAGATTCCTAATGGACAAATTCCTTCCTTAATCTGGGCCGGGTCCACTGGCTCGAAATCATTGATCCCACAACCACTGTAGAATCATGTGATTCTGCTCTTCTTTACCGCATTGTGCGCTCCCCTCGTAACCCACTATTATGTGTTTATTGTGTTACTCTCCTTTGTGTCATTTGGCTGTGAAATTTTGCGATTATTCATGTTGTGTATTCTTACTTGATGTCGTTATTGTTTTTTTTAAATATTCCTTCCACCCTTGTGTAAAGCGCTCTGGTATCCTTCAGGATCTGGTTTGCGCTATATAAAACTTTATAAATAAATAAAATAAATAAATAAATCCTTTAGTACCATTGCCCTATGCCACTGAATCCTACCAGCGACTCAACAGCATAGTGCCAGCACCATGGTGAGCTGTTTCCTTGCTCTTATGACTTAAAGTGTTGTCTTTAATGACCTAACCCTCACAAAGGACCCTGTCACCACCAGGCTCAACTTCCAGCAATGAAGGACGTTGCATCATGGATGAGCAACAGCTGCCTGAAGCTCAAGTCGGAGAAAACAGAAGTCCTCATCCTCGGACCCTCCCCCTCCGCATGAAACAACACCTGGTGGCTCACCGCCCTCGGCACCCAACCCACACCCACGGACCACGCCAGAAACCTCGTCATCGTCCTCCACTCCTCCCTCTCTATGACTCAACAGGTCAACGCCGTCGCTTCCAGCCGTTTCAACACCCTACGCATCCTCTGAAAGACCTTCAAATGGATCCCCCCGAGTCAAGGAAGATGGTAACCCACGCACTCATAACCAGCAGACTGGACTACGGAAACGCCCTCTACGCCGGTATCAACGAGTCTCCCATCCGCAAACTATAGACAATACAGAACACCGCAGCATGGCTCGTCCTCAGAATCCCCCAACAGGAACACATCACTCAACACCTATGCTACCTCCACTGGCTCCCCATAGAGAAGAGAGTCACTTTCAAGGTACTCACACACGCCTATAAATGCCTCCACAACATCGGACCCCGATACCTCAATGAGAAAATCTCCTTCCACGTATCCAAGAGAAACCTCTGCTTTGCTGACCTCGTCCTCACCGAAACCCAGAGCATCCGAAAAGCCAGGACAGGAGGAAGAACCTTCTCCCACATAGCGGCAAAGACCTGGAACGAGCTCCCGGTCGACATCAGATGCGCCCCTTCCCTGAACATCTTCAGGAAGTGACTCAAGACCTGGCTATTCGACTGATCGGAGCTGCTAAATCCTCCCCCCTCCCCACCCAGCGCCTTGAGACCCTCTCGGGTGATTAGCGCGCTTAGAATTCCCTGATTGATTGATTGAATAGCAAGACACTGTGAAACAGAAGTACAGCACCATTTCATGCGCCTTTTCATCATGACCAGTGAAAAAAAGTTCATCTGCCAGCAGTAGGCATTCTCTGACTCCAAGCAAGAGCGAAAACAGAAATACTGTAGACAGTCCCCAATTTATATTAGACACAAGGCACAAAAACAACTTTGGAAAGCTACTAATGTTGCTTCCCACTCTCACTAACAGCACAGACCATTGGTAATGCAACAGAATCCCAAATCGTAAAATATAATGCTCTTTCATCACTGAAGATGCACACACTTCTGCCAATGTACATCAGTCCATACATTCATGCAGAATTACTTTGAGCTAATCATTGTATCACTAAGCACATTTCAGTAACATTAATTTCGTACAAATCATAAAGAAGTGCCATGACCTGCCTTCAGATTTCTAAAAAGAGTCTTGAGTTGGTGTGTGAACATCCCATGGGAAAGGTCTCTGGCTGAAGCATCTGATTTTGGAAGATCCTTAAGATGTAGTGTGTGTGTGCTTATGTTACTGACATAACTTTACTGATATGAAGTGTAGATAATGAATGGTATTTTTTAAACTTGGAAGAACTAAAAGTTTCAATGAAAATTGTCAAAATAGTGAAAGTAAAATGGAAACTACTAAGGGCCTGATTGCAACTTTGGTGATGCGACACCGGGTGCCGTCCCACCGCTGCACCGCCAAAGCTGTAGTTGGGCCACCCACCAGATATTTTTTGGGGCATTCCCACTGCAGTGACTCTAAAAACAGGCACGGCAATAGGAACGTCAAAAACAATTCCTGCACAGCATGGACATGAAAACCCTGGTGGAGAGGAAACTCTTATAATGCTTGGTGGGACCACGGCAGTCCCGCCAAGCATATTGATGCCCTACACCACTGCAACACCGCTAGTGAATGGTAGCTCCCTGGCGGCTGCAGCGTGGCTGTGGCAGCCTCACCGCCCGACTCCTCATAGGGTAGTCGGGAGACCGCCACCGCCATGCCCCCACGAGTCTGGTGGTCCGTGAACCGCCAGACTCGTAATCGGGGCCTAGGAGATTCTGTGGAAATGCTTTTAAATGGGGATATGAAATTCTCAGCAGAGGAAGAAATGTGCTGTGTTTGATTGATACGACATACTTCCATAGGGTTGGGAATCAGGCAGATTGGGAGCAACAGCAAGCAGAAATAACCCACTAAGATGGTCTCAGTTAAACAGCCAGAAATAAGAGCTGAGGAAAAGAAAATACACCATGATGGGCAGTAACAGCAAACATTATCACTAACCTAAGGGGAAACATCAACACGCACCAAAGAGGAAGGATGAATCTCTTGCTTCTATCTCTGCATAGAGGGCATTTAACTGCTGGCACTCAGACCAACTAGGGTGGACAACCCATGCAGATGCATGTACATACAGCCCCATCGTACAAATAGGGCATTTCACTGCGAACACTAAGACCAACTAGGGTGGACAACCCATGCAGATGCATGTACATACAGCCCTATAATGCAAGTAGGGCATTTAACTGCTGACACTCGGACCAACTAGGGATGAACAGCCCATGCACATACTTGTATATACAGCCCCATACTGGTACAAATTGCAGTTGACAGCCCCGAGTGCATGAAAATGAAGAGAGGAGGTAAGGGGGCATGTGATAAGATGAAAGGCTGGCCAACAAATTTGAGTTCAAGTCTATTCCACCAACAGAGACACAGTCTTATGCTTCTTTCTGCTTCAATAGCTGTCCCAACTCCTCCCTAACATTCCACCTCAGTTACATATGCACCCCTGGTGCATCACTGGTGAAAAATCTAAATAGTGGCATTCCAAGGACAAGCCACAACATATCTCCCTCTCTGTAACAATTAAGCAAAACCACAGAGGGAAACTGGTTCCCAGAACTGGGATTAGTTCCAAAATACATGAAAAATAAAAATAAAGGAATAATTTATACATATACTTTTCTTCAAATAACCATGAATGCTTTAACACATCCTAAGTTTAAATAAAATACACATAACAAAATTGCAGCTGCTATGAATCCAAAGAAAAGCAAAAAACATTTAGCTCTAATATCCCTCTTAACTACTTGTCACTCAAATCATAGTCCAACAAGTAGGAAGGTTCTTTCTTTGGACGGAGACTGTGACAACTTACTCCAGTTGTCCCCTCAGCCCCCTTCTCATCTGACTTCGGATAGTCGCTTTGTTTAACTCTTTCGGCTAGAAAGCAAAAGACACACAATTGATGGACGGAATGCAGAACAAATCAAAACATTCACCCCCAGTCAAGAGATCTGGGTTAAATCCATCATTCTTTTGCTCACCATGTCACCCGAGTTTAGACCTGGCTATATGCAAATCAGTCTTGACCCTGTGCCTCATGGGAACAGTCCAGCCCGAAATGCCAAGCCAGGTCCTCCCTGGACCGGAAACAAGCATCCTAGGACCGGTTTCGGGGTTTCACGGAATACGGAGCGGCCGGACCCCCGAGGAGGCGGAACTGCAGCAGAGGATAAACGGGGCCTGATAGAAGGTTGCAGCCTATGAGCTGGTTCTAATGGCCTGTGCCACCCTGCCTGAATGCCGGTGTATGCAGGTCCCAATGACAAAGAGGTAACTGAGGCCCTGCGGTAAAGCCGAAAGTGAATCGGAGATAAGCGCATGTAACTCTGAGGCTCGGATGGGAGCCCTGTAGCTCCGCACGGGTAGGGGGAGGTGCAGCCGGAGGTACTGCCAAGATCCATTTGTAAACTGAGAGGAGAGGGGGGCCTGAAGATGACTCTTCCCCCCTCGGAGCGACTAATGGAAAGCCCCACCACACACAGCATCAACCAAAAAGCGCAGGGCGATTGACTCCTGGCACAGAGCGGCGGAGAGGCTCCTTGGCCTAAATATATCCACGATACCCTACCTGGACGAGGCAGAAGCCAGACATCACACCTGGCTGCGCGAACGAGCGCTGGTGAACCCAACACAAGCACTATGGGTAGGACAAAGGCCAAACAGGCTAAATTATCCTTTGAGCCCCAAAAGACGCCGCGCACTCAGAGGGACTCTGAGCAAACGGGCATGGACAAACAAGATGGGGCCCTGCAACCCGCAGAAGAGGACTTAAAAGTCCTACTTGTCACTATGAAACATAGTCTAACCTCCATTGATTCCAAGATGGACACTATGTGCCATAGAATCGACCTCATGGCCAAAAAACTGGATGCGCACGATGCACGCATAGGTGAAGCAGAACAACACATTTCAAACTTAGGGAAAAGCAACTGTCACAAATGGACAGGCTGTTAAAAGTTATAGCGGCCAAGAACGAGTACCTCGAAGCACACTCACGGCGCAACCATATCCGTGTTCTGGGGGTGCCCTAAAGCGCCAATACTGGCAAAATGGAGGACTACATCGAAAAACTGCTTGGTGCCCTCTTTGACGCGGATGTTTTCATAGCCCAAATGGCGGTGGAGAGGACGCACCGCTCCCTGGGCCCCAGGCCGCCCCCAGGAATGCCACCCCCAGGAATGCCGCCCAGACCTTTAATCGCCAGATTGATTAATTTTAGGGACCGCGACACGGCTCTGCAGCTGGCAAGAACGCAATAGCAGCTGACGTTCGACGGACACACCATCGCACTGTATCCGGACTTTACGATTGCTGTCCAAGAGGCCTGGTAGAAATTTGCACTGGTCAAGTGTAAATTGATGCAAGTGCACATTGATTATGCGATGATGTGCCCTGCTTGTCTCCGGATCACACATCAAGGGTGACGACACCTCTACACCAACCCGCAGCAGGTGGAGGACTATCTAAAGAAACTAAAGAAACGGAAACAGAACCAAGAGATCGATGATACGGAGACCAGATCCTCTTCGCAACTGTCCGACAATGACTAATCATAAACATATGAGACTGGCCGTGAGTACCATGCAACTGACGCTGTTCAATGGGAACTTTGCATACATAGATTGGGTTTAAATGTGTAAGCATGTACGTAGAAATTCATAATATTTGATCGAGTTAATTACCTGCCCCAGAATTTATGCTGGGAAATTGGAGAGCATGCAAATTCGAATCCCCGGGCCCCCTGCTCCTGCCCAGTCCCAGACCGTGGGATAAGTGGAGGTGGGTAGACGCGCCCTCTGATACTATTCCACAGGGTGAACCCCCAGGTTACTGTAACTTCCCCCTCTTCTTTCTGAGCTCTACAGGGAAACAAATCTCTCTTGAGAAAACCTGAGGAGGCTTCATTGCTGATTTTTATTGTAAGTTCGACTCTATTAGAATACATTGGAGGGTATAGTACTCATGACAAGTTTGGTTTGTCGATGTGGATGGGGGTAGGTCTAAGGGAATGTTTGAGTATAAGTTCAATGCATAACAACACAATATATTAATATCAGAATTTCCAGTTGGCACACAGAGTAGGTGAGTAGACACATTGCAAAACAATAACAGAATAGTCCGACTTTCGCAGTGCACAGAACCCAGCACATATGGAGAGCCGAGGGCATATAAACATGATAAGGGAGCCACTTGACGAGCACCGGCAGACCCCTAGATATATGCTTTCTTACCTGGAACATTAGGGTGCTGGGAAACCCACGCAAGTGCAGGAAAATACTGGCATACCTCGACAGACATTCCATATAAGTAGCGATGCTGCAGGAGACCCACCTTGATCCTCAGCGCCCACAGAAATTTGCTGCTAAATAAGCAGGGTATAGCCGCTTCACATCCTACTCCACCTATTCCTATTCCGAGGCACAGTGATTCTAGTTAAAAAGAACACTCCGTATGTGCCCGCAGGCATGCTCTCAGACCCACAGGGTTGCTTTAGCTTGATGTGGGGTACGCTAGCCTCCCGCTCGGTCATGCCAGTCAGCTGCTATGGCCCTAACATCAATGATCCAACCTATTTTTAAAATTACAGACTTCGGGTCCACGCATGTAATGTGGGGGGTGACTTTAACACTGCATTGAACCCGATGCTAGATGGATCACGTCCACAACCACATCACTACACCCGCACCCAGCACCAAGCATGCAACATATTGACGGAACATGGTCTACTAGACGCATGGCGACACACACACATGGAGAGGAGGAAGGGCACATGCTACACTGTGACACATGGGTCATGGTCGGGTCTGGACTCCTGGGTAATTAATAGAGGGCTTAGCACCTGGCTGACCAGGGTGGAACAGTTGGCTCGTACTTATTCAGACCACTCCCCAGAGATCTTGTGTCTTCCACAACACTTCCCCTACGTGAACTGGCGCCTGAACCTCACCATGCTTTTAGACACAGCATTCCGAGCTGAAATGGACCAGGAAATTCAAGACTATTTCCAGCGAAATACGGGCTCGGTCCAACACATGACAACGGTATGGGAGGCGTTTAAAGACACCGCTAGGGGAATATGTATTGCCAAGGGGGAGCAGTGCTTAGGGACCTGCGTACAACACTTACAAGATTAGAGAAAAAGATCAAACAACTAGAGACAGACACTGACTGCTCGCAAACCCCGCCGAAATTCATTGATTTCAGAGATAAAATAACTGAATATCAAGTAACAGCAGACAGAGAATGTCAGTTCCGGGGCAAATATTTTAAGGCTCGCCGGTATGGCGAAGATGAAAGACCTGGGAAAGCGCTAGCCGAACAGATCCGTAGGCCTCGATTCTCAAACTATGGCCTGGAACTACAGACACCAGAAGGAGATACAGTCAGGGACACGTCGGTTATCCTCCAAACCTTCCAGGCATTCTATTCTTTGCTATATACCTTGACATGTCAGCATATGTTAATTTTGCAGCAGTATTTGGAACCAATTGCATTAGGCTGGCTGGGAGACTCCCAGAAAGAAGTCCTCTCTGCTGAATTCGAGTTAGACGAAATTCGCGCAGCAATTATGCAGCTCCGCTCTGGTAAGGCCCCCGGTCCCGATGGCATACCAGCAAATTTTTATAAAGCATATATAGATCATCTTGTCCCAAAACTCAAATAGGTGTACGAAGAGGTCTTTGAACTGGGGGAACTGCCCCCCACTATGAGGGAGGCCACAAATATATTCATACTTAAACCTGGAAAGCCGGCTAACAGATCCAAATCCTATAGCCGCTCTCCATGATTAACTCTGATGCAACAATGTTAGCTAAACTAATTGCGAACCGGCTGAACCTTCTTTTGACAGTGCTTGTCCTACCTGATCAAGCGGGTTTCATGCCAGGACGCACTACCTCTCATAATCTTAGAACCTTGTTTGCAGTAATGCAGGACATTGACCCAGATCTCGAAGCAGCTGCAGTATTTTTGGATGCCACTAAGGCATTTGACTCGGTGGAGTGGGATTATCTGTTCGGCATCCTTCAGATGATGGGAATGCCACACAGCTTTCTATCATGGATACGGCTACTCTACACTCGGCCGAATGCAAGAGTGATCATAAATGGTGCCACCTCCCCTTCCTTTGCCATTACCAGTGGCACACGTCAGGGGTGCCCATTATCACTGCTCTTATTCGTCCTCACTATTGATCCACTGGTGGCCAACCTTAGGCAGCACCACCGAGACTGGGCCCTGGAATATCCCACTAGGCATGTACTGCTTTCACTATATGCAGATGACATCACGCTGTATGTGCGCAAACCCCAGACCAGCCTCAATCCAATTTTAAGGGAGTTCTTGCCTTCAGGGAACTGTCGGAGTCAAAATAAACTGGGAAAAGTCCCAGATGTTCCCTCTCACTACTGCTACCCATCCATATACTTTGGACTACCCCAATGAGTGGTGTTCCAGATAAGTGAAGTACCTGGGAATAGACCGTTTCAGCATTTCAGGGAGATAGGAGGTGGGCAGGGGCTGGGGAGAGCTGTTGTGCTAGCAGCTACATGTGTGGGCCACACCTGCCTTCATCCTCAATTCTATCACCCCTGCACAAAGATTAAGCCATTTTGGGAAGAAATTGAGAAATACTGCAGAATGAAGCTAGGTAATGCAATAGTTATGGATAGATATATTGCAGCTCTTGGGTGTTCCCCAAACATAATGGTAAATAACACACAAGACAAAGGGCTATATATGCTGGCCTCAGTGGAGATCATTAATTCTCTATAACTGGCGAGGTAAGATCATACCAACTTTTCAAAGTTGGCAGTCTAAATTGTATAAAGTTAGAGAGCTGGAGAGATGATATGCTCTAAGGTCAGGCTCGTACACAAAGTTTTAGAAATGCTGGAAGTCCATAGGAAGACAACCAGTAGATTAGATTAGTTAAGTTATTAAGGGGAAAATGTGCAATATGTATGTTTTATGTGTTTTTTAAGTATTGTCTTCAGCGATACATTTGGAATATATACTTCATTGAATGTTTATGTTTTATGGATATAAATTAACAACAGGAGAGAGAGGGAGTTTCTGGAGCCACTCTTAATCCCCCGGGGCTAGTATAAATCAACAACAAAAGAGTGTGTCCATCAGATGTGAACAAGTGCAGGGAAAATTAGAAAAGTGAATCACTATGTTTTTAAAAGAACCCTCACTCACCAACCTAGTTGGTGACATGCTTCATCATTGGGTTCCCACCGGAGAGACCGAATGTCTCCCCGGTGTGCTACGACGCCTGAATTACAGCGGAGCAGGTTTTTTGTGTGTAGGTGCAGTGCAAAGGGTGATAGTGTAAGTTTAAAATATGTCACAGTTTCAACCAATAATGAATTTAATAGTGGTAAACCGGACACAGTTAAAATGGTGTGGCGGACGATAGGAACTGGTGATAATTAGACCAGCTACGTCCTAAATCAAGTGCATAGTGAATAAAGTGGTCAACATGTTTCTGCTTCTTGCGTCAGTGCACGAAGCATTCGTCAGGACCTAAAGTGAGACCACCACGGCGGTATACGCACGCTAAGGCGTACCCTAACCTGTGGGGTCAGAAACCGCTTGAGACTTACGGTCGAGTTTACCCTTCAGCAATTTCTGAGAGGTTCAGTTCTGTTGGAGTAAAATAGAAAAAGACAACACAGAACAAACAAACAGTGATTCACATCATACATATATAATTGCACATGAAAACAGGCTTGAGCTAAATCACACAAGTGTCGTGAGGATATTACATGCACACACATGGTGGGAATTTCCCTTTGTTTTGAAACTACGGGGAGCAAAATTCACTAGTATTAGCCCGTGTTCAAATTCTAAAGGCATGTGGTACTCTTTAGCGCTATCACTAATTGTGCCGATAAAGTGATACACCCTGTTTTTTGGGGGTGATACGGCAAAGCGACAGAAGTATATTGGCCTTCACATTGATGGTCAGCACTGCATTATGGCCGATCTGTAGGAGGCGATAGGGAAAATAAAATGCTTGGATTGTGATGGAGATTCAAGGGTTAATGTATCAAATGGAATTGTGAACATCGCGAGAACCGATCACAGTGCTTACGTGATGTTCAATTCATTTTCACAACATGAGTCCGGGTGGGAGGCGGGACTTATAGTCACACTCTGGACGTGGAGTGAAAAGAATAAGAAAAGTTAAAAACTTACACGGATGGAGTAAAGGTATAGAAAACCGTCCTGCAGCACCTTTACTTACTACTCCAAAGTCACCAGCCCTCTGCAACACCTATTCGGCCCTCCTGCGGACTCGGATGTTGATATCCCGAGCCGCCGAGAGGAAGAAATAGTGAGCGTTTACCAATCGGAACGGCGTCACGTCATCACGTGAATCACGTGGGACGTAGACGCTGGGAAAACAAACTAGACTGCTGCTTGTCAGGGGCAGAATGAATACTTGGTAGACTTCCGGGAAGCATGGATAGTTGTCTAGCGGTTCGGTGACAAAAGGCTGCAAAAAAAGGGGACTATTTGCGTTAACCTGAATACGCGTACAGCCTGAAAAAAATGTTTCCATACCAACTCTATCTACAAGAGAGAATTTTTGTGGAAATATTGTTTTTGCGTGTTGCAGTATTTTAAAAAAGGTAAAAATCGCGCCAAAGGATGAGTGTCACGATCATTGCCTAGTGTGTATTCAGTGGAGTAGGGGCTTAGTATAAAATATGTCCCATAGTTCAGTTCCTAGTGTTGCAAGCCAGTAGAAATGAAGCTTAAATTAGTGCATGTGCTCTAAGCCCGTGGTGTTGAAACACATTTCAATAAAGGCAATGGTGAGAGTGTGTGGAAAAAGGCCTACTGGGTGTTCAAAGAGGCCTCACTTTGTTCATTTGAAATGCATCTGCAACGAGGAACACAGTTACGTAGTGTCATAAAGATGGAGAAAAGCCACAAAGTGACTGGTTAGGAGTTTCATCGGTATATTATCTATATGACTTATTATCTTTTTAGTACTGTGCCCCAGGGGATGTTATCGTTGAAACCTGTGATGTGACTGGACAGGCGATAGATCCAACGTTGTTCCTTTTCGAACAGGATGTTGGTCGTTCTGATTCCTGGATTAATTTGCTCAATTATAGTCCAGGTTAGGTCGTCAGGGGTGTGTTTGAGGGCTGAGTAGTGTTCTGTCATTTTGGTGATACTCTTTCCACAGCGGATTGTACTTCTATGTTCGACAATGCGTTGTTTGATTTTACGTGTAGTCATTCCAACGTATCTGATCCCACACGGACATGTGAGTAGGTAGATGACATTGGATGAATTGCAGTTCGTGTGGGTACGTTGACTCCACACTTTGTCTTGTTCCAGATTCAGAGTTTTGCTTGCTTTTGTGAGGTGGCACACACTGCACTGCCCACACGGGAAATGCCCTGTTACTTTGGGAAGTCCCCAGGATTGTAGGACAGACGGGATGTTGTCAGGTGGTGATATTCGTGGTCGCGTGTGTACTAGGGCATCTTTTATGCTTCTCGCCTTCCTGAAAGAAAATAGGGGTTTTTCCCATTTCAAGTTGTTACTCAATAGGATGCCCCAATTTTTGCGGATGGATTTGGTGACAGCATTGGAAGCCGTGCTGTAAGTCGTTACACATGTCAGAGGGACATCTTCCGTTGTTTTTACTGAATCCTCAAGTAAAGCCTCTCTGTGTTGATTTTTAGCCCTCTTGCAGCTGCGTTTTAGAATTTTATCTGGGTAACCCCTTCTTTTCAGTTTTGTTGAGTGGTTATCAGATTGAATGCGAAAATCTTCCATGCGACTGCAGTTGCGTCTGATACGCAAAAATTGGCCAAAAGGGAGGTTTTCCCTAAGCGGTCGTGGATGGAAACTTGAGAAGGCTAAGAGATTGTTTTTTGAGGTCGGTTTATAATATGTTTTTGTGACGAGCTTATCTTCACACTTGGTAATAGTAAGATCCAGAAAGATTATTTCATTCTGGTCATATGTGTTGGTGAACTTCAGACTCGGATCGCAGGTGTTGATCCATTCAAAAAACTTGACGAGTTGGATTTCAGGTCCTTTCCAGATCACCAGAATGTCATCTATATATCTTTTCCAAAAAGATATATAGAGAGAGAAAGGGTTGTTGGGAGTCAGTATGTACTTCTGTTCGAAATCGTACACGTAGAGGCCTGCCACACTAGGGGCAAAGGTACTCCCCATGGAAGTACCGGTAGCTTGGAGAAAGAGGGTCCCCTTGTATTCAAAGAAGTTCTTTTCTAAGGCTAGGGTTGCACAGTCAACAATGAACTGTTTCGAGGTCTGAAAGTCCCAGGGACTCATCTCCAAAGTTTCACTAATGACCCTGATGGTATCTTCCTGGGGAATGCTGGTGTATAGACTTTCTATGTCTAAAGATACCAGGAAGGTTGGATCGTCTGTCAAGGTTACATCCTGTAAAAGTACCAGCAGGCTCTTGGTGTCTTTCAGGTAGGTGGATGTGCTCTGGATCAAGGGTTTTAGAAAAAAATCACAGTATATTGAAAGAGGCTCCAGAAGGGAACCAATTCCAGAAACAATGGGACGGCCAGGCGGAGGGGACTTATTCTTATGAGTTTTGGGTAACGTATAAAAGTAGGGAATAATCCCTTCACTTTTAGTTAAGAAGTCAGCCTCATGTCTGCTTATATGACTGTTGGACTCTGCCTCCTCCACCAGGTTAATAATCATTGTCTTCAGCTCTGGGGAGGGGTCAATGGTTAAGGGGGTGTAACTGATCCTGTCCGCAAGGAGGCGTCTGCATTCAGTATCATAAGCTGATGAATCCTGGATAACAAGACCCCCACCCTTGTCAGCTGGTTTGATGACAATGGAAGTGTTGGACTGGAGAGTTTTTAGTGCCTGGAACTCATCGGCACTCATGTTCTTAAAGGTGCCAGTGTCTTCATAAGCCTCAATGTCATTGAATACTGCCTGCTCAAAAGCAATGAGTTCTGCTGGGACAGTATGAGGCGGTGGAGTGAAGGTAGATTTTAGTCGTAATCCTGTGTCGCTTTCTGGCAAGGAAGGGCTACTGGCTTGATGTTTTTCAAAGAAATGTTTAAGTTTTAGCTTTCTAAAGAAATCAGACAATTCACAGTGTAAACGAAAACGGTCAAGGCGAGCGGTTGGAACAAAACCTAACCCCTTCTCTAAGACTCGTTTTTCAGTGTCTGTGAGTACGAGGGAAGATAGGTTAGTCACTAAGGTCTCTGGTTGCTCGGTCCTGCTTGCTGAGCCCCCGACTTGCTCCTCGTGTTGATCCCTGTTTCCTCGTCTGGTCCCCAATGTACCTGATTTCTTCTCCTTCCCCTGCCTCTTCGGCCTCTCTCTAAAAAAGGGGGGCGGTACATATTAGGTGGATATGGGGGAATTGGCATGAAAGCTGGATTCCAACCCATCATGGGGAATTGTGGAGGTTGATGGTATTGGTTAGGGAGGTTGGTGCCTTGATTAGTCCCGCCTCCCACCCGGACTCATGTTGTGAAACTGAATTGAACATCACGTAAGCACTGTGATCGGTTCTCGCGATGTTCACAATTCCATTTGATACATTAACCCTTGAATCTCCATCACAATCCAAGCATTTTATTTTCCCTATCGCCTCCTACAGATCGGCCATAATGCAGTGCTGACCATCAATGTGAAGGCCAATATACTTCTGTCGCTTTGCCGTATCACCCCCAAAAAACAGGGTGTATCACTTTATCGGCACAATTAGTGATAGCGCTAAAGAGCACCACATGCCTTTAGAATTTGAACACGGGCTAATACTAGTGAATTTTGCTCCCCGTAGTTTCAAAACAAAGGGAAATTCCCACCATGTGTGTGCATGTAATATCCTCACGACACTTGTGTGATTTAGCTCAAGCCTATTTTCATGTGCAATTATATATGTATGATGTGAATCACTGTTTGTTTGTTCTGTGTTGTCTTTTTCTATTTTACTCCAACAGAACTGAACCTCTCAGAAATTGCTGAAGGGTAAACTCGACCGTAAGTCTCAAGCGGTTTCTGACCCCACAGGTTAGGGTACGCCTTAGCGTGCGTATACCGCCGTGGTGGTCTCACTTTAGGTCCTGACGAATGCTTCGTACACTGACGCAAGAAGCAGAAACATGTTGACCACTTTATTCACTATGCACTTGATTTAGGACGTAGCTGGTCTAATTATCACCAGTTCCTATCGTCCGCCACACCATTTTAACTGTGTCCGGTTTACCACTATTAAATTCATTATTGGTTGAAACTGTGACATATTTTAAACTTACACTATCACCCTTTGCACTGCACCTACACACAAAAAACCTGCTCCGCTGTAATTCAGGCGTCGTAGCACACCGGGGAGACATTCGGTCTCTCCGGTGGGAACCCAATGATGAAGCATGTCACCAACTAGGTTGGTGAGTGAGGGTTCTTTTAAAAACATAGTGATTCACTTTTCTAATTTTCCCTGCACTTGTTCACATCTGATGGACACACTCTTTTGTTGTTGATTTATTATGTTTTATGGATTACATGTGTCAATCAAAATTGGGTACTGTAAGCACTTAATATTTATACGAGTAATTGTGTTTTGAACTCTCAATAATAAAAATAAAAACAAAACAAACAAAAAACAGGACTACGTTTGGACCCCCCAAAAAACCTTCCCGTCAAGCATTGGATAGGTGATAATTTGGTCACCATTTTGGGTGTATTGCAGTTTCCCCCTGAGCACAGCTTTTAGTAGAATCCTTCTCTCCAATGTTAACTGGGCAGATGCTTTAACTACCCTGTTCATGAATTCAACCAGGCAATTGGCCTTTGGTGGTTAGAGTGCTGTGCATAAATGAATGATACCTAATTCCGCCAAAGATTCTTTCATCTCAGCAGAAACAAATTCAACACCATTGTCCATAATAATAGATTTGGGAATCCCCTCTGAAGCAAAAACATGTCTTAGGAACTCCAAAACTATTTTGGTTGTCACCGTGCTCACACAACATGCTGCAACCCATTTAGATGTGTAATCAACTAACACCAGCACAAACCTTTCTCCTGGTGATCACTGGTCAAAAGGTCCAACAATATCAAGCTCCAACTTGACCCTGAGTTCTTCTGGAACCGCTACTAATGACAACAGAACTGCAATGGTTACTTTGGACTTGTCACTTGGTGTGCACTGGATAACATCTCTCACTACTCCCTCCACCTGACTATCCAAACCCAGCCACCAGTACTGTTCTCTGACGTTTGCTTTGGTCAGGTTCCTACCTAAGTGTCCTTCATGTACAAAATTAACAATCTTGTCCCACAATCCTACCGGGGGAACCATCTGGCTGCCTTGGAAATGTTTACCCTCTTCAATACAAAGTTCCTCCCAAACATTCCAAAACCCTCTTTCTTCCACCACAAGATCTTTGTAATTGAACCATCCAGAAACCACTAAGTTTTTTACTACCTCTCACACCCCATCTTTGGCAGCTTCAGTGCCCCACTCATTTTTGCCATTCGCCACTTTTACCCACATGAGAGGGACCCTGGCTGAACTGCTGGTTGGTGACAAGAAGTCTGCTGGAACATTCTTGACACCTAACAAATATCTAACCTGGAAATTAAACTCCATTAAACCTTCTATCTGAGTTTCTTGTAGTAGTAATATTTGGGCTTCGCTATCCTTACAAAATTCTGCAACTCATGACACTTTTTTCCTGGATCTAAGACCGTTTACGTTCCACGTAAATATATTAATTATCTTAGCTTTGTCTATACTCATTTTCCTGGACAGAATAGGTCATGAACCCCTTGCAATAACAACCCCTATCAAGTTATTCCCAAAAAGAAAAAAAGTCAAAGCCTACATCAATGAGGACAATTTTTTTGTTTTTTTCTCCCACTGCCCCCACACCCCTCCCCTCCCAGGAAACCCCCCTTCTACCTCTTGGGCGATACATTCTGCCCTTTGGGAACCCCCCTCTCCAAAGACAGAGTCAACAGGAGGCAGACCAAGGAAAGTAAAAAAAAAAAAATAACTAGCGGGAATAGAAAAGGAAAAGCGAACCCTGACGAACCACTTCATCTTTAATCATTCTTGACCTTTCGTAGCTTTTATCATCAAGCATTCTACAGCTCATTTATAGCTCACTTACTCATCATCATTTTATTCTTTTATTCATTTATTCATCTGGTCGGATCTTATTTGATATGCAAAATCATCATGTTTAAGGGAGCCCTCCTTTAATGCGTTTGATAATATCAACTCTTTCAGGGTAAAATTCAAGACATTAATCAAAATTTTCCTTGGGTTTTCCCTCGCTGGATTTAACCTAAAGGGATCCCGATGTGCCCTCTGAATTTCTCTCTCCCATTCAATATCTGGCCTATCAGGCGTGATCTCTCTTAATAGGGCACAAATACATGTTTTAACATCCCCCTTTTCAGTCCCCTCTGGAATTTGTAAAAACCTTAAATTGTTGCGACGGGATTGAGTTTCCAACCTTTCTAGATCATCTTGTAACCCCTTATTCTGCTTCTTTAGCCAATCAATATCTTTGGAGTTTTCCAGGACATTTCCTGACAGAGTTTTAACTTCTCCCTCCAAGATTCTGTACTTATATGCGCCGTAGTGGGGGGACTAGAGCTAGTACCCAAATTGAGATTTGTATGGAGACTGCGCTTAGTACTAGAAGAGATGCTGTTTGGGCCAGCGACTGTAGAAGGTCCGACTTCAGACTCAGCACTACTACTAGTTAGCACCCTGGCTACTACACCCTGCTGACCATTATCAGTAGAAGACAATCCGGCTAGTACTGCGAACCTATTCTCCACAGGGAGAGGAGGTGGAACTGGAGCTAGAACCGGATTAGGAACCGGGTTAGTTTGTGTCGTGATTTTCTTTCCCCTAATTTGCACGGTTTGTGTGGTTTGTGCATTTGTAACGTGTTACATAATTTTAAAATATGATTTCAAAGAGGGAGGGGGTTTTGCTGGAGCACGCACCTCCTTTTTCACCCAACACAAAGACTTTCCAGTGGCTTTTAGGGCCTTTAAGACTTTCTTTTTGGGGGAAACTGGGGCAACGACAGTAACTCCCTTAGGTGGCTGCTCGCAGTCTGCCTCTCCCTTTCCCCCTCTGTCTTTCTTTCTTCCTTCGGGGAGGTATATCAGCTGGTACCAGTTCCTCACCTGCCCCTTCAATAATGCTTGCTTGCATTCTGCTGAGTGCGCCAATGAGCCTTTCACCAGACCTTGCTCATTGACAGAAGACAATAGAGTAGAATTAACTGCCACTCCTGTGTTCTGCCCGACGTCCACGGAGGCCTGCCTCCACAGATAGAGTCGTGACCAACCTCCGAAGCCTCTGAATCAATAGGGGAAATAGGGGAGATAGCGGAAAGCTCTTCCATCGGCCTCTCCACTCCCAGGTTCCCCTACAGTAGCTGAGTAGTCACCAACACTCTACCCGCACCTGCTTGCCACCATCGGGGGATCAGCCTGTTACTCTGTACACTCTGCACACTCTGGTAATCAAAAGCGGACTTAGCCTTTTCTCTGCAGTGTCCACTGTAACTGCAGTACACGCTGCCTCTGCTGCACTCGATCAGTGCCTCGGTGCGCTTCCCCTCTCCTCGTGGCCTCGCTGTGCTTCCACCGCTGACCCGGAAACCGACTGCAGAGATCGCCGCTCTAGTCTTTTTCCACACTGCAGCCGCCCGACGCCAGGCTCCGAGTCCTCTCACCCCCACTGTGCTTATATGCTTGGGAGCCGGTACAATGATATATGCAAGTTTTATGTAAGTTTTATACTCCTTCAGCGCTGCCGCACATCCTGCATTATGCAGTCTGTGCAGTGTTTATCCGATTTTTCGCCGACTTCTGCGGTTAGCCGCCTCCTGTCTTCTCTGCCCTGGGAGCTCCCGCGACCAGCGTCAGCCCGTTGCCATGTTTCCCATTCCTACTACTACAAGAAACTCACCTAGAAAGGACAGAGTGTAGGCAGTGTTTTATAAAATTTAGATGGATACAGGAGGTCATATGTTTGGATCAGAGTTGCTATAATTGTTAAAACCAATTATGATATAAGACTACTTAAATATGTGTCAGATTGTTCAGGAAGGTGGTTAGTGGCTACTTTTTTAGTATATGGTAGGTCTTTGGTATGTGCTGTAGATTATGGGCCAAACAACGATAATCCAGAGTTTTGGGAAAAATTAGAGTCCTGTCTACTGGAAACAACAGCCCCAATTGTTTTAGGGGGAGATTTTAATTTGGTACTACATAAGGGATTAGACAGGACGTCGAAAGCTAAATATATTAGCCCGCCGAAATCTTTTTCTAGACTTATAAACATAATGAGGGAATTTAACCTAGTAGATATATGACAGACATTAAAGAAGGATAAGAGAGAATTTACATTTTATAGCAAAAAATGCAGACACCACTCTCATATAGACTATTTTTTTGTTGATCAGGAGCTGTGTGGAGAGGAGGTGGAGGTGACCCATATTCCGGCAATAATATCAGACCACTCTGCAGTTGTACTATCTTTAAAATATCATCTCCCTGAGGAGTCCAGAAGGTGGACCCTGGATAGGGCAATTCTTTTAGATGAGAGGGTTATTGAAGATTTAAGGGATGAATCAGAGAGCTTTTTCAGTATCAACAATGGTTCAGTCGAAGAGAGTATAGTCTGGAATGCTTTTAAAGCGTATCTAAGGGGGCTCCTAACATCAAATATGATAGCGAAATATCGAGCCGAGGAGCAAGATAGAGAAAGGGCTATGCAATATATTAAGAATAAAGAGGGTGAGCTACAGAAGGTGTCCATGGAGGATTCAAATAGTGTGGGGGCTCTAAATAAAGAACTGGAGGGGTTACAAGCTGCATTTAGGGCAAAAATTGATAAAATATCTTTGGATAGGTGGAATGTGAGCAAACTCCAACATTTTGCTTACGGCGAAAAGTGTGGCTCGCTATTAGCTTGGAAAGCTAAAGCAGATAGAGCCAGGAATACAATACGGGAGCTAATCAGTGGCGAAACGGGAGTCCTCTTGAATATTAATTCAGATATGTGTAAGGAGGTTTGCAGATATATGCAGGAGTTATATAAAGAGGATACTGTACCTAGCCAAGTGGATATAAAGGAGTGGCTTATGTCAACAACCCTCACTCGGCTATTTTAGGAATAAGCGAAAACCCTAGAAGGAGAGATTATGGAGGGGGAGATAAGGGCTCAGTGTAAAAAAATGGTTAAGGGAAAGGCAGCTGGGCCGGATGGCCTCCCAGTAGAAGTATTTCTCAGTATTATAGATATTGTAATCCCTGTTCTTCAGGTTCTATTTAATAAGGTATATTTGGGTGGAAAAAGGGTCTCCCAATCCTGGTTAGAAGCCACGGTCACTATGATCCAGAAGCCTAATAAAGATCCACGAAACATAGATTCTTACAGGATGGTCACTAGTAAACACAGATTATAAGATCTTTCCTGGGATCATAGCAGCTCGGCTGGCTAGAGTACTACGGGAGGTTATCCACCCTAACCAAAGGGGCTTTATTCTCGGGAGGCAATTGAATGAGCTTACCTTCCAGTTATTAGGAGCTATTGACCTGGCGGAGGCTCGGAAGCTGCCTCTAACGTTAGTGCGAGTGGACACAGCCAAAGCCTTCGACCAGGTGCATTGGCCCTACCTATGGGAGGCCTTGCGAAGTTTCGTTTTCCCAACAAATATGGTATTGGTAATTCCGACCTTATATCATTGCCCTAAAGCTAGAGTCCTAATAAACGGGAGGTTGTCAGAATGGTTCAAAATATTTAGAGGTACAAGGCAGGGCTGCCCCCTTTCCCCGCTTCTTTTTAATATATATATCTTGAGCCGCTAGCAAACTTGATTAGGTCTGACACTGCTATTATCCCTTTCAAATCAGGCACTTTTGAAGTTAAGTTAGGGCTCTATGCTGATGACCTGTTACTTTACACAAGTAACCCGCAGGAGGCAATCCCAAATTTGATGAGGAAGGCGGGGGTCTTTGGCCATATTTCAGGGTATAAAGTGAATCCAGGGAAAACAGAGATTATGGACTGGAACCAGGAGGTGGTAAGTTGTGGGGGTAAGAACCAAATACGATACCTAGGAATACAAATAACCCAGAGGATGGAAGATATTATAAAAGTAAACTGGAAGAAGGTTAGCCACAATGTAATAGGTTTACTCTCTAAGTGGGCGAACTTACTTCTTAATATCTATGGTAGGGTTAACCTTATTAAAATGATTATTTCTGCCAAAAGTGACATTCTTATTCAATACTAATCCATTGACGTTCCAAAAGAAAGACATAGGAAAACTACAGGGGAAAATAGGGAGTTTTATCTGGGCATCTAAAGGCTCGAGGATTTCCTGGAAAAAATTACGTAGGAGATTGCACAATGAAGGATTGGCATTACCAGACATTCTTGCACACTGCTACACCTTCCAATTCAAGAACATTCGTATGCTGGCCAACAAAGTAGACAATTCATCAATAGGCATGCTTTTTGAGGCACTATTGACTGATGTACCTGATGGTCAAATTTTTTTTTTTTAAAGTACGGAGACCCAAACTGTTAGACCTGGCACCTTGGCGTGAGTTTCCCTTCCACTTTTTGATGGTGTGCCTCGATTGTCTTGCTGGTGTTGTCCGCTCAGGGCACTGCGCCACGGCTAATCCGTGCCGCAGTGCAAGTGCTCCCTAGGTAAAGTGTACCTGTAATTGATGTTCCTGATTGGTTTATTGGATTCACTGTCAGTCCCCAGTAAAGTGCACCAGGGGTGCCAGGGCTTGTGAATGCCAATGCTGCTGGTGGGCTTGCAGCGCTGGTTGCGCCACCCACGGAAGCGGCCTTGTAAAGTGTGTCTAGGGTCTGCCACCGCAGACCCTGTGCGCGGTCCGGGACCGTCGCGCTGACTGCGCAAGTGCCCCCACTTGCCAGTCCCTAAACCTTCCCTTACCTACATATTAGCCACCCCTCTGGTAGGCCCGAGGGCAGGGTGCATTGTGGGCATAAGGTAGGACATGCCCTGATGTGTGTGGCATGTCTTAGTAGTGAATTACAGCCCTTGTCGTTTTTCACTATTGAAGGCTACCTGCTCTCCATAGGCCAGAATGGGCTGCTGGGATCACGCCAACGCTGTGACCCCAGTGGACTCAGAGAGCAGGGTAGAGTGTCAAGTTTGGTATGCCTGAACTCAGGATAATAAAATACTTCTTGTAGTCAAGTTTATTTTAGTATCCTGGGTTTGTAAATACTACTTTTAGAAAGTTAGTATTTACTGACCTGACCATCTCAGTCCGCCTCTGGTGTGTGTGTGTGTTCTGCCTAGCAACAGTAAGGAGCAGGGTGGGGGGATCCCCAGAGACAGGTTGGCTGCCAGGTGGTGGGTAGAGAGATTACACCTGGATGGGTGGGAGGAGTACACCTTGACTCTTGAATAGACCTGTGCTCTACCACCACAAAGCCGGCGCCACCCCCTGTGGGGCGGCTGATGTCTCTGCCCTGCTGCTGAAAGGAAAGAGCGGAGTCACCATAACAAAGTGCTCCAGAACTGGACTGAGCCAGGCCTAGGCCCCCTGGCGCTAAAGAACAAAAGAATCATGGTATAAAAGTAGGAGCCTGGCTCCTAAGAAATCAGAATCCTGTTTACCACAAAGAACCTCTACCCGACTAGAAGGAGAAGGAGACGCTGGAGGAGCTGGCCTGCTGCCTGCCTTGCTGAGAAAGGAGAGGAAGAGACTTACTGAAAAGACTTTGCTACTTTGTGCTTGAACATTCTCCAAGGGCTTGATCTGAGCTTGCCCCCTGAACTGAACCCCAGGAACAGTGGGTTCTCTGTGCTTCTTGCTCATCCTACAATTCGAGCCGTGTGGGCATCCCGCTGGAAAAGAGACTGCGCCCCTCATCGCCCCTCCTAGGGCCGTGACACTCAGAAGCTCGCCTGCCTCCAACCCGTGAGAGCCCCGCTCCGTCCCGAGCCGCTCTCTGTTCCCGGGCCAGGCCGCCTGCATCCCTGTCACCGCCTGCCATTGGAGTGCGCTGAACGCGCTATCACCCCTCCTGCCGGAAGCCGTCCGACGACTGTGATCTACGCCGGGTCATCCAGCTGCACTGACTGTGCCCTGTGACCCCGCTTCGCTATCCCCGGACATCTCAGGCCGCGCCGCCCCCGCTGTGGAGACCCTCCTGCACCGCCGTGCTACAGGGTCGCTGGCCGCGCCTGCCTACGTGCCCACACCTGCTGATTGAGGACCCAAGAACACTTACCAAGCTGAGAGTCGCACCGACCTGTGCCGACTCTCCACATCACGAAAGAAGTTCCAGTATCGGGCTCGGGGCCCGCAACGCCTTGTTTCCCCGTTCGCAGGAGCCGATCTCTGTGAGCACTGGAACCACAAGTAACATTTGCAAGAGAACTACGAAGTATCCATTTGAAGCGACGAACAACGAACATTTGCCCGCTTTACAACCTGGTGGCATAGCGAAAACGTTATTGGTCTTGTGATAAGTCTGCTGAGATATATATACCTTATTTTTACATAAAGGATCGTATTTTTATATATATCCAAGTCTGGTGTCCGTTTCTGGGGGGATTGATGTATTTACTGTGTGTACGATTGTAAGTGCTTAACCAACAACGCCTGAGGAATCGCCTTGGCTGCTCACGCCACGCACCTAGAGGGTGAGCAAGGGTCATTCGCGAGGGGTTATCCTGCGCCCTGACGTGGAGGAGAGGGTTCCTGCTTGACACAAGGGCAACCTTGCGCCAACCAGAGATCCCCGACTCTAACATTGTTGGCAGCGGCTGGGATTTCGGATTTGCATTTGTAATTTGCATACAGTGAATTATTAATCACCAGATAGTGAGAGCAGACCAAGTAACGCAGCCACAGGTTTTCATTTTTGAACTTTGTTGAGACATCTGCCATTACTGCAACCATGCCTGGCTCGCACTCCGCTGGAAGAGCACTCTCTGTGATTTCTGGAATAGATGAGGTGGATTGGGAGAGACTGGAAGGCTACTCGATGGAGCAATTGAAAGGCTACAGTGTAAAATTCCGAGTCCCCCATGCTGGATTCAAGAGGAGAACCCAGTACGCCAAGGCGCTGAGAGCCTGGAAGGAGTCACGAGACCCACGGAATGCGGGGGACATCGTTCCACCCGACAACCTTGAGGAGCCCAGCAGAGTCCGGTCGCCAGAGGAGCTGGCAGACAGGGCAGCCGACAGGGCGCATGCAATGGAGATGGCAAAGTTGGCCGGACAAATGGAAATGGAAAAGCAGAAGTTGGCCCTGGAGGCACAACAACGCCAAATGGATCATGACATAAGATTGAAGGAGTTGGAGCTGAAGGCGAAAAGTTTGGACACCGCTCCTTCTGGTGGCAGCACTCCACCAGCGCAGGTAGAGTCCAAGGTGTACATCCCCAAAGATGTAGTAAAGGAGTATTTCAGAAAGGATGACATAGGGCAGTGGTTTAGGGCCTACGAGGTGGCCATGTCCTCACACCGGGTCCCTGAGAAAGACTGGGGAGCGGGGTTGTGGGGAAGGTTCCTTGCTGAAGGGCGTGACACACTGTTAGATTTACCCTTAGATCTCCAAACCTCATACCCCCATATGAAGGAAGCTTTAATGACCAGGTATGGGTTAACTCCGGAGCTATATAGACAGCGGTTCAGGGAGACGAAGAAGATCCCTGAGAGTACGTATGTGGAATATGTGACCTTTTTCTGCAGAGCGCTGGATGGTTGGGTGAAGGGTAGCAAAGCGAATGATTATCAAGGGCTGCTTGATTTAATTGCATGGGAGCACTTGTCCAGTCAATGTTTTCCTGAGCTACGCCAGCACCTGATTGATAGCAAGCTGTCCAACCCGAGGAAGCTTGCTGAGGAGGCGGACCGCTGGCTCAGCACCAGGGTCCACAAGGGTCAAGTGGGAGACTCCGCCAAAGGTGGGCAGGGTCCCCAGCAGAAGAGTGGGGGGGACAAGGGTAAACAGAAGGGGTTCCAAAAAGGCCCCCAAAGTAATTCCCAAGGGAACCAGCAGAAGGGTTCTCAGCCTCCCCCACCCCCGCAGCAGAACGGGGCCCCGACCGGTAGACCTGTTCCAAAGGGGCCCTTCAATTGTTATAAGTGTGGTGATCCGGGTCACATTGCCTCTGATCCTAAGTGTCGCCTGTTTGGTAAGACCGCACCCACTGGTGCTCCACCCCGGCAAGTAGCTAGTGTTAACTTTGGGGAGGAAGTAGCAGTCCAGGAGGGTGGGGGTCCCGGGCAGATGACCCTAGTCTCGCTAGGAGACAGTGAGATGGTCCCTGTAACCTACCTACCCTCTAACACTAAGAAATATGGGCAGGTGGTGACCATCAATGGAAAGAAGGTTGAGGCTCTTAGAGATACAGGAGCCAGCGTGACCTCGGTGAGGCAACACCTGGTGTCTCAAGAGCAGATTGTACCCAATGCCTACTGTAGGGTTGTCAATGCTGACAACGTAGAGAGTCGTTGTCCAATGGCTCAAGTTCCCTTTGAGTGGGGGGAGGTCTCTGGTACTCTACAAGTCGCTGTGAGAACTGACATGCCTGTAGACTGTCTGCTAGGGAACGACCTGGAGAGTTCCCCTTGGGAAAAGGTGGAGAAGACCACGCATCTGAGGATGGTGGGTCTACCCGACTGGGCGTGCGTGACCACCCGGTCCATGGCAGCCAGTAGGGGTGTTGAGAGGGTCCTGGAGCCTGAGGGAGAGGTCCAGGAACCGGCCTTAGGGAGAAGGCGCAGGAGGCGCGGGAAACCGGCCCCCGAAGTTCCCACGGCCCAGGAGGAAGTAGACCCTGAGGGGGATACTCTGGAGCCTACCGGGGAACAGATTGCCGAACTGGGAGATCTGCCTGAGCTGACCCATTGGCAGCAAGAAGGAGGTCCCTCCAGGGAGGAATTCTGCAGGGAGCAGAAAGAATGCCCTTCTCTCGTGGGTATGCGGCAACAGGCTGCAGACCAGGCCAATGGTGTTCAGGCCAAAACCCATTACGTGTACTGGGAGAGTGACCTCCTGTATTCCGAGCCTAAGGCTGCTGAACCTGGGTCAGCCCGTGTGCTGGTGGTACCCCAGAAGTTCAGAACCTTCCTACTGGGGCTGGCTCATGATGTGCCTTTAGCAGGACATTTGGGGATGGACAAGACCTATGACAGGCTTGTCACCCACTTTTACTGGCCCCAAATGCACAAGAATTCAGATTCCTACTGCAGAACCTGTCAGACTTGCCAGGCAAGTGGTAAGAGCGGAGGGAAGCATAAGGCTCCTCTGCAACCTTTCCCTGTGGTCGGTACGCCATTCCAACGAGTGGGTATTGATATTGTGGGGCCTCTGGACCCCAAGACAGCCCTGGGCAACAGGTTCATCCTGGTCTTGGTGGACCATGCCACCCGGTACCCTGAAGCCATCCCTCTGAGGACAGTGACGGCCCCCGTGGTGGGACGGGCACTGATGGGAATTTTCTCCCGAGTGGGATTCCCTCTAGAGGTGGTGAGCGACAGGGGGACCAATTTCATATCCACGTATATGAAATCCCTGTGGAAGGAGTGTGGGGTAACGTACAAGTTCACCACTCCTTACCATCCCCAAGGAAATGGGTTGGTTGAGAGATTCAACCGAACCCTCAAAGGCATGATCATGGGCCTGGACGGTCCAATGAGGCGTAAGTGGGACGTCCTCTTGCCATGCCTGCTCTTCGCTTACCGAGAGGTGCCACAGAAGTCTCTAGGGTTCAGCCCCTTTGAGCTTCTGTATGGTCACCCGGTAAGAGGACCTCTGAGTTTGGTGAAGGAAGGCTGGGAGCAATCTCCCAGGAAACCTCCCCAGAATGTATATAGTTACATGCTGGCCTTCCGAAACCAGACTCGGCGTTTCAGGCAACTTGCTGAGGCAAATCTGGAAGCCAGCCAGGAGGAGATGAAGCGGTGGTACGACCGGAATGCCACTCTGGTAGAGCTTCAACCTGGACAGAAGGTGTGGGTCTTGGCCCCGGTGGAGCCTTGTGCACTTCAGGATAAGTGGACAGGTCCATTTGAGGTTGTGGAGCGCAAAAGTCCTATCACCTACTTGGTGGACATGCAGACTCCCAGGAACCCTTTGAGGGTCCTACATGTTAACCGCCTTAAGCCCCACTTAGAGAGGACCGAAGTGGGCATGCTGCTGGCCACTGATGATGGAATGGAAGAGGAGACCGAGCCTCTTCCTGACCTCTTAGTGGCCTCTGAGAAAGATGGGTCAGTGGATGGAGTTAACCTCTCACCCACCCTGACGCCCGAACAACAGGAAGACTGCCGCCACTTGCTGGGACAATTTTCCGACCGATTCTCCCTGGTTCCTGGTGTCACAGATTGGTGCGTCCATGATGTGGACACAGGAGACAGCTTACCTGTGAAGCACAAGGCTTACAGGGTAACTGACAGGGTCAGAGCCTGCATTAAGGAGGAGGTCTCCAAAATGCTTGCGCTAGGGGTGGTTGAGTCCTCCAGCAGTCCTTGGTCCAGCCCCGTGGTCTTGGTCCCCAAAGCTGCTGCGCCGGGAGCCACACCTGAACTCCGGTTCTGTGTGGACTACAGAGGACTCAATTCAGTCACGAAGACTGACGCGCACCCCATCCCCAGAGCTGATGAGCTCATTGATCGGCTAGGGGCTGCCCGGTTCCTCAGCACGTTTGATTTAACGTCTGGGTACTGGCAGATCGCCTTGACCGATGGGGCCAAAGAGAGGTCAGCATTCTCTACACCAGATGGGCACTTCCAGTTCCGAGTCATGCCATTTGGGATGAAGAATGCCCCTGCCACCTTTCAGAGGTTGGTCAACCAGGTACTGGTTGGGCTGGATGCGTTCAGTGCCGCCTACCTGGATGACATCGCAGTGTTCAGTGCCACCTGGCCTGAACACCTGCGCCACCTCTGGGAAGTGTTGATGGCGCTGCGCCGAGCAGGCCTCACGATCAAGGCAAGCAAGTGCCAGATCGGGCAGGGTTCCGTGGTGTACTTGGGACACCAAGTGGGGAGTGGCAAGGTGGCACCCTTGCAACCCAAAATCGAGACCATCCTGGCTTGGGAATCCCCCAAGACGCAGACCGCAGTGAGGGCCTTCCTGGGGCTCACTGGGTACTACAGGAGGTTTGTCAAGGGCTATGGAACGATCGTTGCCCCCTTGACAGAGCTGACTTCGAAGAAGCAGCCCAGGAACGTGATTTGGACTGACACCTGTCAGAAAGCTTTCGACACCCTGAAGACTGCCATGTGCACGGCGCCCGTGCTCTTGGCCCCCGACTTCTCCAAGGAATTCCTAGTCCAGACAGACGCTTCAGAGCATGGTGTAGGGGCTGTTCTCTCACAGATGACTGAGGAGGGCTGGGACCAACCCGTAGCCTTCATCAGTAGGAGGTTACTTCCACGGGAAAGTAGGTGGAGTGCAATTGAGCGAGAAGCATTTGCTGTGGTCTGGGCGCTGAAGAAGCTAAGACCCTACTTGTTTGGGTCTCACTTCCGGGTTCAGACGGACCACAGGCCCCTCAGATGGTTGATGCGAATGAGGGGTGAAAACCCGAAGCTGTTGAGGTGGTCCATCTCCCTACAGGGTATGGACTTTACGGTGGAACACCGTCCTGGTACAGATCACGCCAACGCTGACGGTCTGTCCAGGTATTTCCGCCTTAGTGACGAGGAACCCCCTGGGCAAGGGTAGTTCTCCCCACATTTCAGCTGGAGGGGACACGTGTTAGACCTGGCACCTTGGCGTGAGTTTCCCTTCCACTTTTTGATGGTGTGCCTCGATTGTCTTGCTGGTGTTGTCCGCTCAGGGCACTGCGCCACGGCTAATCCGTGCCGCAGTGCAAGTGCTCCCTAGGTAAAGTGTACCTGTAATTGATGTTCCTGATTGGTTTATTGGATTCACTGTCAGTCCCCAGTAAAGTGCACCAGGGGTGCCAGGGCTTGTGAATGCCAATGCTGCTGGTGGGCTTGCAGCGCTGGTTGCGCCACCCACGGAAGCGGCCTTGTAAAGTGTGTCTAGGGTCTGCCACCGCAGACCCTGTGCGCGGTCCGGGACCGTCGCGGTGACTGCGCAAGTGCCCCCACTTGCCAGTCCCTAAACCTTCCCTTACCTACATATTAGCCACCCCTCTGGTAGGCCCGAGGGCAGGGTGCATTGTGGGCATAAGGTAGGACATGCCCTGATGTGTGTGGCATGTCTTAGTAGTGAATTACAGCCCTTGTCGTTTTTCACTATTGAAGGCTACCTGCTCTCCATAGGCCAGAATGGGCTGCTGGGATCACGCCAACGCTGTGACCCCAGTGGACTCAGAGAGCAGGGTAGAGTGTCAAGTTTGGTATGCCTGAACTCAGGATAATAAAATACTTCTTGTAGTCAAGTTTATTTTAGTATCCTGGGTTTGTAAATACTACTTTTAGAAAGTTAGTATTTACTGACCTGACCATCTCAGTCCGCCTCTGGTGTGTGTGTGTGTTCTGCCTAGCAACAGTAAGGAGCAGGGTGGGGGGATCCCCAGAGACAGGTTGGCTGCCAGGTGGTGGGTAGAGAGATTACACCTGGATGGGTGGGAGGAGTACACCTTGACTCTTGAATAGACCTGTGCTCTACCACCACAAAGCCGGCGCCACCCCCTGTGGGGCGGCTGATGTCTCTGCCCTGCTGCTGAAAGGAAAGAGCGGAGTCACCATAACAAAGTGCTCCAGAACTGGACTGAGCCAGGCCTAGGCCCCCTGGCGCTAAAGAACAAAAGAATCATGGTATAAAAGTAGGAGCCTGGCTCCTAAGAAATCAGAATCCTGTTTACCACAAAGAACCTCTACCCGACTAGAAGGAGAAGGAGACGCTGGAGGAGCTGGCCTGCTGCCTGCCTTGCTGAGAAAGGAGAGGAAGAGACTTACTGAAAAGACTTTGCTACTTTGTGCTTGAACATTCTCCAAGGGCTTGATCTGAGCTTGCCCCCTGAACTGAACCCCAGGAACAGTGGGTTCTCTGTGCTTCTTGCTCATCCTACAATTCGAGCCGTGTGGGCATCCCGCTGGAAAAGAGACTGCGCCCCTCATCGCCCCTCCTAGGGCCGTGAAACTCAGAAGCTCGCCTGCCTCCAACCCGTGAGAGCCCCGCTCCGTCCCGAGCCGCTCTCTGTTCCCGGGCCAGGCCGCCTGCATCCCTGTCACCGCCTGCCATTGGAGTGCGCTGAACGCGCTATCACCCCTCCTGCCGGAAGCCGTCCGACGACTGTGATCTACGCCGGGTCATCCAGCTGCACTGACTGTGCCCTGTGACCCCGCTTCGCTATCCCCGGACATCTCAGGCCGCGCCGCCCCCGCTGTGGAGACCCTCCTGCACCGCCGTGCTACAGGGTCGCTGGCCGCGCCTGCCTACGTGCCCACACCTGCTGATTGAGGACCCAAGAACACTTACCAAGCTGAGAGTCGCACCGACCTGTGCCGACTCTCCACATCACGAAAGAAGTTCCAGTATCGGGCTCGGGGCCCGCAACGCCTTGTTTCCCCGTTCGCAGGAGCCGATCTCTGTGAGCACTGGAACCACAAGTAACATTTGCAAGAGAACTACGAAGTATCCATTTGAAGCGACGAACAACGAACATTTGCCCGCTTTACAACCTGGTGGCATAGCGAAAACGTTATTGGTCTTGTGATAAGTCTGCTGAGATATATATACCTTATTTTTACATAAAGGATCGTATTTTTATATATATCCAAGTCTGGTGTCCGTTTCTGGGGGGATTGATGTATTTACTGTGTGTACGATTGTAAGTGCTTAACCAACAACGCCTGAGGAATCGCCTTGGCTGCTCACGCCACGCACCTAGAGGGTGAGCAAGGGTCATTCGCGAGGGGTTATCCTGCGCCCTGACGTGGAGGAGAGGGTTCCTGCTTGACACAAGGGCAACCTTGCGCCAACCAGAGATCCCCGACTCTAACACAAACATTTTTTAAAAGATGCGGCTTAAGATTTTAAAGTCCACCCTGAAAACATGGATGTACGTCAAAAAACAATTGAGAATCCCTTATTTTTCAACATGGGCACCAATCTGGGACTCTCCTGGTACACCGGTGTGTTTGAGGGATCAACTGAGTCAACCCTTTAATGAGGTGGTATTTTTCGCTGGGCAGACCTTAAGGTTGGTAATAACTTGCTGACTAGGTTTAAATATTATCAACTCAGTGCCTGGTGGGAAAGGCAAGACTGGGCAGAGATGGAAGATGATAACTCTGATCAAGTAATGAGAACCGGGCAGAGGCGTAAGGAAATATCATTTTGGTATTAGGTCTTTGTGGAGGCGGATGTAAACACTGTAACTGAAGTTCATAAATTGTGGGGTGAAGAGCTGGACAATCAAGACCTAATGCAAATCTGGAGCAATTCTTATGTCACATTGAGTAAAGTAGTAAAGTCTGCACCATTAAAACAAAATCATTTGTTTAGTACTCATCGGGTATATTGGTCCCCTGAAAAACTGTTGAAGGTTACTGGCAAGGTATATACATGTCCCAGATGTGCCCAGATGGAGGCGGACGATATACATTTGTTTATGTCATGTTCAAAAGTTGTTTCTTTTTGGAATGCAATTAATGTTTTCCTGGAAGAAATCATCGGAATACAACTAGAAATAACAATTAGTTTAATCTTTTTAGGATCTAGTTTGGATCAAGAAATGCAAATTTCTGCTGTAGAATCCTATTTTTTATTTTATGCTGTCATGTTAGCAAGATGGGAAATTTGTAAACTATGGAAATCTGGGAATTCCCTGATCTTTTCTGAATATTTGAAGAGTGTTATTTATGTTAGTGAATCGGATATGGCGTGCGATAAAAAAAGCAAAGAGAGAGTGTGGGCTCCGTTGGTAAAGTGGAGAGAAAAAGAAATGTGAGTCTGATGATTATGCCATCTACTCTGTTGGCCATATTATCTTCTTATTTCCAGGGTTGGTCTAGTGAGTGCGGAGATGGAATTGGAAACAGCTGTATACTTGTGGGTGAAGGCGCAACGGTCTAGTTCTATGGTCTTCGGTCCGGCCCTCCAAAACAAGACATAGGAAGACGAGAGTATTAACCCATCAAGTTATTCGGTAAAATGAGGACACAAAAAAAAAGAAAGGAACTTAAAAAGGTGTATTGCCCAAGTGCAACTTAACACCTCATGCTCAATAACCTAGTATCTTTCTTAAGTGAGCATGAAGGAAAAGCCACCACCTTCTCCTCACCATCCTTCACTTGCGACAACACTGCACCCAGACCTTGAAACTGGCAACAGTTGTTAGAAAAAACATTTTTGTGATATCAATGTTGGCATTGTTGCACTCTCCCCCTTTACTGCTAGAAGGCCCCCTCCACTTCCACTGTCCACTCAAATGGAACTCCCTTTTTAAGCTGCAATCTAATGGGCTGTACCACACTGGCAATGGTCTTTAAAAATTTGGAGTAATACTCTGCCATGCCCAAAAATGTTCTAATCTGGTCTTTATTGGATGGAGATGGTGAATCAATAATAGAGCTAGCCAGCTCAATGTTGGGACTGATTCCTACTCCAGATAAAGTGTATCCCAGGTACTCAACTGACCCTACCCCAAACCTGGACTTTTCCTTCTTCAATGTGAACCCTTTGTCCTTCAATCTGGTGAACACCTGTATCAAAACCCTTATCATGCTGCTGCCTATCCCTCCTATACACCAGGATATCACTCTGAAAATACATTATCAACTAAATGCCTTCTAACACCACCTTCATCAACCTTTGGAAGCATGCTGATGCAGAGGCCATTCCAAAAGGCAACCTCTACACCTATATGCGCTCAAAGGCGTGACAAAGGAGGTGAGGGCCCTGGAGTCATTGTGCAGCATCACCTAGTGACAGGTGGTAGATAAGTCCATCAAACTAAACATTGTGGCACCCATGAGAGTGGTGAGAGCCTCTGTGATGTTTGGCAACGGTTGGCCATCCACCCAGATGCATTGGTTGAGGTCTCTGAGATCAACGCACATGCAGATCTTAGCTCTGCTGTCTTTAGGTGCAAGAACCACTGGGGCCAACCATTTTGAGGACTCTATTTTCTCAATATTTTCAACTTGCAACTGTCTGTCTAATTCTCCCTGTAATGGCTTAATCATTAGATTGGGTACCTTCCTTGTCTTGTGCAACACTGGCTTAGCATCCTTTTTTAATTTGATTTTGTGCTCAAAACCTTTAAGCAGCCCCAACAGATCATTAAAATCTTCCGGGAACTCATTCATCCTACCAAACGTCTTCCCCAAGAGTGACCACCATCATCCTCTCTTGGGCACATAGATTTTCCTTACAGTCACCCTTCCTTGAAAATTTATCAACATAACCGTTGTATGAAAGTGCCTCCTTTGACATGGTTAGCCCCCACTTTTTGCTTGATGCCTTATGTGATTTTGAAACATAAGTGCACTGGGTCTCTGCAAACCAGGTTCCCAGTGCCAGATCTCGTTCCCAAAACTGTACCATGATTGGTACAATTTGAGCAACCCCTCTAAGTCCCTAGTAAATGGTACTCCTGGTACCTAGGGCATGGGTACTGAAAAGGGTCCACTGGAACTGCAGCACAGATTTTTCTACCCAAGAGGCCACTCACCAAGACCATACAAACTGACACTGCAGGCTGCGTGCCCTGGTGCACAGAAAATTGAAGATTCAACATGGCAGTCGGACTGCCACAAGACCGCCGCAACCGGTAGGATCTTGGATCCCACTGCGGCAGTGGTCGGTCAAAGTGGCTGGCTATGGAGGTGGTGCCAATGCCAGCACTGCCGTGGACACTATGACCTTCATCTCCGCTGAACTTTTCACGGCGGGACTCCGCCATGAAAAGGTTGGTAGAAAGGCAGGGAAGGGAAGGGTCCCCAAACAGGACCTCAGGGAGTTGTAGCCCATGGCGGTGTGCATGGGGGCACCTGTGGTGCCCCCTCATACTGCATTGTCATGAGTGCACTTGTGTGCCATGCACGACATGGTGCATGATGCACAGTGCACCGACGTAAGGCAAAAGGCAGTGGCATGGTGGCATGTGCTGCAGGCTCTCTACTAGTACTGCCGGCACAACACCGCCAGCCCAATGGTTTACTTATAATTCAGCAGTTGGGATGCCGCCGGCTGAACTATTATTACCTGTCACAAGGAGGAGCACTGATGGTTTGGACCATTAGGAGTTTTCTCTGAAAAGGCTGGCATTTGTTTAAGTGCTCACAGTTCTTGTACACATAATATTATTAGTAGGACAAATGTTTGACGGATTCTTACCTGGAGAAAGAACACCAAGAGACATTGTGCCCTAACAAAGAATTTAAAGTGTTCACTCTCTTGACTTTTTATTTTGCATATGCCATTCTCAGTCGTGCATGTGGTATTCAGGATCTGTAGCTCATATAGCACAAATATTTGACGATTCTGTATCAAGTTTAATTTTTTATTGGTCCCATATTTACTTCTTAGGGATATACTTGAATACCTTCATTAGAAAAATATTGCTCCTACGAAGCTCGACTGACCATTTTTGTAATATTTAATTAGTTCTTCTTCTAATATACCTGTAAATCCTATGAAATTTCAGTCGATGTTTTTTAAAAATTGTACAAAACATTCACGATGTGGGTGCTCTTTTCCTGAATTTTTCTGTGGATTGAGACATTCCCAATACTCTCTGGAGAAGGTAAGGATTGCTTGCTCACATAGTGCAATATTGACTAGTATGAACATTTTGGTTCCCCATCCTGCCCAAGTCTTACTTCGTTGGGAATGAGCCCCCCTCCCTAGAAGTAAGCTTCTCTTTCTTTCGAGGGGGCTATTCTCTCTCACTGATAACATATGTTTCACTATTGGTTGTATTTCACTCATTGTCAATGAGCCTCTGCTGGATTTCACATCACTGGCAGCAAGTATTATTGTCATAGAGTATACTTCACAGGGAGTGAATCCGAGTTAAAACAGGTTTGAATTAATGGGAGTAAACTTCAATTGTTGCTAGCTGTGCCTCTCATTGTACTGATTCTTACTAATTTGAATCACATTTGCAAATACAGATATTCATTTGGTGTGAGGAAGTGCCCTCCTCTGGAAGCACATCTCTCCTGGGGCAAGGTTCACTGACTGAGGACGAACCTTACCCAACATGAGTCAACCTCTCTCATTGGGAGTGAGCCTGAAACGTATACAATAATTCTCACTTAGAATGATTTTCATTGGGAGTATCACTCCCTAGCGAAATCCCACTTTAAGTCAGAAAGATTCCCTCACTATTGGTAGTGGTTTTCATCATGTTGATGTTTTACTCACTTAGATTCTCTCCTACTAGTTCAACTCTCTTGGAGTAAATGGTAAAGTCTAAGAACAAGTCTCACTCTCTAGAAGGAAGTCCTGTCGACTGAGAGAAAGTATCAATCACTGGACTGAGGTATACTCTATGATAAAGAGTTAAACCCAAGGAAATTCGTTTTACTCAAGAGTAATAGAGGTTTTTCAATGGAAGTCTTTTTCAATAACAGCAAATTCCAGTGAGTCTAGACCTCACTTTCACTGGAAAGGAGTCTCTCACTGCAGAGGAGACTGTTAGAAGGCATCAGGGAAATAAATCATATTCATGGAGCACAAATTCTCACTTAATGGGAGTGTAAGAAAGTGGGATACTAGTTGAGGGGAGTGAACATAAATTCAAGCAGGCACCACAACACTTGTCAGAGTAGCATCACAAGTAAACCCCAAATTTACCTGTGTTCAACCCTCCGGTAGCTTGACACAGAGCTGTCAAACTTAATTGTATAAGGTATTTTTGCAGCACTTCAACATTAATAAAGTGAAAATACAACACAAGAAGACTCCCACACCAAATTAGAAAAATGTAAATTTTAGTAAATAAAATGACCCAAACTGCAAGAATTCAACCAGTAGAACCAGAGACATCCAAGTTTATAGATTTCAGTGAAAATATCATGAAAAAGCACAAAGCGCCAACTGTAGATATCTGGTCACGCTGGCCTGGGACAAAGTCACAAGTTCAGGCTGACCACGATAGAGCGTGGAACCCAGTAAGTGCTGCTGGACAGGAGTACCTTAAATCCTGCTTCTTCAAACAAAAGCACAGGTGCACCACATCGCATAATTTAATCAATAAAGATAGTTATATAGTTCATTTCAAGAGCAAACAGTTCTTTCATTTTTTCTTTTTATTCCATTCAATTTTTTATCATCATGTAGTACAGAATTTTCAAATATGTCAAGTATACAAAGCGAGATAACATAATTTTTATATACAGAGTTGGACAAAAATCTAGGGCAGGTGACATTCTTACAAAAAATAGTACATTTCATCATCACTATTATGACCTAGCTCAACGGCTCGCAGTCTACAAATCCACCCTGCTTCCTTTTTTCTTAATGCCAATTCACTATTCCCTCCCCTTGGATGGCCCATTGTTTGTTTGTATATAGGATGTCTTTTATGTTCGTTAAATGTTTTTTTTATATATGTATTTTTATTTGTTTGTATTTAACAATCCTGAAGAAGTCCTACATTAGGATGAAATGCGTCAACTGTACTGTGTGTAGAGTCATTAGAACTGGACTCGTTTCTTTTATCTACGCAAAATGAAATTGGAATAACAAGAAAAAATTTAAGAACTGTTTGCTCTTGAAATTAACTTTATATCTATCTTTATTGATTAAATTATGTGATGTGGTGTACCTGTGCTTTTGTTTGAAATTGTTAGGTTCCTGATGGAACAAGCACTGTCACGGTGGGTGCTATTTAGTGTGCACACAGACCGCTGGAAGCATAGAAAGGGACAATATTATTGGATTGATATTAGGTTAGGTGCTGGCAGCCAGAAGGTTCCACTGTTAGGTTTTATTGTTTATGTACCTTAAATCCTGCATCAATGCATCAGGCAGCGAGGCGATGCAAGGTCTGGGTCGGACATGCATCACGCAGCATCAGTTCAGGAGAGCTGTGAGGCTGCAGTTTGCAGTCCTGGGTCATCGTTGGGGAGACCGTCGACAAGGCAACTTTGTGATGCAAAATTCAACATTGAAGATGTATCACACATCTTCTGATTCCTAAGAGATGGTGGGGCTACGATGAAAAGTCTGGAGAAGTTGTCAAGGCTGCAGTTGACAAGAGGTTTGCAATGCGCGGGCCTGCGTGGGGGATGTGTTGCACATTGCCAGTTCCAACAAGACTACGGTTACAATGAGTTTGGGGACTGCGAGGTGAATGCAGAGTTCTTGCACTGGAACAATATTTGCAGCAGAGCAGAGGCAATGCATTGGTTCTGCTCAGGGATGCACCATGCAGCAGAGGAGATGCGTCGGTTCTGCTGGATGCACAGATGGGGTGGCAGATCACCTTCCGGATCACTTCTATGGGTCCAGGACTCGGGTGGTACCACTTGGCAGGGTAGAAATCACAGTGCCATAGTTCAGCTGATGGTTACAAGAGACTAGCCCTCAGAGTCATGCTGGTGGGCCAGGCTACAGGTTACAGATCCAGTCCTTCACACCCAGGCAAGCAGGCAGCAGTCCTTCGGGGCAGCAGTACAGTGGCAGTCCTTTAAACAGCACTGCAGTCCTTCTTCCTCAAGAAGTGCACTGAAGAGTTGATGTCTGAGGTCCAATATTTATACCTGGTGCCTCATTTGAAGGGGGGGGGGCTTCTAGAAGGTTCCCTATGAAGTGCACAGGTTTCCTGCCTCCCCTCACCAGGCTCCACACCAACTACAGTGGGTATGCAATCCATTGTGTGAAGCCAGGATACAGCCTATTCAGGTGCAAGTGGGACATAGCCTAACCGCACCCTCCCATCCTGCCAGTGATGGCCCATCCAGGCTTACGTAAGCTTTCTATTGTGTGTTGCTGTCTATGAGCAATACACAGGAACCAACTGCCTACAATACCATGAGCCAGGCCCAGACATAGGCTGCAGACACTAAATGGCTAAGGCAGGAAAATGGCAACGTTCTATAAGTTGCATTTTAAAAATTGTAATTCAAATTCCGACTTTACCACAAAACAGCATTTTTCATCACAATTCCAAAGACATCAAACATTAACTGTGTACCTGCTCCCAATTGGAAGTTACAGCTTATTGAATGTAATAAGGTAACTCCAATGTTATCCTATGGGAGAGGTATGCCTTTCAATAGTGAAAAAAGCAACCTTAAAATACAAATGACATGGCCTACTTTTCAAATACAATGCAACTTGCCCTGTGGGATGTTTAGGGCCTATACTCGGGGTGACATATATGCATTAAAATGGAAGGTTTGGGCCTGCCAAAAAGGTTTATATTTCCAGGTCTAAATAGAAGTTGAAAACTGCACACAGGCTGCAATGGTATGCCTGAGACATGTTTAAAGGGCTACTTAAGTGGGTGGCAAAATCAGTGTTTCAGGCCCACGAGTAGAATTTTATTTACAGGCCCTGAGCACATGTAAAACCATTTTACTAGGTACTTACAAGTCAATTAGATATGACAAATGGGGAGGAAAAAAAGTGTTACCATGTTTTAAGGAGTTAACACATGCACTTTAGCACTCGTTAGCAGTGGTAGAGTGCCCAGTATCCTAAGGCCAAAAAAAATTGATCAGAAAAAATAATGAGGAGTAAGGCAAATAGGTTTGGAAAAGACTACCCTAAGGCTGACATGTTTAATTGGGAACAATTCTAATTTTAGAGCAAATCACTAACTGAGAAAGTTAGTCATTGCAAAAAAGTGCCCAACACTCGGAGAAAGTTTCACTCTTTCACTGAGACAGAATCTTATCTAACAGAATTGAGTGAAACCTAATTATATACTTGTTTGATTTGATTTGAGCTTGTATTTATAGAGCGCACTATCACCCCGCGAGGGGTATCTTGGCGCTAGCGTCATACGGCAGTGAATACACAAAATGTTAACTTACTGAGAGTGATTAGATCAGAGCAAAACAACAGTCGTCCGAGATACCATAGATGCAAGTTTTGAGGTCTTTCCTAAATGAAAGTTCAGTATTACAAAGTTTGATCTGGGTTGGCAACTTATTCTATGCTCTGGCACCCAAAAAGGCTAGTGTTCTTGCGCCTTTTAATTTATATCTGTAGTTGGGTAGTTTTAAAAGGTTTGCCGAAGAGGATCTGAGTGGCCTAGTAGTAGTGTAAGGAGTGACACGTGCCGACAAAAATTTGGGACCAATCTTCATCTTTGCCCTAAACGTGACAAGAAGAATCTTAAAAAGAATTATTTTGTGGACCGGGAGCCAGTGGAGTTTATTCAGGGCGGCAGATGCTGAGGAATTTCTGGGAAGTTTAAGAACCAGGTGGGCAGCAGCATGTTGTACCACCTGAAACTTCTTTAAGACTAATCTATTGGCTCCAGCCAGTAGCCCGTTACAGTAGTCCATACGAGAAAGTATCAGGGCCACTGCTACGGACTTTCTAGCAGACAAAGGGAGAAACCTGAAGAATTTTTTTAGAGTTTTGATTAAGCCGAAGCACATTCCTGCGACTGCTTTGGTATGGGGAAGAAAGGAAAGGGAGTTATCGAATTGGACTCCTAGGTTCTTGGCTACCTTAACCACCTCAGGGGGTGGTGTTGCCCCATCGGGCCACCACTTAGACGGATGGAAAGAAGTGCCAATCCCTATAGGGAGAATCTCTGTTTTATCAGTGTTACACTTCAAATGATTAGTCGACATCCATTGGAGGACCGCAGTTAAACAAGCTTTAAAATTCATTTTGGCTTGCGTGGAGTCGTTCTCCAAAGAGATAATAATTTGAGTGTCGTCTGCATATGATAGGACCTCAATCCCGAAGGAACTGATCAGAGTGATAAGAGGAGCCATATAGATGGTAAAAAGAAGAGGACTTAGGGAAGATCTCCCTGTTATGGTTCTGCATTGTCTCCTGCCTCCCATCTCGCCTGCTCCTTTCTGACTCTCATTATGCTGGTAATGCCTAGGACAACCTCAGGCTCTCTATCTTCCCCTAAGCATGGTCAGTCTGACACAAACGTCCACAGCTACCCTTACTTTGGAATTCTCAGGAACCCCCAGATTCCCACTTATTCAGAGGAATTTACAGGTGTGGAGATCTCTGCACTCCTAAAAGGACTGCACCTGCAATTGATTCCTTTTTAAATTGCTGTCAGGTATAAATAACTCAAAATGAATCACAGACTATACTTTATAACCAAATCTTTCTTTGTGACTATGACCCGTTGTTTTAGAATATCAGTAATTCAAAGTATTAAACTGTGGGTTGGCAACTGTAAAATATGAAAAAAATTATTAGATGTGTGTGTGCTTAACAAAAGCACAAGTATCTTTTTTCACTAATCAAAGCAATCTGTTATACAGTTTCCCTGCCTGTTGAAATGTGAAACGAAAATGAGGAAGTCACACAGGGCAAGTGTGGCACCATAATCAAGCTTCACAGAAGAATAATAAATCTGAATCATGTTTGGCTACTAAGCTGGCTAATTCTACAGAAATGTCAGATTTTATAGTGATTTACAACTCAACCTGACAGCTGCCTTCAAAAGAGTTACATGTAATTGTACATTGTGGTCCTGTGATTCCTGTAAGGAAGCTCTCACCAGAGAAAACAAGCCAAAAACTGAAAAGCAGGACATACAATCCTTAAATAAAGACACCAAAGAGCTCCATGTCAAAAAACATCATAGACCGATGCTAGGCAGACTAAGCCCTTTGCCTAAAATACCTCTAACTAGCAGGATACCTTCAGGTTAGACATACAGATTCCAAGCACTTGCACTATTGCAAGAGTAGCGAACATTCAAGTCTCCACAAACATGTGACTGATTCTGATGGGATCAAAAGTTCAGTCATGTTGCACTGTTGCAGCAAAGTTAGAGATAAACAAGTACTTGCAACACCAATAGGTCTGGCTTTTAAATAAAAGTGCCTCCCCAGTCAATAATGGGTTTAGGCTTTCAATAAATCAACATGCATGCACTTCGTCACTCATTTTAGCTCATTCATTCAGTCATGCACCCATTGACTAATTCTATGATTTATCTCACACAAACGCAACAACGTTTGCAAAATGATCTAATAGAATAAAATTAGAAAAAGAAAACATTCTGCCACCTTAGCATGGCAGGCATACGCTTGCAATAAGAAATACAATTAACCATAGCAGTAGTGCCCTTCTTGCAATGGTATTTAACATTGTATTAAAATTGCAGCATACAGTGTCACCATATCTAGAACCCATGTGTTGACCTTTTTTGAATTGTAAAGCAATAAAACTATGGACTATACAATTCCATGCTGATGGCCTGCACTAGAGTTTGTGGCCTTGTTGAATGTAGGTGGGAAAAGGCGCAAAGACCTTTGCATACTACTAAGGAAAAAGGGACATGGACAAATGGGTAGACCTTGCAGATGTTTTTGGGCGTTTGCATACTCAGGGTAATTAAATGGGAGAACCATGGACTCTGTTCTCAAGACAAGAAGGAAACCACTCGCCGCAGTCACTACAGATTAGATTGTGCTCCAATAGATCAATGATGCAGTCACCTCCATTAAGCATTTCAGATTGTTTTTCAACATGGAGTATGAGAGGGAACACACATTCTTTGTCCTTCGCCAACCCAAAAAGTTAGAATCATTTGTGCTTTACAGAAGTGGAGCTTCAACTGGGGCACCTGCTGGGTTTATATTTGTAAGTGCTTCCCGTTGAGGTTTAATTTCTGTGAAATGAGGATCAGGGCCGTAACTGACCTTTTTTTCAGAGAAGAGTCCACAACCGGAGCACTTTCTACTGGTTAATTTGAAAGTGCTAAGTCATTGGGTAAATGTCTAGTTCATAGTCTACGCAACATCTGCATAAAGGACCACAAGCTAATGTCTTCAGTAATCTTATATGCATGTAATTTCAGCAATGTGATTGTTCCCCGAGAGCCATAAATCTGTCATTGCAAAATTTCTTGTCAAGAGGAAACGACAAGACTACAAAAAGGTAAGTCTCCACCAAAAAGGGGTATTTCCTCTTATATTTTTAAACTAAATGGGAGGGAGTCCACATGGATCCCCTCCCCAGGTTGATTTCGGCCCCACGGACCCCATCCCTGGGACCCAAACTCCTGAACCTTGGTGCCCTATCATCCAACCAGGGCACCTAGTGTGCAACATTGGGACCACGGGAGGAGTTCAAGGCTCCCTCAGTCGCTGCTGGCTCCTCACTTCCAGCGTGAGCAGGCATTTCTCCCAGAAGCATGAAGCAGTCACAAATGCTGCTCCCTGCATGTGGGAGCAATTGAAGCGGGCAGGAAATAGATGAAATGTCAGCTCCCAGGTAACAGGAGAAGTTTTCATACTTCTGCCCACTGGGAGCAGATTTACAGTTTGCTCTGACAGCTCCCACCAAGCGAAAGTAAACTAATATTTCTGGTGGGTGGGCACCATGGGAGATAGGGAGCTATGCTGGTGGGTTGTGGTCCCAGGGACAGTAATGGCTCCCGGAGCAAAGCCCTCCTCCTTTACTTTGCACAAGGCCAGCCAGGGGGAGGTATTAGACCTCTGGGCTAAAAATGGCCCAGGTGGGGGGCCAGGTGGCCACCTCCCACATCAAATTAACACATGCCCCAGGGAGGTAGTGATCCCCGGGGCCAAATATGGCCCAGGAGGTGCACTACACAGCCCCCTCCTCTTAATTACTTATTTGTGTCACGGGAGGTGGCGGTCACAGGGGCAATGTTTACTGTCACAGGGAGGTCCATGCTGCTCCCCTCCATTTATGTATACATGCCCCGGTGAGGTAGTTTTCCCTGGGGCCTTTTAAGGCCAAAGAAGGGGGGCACGTGACCCACACTCCAATTTTTAAATAAAACCGTGGGAGGTGGTAATCTGCAGGGCTTAAACTGCCCTTTTAATGCAAATTTGCTGCAATTTTCGCTGTGAAAGTTTAAAAAAAATGTTTTTTACACCATGTCGGGATCCCTGGGTTACCCCAGCACCAGGCCTAGGGGTTCAGGGTATTCTCTTTTTTGTAAATTTTTGTGTGGGACACATTTATTTTTCCTTGAATATCTCCAAAACTACTGAACAGATATACATAAAATACCAAAAAGGACTCTTTCTAGACCAAGATCTAGCTTTCTGGCAAATCTAGTGTAATTCCGTTCAGCAGTTCGGGGTGTAGTCATGTTTAAAATCCCTAAGGGAAACTGCATGGGGAAATAGCTTTTTGTGACCCACCCCACTTTTTCTCAGCCCCTGCTTGACGAATCACCCTGAAACTTTGAAGACAGCAGCTAAAGTGAGTGGCAAACTAGTTCAAACTAGTTCTGAAAATTTTGTGAAGACTTGTCAAATGGTGCAACAGTTATTAGCAAAACAATAAACACTTTTATTATGGAAAGTGGGTCCTTGCTATAACTACCTAGGGGACTTCATTAAGGTAGCTGAGCAATACTCCACCGGCTCATTAAACTCTTTGGAATTTGATGGAGTTTTTAGAGTTAAACTCCATGATCTAAACCCAGGTCTACAGAAAATGGGCTGAAAATGAGCAGAACCCACTCAGGCACTCATGTACCCACTCACAGAGCAACTAAGACAATCTCACAGCCACTCACAGACCCATTCAGTCATGCACTCACTCACAGATGAACTCAGACATGTCCACCCACTCAAAGACTAATAAGACATTCATGCATCCACTTACAGAATCACTCACACTATCTACCAGCCACCTACAGATATACTCAGAGACTCACACCGACTCAAAGACCCATTTACACACTAAGATACCCACTTACAACCCCACTCATACTCTCTCACACCCACTTACAAACCTACTCAGAAACTCATATAGGCACTGAGACACTCTGCACTCCTTCACACACTTAGGGCCCTATTACAAGTCTGGTGGTCCAAGGACCACCAGACTCATGGTGCTGCGGCAATGGGGGATCCTGCCACCGCTGCACCGGTGGTCTGACTGCCCAATAATGACTAGGGTAGTCAGACTGCCCTAGGACCACCGGCTCTGCTGGGGAACCGCCGTTCCCTGGCATAGGAGCAGCAGTCAGAGGCCCGAATATGCTTGGCAGGACCGTCAAGGTCCCGCCAAGCATATTATAAGTTTCCTCTCAGCCTGGCAAAGCCTGGTGGAGAGTGCATAAAGGGGGGCCTACAGGGCCCCACTGTGCAACAAACATGTGAGCAGAGTGTCAGAGGACGCCTGTAAACGGGTAAGCCCTTCGCCGAGTGAGGCGGGTTGTTTATTAAGAGACTGCGGGGAGAGGTACTGGTGTGGCTAATCCGGTGGGGGATGACTAATGCGCTGAGGAGATTGAAAATTTTCAGTGAGGGTTTCCAGTACTGAATAGAGGGAGCAAAATGGATAACTGGATCAAAGAGAGATAAGAGGCAGAAAATGCCATGTCAACACGAGCGTTCGTAATAAAGGGCCGGGAATATCAACACCGTAATTAACTTTACAAACGCAGATGCACAAATTGGAAGAACTGAAGCGAACAGAAGTATCTAAATGGTGGGAAGTAAAATATCTAGAAAAATACTTGGCAGTAGGAAGAGTCCAGAGGGGCTTGAGAGTGCTAATTGCCCCGACTTTTGAAATTCCTGACCCTGAAATGCTCCAGGAGTAGGCAGTAAACAGTGCAAAATCATCGCACAATATGATGAGGATTTTGGTAAAGTACGCCAAACGGGACCGTGAGAAGATCTTGGATGAAATCAAAATAATGGAAAAGGAAATAGGTAAAATAGTAAAATCGGAAGATCTCACAAAATTTGAAAAGGAACTGGATGGAAAAATCTAAGAAAGCATGAACAGACCATCAGAGACAGAAAGGCCACAAAATTCACCAGGGATAGACTGGACTATGAGAGAGGGCAGATATATACTTTTGCCCGTCGATTTGACAACTTACGCCGCCAGAGATTATCAGGCAGCATATGACAGGACAAAAGAACACATGAGCGATATTCAACTATGGAATATAGCTCGGAAGCCAATTCCAATGTGAGTTCAGAGCCTGACACAGAACCAGGGAATGGTGCTGGGAGTACAAGCAAGAACATGGAACCTCAGGACCCCCGCTCAGTCATTGAGGAATTGCATTTTTTACACCTGGACAGGACTCGCAACACTCAGCAGAGGCCCCAGTGGAAAGAAACAAAGCGACAAGGAAATGCAAGAAACGGAGGGGTGGGCATGGAACTGTGCTCAGGTGCCAAAGTCAAGGAATCATACTAATGGAAATAGTAAAGGATCCAGCAACTTGTCAAATCTATATCTCACGGATGATGAAAAGAACACACTAGAACTGTCTTTCTGCACAAGAACTAATTTTAATTACACCCAGACCATATAGATTTCTACAAATTTGTGAGGAATTTAAAATTGAGAACGTTTTTCCACACTGAACAGAGAATCCAAAAGAAAGAGATCCAGACCGGAGAGAAGCTACTTCCCTTGAAGCTGAAGATCTGAACCTCTTACACGAACTGCATCAGTTTGAGAGGGAATGTGAAGGCATGGGATGACCTGAATCTGCAAGAGAAACTGCTGAAATGTTGAGTCTAGATATCTACAATAGCATTAAAACTCCATTCAAACCAAAATCCACCTTTGTCCCCAGTACACCCAAAGACTCAATTGATGTTTTTACGGACTTAGTGGTGAAAGATTTGAAAGTACTATCAATTGAATCTAGTGACGAATTCCTGCGAGGGAACAGCCGAAATGACAAAAGCTATGCGATGGCTGTGCAAAAGATAAAAAATCGCAAGGATATAGTAGTGCGTCAGTACGACAAGGGGGCAACGTGGTACTGTGGTCGCTTGATATATACAATGAGGAAGCCAGGCCAGGTTAAGGGGCACTAGATGCTATCAAAAGGTACCCAACAGTAATTTGGTGGAAACTAAAAACAAGTTTCACAAAGACCTAGCCAGGTGGAGAGGGTTAGGTATGATTTCGCAAGAAGAATACCAGTTTCACAAGGTAGACAGTCCAGTGACGCCTATACTGTATCTCATCCCAAAAATACACAAAAATGCAGAAATCCCCCCTGGCACACCTTTAATCTCAGCCACAGGAAGTTTGTTTGCACCATCATCTAGATTCCTGGATTTCTTCTTACAGGGGTTTGTTAAAGAGCTCCCAGCCTACATACAAGACACAAGGGATTCCCTCAAAACAATTGAAAATATTGAATGGAGGGACACATTTCTCTTAATTACACTGGATGTGTCATCCCTGTATACAACCATATACCACAAAGATGGGTTAAGAGCAATGAGGCACTATTTGAATAGAAGATATATAACACTATACCAGCATTCTGCTATGCTGGTTGAAATGGGGAGATTATACCTTGAAAACAACATCTTTATGTATGGCACAGACACATACAGACAGGTGAGAGGGACCGCTATGGGCACCTGCTTCTCCCCCAGCTAAGCGAATTTGCATATGGGTTGGTGGGAGGAGCAGGTGCTCAGGGTACAACATGCCGAGGAATGGAAAACCACTATAATCTTATGGACGAGATTCATTGGTGATCTCTTTTTTGGTGTGGGAAGGAACAAGGGAAATTGCTGAGCAGTGTGTCCGGCAATTAAACAGTAACTTCTTGAACTTGGCCTTTACTGACACCATTAGTGAATCGCAGGTATGTTTTCTAGATCTAGAGGTGTATCTCAAGGGCAATTCCCTTCAGACGTATCTATAGGAAGGCCACGGCTGGAAACTCCATTTTACAAGCTAGAAGTGCCCACCCACAGGAACTCAAAAACAGCATTCCTTATGCAGAACATCTTAGTATAAAAAGGAACTGTAGTGAAGTATCAACCCTGGAGATTGCACAAAAAGATCTCACAACCAGATTCAAGCAGAGAGGCTATAACACACAGGTACTCAACCAGGCGCTAACTAAAGTGAATAAAATCAAAAGAACAACATTACTGCATCCTAGTGAAAAGGATAGGGAAGTGAAGAGAACCAAGAATGACACACGTATGATCACCACCTACAATGCCTATCACAGCAGGGTGAGAGTCTGCATGAGTAGGCAATGGCACTTGTTGAAGAGGGACCCACCATTGAGTGGTCTTGTCTCCCGTAAGTCACTAATCACTTGAAAAGCTAGGTCCTTGAGGCAGGATCTTGTCAACAGCAGTCATGAAATAGGTGGTGCGGAATGGTGGCTGAGGGCAAGCACAGGCTTTTTTTTTGTGTGCATAATGTAAGGCATGCAAGATAGGGTGAAACACGAAACAGATTACATCACCCCTATTAAAAAGCCCATGGAGCATACGAGCTTTCCTAAACTGCAGAAGTGAATATGTTTGCTACATATTGCAATGCACATGCCCCAAGGCCTGTGTGGACAGCACAATTCACAAGGTGCATGTGCGGATATTGCAACATATGAGAGCAGTTAAAAATGACAAAAGCTACCCAGTGGCAAGACATGTGAATGAAGTACATGGGAGTAACTTGCAAGATCTCGTATATTTTGCAATTGACCAGGCAACCAAGAGTAGAAGAGGTGGGAACCGGGAACTAAGGTTGCGACAGCTACAGTTAAAATATATCTCACTGTTCAACACCAAAATCCCTTTTGGTCTCAATTCAGAAGAATATCTATTTGTGCCCTTAGGAATCTAGTTATCCTTGGGATATGCTCTCCATTTTTAGATGAGTTTTAACTTGATGGAGGAACCTAGGTTGTTAGCAAAGATGTTGATGAGGTGATATGAGTACAATTGATGCATTATTTTGATAATATCTTGAAATATATTAACCTCTTCCATGCTCGTGACGGCCGAGAGCCGTCACGCGTCACAGTGGGCATGTGCGCAGGACTGCCCCTGGCCGTCCGAATCCCCGCCCACTAATGGGAACGCCCAAACAGTGCGGAAATTCAGCGTGCATGGAATAGGTTAAGCCATGAAAAGGCTAAGTACAAAAGCAAGTTTGACTACTCTCTGATATAAACAAATTGGTTTAAATAATGAAGCTCCATATAAAGAATGAATTATGATTAGAACGGCAATTTAATTCACAATCTAATCGTGTATACAACTGTTGAGGTGGAATATGCATTTGCACTTTTTATATAAGCCACTTGGCGAATATCAGTCTTGTGACGATTAGATAAGTGAAAAATAATGTACTTGCACTTTCTATTTTGTCTGGTCAGAAATCATTTTGCACGTAACCCATAGTTAGGAATTGAATTGAATGGAGTAAACATAATCAGAGATGTGGTTTATACTAAAGGAATGCCGCAAAAAGGTATTATAACCTGTTTAAATTCCAGCATGCACTTGCACTTTATGTGTTGAATGACCAAAGTCCTCATCAAAATTGATAGTAGCTGAAGATCAACGACTTTACAAGTTAACTGATATCTTTAAAATCATGATTATAATTTTTTTGTTAAGCAAACAAAATGAATTTAATTATGAGATTTCTTTATATCGGGGTGAGTGATGAATTGTAAAAATCACCCGGTGAAATATCAAGTGATAGTCTGTTTTCAGTTGCAATTGACATTGTTGATCATGTGACCGGAGGTTCTGGGGGTTTTAAGACCAATGATCAGATAACGCTCTGTGTGTGACCAAGGCATCAATGCCGAAACACGTTACAGCGGAATAAATAAAGCGCAAAAAGAAAATCATTGATGAGTCATACTCTGGTGTTGGGATCTGATTTGTATCGCGTGAATTTGAACTGGAACATATATATACATATGGCCTCTTCCTTTCTGCTTGCTGGAGGGTTCCTGTGTATTTATCCGCGTCGGCCAGAGGTGCGTCAAGAGGCCCAGTTTTTGCAAAGTTGGCAGGCTGCCATTCTGGTTCCTGCATCCGCAGCTCTTTGTTCGTCCAAGATATTGGATCGGTGCCAGGCCACCTCGAGGTGTGAGTACAGCAATGGGCCGCCGCCAGGGGCGGCTTGTGACTGCATGAGGAGTTTTGATCTAGTATAATCGGAACTCACGGCCCGGCATGCTCATTGCTAAGAGGTTGAAAACATATGTGGGGACCAAAGGACGCTTTTTAGGACTTTTATTGAATCAGGCACATAGCGCCTTGCCCTGCAGGACACCTGCCCACAAGGACTTATTTCGCGTTTCTCCACGCAACACCTGCCCAGTACTGATGCAATCTGGGAGATGTAGTGCCCACGGTGCTCCATCTGTTGGGCGATCACGTGATAGGAGAGGGAGTCCATTCTCGCCAATGAGAGGACAGCAGGAGCATTTTGAGGTACAGAGTTGTTTGTGCTTTTGATTAGCAGTGGCGTCTGAAGAATGCCTACATGCTGTCCACATTGAACCCTCCCAACCTGATTCCCCGTGTGGCCTCTTCCTTTCTGCTTGCTGGAGGGTTCCTGTGTATATATATATATATATATATATATATATATATATATATATATATATATTATTTTTTTTCTCCTCCCGGCTCGGATCACAGCTGCCGCAGCTCCAAATCAGAGGGTGCGTCGTCAGAAACAGACCACCCCAGCAAGCTCCGATAAAATTTGCAAAGCACCTCGTAAACAAGGGATGACGACGCCGTGTTCTGGCCAAAATACTTTTATTTAAGTCGACTGGTAGGATGCGTTTCGCCTGTCTAGCAGGCTTGTTCACCAACAACTTAACCGCTTTGAAACAGCCATTTTTAACTAAAGTGCTTACGTCATGTCACATGACATGACTACCAAGATAGTGTGTTCAACGAAAGACTGATAGTTTTTTGCAACATTGCAGTGTGGAGGAGATGTCTTTACAATCCAATTTCATAATAAAATGCAACAATTTAAAATGCATGCTCTAATTGTGCACAATTATATATACAGGTTAAAAAACACATTATTTGTTCTTTACTTCCTTATACTGATGTCTGATTAAATATAAACATCGAAGTCACTCAAGAACACGATCCTTTCCTACTACGTGTAGATCGTGGAGTTGTGTGTTAGTATCTACCAACTAGTAAAATAACAATACCATATTTCGCTATCGGCGAAACACGGACCTGAGCGGCACATGAATGCATGCTGATAGCATTATTGGTACTGAAATATTTGTAAAGAATTGAACCCAAGTGGGTTGCCGCATCATGACAGCATATAATTCACGTCCTTAGCTGTATGCAAATATAAACGTATCTCCGCCCAAGTGGGCAAATATCCACTGTTGCTAGTTCTACCCTCTTCCCTAAAATGTGTATCACCCTTTGTGAAACGATAAATCCTAAACATAAATTTATTACATAAAAACTGTTTCAGAGAGATTGCCTGAGCTGTATCCATGTTAAAATCAAAACTTCATCAAGAAGGAATTTTACAGATGTGTAATCAAATCCTCTTCAATATTTAATCCTGAAGGGATTCGTGTATTTAATTCCAAAATGCAACAGGACTCCAGGTTTCTCAACTTTTTTTCCCGATTGCCACCTCATATATTCGGTGGAATGCAATCTGTTACAAAGTACAATAGACCTCGTGCATTCTTACCATGGTGTGACTCGAAGTGGCGCGCCACTGGGTAAGTTCTATCTCCATTGCGTATCGCTCAAAGATGTTGTAATACCCTTTTTGTGAACTGGGTGGATCGTGCTGCCCATGTACCTCAGGCCGCAAGATCACTGAAGGACGTAGACTGCAAAATCCATTTTGCAGGTTAAGTACCCTTTGATCTTTTTCTTTCTTTTGGACAGACCCAGAGTGTATGACTGAGTATTTTTCCCAAAGCCACACGCTTCGCATTTCGTGCATTTGATGAACCCCTCTTTTGGTTTAAGCAATGTAAAGACATGACTACTTTGCTGCTTTTTCGTGACCACATTGCTCACTAGCATCTGTTTAAAGGAACGTGCTCTTCTAAACGTAATCCCAGGTCTTTTCTGTACTATCTTCCCTAGTAACGATTCATTTTGTATTAAGTGCCAATGTTTAGTGAGTATGCTCCTGATTTGGCCATGCTGGTGATTATATGAAGTGATCATCCTTGCTTGATTTTTTTTATCAGTTTCTCGCTTGATTTTACTCTGGCTTGGATTAAAGAGAATATCTTCTCTAGTTCTCTTTTTCGCTTTATTCGTGGCAGCTTGAACATTGGACTCTGTATACCCTCTGGCTCTAAACCTAGATCTCAATTTAACCAATTCTTCGTCTAAAACTGCCTTTTCACTGCAATTACGAATTGTCCTCAGACATTCTCCATACAGAATGCTTCTAATCAAGTTCAGCGGATGGAAACTCGCTGCATGTAGCAGCGTGTTCCCCGCTGTTGGTTTTCTGTAAAGGTTTGTCTGCAACTTGGAATTTTTAACATAGATGGTTAAATCTAGGAAATCCACAGAGGTTTTACTGATTGTACTTGTGAACTTAAGGTTCAAATAGTTCACTTCTAGTTTTTTTATAAAATCTTTCACTGACTCCTCAGTCCCTTTCCAAACGACGAACAAGTCGTTGATGAACCGACTCTAGTGCAGCACATTTTCTTCCCATTCAGTTTGGTAGGCGACCCAGACCACCTGCTCCTCCCACCAGCCCATATGTAAATTCACATAGCTGGGGGCCAAGCAGGTGCCCCTCGTTGTCCCACAAATCTGATGAAATAATTCATCATTGAAGAGGAAGTAGTTGTTCTTTAGGCAAACCAAGATCATAGTTAATAACATCTGAGTATGTGCCCAAAGTTTGATCGGTCGATTGTTAAAAAAGTGTTTGATGGTCTTTAGTCCATCTTCATGCCTGATGCTTGTGTATAACATGGTCACATCAATTGTTACTAGCAGCAGATCTTATTCCCAGGGGAGATCATATATATTTTTTTTAAATCCCCTGTATCCTAAAGGGACACATAAAAGAGTCTATAAATTTGGAAGTGTTCTCAAATGCTCCGCCAATAGCGGAAATGATAGGGTGCCCTGAGGCGGTTCTCTAGACTTTTATGCACTTTTAGAAATAGATACAAGACTGGTACTACTGGATTGTCAAATTTTAAAAATAGACATTCTTCAGTCATAATTAAACATTGATTATACCAGTCTTGTAACTACTCATTATACATTCTAAAACTTGTGTGCATAGTAGTCTCAGTAACCTTGGCATTGTTGCTTCGATTGTTTAGTTGCTTGTAGGCTTCATTCAAATACCAACCTTGTCCCACAACACCACGTTCTCACCCTTATCAGCGTTGCGCACAATACAGTTCCCCCGAGATGCTAGCTTAGTAACTAATGCAGAGTACTCTTTTTCATGCTGTGAATAAATTTTATGTTTAACACTTGTGCACTTTTCCAAATTTTTCAAATCATTAAACACTAGCTGCATAGATATGTGCATACAGCTAAGGAGGTGAATGATATGCTGTCATGATGCGGCAACCCACTTGGGTTCAATTCTTTACCAATATTTCAGTGCCAATAATGCTATCAGCATGCATTCATGTGCCGCGCAGGTCCGTGTTTCGCCGATAGAAAAAGCATAGCCTAAAATACCATAGTAAACAGATAATCATACAGTAAAAAAGTTCCTGCCCAATTGGGCATAGTGCTATGTTCTAAAACCATGGACACTGTAATAAAGTGCAATAGTGCAGAAAAAAAATGTGCTAAGCACCAATAGTGCCAATGTAAAAAATGCATGTGCAAGAATGGAGGTTGCATCATAAGAGGAATTAATTGAAGCGCAGTATAGAAAATCAGTGCAAATCAGGCAAACTTGTTACAAGCATGTATAAAAATCCTCGCTAGCATTAAGACCATTCGGTGTCTTAGTATCTAGTGTCAAGATATACCGAGTTTCCAATGCTTGCAGACGGGCTTCCCGATTTCCCCCTATTCTAAGTGGCATAACAGTGTCAATCACAAAGAATCTCAAGAGTTCAGAGTTATTATTATGAGACTCTTTAAAGTGACGTGCCACCGGATAGGAGGCATCACTGCTTCAAATAGCCCTAATGTGCTGGAGTATCCTCTTGTGAACCTGCAACTTGGTGCTACCAATTTATTGCAGGCCACAAGGACACTCCAGCACATAGACTGCAAATTCAGTCTTGCAGGTAAGAAATTTAGAGATGGTAACCGGGGTATCATTAAACGGAACTCCATAAGATGTTTTGCTAACTCCCTGCCTGCAAGCTTTACAGGCAGCACATTTGGTAAATCCCTTTCGAGTATTTATCCAAGATTTGGCAGTAGTCAATTCGAGTCTACTCTTAACCAATGCGTCACTCATTGATCTGGATTTACAGAATGTAATGTCTGGAGTAGCTGACATGAGACTGCCAATGACGGCAGTTCTTTCTAAATATTTTCCCTATTGTACGTCAATACCAACCTAGTGATAGAGGTGTCCCCACTGGTTTCAGTATTACAGGAAACAGTGGTCCCTGAAAGCAAAATGGTAGAACAAAAAATGAATATAGTCAAAATTGAAACTATATTATAGCCAATGTCCAGCCGGGCATGGCAACTTTAATAAGTAGAGGTTGTTAACAGTGATCCAGAAAATGTAAGTAGAATCTTGGTGGGACACAAGCCTGTATCCTAGGACTTACATATCATGTTGACAACAAATAGTAGAACACATTCAGGCAATTACATTGATGTTTCTTTTTAGAGATAATGAGTAGCGAAACATCTGGTATTCAAATTGCCACCTTCACAATATATTACATATAGAAATATTTAAAGTGTAGGGTGGACAACAGAGTCGACGGCGTTTCGATCCTTATAAGAGGGATTCAGGATCATCATCAGGACTATTTAGTTAAATTGCCCATATTTAGAATGCCTCATGTTGCCAAGGAGGCAACGAAGCAGGCGCCGAGTCACGGTCTGGCAATGTTACGTAAAAAATAATGAATAAAAAATGGTAGGATCAATGCCTACGGACAACTACTTCCGGAATGGAGGGCACGGTAAAGTCTTAATGCACTAGAAGAGATGGGTTCCGTGGCCATGCAGGGGACAGCGTGTTCGGGCGATGCCGGATCAACTGTCACAGTTGATCCGGCATCGCCCGAACACGCTGTCCCCTGCATGGCCACGGAACCCATCTCTTCTAGTGCATTAAGACTTTACCGTGCCCTCCATTCCGGAAGTAGTTGTCCGTAGGCATTGATCCTACCATTTTTTATTCATTATTTTTTACGTAACATTGCCAGACCGTGACTCGGCACCTGCTTCGTTGCCTCCTTGGCAACATGAGGCATTCTAAATATGGGCAATTTAACTAAATAGTCCTGATGATGATCCTGAATCCCTCTTATAAGGATCGAAACGCCGTCGACTCTGTTGTCCACCCTACACTTTAAATATTTCTATATGTAATATATTGTGAAGGTGGCAATTTGAATACCAGATGTTTCGCTACTCATTATCTCTAAAAAGAAACATCAATGTAATTGCCTGAATGTGTTCTACTATTTGTTGTCAACATGATATGTAAGTCCTAGGATACAGGCTTGTGTCCCACCAAGATTCTACTTACATTTTCTGGATCACTGTTAACAACCTCTACTTATTAAAGTTGCCATGCCCGGCTGGACATTGGCTATAATATAGTTTCAATTTTGACTATATTCATTTTTTGTTCTACCATTTTGCTTTCAGGGACCACTGTTTCCTGTAATACGTATCAACCCAAGGTCCCTGTCCAATTCCTTTGGGTGCCCTTGTCCCCCCTTTTTACCCACTGGTTTCAGTGGCATATTAGAGCTTTTATGGGTAAGAGCCACATCCCTAGGAATGCTATTGGCCTTGCTTATGGCTTTGTCAACCAACTCCTTGGTATTTCCTCTAGCCACAAACCTATCTAGACTGGCCCCTTGTGCTGCATCACATTCAGATTGGTTGCTGCATATGCGCCAAATACGCAACATTTCCCCAAAAGGAATGCTGCTTATAAGATGACCTGGATCATGACTAGTGGCGTGCAATACAGTGTTGCCCGCAGTGAGCTTTCTAAAGAGTCTGGTCTCTAACCTGTTGTTACGGATAAAGACTTCTACATCTAGAAAGCACACATTGATGTCACTAATATGTCCTGTGAAATGTAGATTAAGCGAGTTGTTATTGGTCACATTGATGAAATGAAGGGCCTGTTGTTCAGAACCCCTCCAGATTAAAAACACGTCACCAATGTATCTAAACCAGTATGTCAAATGATGAGCAAATTCCTCAGCCAGTTGGCCACGGAGGACCTGCTCTTCCCAGAGTCCCATATGCAGACAGGTGTAACTAGGGGAGAAACAGGCACCCATAGCAACACCTCTAGTCTGCTGGAACACCTGGTTGGCGAACATGAAAACATTATTGTTAAGACAAATGGAGATCATAGATATCAGCATCTTGTTATGATTGTAAAACTGTATAGGCCTGGCACCCAAATAATACTCCACCGCCTTCATGCCATCATGGTGGTGTATACAGGTATATAAGGATGTGACATCCAATGTCATCAATTTGTAATCATCATGCCATTAAACAACATTTAACTTGCTTAAAAAATCACCCGTATCCTGGATAAAAGAAGGCAAAGATTTAACATGCTCCTGCAAAAAAGAGTCCACATATTTCGAGGTGTTCTCAATGAGGCTTTTTCATGCTGAAATGATAGGTCTGCCAGGCATTTTTTGAGAGTTCTTATGTACTTTAGGTATAAAATACATGGTGGGGATGATAGGGTGATCGTTTTTTAAAAACCTGAATTCATCTTGACTCAAAAGACCCGCACTTTTCCAGGCTATTAGCTTGTTGTAAAAGTCATACCATGATTGTTTGACTGTTCTAATATCACTTCTTTTATAGCACTGTCGATCATTGAGTTGGTTGTAGGCTTCCTCAAGATATAGTTCTCTGGGCCACAACACAACATTTCCCCCTTTGTCTGCCTGTCGTACTATGATGTTGTCACTTAGCTGGATCTTTTTCATCAGTTGAATATACCGGTTATTCTGAGACGTGTTTCTATGTTGAGCATACTGAGGGTCCCTGGGGGCCAACTAGCCCACCAGGTACTTCCTCTATGCGCCAGGGAGCTGCCTAGCAGAGAGGTGTACAGAGGCCATGCCCCTTTTTACACCTCTCTGCAACACAGCTCTGTGGCGCTTACTGGAGGTACCTGGTGGGCTAGTTGGACCCCAGGGACCCTCAGGATTCAAGAGGACTTAACCCCCAACTCAAAAAGCACCACAGGGTGCGTTTGCACAGTGGTGAAGGGAGGGGGCATGGCCTGAGGTGACATGTGTGGAAACACGACCTGTGCGTTGGGGTACCCCTGTGATTAGCATGACCTCCTCTGTAAGGCCCTAGTACATAATTGGGCAGTGGGATTAAAACTACCTCTTAAAACGCACCACGGGGCGCACAGTGGTGAAGGGAGGGGGGGGCTGAGGTGACATGTGTGCAACTAGCATTTAAAAAACCTTTGAAATTCACTGAAAAAAACATAGGTTTCAGGCACGTTATAGTTAGAAATTAGCATTTAAAAAACCTTAAGAAATTCACTGAAAAAACCATAGGTTTCAGGGGCGTTATAGTTAGTTGGACATTTCACTCATACAAAACCAGTGAAATTCCTCCGTTATAGTTAGTTCAGCCAACTATAACTCGCGCCCCCGATGACTTCACATATTACATCACTCATGACATGGTCAGTGACATCACTGATGACATCACTGATGACATCTCAAAATACATCATTGATGGCATCACTGATGACATCATCCAGTTACTGTGTGTTTCTGTAAAGTTTAAATATGTTTAATATATATTTATAGGGAAAGACGTATTGAAGAATGAGTGGGTGTAGAAGTGTCTGAATGGATGATTTAGTAGGTGCGTGACTGACCCTATAAGTGAGAGATTAAACGTATCTTACTGAATGCATGGGTTAGTGACTAAACTGTGTGAATGTCTGTATTCTTCTGTCTGTTTGTGTGTAAGCGGCTGCATGGGTTTGCGAATAGCTACATGAGTGTCTATATGTGTTATTGATTGGTTGTGTGCGTGGGGTTTGTGTGACTCTGTGCATAGATGTGCATAGATGTGTGAGTGGGTGATTCACTGGGTACATGGTTTCAAGAGTGCATCTGTGATGGACTGTATGGGTGGGTGAGTGTGTTTATGGGTGTGTTAGTGAGTGAATGTATTTCTCAGTGGTACATGTGTGAGTAACTACATATGTGAAAAGCAGTATATATGTGTGTTGGAGTACATAAATGGCTATAAGTCAGAGTGTGTGATTGTGAGAGTGGCTGCATGGATGAGTGTGTGTTTGTATCAGTGATTGTATAAGAGCATAAGAATGTGCTAGCATTTGTATGAGTAGTTGAGCTGGTGTGTGTATAACTGTATAGGTGAGTAAATGGCAGTATGATTAATTATTTGCCTGACTGACTAGGTTGTGAGTATCTATATAGGTGTATGAGTGCATATGATGGTCCTGTACTGAGTGACCATAAGTATGAGTGACTATACGGATGAGTGAGTGGATGTGTGTGTGTAAACCTAAGAATCAGTGAGTGGGTATGTAGTTATTGGTGTAGGAGTGTGTATGGTTTTGAGAATGGCAGCATGTAATTTAGAGCGGGTATATCAAAGGTTATATTAGGGTGTGAGAAGATGCATCAAATTATCACATTGATGATGTCATCAGTGATGTCATTTGAGATGTCATCAGTGATGTCACTGACCATGTCATGAGTGATGTAATATGTGACGTCATCAGCAGTGCATTGCGGGGGCACGAGTTATAGTTATCTGAACTAACTATAACGGGGGAATTTCACTGGTTTTGCACGAGTGAAATGTCCAACTAACTATAACGCCCCTGAAACATATGGTTTTTTCAGTGAATAGATAGATAGATAGATAGATAGATAGATAGATAGATAGATAGATAGATAGATAGATAGATAGATAGATAGATAGATAGATAGATAGATAGATAGATAGATAGATAGATAGATAGATAGATAGATAGATAGATAGATAGATAGATAGATAGATAGATACTGGTAGTCGCCAGTAGGTTGTTATAATAGGACCTAGGTTCCAGAGGAAAATAATTTTCTGACTTGCCTCAGGCACTCATGCACCCACTCACAGAACAACTCTGACACTCTCACATCCACTCACAGACTCAGCCAGACACCCATGCACCCACTTCCAGATTCACTCATTCTTTCTCTCACCCACTCAAAGATCTACTCAAAGTTTCACACCAGATTCACAGACCCATTCAGAGACTCATGCACCCACCACAAACCCCCTCAGATACTCATACAGTCACTCGCAAACTGACTGATACACTCATGAAGTCACTGGCAAACCCACTCAGACACTCTCACTCCCACTCACAGACCCACTCAGACACCCACTTACAGATCCACTAAGAGACTCAGGGACCTACTCCCACACCCAGTTAGATACTCATGCACCCACTTACAGACCCATTTAGACACTCATGCAGTCACTCACTGACTGACACACTTTAGGAGGTTCTCGTAAACCAACTCAGACACTCTCACACTCACTCACAGACCCACTAAGATGACACTTACTGAGATACTCATGCACCCCCCTCAGGCACTCACACACCCACTCACAGACCCACTCAGACACGTATGCACCCACCCAGTGAGACACTTATGCAGCCAATCCCATGCCCACTCAGACACTCACACACCGACTCATACACATTGAGACACACATTCACTCTAAAAGGTTACACGTTACAGTTAGGAAACAAAATTAAAAAACCTAAAAATTCACTTAAAACAACCAAGGTTTTCAGGGATGTTACAGTTAGGAAAGGTTACAAGGATGTTATTGCTAGGCTCAGATTTCACTAGCAGAAAACCATAGCAATTCATCAGTTATAGTTACCTGAGCTAACTATAATTTACACCCCTGCAATGTACTGCTTATGACACACATATTACATCACTCATGACATGCTCAGTGACATCACTGAATACATTTCAAATTACATCACTGATTACATTATTAATGACATCCAGAGAACCACTAAGACACCCAATCAGATCCCCATAGAACCTTTCATACACCCACTTCCACTGTCACACAACCCCTAACATACCTGTTCACAGATCCATACCAGGACTCACACAATCAATCAGTCATAGAGCCACTCACACATCCACTCACTCATACAGCCACTCACACACCTACTAACTCACACATACAGCCACTTATGTACCCAATCACACACCAATACAGCCACTCACACATCCAGTCGTATAGACACTTACAAACACACTCATATACCCTTATAGACACTCACACACCCACTCAATCACCCATACACAAACTCACACAGCCATTCATTCACCCATAGAGGAACTCACACACATACTTACATAGCCACTCACTCACCCATACAACTACTCACTCACACACTCACTCACACACCCACAAAACCACTCACGTACCCATTCACACATCTATAAAACCTCTCACACACCCACTTACTCACCCTTACAGCCACTCACACAGACATTCATTCTCTAAAGCTACCACTCACCTACCTATACACACACTACACACACTCAAACAGCTATTAACTCACCCATACAGCCACTCACATACCCACAGCCTTACCCATACAGCCACATATACAGCCACTTTGTCACATATACCTTCATTTACACACCCACTCACACATGTATGCAACCCCTCACACAGCACTCACCCATATAGCCACTCACACACCCACTCCCTCTCCAATATTCTCACTCAGACAGCCACTCACTCACCCACATAGCTGCTCACATACTTACTTATACTCCCATATAGTCACTCAGACACCCGCTCATATATCCATACCGGCACTCAGACACCCACTCTCACATGGATACACACAGTAACTCAGCCACTCAAATGATATATGTTAGATATAGTATCACTCATTAGTAGTATTGAAAGTATACTATTTTAAATTATGTAGTACTTTGGTACATATGTTTAACACTTTCGACAAACATGTGCACTCACTTGATGATGTCATTAGTAATTTCATCAGTGAGGTCATTTGAGATGTCACCAGTGATGTCACTGACCATGTCATGAGTAATGTAACATGTAAGGTCATGAACAGTGCATTGTGGGCGCATCAGTTTTAGTTAGCTCAGGTAAATATAACTGCTGAAATTCCATGCTTGTATACGAGTTAAATCAGAGTCTAGCTTTAACGTCCCTGTAACCTTTGGTTTTTCCAGTGAATTTTTAAGGTTTTTTAATTCTATTTCCTAACTATAATGTCTTTCTGCCAATAGGTAGCTATAGTTAGGACCAAAGTTTCCATATGAAAGCGTTCTTTGTTTTGCCAATAACTTTGGCGCCGCTTGACAAATCTCCACAAATTTTTCACAAATCTTCTGTGTTGAAAGTTTCATGGTGATCCGTAAAGCAGGGGCCTAGAAAAAAAGGGGGGACCCAAAACGTGTTTTCTCCATGTTATGTCTATAGGGATTTTTTGCATTTTTTGAACATGACTATAGCCCGAACTGCTGAATGGAATTACACCAAATTTGGCATCAAGCTAGATGTTTGTCCCGAAAGCATGCTTCTTGTGATTTGTTGTAAATCTGTTCAGTAGTTTTTTGTGATATCGAACTTAAAAAACATATAACTATCCGAATCGCGAATCCTACTAAAATTTGATTGGCTGCCAGCACTTCAGCCAGGAAGTGTTGGCAGCCACCTTGGGACTCAGCTTGAAGCTGAGTCCCACTATCAAAGTAAAAAATAAAGAAAAGGGGGCAGGGTAGGAATACCCTGACCCCCCAGATATGGTGGAGACATTCCTCAGGACCCCCACTTGGGTTAAATCTCATTTTTAATTTTTTTTGCTGTGGACTAGTGGGTAGATCTACGAATCCAGGGCAACTTTTTTTTTAAAAAAAGACGTGCAGGCTCAGTGCATATTTGTTTTAAGACCCCTGATGGGCCAAATCCCGGGTGCATGAAGGAGGGGGGTTCATGGGACCCCCTCCTAGGCTTACGCAAAGGCCTGGGGACCACCAACTCCCCAGGGTAGTGAATGATGGAAATATGGGGGTGCTTGGCCCCCCGCTGCCCCAGGGACTGCCATCTCCATGGGGCTCACTGTTTAAATACAGAAATGGGGGGAGGCCCTATGGCCTCCCCCACTGCCCCAGGGATTGCCACCTCCCCAAGAAAATTAGCAATGTAAATGTGGGGGGCCCCTCGGCCACAGCACTGCCCCAGGGACCGCCACTGCCCCAAGTCACACTGTTTAATTAAAAAATTTGTGGGGGAGGCCCTATGGCCTCCTCCGCTGCCCCAGGGATTGAATTTGACACCTCCCCGGAACAATGAGCAATGTCACTTCATGGGGGGATTGTGAAGCACTTGACTTCAGCATCCGCTTCTTGGCCCATTTTACTCTGGAAGGCTCTTTGATTTACCGGCCTCCTGGCCCTGCTGGGTCCTTTCTTCAGTCATTCGGCTACGCTGTTGTCCCTCAGGCTCTCTGATGCTCCCACTGCATGGTTATAGGTGACCTTAATATCCGTCTTGACTAGGCTGAGGCCAAGGAATCGCCTGACTTTTTGGATATTTTACACCTTGCCCAGCTCTCCCAGTGGATTAGCAGTTCCGCCCACCAAGCGGGACACATTCTGGATCCTATATGCACCAATCTCTCCATCATGGTAGAAGATCCGTGTCCGGCCCCCTGCTCGGACCACCTTTAAACCAATTTTCATGGACAATCAACAATGCCGACCCCCCTGCTTGTAGCCACCATAAACCAGCATTTAACAAAATTGATATGCTTGGGTTCAATCAGGCCTTTGCTGCCTCTAGGCCCTCCCCCTGGGTGATCTTGAGGGTGGCCTTGTGGGATTTACAGACAGGGTGTCTAATGCTGTGGATACGTTAGCTCCGTCATTTCCTCCCAGGTTTTCTAGGGAGTCTCCTTCTAAACCCTGGTTCACCCCAGAACTTAAAGTGCTCAAACATGAATGTAAAGTGCTTGAGCGGAGGTGGCGCCGCAGTGACTTTTGTCCAGCGGCTAAGCTGTAATTTAGGCATAAACAAAAACCTACTATGAGGCCATAATCCAGGCCAAAATTCAGCACGCATTGACTCTGCTAACAATAATGCCAAGGAAATCTTCGCAATTGTCCAGCGCTTTACGTGCCCTACCGCCCAATTAAATACGGCTCCTTCTACTGACTCCTGGTGCGACAATCTTGCCTGTTTTTTCAGAGATAAGATCTGTACCATACAGGCGTCTTTTTCCTCTTGTGACAGTGCCTTAGGGGCCTTATCGGTGTCATCATTGGCTAACACTACCCAGTCCCTCCAGGCTTTCAGTCCCGTGGATCAGTCTGACTCTCTTAAAATCTTTAAGGGCCTAAAGTCGGGCTCTCCCTCAGACCCCTGCTCAGCCAGACTGTTGGCAGCTGCTGCAGAAACTATCAACGCCGAAGTTAATGGCATCATCAATTGTTTCCTGCAGAATGCTTGCGTTCCAGAGGGATGGAAGCAGGCCAAGATTCTTCCCCTACTAAAAAGCCTTCCTTAGACCCTCTTAGCCCAGGGTATTACCTCCCCATATTCCTCTTGCCCAGTTTAGCTAAGGTCTGTGAAAAGGTGGTGACTAAACAACTCACTGAGTTTGTTGAAAGCACAGGTCTCCTGCACCCGGCCTCCCACAGCACCGGATCAGCCCTGATAGAGGTCTCTGAAGCCATCCAGGAGTGTTTGGATGCCGGTGGCAGGGCGGCATTGATTTTGCTCGACCTGTCAGTGGCGTTTGACACGGTCCCGCACTCACAGCTTCTTACGCGACTTACCGAGATAGGGGTCTCTGGCACTGCTTGGGGCTGGCTCAGGTCCTTCCTGGATGGATGAGTCCAGCAGGTCTGGCTTCCGCCGTCCTCTTCCTTTCCCCAGACAGTGGCCACAGGGGTCCCCCAGGGGTCCTCGCTTACCCCCTCCTTTTTAACGTTTATGTTACAGCATTGGTTTACTTGGCAGAAGAACTGGGGGAAAAGATTATCGCCTGCACTGATGATACCCAACTTATTTTCACATGGGCGAAAAAAATGGACTCAGTCACCTCTGCGAAGCATTGTTTGTCCTCCATTTTTAAATGGCTTGCCTCCGCGCACCTTAAATACAACGAAGAGAAGTCTGAGATTCTCCTCTTTGGAAATTTCCACCTAAGTTTAGGGACACTCTCTGGCCACCAGAGTCCCCCCTGCCTACCTCAATTGGAAAACCTGTCAAGAATTTGGGGGGGTGGTTTGAAGAGAACCTTTCCTGCTACACTCAGGTCAAAAAGCTTGCCGGTACTTGCTTCCGCCTTCTCAAAACCCTAAGTAAGTTTCTCCCCCATCTGCCTAGGGCTGCGAAGGAGACAGTCATCTGTGCCCTTATTCTATCTCGGCTGGACTACGCCAATGCTCTTTATGTGGGCATCCCTGGCTATCTGTTGAAGAAGCTTCAGGTGGTCCAGAATGCGGGTGCCAGGCTTCTCCTTGACATACCCTCCAGAAGTAGTGTGAGCCACCACCTGCGCTCACTGCACTGGCTGCCCGTGGCTGTAAGGGTTCAGTTTAATTCATTAGTCATCGCCCATCGTGCTCTCTATGGCCAAGGCCCTACTTACCTGCAAAAACACTTCTCTTTCTATGCCCCTCTGAGACAACTGCGCTCCTCATCTCAACTTCTGGCTCTGGTTCCCCGCTTTAAATTCCAGAGGTTAGGTGGCAGCTCTCTCGCCCGGAAAGCTGCCGTGGCATGGAACGCCCTTCCCTTTGCTCTTTGGAACATCAAAGATCCACTGGCTTTTTTAAAAGCTTCTGAAAACACATCTCTTTGTCTAGTGTCTATCTCCACCCCTTTTATGATTCCGCACAGGGACACTCCTGAGATTCTGTGTGCGTTATAAAATAAAATAACATTACATGTAAATGCAGGGGGGTACACTCAGCCCCCCGCTGCCCCAGGGACCACCACCTCCCCTTGGCAATAATCAATGTAAATGTGGGGGGCCCGCTTGGCCCCCCACTGCCGTGGGGACAGCCACCTCCCGAGGAACAATGTTTAATTAAAGAAATGTGGGGGAGGCCCTATGGTCTCCCCTGCTGCCCCGGGGACCGACACCACCCTGGGGCAATGAGCAATGTAAATGCAGGGGGCCCACTCAGCCCCCCCCACAGCCCCTGGGACTGCCACCTTCTTGGGTCACAAATATAATAATGAAGGAAGTCCGTAGCCAACGCCTGGTCCTAGAGACCATCTCCTCCCTGGGGCTTAATTCACAAAGGAATTGGGCTGTGCATCCCCCTCGTGTATCTCACTATGGCCCTGGGCATGACCACCCCCCAGGGCCGGCTCTGCTTTGACAAACCGAGATTAGAAATGCGAGCTGTGAAGCGAGCAGAGAAACAGACATTGCTTTGAGATCAGGGAGCTGAATGTTAGCAGCTCCGTGGAGCCCAAAGAAATGCATGCTCCCGCAGGAGGCCAGGAGCTGGCAGGGACCGCAGGGGACTTGAGACTCCCCCCGCAGTCTCCAACATTTGCAGTGGGTGCCCTAGTTTGGGACCAGGGCACCCACATTACAGTCTGGGCCCCAGAGGATAGGGTTTCCGGGTTTTGAAAAAAAGGAGGCAAGCCCAGCGACAGGCAGACTCGGGTGGATGGGGTCCACGGGGCCATAAATGGCCTGGGAGATGGGGCCATTTGCCCCTCCCCTTTAAATATATCAAGACAGAGATAAAAGCCAGGCCCTGGGAGATTGAGTCTCCTGGACCAAATTCACCCGGGAGGGGGGCCACATGGTCCCCCTCTCTTTTTGTTTAAAAAAATAATTAATTTTCAAAAAGGGGTTGGCCCTGGGGGATGTAGTCCCGGTGCCAAAAATGATCCAGGGAAGGGGGGCCAGGTGGCCCCTCTTCCTAAAGTGTAGAAGTTTATTTTTTAAAAGCCGACAACTCACCTGAGGCCCCACCCCATTCTCCACCACTCTGCAAAAGCACCTCCTGTTGTGCTGTTGGGATGCAGTCCCCTTGCCTGCTGATGGTCCTTAGGGGCCAACAAGACCTCCTGTTACCTCCAGTATGCCCCACTGAGAGGTGGTCCAAGGCCAGGACCCCTTTCTTGACCACTCTGCAAATGTGCCTCTTGAAGCACTATTGGTGGGGGGATGAAGTCCTCTCGCTTCCTGAGGGCCTCTTGACTAAAGTGGACTTAAACCCTCAAGCATCAGTGCATCAGGAGATGTGTTTGCAGAGTGGTGTAGAAAGGGGGAGTGACCTCTTATCACTTCTCAGCAATCCAGCTGTGTGGATCCTACTGGAGGTAACAGGAGGGCTAGTTGGCCCCCAAGGCCCCTCAAGAGCCAAGGGCACTTCATCCCTCAACTAGTAGAATGCCAGGAGGCACATTTGCAGAGTGGTAGAGAAAGGGGGCATGACCACCAAAATCATGTCAGCAAACCCACTGTGTTGGACTTGCTGGAGGTAACAGGCAGGATAGTTGGCCCCAAGAACCCTCAATAGCCAAGGGGACTTCATCCCCCTACTAGTAGTGCACCAGGAGGTGCATTTGCAGAGTGGTAGAGAATGGGGGCATGGCCTCCTACCAGGTCTCGGCAATCCTGCTGTGTGGGTCTTACTCAAGGTAACAGGAGGGGTAGTTGGCCCCCACGGAAGCCCTTGGGGACCAACTACCTCTCTTGTTACCTCTAATAAGTCCCACACAGCAGGATTGCTAAGATGTCTTCAGGGGCCACGCCCACTTTCTCCATCACTTTGCAAACGTAGCTCAAGGTACACTACTGGTTGGGAGATGACTTCCACTTTACTCCTGAGGGACCTTGGGTGCCAATACGTCCACCTGGTACCTCCTATAAGTCCTACACAGAGGGATTCCTGAGAGCTGGTTGGAGGACCAGCCCTATTTCTCCACCACTATGTAAATATGAATACCAGTTAAAAAACCATAGAAATATGCTGAAAAAAATCAAAGGCTACAAATATTATACAACTATGTTATAATTAGGAATGAGTATTTACAAAAAAAAAAACCTTAGAAATTCACTGAAAAAAGCAAATGTTACAGGGATGTTATAGTTAGGAAATGGAATAAAAAAATCTTAGAAATTCACTGAAAAAAAAAGGTTACAGAGACATTATAGTAGGCTCAGGTGCCACTCGTACAAAACCAGAGAAAATCAGCCATTGTAGTTAGTGAGCTAACTATAACTCACGTTCCCGCAATGCACTGCTTATGACCTCACATACTACATCACTCATGACATGGTCAGTGACATCAATGATGACCTCACTAATGACATCTCAAATGACATTACTGATGACATCATATACTGAATCTCTGATGCACCCACTCACACCCCATATAACCTTTCATACACCCACTCCAACTACCAAACTATCATTCTCAAAACCATTCACACACATATACCAGCCACTCACTGATTCATAGATAAAAACACACATCCACTCACACACACATACAGCCACTCATTCACCCACTCACTTACTAATACAGCCACTAATATATCTACTCATACACCCATACAGCCACTCACTCACTGAGTCAGTCACCAATAGAGCTACTCACACAACTACTCACTCACCCATACAGTCACACAGCCACTTATTCACCCATACACACTCACTCGTTTACTCATACAGATCCTCATTCATCTATACAGTCACAGACACAAGTACACACTCACCCATACAGCTACTCTTACATTTACTCACTCACCCATACAGTCACTCACATATCCCATGACACACCTATACTGCCTTTCACATACCCGGTTACTCACCCATATACCACTGGCACATGCACTCAGTTACAGACACAGCCATACACACACTCACTGACCCATACAGCCCATCACACATGCACTAACTAACCCATAGAGCCACTGAATTACCTACTCACTCATCCATACAGGCAGTCACACAGACCCTCACTCACCCACACAGAAATGCAGACACCCACAGTAGTATTCAGACATTCAATCACTCACCCATCCAGAAACTCACATACCCACTCACACAGCGGTACAACCACTTAGACACCAACTGACAGACATATACAGACATTCACACAACCAGTCACTCACCCATTCATTCTCTGAGAAACCTAATCACTCACTTATACAATTTGTCATGTACCCACGGAATCATCCAATGAGACACTCATACTCTCACTGATTCATCAATACACCTTGGTATATATATATTTATTTAACACTCATAAACTTTTTTAAACACACTCACAATGACTGGATGATGTCATCAGTGTAGTAATTTGAGATGTCACCCTTGACCCTACCTTCAGGCAGGTCGTTCCCCACGCCGTGCAGCTCTACCAGACTGCGCCTGTGTTCCTGTTCCGCCCGCTGCTACTCGTTCTGTGGGTTCGAGGCCCGCCTCCACCCGCAGGCTTCCACCTGCGCCTCATCCCTGGTGGCCAGTGGGCCTTAGGTTTGTTGTTGCCACTGTTTCTTGTGCCCCCAATCTCCTTGTGACCAATTGTATTTGTGCCCCCATTTTTACTGTGACCGTTTGCTTGTGACCTTATTGCCTCTGTTTGAGCCATTTTTTCCGCTGCCTTGCCTTAGGCTTGTTTTCTTTTCCCGCTCGTTACCGCCACTGCGTCCCTGCGGCACCGCCCCCATTGTCTCCCTCCCAGCTGCTCCTCCCTCCCACCTCCCCTTCTTATGGCGGCCGCTGCGCGGCAGTGAGAGCGACCCTTGACCCTACCTTCAGGCAGGTCGCTCCCCACGCTGCGAAGCTCCACCAGACTGCGCCTGTGTTCCTGTTCCACCCGCTGCTACTCGTTCTGTGGGTTCGAGGCCCGCCTCCACCCGCAGGCTTCCACGTGCGCCTCATCCCTGGTGGCCAGTGGGCCTTAGGTTTGTTGTTGCCATTGTTTCTTGTGCCCCCAATCTCCTTGTGACCGATTGGATTTGTGCCCCCATTTGTACTGTGACCGTTTGCTTGTGACCTTATTGCCTCTGTTTGAACCATTTTTTCCGCTGCCTTGCCTTAGGCTTGTTTTATTTTCCCGCTCGTTACCGCCACTGCGTCCCTGTGGCCCCGCCCCCCCGCTCCATTGGCTCCCTCCCAGCTGCTCCTCCCTCCCACCTCCCCTTCTTATGGCGGCCGCTGTGCGGCCGCTCGCAGTGGTCGCGCCGCTCGCGCGCTGAAGGCGCTCCAAAGGCAAGCCCTTCTGCGCCCGTCCACGCCTGGACCGTGCCCAGCACCAGAACCCCTGGACCCCGAAGCCACCACAACACCAGACTGCACTACAACTCCAGCACCCTCCACGCACTAAACCCTGAACGATATCACGCCTGCTACCATGCCACCCCAAAGCACACCCAAGGACCCTTCACCTGCTGGAACTGCAGCTACACCAGCATCCGGCCTGCCAAACCACCAACCAGAGAACCCAACCACCTCCGATGCATCCTCCTCAACATTCGCTCAGCCAGCAGGCACGCCGTCGAACTCTGGGACCTCCTGGATTCAACCACCCCCGACGTCGCCTTTCTGATGGAGACCTGGCTGGACACCACCTCGGCACCAGACATCGCCACTGCCATCCCAGAGGGCTACAAAATCTCCCGCAGAGACGGCATCAACGGAGTGGGAGGGGGAATCGCCAACATCCACAAGGACACCCTCCGAGTCTCGACCAACACCGACGACACCCTCACCACCACCAAGCACATGCACAGATCCACACCGACCCCAACACCATCTCCAGAGGAACACTCGTCTACAGACCACCCGGACCCTGACCACAGTTCTGCGACACCATCGCCGACCTCATCAGCACCCACGCCATGGCCTCCACGGACTACATCCTCCTCGGGGACATGAACTTCCACCTCGAGAACAACAACGACGCCAACTCCACCGCCCTGATCGACAACCTCGGCAACCTCGGACTCAAACAGCTTGTGACAACACCCACCCACGCCGCAGGTCACACACTGGACCCCATCTTCACCGCAAGCCCCCACGTCTCCTTCGACCACACCACCGAACCCCACTGGACAGATCACAGATGCGTCCACATCACCTTCAGGAAACCCACCACACATCACCGCACCCAACAGATGCCATGCCGCCGCTGGGGCAAGGGGTCACCGATGACCAACTGAACACCACCCTCGCCCTGGGACCTCCCGCCGATCCCACCGACCCCGACACCGCCGCCACCAATCTCAGACAATGGATTAGGCCTGGGCAAAAATTTCGTTCCGTTCGCGGAAATTGCGATAATTTGACATTTTTGCGTTCCGCGGAGAGCGCGAAAATGTCAAAAATTCCGGTTTCCGCAGCTTGGCGATAATTTGTTTCTTGCTCGCGCTGTAAAATGATACATTCTCGCGCGCGCGCGATCGCCTTACCTGAATCCCTGCGTTCGCCGACAAGTTTTCTTGATCCGGTCGCGTTCTCCATGAGATGTTGTATTGTTTTTAGCCATTTGCGCTGTCTCGCGACAGTTCGCGCCCGCAGTGACGTCATGCGTCGCGCAATCACGTCTTTCTTCTCGCGATCATGCACCGCGAGAACAACTCAAAACAAGATGGCCGCGCCCGCAAGCAACCACATGGGTAAGTTGGCGACCCGCAACCATGCAGAAAATCTCGCGAACATGCCGGAAAAAAACTTCCGCATCTTTGCGATATTTCTGCTTGTTTGCGATAATTTTAAACATTCTCGCGATAATTTGCGAAGGTTAATTCCGCAAATTCCGCCCACCCCTACAATGGATCATCGGCTGTGCCAACACCCTCGCCCCACTCAAGACCTCCACCACTAACCACTCCAGCATGAAGGTCACTTGGTTCACCGAAGACCTCCGGACCTCCAAGTGCAACTGCCGGAAACTGGAGAAGAGCTAGCTCCGCGACCGAACACCAGACAACAACACAGCCCACAAGAACGCCATCCGCAGACACCACCAACTCATCAGGACCGCCAAGAAGACCGCCTTCAAGGACCGCCTAGACAGCAACGCACACAACAGCAAAGAGCTCTTCAACATCCAACCCCAGCTCCAACACCAACGACATTTCACCATCACAAGACCTGTGCGACTCCCTGGCCACCTTCTTTCACCGCAAGATCACCGATATCCACGACAGCTTCAACACTGCCACCCCGCACCTGTCGTTGAGACCACCACCGTTGAGACCACCACCCGCACCAGCCGGCTGACCGCCTGGTCCACCGTCAGCGACGAAGACACCATCAAGACCATGAACTCCATCCATTCCGGATCCCCATCTGACCCATGCCCTCACCACGTCTTCAACAAAGCCTGCACAGCCATCGCACCCCACCTCCGGAAAACTATCAACATCTCCCTCGAGACAGCAACCTTCCCGGAGAGCTGGAAGCACGCCGAGATCAACGCCCTACTGAAGAAACCCAAGGCGGACCACAAGGACCTCAAGAACTTCCGGCCTATCTCCCTGCTCCCCTTCCCGGCGAAAGTTACTGAGAAGATCGTCAACAGACAGCTGACCCGCTACCTCGAACACAACAACATCCTGGACCCATCCCAGTCCGGCTTCCGCAGCAACCACAGCACCGAGACTGCCCTCATCGCCACCACCGACGACATCCGGATCCTCATGGACAAAGGAGAAACAGCTGCCCTCATCCTCCTGGACCTATCAGCAGCCTTTGACACAGTCTGCCACCGCACCCTAACAGCACGCCTCCATGATGCCGAAATCCAAGAGAAGGCCCTGGCATGGACTACATCTGTCCTCTCCGGCAGAATCCAGGGCGTCCGCCTTCCACCCTTCCACTCCAAGACCACTGAGATCATCTGCGGCGTTCCTCAGGGATCTTCCCTCAGCCCGACGCTGTTCAATATCTACATGGCACCACTCGCCTACGTCGCATGACAACACTGCCTCAACATCATCTCCTACGCTCACGACACCCAGCTGATCATATCCCTCACCGAAGACCCCCACACCACCAAAGCCAACCTACACAGAGGAATGAAGGCCGTCGCAGAATGGATGAAGCACAGCAGGCTGAAGCTGAACTCTGACAAGACGGAGGTCCTCATCCTCGGCCGCACCCCCTCAGCCTGGGACGACTGATGGTGGCCAACATCGCTGGGAACAGCCCCAGAACCCAGCGACCACGCACGCAACCTGGGGGTCATCCTCGACTCCGCCCTCTCCATGGCCAAGCAAGTCAACGCCCTCTCCGCGTACTGCTTCAACACCCTCCGAATGCTCCGTAGGATTTTCAAATGGATCCCCTCCGACACAAGAAAAACTGTCACCCAGGCCCTCGTCACCAGCAGACTGGACTACGGGAACGCCCTCTACGCAGGAAGCACAACCAAGCTCATGAGACGGCTGCAACGCATCCAGAATACTCAGCACGACTGATCCTTGACGTGCCCCGACGCAGTCACATCACACCCCACCTGAGAGGCCTGCACTGGCTCCCCATCAACAAGAGGATCACCTTCAAACTCCTCATCCACGCACACAAAGCCCTACACAACGCCAGACCAGCATACCTCAACGACCGACTCAGCTTCTACAGCCCCACCCGCAGCCTCCGCTCGTTCAACCTCGCCCTCGCCACAGTCCCACGCATCCGGAAAACCACCGCCGGCGGCAGATCCTTCTCCCACCTTGCTGCCAAGACCTGGAACACTCTCCCCACCGACCTACGACAGACCCAGGACCTGCTTGCCTTCAGAAGACTTCTCAAGACCTGGCTCTTCAATCAGTAGCAGCCCCCCCCCCCCTCCAGCGCCTTGAGACCCTCACGGGTATGTAGCGCGCTTTACAAATGTTATGATTGATTGATTGATTGATCAGTGATGTCATCAGAGATGTAATATGTGAGGTCATAAGCAGTTCATTGTGGGTGAGCGAGTTATAGTTAGCTCATTTACTGCAACAGCTGAATTTCTCTGGTTTTTTACGAGTGACTCCAGATCTTACTCTAACATCTCTGTAACCTTTGGTTTTCTTAAGTGAATTTAGAAGATTTTATATCTTTCATTTCCTAACTATAATGTCCCTATAACCTGTGGTTCTTTCAGTGAATATGTATTAATATATATATATGGCGGCATAGCGCATTAACTGAAAATAAATTAATTTGCACTAAACAAGAGGCGTCCGTTCCTGCTTTCGGATTCGTGTCCCAGCTGAGTCCAACGGAAAAAAGGTTGAACGGAATATATATATATATATATATATATATATATATATATATATATATATATATATAGAGATAGATATAGATATAGATATAGATATAGATATAGATTATCTACTGGCGGTCGCCAGTAGATAGTTATAGTTAGGACCGTGTTTCCATAGGAAATCCGCAACATTCTATTTGGAATAACTTTGGCGCCGGTTGACGAATCCTCGCGAAATTTTCAAAATAGGTGGGGCGCTCCGCTCCGCTCCTACCCTGAAAGTCTCTGTGGGATTCGTCAAGCGGGGGCTGAGAAAAAAGGGGGGTCCAAAAACGCGTTTTCCCCATGCATTTTCCCATAGGACCTTTAGTCCGAGCTACAGCCCGAACGGCTGAACAGAATTACTTGAAATTTGGCAGGGAGGTAGTCCTCAGGTCAGAGATGTGCCTTTTGCAGGTCTGGTGTAAATCTGTTTAGTAGGTCATGAGAGAATAGCATTTAAATCAATATATATATCTGTAAGCGCGCTCCGTGCGCTTACGGTAAGCTTACCGTACGCGTACGGTGCTGTGCGCGAGCTCAATTCTGATTGGTGGTTACATGACTGTAAACATTCGAATCGGTCGAAATCAGAAAGTGTCGGCCGCCATTTTCTGTCTCTCGCACTGAAAAACAAAGGTGGATAACGTGAAAAGGGGGCAACGAAGAGAGTTGCAGACCCCCTAGCGTTTGTCAGGGGGTCCACGAAGGACCAAAAAGTACGAAAAATACATTTAATAATTTTAAAAAAAAATCGCGGAGTGCGCGTACGGTAAGCTTACCGTACGCGCACGGCAAAAAAAAAAAAAAAAAAAAAACGAAATAACAATCACATTTATTAAATAAATTGAAGGACCCGCAAGGGAGAAAAAAAAACTTGTTACTGTGTAAAAAACGGCGAGGCGCGCACGGTATGAACTGCGCAACGTGGGCGCTCGGTGCGTGAAGCGCACCGAGTGCCCACAGCGCGCGCACGGTGCGTGAAGTGTACCGTGCGTGCAGGGTGTGCGCACGGTGAAAAATCAGAAAAAAAAAAAAAAAAAAAATACATAACTTAGCATTTTAAAAACCGTACAAATTCACTGAAAAAACCATAGGTTTCACACACGTTATAGTTAGGAATTAGCATTTAAAAAACCTTGCAAATTCACTTAAAAATCATAGGTTTCACACATGTTATAGTTAGCTGTACATTTCACTCGTAAAAAACCAATGAAATTCCACGTTATAGTTAGATCAGGTAACTATAACTTGCGCGACCGCAATCCACAATGTGTCATTGCAGATGTCATCATTGATGTGATGAGTGATGTCACTGACCATGTCATGAGTGATGTAATATGTGACGTCATCAGCAGTTTATTGTGGGCGCGCAAGTTATAGTTACCTGATCTAACTATAACGTGGAATTTCATTGGTTTTTTACGAGTGAAATGTACAGCTAACTATAACATGTGTGAAACCTATGGTTTTTTAAGTGAATATAGATATAGATATATATATATATATAATTTCACTGAAAAAACATAGGTTTCAGGCACGTTATTGTTAGTTGGACATTTCATTCATACAAAACCATAGAAATTCCGGCGTTATAGTTAGTTCAGCTAACTATAACTCGCGCCCCCGCAATGCACTGCTGATGACGTCACATTTTACATCATTCATGACATGGTCAGTGATATCACTGATGACATCACTGATGACATCTCAAATGATATCACTGATGATATCACTGATGACATCATCCAGTGATTGTGTACTTCTGTAAAGTTTAAATGTGCTTTATATATATAAATTCCAAGGTGTATTGAGAAATGAATGGGTGTATGAGTGTCTGTATGGATGATTTTGTGGGTGTGTGAGTGATTATATGAGTGAGTGATTAAACATGTGTTACTTAATGCATGGGTTAGTGACTAAACTGTGTGAATCTTTGTATCAGTATGTTACTTTGTATGTAAGTGTGTGCATGTATTGGTGAGTAGCTACATGAATGTTTATATCAGTTATTGTTTGGTTACCTGAGTATTTTGTATGGGTGCCTCAGTTTATGTGTGGGTGGGAAAAGCGTGACTCTCTGCAGAGATATGTGACTGGTTAATTCACTGGGTGTATGGGTTCAAGACTGTATAAGGAAACAGCTGTATGGGTGGGTGAGTGAGTGTATAGGTATGTTGGTGAGTGAATGGATATCTTAGTGGTAAATGTGCGAGTAACTACATATGGAAAAGACAGTATATGTCAGTAATGGTGCATTTAAATAAGTATATGTGAGAGTAAGTGATTGTAACAGTGGCTTTATGGATGAATGTGTACTCGTATGAGTGATTGTAGAAGAGAGTAAGTATGGATTAGTTTCTATATGAATAAGTGAGTTGGTGTGTGTATAATTGTATAGGTGAGTAAATGGGAGTGTGATTGATTCTTTGCATGACTGACTAGGTGTGTGAGTAACTCTGGATGAGTGGTGGTGTGTGAGTGTCTGTGTAGCTGTATGAGTACATATCATAGTCTTGTATTGATGAGTGACTGCATTTATGAGTGACTATATGGGTGAATGACCGGATGTGTGTGTACACCTATAAATCAGTCAGTGTGTATGTAGTAACTGGTATTGGTGTGTGTATGGTTTCGAAAATGGTAGTGTATATATTAGAGTGGGTGTATGAAAGGTTACATTAGGGTCTGAGGAGATGTTCAGATTTTCACATGGATGATGTCATTAGTGATGTCATCAGTGATATCATTTGAGATGTCATCAGTGATGTCATCAGTGATGTCACTGACCATGTCATGAATGATGTAATATGTGATATCATCAGCAGTGCATTGCGGGGGCGCGAGTTATAGTTAGCCAAACTAACTATAACACCGGAATTTCTATGGTTTTGTATGAAAGAAATGTCCAACTAACTATAACGTGCCTGAAACCTATGGTTTCTTCAGTGAATTTCAAAGGTTTTTTAAATGCTAATTTCTAAATATAACGTGCCTGAAACATATGTTTTTTTCAGTGAATTTCAAAGGTTTTTTAAATGCTAATTTCTAACTATGCCTACAGAAGTAGGACATGTGCAGAAAGAGGAATAAAGGCACAGAAAGAAGCAAGAGAAGTTCAGAAAGAGGGAAGAGAGGGGCAGAAAGACAAAGAAAGGTGCAGAAAGAAGCAAGCGACATGCAGAAAGAGGCAACAGAAGTCCAAAAAGACAAAGAAAAGTGCAGAAAGAAGCAAGAGATATGTAGAAAGAACCAACAGAGGTGCATAAAGAGGCCTTGTTGCAAAGTCATCCTGTGCCCTCAACTTTTTGCTGATGGGTACTGGTGGTAGCTGACTCTGACTAACCAGGCCTAGAGGCAGTGCTATGCTAAAAGACACTTAGGGGCAGATTTATGAGCCCCTTGCGCCACTTTTGCGTCACTTTTCCCATGTTAAAAGTGACGCAAAAGTGGCGCAAGGGGCTCATAAATCTGCCCCTTAGAATACAGTGAAAACACCTACATACACTAGGGAACACTATGCGTTGGGGTACCCCTGTGATCGGCATGACCTCCTCTGTAAGGCCCTAGTACATAATAGTGCGGGGGGATTAAAACTACCTCTAAGTCAGAGGTGCAGAAAGAGGCTTCTTTAAGTAGTAGTCACGCTTGCAGAGTGGTAGAGGAAGGGTGCTGGGCCTCCGACCAGTGCTCAGGAATTCTGCTGCATAGGACTTACAGGACGTACCAGGAGGGCTTCTTGGCCCCCAAAGTCCCTCAGGAGTAAAGTGGACTTCATTCCCCATCCCATAGTCTGCCATGAGGTGTGTTTGCAGAGTGGTGGAAAAAGGGGGCGAGGCCCCCGAAGACATCTTAACAGTCCCACTGTGTGGGACTTACTGGAGGTAACAGGAGGGGTAGTTGGCCCCCAAGTACATCCTTCAGGGCCAACTACCCCTCCTATTACCTCCGTTAAGTACCACACAGCAGGATTGCTAAGTTCTCAAAACAGGCTATGCCCCCTTTGCCCACCACTCTGCAAACGCTCTTCCTGACTTGCTCTTAGATTGGGATTGAAGTCCCCTTCACTGCTGGGGGTCCTTAGGGGTCAACTAGCCTACCTCTTATCTCCAGTAAGCCCCACACAGTGGGATTGCTGAGAGGTGAACAGAAGCCACGTCCCCTTTCTCCACAACTCTGCAAACATGCCACCTGGCGCACTGCTGCTTGGATGATGAAGTCCACTTGTGTCCTGAGGTCCTCAGGACACACGAGAACCTCCTCACCCCATCAGCAGTGTGTCAAGAGGCGCATTTGCAGAGTAGAGTAAAAAGGGGCATGGCTCAGACGACCTCTATGCAATCCAGCTTTGTGGGGCTTACTGGAGGTACCTGGTGGGCTAGCTGGCCCCCAGGGACCCTCAGTATTCAAGGGGACTTAATTCCCCAACTGAGAACGCACCAGGGGGCGCGTTTGCAGAGCTGTGTAGGGAGGGGGCGTGGCCTCCGGCGAGATGCCGGCTTTTCTTTGTTGTGAATATTTGTAGAAGGGGGGCTGTGTGGCCCCCCTCCTTCTACTATTTTTGGGCTTTGGGGACCCCATCCCCCAGGGCCTGAGCATTTAAAAAAAAAAAAAACACGAAGGGGGCCGTGTGGCCTCCCTTCTCTGGGCTGCTGTTGCCCCAGGAACCCCATCCCCCGGGGCCTGGCCAGCATTTTTTATAAAACATTTTGGGAGGGAGGCCACATGGCCCCTTCCTGAGGCCTATAATGGCCCAGGGGACCCCATCCCCGGGGCATTGCCTCATTGTTGTTTTTTTTATATATAATAGTACGGGAGGGGGGCCGCATGGCCCCCCTTCCCTTGGCCATTTCTGGCACCGATGACCCCATCCCCTGGGGCCTGGCCAGCCTGTGTTTTTTTTTAGGAGGTGTGCCGCGTGGCCTCCCTCTTAAAACAATTATGGACCCGGGTACCCCATCACCTGGGGCCGGCTTTTCCGTTTTTTTATTTTTTTTATTTCATTACTGCGGAGGGGTGCCGCGTGGCCCACCTCCCGGGCCACTTCTGGCACCGGAGACCCCATTCCCCGGGGCCTCACTGTTGGAGACCATGGGGGAGCCCCAATGCCCCCACAGTCCTGCCGGCTCCCCGCCTCCTGTGGGAGCCGGCAATGCTTTTGCAGAAGGTGAGCTGCTGACATGCAGCTCCCATTGTACAAAAGAAATCACCTTTTGGATTTGGATGCGAGAGCAGGTTTCCTGCTCTCACGTCCAAAAACCAAAGAGGAGTTTGCTATGACAGGGCGGGAGATGTGCTCCTGCCCTGCCATAGCAAACAGCAATGTCCCGGGGTGGGCAACCCGGGACATTGCAGGAGCCGGCCCTTGGGGGTGGTGGTCCCCAGGCCCATCAAAGGCTCCAGGAGGGGGGCCGCACTGCCCTCCTCCCTTCATTTCCATAGCCCCGGGAGGTGGTGGTCCCTGGGCAGTGGGAGGGGCTCGAGGCCCCACACAAATTATTTTCAAAGCCCTGGGGAGGCGTCCACTGGGGATCTGGGGGCCCGTGAGGCCCCCCACCCTAATTTTAAGACAGACCCGGGGAGGTGGCAGTCCCCAGGGCTTGGGGGGCCCATGAGCCCCCGCCGCTCTTATTTCATTTTGCTCCAGGGAGGTGGCCGTCCCCGGGGCTGCAGGTGGGTGCATGCCCCCGCACATCATGAATGAAGACCCGGGAGGTGGCGGTCCCCGGGGCTGCAGCCCCGTGACATAATTTAGCATGCCCCCAGGACTTGGACCACCTGGGGGCTTTTTAACAAACAAAGCGCAGGAGCCCGCGCTTCATTTTTTAAAAATAATTTCGGCCTGATTTGAGTACCCAACTCAAATTCGGCTGAAATTATTTTTAAAAAAATGCTTTTTTTGGCCCTGGGGGTTCCTTGTGGGACACCCTGAGCAGGCCTAGGGGGTCAGGGTGTTTCTACCCTGCCCCCTTTTCTTGTGTTTCACCCTTATTTTACTGTTTTCTTGTGACTCAGTTCTACCGAGTCACAAGATGGCTGCCAACACTTCCTGGTTTGGAGTGTTGGGAGCCAACCAGAAGTCAGTTCGTGCTTGGGAGGAGTCGCGACTCCTCCTCGGTGCTCAGATATCAATAATTTTCTTCTTTGAATTTCTCAGCAACTACTGAATGGATTTACACCATTTAAACAAAAGAGTGCTTTCTGGACTAAAAGCTACCTTTTTGCCAAATTTAGTGTAATTCCGTAGCCGTGTCTAAAGTTCCTATGGGAATTAACATGGGGAAAACGCGTTATAGGACCCCCTTTTTTCTCAGCCCCAGCTTGACTAATCACCCCGAAACTTTCAAGACAGGAGCTGACTGTAGCCGGCCATTGGTTTTGAAAATTTTGCGAAGATTCGTCACCTGGCGACAAAGTTATTGCAAATCAATAAAGGCTTTTCCTATGGAAAATGCATTCTAGCTATATAAAAATATATATATATATAATATATATTTTTTTCACTGAAAAAAACATAGTTTTCAGAGACGTTATAGTTAGGAATTAGCATTTAAAAAACCTTTGAAATTCACTGAAAAAACCGTAGGTTTCAGGCCCGTTATAGTTAGAAATTAGCATTTAAAAAACCTTAGAAGTTCACTGAAAAAACCATAGGTTTCAGGGACGTTATAGCTAGTTGGACAATTCACTCGTACAAAACCATAGAAATTCCCCCGTAATAGTTAGTTGAACTAACTAAAACTTGTGGCCTCGCCATGCATGGCTGATGATGTCACATATTACATCATTCATGACATGGTCAGTGACATCACTGATGACATCACTGATGACATCTCAAATGACATCACTGATGACATCATCCACGTGAAAATCTAATCCACTTACTCACACTGTAACATAACCTTTGATACATCCACTGTTACATTTACTACATACACACTCACTGATTCCTAAGTCTATATACATATCCACTCATTCACCCATACAATCACTCATAGATGTAGTCACTCATCAATACAGCACTATCATAAGCACTCATACATGTATACAGACACTCAAACACCATAACTCAGACAAACTTACTCACACACTTAGTCAGTCATGCAAACAATCAATCACACTTCCATTTACTTAGCTATACAGTTATTCACACACCACATCAGTTATTCAAACTGAAACAAATCCATACTTACTCTTTTCTACAATCACTGATACAAGTACACACTCATCCATGCAGCCACTCTCACAATCACTAACTTTCATGTATAGTCATTCATATACTTCAACTTTTACATACACAGCCTTTTATATATGTAGTTCCTTGGACATGTAACATTGAGACATCCATTGTCTCACCAACACATCATACACACACTCACACTCGTACAGCTCTTTCCACATGCACTCTTGAACCCGTACACACAGTGAATCAACCACTCAAACATCTATGCACAGACTCACACACCTCCCATGCACTCACACACACACCCAGTCACCCATACAGATACTCACACAACCAATCAATAACCAATCAATAACTCATATATGTCATCATTTCGCTACTAACTAACCCATGCAACCACTTACACACCAACTGTCAAACTAAAATGTGTGAATGTCTGTATCAGTCACTAACCCATGCATTCAGTAAGACACATGTAATCACTCACTTAAACAGTCACATACCTACTAAATCCTCCATCCAGACACTTATACACAAACTCATTCTTCAATACACCTTGGCATATATATAATACATATTTAAACTTTACAGAAACACACGTTCACTGGATGATATCATCAGTGATGTCATCAGTGATGTCATCAGTGATGTCACTGATCATGTCATGAATGATGTAAGATATGACATCATCAGCAGTGCATGGCGGGGGCGCGAGTTATAGTTAGTTCAACTAACTGTAACGGGGGAATTTCTTTGGTTTTGTACAAGTGAAATGTCCAACTAACTATAACGTCCCTGAAACCTATGGTTTTTTCAGTGAATTTCTAAGGTTTTTTAAATGCTAATTTCCAGCTATAACTGGCCTGAAACCTATGGTTTTTTCAGTGAATTTCAAAGGTTTTTTAAATGCTAATTCCTAACTATAACGTCTCTGAAACCTATGTTTTTTTCAGTGAATTTCAAAGGTTTTTAAATGCTAATTTTTAAGTACAATGGTCCTTATACATATGTTTTTACAGAATTTCTTGAGTTTCCTAATTATTAATTTCTGAATTTAATATTTCTTAAACAATATTATATACTTTTCTGAAAATTGCATTAAAAAAAAATGAAACTGTATTATTCTATAATTATTTTGTTTTATTTTTTTATTTTAATATAATTATGTAATGTCCTTTGTCTTTTAAAATATAGATATATTTTTTTTAATGTTTTGGAGTCGCACGCTCAATGCGCACCAAACTCGGCAAGTGCGCGTATTCCAGCCGCCATATTGGAAAAGTCGTGAAGGATCCGCATATGGTCTGCGACGAGTGCGTGGCTTCATGTTACGTCATATACGTATAACATCACGTGATATGTGCGATAGGTATGTGACAGGTGCGCAACTCCAAGTCCTGGGTGTGCTCATAATTGTGTGCATTACGGTACATGGCGTCTGCGTGGTGGTGGGACCCACGTGACGTCATATACGTACTGGGACGCGCTTGGTGCACGACTCCCGTAAAACTTTTTATATTGTAAAACTATATGTATGTAACTTTAATGTACATATCAGCGCAAGAGATTATCTAAATTATTCATATAACTAATATATTTCTACTTGTAATAAATGTATATTATTCTTAAATATATTTTCACGGAGTTGCGTTGGGTGCGTTCTCCGTGCGTGCTGGGTGCGCCACTTCCATGTGACCTTAATAAAAGAGATTTGATTGGTTCCTAATAGTTCCCTCTGTAATAGTTGAAGGACCCCACCCATTTTAATCATTCTTGTTGGAGCAGCTTAAGAGACACATGCCAGAACTTATTTGATTTTTTTGGTGTTGCTTTAAAACTGAACAGTTGCAATGGCATCTCAGCAGCAGGAAGTTCATCTTTCTTCAGATGAAGAAGTGTTGGAGGAGGCACCACCAAAGAAGAGACCGGAGTCAGTTGTATGGAAATTTTTTACTTTTACTGCAGGAGAAAAGAAAGTAAATGCGAGAAAAGTGACATGCAAGCTGTGTGATAGGGTGCTGTCAAGAGGCAGCGATAAGAAATATTCATGCGGCACAGCTAGCATGTAAAAGCATCTGCGCACTATACATCCTCGCAATCTTGTCCGGGAAGAACTTAGACGTGCAGCAGAAAATCCAGCACCAGGTGTTGCAGGCACCTCAGGAGCATCGCCATCTGTGCCTCCTTTGAACATTAGGCCTGAATTTGCGTTCCTGGAACAGCACTGCATTAAGTGCAAAAAGGTCATTTGTTATGGAGAGCACTCGGTGGATGCTGTTTGTGCTGCCCAGAGAAACCACCATTGTTATTTTGTTTTTGTTTTATTGTTGTTGGAATGATAATTAATTCCAAAAGTTGACTGCTTACGTTGTTCCTTTTTTGTTCAGTTTTTAAAAAAACACCAAAAAACCTCAAAATTGTTAAAAAAACACAACAAAAATTAAAAGAAAAATGAAGAAAAAAAGGTTCTTCTCAGAACTAGCTTATCTGGTAAAAAAAAGAAAAATAATTGCATCAGAATGTTTGAAAGTTTGCTTGAGTATATCTGTAGAGCATGATTGAGTTAAGAATGCATTAATAGTGAATGGTGATTATATGAATGCATCACTAGTGCCTGCATGATTGCACAAGAGTATTTCTAACGTATGAGGAGGATATTAGATTGGAGGTGCTTAGGGGACTGCATACATGGTGCACATTTGATTGTAGCACTGCATGTCTTAGTGTTTGAGTGATTGTACAAATACATGGATAGTGACTGGATACTTACAGTGCTGCAAGTTGAGAGTATGGTAAGTTTATAAGTGTTTGTGTTTTGGCACAGTAATTAGATAAGGACATGGTTCTGTCAGGATGATTGAAGGAATGGACAGAGAGCGACAGTGCGATTTTTGAACTGCATGGCTAGTACTTGGGTAATTGCAGAAGTAAATCAGTAGTGTGGAGGGGATTAGGCGACAGCATAGATTGTGGACCTTTGATTGTAGTCACTGTTCAAGTACTTAGATAGTGAGTGGATACTTAGAGTGCTGCAAGTTCAGAGCAGGTTAAGTCTGTAAGTGCTAAGGTATTGGTGGAGTAATAGGATAAGTGCTGGATTACTGATAGGAAAAGTACATGGGACAGACAACAGGATTCCTAGACTGCATGAGTACTAACTGGGTACTTACAAAAGTGTATTAATATTATGTAACTGGTTACAGGTCTATATGCATTGTGCACAGAATATTGTAGGTGTACTTTTGTTAGTGGCTAGGCCATTCTATAAGTACATGACTAGTAATTGGTATGCTTACAGTGCTGCAAACAGAGTGCATGTTGAATTTATAAGTGCTTTGGTATTGGCGGAGTGATTGGATTAGTAGATAGTGCTGGATGGGTGATTGGAGAAGTGCATGGGACTGTCAGGAGAATTCCTAGGTTGCATGGGTACAAACAGGGTATTTATAGGAGTGTGACAATAGTATGTTTCTGGTTAGTGATCTGTATGCATACTGCACATAATATTGTAGGTGTACTTGTGTTAGTGGCTAGGCCAGTGCATGACTAGTAACTATAATGATTACAGTGCTGCAAATAGAGTGCCTAGTGAAATTTTAAATGCTTAGAAATTGGTGGAGTGATAGGATAAGTAGATGGTGGTGGATAAGTGATTGGAGAAGTGCATGGTACTGACAGGAGGATTCCTAGGCTGCATTGGTACAGCCTAGGTATTTACAGTAGTGTACCAATAGTATGTAGCTGGTTAGAGGTCTGCATGCATTGTGCACAGAATATTGTAGGTATACTTCTGTTAATGGCTCGGCCATTCCATAAGTACATGACTAGTAACTAGAATGATTACAGTGCTGCAACCAGAGTGCCTGGTGAAATTTTAAGTGCCTAGAATTTGGTGGAGTGATAGGATAAGTAGATAGTGGTGGACAAGTGATTGGAGAAGTGCATGGGACTGACAGCAAGATTCCTAGGCTACATGGGTATTACCTCGATATTTACAGGAGTGTACCAATTGTATGTATCTGGTTAGAGTTCTACATGCATTGTGCAGAGAATATTGTAGGTGTACTTGTGTAAGTGGCTAGGCCATCCTATAAGAACATGACAAGTAACTGCAATATTTACAGGGCTGCAAACAGAGTGCATGTTGAATTTATACGTGCTTTGGAATTGGCGGAGTGATTGGATAAGTAGATAGTGCTGTTTGGGTGATAGGAGAAGTGCATGGGACTGACAGGAGAATTCCTAGGTTGAATGGGTACTAACAGGGTATTTATAGGAGTGTACCAATAATATGTTTCTGGTTAGAGATCTGTATGCATAATGCACAGAATATTGTAGGTGTACTTGTGTTAGTGGCTCGGCCATTGCATAAGTACATGAATAGTAACTATAATGATTACAGTGCTGCAAACAGAGTGCCTGGTGAAGTTATAAATGCTTAGAAATTGGTGGAGTGATAGGATAAGTAGATAATGGTGGATAAGTGATTGGAGAAGTGCATGGTACTGACAGGAGGATTCCTAGGCTGCATGGGTACTACCTGGGTATTTACAGGTGTGTACAAATAGTATGTAGCTGGTTAGAGGTCTGCATGCATTGTGCACAGAATATTGTAGGTGTATTTGTGTTAGTGTCTAGGACATTCTATAAGTACATGACTAGTAATTGGAATGCTTACAGTGCTGTAAACAGAGTGCAGGGTGAGTTTATAAGTGCTTGTGCTTTGGAAGCGTGATTAGATAAGGACATGATTCTGTCAGGATGATTGCATGAGTGGATAGAGAGTGACAGTGTGATTGGGGCACCTCATGAGTACTACCTGGATTATTGCAGGAGTGAATCAGTAACCTGCAGGGGGTTAGGGGACTGCATAGATTGTGCACATTTGACTGTAGCACTGCGTGTCTTAATGCCTGAGTCATTGTACAAGTGCATGGATAGGGACTGGATAGTTAGAGTGCTGGTAGTTGACAGCAGGGTGAGTTTATAAGTGCTTGTGTTTTGTCAGACTGATTAAATAAGGACATGATTCTGTCAGGATGAATGCAGGAGTGGACAAAGGGTGACAGTGTGATTGGGGCACTGCAAGAGTACTACTTGGGTTATTGCAGGACTGAATCAGTGGTCTGCAGGGCGTTAGTGGACTGCATAGATTGTGCACATTTGACTGTAGCACTGCGTGTCTTCATGCCTGAGTCATTGTACAAGTGCATGGATAGGGACGGGATAGTTAGAGTGCTGGAGGCAGGGCCATTCTTGTCCTTCTTGATTTAACAGCTGCTTTCGACACTGTAAACCATAGAGTGCTACTGGAAAGATTGAATGAAATAAGTATTGAAGATTCTGCATTGGCGCTTCTGCGCTCCTTCCTTGATTCGAGATCGCAGCAAATCCACTGGGAGGGTTTTCAGTCTGCTAAACTCTCTCTCCCTTGTGGTGTTCCTCAGGGATCAGCACTATCCCCTACGTTGTTTAATCTATATGTTACCCCACTGGCTAACCTAATCAAAAATCATGGCCTAAAATTAGTGTCGTATGCAGATGACACCCAATTGGTGGTGTCCCTGACACAAAATGTTGAAGTCACTGCGGAGAGATTCAGAAGTTGCCTTACCAGGGTAATGAGATGGATGAGTTCAAACTTTCTTAAACTTAACACCGAAAAGACGGAGGTGCTGGAATTCGGTCAAAAACCATCCATCTGGAATAACCTCTGGTGGCCTCCAGAGGCGGCCGCTTGCCCTGTTCCTGCACACAAAGTGAAGAACTTAGGCTTCCTGGTGGACAAAAATCTCGCATTAACCCACCAAGTCAACCAGGTCACCTCTGCTTGTTTCCTGATGATCAAAATTCTTCGCAAAATTCTGCCTTTTATCCCTCCGTCCTTAAGGAAAACAGGAGTAGGAGCTCTGGTTCTATAATGTATAGACTACTGTAATGCACTATACTCTGGGATTGGTGAGCGACAGCTCTTAAAACTCCAATCTCTGCAGAATGCGGCAGTAAGACTACTGCTGGACCTCCCAAAGCATCATCCCACTTCAGCAAGCATGAAGAGGCTTCATTGGCTTCCTGTGCGCAACCGTATTCAATTCAAGATCCTATGACTAGTGCACAAAGCAGTACATGGAGGAGGTGCAGATGACATGAGAACGCTATTTCCTCGGTATGTTCCAAGTCGTACACTCAGATCCACGAGCATGGGCCTAGTCGGCATCTCTAAATTCAAAAGGGCCCGTTGGGGAGGCAAGGCCTTCTCCTTCCAGGCAGCTAGCTTATGGAATAGATTACCAACAGAACTACGTTTATCAACAAGTAAGATCCTGTTTAGAAAGGACGTGAAAACCTGGCTCTTCACTAAACGGTAGATCCTCTCCATGCACCCCTTTCCAGCTCAGCGCCAAGACGCCTCGGCATAAGGGCGCTTAATAAATACTTCAGTCAGTCAGTCAGTCTGGTAGTTGAGAGCAGGGTGAGTTTATAAGTGCTTCTGTTTTGGCAGAGTGATTAGATAAGAACATGATTCTGTCAGGATGAATGTAGGAGTGGACAGAGAGTGACAGTGTGATTGGGGCACTGCATGAGTACTACCTGGATTATTGCAAGAGTGAATCAGTACTCTGCAGGGGATTAGGGATCTGCATAGATTGTGCACATTTGACTGTAGCACTGTGTGACTTAGTGCCTTAGTCATTGTACAAGTACATGGATAGGGACTTGATAGTTAGAGTGCTGGTAGGTGACAGCATGGTGAGTTTATAAGTGCATTTGTTTCAGCACAGTGGTTAGATAAGGACATGATTCTGTTAGGATAATTGCAGGAGAGGACAGAGAGTGACAGAGTGATTGGGGCACTGCATGTCTACTACTTGGGTTATTGCAGGAGTGAATCAGTAGTCAACAGGGGGTTAGGGGACTGCATAAATTATGCACATTTGACTGTAGCACTGCATGTTTTAATGCCTGAGATATTCTACAAGTGCATGGATAGTGACTGGATACTTAGAGTGAGGCAAGTTGACAGCAAGGTGAGTTTATACGTGCTTGGGTTTTGGTGCAGTGATTAGATAAGGACATGGTACTGGCTGGATGATATCAAGGAGTGGATGGAGAGTGACAGTGTGATTAGTGGACTGCATGGATATTACCTGGGTTATTGCAGGAGTGAATCAGTAGTCTGTAGGTGGTTAGGGGACTGGATAGATTGTTCACATTTGACTGTAGCACTACGTGTCTCAATGCCTGAGTCATTGTACAAGTGCATGGATACTGGATGGATAGTTAGAGTGCTGGTATTTGACAGCTGGGTGAGTTTATAAGTGCTTGTGTTTTGGTACAGAGATTTGATAAGGACATGGTCCTGTCAGGATGATTGCACGAGTGAACAGCGAGTGACAGTGTGATAGGGGCACTGTATGAGTACTACCTGGATTATTGCAGGAGTAAATCAGTACTCTGCAGGGGGTTTAGGGGACTGGGGACTCTGCATAGATTGTGCACATTTGACTGTAGCACTGTGTGTCTTAATGCCTGAGTCATTGTACAAGTGCATGGATAGAGACTGGATAGTTAGAGTGCTGGTAGGTGACAGCAGGGTGAGTTTATGAGTGCATGTGTTTTGGCAGAGTGATTAAATAAGAACATGATTCTGTCAGGATGAATGCAGGAGTAGACAGAGAGTGAAAGTGTGATGGGGCACTGCATAAATACTACTTGGGTTATTGCAGGAGTGAATCAGTGGTCTGCTGGGGGTTAGGGGACTGGCTAGATTGTGCACATTTGACTGTAGCTCTGCGTGTCTTAGTGCCTGAGTCATTGTACAAGTGCATGGATAGTGACTGGATAGTTACAGTGCTGCAAGTTGACAGAAAGGTGAATTTATAAGTGCTTGGGTTTTGGCATAGTGATTAGACAAGGACATGGTACTGGCTGGATGATTGGAGGAGTGGACGGAGAATGACAGTGTGATTGGTGGACAGCATGGATACTGCCAGGGTTATTGGAGGAGTGAATCTGTAGTCTGCAGGGGGTTAGGGGACTGGATAGATTGTTCTCATTTGACTGTAGCACTGTGTGTCTTAATGCCTGAGTCATTGTACAAGTGCATAGATTGTGACTGGATAGTTAGAGAGCTGGTAGTTGTCAGCAGGGTGAGTTTATAGGTGCTTGTGTTTTGGCAGAGTGATTAGATAAGAACATGATTCTGTCAGGATGAATGCAGGAGTGGACAGAGAGTGACAGTGTGATTAGGGCACTGCAAGAGTACTACTTGGGTTATTGCGGGAGTGAATCAGTAGTCTACGGGGGTGCAGGGGACTACATACATTGTGCACATTTAACTGTAGCACTGCATGTCTTAATGCCTGAGTTATTCTACAAGTGCATGGATAGTGACTGGATAGTTACAGTGCTGCAAGTTGACAGAAAGCTGAATTTATAAGTGCTTGGGTGTTGGCGTAGTGATTAGACAAGGATATGGACCTGGCTGGATGATTGGAGGAGTGGACGGAGAGTGACAGTGTGATTAATGGACTGCATGGATACTGCCTGGGTTATTGCAGGAGTGAATCAGTAGTCTGTAGGGGGTTAGGGGACTGGATCGGTTGTTCACATTTGAATGTAGCACTACCTGCCTTAATGCCTGACCATGGATAGTGACTGGATATTTAGAGTGCTGGTAGTTGACAGCAGAGTGAGTTTATAAGTGCTTGTGTTTTGGTACAGAGATTTGATAAGGACATGGTTCTGTCAGGATGATTGTATGAGTGGACAGAGAGTTACAGTGGTGATTGAGGCACTGCATGAGTACTACCTGGATTATTGCAGGAGTGAATCAGTTCACTGCAGGAGGTTAGGGGACTGCATAGATTGTACACATTTGACTGCAGCACTGCGTGTCTTAATGCCTGAGTCATTGTACAAGTGCATGGACAGGGACGGGATAGTTAGAGTGCTGGTAGTTGACAGCAGGGTGAGTTTATAAGTGCTTCTGTTTTGGCAGAGTGATTAGATAAGAACATGATTCTGTCAGGATGAATGCAGGAGTGGACAGAGAGTGACAGTGTGATTGGGGCACTGCATGAATACTACTTGGGTTATTGCAGGAGTGAATCAGTGGTCTGCAGGGGGTTAGGGGACTGCATAGATTGTACACATTTGACTGTAGCACTGCGTGTCTGAATGCCTGAGTTATTGTACCAGTGCATGGATAGGGACGGGATAGTTAGAGTGCTGGTAGTTGACAGCAGGGTGAGTTTATAAGTGCTTCTGTTTTGGCAGCGTGATTAGATGAGAACATGATTCTGTCAGGATGAATGCAGGAGTGGACAGAGAGTGACAGTGTGATTGGGGCACTGCATGAGTACTACCTGGATTATTGCAAGAGTGAATCAGTACTCTGCAGGGGATTAGGGATCTGCATAGATTGTGCACATTTGACTGTAGCACTGTGTGACTTAGTGCCTTAGTCATTGTACAAGTACATGGATAGGGACTTGATAGTTAGAGGGCTGGTAGATGACACAATGGTGAGTTTATAAGTGCATTTGTTTCAGCACAGTGGTTAGATAAGGACATGATTCTGTCAGGATAATTGCAGGAGAGGACAGAGAGTGACAGATTGATTGGGGCACTGCATGTCTACTACTTGGGTTATTGCAGGAGTGAATCAGTAGTCAACAGGGGGTTAGGGGACTGCATAAATTATGCACATTTGACTGTAGCACTGCATGTTTTAATGCCTGAGATATTCTACAAGTGCATGGATAGTGACTGGATACTTAGAGTGAGGCAAGTTGACAGCAAGGTGAGTTTATAAGTGCTTGGGTTTTGGTGCAGTGATTAGATAAGGACATGGTACTGGCTGGATGATATCAAGGAGTGGACGGAGAGTGACAGTGTGATTAGTGGACTGCATGGATATTACCTGGGTTATTTTAGGAGTGAATCAGTAGTCTGTAGGTGGTTAGGGGACTGGATAGATTGTTCACATTTGACTGTAGCACTACGTGTCTTAATGCCTGAGTCATTGTACAAGTGCATGGATACTGGATGGATAGTTAGAGTGCTGGTATATGACAGCTGGGTGAGTTTATAAGTGCTTGTGATTTGGTACAGAGATTTGATAAGGACATGGTCCTGTCAGGATGATTGCATGAGTGAACAGAAAGTGACAGTGTGATAGGGGCACTGCATGAGTACTACCTGGATTATTGCAGGAGTAAATCAGTACTCTGCAAGGGGTTTAGGGGACTGGGGACTCTGCATAGATTGTGCACATTTGACAGTAGCACTGTGCGTCTTAATGCCTGAGTCATTGTACAAGTGCATGGATAGAGACTGGATAGTTAGAGTGCTGGTAGGTGACAGCAGGGTGAGTTTATAAGTGCATGTGTTTTGGCAGAGTGATTAGATAAGAATATGATTCTGTCAGGATGAATGCAGGAGTGGACAGAGAGTGACAGTGTGATTGGGGCACTGCATGAATACTACTTGGGTTATTGCAGGAGTGAATCAGTGGTCTGCAGGGGGTTAGGGGACTGCATAGATTGTACACATTTGACTGTAGCACTGCGTGTCTTAATGCCTGAGTTATTGTACCAGTGCATGGATAGGGACGGGATAGTTAGAGTGCTGGTAGTTGACAGCAGGGTGAGTTTATAAGTGCTTCTGTTTTGGCAGAGTGATTAGATGAGAACATGATTCTGTCAGGATGAATGCCGGAGTGGAGAGAGAGTGACAGTGTGATTGGGGCACTGCATGAGTACTATCTGGATTATTGCAAGAGTGAATCAGTACTCTGCAGGGGATTAGGGATCTGCATAGATTGTGCACATTTGACTGTAGCACTGTGTGACTTAGTGCCTTAGTCATTGTACAAGTACATGGATAGGGACTTGATAGTTAGAGGGCTGGTAGATGACACAATGGTGAGTTTATAAGTGCATTTGTTTCAGCACAGTGGTTAGATAAGGACATGATTCTGTCAGGATAATTGCAGGAGAGGACAGAGAGTGACAGATTGATTGGGGCACTGCATGTCTACTACTTGGGTTATTGCAGGAGTGAATCAGTAGTCAACAGGGGGTTAGGGGACTGCATAAATTATGCACATTTGACTGTAGCACTGAATGTTTTAATGCCTGAGATATTCTACAAGTGCATGGATAGTGACTGGATACTTAGAGTGAGGCAAGTTGACAGCAAGGTGAGTTTATAAGTGCTTGGGTTTTGGTGCAGTGATTAGATAAGGACATGGTACTGGCTGGATGATATCAAGGAGTGGACGGAGAGTGACAGTGTGATTAGTGGACTGCATGGATATTACCTGGGTTATTTCAGGAGTGAATCAGTTGTCTGTAGGTGGTTAGGGGACTGGATAGATTGTTCACATTTGACTGTAGCACTACGTGTCTTAATGCCTGAGTCATTGTACAAGTGCATGGATACTGGATGGATAGTTGGAGTGCTGGTATTTGACAGCTGGGTGAGTTTATAAGTGCTTGTGTTTTGGTACAGAGATTTGATAAGGACATGGTCCTGTCAGGATGATTGCATGAGTGAACAGAAAGTGACAGTGTGATAGGGGCACTGCATGAGTACTACCTGGATTATTGCAGGAGTAAATCAGTACTCTGCAGGGGGTTTAGGGGACTGGGGACTCTGCATAGATTGTGCACATTTGACAGTAGCACTGTGTGTCTTAATGCCTGAGTCATTGTACAAGTGCATGGATAGAGACTGGATAGTTAGAGTGCTGGTAGGTGACAGCAGGGTGAGTTTATAAGTGCATGTGTTTTGGCAGAGTGATTAGATAAGAATATGATTCTGTCAGGATGAATGCAGGAGTAGACAGAGAGTGACAATGTGATAGGGGCACTGCATGAGTACTACCTGGATTATTGCAGGAGTAAATCAGTACTCTGCAGGGGGTTTAGGGGATTGGGGACTCTGCATATATTGTGCACATTTGACTGTAGCACTGTGTGTCTTAATGCCTGAGTCATTGTACAAGTGCATGGATAGAGACTGGATAGTTAGAGTGCTGGTAGGTGACAGCAGGGTGAGTTTATAAGTGCTTGTGTTTTGGCAGAGTGATTACATAAGAACATGATTCTGTCAGGATGAATGCAGGAGTAGACAGAGAGTGAAAGTGTGATGGGGCACTGCATAAATACTACTTGGGTTATTGCAGGAGTGAATCAGTGGTCTGCAGGGGGTTAGGGGACTGGATAGATTGTGCACATTTGACTGTAGCACTGCGTGTCTTAGTGTCTGAGTCATTGTACAAGTGCATGGATAGTGACTGGATAGTTACAGTGCTGCAAGTTGACAGAAAGGTCAATTTATAAGTGCTTGGGTTTTGGCATAGTGATTAGACAAGTACATGGTACTGGCTGGATGATTGGAGGAGTGGACGGAGAGTGACAGTGTGATTGGTGGACTGCATGGATACTACCATGGTTATTGCAGGAGTGAATCTGTAGTCTGCAGGGGGTTAGGGGACTGGATAGATTGTTCGCATTTGACTGTAGCACTGTGTGTCTTAATGCCTGAGTCATTGTACAAGTGCATAGATTGTGACTGGATAGTTAGAGAGCTGGTAGTTGTCAGCAGGGTGAGTTTATAGGTGCTTGTGTTTTGGTAGAGTGATTAGATAAGAACATGATTCTGTCAGGATGAATGCAGGAGTGGACAGAGAGTGACAGTGTGATTGGGGCACTGCAAGAGTACTACTTGGGTTATTGCGGGAGTGAATCAGTAGTCTACGGGGGTGCAGGGGACTACATACATTGTGCACATTTAACTGTAGCACTGCATGTCTTAATGCCTGAGTTATTCTACAAGTGCATGAATAGTGACTGGATAGTTACGGTGCTGCAAGTTGACAGAAAGCTGAATTTATAAGTGCTTGGGTTTTGGCGTAGTGATTAGACAAGGACATGGTACTGGCTGGATGATTGGAGGAGAGGACGGAGAGTGACAGTGTGATTAGTGGACTGCATGGATACTTCCTGGGTTATTGCAGACGTGAATCAGTAGTCTGTAGGGGGTTAGGGGACTGGATAGGTTGTTCACATTTGACTGTAGCACTGTGTGTCTTAATGCCTGAGTCATTGTACAAGAGCATAGATAGTGACTGGATATTTAGAGTGCTGGTAGTTGACAGCAGGGTGAGTTTATCAGTGCTTGTGTTTTGGTACAGAGATTAGATAAGGACATGGTTCTGTCAGGATGATTGCATGAGTGGACAGAGAGTGACAGTGTGATTGGGGCACTGCATGAGCGAAGCAGTAGTCTGCAGGGGGTTAGGGACCTACATAGATTGTGCCCATTTGACTGTAGCACTGCGTGTCTTAATGCCCGAGTAATTGTACAAGTGCATGGATAGTGAATGGATAGTTAGACTGCTGGTAGTTGTCAGCAGGGTGAGTTTATAGGTGCTTGTGTTTTAGCAGAGTGATTAGATAAGAACATGATTCTGTCAGGATGAATGCAGGAGTGGACAGAGAGTGACAGTGTGATTAGGGCACTGCATGAATACTACTTGGGTTATTGCAGGAGTGAATCAGTAGCCTGCAGGGGGTTAGAGGACTGGATAGATTATGCACATTTGACTGTAGCACTGCTTGTCTTAGGGCCTGAGCCATTTTACAAGTGCATGGATAGGGATAGTTAGAGTGCTGGTAGTTGACAGCAGGGTGAGTTTATAAGTGCTTGTGATTTTGGCAGACTGATTAGATAAGGCATGATTCTGTCAGGATGAATGCAGGAGTGGGCAGAGAGTGACATTTTGATTGGGGCACTGCATGAGTACTACTTGGGTTATTGCAGGAGTGAATCAGTAGTCTGCAGGGAGTTAGGGGACTGGATAGATTGTACACATTTGACTGTAGCACGGTGTGTCTTAGTACCTGAGTCATTGTACAAGTGCATGGATAGGGACCGGATAGTTAGAATGATGCAGGGTGAGTTTATAAGTGCTTGTGTTTCAGCACTACAAGCAGATAAGGACATGGTTCTGTTAGGATAATTGCAGGAGTGGACAGAGAGAGACAGTGTGATTGGGGCATTGCATGAGCGAAGCAGTAGTCTGCAGGGGGTTAGGGAACTACATAGATTGTGCTCATTTGACTGTAGCAGTGCGTGTCTTAATGCCCGAGTAATTGTACAAGTGCATGGATAGTGAATGGATAGTTAGACTGCTGGTAGTTGTCAGCAGGGTGAGTTTATAGGTGCTTGTGTTTTGGCAGAGTGATTAGATAAGAACATGATTCTGTCAGGATGAATGCAGGAGTGGACAGAGAGTGACAGTGTGATTGGGGCACTGCAAGAGTACTACTTGGGTTATTGCGGGAGTTAATCAGTAGTCTACGGGGGTGCAGGGGACTACATACATTGTGCACATTTAACTGTAGCACTGCATGTCTTAATGCCTGAGTTATTCTACAAGTGCAACGATAGTGACTGGATAGTTACAGTGCTGCAAGTTGACAGAAAGCTGAATTTATAAGTGCGTGGGTTTTGGCGTAGTGATTAGACAAGGACATGGTACTGGCTGGATGATTGGAGGAGTGGACGGAGAGTGACAGTGTGATTTGTGGACTGCATGGATACTGCCTGGGTTATTGCAGGAGTGAATCAGTAGTCTGTAGGGGGTTAGGGGACTGGATAGGTTGTTCACATTTGACTGTAGCGCTACCTGTCTTAATGCCTGAGTCATTGTACAAGAGCATGGATAGTGACTGGATATTTAGAGTGCTGGTAGTTGACAGCAGAGTGAGTTTATAAGTGCTTGTGTTTTGGTACAGAGATTTGATAAGGACATGGTTCTGTCAGGATGATTGTATGAGTGGACAGAGAGTTACAGTGTGATTGAGGCACTGCATGAGTACTACCTGGATTATTGCAGGAGTGAATCAGTTCACTCCTGAACTGATCACTCCTGCGCCAGCGCTCTAGGTGATAGCACCTTTGCTGTTCTGTTGAATGTGTTTTTTTAAAAAGAGAAAATTGTTTTCTTAAAAAGAGAAAATCGTTTTTACATGCAAACTGCTGTTGCTAATGTGATTCGAATTGTGCACTGACTCCCCGGTCCACCGCAGCTACTCGGGCTGATTGTTGTGGAGGGAGAACAGAGCGCTCCAACTTCCTGGTAGTGCCATTTCTTGGCGGCCATTTTAGTGGGTTGACGCTCCAGTGTTCCCTGAGCCCTGACTACTTAGGCTCCCAGCGCTGACACGCTCGAGTAAAACCTGAACTGATCACTCTTGCGCCAGCGCTCTAGGTGATAGCACCTTTGCTGTTCTGTTGAATGTGTTTTTTTAAAAAGAGAAAATCGTTTTTTTAAAAAGAGAAAATCGTTTTTTTAAAAGGAGAAAATTGTTTTCTTAAAAAGAGAAAATCGTTTTTACATGCAAACTGCTGTTGCTAATGTGATTCGAATTGTGCACTGACTCCCCGGTCCACCGCAGCTACTCGGGCTGATTGTTGTGGAGGGAGAACAGAGCGCTCCTACTTCCTGGTAGTGCCATTTCTTGGCGGCCATTTTAGTGGGTTGACGCTCCAGTGTTCCCTGAGCCCTGACTACTTAGGCTCCCAGCGCTGACACGCTCGAGTAAAACCTGAACTGATCACTCCTGCGCCAGCGCTCTAGGTGATAGCACCTTTGCTGTTCTGTTGAATGTGTTTTTTTAAAAAGAGAAAATCGTTTTTTGAAAAAGAGAAAATCGTTTTTTTTAAAGGAGAAAATTGTTTTCTTAAAAAGAGAAAATCGTTTTTACATGCAAACTGCTGTTGCTAATGTGATTCGAATTGTGCACTGACTCCCCGGTCCACCGCAGCTACTCGGGCTGATTGTTGTGGAGGGAGAACAGAGCGCTCCTACTTCCTGGTAGTGCCATTTCTTGGCGGCCATTTTAGTGGGTTGACGCTCCAGTGTTCCCTGAGCCCAATCTATATTAACTTCCTTCGCCCCGAGCAGTGGCACGCGCAGCGGTAGCGCCTTAGACGCGCCGAAGAGGCGCCAAAGAGAAGCCAGTCTGCGCCAGTCCGCGTCCAGACGCTTCCAGTCTCCGGACCCAGCTGTCATCATGGTAGGAAATCTCCTCACATACAGCACTTCCTCACTATATGCATTGCGTCCTTCGGTCAACCCACTATGTTTGCATTCAGTCCTTCCCTTACACCCGAAGGCCCACTGCAAAACTTGTGATTGGGGCATAACTACTCCAAATGTTGTGAAAAACCCCTCCAAGCAGAAATGGAGGATGTTCCTTCTTAACTGCCATTCCCTGCCCAAACACCATACTGAACTGGCCATGCTGATAGAGGAGCTCAATCCAGACGCCCTCTTTCTAACAGAGACATGGCTTCAGCTAGAAACTGATCCCGCAATAGCATGGGCCACCCCCCAAGGCTATACTATTAAACATTTGGATCGCAAGACTGGCAGAGGTGGAGGGCTGGCTATTATCTATAGGGACAACTTTAGATGCCGCATCACTCCCTCCCCCATGCCAGCCTGTGAGAACCTACATTTCACTCTTGAGTTCTCCCCATCCACTACTTTCTCCGGTATCCTAGTCTATCGACCACCTGGCACCCTCAACAACTTTATCACTAACATGACGGATTTAGCTGCCAACCTAGTGCTCACCTCGGCAAATTTCACCCTGCTGGGCGATCTTAATTTACACCTAGATGAGCCACTTGATTCAACAGCCAATAGTCTTCGAACAAACTTTCAGTCCATTGACCTGGCTCAGAAAGGCTTTCAATCAACGCATGTTAAGGGACATCTCCTAGATCACATCTACAGCAATCTAGATAGCTTAACCGTCGAGGCTCCAGTACCACTATCCTGGACCGATCATTTTTTAGTACCTTTTACATGGTCCACTTGCTCCCCCCCCCATCTCACAAAATCACAATAAGCAGCGGGGAAGAAAATGGGCCTCCCTCCCACTTTCTAAGTGGAAACTGGCTCTTATAGAACACCTACCCCCAAATGTGACCAATCCCAATACAGCCATTGTCAATTTTGATAACTGGATCTCCAGTTCCCTTGACCTAGTCCTACCAGAGGAATCTTTGCACTTAATAAACAGAGCCAAAGTGGCCCCCTGGTACTCCCCGACTCTCAGGACTATGAAGCAATCTTGCCGCAAACTAGAGAGAGCCTGGAGACAAGATTACTCACAATCAAAGCAAGTTGAGTATAGAGCCGCAATAAAGCTCTATAAAAATCAAATAAAATCTGCGCTAGCCCATTTTTATGAAGCCAAAATCAATCTAGCTGCAAACTCCCCCAAAGAAATTTTTAAAATAGCCAAATCTTTAATTTCTCCCCCTCCCCCCGAGCGTCTGTCACCTGACGGCGCGCAAACCCGTTGCAATAATTTAGCCACTTTCTTCTCCCAGAAGATCCAGGCCATCTATTCTTCATTTTCTACTGGCAGTGGTGACATGGACCACACCACCACCACAGATTCTGACTTCTTAGCCCCCAGCTCACTGGATGAATTCCCCCTCCTAGATTCCGACACTTTAGACAGAATGCTTCTTAAAGTCATCTCGGGATCCCCCAATGACCCAGCACCCCCGCAAACTCTCAATAAGGTGATGGACATCATCCGCCCTGTCATTCTGGATGTCCTTAATGCTTCCATCTCCTCTAACTCCGTCCCAGCACCATGGAAATGTGCGATGGTTAGGGCCCTTTTGAAAAAACCCACCTTGGACCAGAACAACTTGGCCAATTTCCGCCCCATTTCCCTACTTCCCTGGATGAGCAAACTGCTTGAAAGGCACATCAATAATATCTTAGTGGACTACTTAGAATCAAATAGTCTGCTATGCGCCTCTCAGACGGGTTTCCGCCCGCAGCATGGAACTGAAACTGCTCTCCTAGCAGTGACGGAAGAAACTAGATTGGTGCTGGACCGGGGAGGAAAAGCAGCCATCATACTACTCGACCTCAGTGCCGTGTTCGACACTGTCAACCATGCCACACTGCTACACCGTCTGAAAGGCATGGGCGTGTCGGGCGTGGCCCTGGAGTGGCTGACCTCCTTCCTGGACGAGCGCTTCTTCCAGGTGTTTGAGGGCAAAGCAGTCTCCCCTAAGCAACCACTTAGATGTGGGGTTCCTCAGGGCTCCTCCCTGAGCCCCACACTTTTTAATGTCTATATGCGACCTCTAGCGGAGATAGTCCAGCCCTTTGGCGTGCGTATTGTCACCTACGCGGACGACACCCAGTTGGTGGTCTCTCTGGACCACACTGAGGAGCCGTCCAACACCCTGGGCCTCTGTCTAGAGGCCGTTGCTAAGTGGATGCAATCGTCCTGTCTCAAACTTAACGGGGAGAAGACAGAGATTATGCTATTGGGTAACCCTCCTCCGACCATTTTGACATCAATTTGGCCCACCTGCCTTGGTGCTCCCCCCCCCCCCCCAAACCGCAGATAAAGAGTCTGGGAATCTGGCTCGATAAAGCGCTGGACTTCTCGGTCCAGGCTACCAAAACTGCCTCCACGTGTGTTGGCCTAATGAAAATGCTCCGCAAAGTACTCCCTCTGCTTCCTTTCCAGGCGAGGAGAATCATGGTTCAGGCCCTGATACTCTCCCGCCTGGACTATGGAAACGCGCTATATCTGGGTGCCCCGGCTTCAGTGACCAACAGGCTCCAAGTCACGCAAAACTGCGCCGCCCGATTATTATTCAACATCCCCCGCTGGCAGTCAGCCAAGAAAGCTCTAAAAGAATTGCACTGGCTCCCGATGGCTGCTAGAGCACAGTTTAAGGCTATGTGCATTGTGCACAAATCTTTCCATCGAACAGGCCCTGCCATCCTGTCCCCCTTAGTTGTGCCCTACGCTCCATCCAGAGCCATTCGCTCGGGATCATTGCACCTAGTTACCACTTCTAAAATCAACAAAGCACGTTGGGGCGGCCGTTCCTTCTCTCATACTGCTGCGAGACTTTGGAACTCCCTCCCCTTAGCCCTCAGAGAAAATAATAACCGGCTGGCTTTTAGGAAAGCTTTGAAAACCCACCTGTTTGCAAAAACGTGCTAGTCTTACCCTGCGGCCCGCCACAGTGATCAATTAAAGCGCTGCGAGGCCTCCGGGTAGTCTATGCGCTATATAAATATAATTTTTCATTTCACTTCACTACAGGAGGTTAGGGGACTGCATAGATTGTACACATTTGACTGTAGCACTGCGTGTCTTAATGCCTGAGTCATTGTACAAGTGCATGGATAGGGACAGGATAGTTAGAGTGCTGCAAGTTGACAGAAAGGTGAATTTATAAGTGCTTGGGTTTTGGCATAGTGATTAGACAAGGACATGGTACTGGCTGGATGATTGGAGGAGTGGACGGAGAGTGACAGTGTGATTGGTGGACTACATGGATACTGCCAGGGTTATTGCAGGAGTGAATCTGTAGTCTACAGGGGGTTAGGGGACTGGATAGATTGTTCGCATTTGACTGTAGCACTGTGTGTCTTAATGCCTGAGTCATTGTACAAGTGCATAGATTGTGACTGGATAGTTAGAGAGCTGGTAGTTGTCAGCAGGGTGAGTTTATAGGTGCTTGTGTTTTGGCAGAGTGATTAGATAAGAACATGATTCTGTCAGGATGAATGCAGAAGTGGACAGAGAGTGACAGTGTGATTAGGGCACTGCAAGAGTACTACTTGGGTTATTGCGGGAGTGAATCAGTAGTCTACGGGGGTGCAGGGGACTACATACATTGTGCACATTTAACTGTAGCACTGCATGTCTTAATGCTTGAGTTATTCTACAAGTGCATGGATAGTGACTGGATAGTTACAGTGCTGCAAGTTGACAGAAAGCTGAGTTTATAAGTGCTTGAGTTTTGGCGTAGTGATTAGACAAGGACATGGTACTGGCTGGATGATTGGAGGAGTGGACGGAGAGTGACAGTGTGGTTAGTGGACTGCATGGATACTGCCTGGGTTATTGCAGGAGTGAATCAGTAGTCTGTAGGGTGGTTAGGGGACTGGATTGGTTGTTCACGTTTGACTGTAGCACTACCTGTCTTAATGCCTGAGTCATTGCACAAGAGCATGGATAGTGACTGGATATTTAGAGTGCTGGTAGTTGACAGCAGAGTGAGTTTATAAGTGCTTGTGTTTTGGTACAGAGATTTGATAAGGACATGGTTCTGTCAGGATGATTGTATGAGTGGACAGAGAGTTACAGTGTGATTGAGGCACTGCATGAGTACTACCTGGATTATTGCAGGAGTGAATCAGTTCACTGCAGGAGGTTAGGGGACTGCATAGATTGTACACATTTGACTGCAGCACTGCGTGTCTTAATGCCTGTGTCATTGTACAAGTGCATGGACAGGGACGGGATAGTTAGAGTGCTGGTAGTTGACAGCAGGGTGAGTTTATAAGTGCTTCTGTTTTGGCAGAGTGATTAGATAAGAACATGATTCTGTCAGGATGAATGCAGGAGTGGACAGAGAGTGACAGTGTGATTGGGGCACTGCATGAATACTACTTGGGTTATTGCAGGAGTGAATCAGTGGTCTGCAGGGGGTTAGGGGACTGCATAGATTGTACACATTTGACTGTAGCACTGCGTGTCTTCATGCCTGAGTCATTGTACAAGTGCATGAATAGGGACGGGATAGTTAGAGTGCTGGTAGTTGACAGCAGGGTGAGTTTAAAAGTGCTTCTGTTTTGGCACAGTGATTAGATAAGAACATGATTCTGTCAGGATGAATGCAGGAGTGGACAGAGAGTGACAGTGTGATTGGGGCACTGCATGAGTACTACCTGGATTATTGCAAGAGTGAATCAGTACTCTGCAGGGGATTAGGGATCTGCATAGATTGTGCACATTTGACTGTAGCACTGTGTGACTTAGTGCCTTAGTCATTGTACAAGTACATGGATAGGGACTTGATAGTTAGAGTGCTGGTAGATGACAGCATGGTGAGTTTATAAGTGCATTTGTTTCAGCACAGTGGTTAGATAAGGACATGATTCTGTTAGGATAATTGCAGGAGAGGACAGAGAGTGACAGAGTGATTGGGGAACTGCATGTCTACTACTTGGGTTATTGCAGGAGTGAATCAGTAGTCAACAGGGGGTTAGGGGACTGCATAAATTATGCACATTTGACTGTAGCACTGCATGTTTTAATGCCTGAGATATTCTACAAGTGCATGGATAGTGACTGGATACTTAGAGTGAGGCAAGTTGACAGCAAGGTGAGTTTATAAGTGCTTGGGTTTTGGTGCAGTGATTAGATAAGGACATGGTACTGGCTGGATGATATCAAGGAGTGGACGGAGAGTGACAGTGTGATTAGTGGACTGCATGGATATTACCTGGGTTTTTCCAGGAGTGAATCAGTAGTCTGTAGGTGGTTAGGGGACTGGATAGATTGTTCACATTTGACTGTAGCACAACGTGTCTTAATGCGTGAGTCATTGTACAAGAGCATGGATAGCGACTGGATATTTAGAGTGCTGGTGGTTGACAGCAGAGTGAGTTTATAAGTGCTTGTGTTTTGGTACAGAGATTTGATAAGGACATGGTTCTGTCAGGATGATTGTATGAGTGGACAGAGAGTTACAGTGTGATTGAGGCACTGCATGAGTACTACCTGGATTATTGCAGGAGTGAATCAGTTCACTACAGGAGCTTAGGGGACTGCATAGATTGTACACATTTGACTGTAGCACTGCGTGTCTTAATTCCTGAGTCATTGTACAAGTGCATGGATAGGGACAGGATAGTTAGAGTGCTGGTAGTTGACAGCAGGGTGAGTTTATAAGTGCTTTTGTTTTGGCAGAGTGATTAGATAAGAACATGATTCTGTCAGGATGAATGCAGGAGTGGACAGAGAGTGACAGTGTGATTGGGGCACTGCATGAATACTACTTGGGTTATTGCAGGAGTGAATCGGTAGTCTGCAGGGGGTTAGGGGACTGCCTAGATTGTACACATTTGACTGTAGCACTGCGTGTCTTAATGCCTGAGTCATTGTACAAGTGCATGGATAGGGACGGGGTAGTTAGAGTGCTGGTAGTTGACAGCAGGGTGAGTTAAAAAGTGCTTTTGTTTTGGCACAGTGATTAGATAAGAACACGATTTTGTCAGGATGAATGCAGGAGTGGACAGAGAATGACAGTGTGATTGGGGCATTGCATGAGTACTACCTGGATTATTGCAAAAGTGAATCAGTACTCTGCAGGGTATTAGGGATCTGCATATATTGTGCACATTTGACTGTAGCACTGTGTGACTTAGTGCCTTACTCATTGTACAAGTACATGGATAGGGACTTGATAGTTAGAGTGCTGGTAGATGACAGCAGTGTGAGTTTATAAGTGCATTTGTTTCAGCATAGTGGTTAGATAAGGACATGATTCTGTTAGGATAATTGCAGGAGAGGACAGAGAGTGACAGAGTGATTGGGGCACTGCATGTCTACTACTTGGGTTATTGCAGGAGTGAATCAGTAGTCAACAGGGGGTTAGGGGACTGCATAAATTATGCACATTTGACTGTAGCACTGCATGTTTTAAAGCCTGAGATATTCTACAAGTGCATGGATAGTGACTGGATACTTAGAGTGAGGCAAGTTGACAGCAAGGTGAGTTTATAAGTGCTTGGGTTTTGGTGCAGTGATTAGATAAGGACATGGTACTGGCTGGATGATATCAAGGAGTGGACGGAGAGTGACAGTGTGATTAGTGGACTGCATGGATATTACCTGGGTTATTGCATGAGAGAATCAGTAGTCTGTAGGTGGTTAGGGGACTTGATAGATTGTTCACATTTGACTGTAGCACTACGTGTCTTAATGCCTGAGTCATTGTACAAGTGCATGGATACTGGATGGATAGTTAGAGTGCTGGTATTTGACAGCTGGGTGAGTTTATAAGTGCTTGTGATTTTGGCAGAATGATTAGATAAGGCATGATTCTGTCAGGATGAATGCAGGAGTGGGCTGAGAGTGACAGTGTGATTGGGGCACTGCATGAGTACTACTTGGGTTATTGCAGGAGTGAATCAGTAGTCTGCAGGGAGTTAGGGGACTGGATAGATTGTACACATTTGACTGTAGCACGGTGTGTCTTAGTACCTGAGTCATTGTACAAGTGCATGGATAGGGACTGGATAGTTATAATGATGCAGGGTGAGTTTATAAGTGCTTGTGTTTCAGCACTATAAGCAGATAAGGACATGGTTCTGTTAGGATAATTGCAGGAGTGGACAGAGAGTGATAGTGTGATTGGGGCACTGCATGAGCGAAGCAGTAGTCTGCAGGGGGTTAGGGAACTACATAGATTGTGCTCATTTGACTGTAGCAGTGCGTGTCTTAATGCCCGAGTAATTGTACAAGTGCATGGATAGTGAATGGATAGTTAGACTGCTGGTAGTTGTCAGCAGGGTGAGTTTATAGGGGCTTGTGTTTTGGCAGAGTGATTAGATAAGAACATGATTCTGTCAGGATGAATGCAGGAGTGGACAGAGAGTGACAGTGTGATTGGGGCACTGCAAGAGTACTACTTGGGTTATTGCGGCAGCGAATCAGTAGTCTACGGGGGTGCAGGGGACTACATACATTGTGCACATTTAACTGTAGCACTGCATGTCTTAATGCCTGAGTTATTCTACAAGTGCATGGATAGTGACTGGATAGTTACAGTGCTGCAAGTTGACAGAAAGCTGAATTTATAAGTGCTTGGGTTTTGGCGTAGTGATTAGACAAGGACATGGTACTGGCTGGATGATTGGAGGAGTGGACGGAGAGTGACAGTGTGATTAGTGGACTGCATGGATACTGCCTGGGTTATTGCAGGAGTGAATCAGTAGTCTGTAGGGGGTTAGAGGACTGGATAGGTTGTTCACATTTGACTGTAGCACTACCTGTCTTAATGCCTGAGTCATTGTACAAGAGCATGGATAGTGACTGGATATTTAGAGTGCTTGTAGTTGACAGCAAAGTGAGTTTATAAGTGCTTGTGTTTTGGTACAGAGATTTGATAAGGACATGGTTCTGTCAGGATGATTGTATGAGTGGACAGAGAGTTACAGTGTGATTGAGGCACTGCATGAGTAGTACCTGGATTATTGCAGGAGTGAATCAGTTCACTACAGGAGGTTAGGGGACTGCATAGATTGTACACATTTGACTGTAGCACTGTGTGTCTTAATGCCTGAGTCATTGTACAAGTGCATGGATAGGTACAGGATAGTTAGAGTGCTGGTAGTTGACAGCAGGGTGAGTTTCTAAGTGCTTCTGTTTTGGCAGAGTGATTAGATAAGAACATGATTCTGTCAGGATGAATGCAGGAGTGGACAGAGAGTGACAGTGTGATTGGGGCACTGCATGAATACTACTTGGGTTATTGCAGGAGTGAATCGGTAGTCTGCAGGGGGTTAGGGGACTGCATAGATTGTACACATTTGACTATAGCACTGTGTGTCTTAATGCCTGAGTCATTGTACAAGTGCATGGATAGGGACGGGATAGTTAGAGTGCTGGTAGTTGACAGCAGGGTGAGTTTATAAGTGCTTTTTTTTGGCAGAGTGATTAGATAAGAACATGATTCTGTCAGGATGAATGCAGGAGTGGACAGAGAGTGACAGTGTGATGGGGCACTGCATGAGTACTACCTGGATTATTGCAAGAGTGAATCAGTACTCTGCAGGGGATTAGGGATCTGCATAGATTGTGCACATTTGACTGTAGCACTGTGTGACTTAGTGCCTTAGTCATTCTACAAGTAAATGGATAGGGACTTGATAGTTAGAGTGCTGGTAGATGACAGCAGTGTGAGTTTATAAGTGCATTTGTTTCAGCACAGTGGTTAGATAAGGACATGATTCTGTCAGGATGAATGCAGGAGTGGACAGAGAGTGACAGTGTGATTGGGGCACTGCATGAGTACTACCTGGATTATTGCAAGAGTGAATCAGTACTCTGCAGGGGATTAGGGATCTGCATAGATTGTGCACATTTGACTGTAGCACTGTGTGACTTAGTGCCTTAGTCATTGTACAAGTACATGGATAGGGACTTGATAGTTAGAGTGCTGGTAGATGACAGCAGTGTGAGTTTATAAGTGCATTTGTTTCAGCACAGTGGTTAGATAAGGACATGATTCTGTTAGGATAATTGCAGGAGAGGACAGAGAGTGACAGAGTGATTGGGGCACTGCATGTCTACTACTTGGGTCATTGCAGGAGTGAATCAGTAGTCAACAGGGGGTTAGGGGACTGCATAAATTATGCACATTTGACTGTAGCACTGCATGTTTTAATGCCTGAGATATTCTACAAGTGCATGGATAGTGACTGGATACTTAGAGTGAGGCAAGTTGACAGCAAGGTGAGTTTATAAGTGCTTGGGTTTTGGTGCAGTGATTAGATAAGGACATGGTACTGGCTGGATGATATCAAGGAGTGGACGGAGAGTGACAGTGTGATTAGTGGACTGCATGGATATTACCTGGGTTATTGCAGTAGTGAATCAGTAGTCTGTAGGTGGTTAGGGGACTGGATAGATTGTTCACATTTGACTGTAGCACTACGTGTCTTAATGCCTGAGTCATTGTACAAGTGCATGGATACTGGATGGATAGTTAGAGTGCTGGTATTTGACAGCTGGGTGAGTTTATAAGTGCTTGTGATTTTGGCAGAATGATTAGATAAGGCATGATTCTGTCAGGATGAATGCAGGAGTGGGCTGAGAGTGACAGTGTGATTGGGGCACTGCATGAGTACTACTTGGGTTATTGCAGGAGTGAATCAGTAGTCTGCAGGGAGTTAGGGGACTGGATAGATTGTACACATTTGACTGTAGCACGGTGTGTCTTAGTACCTGAGTCATTGTACAAGTGCATGGATAGGGACTGGATAGTTATAATGATGCAGGGTGAGTTTATAAGTGCTTGTGTTTCAGCACTATAAGCAGATAAGGACATGGTTCTGTTAGGATAATTGCAGGAGTGGACAGAGAGTGATAGTGTGATTGGGGCACTGCATGAGCGAAGCAGTAGTCTGCAGGGGGTTAGGGAACTACATAGATTGTGCTCATTTGACTGTAGCAGTGCGTGTCTTAATGCCCGAGTAATTGTACAAGTGCATGGATAGTGAATGGATAGTTAGACTGCTGGTAGTTGTCAGCAGGGTGAGTTTATAGGGGCTTGTGTTTTGGCAGAGTGATTAGATAAGAACATGATTCTGTCAGGATGAATGCAGGAGTGGACAGAGAGTGACAGTGTGATTGGGGCACTGCAAGAGTACTACTTGGGTTATTGCGGCAGCGAATCAGTAGTCTACGGGGGTGCAGGGGACTACATACATTGTGCACATTTAACTGTAGCACTGCATGTCTTAATGCCTGAGTTATTCTACAAGTGCATGGATAGTGACTGGATAGTTACAGTGCTGCAAGTTGACAGAAAGCTGAATTTATAAGTGCTTGGGTTTTGGCGTAGTGATTAGACAAGGACATGGTACTGGCTGGATGATTGGAGGAGTGGACGGAGAGTGACAGTGTGATTAGTGGACTGCATGGATACTGCCTGGGTTATTGCAGGAGTGAATCAGTAGTCTGTAGGGGGTTAGAGGACTGGATAGGTTGTTCACATTTGACTGTAGCACTACCTGTCTTAATGCCTGAGTCATTGTACAAGAGCATGGATAGTGACTGGATATTTAGAGTGCTTGTAGTTGACAGCAAAGTGAGTTTATAAGTGCTTGTGTTTTGGTACAGAGATTTGATAAGGACATGGTTCTGTCAGGATGATTGTATGAGTGGACAGAGAGTTACAGTGTGATTGAGGCACTGCATGAGTAGTACCTGGATTATTGCAGGAGTGAATCAGTTCACTACAGGAGGTTAGGGGACTGCATAGATTGTACACATTTGACTGTAGCACTGTGTGTCTTAATGCCTGAGTCATTGTACAAGTGCATGGATAGGTACAGGATAGTTAGAGTGCTGGTAGTTGACAGCAGGGTGAGTTTCTAAGTGCTTCTGTTTTGGCAGAGTGATTAGATAAGAACATGATTCTGTCAGGATGAATGCAGGAGTGGACAGAGAGTGACAGTGTGATTGGGGCACTGCATGAATACTACTTGGGTTATTGCAGGAGTGAATCGGTAGTCTGCAGGGGGTTAGGGGACTGCATAGATTGTACACATTTGACTATAGCACTGTGTGTCTTAATGCCTGAGTCATTGTACAAGTGCATGGATAGGGACGGGATAGTTAGAGTGCTGGTAGTTGACAGCAGGGTGAGTTTATAAGTGCTTTTGTTTTGGCAGAGTGATTAGATAAGAACATGATTCTGTCAGGATGAATGCAGGAGTGGACAGAGAGTGACAGTGTGATGGGGCACTGCATGAGTACTACCTGGATTATTGCAAGAGTGAATCAGTACTCTGCAGGGGATTAGGGATCTGCATAGATTGTGCACATTTGACTGTAGCACTGTGTGACTTAGTGCCTTAGTCATTCTACAAGTAAATGGATAGGGACTTGATAGTTAGAGTGCTGGTAGATGACAGCAGTGTGAGTTTATAAGTGCATTTGTTTCAGCACAGTGGTTAGATAAGGACATGATTCTGTCAGGATGAATGCAGGAGTGGACAGAGAGTGACAGTGTGATTGGGGCACTGCATGAGTACTACCTGGATTATTGCAAGAGTGAATCAGTACTCTGCAGGGGATTAGGGATCTGCATAGATTGTGCACATTTGACTGTAGCACTGTGTGACTTAGTGCCTTAGTCATTGTACAAGTACATGGATAGGGACTTGATAGTTAGAGTGCTGGTAGATGACAGCAGTGTGAGTTTATAAGTGCATTTGTTTCAGCACAGTGGTTAGATAAGGACATGATTCTGTTAGGATAATTGCAGGAGAGGACAGAGAGTGACAGAGTGATTGGGGCACTGCATGTCTACTACTTGGGTCATTGCAGGAGTGAATCAGTAGTCAACAGGGGGTTAGGGGACTGCATAAATTATGCACATTTGACTGTAGCACTGCATGTTTTAATGCCTGAGATATTCTACAAGTGCATGGATAGTGACTGGATACTTAGAGTGAGGCAAGTTGACAGCAAGGTGAGTTTATAAGTGCTTGGGTTTTGGTGCAGTGATTAGATAAGGACATGGTACTGGCTGGATGATATCAAGGAGTGGACGGAGAGTGACAGTGTGATTAGTGGACTGCATGGATATTACCTGGGTTATTGCAGTAGTGAATCAGTAGTCTGTAGGTGGTTAGGGGACTGGATAGATTGTTCACATTTGACTGTAGCACTACGTGTCTTAATGCCTGAGTCATTGTACAAGTGCATGGATACTGGATGGATAGTTAGAGTGCTGGTATTTGACAGCTGGGTGAGTTTATAAGTGCTTGTGTTTTGGTACAGACATTTGATAAGGACATGGTCCTATCAGGATGATTGCATGAGTGAACAGAGAGTGACAGTGTGATAGGGGCACTGCATGAGTACTACCTGGATTATTGCAGGAGTAAATCAGTACTCTGCAGGGGGTTTAGGGGACTGGGGACTCTGCATATATTGTGCACATTTGACTGTAGCACTGTTTGTCTTAATGCCTGAGTCATTGTACAAGTGCATGGATAGAGACTGGATAGTTAGAGTGCTGGTAGGTGACAGCAGGGTGAGTTTATAAGTGCATGTGTTTTGGCAGAGTGATTAGAGAAGAACATGATTCTGTCAGGATGAATGCAGGAGTAGACAGAGAGTGAAAGTGTGATTGGGGCACTGTATAAATACTACTTGGGTTATTGCAGGAGTGAATCAGTGGTCTGCAGGGGGTTAGGGGACTGGGTAGAGTGTGCACATTTAACTGTAGCACTGCATATCTTAATGCCTGAGTTATTCTACAAGTGCATGGATAGTGACTGGATAGTTACAGTGCTGCAAGTTGACAGAAAGCTGAATTTATAAGTGCTTGGGTTTTGGCGTAGTGATTAGACAAGGACATGGTACTGGCTGGATGATTGGAGGAGTGGACGGAGAGTGACAGTGTGATTAGTGGACTGCATGGATACTGCCTGGGTTATTGCAGGAGTGAATCAGTAGTCTGTAGGGGGTTAAAGGACTGGATAGGTTGTTCACATTTGACTGTAGCACTACCTGTCTTAATGCCTGAGTCATTGTACAAGAGCATGGATAGTGACTGGATATTTAGAGTGCTTGTAGTTGACAGCAAAGTGAGTTTATAAGTGCTTGTGTTTTGGTACAGAGATTTGATAAGGACATGGTTCTGTCAGGATGATTGTATGAGTGGACAGAGAGTTACAGTGTGATTGAGGCACTGCATGAGTAGTACCTGGATTATTTCAGGAGTGAATCAGTTCACTACAGGAGGTTAGGGGACTGCATAGATTGTACACATTTGACTGTAGCACTGTGTGTCTTAATGCCTGAGTCATTGTACAAGTGCATGGATAGGTACAGGATAGTTAGAGTGCTGGTAGTTGACAGCAGGGTGAGTTTCTAAGTGCTTCTGTTTTGGCAGAGTGATTAGATAAGAACATGATTCTGTCAGGATGAATGAAGGAGTGGACAGAGAGTGACAGTGTGATTGGGGCACTGCATGAATACTACTTGGGTTATTGCAGGAGTGAATCGGTAGTCTGCAGGGGGTTAGGGGACTGCATAGATTGTACACATTTGACTATAGCACTGTGTGTCTTAATGCCTGAGTCATTGTACAAGTGCATGGATAGGGACGGGATAGTTAGAGTGCTGGTAGTTGACAGCAGGGTGAGTTTATAAGTGCTTTTGTTTTGGCAGAGTGATTAGATAAGAACATGATTCTGTCAGGATGAATGCAGGAGTGGACAGAGAGTGACAGTGTGATGGGGCACTGCATGAGTACTACCTGGATTATTGCAAGAGTGAATCAGTACTCTGCAGGGGATTAGGGATCTGCATAGATTGTGCACATTTGACTGTAGCACTGTGACTTAGTGCCTTAGTCATTCTACAAGTAAATGGATAGGGACTTGATAGTTAGAGTGCTGGTAGATGACAGCAGTGTGAGTTTATAAGTGCATTTGTTTCAGCACAGTGGTTAGATAAGGACATGATTCTGTCAGGATGAATGCAGGAGTGGACAGAGAGTGACAGTGTGATTGGGGCACTGCATGAGTACTACCTGGATTATTGCAAGAGTGAATCAGTACTCTGCAGGGGATTAGGGATCTGCATAGATTGTGCACATTTGACTGTAGCACTGTGTGACTTAGTGCCTTAGTCATTGTACAAGTACATGGATAGGGACTTGATAGTTAGAGTGCTGGTAGATGACAGCAGTGTGAGTTTATAAGTGCATTTGTTTCAGCACAGTGGTTAGATAAGGACATGATTCTGTTAGGATAATTGCAGGAGAGGACAGAGAGTGACAGAGTGATTGGGGCACTGCATGTCTACTACTTGGGTCATTGCAGGAGTGAATCAGTAGTCAACAGGGGGTTAGGGGACTGCATAAATTATGCACATTTGACTGTAGCACTGCATGTTTTAATGCCTGAGATATTCTACAAGTGCATGGATAGTGACTGGATACTTAGAGTGAGGCAAGTTGACAGCAAGGTGAGTTTATAAGTGCTTGGGTTTTGGTGCAGTGATTAGATAAGGACATGGTACTGGCTGGATGATATCAAGGAGTGGACGGAGAGTGACAGTGTGATTAGTGGACTGCATGGATATTACCTGGGTTATTGCAGTAGTGAATCAGTAGTCTGTAGGTGGTTAGGGGACTGGATAGATTGTTCACATTTGACTGTAGCACTACGTGTCTTAATGCCTGAGTCATTGTACAAGTGCATGGATACTGGATGGATAGTTAGAGTGCTGGTATTTGACAGCTGGGTGAGTTTATAAGTGCTTGTGTTTTGGTACAGACATTTGATAAGGACATGGTCCTATCAGGATGATTGCATGAGTGAACAGAGAGTGACAGTGTGATAGGGGCACTGCATGAGTACTACCTGGATTATTGCAGGAGTAAATCAGTACTCTGCAGGGGGTTTAGGGGACTGGGGACTCTGCATATATTGTGCACATTTGACTGTAGCACTGTGTGTCTTAATGCCTGAGTCATTGTACAAGTGCATGGATAGAGACTGGATAGTTAGAGTGCTGGTAGGTGACAGCAGGGTGAGTTTATAAGTGCATGTGTTTTGGCAGAGTGATTAGAGAAGAACATGATTCTGTCAGGATGAATGCAGGAGTAGACAGAGAGTGAAAGTGTGATTGGGGCACTGTATAAATACTACTTGGGTTATTGCAGGAGTGAATCAGTGGTCTGCAGGGGGTTAGGGGACTGGGTAGAGTGTGCACATTTAACTGTAGCACTGCATATCTTAATGCCTGAGTTATTCTACAAGTGCATGGATAGTGACTGGATAGTTACAGTGCTGCAAGTTGACAGAAAGCTGAATTTATAAGTGCTTGGGTTTTGGCGTAGTGATTAGACAAGGACATGGTACTGGCTGGATGATTGGAGGAGTGGACGGAGAGTGACAGTGTGATTAGTGGACTGCATGGATACTGCCTGGGTTATTGCAGGAGTGAATCAGTAGTCTGTAGGGGGTTAGGGGACTGGATAGGTTGTTCACATTTGACTGTAGCACTGTGTGTCTTAATGCCTGAGTCATTCTACAAGTGCATGGATACTGACTGGATAGTTAGAGTGCTGGTAGTTAACAGCATGGTGAGTTTATAAGTGCTTGTGTTTTGGTACAGAGATTAGATAAGGACATGGTTCTGTCAGGATGATTGCATGAGTGGACAGAGAGTGACAGTGTGATTGGGGCACTGCATGAGTACTACCTGGATTATTGCAGGAGTGAATCAGTACTCTGCAGGGGGTTAGGGGACTGCATGGATTGTGCACATTTGACAGTAACACTGCGTGTCTTAATGCCTGAGTCATTGCACAAATGCATGGATAGTGACTGGATACTTAGAGTGCTGCAAGTTGACAGCGAAAGTGAATTTATAAGTGCTTGGGTTTTGGCGCAGTGATTAGATAAGGACATGGTACTGGCTGGATGATATCAAGGAGTGGACGGAGAGTGACAGTGTGATTAGTGCACTGCATGTATATTACCTGGGTTATTGCAGGAGTGAATCAGTAGTCTGTAGGTGGTTAGGGGACTGGATAGATTGTTCACATTTGACTAGCACTACGTGTCTTAATGCCTGAGTCATTGTACAAGAGCATGGATAGCGACTGGATATTTAGAGTGCTGGTAGTTGACAGCAGAGTGAGTTTATAAGTGCTTGTGTTTTGGTACAGAGATTTGATAAGGACATGGTCCTGTCAGGATGATTGCATGAGTGAACAGAGAGTGACAGTGTGATAGGGGCACTGCATGAGTACTACCTGGATTATTGCAGGAGTAAATCAGTACTCTGCAGGGGGTTTAGGGTGTCGTAAATTGACTGCGACTAAATTAGCGTTAGCAGAATCCATCTGGTATTTAGAGGCTATCTTGTACATTTTGTGGAATCCATTTTGTATTTCTGGCAGCCATTTTGTTTATCCTTGTGCCCTGTTTAAAGGACTGGCTATACTTAGACTCTGCTACCCTGCACATGTGCAGGAATATCTAACTGTCCATACATCTGTTTTTAGTCTGTAACTATCAGGTTGTTTCCAACAGAGTCAGCAACTGCTAGCTCCTCCTTTACTGTCAACTGTGCATTTCTGTATGACCATCTATGTATGTAACTCTTCTCATGTATGCTTGTACCGCCCTTTTTCTGAGCCCCTGTGTGGGTTTAAAGACCCATGGTTCTTAAACTCTGTGTGCTACCTTCATTCAGCACCAAAGGTTGCTGGGTGAATGTGGTTCCACCTCATGAGGTTTATTAAACTCTGTATTTTCTATTCCAGTTTCTGTGCCAACTTCTTTCTAATAGTCTGAGGACTCTGTGCAGAGAAGGGCGAACACCTTGCACTGGTAGGCCTAGCTGAGGCCTATTTTCCACAATTGGCGCGTCAACGTGGGACTCATCGGTCACTCAGATGCCCAAAGGATTGGTCGCGACGAAGGATTGGAATCTCGCTTTGGACGTGATCACTGCCCGATAAGACCCGAGTCTTGGCATCCACGGCGGCTTTTCCTTTCTTTCTGATCTGACCATCCAGGTGGCGCCGGTCCTCGACTGAGATCTCTTCTGTTGATTCACCGTGCAGTGACCATTTGGTCGATTTTAGAACTTGCCAGGGTGAATCTGGACACTAAGTGATTGGTAAGTGTCCTTCTGCGGCGCTTGCTGTTGGTTTTGATGCCTGGGATTGGTAAGGTAGTTTAGTAACGCTTACTGTGGCTTTGAGTATGGTATATTTGTGTTGGCCAACTTGGTTTGTTTTGACATATGTGACTTGCAATTCACATAGGCAGGTAATGAGGAGAATTTTCTCTAACTGAATTGATTTGAACGGCACATCGTACTAAAGGTACCTTAAGTGCTACTTTGATTATAATATTGCATATTCTGCACTATTTTTGGCATACCTGTCTTTAGCACACTTCAAAGGATGTGTTGCTTTTGGAATGGTACCAATTTAAGTCTTGATGAAGCACAACCGCCCCCCCCCCCGAGGGGACGCCTAATAGGGATATGTATATTAAGTATGGTCTTTCTTCTATAATGTACAGCATTCTTCTATAATGTACAGCACATTATGGAATAAATACACTTGTAAGGATCCTGTGTTGCGTTGGCCTATGCATGGGTCATTTGATTTTCGGAAAATTGGGTATGTGGAACAATGTATGTTTAAGCAAAAGACTAGGCAAGAGATGTTTGATTGTGTACGAATGTGGGAGAAAAAGTACGTGAATGAATGAATGTGTTGCTTTCTTGGATGTACCATTTCTTTTGTATATAATTAGCCGGCTCCCCTAGAGGGGATACTTAACTAGGTTTAGGTATATAAAAGTATTTCTTCTTTGGTGACTAGTACCCCGAGGAACTAAATATGTACATAAAAGGATCCTGGTCTGTGCACTTAGTAATATTCATAAGTGATGAGATGCAGAGCGTTTTTTCTGGTGTTCTGCCAGCCAAATCTAGTGAATATGACTTGCAACTAGTATTTACAAATGGTTTGGTTTAAGTACAGTCTGTGGGCTGTCTTTTGTTTCTGTCTTACGTGTTGATTTGTGGGTTAAATGTGTGTTTAAATGTTGTGGTGTGGTAAATTGTGTTTTGGATGTTGCTAGCACTGGAAAAAGCGTGTGATTGAATGACTGTGAATATGTGAAAGAATTCTGAGAAGTGAAATTGTTAAGGAGTAAATTTAATTTGGTCTCATCACCATCAATAAGTCGCAAAAGGAAATTGAGAGGGGTGTAGCTAGAGAAAGAGCAACCCCTGTGATTTGATGACACCCTTAATGTACAAAAGTATTAATGAAGAGTAATTAGGGACCGGTTAAAAGTTTAGCTTGAGAAAATTGTGGGTATTTCGAAGTTTCAAATTGTTCCCATGCAGCTTTGTGTTCTTGGTGGTTCAGTGAGCCAATGTGCTGGGTCCACAGGGTTGTAGGTTCTAATTTAAGCTGAACCTGCTAATCTGAGAATTGAAAATAAACGTATGACCCCTGAAAAGAAATTGTATATCAAAATAAATGTTTCTATAGGGCAAATTATTGCAGTTTAGATGAAATTAGGAAGGCTTTTTGTCTTTGACAGCTTCAGGGCTGTGCGAGGCAGATTTTGACCTTGCAGCCTGTAAGGTGGGGGCTAGAAATAGGAGCGGTCTGAACCAGGAGGTGAAATCACTGCTTAGAAAGCGTCTCTGACATGAAAATGTGTAATGCTTGCAGCAGGAGAGCCTTGGAGAGAGGTGGGGGCCAGGAGTACTCGCTGTGGCCCGGTTCTGCGCTGAGGGGCTATTTTTAGCTTCTCTGATAAGACAGGGCAGCTGAGGAACCGAAACTCAAGGAGCCTTCCTTGTCCCTATTTTGAGCAAGACCAGTTAGACTTTCCATAGAAAACTGTTTTCATTTTTTTTAAAACTGTTGCATTACTCCTAGACAAAAAGTAAAAAGAGGCTCTTGCTTGAAATTTTAAGGGCTATATGCCTATATAAAAACGATTTTCCAATTAAGAATTAATTTTCTCATTGGAAATTGTGGCCCAAAGCTAACATGGACTATCAGATAAGTAGTTTTACTTTTAGAAAGTTACAATTAAGATGATCTGTGTGTCAGAAGCGACACAGTCAGTTCAGCTGACAGCTGGTCATCATAAAGATGACCTACTGTCAGATGGGGGTGAGTAAGGCAAGGAAATCAGTTATTGATTTTAAGCCTGACAAATTAAGCAGGCCAGAATATTCGACTCTGAGCTGTAGGTTCAGTAATCGCGCATCACTGCTCATTTATATATGTTATTGTAATTTGTCTATGCTTACTGTGCTTGGTATACTGATGGCTTGGCATATGTATTTTTATTGTATATATGTTTTGTTTTTGTCGTATTGACAATTCTATTTTAATACTAGTACAAGTTCTCCTGTGAGGTAAGGAGATGGTCGTGACGACACCTATCTTTGTGTAGCAGTTGGCTGGTACCTGTTCAAAATTACTAAATTCCACAGATATGATATGATCATTATCATGCTGTCAAAATGGCAGACAACACGTTATCAGTGTATGTCTAATTGGTATTGGAGATGAATACAAAAAAAAAAGAGAAAAAAAAAGTTATGCAAGACTAAAATATGTGTCACTTGTGGTTAAGCCATGACTGCTCTTCTCTTATAGACAGGCAGCCGTCAGTCATATGTTTCCAGATTGGATATTATGGAACCATTATGATTTGTAGCCCCTGCAAAAAGGTGACCTGCATTTTTCTAAATATCGCACTAGCTAAATCCTGTTCTGTTTCTTTGGCAGTGAATAAGTATGCCTTTGATCCCTTAAAGGAAATCAGGTTTCCTTTTTCATATTCTTTATATGGGGATAAAAGGCCCAAAAAAAAATGAAAAAAAACGAAATTGTGTGTTTTACAATAAGATTAAATTTAGATACAAAATGTCACAGCATTCATCCTTTTGTATAGGGTATTCAAAGGCATTCACATTATACAGAACGACAGAGTTGTGTTGACTTGAAAGGCGTGTGAATTCGACGCCTTTATGTGTCACGCAGCTGTGTCAACATGAATTCTTCTATTTCTGACTCCGGCCACAGAAAACAGCTGAATTACTACCCTTTAAAAAAAAACTCGGAGTAAACATCCTGCATCTCAGACTGCTGTTTTAAAGGTTAGAAATGTAGTTTCATTATTTTCGATAAACAGAGGACAGATTGACAGTAGGGATTTCTTTTGTTAATGCCTTTTTAAATAAGGATAAGAGTGGTTTTTTGATGTTACATAATAAAAGTGGTGCAGACTTAAAATGATTATATTAAAAATGTTATCTAACATAGGTGCATTCAATTCGTTTTTTTACTATTCATAATGCCTAAATCATGATGCTGTGACCTCCTAGCATCCAAATTGAATTTAAGCCGTGCTATACAGCAATAGGGGGTCAATTACATGTGAAAATGTCACTTTATCCAGGCGTACAAAACTCATTTTTATAAGGGCATACATTATAGATTTCTGATGCCGCATCTCTGGGATATGTAGAGGACATTCTGGGGATGACTATTATGCAAAAACATTGTAGGATATTTATTTTTAGGTGCCCTACACATCAAAGTCGAAATTGAGTAAAATTCATTCTTTAAATGAGATTTCTCCAGTCAGAGCAGCTTTTAAACTGCCTTAGGCTCCAGTAAATGCACATATGTAAGCATAGACTTAATAGCTGACATCTATGCTGCTCAAGCACTCAGCACACTGCTTCCAAATATCACTATGTACAAAAATTGGCAGAAGTTATTAAGCTTACCTCTGAATTGCTGGTAGACACATTGGAGTGGGTTTTGCTGTTTCGCCTTCGGTCTCTAGGGTCACTTTGACTTGGGAGCACCGCATGACAACCTTGCACACAAGATGGAACAGCTGCATAGGTTAAAGGCCGAACTCCTACATTTAGAAGCCTGGCAGGGCTCGGCTTCACATGAGCCTTGATATTTCGACATTTGAAAGCCAAGTTTTTGTGCACACAATGAACATAGTATAAGGGTATATGTGACCTCTCTTTAAAAGACAATGGCTCTGCCATATATATAGTCCTACTGCTTTTAGGGCTGAATTCAGGACGCAATGGGATTTAGTTTGAATTCATGCGGCCTCATGTTGCACTACTACATTTGCTAGGGGAATATGTTCTTTAGCTTGCTTACTGTGCTATTTCGCTCCTCAGAGTTTGTTTAGGCCCAGTTGCTATACATTGGGGTTGATAGTGTTGACAGAATGAAACCTATTTTTAGGTTTCCTACTGTCAAAAATGGGGGAGGAGGCTAGCTCCTCTACAAATTAAGGGTAGGCAAATTTATATGTTCTCCCTCTTTTTCTTAATTTCTCATGAGACATTTAATTGGCTATTCAGTAATACTGTTTTAAACATTATTAGCATTAATAAAATGAATAAATATATTTTGCTATGTTACTACCCATCCTCTCTGATGGAATTATGAGAGGATGAGTAGTCTAGATTGCTGCTTCCTTATTTGATCTTTTTGGGGAACTAGCTGTGGGTAGTTTTTGTTTGAAAATTCTCAGGTGACAACACCACTATTGTTTGTTATTCTCATGCTACATACAGTTTTGCGAGGGCATTGCTAGTTTTTATTAGCTAGTCTGTGTAAATAAACTGACAGTCCTTACTAGAACTAATGTTGCATAGTTTGGATAGTGAAAAAGTAGAATGCAGGGAAGAGGTCTATGTGATCCTTAGCAAACATTTTTGAGGAAAATATTGTTTTATAGGAGTCTGTTAGTCACAAGATGTTCCACTGGAGAACGTGTACCCATTATGTTGAAGTTTTTAGTTCTTTATGTAATAAGAATCTTTGTTAAATTAGCAGTGTTAGATTTTCCTGTTGCTCCTATAACATGAGAGCATGGTCCTGAGTATACAATGTAGGTGCTTTTATTAAGAAAAATCATTTTAGAAGTGTCTGCAGTCCTGTACAAGTAATGCAAAGTTTATGAGTGTAACATTTCCTTTCTCTTGAGGGTCTTTAGAAATGAACACAGACTTCCTTGACTGCTTGGGATTGGGTGACGTATTACTCTTGTCAGTTCACTAAAGTGTTCCTTTTATACTTGCCAATAGGTTCAGGCTGTTGTTTTATTTACTCTCACATATATGAAAGTGGTTCTAGGGTGCCTTGTTAATATATGGGGCGTCCCTAGACTAGTAAGTATTCTGAGACTATCCTCTCTGTTGATAGATTATTTCTGTGCCTTGTCTAAAGACCTTTTGTTCTGTCCACCAATAGATATTTGCTGCTTTACAACCATTGCCAGAGGGGCGCGGACATCAGATCTAGCTTGAGGAGTCAACACCAGCCCAGCTTGAAGTCAAAGTGAAGGTAACCAGCACAGGCATTGCTGGCAACCAGGACCTCAGTGAAGGTAGAAGGCCGGAAGCACTGGGATGAATGTACCCCTGCTACTATCTTGGGCTAAAGACGGGGTCACAAATCAGAAAGGAGAAATCGTGGATCAAGCTTTTGATGCCCAGCCGAGAGTCACAGACCGACCAGGAAGGCGAGAAAGTTTTTGCTTGAGGTAACCCCCTTTGAAACAAGGGTTGCTTCAGAGATCCTAGCATCAGGCCTCTGAATCCTGGTCCTAAAGTGGCTGTAAAGTTATCACCTTTGTTGGCCAAGAGATATGGCCCCAACGAAAGAGCAGTGTGCCAGCAGAGCAATACAGGAGTTAGGGAAGGACTGGAGTTCAGGGTACAGGTGCTGTGTCTCTGGTGCCTGTTAGATTGAAATGAAGAAAACTGGTGCACTGCCTGAGACACTGGACAGGATCGCTGAGCGCATTTGCCCTGGTGGGTGATTGCCCTATCCTGAAAGAAGAAAATTTTCCCTTGAAACTAGGCCATGATTCCTGAGTTGCGAGTTGTGCAGCTCCACCGTGGGAACAACAAGAGCCTGCCTGTGAGGCTCAAACGGACACAGGGAGAAGACTCCCCTCTGGTTGGTTGTACAGCGGCTTTAATTTCCCAAGGACTTCTTTTTCTTTTTGTTGAAAATGTACCCCATTGGTCGTCCCATTTTTGAGGAGGAGCAACCCTTTGCAGCTCTTCGTCCTAATTCTCATGGTTCTGTGTAGTCCTCCTGGTCCTCTGGATCCAGGATCATTTTTGTAAATAATATGTCTGACTGCTTTAATGTTTGTATTGGGTATAATGATAGATACTCTAGCCCTCATAAAGGAAACACTGGAAAAGTCTAGAGAAAATGTTTTTGAAGTTGAAATTAATGGTAACTGAAATGCATAGGAGCCTTGAAAATGTTTTTACTGGATGGTTCTAGGATTTGCTTAGGACTAGAAAGCTAATAATTCTGTTTCTGATAATAGTAATTACTCTCTCCTGCTATCTGTATGACCCAATTCTCTGTTCCCTTTGTACTTCTGTTTATACCTTATACATACCAGCTTAACAATATTTAGAATGAGAAATGCCCACCTAGCAATGAATTAGGATATTTATGAAAAAAAAATATTTTGTCAATTAATATGCATATTTTTCATTTTCCTACTGGATTATGGGAGATGTCTTCAGCTAATGCTAAAAGGGTCGTCTGTCGTAAATTGGCTGCGACTAAATTAGCGTTAGCAGAATCCATCTGGTATTTAGAGGCTATCTTGTACATTTTGTGGAATCCATTTTGAATTTCTGGCAGCCATTTTGTTTACCCTTGTGCTCTGTTTAAAGGACTGGCTATACTTAGACTCTGCTACCCTGCACGTGCGCAGGAATATCTAACTGTCCATACATCTGTTTTTAGTCTGTAACTATCAGGTTGTTTCCACCAGAGTCAGCAACTGCTAGCTCCTCCTTTACTGTCAACTGTGCATTTCTGTATGACCATCTATGTATGTAACTCTTCTCATGTATGCTTGTACCGCCCTTTTTCTGAGCCCCTGTGTGGGTATAAAAGACCCATGGTTCTTAAACTCTGTGTGCTACCTTCATTCAGCACCAAAGGGTGCTGGGTGAATGTGGTTCCACCTCATGAGGTTTATTAAACTCTGTATTTTCTATTCCAGTTTCTGTGCCAACTTCTTTCTAATAGTCTGAGGACTCTGTGCAGAGAAGGGCGAAGCCCTTGCACTGGTAGGCCTAGCTGAGGCCTATTTACCACAAGGGGACTGGGGACTCTGCATATGTTGTGCACACTTGACTGTAGCACTGTGTGTCTTAATGCCTGAGTCATTGTACAAGTGCATGGATAGAGACTGGATAGTTAGAGTGCTGGTAGGTGACAGCAGGGTGAGTTTATAAGTGCATGTGTTTTGGCAGAGTGATTAGATAAGAACATGATTCTGTCAGGATGAATGCAGGAGTAGACAGAGAGTGAAAGTGTGATTGGGGCACTGCATAAATACTACTTGTGTAATTGCAGGAGTGAATCAGTGGTCTGCAGGGGGTTAGGGGACAGGATAGATTGTGCACATTTAACTGAAGCACTGCATATCTTAATGCTTGAGTTATTCTACAAGTGCATGGATAGTGACTGGATAGTTACAGTGCTGCAAGTTGACAGAAAGCTGAATTTATAAGTGCTTGGGATTTGGCGTAGTGATTAGACAAGGACATGGTACTGGCTGGATGATTGGAGGAGTGGACGGAGAGTGACAGTGTGATTAGTGGACTGCATGGATACTGCCTGGGTTATTGCAGGAGTGAATCAGTAGTCTGTAGGGGGTTAGGGGACTGGATAGGTTGTTCACATTTGACTGTAGCACTGTGTGTCTTAATGCCTGAGTCATTGTACAAGTGCATATATACTGACTGGATAGTTAGAGTGCTGGTAGTTACCAGCATGGTGAGTTTATAAGTGCTTGTGTTTTGGTACAGAGATTATATAAGGACATGGTTCTGTCAGGATGATTGCATGAGTGGACAGAGAGTGACAGTGTGATTGGGGCACTGCATGAGTACTACCTGGATTATTGCAGGAGTGAATCAGTACTCTGCAGGGGGTTAGGGGACTGCATGGATTGTGCACATTTGACTGTAGCACTGTGTGTCTTAATGCCTGAGTCATTGTACAAGTCCATGGATAGTGACTGGATACTTAGAGTGCTGCAAGTTGAGAGCGAAAGTGAATTTATAAGTGCTTGGGTTTTGGAGCAGTGATTAGATAAGGACATGGTACAGGCTGGATGATGGGAGGAGTGGACGGGGAGTGACAGTGTGATTGGTCGACTGTATGGATACTACCTGGGTTATTGCAGGAGTGAATCAGTAGTCCGTAGGGGGTTAGGGGACTGGATAGATTGTTCACATTTGACTGTAGCACTACGTGTCTTAATGCCTGAGTCATTGTACAAGTGCATGGATACTGACTAGATAGTTAGAGTGCTGGTAGTTAACAGCATGGTGAGTTTATAAGTGCTTGTGTTTTGGTACAGAGATTAGATAAGGGCATGGTTCTGTCAGGATGATTGCATGAGTGGACAGAGAGTGACAGTGTGATTGGGGCACTGCTTGAGTACTACCTGGATTATTGCAGGAGTGAATCAGTACTCTGCAGGGGGTTAGGGGACTGCATGGATTGTGCACATTTGACAGTAACACTGCGTGTCTTAATGCCTGAGTCATTGTACAAATGCATGGATAGTGACTGGATACTTAGAGTGCTGCAAGTTGACAGCGAAAGTGAATTTATAAGTGCTTGGGTTTTGGCGCAGTGATTAGATAAGGACATGATACTGGCTGGATGATTGGAGGAGTGGACGGAGAGTGACAGTGTGATTGGTGGACTGCATGGGTACTACCTGGGTTATTGCAAGAGTGAATCAGTAGTCCGTAGGGGGTTAGGGGACTGGATAGATTGTTCACATTTGACTGTAGCACTACGTGTCTTAATGCCTGAGTCATTGTACAAGTGCATGGATATGGCCTGGATAGTTAGAGTGCTGGTAGTTGACAGCAGGGTGAGTTTATAAGTGCTTGTGTTTTGGCAGAGTGATTACATAAGAACATGATTCTGTCAGGATGAATGCAGGAGTGGACAGAGAGTGACAGTGTGATTGGGGTACTGCATGAATACTACTTGGGTTATTGCAGGAGTGAATCAGTAGTCTGCAGGGGGTTAGGGGACTGGATAGATTGTGCACATTTGACTGTAGCACTGCGTGTCTTAGTGCCTGAGTCATTGTACAAGTGCATGGATAGGAACTGGATAGAGTGCTGGTAGTTGACAGCAGGGTGAGTTTATAAGAGCTTGTGTTTCAGCACAGTGATCAGATAAGCACATGGTTCTGTTAGAATAATTGCAGGAGTTGACAGAGAGTGACAGTGTGATTGGGGCACTGCATGAGTGAAGCAGTCGTCTGCAGGGGGTTAGGGAACCACATAGATTGTGCTCATTTGACTGTAGCAGTGCGTGCCTTAATGCCTGAGTCATTATACAAGTGCATGGATAGTGACTGGATAGTTAGAGTGCTGGTAGTCGACAGCAGGGTTGGTTTATAGGTGCTTGTGTTTTGGCAGAGTGATTAGATAAGAACATGATTCTGTCAGGATGAATGCAGGAGTGGACAGAGAGTGACAGTGCGATTGGGGCACTGCATTAGTTCTACTTGGGTTATTGCAAGAGTGAATCAATACTCTGCAGGGGATTAGGGCACGGAATAGATTCTGCACATTTGACTGTAGCACTGCGTGTCTTAGTGCCTGAGTCATTCTACAAGTGCATGGATAGGAACTGGATAGTTAGAGTGCTGGTAGTTGACAGCAAGGTGATTTTATAAGTGCTTGTAATTCAGCAAAGAGATTAGATAACAACATGGTTCTGTTAGGATAATTACGGGAGTGGACAGAGAGCGACAGTGTGATTGGTGGACTGCATGGATACTACCTGGGTTGGTTATTGCTGGAGTGAATCAGTAGTATGCAGGGGGTTAGGGGACTGGATAGATTGTGCACATTTGACTGTAGCACTGCGTGTTTTAATGCCTGAGTCATTGTACAAGTGCAGAGAAAGTGACTGGATAGTTAGAGTGCTGGTAGTTGACAGCAGGGTGAGTTAATAAGTGCTTGTGTTCTGGCAGAGTGGTTAGATAAGGACATGATTCTGTCAGGATGCATACAGGAGTGGACAGACAGTGACAGTGTGATTGGGGCACTGCATGAGTGAATCAGTACTCTGCAGGGATTAGGGAACCACATAGATTGTGCACATTTGACTGTAGCACTGCGTGTATTAATGCCTAACTACGAGATTGGACAATATAGAACCAGTAAATCACTTCTCATTTACTTATAAAATCACATATTCACTACATTTGCAGTTCTCTAATCTGTTAGAAAAATACATGAGTCATAACATACTATCTACTTAGGTATATAACTACCACATACCAGAAATATTAAAATTTACTCATTTTCTTTTGAGCTACATATTGTCCATTAAATCTAGAAATATGCAACATTATCAAACTGTATCTCTCATCAGACTTAATGAAGAAGAGTAATAAACAACACCTTTTTTATGAGGATTTGTGAAACTGCACAAACTGCACAAACTAATAACAGAATCTTAATTATTAACACCTTTTATGATCATCTTGAAAACAGCACACTTGTACCTCATTTTACCAAACTATCTATAATAATGTAATACTATTAAACTATACCTTTTTACAGAGAAGAAATAATCATGCCTAATAAACTACACCTTTCATGAACATTTTACAAAATACACATTCTTAGTGCATATTTAACCAATTAATAATACATAAGAGGCATCATTCAACTATACCTTTCAACACACTTAAAAATATAAATATTACTGTACATTCTGTTTATTAATCATACTCCAAATACAATATAAACTATCCCAATATACATGTGTACATTTAATAATTTAATTCAAACAACATAGTTTCATAAAAATATCATTTCTATTTTAAATAAACCTCAAAAATATATGTCACCTTTGAAATAAATCTGTTGACTGAAAAATCTCACACACTCATACAGGATTATGTTTAACACATAGTCAATATAGAACACCACTCTTTCCAGAGTCAAACCAGTATTGGCAAACTTTCCCACTATTTTTCCCTACATATACACATAAGCCACAAATGGCATTGCTTCCCAGTGTTTTTCAAATTGAAAAACGAATTTCCATTGGTCATAGAGAATAATACTTTTCAACTGACATCTTCACCCCTTGTCCTTAATGTCAGTTTCCATAGCAACTGGTCATGCAACATTCAACTTAGCTGTCAGGTCACAATTTTACCACACAATGTTGCAAATGACAACAGCAGGTGTGTTTGGCTTTACAAAGCATGCCCTTATGCTTTCTACTGTACCTTTCCAACATTTGTTAATAACCAATAAGAAACATCCTTTCTAAACAAAGTAAAATGCAGCCTATATTTGAATGTAGAGTGTTCTTAAACAGCCAATCAAATCTCTACTTTCTTAAAAACAGCATGTTGCCCACCATTTTAGAAAGATGCCATTCTACCACCTGCCTACCTCAGCTACAGACATTCTTTGAATACCTACAGAGATCCCTTCAAGATGCTTTCAGTGTGGATTGTTGGGCACAGCTATGTTTTCTGGTGCAAAAGGTATGCTGAAAGCAGAGGTATTGACAAAGACCTAGCTTTGCAAAATGTAGACATTAAATGGATTGGACAGAGAGGATTAAAGTGGTACCAATTGATGCCATTGGTTAAAACCTTTATGTATGTCCAACCCCCTGAACTTATGATTTTGCACTGTGGTGGCAATGAACTAGGCACATGGACTTGGGTAGGTCTGGAAATGCTCATGAAAGACACCTTTGCAGAATTGATGTTGCTTTTCCCCCAAACTGTCTTTGTCTACTCTAACATATGCCAAAGACAGAAATGGAAGTGGTCCAATCAATTTTGTCCACAATTTGAAAAAGCTAGAAAAATTGTCAATAAAGCTGTTTCTGCTTATCTCGGAGACCATAGAATGGGCTCTATATACAACAACAATCTGCGTTTTGATATGGTTGGCATCTACAGGAGTGATGGTGTACATTTCACAGATAAGGGAAACAGACTCCTTCTCAACAACTTAAGAATCTGCATCAGCACTTACATGTAGCTACAAAAATCTCCCAATAAACACAAGGGCTCTTTTTAGAGACACCCAATATCTTAACATATAACCTAAGTTAAAAATAAAGAAATCTTAAATATTTTTGATGGGAGTTGCGCACTCAGCGCGACTAAGAGTCACGCACCCATCGCGTTCACACCAGGGGGCCACACTGGGAGCCACGCACCCCTCGCCTTCACACCAGGGGGCCATGCTGGGAACCTCGCACCCCTCGCGTTCACACCAGGGGGCTGCGCTGAGTGCTGCGCACCCCTCATGTTCACACCAGGGGCTGCGCTGGGAGCCGCACACCCCTCGCGTTCACACCATTTAAATACTTAGTGCCCCGGGGAGGTGGCGGTCCCCGGGGCATGTGGGGGGCTTGAGCCTCCCCACACAGGTTATTTTTTTTAAATAAAACAAGCCCTGGGTGGTGGCAGTTCCCGGGGCTGCGGGGGGGCCATGTGCCCCCCTGAAAATATTTAAGGAAAGCCCCAGGGGGTGGCGGTCGCCGGGGCTGTGGGGCCTCCCTGGGCCCCCGCAATTACAATATTACATGCCCCCGGGACTTGGCCCACCCGGGGGCTAAATAATAACAATGCACGGGCTTTATTTATTTTTGGTCGAAATTCACGCTGGGTGCACGAATCTCGCCATTTAAAAAAAAAAATGCTTTTTTTGGCCCTGGGGGTCCTTTTGGGACGCCCTGAGCAGGCCTAGGGGGTCAGGGTGTTTCTACCCTGCCCACTTTTCTTGTTTCTCATCTTTGTTTCCCTGTTTTCTTCTGACTCGGTTCTACTGAGTCACAAAATGGCTGCCAACACTTCCTGGTTTGGAGTGTTGACAGCCAATTAGAATAAAGCTCGTCACGCGGATCCTCCGCACCTCTAAATATCGAAACTTTAGTTTTTTTTATTTTCTCAGCAACTACTGAACGGATTTACACCATTTAAAAAAAGGGCGCTTTCTGAACCACACACTACCACACACTACCTTTTTGCCAAATTTGGTGTAATTCTATTCAGCAGTTCGAGTTATAGCCATGTCTAAAGATTCCGATGGGAAATTGATTTTCTGACCTCTTTTTTTTTAATATCTCAGAAACTACTGAGCGGATTTACACCATTTAACAAAAAAAGGGCTCTTTCTGAAGCAAGGGCTACCTTTTTGCCCAATTTGGTGTAATTCCATTCAGCAGTCCGGGCTGTAGCCGTGTGTAAAGTTTCCTATGGAAAATAACATGGAGAAAACACGTTTTGAGACCCCCCTTTTTTCTCAGCCCCCGCATACCGAATCACCCTGAAACTTTCAGGATAGGAGCTGACCGGAACGCCCCACTAGTTTTGAAACTTTCGCGAAGATTCCACAAACCATTGCCAAAGTTATTGGGAAAAGAAAAAACGCTTTTCCTATGGAAACTAGGTCTTAACTATAACTATCTACTGGCGACCGCCAATAGATAATATGTATATATATATATATATATGTGTGTGTGTGTGTGTGTGTTAGTCATGGCATCCTTGGCATGGTTTCCACTGACTTTTTGCCTTCTGAGCTCCTGCTTTTGACCTTTTTTGCTGACTTTGTTTTTGCTGATTTTAGGAATATGGGTACTTTCTCACTGCTAACCAGTGCTAAAGTGCATGTGCTCTTTACTTAACGCATGGTAAAATTGGTTTATCCACAGTCGGCATTTTTCAGTTACTTATAAATCCCTAGTAAAGGGCACTACATGTACCCAGGGCCTGTAAATCAAATGCTACTACTAGGCCTGCAGCACTGATTGTGCCATCCACTTAAGTACCCTTTAAACATGTCTCGGGCCTGCCACTACAGAGCCTGTGCATGCAGTTTAAACAGCTATGTCGACCTGGCAAGCTAACCTACTTGTGAGGCCCACACCTTCCTTTTAATTGCATATAGGTCACCCCTAAGATAGGCCCTGGAAAGCCCATGACCTGGGTGCATTGTATTTACAAAGTAGCACATGCACTTTTCAGTATTACATTTCATCTTCCCAGTAGGGAAGTGTTGGGACACTCAAAATTTAAAAACACAACTTATTATGCAGTTGGCTTTTAAATTGCAATTCTGAAAATGCCACTTTTAGAAAGTTGCATTTTCTTACTGTAATGATTTGGTGCGCTCTACCTCTTTCTGGAATACATGTCCGTGAATGGTGACAGCAGGCTTTGTGCATTTCCTCTAGACAGCCACACACAAAGGAAAGGTAGGTGTGACTGAGTGGCCATCTGCATCCTGATCAGATATCTTGAGTAGGATGGGAGGGAGGAGCTGACATTTACACCTGAAATGGATGTGTCATAGGGTGTATACTGGCCTATGGTGAGTCTGGAGCCAGGGAAGGAAAGGAAGGGACTTGTGCACTTCAAAGGCATCTCTTTGAAGTTGCTCCCGCTTCAAAGGCCCAACTGGTTATAAGCACTGGACCTCTGATGCCACCAAATCAGAGCACTTCTAGAACTGATGACATTCGACCAGGAAGATGGACTGCTGTGCTGCTGGAAGGACTGCCACTTTGCTGAACTGTTTTGCTGTGATGTGTTGCTGCCTCTTGCCTGGGAGTGAGAAGGACCGGACCTGCATCTCTACATCCCAGAACCAAAGCATCTCCACGGACTTGTTGGCTTACCACCAGAAGTATCAGGGATATGAAAGGCTTCTTTCTTTATCCGGCAACCAGAACCTGGACTCTGTCTGCTGTGAGTCTTGTTCTGTCAAGTGGTGCCAATCCATTCCTGGTACCCTGAAAGTGAGTACCAAGTGGCACAACTAAAAAAATCCACATATTGGCACTGTTCGGAACCAGTGCATTTCCCTCGACACTGTCGCATCACTGCTGCTGCACGAACCATGGACACTGCATCACCGACTGTGCAACGCATCATCCCTTGTCTCTGATGCATCTGCGACTTTCTGCGGTTAGGTGCCAACGTATCACTTTTTGCTTTTCATATCGCCCACAGCCTAGTGGTTCAATGACAATGCATCACCCCAATATTCACTGCATCTTGACTTTTGATGCATCTACGACTGTGCAGCTCAGAGCCGATGCATCGTCTACATCTGCGGGAACAACAGCGTTGCATCGCTTCCTTTGTTGCACGCATCACCCTCGATGAGGCATCCAAGGAACTGTTCATTGGGCCAAGGCTGGTACCTGTATCTGACCCGTGCTCTCTCACGGTCAGCCTGAACTTTGGATTTGCCCCGGGCAAGAGAGACCGGATAGTCCCCATTGGTGCTGTTTCTAAGACCAAGAAGTAAACCGGGGGTAGGAGGGTCCAGGGACAGTTTAACGACCAGCACAGATATTATCCCTAAATATAACTAGAAAATACAACAATGTACCCACAGATACATTGTTGTATTTGCTGTTTCTAAGACCTACAAAAACATTTATTCTTCAAAAATTCATATCTTGACTTCTACTTATTGGATTTTTGTTGTTTTGGTCTTGTTTTTGTGATAAAAATATAAGCTGTTTTTCTAAACTGTTGTGGAGTCTTTTTGTTGTGTTTTCACTGGGGTACTGTTTGAAGTGTTGTACAAATACTTTACACATTGGTTATTAAGTTAAGCCTGACTGCTCTGTGCCAAGCTACCAGGGGGTGAGCACAGGTTAATTTAAAATGTTTTACAGATTTACTCTGACAAGGACTGTGGTTCCTGCTTGGACATGATGCATACCACTGACAACCAGAAACCCAATTTCAAATAAAATATATCTATATCAATCTATATCTATCTATCTATCTATCTATCTATCTATCTATCTATCTATCTATCTATCTATCTATCTATCTATCTATCTATCTATCTATCTATCTATCTATCTATCTATCTATCTATCTATCTATCTATCTATCTATCTATCTATCTATCTATCTATCTATTTCCTCTGTTTTGGGCCCTCACTGGGGGAATTCTGCACTCTTTTTGGTGGTGGTGCGTTTCAGCCGGCAGTGCCACGCCGGTCAATATCTCCACAGTTACTGACGCACAGGCACCAGGAATTAGAAATGCACTCTCTGGAAGTTTACACTGCTCTTCTCTTTATTCTTTGTGCGCCCAACGCATTTCAGTCGTTTTCTCGGACCCTAGTGTCATTGGTTAGGTCACTACCAGAACTTTTACCTAACGTGGGAATCTGTGGGATTCATTTTAACAAAATAGCTTTCTACAGGCTTGGTCCTTCGTATAATAACAATCCATTAATAAAAGCATACTGCCTCTAACATGTGCATTCCACGATGGCTTGGCTTCGCTATGCAGGAAGATGGCCGCTCACTGAGAGGGCTCTGTTGGCGATAATAATCCTGCATTAACCGGCATTCCAGAAACTACAGCAATTTCCAAGATGGATACCTTGGTGAAGTAACTTTTGCGAGACTTTTTCGGCCCAGATCTTTCACCCGTGTTCATCACGGAACGGGCTCACTGCTCCCTCAGCCCTAGGTCTCCAGTAGGTGGTATGACAAGGCCCGATATAGCGTGAGTGCTCAACTACTGGGACTGGGACACGATCCTGCACTTGGCCAGGGAGCACGGTGATATATGTCATCAAGGTAATAACATTTCATTTTACCCCGACTTCACCCCATTGGCGCTGGACTCAGTGATGATAATGATTGAACATTCATTCTAATGTATAGATAGTACTTGCTTTTGTTACTTGAATGACCCTATGAATCATGAAAGTATGACTTTATAGCAGTTTAAATTTTTATTACTTTGCTTGCATATGCTCTGCATTACTTGTTCCCAACTCGGCTATTTGATATTTTTTTAGTCTTGAATTACCACCAATGCATACATAGCTCAGCCACCCCACCACTATGGCTTGGTAGTTCGCCAGCATTCACTGGCCCCCCCAGGGAGAACTCCTATTTCCACTCTGTTTTGGGCAAATATTATGTTTGTGGGGATGTGGGTGGGGACAAGATCACAACCTAGTTAGGGGTTGGTATGGGAGGTGGGAGGGATGGGGCAGTTATTGCAGTTTGTTCAGGGATGGGATGGGGTACTTTTGGGCACTAAAGCTTGCTTGGACATGTAATTTTTGTATCCACTTCACACGCTGAGTTATGCAGATGACTAGCTCTACACATGCATTGTAAAAGCACACCCATGGGCGAGTACATGGCCTGGATCACCAGACCAGGACCAATCTGCAAGCTACCCACTCATGACACAGTATATATGAGGAAGATTACATACCACACTTGGAATATTCATGGTCTAAACAACCATAGGCAAACACACCTAATCCATTTGTATTTGCTCAGACACAAAATAGATGTCTGTTTTCTTTTAGAGACACATCGCAGCAGTACATCAACTTCCACATTACATAATAGATGTTGGAGAGACATCTACACAGCAGAGTATTATAACTATGCTAGAGTTGTTGCCATATTGATACACAGAGGGTTAGCTTAGGTTACATCCTGCTTGTTGAGTGACCCCTATGGCAGATATGTAATAGTGGGCGGCACACTGGGTTTGACACAGATCACTATGGCGGCTGTATACGGGCCCAATGTAGATGACCCTTACTTTTTCTGCACTATTTGGTCAAAGATTGACTCAATGGGTTGCGACACTGTAATATGGGGAGGCGTTTTCAATACTATACTAGATGACACTCTCGACCGATCCGGCTCCTCTTGAAGTCTCCAACCCAGGGTGGGATTGATGCTAAAATCCCTCACACAGTTACATGGGTTGGTAGAAATTTGGAGACAATGGCACCCTGTTGCACAGGAAGGCACTTGTATTTCGACACACCACAGTGCGTAGTCCAGGCTTGATTTTTGGCTTGTATCAGGTGATCTAGTGACATGGGGGACCTTGGCTCTACATATGCCATGGATGCTTTCCAATCATGCCCCAGTTTTGCTCAGTTTAACACAACTGCAGTCGATCCCACGGGCATTCAGTTGGTGACTACCCCCCAAATCCCCTAATAGACGTGGTCTTTAGAGAAGAAATCTGCACAGAGATAGCAGAATACTTCTCACATAACAAAAAGTCGGTATCTTTTCCTGCCGTGCTCTGGGAGGCCTTTAAAGTTGTAATTAGAGGGGCATATATTGCTAAGCAAACTGGAGTATTGAAGGCCATCAGACAGTCCCTGTCGCTGTTAGAAAATGCCATCTGAGATACCGAGTTGGAATATTACTGTACCAACAGGCCTGCACGCCTGGCCACCCTTAGGGAGAACATTTTAGAGTTTGGGGACGAGGCTCAGCGGGAAACTCATTTTTTAGGGAAATTTGCTTTGGCTCGACAATATGGGGAAGGGAAAGTCCCGGCAAAACCTTGACCACTCTCCTCAGACCTCTGCACACTTCATCGTATAACACTGAGCTCTTGGATGCTGACTCCAGCCCAGTGCGGGGCCCGAGCGCTCTACTGGATCTCCTAACTGATTTGGATGCTACGTTATATTCCTCCACCACAAGCGACTTGACCACAGGACTGCCCAAATATTTAGACTTGATCGAGCTGTTGTGGCTGGGCAGGGCACATCAGGCCTACCTCGATGAACCCTTCACTGCCAAGGATATTATTTAGGTGATACATAGCCTGCCAGGGTTGGATGAGCTGACAGCCTCCTTTTATAAATCTTATGGGTCAATACTGGCGCCACACCCCCTGGCTGTTTATCAGGAGGCAGTGGATACCAGAGTCTTGCCCCATCCATGCGAGAAGCAGTAATATTAAGACTTCTCAAACCGGGTAAACCCATGAACCTCTGAGGTTCATGCCGCCCACTGTCCCTTAGCAATATAGATAACAAAATGTATGCTAAATTGCTAGCTAAAAGATTACAGCTACTCCTACCCCTCACTGCCAGACCAGACCAATCGGGATTCATACCCAGACATTCAACAGCACACAATCTATGCACATTTTTTGCGGTATTACACCACCTTATCCGCCAGGTACCTGCCCTGCTCGAAGCCACTAAGGTGTTTGATTCACTGCAGTGTACTTACCTATTTACAAATTTAAGCCGGATGGACTTCAGTTCTAAGTATATATAGCAGATTTGCCTTCTCTAAACAACCACCACTGCCCGACTGCGTGTAAATGACCTCCTTTTGGACCTATTCCCCGTAATCTGGGGCACACATCAGGGATGCCGTGTCCCCTCTCCTCTTCGCTAAAGCGATGGAACCTCTGACGGCACGACTTTGTCAACACCACGCTACCAGAGGACTGGAATTGACATCTAGAGGACTAATTGTCTCTCTATGTGCAGACAACATCACTCTTTACATACACAATCCCAGGGAGAACCTCAAACCAGTGATGTGCGAAATTACTCGGTTCGGACGTCTGTCCAGAATACATATTAATTGGTCCAAATCGATATAGTTTCCCTCACCGACGACACGCATTTTGTCATGCTGAAATATCCCTTATCATGGGTTGAAGGTCCAGTCAAATACCTGGGTATCTGGCACCACCGCTATACACACAAACTCTGGAGCATGAACTATGGACATGCAGTGACATGACTGCCCACCTAGGGTGTCCGCCTGGTCTAAACTGTCTATGTTGCTATCTGGCAGGATAGCTATAGCGAAAAAGGTTATTTTGCCAAAATTACTGTATTTGTTTGTCAGTTTACCATTGCCATTCAATCATACATTGTTCAAACGGCTGCGCTCCCTTATGGTAGCCCTGGTCTGGGCTGGCAAACAAGCTAGAATATCCTGGGAATTACTTACACTTCCGCTGAAGCAAGCAGTCTTTAGAGCACCTGATCTCACCCTATATGCCTATTGCGCACAAGCCCAGTTTCTACACCATTTGCTCTACCCAACCCCATTCCTACCCAACATTACGGTAGAAAAGAAAAGGGTATTTTCCATCCCATTACATGTCACTGTATATCAGGCGTACAGGAACCTGGGGAGAGAAATAAACACAGTGGAGACTTTGATATGGGCTTGGGAGGGATTGTGTAAAAGAACTGGTCTTTCGACACTCTATGCTCCATCTATTCCATTGACTCACAACACACATCTCCCCCCACTACTAGACAGTTGAGCTACGGGGTGGCCGCACCGGCTCAGCCTCATCACTTTTGCAGATCTATACCCCAGAGACACCTTTCTCGTCCCACTGCAGACAGTAGGTGAATCCCCCCCTTACTATTTCAGATCTACATTTATACTACCAACTTTGGGCCACATGTCATCTGTTGCATAACACTTTCCCAGTTCCCCCCACGCTCCCTGCACTTGAGCACATACTAACTGACCCCTTCCGCAAAAACACATCACGCGCCTCTATAATACTACACAACGCACTTCCCCGGTAGCTGTACCAAAGTCACCAGAAAGCTGCAGTTCAGATTTAAACCCGCCCATCACTGATGAGCAATGGCTTTACTACTGCGGCCAGCTGGAGATCCTCTCTCCTAACTAAAAACTGAGACTCATCCACTTTATATTTCTCCACCGTATCTACCGGATCCCACTGCAAATTCATCATATAGGTCTCAGGTCTGATGCCCACTGCTGGAGATGTCAGATGCCGCAAGCCACTTTCCTACATCTAGCACGGCATGCCATCCAATAGCAGAGTTCTGGATCAAGGTTTACGATGTCCTTCAGGAGGTTACTGAGGTATAATTGCTATCTACACGCCTCCTCACCATGATGCTCCGACTGGCAAAACGGAGAGTTGCCATGCACTGGGGTAAAAGCTCCGCTCCTTCAATTGACACATGGATTCATGATATTACATTTTGTCAAGAACAACTGTCTACCTTTTGGGAATTAATGCCCTCCACATCTAGACCCAAAGATATTTGGGCCACATTCATATATTAGGCGGGCACCCGGAATTAAGATCCTTCCAATCCGCCTGGAACACCCTCAAAACCACAATGCTCATGCACCTCCTGCACCTCAGCTGTGACTATGGTAATAATATTGCCTCCATCATCACAAGACTGTATTGCACTGGATAATTGGGATGCTCTTGTATAATTAGTGCAGTGCATGAATTTGATCTTTGTTTGCCCACCAATGAACGCGCTCTCACTACTGAAATGTGATATATTTTTGACCTCCTCTGTCTGTGCCATATCCCCCTGTCCCTTCCCCCTTTCCATTACTGTTTGTCTTCGTTTGCAGAATGGCCATGCATTCATTCATCACTACGGTATATTGTGGAATATTGTATGGCTATGTAAAGTAAATAAATGTTTTTTTTTTAAAACATGTGTATTCGACAATAAGTAAGTCCAGCCTACTGGCTTTCTCATAACTTTTCATAATAAAATAATATCAAACCTATTAAATCTGACACACTTTACCCAAAGAACCAATATGACCTATAGTCTTTACAATTGGGATTTTACTTAAACCAATACAGGTCTTTTGAGGTGAGCATATGCTTGCAACCATCATTCAGGTATAAATTACAAATATATACAATATCACAGCTGGCAAAGCAATATCAAACACAACAAAATGATGGATGGAGTGCTGAAACTTTTCAACCACTCACCCCCAGTCAAGAGATCTGGGTTGAATCCATCATTCTTTTACTCACTATGCCACCCCAGTTGAAACTCAGCCATATGCAAATCAGTCTTGACCCTGCTCCTCATGGGAACAGTCCAGCGTGAACTGCCAGACGAGGTCCTCCCTGGACTGGAAACAAGCATCCTGGGGCCAGTTTCGGGGTTTCGCCTCTCATCAGCCAGGCTAGCTTGAATCCAGTGGCACAGCGAGCAAGGGACCCACGTCTGGGCATACCTTTGGCCACTTAGGGTGAACATAGTAAACACAAGATGATGAACAGAGTGCTCAAACTTTTCAACCACTCACATCCAGTCATGGATGATGGATCTGCGTTGAATCCATCGTTCTTTCATTCACTATGACACACCAGTTCTTGACCCTCAAATGGGCCGAACAAGGATTATCACAATGAAAATCTTCTACCACAGGATTTAGCACAGGGGATGTTGAACACCAAAACCCTTCTTTACTATAATAATCTGTGAGATTTCATATAACAGAATACCTGCTCACAATGGTAGAAGCTCAAAAAGTTCAGAGGTGTTTAATACTGATTCCCCCCACCGTGCTCGTGAATCACAGTTGCTATTCACTTTGTTATAATTTTAGTAATATATTTAGCCTGTTCCTACGTGCTCACAAATTTGGGCGAATCAAGAAAACACTGAAGGACACTATTTAAATCACTTGATCACAATCACTCCTCTTGGCACGGTCAGGAAATCAAGATAACTACTGAAGTTCCCTGCCTCCACAGAGAGCAAATTTGCCACTATACCCCCCTCTTTGCTTTTCTATTGGTGACTTGATTTGAAATTTGTTTTTATGAAACAAAGGCAATTATATTAAGGAACTTTACAGGTTATGTTATGTTATGTTATTTGAATTTCTAACGCGCACAGCTACTCCTAGGAGTGTCCCGGCGCGAGCATAGAGAAAAAGGTTACTCTGTCTGACGTCAAATGGCAAACACGGCTTAACACAACAACTGACATAAATAAATGTGCAACACAATCTCAGGAAACATTTTTAATATCACGGTGTAAGGACAGACAGTCCCAAAGGGGGCGCTCCACAGCAAAGACACAGGTGCTGTAACCTCAAAGGCACACGTTAATTATTCACAATGCAAAGACAGGCCCAGTTATTCCTAACCTATAAACAATAACCCAAGACAAACGCAAGCATTCCCAATGTTAGGCATTGATAATATCACGAGACAAAAATAAATGACCTCAAACGCAGGCAACAATATTATCACAGTACTGACCCACGTACTGTGTCCCTAAAGGCAGGCACTGATAATATTACAAGTGAAATAGGTAACTACTCAGTGTCAGGCATCAATAATCTTGCAATACCAGTACAAGGAACTAAACATACAGGAACTCCAATGATAAAATCACAACACACACACACACACAGACAACACTAAAGATAGTCAAAACTAATCTAACAGTACAAGAGAGACAGGCATTGTTAATATAAGAAAGAAAGCAAGGAATCTCAAAGACAAGCCTCAATATCACGATACCAATACAAGAAACCTCAAGAACAGGCATCTGCACGGGAAAAACCTATATCACAGCACAAACATACTGACGTATATGCCTTTCGCAAAATATACTGCCAAGTTCACTACAAATCCAGAGGATCGTCTTGTTTAAATAATGGCAGGCAGCCACGTCAACAAATAACAAAAAAAATCAGTGCCACAAAACTAGTATTCGGAGGCCCAATTTCAGACACTAATAAAATACAAATAGAAACAAAAGAAGCCCAACATCAGGACTATTTAACGCAATACTGGAAAACTGCTGTGAAATGCAAATTATAGAGGTAGACTTCAAAAAGGCTGATAGCATAACATAGAATCATTAACAATCAACCATAGCAGACTTCAGTAACTTCACCGTAGAAGCACATTACTTAAACTGCTCAGAGAGTAGTGCAGAAGCTCACAACCCGAGAGTATATTTTTCCTACCGACAAAGGCCGGTACCTTACTATTAGCCATTTGACCAAGTGTAGACATGATGCAAGCAGGTCAACTGACCCTTGAGGGGATTTCTTCATTAAAGTCCATTGCCTCGAGTAAAGGATCACATCTGAGCCCCTCTCCCCCACTGGCAGCGGCCAAGTTTGCAATCTCTGATTTAGAGACTTTTAGACGGATTCAGAAAGATTAACATAGTGTTGGATTAATGCCTCGTAAAAGAGTTGTGCTGAGGGAGCATTTGACGGGTCTGTTCGCGCGCTATCTGGCTCTGGCTCAAGCAGACATGATGTGCCCTTCAATTTTCAGAATTTAAACAATTGAACCCAAAAGAAGCGACCTGGCATGGCAAAAAGCAGAATGGCACCCCCTATTGTGCCATGTGTTGCCCTTCTACCTTTTTACACAGAAAGAATGGAGCCCCCCCGAAAATTAAAGAAAGACTGAACAATCGTCTGTCAGGCTTGATTTACAGAGCTGGCCTTCCGCGGGCACGCCTCGGTGAACATTCTGAATCCCATGATTCCACACTGGTACGCTTTTAGGCAACTCCACAAAGGCACAAAGAGATGAGCAGTAAATAAAAAGGGTGTCTTTTGTGCCATTGTCACTTGGAGCCCCCTGGGTAGAAAAGGAGAACGAGGGTGGGGGCCAGAATAAATTAAGCCTCAAATGCAACCTGAAATGAGTTCGATCTTTCCTGGGAACCCGGCGGAGGTTCTGTCTCGAGCGTGATGGGCGAGCTATGTAGAGGCAGTGCTGACAGACATGGAGCCGGTTCTGTGTCCGAATCGGGACGGTGTTTGAAACTTTCAGCACACTCAGAGTTTCCTCTTGTTCGTCGGCTGCTGGTAATAGGGTCGAAGCAAAATGGAGGTTTGCACCTGGACAAGTGTCCGCATTTGATTGGGTTTGTGAAATGACGTTGCGTAAAATGGACTCCTTAACATATTAGTGAACTCAGTTTTAAGACTTATTGAAAGCCAAGAAGATAGATCAGTGCAAATAATCAACCACTGCCTGGATGTGTATGCAGCCCATAGCAGATGGATCGAATGTTAAGGCAGCTATTGTGCTCACTGTAGATACAGGAAATGGATTTGAAGAAAATATGGCTCCTACTTCACAACGTAAGGATATTACAAATCATTGAGCAACTCTGTGACCATATAGAGGAATACGGCCATTTATGAGGCTACATAATTCCCATAGGAGGTAGTCTCTTGTGCCTGAAAAGTACATCCTACTCTCCCCTCCGACCAACATCTTCCTAATTTAGTATTATTATCTCTTAAAATAGTAGTGAGATTAATTCTGTATAGAAACAAAACTCACACCGGAATTTAGAGTAAATAAATAAAAGAAGCACATGGGGAATAGGTGGCGTCAATTTTCTTTGTGAATGATTGTGATATACTGAACCTTAAGCATTGACTCTTGGACAGAAAAATCAAGGAAAAAAATCAACGTACAGAAATGTACTTGATTGTCAAAATATGTTAAATGCAAAGCCCAGTTAGTTGTTTTATTATGCTTTGAATGGAAGAGGGCTGCACTGAATCCCAGTAAAAGTGCAGTAAGATACTAACATAACATTAACAAAGTCACTGGGTTTTACCTTTGTATAATTAAAAGTTTTTCTCAAGCTTCACTAACACCCATTAAAAGAGGTTACGTGAAACAGCAGTGCAGTCTCTCTCAGATACAGAATATGCAAGTGCTGCAAGAGCTGCAGAACTAAATTAAAACGCTCAAAGACTAGGGGCCTGATTCACAAAGGTAAACTTATACTTTTGTGTAAGTTTAGGATTGTTTCCTAGTTACTAAGGTATTTTATGAGTAGGATCTTTATGACTGAGGCATTTCCAAATATGATGTCCTATCTTTTTGTGTGCGGAGGCTCCGCAGTTGTAAAGATACTACTCATAAAATACCTTTGTGAATAGCAAACAATCGTAAACTTACACAAAAGTGTAAGTTTACATTTGTGAATCAGGACCAATAACCGTATTAGACAGGTGCACAAGAGCGAACAGGAAAATAATCTAAAAATTATATAGGAACAACATACAGACATGGCTTTAAACGAACAACCATATTGGTAGTGGTAAAGTGAAAGGGTGCAATCAACAGTTGTCCAAATAAAAAAAGTGTACTTGAGGATCAGTGTTAGAAGTGGCATTCCTGGTCGGCTGAGTTAGGCCCCCAGATCAGGCAGGAACCACCACTCTAGTCAGGGTAAGCTAGATACACAAAAAGATAACATCTACTCACCCTCCGGTAGCGTAGCTTGGCACAGAGCAGTCAGGCATATGTACCAAGGCAATGTGTAAAGTATTTGTGCAACAGACAAACACAGTGACACAATGAATACACCACAAAAAGACTCCACACAGGATTAGAAAAATAGAGAATATACATCTGAGCAAAATCAGACCAAAACAACAAAACTCTAAGCAGTTGAAGTCGAGATATGAAGTTTTAAAGATTAAATACAAAAAATAGTGCTCAGAAGTCACTAGCGGTCAAAAGGTTACCTGAGGTCACAAGGGAGCAATGCAAATCCAAATTTCAGACTAACCTTGATCAACGGCAGGCCGGCTACAGGACACAGACAGGTCCTGCTGAAAAAATACCTTGGATAGAACTTTTGTTGAGAGTCTACTGCCTCATTGTCAAGCCACACAAAGGAGGTCCAGCATCGTCGTTGAGCTCCGTTGAAGTGAATGCAATGCATCATTGTCAAACGTCGTAGAGTGTCGTCATTGAGCCATGTAGTCTGGAGAGCCACCATCATCAGGCAGCCTCTGCGTCAAAGAGCGATGCAATGCAATTTCTAATGTAGTCAATGTATTGCGTCGATTCACTTGTGAAGCCCAGAGCTGGGAGTGGTCACCTCAGGCAAGGGTAGGATTCACAGAAGGCAGAGTCCAGCAGCACCAGCAAAATTGGTGAAAGTCTTTTGGGTCCCTGAGACTTCAGAAAACAGAAGAGAAGCCAGAAATACCTTGGAGATCACTTGGAGGGAAGGCAGAGTCCTTCCAGCAGAGTCAAGGAGCAGCAGGCCACAGGGAACAATCAGAATGGCAGTCCTTACAGAAAATCAGTCCAATTGAGTCCTTTAAGCAGCACAACAGTCCTTCTGACAGAGGTTCAGTTCAAGATCCAGAAGTGTCTGATTTTAAGGAGTCAGAGACCCAGTACTTAAACCCAAGAGTGCCTTTCGTGTAGTGGGTGACTTGAAAAGAACTCTCTGAAGTGCACAAGGATCCCTTTCAACCCAGTCTGACTACCAGGCTAACCCAAGGGGGTAAATCAGTGCTCTGTGTGTGGATAGGACAGTACCTATTGAAGTGTAAGTGTCAGCCCCTCCCATTACTCCCTGCCCAGGAAGACCAATCAGAATGCACATAAATGCAGATGAATTCTCAAAATGCAAATGAGCCTCACCTTCCTGTGCTTTTGGCTGTCTAGAGGGAATACACAAAGTGTAACTGTCACCCAGCCCAGATGTGTATTGGAGACAGGCTGTCAGGCACAAACAGTAGTAAGGTCAGAGAAATGTCCACTTTCTAAAAAGGCTTTTCTAAAACTGTAAGGTTAAATCCAACTTCACCATTAAGGAGGATTTATCATTACCATTCCAAACATATCAAACATGAAAAGCTACTCCTCTCTGATCAGTTATTACAGCTTAAAAGTCTATTAAGGAATTCCTAATGAAAGGAGAGCATGGTGGACGGCTTATGGCTGCCTGCACACTCTCCAGGAAGAAAGGGATACGTGTTGTGGAGGGAGAACGCTGGAGGAGGATGGCCCAGGAAGTGAGGAAAGCCCGTAGGCTTACTTCCATGGTTGTCAGGAGGGGAGGGAACAATTACGGTGGCAACAGCTTCGCCAGTCCAGTGTTTCATGTCACTGTTTGTGCCTGTAATTCTTTTGTATGGTTGGGCTGGAGCATAGCACATGGGGCAGTAAAAAGCAAGTCATTCTTAAAGGGCTTATCATTATAGACGGAGGCTTGGAGAAGGTGAGTGAAGACGACAGGGGTCTGGCTAATGAGGTGGAAGGCACAGAAGCCAAACAGATACACATTGAGGAGTGCAGGGGGAGTTGGTGGTGGTGACATTAGCCTACCTAAGGAGCAACCCCCGCAAGAAAAGAAAGTCTAGGTGGGTCCTGTAAAAGGAAAAGCAAAAGCCCAGAGGGAGGGTGTGAAAAACCCTTTTCTACTGGAGGAGGCGTGGATTGCACCCTCCCCAGAGCTCCAAGGGATACGCAGGCCCCCTCAATCTTGGAGGTTGGGTTTAAGCCTACCTCCAAGATTTAAGACCCTAAAGATTACCCCCTCTCTTAGGTCTTACTTCAAGTTGCATGAAAAAAGGCCTGAGATTGAGAAGGGCCTTCTATCTCATGAAACCCCACAAGTTTCAACTCCAGGTCCGGATCAACAGTCGTTATGGTAATGGATAAGGAACTCAATGATATACAGAGAATTCAGGGTCAAGATCACAGTCTGAAGACGGGAGGTGCCTCAGATTCCGGTCTGTCCAAATCGATACCAATGTCTAGCAAAAGATGACTCTATTGAGACTGCAGGCAAGGGAAGTGAATTGGAAGGAGTCAATCTTAGTAAAATGTTTGTAGCTCCAGGAGAAACCAGACAAGAACATAATCCTACAGTCATCCTGGAGGGAAAATCCCAGTTAGAGTTAATTTCACAAAATCTCGCAGGCCGCGATCCCCAACCAACTCTTTGGAACAGCTAATTAAACTCTTGCTGAGGAGGTTAGAAGTGGGTTTGCTTCATCTCAAGCTATCCAAAAGGAGATCCAGGTTGTCTGTGAGGGGCTTGCTGAGAAGCTTGAGTCTTTATCTCAAAGGACACATGCATTAGAGTCCTCAGTTGGAGAACTACAAGAGAATATGACAAACTTGAATCCTTAGAGAATAATGCAAGGGTAAATAACATCAGGGTGCTGAATGTCCCGGAAGGAAGTGAGAGGGAGGATATAAAAGCATGCATAGTTGAGTTGCTTAAGTTCAGTGCCGCTTGATAAGGTTCATCAGAAACTCTGACCCAGGATATTCAGAGGGTCCATTGAGACCCCTACAGCAAGAATGCAAACAGAATAATGCCACATAGAATCTTAGTGAACTTCCTTACATATTCCATCAAGGATACAATTTTGAATACAGCCCTGAACGCAGGTTCAATAATTGGGAAGGGGTTCTCATTCAATGTTAGATCTGATACTTCTCAAACCACTTTGTATAGGCAGTGGGAACTAGGGAAATGAATGGATGAATTTAAAAAGCTGGGAGGGACTGTCCAATTAAAACTCCAGGCCACTCTACGCATGATGATAAACAATAAAATGCACAATTTGAGAGATTATGAAGAAGCAGAGATCTTACTTGAGAAGCTTAGGTCGATTCAAGTATGATTATAGATCTCATGGAAAAGAGCCAGGGCTGGGTCATCAAGCTTCCTTTGATCTGCTTTTTCTTTTCTAGATAATTGTTTTATTTCTCTCTTGTTATATCTGTATTTTCTTTCTTCATATGATATTCTTATTAGTTCTTCTTCACTTTTAATTTGGTGGTATTAACTGGATTCCCTTGATTCCTAGTAAGGCCAAAATGGTGAGGTTAGCCAAAGAGAGTAGGTGTAGGGTTCTCCAGGGATGGGGAGGAGAGAAGAGGGAGGTTTGGCGTACATAGGGTGGGAAGCCTAGATGGAAAAAACTAAAAAAATATTCCTTTTGCCTTGATTGTCCTCCAAGGAAATAAATTACTAAAGACGGCAAGATACAGATAGGCAGTAAAGAAACCAAATCCTGTACTGGAACATTAACGGGTTGCAGGTAAGAGGTTGGGAAGCCGAAATTCTTTAATATCTGAGGGATACCCCAGCCCAAATTTTTATACTTCAGGAGTCACACTTGTCTAAAGCTGAATGTTTAGATTTCTTCAAAAATCAGAAGTGGTTACAGCAATTGGTGTGTTCAGAAAAAACGTGTCCTACGAAAGAGGTGATCATCTTAAGTGAACAGAGGTTTCTTTTTTAGATTGGAAAGTGGATAAGTTGGGTAGATGGGCCATTGCAACATTGAAAATACATGATAGTATTTATACGTTGGGAGCGATATTATGGTCCGAACCTTGGGCCCGATTCAAAGAACTAACTTAAGACAAAATCCTAAACTTACTACTTATTCACAGAAGGAACTTACTCATTTCGGTATTCACAGAAGATAGGAGTCCTAACTTTAGGACTCCTAAATGCCTTCTGTGAATACTGAAAGTCTTAAACTTAGGATTTTTCTCAGTTTAGGAGTAGTAAAGTTAGGACTCCTAACTTTAGGACTCCTAAATGCCTTCTGTGAATACTGAAAGTCTTAAAGTTAGGATTTTTCTCAGTTTAGGAGTAGTAAAGTTAGGACTCCTAACTTTAGGCCTCCTAAACTGAGAAAAATCCTAACTTTAAGACTTTTGATATTCAGAGAAGGCATTTAGGAGTCCTAAAGTTAGGAGTCCTAACTTTTCTACTAATGAACTGAGAAAAATCCTAACTTTAAGACTTTCGGTATTCACAGAAGGTTAGGACTCCTAACTTCTGTGAATACCGAAATGAGTAAGTGCCTTCTGTGAATACCAAAATGAGTAAGTGCCTTCTGTGAATACCAAAATGGTAGTAAGTTTAGGATTTTGTCTTAAGTTAGTTCTGTGAATCGGGCCCATAGACAACATAGAACCCTTACATACTGTGAGTCAGAGTTGATCACCTCCCATCATTCTGTCTGAAGGTTTTAATGTAGTGAGATTACCATTTGGATAGATCTAATAATAGCAGATCAATGTTCTGCCATAAAATGCATGTGTACATCAGATACCTTATGAAACAATTTGGCCTTTGTGATATCTGGAGAGAGATGCATGCTAGTGAACAGGGGTATACTTTTCACAACAAAAAATAAAATCACCATTCTAGGATTGATTATTTCTTGTTAGACAATTCTCTAAGAGCGGATGTTAAAGAAGTGAGACATTTAGCCGCTCATTTGGCTGATCATGTGGCAGTGATATTAGAGTTAATAATTGAATTAGGGAGAAAGGTGAGAAGACACACCCTAGATCACTCTTTATTAAATGATCAGGCCTTAATACAGTTGAATTGTTTTAGATTAATAGTACATCAGCAGTCAAACATATAGTTTGGGACACGTTCAAAGCTTATATAGGGAAGGTTTGATCAGTTTACCTGCACAAAAGGCCAAGCAGTATAGAAAAATGGTTGAAGATCTGGAGCAAGAGATAGTGTTACTAGAAAAAAGTGCAGGGAGCTAACGGACAAAGAAGACTCAACTGAGAGGTGGCAAAAAGAAATCCAAGAGCTGAAACTTAGTTTTATCACTATTCTGAAAAGAAGAGTTTGGGCACGCTGGGAAGCTAGCAAATTAGCACACTTTGAGTATAGTGAGAACGCGGGGAAACTCCTGGCATGGAAGACTAAGGCAGAATTGACAAGAATGGAGATAAGTAAGATAAAGTGTAATAGAGTGGGGAATCATTTAAGAGAAGCTCAGTAAGTGGAGCAAGCCTTCGTGGAATTTTTTGAAACCTTGTATTCAGAGGATTTGTGGGTGTCGGAGGATCAGGTTAATAGTTGGTTGGATGGGCAGATCATGGGGAAACTTTCAATGGAAGAAAAAGAAACCCTCAGTGAAGAGATAACCCAGAATGTGGTATTGTCGCTGATTACAAAATTCAAAAAAGGTAAAGCATCCGGGCCTGATAGGCTATCTAATTAACTTTATTTAAAATTAAGTGAACTAAAGAGGTCTATGCCATAGATACACGAGGAATACTCTCCGTGTAATACTACTTTGAATCTAAAAATATACAGATACTGCGGTATAGTATCATCCACACAGAGCCAGTTACGCGGATGGAATACACTCTTTATTCTGTTTGGAACACTCAACAGCCCTGAAGATCGATGAAACACATGTTTGCTGAACCGTGTTAATTGCTGAATTAATATATGCTGACTTCATGAATTTAATTGAACATTGGCTGTATGAAAAAGATTACCGGTTTTACATGAGAAAACTGCGACTTTGGATTTCATGTGACCCGAACAGATGATGTTGGATTAAAGTGGACATTTATACCGTTTTTGGTTTTACAGCATTATTGGACTATAAAAATGTGCTTGAATTGGAATATTGGTAAGTGAAATATTATGCCAGGTATTGACTCAGTTTTTCGCAGAGATTTGGGAAAAAGGAGCTTCGCCAAACAAAATCCTGGGAGGAAGCAGTAGTCACCTTAATTCTAAAACCAGGAAAAGACCCAGGGTCTTGTGAATCTTATAGACCAATTTAACTTTTGAATTGTGACTATGAGCTCTATGCCAGCATCCTGGCTAGTAGACTGAGTAATGTAATAGGAGGGCTGATAGCAGAGGACCAAAAGGGCTTAATGAAAGGTAAACTGATGCACCATCTAAGCCATGAGCTAAAAGGGACAATTGATTTGGCAACAGAAAATAAAGTACCTTTGGCAATTATTACACTTGACGCCACCAAGGCTTTTGATAGGGTGAATTGGCAGTATCTATACACCGTGTTGAGACATTATAATATGGGAAATACATTCTGCAGGGTCATACGGGGCATTTATATGGCTTCTTTGGCAAAAAACTTGTTGAATGGTAATCTTGCATCAAGTTTTAAGATAACAAGGGGGACCAAACAGGGCTGCCCCCTCTCCCTGCTGCTTTTTAATTTATATATCAAACCCTTCACTGAAACGATCAGGTACGAACAAGTGATTGTCCCCTTTTCCTATGGTACTTGGTTAAAAAAGTTTCCTCATATGCTGACAATGTAATAGTACACACACAAGATTTGGCTCCGTCTTTGGAAAGCCTAGATATCCTGGTTGCAGAATTTGGGAAGGTGGCTGGGTATGAGGCTAACTCCTCCAAGACAGAGGTGATGGTGTGGAATACATGTGAATACCATAGGCTGATAAAAATGGTACCAAAATATTTGGGCATAAAGGTTGTTCGATCTTTAGAAAAATCGGCAGAATTAAATTTTCACAAGACGATGGTAGGAACAAACAGGTTATTACTTAGTTGGTCACATCTTCCACTATTGATACTTGGGAGGACTAATCTAATTAAAATGACAATACTACCGAAATTCACATTTCTTTTTAACATGATACCCCTCCATTTTAAGAACACATAGCTGCAAAAGCTTCATGGTATAATAGACTAATTTAAATGGGCATCTAAGGGCACAAGAATCGTAAGACGGAAGTTGCGAAACAAGCATGATAAAAGGGGCATTGCACTGCCTGATTTTCAATTATATGCATGGGCTTTTCAGTTAAAAAACTTTAAGAGTTTTCTATCCAAAAAGGGTGGGTCAGGGAGAGACCAGCTTTGGGATGCCCTGCTAAATGAAGTGGAAAATGGTGACTCCAAATTCATGTATACATTTGTGGATCAGATGTACTTTAAAAAATATAAGGCTAAAGGTGTGGGCCCAGATTTGGCATGCAACAAATCTGTCATATCATAACTGGTATGTGTCAATATGGGACTCTCCGGGCTCCCTGGAATATCTGAAAGACAGGCTGGCGGTGAATTTAAGGGGAGCAGGTATCACTGAATGGGACCAGATTCTTCAACAGGGGCAGATCTGCCTTTGGGGACAGTTCCAACAAGTAACCAACAAGACATGTCTAAGTTTTAATTCCTCCAACTACAGAGCTGGGCCCGATCTGTGGAAGAAAACAAAGGTGTTACTAATGAGTTGCAAGAACACTTGATTAAAAATGCGCAACGAAAGAAGGTGGTGGCAAACTGGTACGAGTTAATTATGAATAACTCAGAGAGAGGGCAGAGTACACCCAACTACCTATGGGGAGGAATTATATCGGATATAAGTCTCGACCAATTTTGGCAAGTATCCTTTCAGTTATTATATAGGGTAGTTAAACCAGCATATCTAAGATGGAACCATCTTTTTTCCCTCCACAGAGCCTGTTGGTCACCAAAATGGCTAGCAAAATTGAAGGGGGTTAATGTGGTATGCTGTAAGAAGTGTGGCATAAAAAACACAGATGATGTCCATATGTTTGTATCCTGCCCAATATTCAGCACTTCTGGAAGGATGTTTGTAAGTTTGTGAATGACCTCTTACATACTCAAATTGAGGTAAGCCTTGAATTGATCATTTTTGGGCTACCACCAAAAGATGGAGATCATTTGGATTATGGCAATAAATTGACATTTTATTTAATTTTATTGGGAAGAAGGTAGATTTGTAAATATTGGATTTATCCGAAATCCCCCTCAAAATCAGAATGGCTCGATTCAGTATTTTATGTTCATAGGATAAATCTGAACCGTTCCTCTTCCAAAAAATTGGCTAAGTTGTGGGATCCTTTGACTACCTGGTTGAGAAGGAATGATGGAAGATAATTCTTGAGTTTAATTACAAAGGGTTAGAGTTGGTACTCTGTCAAATGGGTCAGATGATTTTAGCCATCTGGGAAGAGGACAATGAAGTTAACACTCTTTTTCCAAAATGCTGTCATCTCAAAGGTTTCCTTGGAGGGGAGGGAAGAGTACCAAGACAGAAGGGAAACTTGAAGGTTTCAGTCTGAAACAAATATGGCAAACGAGGACAAAAAATAGGATTTCTCAATGCTGACATATGAGAGGGGTAGGCCTCACAGTAGTTAAAAGTTAAACAAGCTCTTTCTCACAACCAGGACATGCAAAAGACAAAAGTACATGCCCTACCTTTTACTTACATAGAACCCTGCCATGGGGGTGACTTATATGTAATAAAAGGAAAGTTTAAGGCTTGGCATGTAGTTATAAATTCCAAGCCAGGGCAGCTGATGTGGCCTAAGGGCTAGAGCGGTTGACCTCAAAGCTGGGGAACTGGATTCGAGTCTCGACATAGACACTCAACATCCTGTGATTCTGGGTGAATCACCTAATCTCCCCGTGCCTAACAAAAATAAATGAATGAGTCCATCTGTAACGCAACTGGTGCTCATGTATAGCGCTCTGATACCTTTGGGTCACGTTTGCGCTATACAAAACTCTGAAAACAAAAACAAAAAAATTTAAGTGGCAGTAAACTGCACAAACAGGCACTGCAGCAGGCCTGAGCCCGGTTTGAAAGGCTACTGTGTGGGTGGCACAATGAGTGTTGCAGGCCCACTATTAGCATTTGAAGTAAAGGTCCTGGGTATATGGTATACCACTTTACAAGGGACTTACTGTTAGATCTGGGGGTCTCTAGTTGGCAGAGGTATTCACCTTAGACTAAATAGGGACCCTTGCTTCTAGTAAGGGTACAGGGACACACACGGTAGATAACCCCTGCTCACCCTCTAGGTAGCTTGGCTCGAGCAGACAGGCTTATCCCCCAGGCAATGTGTAAGGTATTTGCACGTAGACACCACAATGACCCCTCCTCCGCACACCACAAACTTAGACCACACAGGTGAGTTATATCAAAAATAATATATCTTTATCTAGGTTCTGCAGTCGAAATCAAGCATCATAGGTTTACACAATAGTCGCTTTCTTAGTTGGTCGGGATCGTCAGACGATCGTCTCTAGTCTCTTGAGTGATTCGATACTCACTGAGAATGAATCAGTTTGTAGGCTCTCGATGTTTTTAGGCAGCTATGTTGCTCCGGCGGTGTCACTGCGCTCGTTATACAAGCGCTCCTCGGGCTGTTCGGTGCAAGGATTCCACAACTCCCTCGACGAGCCCCCAGTGACGATGTCGACGTCACCGGAGTCAGCCACTCACAGCGCGGCTTCGTAGAGCAGGGAAATACGACTCTCGATCTGCTTCAGGCCTCCGGGTCGCGGCAAGGCACGTGCCGATGAGCACGTCGATCTTCTTGATGCGGCAACCGGTGTCGGGCCCGGCTCGGTGTGGTACTCTCCAGCAAGACAGAGAGCAGCCAGCCCACCTCACAGGCAGATGTTGAGAAGCTTGGTAGAACAGTCCACGGTCCCTGCGGCACACAGCAGCGCAGGTGGGACACAGCAGAGTCTTGAGTTCTTGGCAACCTTTCTATCCCTGGGTTGCGAAACAGGAGGCCAGCTCTTCTCAGGCCCTTGGAGATTCAGGTGAAGACACAGCACACAGCAAAGTCTTGTTTGGTCAAGTGGATAGGGTCAGCACACAGCAGGGCCCCTTCTTCTCCTTAGCTTCAGTTGTACGCCAGAACAGGTCAGCCTTTAGAGCACACAGCACGGCAATCTTCCTTTAGTTCTTCAGCGGTCCGTCTTTCAGCAGAGGTTCCTCTCGATGGTCGAATCTAAAAATCTGTTGTCAGGGGTCTTGTACTTATACCCCTAGAAGTCTTTGAAGTCTTTGTGCAAGTGGGTCCTGAGCCCGGTCTGATCCAGTTCTGGGTGTTGCTGGAGCACTTTGTTTTCCTGGCTCCTACATTCTTTTCAGAGCGAGGGGCAAGGTCGTCAGCCGCCCAGCAGGAGGTGGAGCCAGCAGAGTGGCAGGCAGGCACAGCCCTATTCAATCCCAGGTGCTATCTCCTCCCTCCACTCTCCTTGCGATTGTCGCCATTCAGCAGAGGGCTGACTCAGCCAACCTCCCGGGGGATCCCCAGCCCCTGTCACTCTTAAACCAGACAGTCAATCCACAAGCGCGCCCAGGCACACAGAAGGGTCAGACAAGAGAACAGCTACTCTCTAAAAAGTACTGTTCTCCAACTCAGGATTTAAAAACAATCTCTCCTAAAAGATGTGTTATTAAATGCTGAGCTCAGGGATATCAAACACTCATGTCTTATCTTGTTCGTATGAGAAGATAGGCGGATAGCCATTGGCACACGCCTCCCTCATGTTAGCCTATGGAACAAGATAGCCTTGCAGTAGTGAACACACAAAATGGCCGGTGTTCACTACCAGAACATGTTACCTGCACTAGTACATGCTCTACCTTCTACATACACTGCACCCTGCCCAGGGGGGTACCTTGGGCCTTCCATAGGGATGACTGACGTGTATGAAAAGGGAAGGGTTAGGCCCGGCCAGTGTGGACACTGGCCAGGGGGACATGGCAGTCCGGGGACTGCAGGCAGGCCTGCGGCGGCAGGCCTGAGACACTGTTTTAGGGCTACACAGGTGGGTGGCGCAATCAGCGCTGCAGACCCACTAGTAGCATCCGTCATCACCAGCCCTGGCACACACAGTGCACTTTACTAGGGACTTCATGGTGATACAGATATGCCAATCAGGTATATCCAATCAATACGATATTTTACACAGGGAGCACTTACACTCTGGCACTGATTAGCAGTGGCAGAGTGTCCAAAGCATCTAAACCAGCAAAACGAAATCCAGCACAGCATCAAAAATCCATGTAGCAGAGGCAAAAGATAGGGGAAAAACCCACGCCAAGGATGTCAGGTCTAACACGTGTCCCCTCCAGCTGAAAGCGGGGAGAACTACCCACCCTCTTGGGAGTTCTCATCGCTAAGGCGGAAAAACCTGGACAGACCATCAGCATTGGCGTGCTCTGTACCGGGACGGTGTTCCACCGTAAAGTCCATTCCCTGTAGGGAGATGGACCACCTCAACAGTTTTGGATTCTCACCCCTCATCTGCATTAACCATCTGAGGGGCCTGTGGTCGGTCTGAACACGGAAGTGAGTCCCAAACAGGTAGGGCCTCAGCTTCTTCAGGGCCCAGACCACAGCAAATGCTTCCCTTTCAATAGCGCTCCACCTCTGTTCCCTGGGAAGTAGCCTCCTACTAATGAAAGCTACGGGTTGGTCCCCGCCCTCGTCGTCCATCTGTGAGAGTACTGCTCCCACGCCTTGCTCTGAAGCGTCTGTCTGCACTACGAACTCACTCGAAAAGTCAGGTGCCTTAAGCACCGGTGCTGTGCACATTGCAGTTTTCAGGGCATCAAAAGCAGTTTGACAGGCCTCGGTCCAATTCACTTCCCTGGGCTGATTTCTAGAGGTTAGTTCCGTCAAGGGGGCAACAATGGTGCCATATCCCTTGATGAACCGTCTGTAATACCCGGTGAGTCCTAGAAAGGCTCTCACCTCTGTCTGCGTCTTGGGGGGTTCCCAAGCCAGAATGGTATCGATCTTCGCCTGTAGGGGCGCCACCTGGCCGCTCCCCACCTGGTGTCCCAAATACACCACCGATCCCTGCCCTATCTGGCACTTACTAGCCTTGATAGTGAGGCCTGCCTTCTGCAGCGCCCTCAACACTTCACAGAGGTGTTGCAAGTGTTCGTCCCAAGTGGAGCTGAACACAGCAATGTCATCCAGGTATGCGGCGCTGAATTGCTCCAGCCCGGTCAGTACCCGGTTGACCAGTCTCTGGAAGGTGGCAGGGGCATTTTTCAATCCAAAGGGCATGACGCGAAACTGGAAGTGCCCCTCTGGTGTTGAAAATGCCGACCTCTCCTTTGCCCCGTCAGTTAAGGCAATCTGCCAGTACCCCGAAGTCAAATCGAAGGTGCTGAGGTACCGGGCAGCTCCTAACCGATCCACGAGCTCATCAGCTCTGGGGATGGGGTGCGCGTCAGTCTTGGTGACCGCATTGAGCCCGCGGTAGTCCACGCAAAACCGAAGTTCTGACGGGCCACCGGGTGTAGCAGATTTCTTGGGAACGAGGACCACTGGGCTAGCCCAGGGACTGCTAGAGGGCTCAATTACCCCTAACGCCAACATCTTGGAAACTTCTTCCTTGATGCTGGCCCTGACCTTGTCAGCTACTCTGTAAAACTTCTGTTTCACAGGCAGGCTATCTCCAGTGTCCACATCATGGACGCACCAATTGGTGACACCTGGTGTCAGGGAGAACAGGGAGGCAAACTGACCCAACACCTGGCGACAGTCGCTCTGCTGCTCCGGGGTCAGTGTGGGCGAGAGGACCACACCATCTACTGACCCGTCTTGCTCCTTCGCTGCCAGGAGGTCAGGGAGTGGATCACTATCCTCTTCCCCACCGTCATCTGTAGCCATGAGCATCGTCACTTCAGACCTCTCGAAGTGGGGTTTGAGGCGGTTTACATGCAAGACTCTAAGGGGCTGCCTAGGAGTCTTCATGTTGATCAGGTAGGTCACCTCACTCTTGCGCTCTACCACCTCATATGGCCCGGTCCATTTGTCGCGGAGCGCACAAGGCTCCACCGGCGCCATTACCCACACTTTCTGCCCGGGATGAAACTCTACCAGAGTGGTATTCTGGTCGTACCATCTTTTCATCTCCTCCTGGCTGGCTTCTAGGTTCTCCTGAGCGAGCTTCCTGAAGCGCTGTGTTTGGTTGCGGATGGCCAGCACATAGCTGAACACATCCTGGGGGGTTTTCCCACGGGATTTCTCCCACCCCTCCTTCACCAGTGTGAGAGGTCCTCTAACAGGGTGGCCATACAGCAGTTCAAAGGGGCTGAACCCTAAGGACTTCTGAGGCACCTCCCTGTAGGCAAACAACAGGCATGGTAACAAGACGTCCCACTTCCGTCTCATGGGCTCCGCTAGACCCATAATCATACCTTTCAGGGTGCGGTTGAACCTTTCAACCAACCCGTTTCCTTGAGGGTGGTAAGGAGTGGTGAACTTATAAGTTACTCCACACTCCTCCCACAGAGACTTCATATACCTAGAGATGAAGTTGGTACCCCAGTCGGAGACCACCTCTCGAGGGAACCCCACGCGGGAAAAGATCCCCATCAATGCACGGCCCACCACGGGTGCTGTGATTGTCCTGAGAGGGACTGCTTCCGGGTACCGAGTGGCGTGATCCACCAAGACCAGGATAAACCTGTTGCCTAAGGCGGTCTTGGGATCCAGGGGCCCTACGATATCAATGCCCACCCGCTCGAAAGGGGTGCTCACTACAGGAAACGGCTGGAGGGGCGCCACGCACTTCCCTCCGCTCTTGCCACTGGCTTGACAGGTTTGGCATGACTTACAAAAGGTACCGACGTGCTTCTTCATCTGGGGCCAGTAGAAGTGGGTGACAAGCCTGTGATAGGTCTTGTCTTGCCCCAGATGTCCTGCGAGAGGCACGTCGTGAGCCAGACCCAGTAAGAAGTTCCTGAAGCGCTCGGGTACCACCAGCACACGGGCTGCACCGGGCTCAGCGAACTTAGGCTCACTATACAGTAAGTCATCTTCCCAGTAAATCAAATGTTCCTTGGACCCTAGGCCTGCTGCCTGGTCTGCAGCCTGCTGCCGCACACCAATGAGAGAAGGGCACTCCTTCTGAGCCTGGCAGAATTCCTCCCTGGAGGGGCCACCCTCTTGCTGCCAATGGGTCAGCTCAGGCAACTCCCCCAGTTCGGCCACCTGCTCCCCTGTAGGTTCCAGGGCGTCCCCCTCAGGTTCTGCTTCCTCCTGGACCGTGGGAACAGTGGGGGCTGGTTTCCCGCGCCCTCTGCCCCTTCCTCTCCTGGCAGGTTCCTGGGCCATTGTTCCAGGCTCCAGTTCTACTAATCCACCCTTACTGGCTGTCATGGCACGTGTGGATACACAGATCCACGCTGGCAGTCCTAACATTTCCAAGTGAGTTCTGTGCTCTACGTCCTTCCATGGAGAACTCTCCAGGTCGTTACCCAACAGACAATCTACCGGCAAGGCATCACTGACACAGACTTCCAAGGTACCAGAGACTCCCCCCCATGTAAAGGGAACACGCGCCATCTTGCAGAGGCGAACTGAAGTGTCAGCTGCCACTACTGGGCGGAGCACATTGGGAATTACCTGCTCTTCAGACACCCACTGACACCTGACAGATGTCACACTAGCCCCGGTGTCTCTCAGAGCCTCTATCTCCCTCCCATTGATGGTCACCTTTTGCCCGTATTTCTTAGTGTTAGCGGGTATCAAGGTATCCTGGACCATCTCTTGGTCTCCTAACGAGACAAGGGTCATCATAGCTAATCCCTCTTCCCCACTGGAAATCAAATCCCCTCCCAAAGCTACACTAGCTAACCCTGGGACTGGAGCAGCAGCTGGTGCTGGGGGTTTATTAGGACATTTAGGGGCGATGTGCCCCACTTCCCTACAAGCATAGCAAGTAGGCGGTGGTCTGTTGCCCTTAGGGGGCCAAGACCTCTTCGGCTTGGGGGCTTGGGACTCCTTCTCCTGGGAACTGTTTTGGGGCCCTTTAGAGAACTCCTTACTGTTACCCTTGTCCTCCCCACCTTTCTGCTGGGGACCCTGTCCACCCTTGGCTAGCATACTTACCACCCCTTTGTTGACCCTGGTGCTAGTCCAGCGGTCTGCCTCTTTAGCAAGCTCGCTGGGATCAGTTAACTTGCTGTCTAAAAGATGCTGGCGCCGCTCTGGAACACATAGACTACTCAAGTGCTCCCAACTAATCAAGTGACACAACCCCACATAATCAGTAACTTTGCTGCCCTTTATCCAACCTTCCAGTGCACGCGTGTACATACTCACACACTCCACCCACGTACTCGAATCAAGTTTCTTGAAGTTCCTAAACTTCTGTCGGTACTGTTCTGGTGTAAGCCCATACCTGAGGCATAAGGCCTCCTTCATAGTGGGGTAGGTTAAGGTCCCTGCTGCTTCCAAGGGTGCTAAAACATCCCTCCCAGAGGCCTCAAAATGCTTCCACAAACCTGCTCCCCAACTTTTCTCAGGCACTTCATTCATCTTCAAGGCAAGCTCATAGGATCTAAACCACGCATAGATATCCTCACCCCTCTGATAATTCTGCACCAAATCTTTCGGTATGTATACTTTACCCGCCTGTACTGGTTGTGCGCTGCCACCATTCGGACTGGATGCCACCTGTTTGGCTTTAATGTCCAGCTCCCTCATGCTCAACTCATGAGCCAACTGGAGTTTCTTCTCTTCCAAAGCAAGAGCATTCCTCCTCTCCTCCGCCTCTTTCTCACTGTCAAGGCGCAGTTTCCTTTCTTCCGCTTGAGCTTTGAGCTTAAAAAGTTCAATCTCATGGGCTCTAACCCTCTGGTTTTCCTCCAGCTCCTCTGGAGAGAGGCTCCTACTGGAATGGGCGCTGCCAGCCCTAGACGCTGGCCTATTCACTGGTAGATCATCGGATCCAAATCCGTGCTCCGGTGTGCCATCCCCTTCCGTAGTTTCCTCGGTTGCGCCATTCTTGGCCTCCCACCAGGCCCTTAGAGCTTTCTGTAGCTCCGTCTTGTTGGCGCTGCCCTTCGCTGGGCATCCAAGCTGCTTGCAGAATTGCTTTAGTTGCTCCTTCTTATACTCGAGCAACTTTTTCACTTCAAATTGCAATTCCGACTCCTCACCTACTCCATTCAGAGACATGATGCTTCGTCGATCCTCCAAGAATAGTCTTCGTAAAAACTTCGTGCGATGCAACTGCTTACTAGATTAGTGATGTACAAAGAATCACTGCAGGTCAAGTGCAAATACTGGTTCTAATCCGCACCGCTGACCACCAATGTTAGATCTGGGGGTCTCTAGTTGGCAGAGGTATTCACCTTAGACCAAATAGGGACCCTTGCTTCTAGTCAGGGTACAGGGACACTCACGGTAGATAACCCCTGCTCACCCTCTAGGTAGCTTGGCTCGAGCAGACAGGCTTATCCCCCAGGCAATGTGTAAGGTATTTGCACGTAGACACCACAATGACCCCTCCTCCGCACACCACAAACTTAGACCACACAGGTGAGTTATATCAAAAATAATATATCTTTATCTAGGTTCTGCAGTCGAAATCAAGCATCATAGGTTTACACAATAGTCGCTTTCTTAGTTGGTCGGGATCGTCAGACGATCGTCTCTAGTCTCTTGAGTGATTCGATACTCACTGAGAATGAATCAGTTTGTAGGCTCTCGATGTTTTTAGGCAGCTACGTTGCTCCGGCGGTGTCACTGCGCTCGTTATACAAGCGCTCCTCGGGCTGTTCGGTGCAAGGATTCCACAACTCCCTCGACGAGCCCCCAGTGACGATGTCGACGTCACCGGAGTCAGCCACTCACAGCGCGGCTTCGTAGAGCAGGGAAATACGACTCTCGATCTGCTTCAGGCCTCCGGGTCGCGGCAAGGCACGTGCCGATGAGCACGTCGATCTTCTTGATGCGGCAACCGGTGTCGGGCCCGGCTCGGTGTGGTACTCTCCAGCAAGACAGAGAGCAGCCAGCCCACCTCACAGGCAGATGTTGAGAAGCTTGGTAGAACAGTCCACGGTCCCTGCGGCACACAGCAGCGCAGGTGGGACACAGCAGAGTCTTGAGTTCTTGGCAACCTTTCTATCACTGGGTTGCGAAACAGGAGGCCAGCTCTTCTCAGGCCCTTGGAGATTCAGGTGAAGACACAGCACACAGCAAAGTCTTGTTTGGTCAAGTGGATAGGGTCAGCACACAGCAGGGCCCCTTCTTCTCCTTAGCTTCAGTTGTACGCCAGAACAGGTCAGCCTTTAGAGCACACAGCACGGCAATCTTCCTTTAGTTCTTCAGCGGTCCGTCTTTCAGCAGAGGTTCCTCTCGATGGTCGAATCTAAAAATATGTTGTCAGGGGTCTTGTACTTATACCCCTAGAAGTCTTTGAAGTCTTTGTGCAAGTGGGTCCTGAGCCCGGTCTGATCCAGTTCTGGGTGTTGCGGGAGCACTTTGTTTTCCTGGCTCCTACATTCTTTTCAGAGCGAGGGGCAAGGTCGTCAGCCGCCCAGCAGGAGGTGGAGCCAGCAGAGTGGCAGGCAGGCACAGCCCTATTCAATCCCAGGTGCTATCTCCTCCCTCCACTCTCCTTGCGATTGTCGCCATTCAGCAGAGGGCTGACTCAGCCAACCTCCCGGGGGATCCCCAGCCCCTGTCACTCTTAAACCAGACAGTCAATCCACAAGCGCGCCCAGGCACACAGAAGGGTCAGACAAGAGAACAGCTACTCTCTAAAAAGTACTGTTCTCCAACTCAGGATTTAAAAACAATCTCTCCTAAAAGATGTGTTATTAAATGCTGAGCTCAGGGATATCAAACACTCATGTCTTATCTTGTTCGTATGAGAAGATAGGCGGATAGCCATTGGCACACGCCTCCCTCATGTTAGCCTATGGAACAAGATAGCCTTGCAGTAGTGAACACACAAAATGGCCGGTGTTCACTACCAGAACATGTTACCTGCACTAGTACATGCTCTACCTTCTACATACACTGCACCCTGCCCAGGGGGGTACCTTGGGCCTTCCATAGGGATGACTGACGTGTATGAAAAGGGAAGGGTTAGGCCCGGCCAGTGTGGACACTGGCCAGGGGGACATGGCAGTCCGGGGACTGCAGGCAGGCCTGCGGCGGCAGGCCTGAGACACTGTTTTAGGGCTACACAGGTGGGTGGCGCAATCAGCGCTGCAGACCCACTAGTAGCATCCGTCATCACCAGCCCTGGCACACACAGTGCACTTTACTAGGGACTTCATGGTGATACAGATATGCCAATCAGGTATATCCAATCAATACGATATTTTACACAGGGAGCACTTACACTCTGGCACTGATTAGCAGTGGCAGAGTGTCCAAAGCATCTAAACCAGCAAAACGAAATCCAGCACAGCATCAAAAATCCATGTAGCAGAGGCAAAAGATAGGGGAAAAACCCACGCCAAGGATGTCAGGTCTAACACTTACCAATTCAACAAATATGCCAATTGGGTATACATCAATGTCATTATGTTTATTAGAGAAGTTCATGCACTTTAGCACTGGCTAGCAGTGGTAAAGTGCTCAGAGTCTAGCAAAAAGAATTGGCAAAAATGAGACGCAATAGGCAAAAAGTTGGGGGAAAGACAACCCTAAGGATGACAGGTCTAACAATCAATGACTTTGGAATGAATACCTGAATTAGGGCTTACAATGGTGTTGCTGCTTTATGCCTTCATGACTGATGTTGAGACAAACAGCTATTTGTATCTACTGAGAAAACAATGGATTGAAAGGACCAATGTCTAGAAAGGCTGACTTTTGCTCTGTGCTTTTATGTGATTTCATAGAAAATAATTTAATATTATAACACCAGTGAGAAACCATTTCACCTAAACCCTTAAATGGAAATTTGCAGGATGAATGGCTTTTACAGTTTCATAGGAACCAATTCATAGAATGTTTCTTTCTTTTCTGATATTGGCCTTTGCATGATTATTTTTTATTCTGTAAATGCATTGGTTGAAGGTCTTACTTTCAGAAAAGGTTTTGATGGTGATTTTTATTTCGGTCCTTTACTTCAGGAGATATAATTTCAGATTTAGATCTTTTACCTTGTCAAACAATTACTTTGGATACTTTTCATTTGCTAATCTCTCACCATCCCTAAACACCATTCATCCTTGGTCCCCTCACAACCCCTAAACATCATCCATCCCAGACCACTAAAACTCCTCACCACACCACACCTAAAGCTCAGCACTCCTACACTCCACCTATCCCTGAACCCTATAAACTCCATCCATCACAGAACCCTAAAAACCCCTCATCATCATGGACTTGAGGTTCTTTAATTTCGACTCTATTTTACATTCACCGCCATTTTGTGTTGCCTTTACACAGGCTGCTCGATTTCAAAGTGTCTCTGCCCCTTGGACTGTAACGTGTCAAAAACCCCCTCCGTCCTTGTCTTGAAACCCATCTCAGACACCAGCCAGCCTAAACTAATCCTTGTCTGGACTACCTAATCTCTATATCAACTATCTGTTAGCCTTTAGTATTTTTCTCATGCTGTATCTTATCTTCTGGAATTCGCTATTCTCTACTTGTATTCTCTCATTTCACAACTGTCCTCCAAAGCATACAAATGTCCTGCCACCTGCAAGTTGAGTTGTAGGCCCAACCACTGATTAACTTTGTGGGGAGGGGTGACAAAAACAGTTGTAAGAGAGGTTTATTTGGGTTACTTGATATCTTGTTTTCAAACTTTTCTCACTGGTTATATCTTGTTCTTGGTGAATCTATGTGCTATAAAAGATTGTGCGCCATGGAGTAAAGTGGCAGTCTCCTAAGAACATACCAGGTGTACTTCTGGGACAACTGTACTTAGCTGCAGCTAATAAACCTGATCTTCTACGCACAACAGAGTGTCCTGTGTCTCTGTTCAACAATGCAGGTAAACTCAGGAGATTAAGGCGTACCCTGCGCGCCAGGCCTAATTCAGCCTGGTTCTTCAGACTCCTAAACACCCTTTTATGCCTAAACCCCTCACTACGTGTAAACTTCATCCATTCCTGAACCCTTTCAACCCCTTGCCACACCTGTAATATCCACCCATTCCTGAACCCTAAAAAAAACCTCACATCCAGAAACACCACTCATTCCTGACCTCTAAAACCCTTCATCACCCCTTAACTCCACCCATTACTGAAACCTTAAAACCCTTTCAACACCTAACCTCCCCTCTTAAAATCCCTCACTGCCATAAACTCCACTAATTCCTGACCTTTAACTCTCTGTCCATAATCTCCACCCATCCCTGACCCCTACAAACCCTAAGCAATCCTAAACGTCACCCATTCCTGAACCCTAAAATCCCTTCACCACTCCTAAACTCTAACCATCACTGAACCTTAAAGACTATATCACAAGACCTAAACTCTTCCAATCCGTGAATCTTAAAAAAACCTCAACACTCCCACACTCCACCCATCCCTGAACAATAAAAACCCCACACCATGCCTAGATTCTACCCATTCCTGATCCCTAAACTTTCCTGAACTTCACTCATCCCCGACCCCTAACATCACCTCATCACCACTAAAGATCACCCATCCCTGAAGTAATAACCTATGCTCTAGTTCTAAGCTCTACCCAAGTTCAATGTAATTTTGGAAATATCTTTTCTTTAAAATGCTTGAATTTAATTTTAATTTATTTGTATTCACTATCTTTCTATGGTTTCATTTACTCCAATGTGTTTTCTCAGTTTTCCTTTTGATGTCTTCATGACTGATTTTGAGGTGGACAACCATTGTTATCTACTGTGAGAAATCAATGGCCAATACATGGTAAATGAAAACAGAAATTATGACAACACCAAGAAATGTCATACAGTAAAGGTTTAAGCAGGAAGGAATCTTGCTGATGCTGGTAAATCATACTTCTTAGTATACACTTCTTGGATTTACTTTGCTTTGCTAAACACACCCCATTAATCGCTTATCATTGCCTTTAGGTGCACCGCCTCTCTCACCTGCCCCCCTCCGTCCTGATGAAGACCCCGCCTCCAAGACGCACAGTTTGCTGGTTCCCTTAGGGGTCGAAACGTCGACTTTTCTCTTCCCTTTATATCAAACCTGATGACAGTGAATCATTAACTGCATCGTTCGTTTATGATTTTGCATCTATTGTTTGTGCCAGAAATCTGGCTGGATAGGTTCCTACCATTGTATGTTGATGTATATACATACACCACCTTTCCACTGCACAACCACTTACACTGATCCTAATTTCACCACTTGTCACCCCACGTTATTTTCACCTGCTTTTCCAAAATTGTGGAATGTTAAATACCGTTCTTCTTGTGAATCAATGATCTAATGACAGTCGTTTATCAATCGATTAAATCTTAAACCTTTACTGTATGACATTTCCTGGTGTTGTCATATTTTCTGTTTTCATTTACCATGTATTGGCTGTTGATACCATGTGAATAATTTCCACTGTGACTATCCTTTTTTGTACCACTATTTACCCGAGTCCAGTGGTCTATCGGGTTACCCCATTGATATATAACTCAAGAGAAATCAATGGACAGAAGGAAAAGACGCCTAGAAAGGCTGTCTTTGCCATGCAATTGTACTCTGAAAATGGTCGCATTTAGTTTTATTCTGAAATATACTTCCCTGTGTGAGAGACTGGGTTACTCGTTGAAGCTGGTGAAACCCTACTCAAGCAGCAACCACAATCCTTGTCAGGGTTAATTCACAAGCAAACCCCAAACTTACCAGTGATCAACCCTCTGGTAGCTTGGCACAGAGCAGTGTCAGGCTTAGCTTAGTGGCATTGTGTACAGTATTTATGTAACACTTGAAACAGAAATAAAGTGAAAACTCAACACAAGAAAAATCCCACACCAATTTAGAAGTATGTAAAGTAAATGTTAATAAAGAGATCAAAACCAAAACGAGAAAAATCCAATGAGTAGAATTGAAGTTATTAAATTTTAAAGATGTCATTGAAAATAGTGGCAAAAATAACAAAGTGCCAACTTTGGTTACCTGGTCATGCCAAACCGAGAAAAAGTCCCAAGTTCCACCGACTGTGGTGGAGCAGTTGGAACCCACATAGGTCTGCTGAACACAATACTCTAATCCTGGTTCCAAAGCAATGTAGAGGCATCATTGAAGATGCTTCACACAGCAGTGGCGATGCAAGGTCTAGAGAAGAAGATGCATCATGGAGCGTTGGTTCTGGGGACCTGTGAAGTGCAAGGCAATGTCCTTCCGTGGAGGTGTATCATGCAGCAGCAGTTCCGATAGGCTGCTGTATGTGATGCAAAGTCCTTGCAACGGAAGTAAGGACCTTCCTTTGTTCCAACCAGCCACACCAACGGTCTGGAATTAGAAATAAGCCTATTCAAGCTGATGCGAAACTTTTGAAAATGTGATTGAACCTCAACCAAGTCAGGAAGAAGATTTACTTCAAGGATTAAGGCCAAGAAGTTCATACATGGCACCAGGTGGCCATAAGAGCTTTGACATTTTTGAAAATCTGATTAAACAAGAAATATCAATATGCAACTTTTCCAAAAAATCCAAAAATAGAAACCTAAACAACAAAGACTTTGGAATCCTCAAGAAAAAAGCCAAAAACCCTGAAATTACATGTCAGAAAGCAGACAAGGGTGGCGCACTGGTCATCATGAACACCACACATTACATTAGAGAAGTAGAGAAACACATATCGGATGTACTCACTTATGTCAAATTAGACACTAATCCAACAGAGCAGTTTTCCAATATCTTACAAAATATTCTAACAAACGCAACACAAAAAGGAGTAATCAATGAGAAGGTCAAGGGATTCATCACACAAAGTAACCCCAGAAGTCCGTCAATATATCTGGTTCCTAAAATCCACAAGGACACCAGTAACCCTCCATTTTGACCCACAGTATCAGCAAGCGGCAGCATACATGAACCGGTTGGTCAATTCCTGGACCGATACTTACAACCAAGTGTAGCGAAAATGCAAACATACATCAGGGACACTACAGATTTTTTTTTATAAAAAACAATCAAATTTCTCTCACAGGTTGGTCATCTATAATGCTTTGTACAGTTGATGTGAAATCATTGTACACATCGATCCTCCACTAGCTGGGGATAGAAGCAATTGAGCAAACCTTGCTGCGATCTGACCTGGACAAAAAGTTTCAACTATTCCTGATGTAATTGGTATATTTTACCCTCTATCAAAGTTATTTTAAATGGAACGATCAATGGTGTCTTAACTCACTGGAACATCCATGGGAAATTGTGCCGCACCATCCTATGCGAATATTTTTATGAATCACTTCGAAGAGGACAACATCCTATCTGAAGAGATTTGGAAAACACACACAAAGTTGTTCATAAGGTTCATTGATGATATTTTCATATTGTGGACTGGATCTCACACAATACTCCAAACAGCACTGACTGAACTCAATCAAATAGATGAAAGAATTCCATTCACGTCGGAGATACAGCCATAACAAATCACCTTTTTGGATGTGCTTATCAAGAAAACCCCAAATGGTTTGGAAACAGATATCTTCAGAAAGAAAACAGACAGAAATAACATCTTACACTACAGCAGCTTTCATCAACAACCTTTAAAGCAACATTTACCATACTCACAATTGCTCTGTGTCAAACAAGTAAGTTTCAAACCCCAGAAGATAGACTGTTCAAAACAAAGAAATGTTGCTTCGGTTCACACAGAGAGGTTACCCTAAGATCATTCTGGATCAAGCCGAAACCGGAAGCCAAAGTAAATCTAGAGAACAACTGATGATAAACACACCTATACAACCTCAGAATCGAATAATGGTAGTCACTAAATTTTCAACCTTGAGTCAAGTCTATAAAAAGGTTGTGAAAAAACATTGGTCAATTCTCAGGAACCAGACTTTAAGAACTTATTCGTCCAGGAACCTATTTTTGCTTACAAGAGAGGCAAAAACATAGGAGAAATCCTCAAGACTAAAGCAGATAACACTCAAACCAGCACAGCCAAAGGTACACTTCCATGTCACAACTGCCACAACATCATCCCAGGAACAGTGATAATACATCCCAGAAAGGGCACTAACATCAAATTGAAAGTTACAGCAACGTGTGACTCTATGAATTTGATCTACCGTTTGAAATGCCCGTGTGGCAAAGTTTACGTCGGGAAGATAGAAATAAAAATAAAAACGAGAATGAATGAACACAAAAGCAGTATACGAATTAATAACACCAAGTCCATCGTTGCATGTCACTTTATAGAGGAAAGACATAACATCAGTCAATTAAAATGTTTTGTCTTGGAAACTATCATCAAGACAGAAGGAAGAAACAACAGTAACTTCTTGTTACAAAGAGTGAACTTTTGGATAAAACATCTCGTATCCCTCATGAACTTAATGAAAGAATGGAAATTTTATGTTACTTATAACATTCATGATAAATGCAATGAGCAGTTATTACCATTGATAGAGATTAATATTTATGTTATTTAACATTCCAATATCCAGGTTATCACCTTTTGGTAAAAATATTCACATAAGATTCAACATTGCTCTGTGACTTATAACGTCTGTGAAATTGTCATCCTAGATCAAACAGGTTGGAAACCATAACATTAAAGCTAGCACCATGCATACAGCACCATCACAATATGGTCGCTGCCGTTTCTAGCATACTACAATAGTCCTACAACATTGTTGATGACACCATCAACAAGACACATTTAACCGCGTAACACAATGGCGGCACATTTTACGCTGATAAGACATCAGCCCACATTCACCAGTGCAACCCATAGGAACAACCGTAAAGAACCGGGAAAGAAGGTATTAAAGCGCGTAAGAGCACTTTGAAACCATAGTGATTTGCTAATTTACAGCGTAACATTTACACCATATAGCTAGGCGCGTGCAATACATGACAACAGCAGAAACATGTGCTTGAGCACTCTTCACCGATCGTGATCCGTTAACCCACAGAGACCCTTTAGAGACCGTTATTCATGAACGAAAGGCATTAATGCATGCACAATTTCTTTTTTTTTAAAAGGCGATTTAACAATTCACATAGCGGACTGCATGCTATCCATGGCGATAGTAAAGATGTAAGCACAAGCAACTTTCATTTAGGGCGACCTGCTAATCTGGTCCATGGTTTATTTCGATTTAGCATATGCTGATATATAGCGTTGACATTCACATTACTGTGTAAAAGAGCTAAACACAGGAGGCTACAAATACATGTAGATTGATGCCCCACAGTGAAACACATTAGGGTCAATTGACCGATTGCACTTATTAAATTAGGGGTTTTTCCACTTACTGTTTTTGTTTGTATTCATCAAAAATTATGGTTTCCTTATCATGCTAATATGGGAATTTATTGATTGATTAGGATTTTAATTTTTTTTTAATGTGGCAAAAAGTTAATGTTATGAAATACACAGGATGGTTTCCTCACAATACATGTTTAATTTTCTTATAGTTATATCCCTGATGAAGGACGCAATGCCCGAATTGCATTGGATTGATTTATGAATTGAGTCATGAGAAACAGATTGACCAACTATATACACACCATATATCGATTTGTCTTATAACAAAAATGAATCGAAAGAAAAGCCAAAGATATAAAGATTGAAAACCACTCGAGGACTACTTGTTTTCATTATCTGGTTTAACCTACTACACCTTTTCGACTCTGCCTAGGAGGATTCATCCCATGGCTTGGAGATAGGAAAAATTTATTTAGTACGAATTACGCTCCAAGACTGAGAGCGATGCCCCAGGAGCACGTCTAACAAAACAATACATTTTTGGAATCAATATCAACGCAGAGGCTGTGCATAAGCTATCCCTATTCTCATATACAGTATCTATGTAACACTTCAAACAGTAATAAAGTAAAAACTTAACACAAGAAAAATCCCACACCAATTTAGAAGAATGTAAAGTAAATTTTGATAAAGAGATCGAAACCAAAACGAGAAAAATCCAATCAGTAGAATCGAAGATATAAAATGTTAAAGATGTCAGTGAAAATAGCGCCAAAAAGAACAAAGCGCCAACTTTGGTTATCTGGTCGTGCCAAATCGAGAAAAAGTCACAAGTTCCACCGACTGTGGTGGAGCAGTTGGAACCCATGTAGGTCTGCTGAACATAATACTCTAATCCTGGTTGCAAAGCAATGTAGAGGCACTCATTGAAGATGCTTCACACAGCAGAGGCGATGCGAGGTCTGGACAAGAAGATGCGTCATGAAGCGTTGGTTCTGGGGACCTGTGAAGTGCAAGGCGATGTCCTTGTGTGGAGGTGTATCATGCAGCAGCAGTTCCGATAGGCTGCTGTAAGCAATGCAAAGTCCTTGCAACAGCAGAAGTCCATGCAGCAGAGGTGATGAGTCGGCTCCAAGAGTGATGCGTCAAACAGCAAAGGTGATGCTCCAGTGCTGCGGGAGATGTGCTGCACTGCTGAGAAGATGTGTTGGTCCTGCTGAAGCCATGGATGGGCTAGCAGAGCACCTACAGGCTGACTTCCAAGGGTCCAGGACTGGGGTGGCACCACTTGGGAGTGCAGGATTCATAGATGGAAGAGTCCAGGTGCTGGTTACAGGAGACTGACCCTTGGAGTCACTCTGGTAGGCTGTTTAGAGGTTACAGGTCTAGTCCTTCTCACACAGGAATGAGGTCAGCAAGTAGCAGGTCAGAGCATCAGGCAGCAGTGCTTAAGGGCAACAATCCAGCAGAGTGTCAGCACTTTTAGCTGCACAGCAGTTCTTCTTCCAGGCAGAGTCTTCAACAGGTCCAGAAGTATACTGAAGAGTTGAGGTCTGAGGTCCAATACTTATAGCTGGTGCCCACTATGAGTTGGAGGATACTTTGAGAGGTTTCCACCCCCCACTCTGCTAAGGTGTCAGGATCCCTTCCTCCCTGCCTTGGCCCCAGATTGTCTGGGGTCACAATACACTAGTGTTAAACCCTTTTTGAGACTATCCAGGTAGACCTATGTGATGTACAAGTGTGATAGGTGACAGCTCCTCCCCCTCATTAACAAACGTGTAAGTGTCCCATCATGCCAACACCCATCTTCACTTTGCATCATTGTCTGGGAGCAATACACAAAGACCAACTGCCAGCTACACCTAGTCATGTGAATCAGGAACAAGCTACAGGCACCAAATAGTTAGGTATACAACATACAAACTTTCTAAAATTGGCATTTTCAGAATTGTGATTAACATTCAGCTCTATCATTAAAGAGGGCTTTTAATTACAATTATTGAGACACCAAACTCAATCTGTCCACTTACCCCCAATTGGAAGTTTCAACTTATTAAATGTTATAAGGTAACTCTAATGTTATCCTATGGGAGAGACAGGCAGTCCTTGCACTAGTGAAAAACAAATGTAGGGGTTATTCACTACCAGGACATGTAAAACTAAAACCTACATGTCTAGGTTTTTAAATACACTGTATCCTGCCCCCATTGGCTGTTAAGGGCCTACCATAGGAGTAACTAATATGCATTAAAAATGAAGGTTTGGGCCTAAATGACAGTATCACAACTGTGCAAACAGACTGCAATGGCAGACGTGGGACATGATTAAAGGGCTACTTAAGTGGGTGGCACAATGAGTGCTACAGAGCCAAGAGTAGCATTTAATTTACAATCCCTGGGTACCTGTAGTACCACTTTACTAGGGACTTACAAGTACATTTATTAGGCCAATTGGGTGTAAACCAATTTTACCATGTTTAAAGGAGAGCGCACAAACACTTTAGCACTAGTTAGCAGTGCACAGAAACTTAAAGGGCAACAAAAATGGGTTCAGAAAACAAGAGGATGAAGACAAACATTTTGGGAAAGATCCTGCAGAAAGGATGTAGTCCGGGCTTCACAATATATCTTGAGTATGATTTTACCTCACTAATTTAACTCCTTACATCCTGATTTTGAATAAATACATTTATAACAAAAAAAATACAAGTGGAAATATAGAAATAATTTATTACATTAAATTTACCACATGATCTTGAGGAGATAGAAGTGATCAATTAAACAAGATGAAATTACCACTAAATAAAATGCCTAACTAATGAACGCCGACTTGCAGCAAATATGTTTTTCTAATGAAAAATACATGTGTGACTGGACCAAGTCATCATTTGATGCAAGTCAAGAGTGGAGTATTTGACTTTGTTGTGTGCACTTATTGCAATGTTTAGTAAGGTATTACCTGAAATTTATTTGGAGGGTCAAACTCCCAATCGCCAAAAGAATTTGTGCTTTGCTTTTTACCATGCCACAGGGGAGCCAGGTCATCAATGAGTGGTAGCAGCCCCAGGACTATTTTTAGTCAAAATCCTATGTGTTCACTAAAAAGTGCCTGCAACACTGCAGTTCAGAATCGATTCTATTTCATTTTTTGGTCTCTGGAACAGTGGAATCTAGCTATCAGAGCAAGTCAGTCTTCATGCTCTTTCATTTGATTAACCTCTTTAAATTGATCGCAGTTTGGCAATACAGCTGGACAGTCTTGATGGCCATTCAAACACAGCCTCTTTGAAATACTCATCTGTGAGGTGAAAAGTCAGCTACCAAACCCTTTCAATGACAGATATCTGCAATTGTTACCTCTAAGTAGCAGTAAAGGTCATCAGTTCTGATGCCAATGTATTGTCTTCTCTAGAAATATCAAATAAGGTTTACACTGCAGATCATCCCCACACCCTTTAATTGAAACGAGTCTGAAATAACAAATGGATCCATACCAATTTATTGTTTGATCTCTAGAAAGAACATAGCAAGGTAATGCCGCAGGTGATTGTGTATGTTTTTTCATTCAATTACCTCTCTGAAATGATATCCTTTAATTGGCTGTGCAGGTACTTATCCATGTTCATTAATTCAGTAGCTTCTACAATGAGCTCAAGAATGTAACTGTGAATCAATTATTCACACCTATGCAATGCATTGACCACTCTGTATTGATTTCATGTGAGTAATACTGCAGATCATTCTCCACCCAAATTGATTCAATAAACTACTGTGTTATCACCTAATTGAGACACTGCTGTTAAGTCTCTATATCGTGTATGCCTTCCTGGACTTACCCCAAACTGCAGCAATAACAGCAATACTTTCAAATACCCTTCAGCAGCATTTTGGCTCACACAAACACCATCAATAATTAAATATACCTCTATGTTCCAGAGTAACCCTGCACTGATCATCAACTTTTTTTTCTGTTTCTATTAAAAAGAAATCAAATATCCTTTACATATAGACTGATGAAGCACAATTGCATACAACTGGAGCACAGATGGGGAATGAGCCAGGACAATCCTGACAGGAGCCTCTTCCAAATCTACACACAGACGCTAACACTAAGTTATCCATATCCACAAAATGTGCTGTTGTGGCGGACCGCAACCATTCCAGCAGCAAAAGAAGCAAAGAAATATTAGCAATTTTGAAGAATTTCACCACACCACTGTCCACCTCCAACTTGTTGGACCTCTTCAATAGTCTCACTCAATTCTTCAGCAACAAAATCTTTGCCATTTACAGCAATCTTAATCTGCACCCACACCCGACATACATCGCCAACCACCTTCCGGTCTTATCCAAAGAAGCAATACTAACCACATGGCCCATCATCACCCCATGAAGTCCATCCACTCAAATGCCCCATTGTAGACCCGCCCTCACCATGCCTACTCCAGAGGACCACAACCCATTAGTGCCATGCTCACACACTTTCTGAATGCCCTCACCTCTTCCGTGACCTGCCCAGATGTTTGGAAACACTCAACTGTTCTCTCATTGCTGAAGAAACCCATCTCACTGCAACCATTCCCAGCCAAAGTCTTAGAAAAAATAATGAGCAGATGCCTCACTGAATATCTTAACAACCACCAACTCCTCGACACCACTCAATCTGGTTTCAGACCCAATCATGGAAACAACCCTCATTGCTGCCACGGACAACAACCTCATGACTCTGGATAGAGGAGATTTGGAAGTCCTCACCCTCCTAGACTTCTCTGCAGCTTTTAACATGGTCTCCCACCCCATCCTCATCCAATGCCTACATGACATTGAAATTCAAGGGCATGTATTTCAATGGATCTCAGTGCCCATGAAATCAGTTGCATAGTTCTGGAAGGATCCTACCTGAGCCGAATTCCTCTCTAATGCATACATATTCCCTCTAGCCAGCATCATCCACTCTCACAAAATCAACGTCCTCTTCTATACCGATGAGACGCAACTCATTTGCTCCCTCACGGACAAGATGCCCAGTACCCGGATCAAGTTCACTACCTGCATGACTAAAATCGCCCACTGGATTAAGACCAACTGTCAAACACTGAGCAAAACTGAATTTGTGATCTTCCGGAAGAGCACTTCACCATGGGACTCCGCCTGGTGTCAACAGAGCTTGCACCAACACCAGCCCCCACCACCCACACCTAGAACCTCGAGATCATCACTGATAGCAAACTAAACATGACCGTCCAAATCAACACCTTCCCCGCCTCATGCTTCAATACATTGAGGATGCTAAGGAGATTTTCAAATGGACCCAACAGCACCTGGAAAACCATCATGCATGCCCTTGTCACTAGCAAGCTGGAATATGGGAACACCCCCATATGCCGGGATCAACAAAAAAACTCATCAGAAGGCTCCAGATCATTCAGAACTCAGTGTCCAGATTCACTCTCAACCTCCCATGCCAGACTCACATCACATGCCTCAAGGAGCTCCACTGCCCTCCCCCATACATAAGCATATTTAAAACTCTTCACACACACACATTCAAGTCATTGCATATCACTGGCCCAGCATACCTCAACATTCGCATCTTCTTTCTCAAACCTTTCAAACACTTCCGCTCATCTGTTCTTCTACTTACACACAAATCAAATAAGGATTCGGAAATCTAGATCCAGTACGTTCTCCTTCATCACTTGTAAAGTGTAGAACGACCTTCCACTACAAATAAGAGCATCCACTTAACTTCCTGAATTCTGTAAGAAGCTGAAGACCTGGCTTTTTGAGTAGTCCCACTAGTCCCTAGGTTTACCTAGACCCACACCTGCTCAGCACCAGGATACAGTCCTGGGTGTTAGTGCGCTCTAAAAATCCGCATAACATAACATGCAAATAATGACTTTCACTATACACCTGAAGATTTCTGTTTGTAAGATACTTTTTAAACTTGTTAATTTTTCTCACCTAGGGCCCAATTGTTCAAACATCAGTAATAAACCTACTTCCACAGGGTTACATCTATATTTCAAGGAAATGTATGATTTATTTCAAGTTTACAATAAATTCCAGAGAGCTCCCGCACAGCTGCAACAACTGAAGTGTTCCCGAAACCCTTACATTCATAAGGCGCCGATTTTGAATGCCAGGCTATATTCAAATCACTGTACAAAAAGGAGTTTGCTGAGAGGTCATGATTCCAAGCAGTGAAATAATTGCTGCATCATCACTGTTTTCCCTGACAGATTTCACCAGGTAACTCCAAAAGGCAAAATATGGGGGACATTGAAAGGTGGTAAGCTCAGAATAACAGGCTTTAATTGCACTGGATAAAAACCTTATCCCTGGCTGTTAGTATTTATTGGCTGTGCTAAATATACACCCCAAATACAGACTTCTCAGAATCAACACCTAGGTATTTTCATGTGAAACAATATATTTTTACAGATGCAAAAATGAATTTGTACTTTAAAACATTTTCCCCACAGTTTTGTCTATGTATGTATTGTCATAGTTTTTTGAAAACTTTTATTGTTGATGAGGCTGTCGTACTCTCATCAATCTAAAATTAGCTTTGGCCAAGCCAATTGGTCTGGCCTCAACTGTGTCTTTTATATGGCAATACTGAATGCATTACACATTTAATAAAAGAACAACAATGCGTGTATGTTTTTAGGTGTCACGTGTTTGCACTTGTATTAAGTTTGGAGTGTAATGGTGCTTTCGTGATTTTGGCAAATCTATTGTATTCAATACATACTCCATACATATAGAAAGAGGCTTAAGGGTCAGCCTTCTCCTACTATTGGCTTGAAATATTGTTAAAAACATTTTGAATCATCCCACAGAAGCATTTTATTCTCATGTCTCCTGGTGAGACTCAGAGGTCAGGTCAGTCTTTTTTCTGTTTGTTGCCTGTTCTTGCCTTTTTCTCTGTTTTGCCTTCCTGTTTTGCATTTCCTTTTCCCCGCCACTGCAGCCCCCACAGCACCTCCCCCCAGCGTGTTCCCGCTCCCGCCTCCTAGCTGCTCACCCTCCCCACGACCCCTACTTAATGGCGGCCTCTGCGTGCCAAGGAGAGCAAGATCTCTAGCCTCCTGGCCAGAGTCACTGCTCTCCCCTGCACAGTTCCTCCATTAAAACACTGCCCTTAGCACTTTCTTGTGATCCTGGTTGGTATTCAAGGCCCTCCTCCACCCAGAGGCTCCAGCCTGAGACTACATCCATGGTGGTTTAGTGGAAGAGCCTGCTCTTCTGCTAGTCCACTCTGCGTGTGTCATCCTCTTTCTGTTTTTGCCTCTTTCTGTCTTTTTCACGTTTCTTGCCTGTTTTTGCCTTTTTCTGTCCTTCTTTCTGCTTTGCCTTCCTGTCTTGCATTGTCTTTTCCCTGCCACTGCTGCCCTCGCGGCCCCTCCCCTGCCAGTTGGTTCCTGCCTCCCAGCAGCTCACCCTTCCCCCGACCTCTACTTAACGGCGGCTGCTGTGCACCAAGAAGAGCAAGACCTCTGACCTCCTAGTCAGAGACCTCTGACCTCCTGGTCAGAGTCACTGCTCTCCCCTTGCACAGCTCCACCATTAAGGCACTGCCCTTAGCACCTTCTTGTGAACCAGGTAGGTGTTCAAGGCCCTCCTCCACCCGCAGGCTCCTGCCTGCACCGCATCCCTGATGGTTTAGTGAAAGAGCCTGCTCTTCTGCTAGTCCCCTCTGTGTGTGTCATCCTCTTTCTGCTTTTGCCTCTTTCTGTCTTTTTCCTCTTTTTTTCCTGCTTTTTCCTTTTTCTGGCTTTCTTTCTGTTTTGCCTTCTTGTTTTGCATTGCCTTTTCCCTGCCACAGCTGCCCCCGTGGCCCCTCCACCCAGCGTGTTCCTGCTCCCACCTCCCAGCTGCTCACCCTCCCTGACCCCTACTTAATGTCAGCCGCTGCACAGCCGCGCGCTGGCACACCGAAGGCAAGCCCGTCTATGCCCTTCCGAGACCCGACCGCAACCAGCACCAGGGACCTTGGTCCCCTGACTCCCCACCGCTACGACCCCTGCACCCTCCACGTACTCAACCCTGGAAGCAACAACAACTGCAAGCTCTTGACTGCAACCAACTCCCAAGGCCCATTCTCCTGCCGACATCGGTGCCGCACCTTCACCCACCTCCAGACCCCGACAGCCTCCCCAAACCCACCGGACACCACCATACACAAGCCCCTGAGCTGCATTCTCCTCAACGTATGCTCCCTGCACAGACATGCCGTAGAAATCTGGGACCTCCTCAACTCTCACTCACCTGACGTTGCCTTCCCCACAGAGAGCTGGACCAATGCCAGCTCCACCCCGACATTGTAACCACCATCCTCGACGAATGCAAAATCCTGAGTAAGGACCGCCCCAAACAACCGGGTGGTGGCCTCGCCATCATCCACAAAAGCTCCCTCCGACTAGCAGCCACCTTCTCGGACTACGCCTCACCCCTGATGGAACACAGCCACTTCCAAATCCAGCCCAACCCTAGAACGATGTCCATTGGGAACACTCGCCTACAGACCTCCTGGACCTCGAATATGTGATCGCAGACTTCATCATTCCCAACGCCCTCACCTCCATGGACTACATATCTGCTCGGTGACCTGAACTTCTACCTAGACATAATCAGGGATCCCAACACCACCCTATCCAGGAGAACCTCAAAAATACAGGACTGAAACAACTTGTCTCCACCCACACTCACACCACAGGACACACTCTTGACCTCATCTTCGCCAGAGGAAATATCGTTCACTTCAGCCACACCATGGAACCGCTCTGGACTGACCACCACTGCATCCATTTCTCCTTCTTGAAACCATCCGAACATAAGCGCACGCCCCACCTCCCATGCAGAAACTGGAACAAAGTCTCCAAAGAACTCCTCAGCTGCTCTCCTCCCCCACCATGACAGACGCCAACACAGCAGCGAGCAACCTCCACCAGTTGATCGCCAACTGCGCCAATACTCTCACTATCCTCAAGAACACCTCAAGAGGACACAACACAAAAGCCAACTGGTTCACCATGGACCTCAGAAGATCCAAACTCTCTTGCCGACGACTGGAGAAAACGTGGAGAAACAGCAAAACCCCAGAAGCATGCTCCACTTACAAGGCAGCCACCACGGCACACCGCAGCACATAACTAACTTCATCCAGGAAAGAATCCTCTCCAACTCTCACAACTACAAGCAACTCTTCACTGTCATTCAAGAATTCGCCAGACCCAACAGCGAAACAACCGACGTCCCTCCCTCTCAAGACCTCAGGCAACAGACTTAGCTCCTTCTTCCACTTCAAGATAAAGACGTTCTACGATAACTTCGACGACCAAGACCACAGCACCGCCTCAACACCCCCCCTAGCAACATCATCCAACAGACCCTCCTCACCTAGACCCTCTCACCACAGAAGACACCGCTATGTCCATGAAAAGCATCCACTCCGGAGCACCTACTGACCCCTGCCCGCCGCACATTTTCCACAGGGCCGCTACCTCCATCGCATCCGAACTACACCAAACTATCAACTTCTCCTTCGAGACCACAACATTTCCCAATGATTGAAAACGTGCCGAAGTCAAACCCCTCCTTAAGAAGCCCTCCGCAGACCCGACGGACCTCAAGAACTTCAGGCCCATCTCACTACTTCCTTTTGCCACCAAAGTCATCGAGAAAACTGTCAACACCCAGCTAGCTCATTTCATAGAAACCAGCAACATCCTAGACACCTCTCAATCTGCCTTATGCAGCAACCACAGCACAGAGACCACCCTCATAGCCGCCACTGACGACATTCGCACCCTCCTCAACCAAGGCCACACAGCAGCACTCATCCTCTTCGACCTTTCAGCAGCCTTCAACACCGTCACCCACTGCACACTACCCACCAAACTCCACGACACCGGCATCTAGGGAGCAGCCCTAGACTGGATTTGATTCTATCTCTCAGACAGAACACAAAGAATGAGACTGCTGCCCTTCCTCTCTGAACCAACAGAGATCAGATGCAGAGTACCCCAGGGACCCTCCCTCAGCCCCACGCTCTTCAACATCTACATGGCCCCCCAATGGCAACCAATGTCAGAAAACACAGACTCAACATAGTTTCATACACCGACAGCACCCAGCTCATCCTCTCCCTCACAAAGGAACCCAACATCACTAGGCACAGTTTCCAAGAAGGGATGAATGACGTAGCAACCTGGATGAGCAGCAGCTGCCTGAAGCTCTACTCTGAGAAAACAGAAGTCCTCATCCTTGGCTCCACCCCGTCCACATGAGACAACACCTGATTGCCCCCGCCCTCAGAAACCCACCCACCCCAATGGACCACACACGCAACCTTGGCATCATACTCGACACTTCACTCACCATAAACCGCCAGATCAACGCTGTGTCCTCCACTTGCTTCAACACCCTTCACATTCTTCGCAAACCCTTCAATTGGATCCCCCCGATGCAAGGAAGACCATCACCCATGCACTCATCACCAGCAGACTGGACTACAGAAATGCCCTCTAAGCTGTAATGAACAAAAAAACTCCTCCGCAAACTCAAGACTGTCCAGAACGCCGCAGTCTGACTATTCCTTGACGTCACACGACATGACCACATCACCCAACACCTCAGCAACCTCCACTGGTTCCCCATCGAAAGAAGAATATCCTTCAAACTGCTCACACACCCCTACAAAGCCCTCCATAACACCGAACCCCAAAACCTCAATGAACAAATCTCCTTCCACGCCCCCAAGAAATACCTCTGCTCTGCTGACCTTGCCCTAGCCACAGTCCCCCACATCCACAGGGCCAGAGCAGGGGGTAGATCCTTCTCCTACTCGGTGGCCAAGATCTGGAACGAATTCCCCCTCCACATCTGACAAAGCCAGACACTGCACCAATTCAGAAAGGACCTCAAGTACATTATGTTTCTCCGCAGATTTCCTTTCTTCTGGTTTTCGTTGGAACCCAGATAAAATAAAATATTTAGGTCTATGGTTTAAACCTTCCATTAAAGAAACCGTTTCAACCAACTTAAAGGAGTTACAGACTCTATTAAAAAATGCTACGTCCAGGTGGAACCCTTTATTTTTATTCAGGTGGGGTCGTCTTGACACAATAAAGATGATGTTAGTCCCTATAATACTCTTTTATATTTCCAATCTTCCCATAAACATCCCTAATTCACATTTTAAAACAATGTAGTATATACTATAAAAATTTCTGTGAAATGATAAGAAACCTCCTATGTCTTTACTTAAACTTAAGAGACCAATTTGGAGGTGTCAACTTTCCAGATTTTCAAGCATATCATACCGCATTCTCTCTTGAACAAACTTCAAGAAGTCAACGAAGATTTGATATTACCATTGTGGACTGTTATTGAGAAGTAATTTCTTCATCCTATCTCATTCTGGGAATTTTGATCTTTTACTCATCGTCCTTCATATCTTTCTCTTCCTATTTTCAATAATTCTTCAACCCTTGTTTATTGATCACCTATCTCCTAGAGATTGTTTCATGCAATCCTCTTAATGGTATAGTCAATCTCTTAAAGTTATCCGTAGAGTCATCTTTTGGAAAGAGTGGCACGTTAGAGGACTTCATTTTATTCATCAACTTTTTCAGAATGATACATGTATTTCTTTTTCAGTCGCTCAAGTACCTTTTTCTCTGCCTAGTTCCTATTTATCTAAGTACACCTCTCCAATTTAATTACGCTGCTCCAGTCAACATGCAATAATTTATCATCCAGTTCTTCTTCCTCCTGTTCTCCTCCCATCATTCTTCCGCTCTTATCTCTCTCTCCGTCTGCATCCCAAGTCTATAAACATCTCTCCTCTTATCCAATTATTCATGATAAAACTGAGGCAGACATTTTATGGGAGGCGGAGCTCAAACTGTCCCTACTTGGAACAACATTTGGATTAGGATTAGGAAATCTTCTTGGGCTGCTAACACTACCCAAACTTTATTTTATATTTATAATAGATTATTACTAACTCCTATGTCTTTGCATAAAATTAACTCTACTCTCTCTCCATCTTGTTGGTCTGGTGGACCAAATTTGGGGTGGACTTCCTGCGAACCTCATATTTTTTTTTAAACTAAGTACCCTTCTGTCTACACCCACTTAGGCAGTGAACATCTCTGGCCCTCTCCATTTTAACCACCTTCATGCTGGTGTACTATGAGCGATGTAAAAATGTCAGCTGTGCCAACCCTGTACATATGGCTACTTCCCTGGGGGATGCTAGGGCTTCCTCCCATTCACTGTCTTCCAACCCTTCCAGTTCTCAATCCCATTGTTCTCTGACTTGCCCCAAGACATCTGGCGTGTGGTTATATAATTATTTATAGGTCAGTGATGTAGCCTTTCTGAGCATGTTTTCACCTACCAGCCTATCCTCTAGCAGGGAAAATTCCAGAAGGTCAGTCCCCTTGGCTATCACTGCCCAGATTGTGTGTTGGAGTTGCATGTATCGGTATAGCTCTGTGGGCTCCAGTTGGTATTCCTGCTCCTGGTCGGGCCAGGAGATAGCATCTCCTCGTGCCCACACTTCTCCCATCCAAGAAATTCCTATGAGGTCCCATTTATCAAACCCTAGCAATTTCCTCAGGGCACCCAGAATTTCGGCTTCCCATAGCACCGTTGCCTGAGTGATGACATTCTTCCACCCCAAGGTGAACACAGCAGTCGCAATAGGTGCACCACCAGGGCCGGTGCTAGGATATGTGGGGCCCCAGGCAGAATAGGAACATGTGAGGCCCCTAAGCAGATACGACGCGGGATCGGATCGGACCAACATTATTTTTTTTTCTTTAAATTAAAATTACCCCCCGCCCCCACAGTTAACAGCTAACAACCATTGACAAAAAGCAGCCGTGGCCGACTCATGCCGGCCGTGACTGGGTTTTGTCAATGGTTGTTAGCTGTTTAAGCTAAATGAGTAACTACAGTAAATTATTTTACTTTCACCTTGTTGTTTGACCAATAAGTAGCTCCTTCACACACACTTGCATAGAATCACAACTGCAATGCAGGACCATTGCTCTTTGTGCTCTGCAGAGAGGCCATATTTTGAATGGTCTTGTAATCAGAACATCTTTTTGAGCCACAGACAGGCACAGTGTGAAAGTTGTACTGCCTGCAGCCTCTACTCCAAAGTGCTCAACTGTAGCCTTTTATAAACATCTGGAGTTGACTCAGTACAAACGGTGTATCATCCAAGAGTAATATGCTGTGAAATAAAATACACAAACACACATGCAGGAAATAGCTACCACTCTTGGGGAATGCAAGATTCAGTAAAGCACGGGAAACATAAACAGGAACAAAATTACTGCCATGGATTACCCTAACAGCAGGACCACTGGAATTATGTGGCAGAAGAGGGTTAAACTATGTGGCAGGGTGAGTCATTTATGTGGCAAGAAAAGACAAATTATGCGGCATAACCCGGCACATTTTGAAATAGTATTACTCAATTTTTTTGCCATTTTTAAACTTTGTAACACTGTTTGGGCACTGGTTGCACCCCATTAGTACCAATTTAACTCCCAAATTTAGAAACAAGGGACGGTCCACACTTATGGCGGCCATCTTGGAGTGGGTAAAATAGTTATACAGAATGGAATATTAAGAAAAGATATAAAAACCATCACCACAAGAACAAAGTTGAAAGAAATTTTACATAAAGCTAAACGTATTAAATTGTTCATTGACCACATAGTGGTACTGGCAACAAAAATATTGGCCTTCATAGACAGTAATTCCAAAATCAAATGCAGCCGGAATGGAATATCAATTGGGCAGAGAGGGAGTAGTATACATGATATATGGCTAGCTAACAACATCCATCAAGTTAATATAAAGGTAGACATGCCTCATCATATTTACAAATCATGTACATAATCCATTTAATTTCGAACATGTGTGAAAAATATCCACCCACTAGTCATAAAATGACCTAGTCATTGTCCTTCATTTAAATAGCATTAGTTGTGAAGTTTGAGCAAACAATTACTTCATACCTATTATGACAATTGACAAAAAAATCATCCATACAATAAATGTAATATAGATCAATTGAGTCACTAATGATAAACAAGCAAAGCAGGACGTAAAAGAAACCATGCCGCCAAACAGTGCATGTGAACCATTAGTGAAGTAACTGCTGAAGAACAAATCCACAGAGGTACAATATAGAATGTTTTGTTACTTACAATCAAGGGTGTATATATAGTTTTAGAAAGACTCTTGGTTGTAAGAGACATTAAGCAATACAACAAGCCTTATCATAATGTAAGGAACCTTCATTCAGGCACTATGGCATGCTTTTAAAGAGGAAGACTATAGTATGCTGTTAAGAAACTGTTCAAGCAGACACTATGGCGGTACATTCCTCCAAACTATTCAACCCATTGTTAATGCTGTCTCAACGAAATATCCAGCGGCATCCACTTCTATTTAACAGATTTGCAATGTCCCTGCCCCTCGAAGGCTTTTTAATCATTTCGATCACTTGCCATCGTAGATGTGAGGGTGTGTGATTATGTTCCAGAAAGTGGGATACCAAAGGTGCATGTTAATTTTTACACCTAATGCAACTTTTGTGTGATTTTTATGCGTTTTTATGCGTTTCCGTTCTTTGGCCCACATAAATAAGATTACAGGGACACCAAATGGCATATACCACATTCTGAGAATTACAATTAGTGTGGTCATGTAAATCATGTTTTATGCTACCATGTACAAACTATTTTGTGTTGACAGTGGAGGCGCACAAGAGACAATTCCAACAGCGTTAGTGGCCCACAATCTTGATACGTTCTTCGTGACGATTGAGGTGATTGTCATCATGATTTTTTCTAATAATAATTTTTGATATGCTTCTTTACTTTTTCTTCTATTTTCTTTTTTTTTATTCATTACTAAGCACACATCTTTCGGGTGTTTTTCACTCTTCTTTTTATTCTTCATATTCTTTCTTGGTTTTTTTGAGGTTTCTTTTTGATCCTGGTTACAATTCTGATTGCTTGTTTTAAATTTAAGTCAATTGTTTTCTGAAACTCATGTACATATATTTTATTCTAGATGTTTTTATTGCAACTCTGTGGACGCTCCTACATCTGATGTTTTGTCTTGATGATGACCCTTCATTTATCTATGGGTTGAAATGCCGTCAACGCCAAAGATGTGGCTCTAATTAATGAGGACACAATTGTTTTGTTGTGTGTTTCTGTTTTGTTTTGAAACATGCTTTTGTATTTTTCCCTCAGCCACAACTTGTCTGTTTACACCTGTCATTGTTCACATTTGTAACACTGTTTGTGTAACTGTATGAGTGCCATTATTATTGTATATGTGTGTTTGATATGCTTTTTTTGATAATATTGAAAACTCCTTTTGAGAACTAAAGAGAAATAATTTGTACATGGGTATTGGGTGGTTTAATAGTTGGGTATCACTTTTCTCTCTTCTTTTTTTATTTATTTTTCTTTTTTACTTGGGGAGATCTTTTCCCTAGCTTAACTTTCTAAAATATTCCTTTATTCCAAGTGGTGTTATTGAACCATTGTTTAGATTATTGATTTACGAGTTAGGCACTACATGCAGGGTGTTTTGGAGGGCATATAGAATGCAGGGCAGGGAGATCATTCTGAATAATGCTACCCTCCCTATCAGCGAGAGCAGAAGAGATCTCCAATGCCGCACGTCGTGCCTCAGCCTTTCCAGCAATGGGGCTAAATTATACTGGAAGAAGAGGTCTGTGTCTGGCATAATATAGATTCCTAAATATCGGAAGCCCACAGTTGTGACCATCACCGGGCAATCCGGGTTGTCCATGGCATTGGGCCCTTAGGGGGGTATAGAACGGATTTGTGCCAATTAATGTTATATCCAGAGTATTTACAGAAGATCACTATGATCTGCATTAGTCTATTTAGGGTTAGGTCTGGGTCTCTTACTTAGAGCAGCATGTCGTCGGCATATAGAGACACTCTGGTGGAAGAGGTGTGGCACAGTGACCAGGGTGCCTGACTGTGGACCAAGAGGTTCACGGTTCAATCCCTGGTGCCGGCGGCAGGTTAGCCCAGCACCATGTGACTCTGGGCAATAGCTCACTTAATCTTCCCAAGGGCCCCCGGCGCCGGGACACCTCTCCGAAGGTAGCTGTGTGCTTTACAAATGCTGGTATTTCTGTCTTCCGATTGGTCCTTCCATCCCAGACCTCTGACCAGCGGATCTGAATGGATCCACGCTGCCAAGGGCTTCAATGCCAGGGAAGGAGGACAGCCCTATCTAATGCTTCTCTAGAGTTTGAATTGCCTGGATTGGATTAACTTGGACCTGTGCCAGAGGGTCCGAATATGGGAGCCCTATCCATTGTATGAAATGTGGGCCAAAGCCTAGTATGGTCAGCACTTCCAAGATATAATCCCATTCCACTTTATCCAAGGCCATTTTGGTGTCCAATGACAGGAATAGGGCCTATTCTTGCAGATGCAAGACCATCGGTGCCCCATGGAGACCATCAGAGGTTGAGGGTTGTGCTCTAGTGAGGCATAAATCCTGATAGATCTGGGTGAATCAAGCATTGGATCACCATAATCAGTCGCATAGCTAGTACCTTAGCTAGTATTTTCACCTCTGCGTTTTAGAGTGAGATCATAATAAATGAGGCCCAATCTTCAGGGAGTTTCTCCTCTAAATGGCCACTATTGTGGCTCGCCTCTGGCCTCGAGGTAAATCCCTCTGCTGCTTACTTTCTTTTTGCATGTTTAGTAGGTCAGGGCCAGCTTGGAGGCCATCATTTTACATAATTCGATTGGAATTCCGTTCGGCCCAGGGCCTTACCGAAGCACAGCTCCCGATAGCCCTCATCAGTTCTTCCTTGGATATATCAGACTCCAAGTATTCCCAGTCTGTCCCCAAGAGACACGACAGTCTGATGTCCCATGAAAATGCGCTGGCATCCACAGCTGCCTTCTGCACTGCTGGGGAGTAATGTTGTGTGTAGTAGTCTGCAAACCTCACAGCTATGCAAGTTTGTTCTCTAACTAATTCTCCCTCACCCGTTTTGACTTCTAGTACCCATCGCCTGGACTGTTCTCATATATCAAGCCATGCTAGCAACTTTTCTGCTTTATTTCCCACCTCATAGAGATGGTGTTTGGTGACACGGTGAGCAGCTTGAGTGACATCTGTCGCCAGGTCTTCGTATTCTCTCTATTTCAAGGCAAGGGCGTGTCTCACCTCTGGCCCATCGGTTATCATGATGAGGCACTCTTGGGACAGAATATCTTGTTCTAGTTCTTCCAATTTCGCCCTTTTGTCCTTTTTAAATCCTGAACTGACCACAGTTTGGTAGGCTTTCCAGAAGGTTTGCACTGTGAGCCCTATATTTTGATCTTTCTGCCCTAGTGTGATTTGACGACTATGGGGAATGCAGGTCCTGGCACCAACTTGTTTTTATTATATATTATTTGACTATAATCCTCACTGAGTGCTTGAGGGCAAGACAGGCTGAATATTAAGAATAAACTAGAACCTGTGCTTTTATACATGGACAACACAAATTTATTGTCACACACCCCTAATGGTTTGACAAAACTGATTGATGCTTTTGTCTTGTTTTTGGGATGATTACATTTGGAAATTAACTTATCCAAACCGATAAAATGGCTTGTGGCCCTAAAATTCTTAAATCTCTTTGCTTTTGTATAAAGGGAATTGTATTGAGAGGATCCAATACTTCTCCTATCTAGGGGTAACATTTGACTTAGGCAGTTCCTGGGGCCCCTGTCTATCTACCAGAAAACAATACGCTGTACAATTTATAGGAATTTTATGTAATCTAGCCTTCGTCATCGGAAACATAACAATAGTTCCACTTTCAGAAATCTATAATAGGAAATGTCTCCCAGTTTTAGCATGTGGTGCAAGTATTTGGGGCCACATTGATGCAAAAGGTTTAGAGAGGGATGCAAATCATATGTAGAGACACCTCTTGGGGCTTCCGGTGTGTAGAACTCATTTTGACTTACATGAAGGAATGGATTATTTTGAAGATAACATTTATTTAGGTCCCCTATTGCTGTGGGCATCCATCTGGAGGAATGAGCATGCCTTCCTAGATAAAGATATCATTGAGGATTTTTATCTTGTGAATTTGGTGTTAGATTCATTGGCTCAAATATATTTGGGTAAGTACTGCAAAGTTGGGTAGAGCAGCTATATTCTCTTCACATGTAGAACTGATGCCAATGACATGATCTGAATTAAACAAGCATTTATGGGAGCTAGGCGTAATAAGTGACTTGGGGGGAACGGCTGTTCTGTTCCATCAAGGAATATGTCACAGTTCAAGCTATTATGTGCTTACCCATGTTACTTCCGTGGTAGTGAATGTGGCCCTCTAGTTTTAGATTGGGGTCCCAGAGATGACATTTAGGCTTCCTGCTTGAACACTATGACGCTGCAGCTGTGTGTTTCTGCCCTTGCGATCAGAATTCACCCCAGACCTTGATGTATTTCCTATTTTTGTAGGCTTTACAGGACTTTTACACCCAAGTATCTGTTACCCATTTTGAAAAGACAAGATTTTAGGAGGTACAGCTAGGAAAGAAGAACGTATTACAATGCTTTCTGAACACAAATGCGTTGTGCACTTGAATCACATCATATCTATGTGGGAGCAGGTTTTGTACAGAGTGAATGTGTTTGGGAAAACAGACACTGAACTGCGGAACTTTAGGTACTGAGTCTTGATATCATGATGGCCGAGTTCATATGTTAATGGGACGTTTGATATCACTGTACTCCCTTCAATGTGGTGCCACCAACTCTGTGCAGAGCATTCCAACGACACGGATCTGTGGTCCCTGCTGACCGCTGCCTCCGGCCTACACTGCGGTCAAGTAGGTCACACATTTGGAACTGAGTCTTGATTTCTTTTTGGCAGAGCTCATATCATTGTACGCAAGGAGAGGATTAAGAGGAAGACGCGGTTTGGTCCGGAAGAAAAAAAGGTCATCGTTATGGAGGTGAACGAACACTACCAACAACTGCTCTGGTGCCACTAACTCTGTGCATTGCAAGCCAACGACAAGTGGCTGTGGGCACCTGCTGACCGCTGCCTCCGGCCTACAATGTGGTCAAGTAGGTCACACATTTAGAACTGAGTCTTGATTTCTTTATGGCAGAGTTTATACCATTGTACAGGCCTCATCGTAGACTGCATCCTCTTTCAGCTCTGGCGCCACTAACTCTGTACCACCAAATTCATGGACACTCTCTGGTTGAACTTTGGTGGCGTCTGAGTATGTGGCCTGGGGGTTGTCTTCATCATCATGTAGCTAATACTGACTTGGTGTTAAGAATTAGTCTGTAGCATTCATCTCCTCCATTTTGCCTGTTTCTGCTTGGTTCTGCCGTCTGCATCATGCCCCGGAAGAACACCTTCCACTGTCCCCCGAAACACTCCGCAACATTCAGATTCGACATCGACGAGGACCTGCTCAGCTCTCGTGGCCCTACCTCAGTGCACCGCAAGTCACAGTCCCATGGCGGTGTGCCTGTGCCGGCCGCAGTGCATTCGGGGCCACTAACTCTGTGCAGCTCAAGTCATGGACCCTTGCTGTTTGCACTTTGAAGTTCTGATTGTCTGAGCACTGTTGTAGTTTTTGCCAGTACCACCACTCCCTGAGGGCTAGCTTACACTCACCCCACACCCATCCAGCACAGGCGTCACTGGACATGTGACACTGGCAATAAAAGGGGCCGGGCGCACGTGCCCGTAGCCAGTTACACAAACTATCTAAGTGTGTCTTTGTGGTCATTATATATGCATGAGGGCCCCGGGCTGTGTAGAGCGGACGCAACCATGTCACCTCAGGCAGTGGGGAAGACCTGGGACATGTAGCTGTGTCGTGTAAGCGTAAGCTGAGTGGACTGGCGTATGACAGTTCAGCGTAGGGGTGTGGTTAATCACCCCAGGGCTCTGGGTGTCGTTAAGTTTTGGCCTTGCCAAAGAAGTAACTAATGCATGTGTCTCTGTTGTCGTGTTGGCACCACCCGTCCCGCAATGGACAATGTTGCAATGTAGCATGCCCCCGGAGTGCGGGCTCGGCCAAAGGGGTAGATGAAGGACCGCAAGCCTGCTCGGGGTCCGGGATCATACATGCTAACTGTTATGTGTTTTGCTATTACCGCAGCATAAGCCAAAGGTTTAGCCTCAACCGCATTGCGCATTCAGCCAGCCATGAACCCTACATCTGTGTCCGCCCTATCCTTACCATAGGCCTACACACACGTGGCCGCCCACCTTCAACGCACAACATCACAGTGTCGTTGCCAGGCTTGTGGACATGCGCAGATAGGCATGACAATGGTGTGCCGTAGGAGTGCAAGTAATGCAACCGTGCTGCACCCACTAGTAAATAGGCTAGGGGGAGGGAGGAGCAGCAGTGAGGCTACGTAATACACATTGATGCCGCTCATTTTCTACAAGCAGTACATGTCAAACAGGAACCACTAAGTCACACATATCACACACCAATGAACTAGTGAGCCTGCCAACACATCATGCAGAACCAAATATTGACTCATGTCTCTCTGCACTGTCACAGGTGATCAAGGATATGCACTCTGCCCATGGATGATGACACCCCTCCGAGCCCTGAACACACAGGCCCAGAGGTAGTACAATGCGGCCCACAAAAGCACCAGGGGCATCGTGGAACGCACATTTGGCGTGTTGAAGTCACGTTTCAAATGCCTGGAAATCACAGGTGGAAGTCTCCTGTACAGCCCAGACATCGTGTGCAAGATGAACGTTGCATGTTGTGTGTTGCACAACATATGTGTACGCACCAATGCCCCATGGCTACAAGTGCCAGATGCACCGGACGATGACGAGGAAGAAGAGGCAGGTGGACCACACCCCACTGCAGCTACACTAGGAATAGCCCGTAGGAACACCATCATTGACAATTTCTTCACATGAGCACGTCACATTGTCATAGTCCTTACCAATCATCGGACAGTACAAAATGACCACAGGCACAGCATGTGCAAATAAATTCATTCCAACACACATTCCCTGAGTGCATGTCACTCCTCTGTACAAACCCATCACTCTGACAAGTGTAAGTGCAACATGTAGTGCTAACAATCTCAAAGATTGAAAATAGATGGTGGGTGTGTCACATCTGTACAGAGATGCTGTTTGGTTAACCCTGGGCGTAGTTCGCGAAGTAGCACTACGTGAAGCTACGCAAAGTGCACTTCGCACTACGCGAGCTACGCGTAGCATTTCGCGAACTGCGTAGTACCCTGTTCGCACTGTGCAAGATGCCATTTTCAATGATTGCACAGTGCGGACAAGCATCCGGCACTGTGCAATCATTGAAAACGGCATCTTGCACAGTACGAGCTGTAGTTTTCTGCCGCTCGAGTAGATTTTTACTCGAGCGGCAGCTTTCTCAACGCAGACTGGTAGTTTCTCATCGCGAGCGGTCGCCAGCATACGCGACCACTCGCAATGAGAAACCTGACCTCCTCACGTTGAGAATCTCACCAGGATGTTTATTTTCCACGCTCGCGCTCGGCAACTTGATGTTGCTGATCGCGAACAAGGATAAAGTCTCGCCGGGATGTCATTTTGCTTGCTCGCGGTCGCCAACTTGATGTTGAGGACCGCGAGCAAGCAGAAAATGACCGCTGCACTATGCAACACTACGCTACGCATGTTTGCACTGTGCTACGTGCAATTTGCGTAGTGCGAAGTAGAGCAAACTTCGCAAACTAAGCGAGTGTAGCGTAGTGCTTTGCCCAGGCTTAGTCACGTATTCAAAATGCCATTTCTGTGTGTCAAAGATAGTACGGAATCCCACTTATCAGCGTTTCAGATGTGTACCATATAGGATGTCATCTGTGACCTACAATTGACAACAGGGCTTCTTTTGGGGTCAGATATGCACCACCATGATGCAGGGATGCACCCTGTGACTCAAGTCCCACAACATGAGCAACATGGACGTAAGGGGGAATCACTGCCCCTACATTCGTCCATGCTTTCATACTTGATTAATCATAGACATGACACATCCGTGTGTATTAGAATGTATTATTCATGTTCAGTGGAGTGTTGAAGCTGTCTTAGTACCGGGCCATGCAGACAACACTTTACAATGTTGCCCCATGGAGGACCAGCCAGAGTCCATTAGGGATTGACAAGTTACTACGAAGAGGAAGAGTCCAGTCCGCAGGCTGATTGGTGTGTCATTGTTATACAAACAATATATGGCAGTCCATGTCGAGGTGCAAGGTTAGTGTCGCAGACTATATCAGGGGACAGTGGAAGGTGTTATTCCAGGGCATGATGCAGAGGGCAGAACCAAGCAGGAAGAAGCTATATGGTGGAGATGAACGCTACTGCTTCCTTCTTACCACTAAGGCCGATTCATCCTCATCTTCGGCCTCTGATGTTTCATGTGCCTCACTTGTGGGTGGTGGTGTTTGGTCTGCAGCACTGTGTGACATTGACACATCAGGGGTCAGAGATGTGGATGTAGAAGTAGCAGCAGCATTCATCTGCGCAATGTCTTGTGGCATCAATCCCATGATGAGGATCTGCAGGGCCTGGAAGATCCCATCTACATCTTTCTCGTGTGCAGTCGTGGCAGCCATTCTTTGCGCCTGATCCGCTACATGTTCTCCATGACCCTCCTTATGTTTCACAAATCACGGATGACATCGCTGTAGCCACTCTGACTAGACAGTTGTTGTTGTCTCCGAGTCATGACTCCTGCGACGCCAGCCATGGATTGTTGGAGGGTATGGGGCAGACTGTGGGTGTCCGTTAGGGAGTGTAGGTGGTCCCTGATGGGACTTAGACACCCACGTATGGCATCTAGTTTGGCTGCCATGAGTTCGAACCCCACCCGCACCTGTTCAACCAGCTCCTTCTGTCAGTCTAACACACGGCGTTGGAACGCCATGTGTTCTTCGGTGAGGTGCTGGGAGCCAGACGTGGTGGTGGGTGCTACCTGTTGTGTGATCAATGTGGGTGTGCAGTGTGCTCTACTTAATTGTGCATGTGTGCCATTGTGCCCATCTCCCCCTGTCCCCCCAGTCCCTGGTCGGTACTCACCCTGTTGATGTTGTGCCAGGTCATGTTGAGCAATGTCCGGATCCACAACTTCTGGTGGGAAACAACCTTTACAACGCAGTCATTACATCGCACTACCTTTACATAGCAGTCATTACATTGCAACATCCTTTACATCGCATGTCTTTACAAAGTAGCCATTACATCGCATGTCACTACAACGCATGTCACTACAACGCAGGTATTACATCTCAAGTCATTACAATGCATACCATTACAATGCATAGTACCCTTACACTATCCAACACTTACCCTACTGTTGCACTCACTGGAGTTAGAATAGTAATTTTTACCCCTAAATTATCCAACACTTACCCTACTGTTGCACTCACTGGAGTTAGAATAGTAATTTTTACCCCTACATTATCCAACACTTACCCTACTGTTGCACTCACTGGAGTTAGAATAGTAATTTTTACCCCTACACTATCCAACACTTACCCTACTGGAGTTAGAATAGTAATTATTACGCCTATAGTATCCAACACTTACCTTAAATGCGATGTAATGGTATGCATTGTAATGGATGTGTTGTAAAGGTAAAATGAGATGTAATGGAATGCGTTGTGAAGGTAGTTTTTGAAAATGCTATGTAATGGCATGCGGTGTAAAAGAATGCGTTGTAAAGGATGTTGCGATGTAAAAACTGCGTTGTAAAGGCATGCGTTGTAAATGTATGCGTTGTAACAACATACATTCCTCCTGGCACTGTATCCCGATTGATGAATGTGGCCACCATTTTCTCCATGTCATCCAGCTCCTGGTTTGCCGCTGGACCCCACTACTATCAGCGTTGCTGCTTTCATGTTGGCATCGAGTTTCTTCTTGGTTTTGCCCTTCACATCATTCCAGCGCCTCTGAACCTCTTCCATTGTCCTCCTCAACGCTGCAACTGCATTCACAAGGTCCAAGAACAGTTGTTGGTAGAGTTCTATCACCTCCGTAATGATGATCCTGTTTTCCTGCGGACTGAACTGTGTCTTCCTCTTCCTCTTTTCCTTGGCCTTCCCCGACCCCAAGGTTCCTTGCTGGTCATCTGTGGGGATTGTGGGGTTCGCGTTGTCCTCTGCACTCGGTCCAGGTGCATCCATGGTGCTACGCAGTTTATATTTTTTAGTTCTGCTTTTATAGTTCATTTTACCGCATGACGCGTGGGAATTGCAGGCCTGTCGCTGGTTATCGATGATTTTTGTATCGCGATTTGGGGCATCTCAACTTTTTTCACGTTCGTGTTTCGCATTTTTTCAGCGTAGCGTTAATTTTAACGCGGTCATTTGGCATATTATCGTGAAACTATCGCATGTCGCTGTTGAATTAAGAATACAACACTAACACTGTGTTATTTTGTCGCAATAGACTGCGATGTGCAAAGTTGCGTTAAGCTAATTTTGCGATAATTATCACACGTTCAGTGCTTTAAATGGGCTGGCACTGCCCGGTACAGGGTACCAACACTTTTTTATTTTGAGAGGGAGAGTACAGGTACTTCTCAAGAGAAATGCTATACTTTTGATTGGAGAGTACCGGCACTTCTCAGAAACCTGCCCTTCTATTTTTCAATTTCAAGCACTGCAAACACGCATGTCAAGGCGCTATAAATTCTGTAGGTTGTACATGTCTGCCAAATGGCTGTGAAGGCCTTAGAATTCAGGCAAGCACCAACAAGTTACTCTGGGCCTCGTGAGACCGAACCGCGTCAGCGGGAATATTTTCATCGCTCGAGCCCTGAGGGGATTTACTTATTTTGCTTTGTCACATAAATGTCGCTCAATTAAATCCCGACCAGAGCAGCACCGAGCCAGGAATGTGCCCGCTAAAGCCTCCCTCATCCTATGTGGCAGGGCCGTGCCCTGCCCAGCACCAGCCCTAATCCACGGCGTTATGTCGAATTTGCAAACTATCCGAAGCAGACCGAGGGGCTGGCACTGGATCCCAGTCCATTGCGCTGCCGGGCCACCGGGGCACATGGAACAGATTAGCCGGCCTTGCAATGCCTGTAAAATAAAATACACACAGCGAAAACACAATTATTGCTGAAGTGAAAACATACCACAAGGGATTATTAAAAAAGCAAGATGTTTTACATTTTGAGGATGTTTTGCTTTTTCTCTGTGCTGGAAGGATCAGCGCCGAAGCTGGGATTAAGCTTTTCCATCTGATCCCGGTGGGTTCTGCGAGTGGCATGGATGGATGTATTTTCCAGAGCAGTAGCAATACAGTACTGGCAGTTCTAATTATCTGTCACAAATTAAAACGAGTGCAAAATTTAATATCACCCCAAAAATGTATTAATAATTAAAAATATGTCAACATTAAATAATGGATCATCTGTAGTGCTAGGTTGAACAAAGCCATTAATTATTTCATAATTGGCCAGTCACAGGAAACCGTGCAGCCTTGGCCGTTGCTATTATAGAAGGTGGTGTGTGGCTTTAAAACTAAATGTGCTAGGCAAGTTCCCCCACTACTGATTATAATAAGGGGTGTTCCCTTATTTTCCTGGATGCCTTCCACTCCCAACCATTTTCAATTGATTCTGTAGAAGTCCAATTAGTAATTTACCATGGGTCAATGTCACTTACCCAGGGTAGAATATTTTAAGGAATACCGGAGTTTGATTGGTGGTGGTGTGGAGGACAAAATAGTGCAACAGGTTTGACTAAATTATGTGCGAAGAGAGGGACATTATCCCGCATAAAATGGCTTCTGTTGAATATCCCTAAACATAAATCAGCCACCACTGCCTTAAGGGAATTGCACTGGCTACCAGTGAAGCAACGCATTGAGTTTAAAGCCTTGTGCATAGCATTTAAAGCAACTCATGACATAGGGCCAGTCTTTTTTAAGCAAAGTTTTCACCTGTATGTCCCTGCACTCCACCTACGTTCAGCTCAATCTCACACTCTGATTATCCCTAGGTTCAAGAAAAGTGCTTTGGGAGGCAGAAGTTTTTTGGTTGGAATAACTAGACACTGGAACTCTCACCCCCAGAAATTGAAGGATGCGACTCACCTGTTGGCATTCAGGAAGGCGCTGAAGAAATGATTGTTTAACCTTTAACCATGTGTCAAGATCTTACGTTGTCTGTTTGTTTTGAGGAGCTAATGCCTTGACACCTTCAGGTAATTGGTTTGCGCTTTATAAATCTCTTTTTCATTTTTGCTTAATTTCATTCATTTTTCATACTATCACTTCATTATTTCCTAGGACAAAATGTATCTTCTTATTACCACGAGTTCAACATTCAAATATAGTAATAAGCAATTGAAAGATAATCAGTCAACTGTTGCAAAAGGATTTCCACTGTGTGGGGACACGCATTGGCACTTTTTTTTAGTAACTTTTGATCAGTTTGAGCTAGAAACAATTTTGTTGTTAAATCTGTAGATTATGCAGCAGATGGTGGATTGTATGACAAATGCGGCAAATCCATAATTATGTATAGAATGCCACAGCCGCAGAATCACATAATTCCAGTGGCCCTGGCAATTCAGGGCTGGTTGTGCTGGCCATCCATGCCATAGGGCTGCTCCCTCTCCGTGCACATTCTGGCCATCCGCTAGCAACTGACCAGTGTAATCTGGTCACAGGATCATTGTGAAATCAGCAGGTTGACAGACAGCTTGCTATTGTAACTAACTCCCTGAGAGCCTGGTGCTGCCACCTTAGAGCCTGGTGCTCCTTCCTCCATATTCAATGCTCTTCTGTGAATGTGCTGCAATAGCAGTGTCTGGTGTGCAGGTTATGCTGGTGTCAAGACTTCCCAGACACACATCCCAGTAAGAACCTGCATGAGGCTGCGGCTAGAAGGGGCCTGAGCAGCTGATGGCACTGGTTGATTTCCTATGGAATTGCTAGCCTCATGTGCTGCAGTGTCCTCCTGACAACTCTCGCCCTGCTTCTTGGCACTGCTGCCAACCTGAAGGTGTTCATGGCAGAGGAACACTGCAGCAGCACCCAGAGCATTCAATGTGCACTAATGGAGACTATTTTTCTCCCCACCAGCTAGTTTTGCAATGGCTGTCTCTTAGTTCAGAGCAAGGAAATGCACACCTGGCTGCTTGAGGCGGCACCCTATAAAGGACAACACAGATACTCCCGCTATGTCACTTCACATTGAAGCCGTAAATTAAAAGCATTTTACATTATAAAGCTGCAAAAAAAGGAAACTATTTTGAAAGAAAAAGTGAAGAAAATGGATGTAGCTTTATAGTAGAAGGGCAGTGCACAAAGTGTTTTAGACTGTGGAGTTATAGACAGAATTATATGTACTTATGGATACTTTAATTTAGGTTGTAGGCATTAACAATAATGACCTTGCATTTAGCAATAGCCTGTAAAGGTCTAATGTTTTCAAAGGTCTGAGTTAGGAGTGGAATACAGCAATGAATTGACACCTGTAGAATTCTTACATTTGTGTAGTGACATCAAACGTTTCCAGGAAAAATGGAGATGAACTGGAAGCCATTGCTGGGAACAATGACGTTTCCGGTTAGCCCTGGGAAGCCACTACGTCAGAGAGATGAAACTTTAAAATGAATGTAGGCGCTGACATATTACCCCCTTCATGCCCTGCTCATAATATCAAGGGTGACACAAGTGGCATTACTGACGGGGCAGACCATCCCTATCTGCTGAATGACTTTGTATGCAAATAAACAGAATTCTTGTTCATGATACCCTGGGCTGTTGCCTAGAATACTGGATTGCCATAGTATCAGCGCCGCACGCTCTCTAAAGGGTTTTGCTTCAGGCCTTCACATCATGACCCATATGACCCTTGCCATAGCATGAGGCATGCACAGTGCCTAGCCAAATGCCATGACCAGTGCTGTCTACATACAGGTGTGTCTTACCTGTCTGTACACGATACACATAAGGCAGGATTGCAGATTATGCCCTACACTCCTAGGTATACCAGGAAGTGATAATGACCAATGGCTATTTCCCGTCTGTGCTCCTACAGGGACTGGCACAGGCCATACCATATGTCTAGTATTAATCACTGAAGATGCCATTACTGATCTGTGATATCATCTTTGATGTCAGCAATGATGACATTTGAGGTGTCAGGTGCAATATCATGTGTGAGGTCCCCCATTATGGAAGAGCTTATGGTGGTGGTGGTTACAATAACTGACACATTCCAATAATCTTTCATTGCTAAGTTTAAAGTCCCTTCAACGGAAAGCATCAGGGAATTTGTACGTTTTTTAATACAGGCTAGCAGGAAGGCAGACAGATAGACTAATTGGTAGGTAGGAAGGCAGGTAGATAGATAGATAGATAGATAGATAGATAGATAGATAGATAGATAGATAGATAGATAGATAGATAGATAGATAGATAGATAGATAGATAGATAGATAGATAGATAGATAGATAGATAGATAGATAGATAGATAGATAGATAGATAGATAGATAGATAGATAGAACATTTCAAATAGACATGGTGAAAATTTTACTGAATCATTGCAAAGGAGCAGGCACTTCCCACTCTCCAGCAATGAACAGACAGAAGCATTTTTACTGACCTCCAAATAAAGAAGGAATCTGAATTTAGCACCACCACTAGGCATAGCTGACCCATCCATATCTTAGCATAAATCTGGGGGGCGCTAGAGATCCCACGGCAAGATGGCCACACGTTAGTGTAGCTCTGCCAGCCGGGAACGCCAATCCGTTATTTATCTGCTGGTTTGCTTGACATCTGCTCTTCTAACAATGGGCATATTATCTGGGATACGCATTGCAGCATCTCTGTGCTGCTGATCACTGGGCAGTGCCTGTGAGGCCAAAAAAAGTGCACCGGGTCCCTGCCGGGCCTGAGCGCTTCTGGGGTGAGAAAAGGGTTGCGCCCGACTACTGAACCCATCAAGAATGGACTTGTGGCCCAATGCTGAGTGGGGACATCTTGGGGCTGAAACATACTGCTGCTTTCCAACACGGACAGAGGTATTTAAAAGAAAGGTCCACAAACCCAGCCCTTGCCTGAGAACTCAGTCCGACGGCACATCGTGCTTTGCGGACACAGACCGCAATGGCCGCTGAGCTATGTGCTAGCCTGTGCCTGGTGGCTGGAGCAGTCGCCGCTAATCATTGCTGGAGGTGGACCATGCGGGCGATCGACTGACTGATCGGGCTGATGTTTGGCTTGCATTGTGTGAGGTTGGTGTTCGCTGCCCTGAGATGCCTGGTTGGCCGCCAAGTGGGGCACTAGGGAGCGTGAGATGGACCTGCTGGCCTTCGAGACACCAGATTGGCGCACGACTAGACCGTGCGGCCTAGAGGTTGGAGCTGATGCAGTGGGTGCATGCCTCCCTGTCCTGAGACTGTGTAGTCAATATTCGCCGCCTAATTTCAATAATACTTTTATTTGATTTTGTTAAAAATCATAAAAGAGTGGGAAAACCACTGTTGTACATAATACATTGGAAAAACCTTTATAAAAGCTAAAGATAAAAACACAACGAGGCCAGACAATCATCAGCTAACTAGACTAAGAAACAATCTTAAAAAGTATAATCAGCGCAAATAAAAATGTGAGGACCATTCAGTAGAAAATATTTAAAAATTTAGACTGTGGAATTAGCTAGTGTGCAAACAGTTCAATTCAGGGATACTAATGTTAGATCGCTTTTTTAACCAGTTTTTTTGCCGCAATTTTCCAGAATTTTATAGCTCTGTAGGACAATTGGATAGACGAGCATCCAAGGCATTTTATGACCGCAGCTCCACAAGTCCTTATTTGTTCTTTCCCTAATGACTGTCGAAGGACAATTTTTCGAATTTCCAGTAATGAGGGGCAAGTGCATAGGAGATGTAATAATGTCTCTTCACCTTACCGCAGAGGTGGCATTCTTTTGTCAGCCAGGTATGCTTCCATTTCGGGGTCAATGAATGACCCCAGCTGCAGCAGTGTCAAATAATGCTTTTTTGATATGAGAGGTGTTCAGACAAGTACGGTTGAAGTTTCAGCGTCTGGTAAGATTGTATCACTGCCCATGCATGATGTTTCTTTGAAAAGGCTGTTTTATCCATTAATAACGAGATCCGTTGATTGCATTATTGACAACAGTTTTAAATCCGGAGTGTGTGGTAATAGTGAGCCAGGCCTCCTTTAGCTGTAATGCCGAGAGAGATTCTTTTAATACTGTAAAAGTCGAATGATTTAGCCTGGCTTGATTTTCAATCTCTTCCCACAATATTGTGCTACGGTATTATCCTCTGCTGCCCTCATCCTCCAGTAGTATTTGGCCATTGCCCCTTGTCTAGCTGGTTTCTGTTTTTTTAGCCCATATTCTAAACAAATTAAAAACAAACAGCCTCATGCATCAAGCCAAAATCCAGTCGGTAAAATACCGAATCGCTAATAACACCCGTTAGCGAGTAAATAAAACCTAATCCCAATGCATCAACCCAAATACAAAAATCGCTATTTAAGGAATCCTTAAATAGCGATTCCTTAAACTGCGATTGCATTTAAGGAATCCCAAATTGAGATTCCTTAAATGCAATGCATGAAAGTAAAAAAATTAGCGAATTCGCTAATAGGGGGAGCAAATTACCATGAAGATGAACTGCATGGTAATTTGCTAAAAGTTTGAAAAATGCACTTTTGTGCATTTTTCAAAGTTTCATGTTGCGCACACACATGCCCTTAGAGCATGTGTGTGTGCAACATATGTGCACATATCAATTTCAGGGGTGCAATAGGGTGTCATTTTGACACCCTTGCACCCTTGAAATTGCATGAGCAATTTGCGAGAACCTACTGGTACTCGCAATTTGCTCATGCAATCTCCAATTCATTCCTATGGGCCTGGAGGCCCATAGGAATGATTGGGACGGCATTCCTCAATTGCTACTCGCAATTTGCTAGTCGCAATTAAGGAAAGTTAAGGAATCGCTATTTGAATAGCGATTCCTACATGCATAGCCTTTTGCTATTCCTTATTAGTGATTCCTTATTTTTCGCTAATAAGGAATCGCAAATGGCATTGTTGATGCATGTGCCCCTAACTCTTAAAAAACCTAGACTGCGCTGAGTTTAGGGCTGTGGCGTCTCTTGTGTTCAGCATTTCTGACCTGTATGATATAGAAGGTAGGAATTTTGCTGCGATTACCTTAAGCAAGTGACCTGTTGAGCAGTCTTTGAGCTTCTTCTGTAAGATTTTAAATGCAAAGAGCAGTTGTTTCGCTTTCGTTTTCCCTTGGTCCAGATGTTGCTTAAAGTTGAGGTTGCTGTCAAGCTGAAACCCCAAATATTTATACGAATCCACCTGGGATAGTGGTTTCTCATTTAATTTCCAGGTGAATTTGCATTTTTTCCTTGATTTGTGATGTTTGGAAAAACGCATCACCTTGGTTTTTTGGTAATTAATTGTTAGTTGGGCAGAGATGGTGTAGGCACCTAGTTGGGTGATCAATTGTTGCAGGCCTAGAGGTGTGTGGGCTATGAGGACAATGTCATCCGCATATTGGAGGATGGGTATCGGTGTTTTGCCCAATTTTGGGGGATCAGCTTGAATTAAATGAAGATGCTTCTCAAGGTCTGCGGTGTAGATGTTAAAGAGACAGGGGGCCAACATGCACCCCTGTTTTAGTCCGTTGATTGTTGATATCATGTTAGTTATGCTGCGCCAATCTCCTTTCCTTATTTAAACCCACGTGAGTGAGTAAAGGTTGATTATATCCTCTAAAAGTTTATTTGGTGCTCCCCAACCTTGCATTTTGGCCCATAGCTTTGTTCTCTGTACTTTGTCAAAGACCGCTTTAACCCCTTCGGCGCTCATGACGGAACGGTTCCGTCATGAGCGTCGGTTGAGCTGTGCTCATGACGGAACCGTTCCGTCATGACCACGCCCGCGCAAGAAACGGTCAGCGCTGAGCCGGAATCGGCGCCGCATCGAAGGGGTTAAGCTCAATGAAACACGCAAACAGAGTGCTGGATTTTTTGTAGGATTGATTAGCTAACAGAGTGACCGTGGAAATATTTGTGAGGGTACCCATTCCTGCCCGAAATCCAGTTTGCATGTTTGGTATCAATTTTATTCGGCTCACCCATTCATTTAAGCCTACCAACAAATTTGATGCGTACATTTTCACCTCAACATCAATTAATGCTCTCATTCTGTAGTTGGAAGGATCAGAACGGACGCCCGATTTATATATTGGGTTTAAAATACTTCCTCGCCAGGAGTCAGGGATCGTACCAGATGCTAAGGCGTGAGAAAAAAGTTGAGTGATGAGGCCTGACCAGAATGATGAAATATACCCCCACTCTACAGAGCTCTGTACAGTGGATACACCGTGCAATCTGGGGGACCAATGCTAGTTTGCCCAACTGTGTTTTAACATTATAGACTGAATTGGTGGCTGAGTGGCGTGTCTGGTGCCTTTACAGCCACTTGTGAAGAGCGAAGCGGGTGAGATCCTGTTGCTCATCTACGTGCTATCTAAGGACCTACACCGACCCTAAAGATTCACTATTAAACACCTCTGTGCAGAGGGATTGCTTGGGTCTGGACAGACCCGGCGGCTAACTGGCTAGAGATCATTTGACCCACACTGTAGATGGCCTGCCTTGATTCCCAGGGTGCGACCTACTCAGCGGAGCATCCGCGTGGATCTGCCCCCTTGGCTGTGGAGGGCCCTGGAATCTCGCAACAGGGTGCAGCCCTGGCCACTTTGCAGTATAACCAACACCACTGGCACGACATTTAAGGGACACAGTGGTCAAATACCATTGGTTTGCCTGACCATAGAGAAGGACCTTGCTACAGACCCTAATATTGCTTTGCTGTAGGACTCGATGCAGAGAAAGTGATTGTGTGAAGGAATAGTGAGGTGTGTGCATCACACACTCATGAATTCCTGCACCGGGGGTGAAAGATCACATCAACATTCCATAGACAGAACTGTGTTCTAGAAATAATAGGTGCCAATAAATCGCCAGTGGCAGATTTTCACAGACTGCTCATTCTAGTCGATGCTGTACCTGCATACCTGACCACTACGGGGAAAACAGACTAACAACAGGCCCGACTCACGTTCAAATCAAGCACTTGGCCAGACCACAACAAAGTGCACACTCAGACTCTGAGCAAGAACTACTGCTGCATGGAGACCACATTCCTTACCATGCAACAGAGCCTGCAATAGATTGATGGGAAGATAGACACTTTAAATATTAGAATGGGCAATATGGCAACAAAACTTGATAAGCATGCAACACGATTGCCAACGGCACAGCAATGCGTATCTACTGTGGATGATGACATGCAGACACTTATCATCAAACAGCTCAACATGGACAAAGAGCTGGCAGTAATCCAGGCTTAAAATGAAGACCTAGAAGCTAGATCATGCCACAGCTATCTCCATATCACAGGTGTACCGGAATCCACCAATACCGTCCGACTGGAAAACTATTTAGAATCCCTGATGAAGGAAATATTTGGAAGCAAGCAATTATCTCTGGTATTAATTGAGAGAGGACACAGAACTCTGCAAGCACGCCCCCTCCTGGCTCCACGCCGAGACCGATCATCGCCAAGCTGTTAAATTATCAGGATCGTGGCGCAAACATTTCCAGGTCAAAAATAAACTACAAGCAGCAGAAGTACCATACGCCATCCTCTATCCTGCCCGCCTCCATGTGGAACACGATGGAACGCAGAAAATATTTATTACGCCGAAAGCAGCCATGGACTTTGCTAAATCCCTCACTCGATCGAGACGCAACTTCCCGAGGGCAGAACCGGATGCTGAGGAACTCTGATGGTGGTAATGGCTGTGGAGTCAACTAATTTGCCTGTCACAACTAGCGTCTTTTTGGTGCTTGAGCTCAGTGGAGCAAGTACATAGGATGATCTTACAGGCCTGCTGCTCCCCGGGGTTATCACCCCCAACAGTCCCTACTTTACTTAACTGTTTTCAGTTAGGTTCCTGGTCACGTTTGTCCATTTGGAGGGCACTTCGGCCTCTAGCTAACCCACGAGGGGGCACCCCAAATTATCGCAAGGAACATTTACAAATTTAGATTTGATTGTATTATTTGGCGGTTCTACTACATATTGGTTTCTTTTTTCATTGAATTGGAATGGCTTTGGTATTGTTCAAGTTCTAAAGTGGGCAGAGGGTGGGTATTCTGGTTACTGTTTGATATTCCTTCCATATGCCACAGCCAGTGTAGTCATGTATCGGGCCCCTGCATACCTCCAGTATGTATACAGTAGCCCATGGTTGTCCTAGACTTGAATGGACCGACATGTAGAGCAGATTAACCTACTCACATGGAATATGCACAGTTTAAATAATGCCAAGAAAGTCAGACAGGTGTTTGCCTATTTGGACCGCCACCATGTGCATGTAGTCCTCCTCCAAAACCGCACCGCACGGCACAAGTTGTTAAAAAAAATTGGGATCTAAGTGGGAAGATGTCCAGATAGCCTCCTCTTTTTCCTCTTATTCCAGGGGGCGTCCTCATCCTAATCAAGAAAGGTACACCATTGACTATTAAACACTCTGAGGCAAATGACCAAGGAAGATTTGTTATTGTACAGGGAAACCTTGTTGGCACTGTTGTTACTCATATAAATCTATACAGACCTAAGATAGACTTCTTTACTAAAATATGGAGCCACTTACATGACCTGAAACCCTCAGCTATTATCTGGGGAGGAGACCTTAATGTTCACTTAGATCCAACATTAGATAGGTCTGCTACCATGGCTTGGCAGGATAAACACTCCGCTCAAATACTGCGAGACGGCATGGAAGACTATGGCATCATAGATATATTGAGGGCATGCCACCTGGGGGGGAATGAGAGGGTACCTTTATTTCATCCATGGTCACAGCTACATGACTGGCTGGTGATGAAGGAGGTGAGCATATTGGTCTTTGATGTACTCCATCTGACGAAAACACTGTCAGATCATTCTCCTGTACTACGGTCAGATGTCCTTCCTACCCACACACCTTAGAAATTTCAATGGAGGCTTCAAGCATCAGTGCTCCTGGATGCGGTATTCCAAGTTGGAATTTGCACGTCGATTTTACTATACTTCAAATATGACAAGAGCTGTGTGAGTCAGGCGAACACAACATGGGAGACAATCGAGGCTACCATCAGAGGAGCCTTTATAAGTCTTCAGGCAGGAGTGCTGAGAGCCATCCGCTCTCGACTTCAGTCCTTAGAGAACACCTAGAAAGATGCTATGAAGTCCGACCTGACCCCACACGTTAGCAGTGATCAGAGCACAATTTACAGAATATAACAACACGGCGCACCAAGAGATTGGAACAAGAGATATGACACATGTCCAGGAGGTGGGTGGCAAGGGCTTATAGGGAGTGAGGCCATTCTGGACATAGTTTAGTTGCCAAAATCAGATAACCCAGGGCACATGCACATGTTGTGAGCATCGTTTCCGAAGGTGAAACACCACAATACCCCATCTATTGAAGCCAAATTTGTGGAGTTCAACACTATATTATACGGTGCCCACATGACGGCAGCAGAACAGGAGACAGCATCATATCTGGATGATGTGGCACTTGCCTGGCTCTCACATGGGCAGAGTGAATTTCGTGTTCAGCTTATTTCTGAAGATGAGATAAGAGATGCTATTCTCACACTCCACAATAGGAAGGCCTCTGGGAGAGATGGACTCACTAGTGAATTTTATAAGATGTATCTGGACTACTACTCAGAGATATCTATCAAGAGGCCTATGACAAAGGGAAGCTTTAATAATAATGCTTTTTAAACCTGACAAGGTGCCTAAAAGATGTGACTCTTCTCGCTCATTGTCACAAATTAACACAGATATCAAATCCTTGCAGAAATCCTAGCAGCACAACTTCAGTCACTGTTATCCTCGTTAGTATTGCCAGGTCAATCAGGCTTTGTCCATTCATGATCCACCACACAAAACCTGTATGCAATATTTGCAGTGCTCCAACAATTAGAACCCTCACTCCAGGAAGCGGCGGGACTTCTAGATGCCACCGAGGATTTTGACTTTATATAATGGCCATATATGTTCATGTTCCTGTCCCGTATGGGTATTCTTATGGTGGATCAACTTACTGTACATGGACCCGGTAGCGCAGGTCCACGGTAATGGTATTACATCGGAGACATTCAATATTTACAGAGGGACGTGGCAGGGCTGCCCATTGCCACTGATCTTATTTGCCCTGGCACTTAAGCCTCTGGCTTGTGTAATAGACAAATACATGCTGCTGCCGCCCTTCGCTTTGGCCAGCGTCTCTTAGCCATATCTCTCTGTGCCGACGATATGGTGATATACGTCCATGACCCTGCTACCAATTTGGTGTCAGTTGTTCAAAAATGCATAAAATACGAGTGTCATCTGGGATTGGTCTAAATCGAATATTTTACCACTGACCCCAGGCACAAAACCTCATGCCCTGGAATATCCATTAAAATGGTGCGCAGATCCTGTGAAATATTTAGGCGTGTGGGTGCACGGGGATCCAATATAGTTATTTGGCAGAATTATGGTACCGCCATATGGAGACTAGAGGACCAGGTAACCCACTGGATACACCTTCCCTTGTTGTTGGCTGGCAGATTGGCAATTATGAAAATGGTAATACTTCCCAAGTTCCTGTACTTGTATAAATATCCCCTTCCCTCTGACTCAGGCCTTCTTTAAAATTCTCAAATCATGTTTGATAACTCTCGCCTGGACCGGAAGGCAACCTAGAATTTGCTGGCACACACTTTCACGTCCATACTCTCAGGGGGTGTTCAGTGCACCAGACCTTTAACTATATTAATTGTGTGCACAAGTGCACTTTGCGCACTACCGGTATCATCCTCAAAGGAATACACCACAAAAACAATTGAAAACAATGATGCTCACCATATCCCCCTCAGGACTATACTACCCCATGCATGTACAGCCACCACAGTGGCATAAATAAGCTCTATCACCAGCACTACGAGGGCCTGGCAGGCACTTAATGCACGTGCAGGTAAGACCCCCATTGTATGCTCAAGCATTGCCACTATGCACCATCCAGCATAATCAGTCACTCAACAGCCCGGAGCGCTTTCCATATTGAGTGAGCTGGGACTGGTGATGATGGGAGACGTAGACCCTGGGGCGACTTTCATTACACTTGACTTCCTGGGTACCCAGAAGCACACCCCACTCCTGATGTTAATATATCATTGCTTGCGTATAGCCATGAGGGCTTTTTATCTCTCCTTTCCACAGGAACCGTTGACAGTGGGTCCCTACAGATTCTCCTCACCTGCACCGATCATAGGACACTCATTACTAAATTAAACAACGCCTCTCAGCACGATAAGTCCGAGACCAGGAACACTGCACTAGATAGATGGAATGCTCTTCTAGAAAATCCGCTAATATTAGCCGATTGGGAATTCTGTTGCACCCTAAAGTGTAGGCTAACATCAAATTATCAAATTGTAATTTGAGGATTATTCACTTCAAATATTTGTAACAGATGTACTACTCTACCCTCCAACTAAGAAAATATGGGTTGCGAACAGTTGCAAAATGTCCCCGCTGCTGCGACCCTGTGGCAGGCTTTCTACAATTGTCTTTTCTTGCAGCCCCATTTTTCGCTACTGGACCTAGGTGACACAGGCTCTCTCTGATATGGTGATAAAACAGATGGAATGCACCCCCCCCCCCCTCCGCTCCCCCCCCCCCACCCACCACATGTGTCTCTTGAGCCTTGTTACGTCCCTCCAGCCAGCAAATCGACATTGTTGCTTGCAAAAAGAAGAGTATCTGTTCACTGGGGTGGAAGACGGACCCCTAAGTTTGAAATGTATTAAAAAACACACGGACATTTCAAAGCCCGCTGGATAGATATGCAGAAAAACTCCCACGGGCCTCCAGACCTAGAGATATCTGGGGCCCCTTCACGTCATATTTGCCAATGATTGCAGCTGAAAACTAAGCTTGACTATTGGCTTGCCATTAGAATATGTTTCGGGGTATGCGTTCGGCGTTGGTGTATTGAAATGTAACATCTTCCATAATTGGAAACGTGGTGGAATCTCAATTATATGTGTTTTATCTTTTTTTGAAAATAAAATAATAATCACATAGTAACATAATTCTTGGAAATGGATTGGCTCTGAAAGTCCGCTAGGGCTGGGATGGAACCAGCGACATAGGAAGAAATCCCCCGCAGAACAATCAGAGCAACGCTCCGTTCCCACCACTCCCTAGGCTTGGCTGGCACTTTAAACACGAGCAGATCGGAATATTTCACTTGAGTAAAAAAGCATAGGTTGGTACATTACGGCGTGGATCCGTACAGACGAGTTCCTTTGAGAACAGTGTATGGGGCAATAAACTATTGTGGGGTGCCATCTGCAGTGATGCCCAGTCTGAATGGAGGGACAGACACTGGTCTGGAATTTGTTCTGTTTCCCACCCACGCAGATGTTCGTCTGTCTCTCGAAAGATATGGATGTTTCTCGTCTGTGTCTTGGCTCAAACTGCTTCATCTCGGCTGCATGTCCTCCCCCGGGCCACATGCCAGAGCCACAGATGTGCAAAAGGGGAAGACGAAAGCATGCTGGACCACAAATTCATCAACAAGTGCTAGACGTCCCCGCCGAGCTGTTTGTTTCCCCAGGACCCCCACCTGCGACGCTGGACGGTTTTCAAGCAGGTGGGGCGGAGGGCAAAAACGGAAGATGTATCTTTTGGGCCCCCTCCCCCGGACAGTTATCCTATCCGAATTATGGCAACAAACGCATGACCGAGCACTACTGTCCATGCCTTCAGGTTGTCATGGTACACAAATGTGGATTCACGTGGAGCACAACTTGCCTCTCTCTATACGTAATTGTTACCTCTGGCAGCGGAACGTTAACACTGATTACAAGGTGACATCTCTCACTTTTGAGCTTGAAGCACATTCCTCGATTGTCTTTCACGAGTCAAAAGTAATAGACGCAATTTCAGATTTCTGTTAGAATGACTACATTTAATGCCAGCAGCAGCACGATTCTGACAGTTGCAGTCGAGTGCTGTATTTAAGTAGATATTTCAGAAAACCAATAAAGAAAAGGAACTAATATTTAAAAAGGTGTTAACATCAAATTATGAACCATCTTTGGTTTCTGAGCTGAACAAATCCATTCATTCGTTCATACACTGCGTCGGCACAGGAAGTTCTGCAAACTTGATCCGTGGGGAGAGCAGGGGTTGTGTGGCTTCTTCTTCGGTACCAAATGTGCCCGCCAGTTGTCCCACCAATGATTTTAGGATGGCTGTTCCCTCATTTTCACAAATGCATTCCACATGCAACGAGGACTTTTTCAGTTGTTGCTATTGAAGTCCAATTACATGAGCTGACACGGGTCAATCATACTTTCCAAAGGTAGCACATTTTAAGGATCACCCAGAGCTTGACAACATTTTGTACCCCCACCTTTGCCCGAGCTCAGGATGCACCCACAGACTGCCCGAGACACCGCTGAATTTTCCAAGTGTTTTTAATGTCGAAAATCCTATGTTTAAGGCTTTAGGCCTGATTCGTTAATTCTCTTAAGTTATATCAGAGGCCATGGATCTAAAATGTCAATCATGGAAGCTTATGAAAAAAGCAATAGGCCTGACTGAATTATTGTGAAAAGCTGTTGTTAAAGCTAACAGACCTTTCTTGGTGGTGTTGTGAAGTCTGTCGACAGCTATTGCTTTACAAAGATTCTGATAGATTACTATTGAAGGCAAGGAGTTTAGTGTTTATTACTTCCCTGACAAAATTCTGGTGGTAGAAGATTTCCGCTGTGAGAATTCTTGTTAGGATCTCTTGGGAGGAGCAGCAGATTGTTTTATACATATTGCTAAATTTCTGAACGTATATTCCATGGTTCTCTAGTAAGAAGGATTATGCTCACTATAATGGGTCTAAGTTATTGATAAGCAAATGATAAAGGGTACAGGCATGATTAATTGATTAGGGAAAGTTATGTAAGGTGCCATAAGTCTGAACTGTAAATTATAAAAAATGACAGCAAAAATCTGAGAAAGTGATTTATTAGATTGAAAACCTATTTATACCCCGGCACTCTAAATGTCAAATCTTTTCTCATGTACAACCTTGATAAGCTGTCTTCACAAAACCATGTAATCAATATATCTCTGGTCAAACAACAAAGATAGGTTGTGCAAAATATTTTCTTTACTTTTGAAACATCACATATTCAATCAAGACTGTAAAAAGACCCCTGATACAGAGAACATACAGATGGGGGAAAAGTTGTACAGAAAGTTCACCGTTGTACAGTCCTGATCAAGATGCGTGAGAACAGCCCACACGTGTTTCGTCACATCCAGTGACTTCCTCAAGGCTGTAAGAACAATAACAACAATTTATACATACTGTTGATCTTCATATTTAGAAAGTTCTCATCAGGACCAGTGAAATGAGAGAGAACGGTGAGAATCAGCGATAGAGACGCCCTATATTCCCACCAAACCTTTGTTGAGGTTTAGGTAAACAGGTACTGTTATAGGGGCACGTTATTATTCGTGTGCCCTGTTCTCAGCCCTCCCCAGATTAAATATGGGCTACTTCAGCGGCAACTTTCGGCTGGAAGGAGGCAGTTTTCGCCTTTCTTCCATGATTAGGAAACCTACCCGTCCTCCAAGACCGCCGGTTCTCTGTTCACCGTTCTCTCTCATTTTACTGGTCCTGATGAAGCGCTCAGGGATCCACTAGGGACCCACTTAAAGTGAAAAACATCGACCCTTTCCCACTTCTAACACTTTAGTGACACTACTACATGGGTTGAGAGCAGCGGGATCGTTTTGCTTTGTTTCCCCTCACATTCTGCATAATTTGCGTCTCCATCCCCATTATCTTTTTAGCCTAATCGAGAGGACCCCATAATAAACTATTTTATTTTCACTCACTACCACCACTTGACCCACACACCCACATGCACAAATGCGGCAACTCCTAAAAGATCTCTGTCAGAGAGCCCTCGAGTAGGGCCCACGAGGGACTGCAGTGCCACCCCCATGAGGAGCAGTGCCCAATGATGATGCTGAACACTCGCAAGGGTGTGTGAGGGCACGACAATTAACACACAGGAGTACCTCTTCCTTTCGTTGCACACTCACACCTATTTTCCGAGACAATTGATGCCACACAACCGACCAGGTTGTTGTACGCTCTCCTTTTTTTCCCTTCTAGGAACTGATACCAATTACAGTGTTTTTGAAACAGGATGGACTGAATGTTAGTATTATGTGTATGATCACTACTTTTGTAGGAAAAACAATATTTTTTTAAGCAAGAAAATATTAATTCATATTATAACATTCATATTATTTTCTGTTTTTAAGTCTTTTTATGTTCAGAATTAAAAAATATTATTCTATTTTTAGTTTGTTTGAAAAACATTACATAGCTATTTAGGTTTGTGTTGTTGTTTAGTTCTGTGTTTCAGTTTGTTATTCTTGGTGGGGTAGGCTGGAATAAAGGATTGTCCCAAAGTAGTGGAGGCCTTGATTGTTTTCAAAGGGTTGCAGCTAACTATTCATGCATGTGTCATGTTTGAAATGTTCAGGGAATAGCGGATAGGGCTTGTTTATAACATAGGTCCTGATAACTGTGTTCTTTCTTACAATTTCAATATACTAACATCAGCTAGGGTGGCTTATTCAATTTGTGCATTGGAAGGAGTCATGCCAGTCCCATCTGTATTGTTAGTTTTGGCTTCTTGTTTAGAGTCAGTGACGGCCCGTGTAGGGCGTTTTACCGGGTCGGTGACGTGGCACAGAGGAGGGGCTGGGTGGGGGGTTGCAAAATGCGTCAAACGGCCGATTTCAGGTAAATTGCGAAAAAAATTAATAAAACTAATTTCGTTGCGCGCGCTGCATCGTATTTGGCGATGCAGCGCGCGCAACGAAATTCGTTTTATTAATTTTTTTCGTAACCTACCTGAAATTGTCAGTTTGCCGCATTTTGCAACCCCCCACCCTGCCCCTCCTCTGCGCCACGTCACCGCCCCGGTAAAACGCCCTACACGGGCCGTCACTGTTTAGAGTACTGTTGAAACTTCAGCTGTTAGCTGATACACGCAACTAATCTAAGTGTCATTGAAATAATCTAAGAAAGGAGTTCCTTTTTATAACTTGGTTTTGGGGAATGGTGATTCTAGGTGTAAGTCTTGATATTTTGTGTACCACGTGCTAGTACTATAGGTTTTCAAACTTTCAAAAGAAAATTGAGTATTCGCTGTATAGCTGATGCTTAAGATGAATTTGTATACATGTCTTTATAGGATAAGAGTAAAATTGAAATACCACCCTTGTATGATTTATAAGGGTATATTTAAAAAACTGTGTGTATCACTGTCTGTTCAAAATTCTTTAAAATTCTTAGGGAGTATTCATTGTTATTTTTACTTTAATTATTATTAGTAATTTGTGGAAGTTGTCTTATTTATTGGTAAAGAGTACATCAATAATGGAATGTTAGTATTTTGTTGTTGGCAGTGGATTGCATATATCTGGGTAATGGTGGTGGACAGAATTTAAATGTACCATCCATAAGCCAGATACTACACTGTGTTAGGGTTAGTTTATTGTAGATGTGCTGAAAACGTTAATTCTTTTCCCACTCTTTTCATTGTTTAATAGACTAGTGTTCTCTTTTGCACGAGTTTATTTCAGAAGGTCAGGAATATCTATCTCTTCAAATATTTTTGGTGTACTTATAGCTTCCTTGCTGTTTGAGTTCATGTAATTACAATTTTTAAAATTTGAAATGGAATGCAACTGTTCTATTATTTCTTCAGAAGCTTTAGGAATATAAGGCTCTATCCACAAAGGTAATGTTGCATGTGTAGATCTACTCACATGTAGATCTACTCCTACAAGTTGGTGTAAATCTACACTATGGTGTTTGTCCCCATTTCCACGTGAAAATTAACACCAAGATTTAGACTTCTAAGTCTTTAGCCTCTCAAGCGTGTGTGTGGAGACTCCTATGGCTGAATTTATTAATGTGAATATACTATTAATAAATATCCTCCTGTTTGCAGAGGTCTCCATCACCCTCTGTTTTAAGAAACGTTTCCCTAATTCCTATTCACCAAGGACTACCACAGTCAATAGAGACAACACACAAGCATTAAACTTTCACATGATACTTTTTTAATAATTAAAATTTTTATTTTCAATTAACTATTTTTTATTAAATAAAATGTATTAAAAAGTTAATTCTCTGTTCCCCATCTGCGCATTATCATTTGTGCTGCGTGTCACAATCTTAGATAGTGACACATTCAACATATACAATAATTCTATTAAAATATTATTATATAGATGAAAATGATTGCATTTTGAAATGTTTAGTTAATTAATGAATAGAGCATTTTAAGAAGGGCTTGATTTAAAATTGTTTTATAGTAATGTATTTTTTTTTATGATTCCCTGTGTGTTAGTGTTATCGCTTGCCTATTTTGATTTTTATAGTTGTGTGTTGCTTCATCATTGAATGGCCATCTCTGGCACTTGGCTTACACTAAGGCTGCTCTGGTGCACATTTAAGACTGTTCGGTCAGTAATACTACTGTAGTAGTTTTAAACAAGCATTTTGAGAAATGCAATTGTCTTACTATCACGTGGGAGCATGTTTGTATGAGCCCTTCCTGGTATTTTCCTGAGCCCCACACATTTGTTGCAATTATTCCCCGTTTTACAAACACTTCTTGCCCCTCCCACATTTACTTCAAATTTCTACACTTATGTGTGCATTACAGATCTCTGCCACAATGGGTAGGATTTCAGTGTAAGAATAACTGGATAGGTGGGGTGGAACTCTCTGACCTAAAGGTTCAGAGTTGCATTTTGTACTTTAGGTACTATTTTACATACTCCAAAATAGCTTTTTTCAATAGGAGTCAGAGTCTTTAAGAATTGTTCAATTTAATTATAGAACTAGAGCTTGTTTCTACTTTAAGTCTTGGAATGTATACTTTAAGTCTTGGAATGTATTAAGAATTGGGACCTGTGTCAAAGGAGGAGGATGATTGTGCTCTTTTAGGTTTTCAACATTAGCATTTATAGTAGTTCCACAAACATAATAGCCATACACATAGCATCTTCAGGGTGTAAAGCAGGATGCAGTGACAGCATTGACTTGTTTGGTGATGTCCATTTTGCTGTTTATGATTATTCTAAGGTTCTTGGCAAGCGTGCTGAGTGTGGATGTGGGTCAGAGTTCAGCCGGTGACCAGTTGGAGTCCTATGGTGATGTGTTCTTGAAGAAGAACAGTACTTCTGTTTTGTCAGTGTTGAGCCTGAGACAAGGCTTCCATCAGATGAACTTATGTCTTGTACTGGGGTCTTGTCTGAGACGAAGAGTATGAGTTGCATGTCATTGCACAGATGATGTTGGACTGAGGGATCATGTATGTGTTGAAGATGGTGGGGCTGAGGGGTGAACCATGCAGACTCCACACACAAGTTTGCAGGCTTCTGAGGAGTGAGGTGCCATGCTGACAGCTTGTGCTCTATCAATGAAGAAGGAGCAGCGCCAGCAGAGAGTGGGTCCTTGGATTCCTATCTCAAGAAGGTGCCTAATGAGGGTGGGGTGTGAGACAATGTCAAATGCTGCAGAGGTTTTCAGAAGAATGAGGACTACCATGTCACCTTTGTCAAAGGTCTTGCGGATGTCATCTGTGGCAGTGCTGTTTCTATACTGTGGTTGTGCCGGATTCCGGACTAAATGGCATAGCGGAGCGGGTGGTTAATGAGGTGGTCAGTGAGGCACTGATTGACTAGTTTCTCTAGGACCTTTGCTAGGTATGTTAGAAGGGAGATGGGTCAATAGTTGGAAAACATGGATATGTCAGCGGGTGGTTTCTTGAGTAAGGGCATGACAGTGACTTGTTTCCAGGTGTCCGTGAATTTGGCTTAACTGATAGATGCATTGAAGATGGGTTTTGTGCCCTGTTGATCAATGTGAGTCCTTTGGTGAAGGCATGTTGGGGGCAAGGGTCAGATGGGGCCCCCTCATGGAAGGTCTTCATGGTATCATTGATTTCCACTGTTGTTGTGATGAGCCACGAGGTCAGCCTTTGTTCTAAAGCAGCAGTGCAAGTTGAGTTGCAACGGTGATGGAGTCCGGTTGAGGGAAGAATTACAAGAGCTTGTTGCAAAGGTATTGTGAGGGGGTGACATTACTGGAGGCATGATGAAATCTTTAATGATGGTGAATATTTCCTTGCTTTTAGAAGTGGCGGCATTGATTCGATCTGCAAGAGTTATGCACTTGGTGTTCCGTGTCTGCTCCTGGTAGTGTTTAGGACTGATTAGAAGATGTCTTTACCTGTTGTGTCTTCACTTGTTCTCCATTTGTCCTCCACTTTCTTTCAGTGGTGTTTTGTCAGCCTGAGTTCCTCTGTGTACAAACTAGTCTGTGGTCAGGGTCTTGCCATTGGGTTGCGCTTGTGGGGAACCAGGGTGTTGAAGCATGCACTTATCCTGCTTTTGATATTCTTGATGGCTTTCATCAAGTTGCTGGTTTGCTCAGGCTGGAGTTTAGAGAGGGCGGAATCTCACCCCTTCTCTGTGATGGTTTCCCAGCTGTGGAAGGCGGTGCCAGTGATGGTAGCTCTGTGGTGGTGTGGGATGGTTATGCTGAAACTGATTAGTGTGTGATCTGTCCAAGTCTATGTTGTTGGCTTGTTGAATGTGATGTAGCGGATGGAGGAGAAAAATAGGTCCAATAGGTTTCTAGCAGTGTGGGTACATTTGGTAACATGCTGACTAAGGCCAAAGTTGCTGAGGCTTTCTAGAGAGGCCATAGAATTTGGGTTAGAGGGAGATTCTGGTTTTGTTTGTCTGTTTATTTATTGCAATAAATAAAGGCAGGTAACGTGGGGATTTTTCTCCTTAGGATATTTCTTTGTATGGGTATACTTGGAAGAACATGCCTGCATTTAGTAAAATTCATTAAAAGTTGAGGTCACCAAGGAGGATGAAGATGCTGGCATTTTTCATTAGAGATGCAACGAAGTCAGTGATGCTACTGGTGAAATTTGAGTGGGGTACTGGTGGTCTGCAGATGAGGGCTCTGCTCAAGGAGAATTTGGCTGTGATGCATATCTTGAACATGCGGAGTTCCATGGAGCTGGTGAGGGTGTCCATGTACATAGCGCAGCTATGTATCTTTGAATACAATGGCAACTCACTTCGCTGACTAAGTGATGTCCATCTGCCCATGTTTGTCGATAACTATTTCTGTGAAGAACTGTACCTTCTATTTGAGTCTCCATGCTTACTCTGCAACAAACTCAGTATAAAAGACCCATGGTCTGTGCATTCAAGCCACTACCTCCTGTAACACTTGAGGGTGTTGTATGGACGTGGTCTCACTCATGAGTGAATAAACTTGTTATTTTTGAATTCCAACTTCAGTGCCGATCTCTTCTTTGTTGGTTTAAGGACCCGTAGACAGATAAGGGTGAACCCTGCACTGGTGGGCCCCTAAAAAGGCTCATTTCCACAGTTTGGCGCCCGACTCGTGGGGATCATCGGAGACGCGGCCGCTTGAAGGAGTGGTCTTAATGGAGGAATGGAATATTGCTGAGGAGGTACCCTGCATGAGGAGACCCTTGTCTTTGCAGACCAAAGTGACTTTTCCGGTTTTCCTGATCTGACCCTCGGGATGGTGGCCGGATATTTCCATTGGTGCACATTTCTGCAGTGACCATTAGGTCAACCAAGAGATTGGCAGTTGGAGGCTGGAGACTTTTGCTTGGTAAGGTAGCTGAAGCGGCACTTTTGATTTTGGATTTGCTTGGCCAAGATTATGGTTTTGTTTGTTTGTTTATTTATTGCAATAAATAAAGGCAGGTAATGTGGGGATTTTTCTCCTTAGGATATTTCTTTGAATGGGTATACTTGGAAGAACATGCCCGCATTTAGTAAAATTCATAAGTGGTGATACGGAGTGCTCTTGAGTGTTCCTCCAGGCCAATTGGTAATTCGGTCTCTTCTTGCAAAGGCTTGATGGTTTTACCCTATCTTGTTTTGGGTGGGTCTGTGGACCCCTTTAATAGGCATGTGTTCTGGAATAAGTATGATTTGGTAAAGACTACGGGGCAGATTTACAATCACTGGCGCATCCCTGCATATCAGCAGGGATGCGCCAGTTATTGTGCGTCAGGGTCCCGCCACCATGGATGCGCTGCATTTACAATGCGGTGCACCATGGGGCAAAAACGGACAGATGCGTGACGCATCTGTGCCGTAAAAGGCAGCGCATTGCTGGAGGTGTGTCGCAAGCGCGACGCAGCTCCAGCATGGCTCCAGGGTGCCCTATCTTTGAAATGCTGCGTCAATCCTTACGCCTGCTTCAAGCAGGCGCAGGGTTTTGACGCAGCATGGGCTCAAAAGTGACTGAGTGAAATCTTGTAGATTTCACTCAGCCACTTTTAGGAGGCGTTCCTGCACCGGAACGCCCCCCCTGCGCCAGAACGCCTACTTCTGGCGCAGGGCTTTACAACGTGACGCATCTCCCAGATGCGTCACGTTGTAAATACCCCGCAGCATGGCGCTGGTTTTGCGCCGCTTCTGCGTCACAAAAGTGACGCAACGGCGGCGTAAAAGAGGCGCAAGGGGCTTGTAAATCTGCCCCACAGAGGGGCCGATCCCGATTCCGGCTGCAAAACCAACCGACCGACACGGACCCAGACCGAATACCAACCGACACGGACCAGCGCTGTACGACCCATGCAGTACGATGCAACGCGTGTGAATTACAACCGACACATATGGCATACAAGCCGTACGACCGAGCAGTAAGAAAAATAGTGATCCGGCCGGAAAACCGAAGCGATTTTCACGAACCCGGAATGAACTCGACCGACCAGTACCCGCGATGTCCGATCCGCACAGTACCATGCAATGCGTGTAAAACCAGACCGACTCGCACGAAGACCAAGCCGCATGACCGACACGCACAGACAACCGGGCCCACAAGCAATAGAGACTTTAGAGACCAACGCGTATGAAACACAGAAGATAGGCAGCGTGAACGAGGCGGAGATGCCCGCACGAGACAACAGCAACGTCCGTTTCCGTCACATCAACGTCTCCTTCATGCCTACAAGACCCAAAGGAAAAAAGACAAAAAAGGACCAAACAAGCAATGACATAGCCAATAAATATTTAAAAAGAAACTGGGACAAAGACACACCCACAACTCCAACTATATAACGGACTACAATCACTACCATCATCCCTTGCAAACAGGAGACACGGCCAGCAGCAAACACCAGTACACAGCAACCACAGACACACTCACAACTCACCCATCACACAACCCACACACCATCAGCACCTCATACAAAAGCACACACACATACAGCCAGCAAAACCAACACCAACCCACCCTCACTTGCACCCTCACACACACATCCCTCACCACCACCACCCATCACCATGCCCCCAAAGAAGAATCCAAAGTTCACAGATAGTGAGTTAGAAGTGCTGGTAGACGAGATCATCAGAGTAGAGCCACATTTGTTTGGTACATTGGTCCAAAGGACCCCCATGTCACTGAAAACCAAGATGTGGGTGAGGATTGTGGACAAGGCGAACGCTCTAGCACCAGCAAGGCGCACAAAGGACGATATCCAGAACAGGTGGTATGACGTGCGCAAGACCGTCAAGAAACTCATTGAAAAAGATCACGCCCTGAGTCAGTGCACCGGCGGTGGCCCTCCTGCCAAACAAGTCTACTTCAGGACCTGGGAGGAGAAGGAGCGGGACATCCTACCACCAGAGAGCGTCCATGGGCTAACAGACATACCAGAGCCTGGTGAGTACACAAACAACATACCCAAGATTGTGTGGCAAGGGGACAGTGAAACCATGCACCGGAAGCAAAGCTACACTAACCAATAGATAATCATACCAAGATGTGTATGCCAGTCAGACAAACACAATTCCTGCCATCTCATAGTGACTTGGAACTGTGTCATGACATGCACCAACCTACAAACAAACCAGTGACACAAAACTAAATAGACACTGCCAGACAGTTTGCCACCACAAACACACTACCTCACAGAGCAGCTGACTGACAGGAAGGAATAGTGGGGATGCAGGTGAAGTGAGTGTATCCAAAAGCATGATGGGGCCTGTAGTCACAGATAATGCTCCCCTCCTGATTGGCCCATCAAGCCCTCTCTGAAACATGCCCACATCACAGGGAGTGGAAAATGACTGACAAGATAGCTGACACTGGGTCCTGCTGTGGGGAGCACAAAGACCTGCTAGGGGTTGTGTGCAAATCAGAAGCAGGACACCACTGACTGACATCTTGAAAGACAACTTGCTCGCCCTACAATGGAAGCACGTTTCATGATGGGAAAGAGGACTGACAGCCCTGAGCATAATTACCAGCATGTGGAGACACCCCCCCCTCAACACAAACTCCACACAACTCACCGGGTAGAATGCATTGACACACACCTCAGTGAAATATCAGCAAAAGATACCCTATCCTGGGCGCTGCTGTGTGAAGCACAGGGGTTCTCTTTGGACTTGTAGCCAAACAAACACCAGGATTTCACAGTCAGCCATCTTGCCATTGCTGTCACACCCCCTCACAGGGAAGCAGAGTCAAGAGGAAGGAAGTATGTGCATGCTGGGAAGGAGGTGTAGCCAAGAGTATGATGGGAGTTGCAGTCACAGACAATCTATACCCAACTACATGGCCCAGCAGGCTCACACTGAACCATACTCTCCCCACCGGGAGTGTGAAGGGACTGACAAGATGTCTGATACTGGACTCTGTTGTGGGGAGCACAAGGCGCTGCTGGGAAATGGGCAACAACAAACACCAGGACTTCACAGTCAGCCATCTTGCCATTGCTGTCACAGCCCCTCACAGGGAAGCAGAGTCAAGAGGAAGGATGTATGGGCATGCTGGGAAGGGGGGTGCAGCCAAGAGTATGATGGGAGTTGCAGTCACAGACAATCTACACCCACCCACATGGGCCAGCAAGTTCTAACTGAACCGTACTTGCCCCACAGGGATTGTGAAGGGACTGACATGATGTCTGACACTGGGTTCTGTTGTGGGGAGCACAAGGCCATGCCGGGAAATGGCCAACAACAATATCAAACTCTGTCCGTGACAAGCTGGGAAAAAGCAGTGTACAGGCAGGCATCTGTTCGAAAAGTAGAAAATGTCATGTTTGTGAACCATCGATGCATGTAGAAACATAACTCACATTGTGTGTCTCTTCCAAACATAGGTGGTGCTGGGCACCCAGCACCAAATGATGAGGATTCCCAGTCCCAGACTCTGGCAGACACTGAGCTCTCTTGCGTGACTCTGTCTCTGTCCTCTTCGGATGATGACAACCAACCTGGCCCCTCTGGTGTGAGGCATCATGCAGCACCAGCAGCATCAACATCTGCACTTTGTACCCACGCCTCCAGCATCTGGAAACTGAAAGGGCACCCCCGCCAACACGGACAGACCAAGGCCAATGAACACCCACAGCACAGGGGCACAGGACCCCCTGAAAGCTACAGCAAACACCACCAGCAACACCACCCAAGGGGTCCCAGTGTCACCTGTGCGTCCCGCCACTGGTCCTGCCCGTGTGGATAGGGGTTCTGGGAGGGTTGGGAGGCAGAGGGCGCGCCTTGCAGAGGGGTCTGGACTGCATGATGACCCCCACCTGGCACGCATCATAGATGCGTACCAGGATAGCACCGGAGGATTTGACCAGGTAGTGGGGATCCTCAAGGACATGCAACAGGAGCAGGTCGCCCACCATGCCCGCATGGAGGCCAAGTGGGATGCCTTTACTGCAGTGCATCGAGACATACTCCAATGCCCCGCCAGATCAACACAAACCTGTCCACACCTTCCTGTGTGGCCACAACATCTGTCGCAACACCATCTGCCAGCGCCACAGGGAGGGAGGAGGACTCTGGCGGAGAGTCCCCTGCACTGCAGAGGCCTGCATCTTAGGATCCCCCCCTAAAAGAAGAGGGGTCTTCCGAAGAAGGACTTGTGAGAGCCAGATGTCCCAGCACATCCCCCAGGGCCTCTAAACCTGTTCTGGACAATGTTCTTTGTGCGCAACCCGTTCACCTTGTCCAATCGCACACAACTTGCCCACATGACACGGAGGGATCATGTTGGGCCAATGTAGCAGATGACTGTGGACTTTACTCTGGACATTTCATCTACCAGCACTTCCAACTCAACTGTGAGCTTTGGATTCCAAAACCAATGTACCGCACCCACCATCCTGTGCATTTCCCTCACACATGTTTGAAAATAAACTCACCAGTACACCATACTTGCCTCTGTTGTGATTCCAACTTGTCATGTGTCACAGAGATGTTGATCAGCTACACAACACAGTGCATGCCTGTTAGAAAACCACTCCCACACCGGAAGGGTGGTGGTGCTCTCCCAGACATACACTGTGGTAGCTTGGCTCGAGTGGTCAGGGATCAGGCACCGTGCTAAGCATACGTCATACCCACACAATAACCATGCGTGCATCCGTTCCAAAAACGACACTACACCTTAAAAATTATGAAAATATCACTGTGTTTATCTTAATTTTCTCTTAGTTGCAGGGTTATGTCACAAATACAATACAAGAGGATTTTCTTCAGGAATAGCAGGTCAATTAAATAATAACGCTTTACAGGTGCAATAAATAGGATTAGGTCATAAATACACAAGGAATAAATATAGGTGTGATAAATACGTAGGGCAAATAAATACTGTCAGACAATAAATACCAGGCAGGAATAAATACAATCAGACAATAAATAACACTCCTTCAATAAATAATATAAGCAATCAATAACAATTGCAAATCAGATCACATTTATGAGGTAGATTGATTTTACCATGCCCAAGTACAGCTTGTGGTCACTGGGGTGGCCTGGGAATGTCCCACCTAGTATGGTCAAGGCAGGGGCCTAAGCTGAGGTAGAATGAGGGAAACCTAAGGTTCTGGCTCACCAACTACACAGTCCCTCACACAGGTTCCTGCACCAGTCTCAGTTTACCCCCCTAGCACTCTCAGGTTGGTCCTAACACCCCTCTAGCCCCTAGAATGGTCTTTTAGGGCTCCACAGGGCCTCAGATGCCCTTTCTACCACTTACTGCCCTTTTCTCGGTGCTCGGCTCCACTCGGCGCCGGGTCGACGTCGATGGGCGGCTCTGGTTCGATGACGAGTCGATCGGTTCCACTTGATGCCGTGTCGATGCCGTCGGCCGGTTCCGGTTCGATGTCGCTGGGCGGCCTCGGTTCGATGTCGCGTCGATCCGCTTTACCTGACGCCGGGACGATGCCGTGAGGCGGCTCCGGATCGATGACGCTGGGCGGCCTCGGCTCGATGTCGGGTTCCGGCGTCACAGGGTCACGGCCTCCCCGCTTCCGGGCGACTCCGGTGTGCGACCTCCACACCCGACCTCCGTCGGCTCCACTTTGGGTTCCGGCGACTCCGGAGTGCGATCTCCACTCTCGACCTCCTGCGCGCTTCGCCTCGACTTCAGGCGACTCCGGAGTGCGATCTCCACTCCCGACCTCCTGCGCGCTTTACTTCAGCTTCCGGCGACTCCGGAGGGCGGTCTCCACTCCCGACCTCCTGCGCGCTTTACTTCAGCTTCCGGCGACTCCGGAGGGCGGACTTCACTCCCCCGTCGACGCCTCTCACTCGACCTCGGGTGACTTCCTCCTCGACCTCTGGTACTCTCTACGACCTCCGTCGGCGCCCTCTCTCGACCTCTGGCGGCTCCGGGTACGACGTCTGCTTTTCCAGTCAGCGCCGCTTCTCCACCTCGGGCTCCGGGTCTCTAGGCTTCTCGACGTCGGTCTCCAGGAAAACCAATAATCAGGTCAGGATTTTGCTGTTCTTTGCTTCTAAGGCCTGTTCCTGCTGTCCAGGTCCTTAAGATGGTTTTTCTTGCTTCTTCCCACACAGGGCTCCAGGCTGGGCTCAGTCAGTAGGGACTAGTATCAAGGGTGGGTTTATGGACCCCACTCCAGGCACAAGTTTCCACCCCTGCTGCCTCACTCCTTCCTCCTTCAGGTTTCTGCTGCTCTCTCTTCACCAGTCAGGTGCCAACTGCCAGCTCCAACTGTCAACTCTCTGTCTTAGCTTCCCAACATTCTAAACCGCCTCCAACTGTCACAGGGTTCTGGAATGTTCTGGAAGGTGCTGGTAGGTTCCAGTGGGTCTGATGATGTCACAGGTGGCCACCATTTTGTGCTCCAGGCCCTTCGACAGAAGTTCCAGGGGTAGATAAAATGGCTCCCTGAATCTGCATCAACACTAAAAAGTCTGGTGGTTCCCAAAAAGGAAAAATTCTAACAGGGTTTGAGGCAAAAGTGGGACAAAATAAATAATGATGAGGAGGGACCACCCAAAGGGCTGACAGGTCTAACAATGCCAAATACTGCAACAATGTGACCAATGTAAGGTGAGTCATGGTGATGTGACACATGTGAGGGAGACACACCACTATGGCACCACAACACATACTCACCATGGCCATGTTACTCATCCCACACATTGATGTTGACCTGAAACACATTGGCGTGCACAGACACAACATCAACCCCAGTCAGTGGTAACAAGTCCACAGGTGAGGTAAGCAGATGTCAGCCAGATGTGGGAAGACAGACAACGCACATAACAAAGCATAGCACAGGTTCATTACACATCAGCAACACGATTATTCCACAATAGTTGCACTGTAACTCTAGGTAACAGTGGACACACGCTCACAAAGTTTTGGAGAATTGAAGTCGAGGGATGTGTGGTACATCAGTTGATGGGAATAGACAACTTCCACACGGGTGACGGATTCTGGGTGTTGGGAGTCAGTGTTGACCAAACAACAGGCAAATTACCCTGGGAAGGACAGACACAAGACACAGTCAAAAGCACAACAGAACAGAAGAGAAATGCAATACACATGCACACAACATGTCGCAAGAAACCTACACAAAAACAAGTTAGCAGTACCACCCTATTGAGGAGTACACACCACATGAATGGACACATCACTGCACGCATCTAGTCAAGTGGCACACAGACACACTCAGACAGCAACACAGCTGCCACAAAACATTCCAGGCTACCTCCATACATTGACATAACAATCCTTGAAACTCACATTCAGGTGAAGAAGTTGTTGATGAGCTGTGAGCAGACGTCACCCTCACCCTCATCATCACTGGCATCTTGGCCCAGGTCGGCATCCTCCACAGGTGCCGGAGGTTGGTCATCGTCATCCTGGATGAGAGGCACCTCCTTACGCACTGCCATGTTGTGTAGCATGCAGCAGACAAGGATTATTTTTCACTCCTTTGCAGGCTCATATGAGAGGGCCCTACCGGTGTTGTCCAGGCAGTGAAAGCGGCTTTTCAGGAGGCTCAATCACCCTCCTGCTCTGACCATGTGCCTCATTGTGGCGCAGCTCGGCTGGTGTCACAGGGTTCCTGAGGGGTGTCAGCAACCATAGCATGTTGGGGTATCTGGAGCCACCTACACACACAAAAATGAACAAGTAGCTGAGTTTTGTAGGAGTGCCGAATACAACATTGACAAACACACACAATAAGAAACTGTCAGTACACACCGACAAGCCAGGCATGCTGAGCTGGCATCTGTGACATCAGCGTTGCAATGCGACTACTCCTCATAATGTAGGCATCATGCTCAGAACCAGGGAACCGTGCACACACGTGTGATAGACATGTCAGCAAGACAGACCACAAGAGCATTGATGGAGTGGTAGTGCTTCCTGTTCCGGTATGCCTGCTCATGTGTCCCATCAATAGATCCGATGACGTTCGGCATCCTCCCCTGTGTATGAAAGGCATCCTTTATTTCAGGGAGTTCAGCTGGGCTAGGGAACTTTATGTACAGGTCTAGGAAATGCAACATCCCCTCCAAGACATCGCGTAGCACTCGACTAAACATCCTTTGCGACATACCACCAGCAGTAGCCACAGTGTACTGGAAGGTACCAGTAGCAAAGAAGTGCAGGGCTGCCATCACCTTCACCTCTGGGGTCAGTGCTGTAGGGTATGTCCGGCCAGGTAGCAGATGTGGCGCCAACTGCTCCGCCAACTCCTCAATCAGTGGCCTGGTGAAGCGGTACCATCTGATGCAGTCGCGTTCCTCCATGGTTGCAAGGTCTGGGAACGGTCTATGGACAGCTGGTGCCCTGCAGTACAGAGATGCACAAAGGAAGATTATCAGTTCATCCACCCATGTGCCCATGACCAGGGTCAATATCACATGATAGATCATGACATTATACAATGTACTGATGTATGTGCTGTTGGGCATTGACACATATGTCACCTACATGACCACCACCTCACATCTCAATTCCACATTTACATATGAGTCCCATATAGTACAATGGCCAATCATCTGGCTGTGTCACCCAACCTATGTACTGCTGCGACATTCCAAACACACACCACAGTGACAAGTGAGACCTGATGTCTCCCAGGCATCACAGATCTTTGCCATGCAGAAACCCAGGGTCCCTGTATTGCCACATCGACACTGGCATGGACATAGCGTATCAAGTACACACCGCAAGGCAAGCAAAAGTCCCACAGGTAGTGGCCACTGTTGTTCCTGCCGGCCCTACATGTACGTCTCTTAAGCACACACACTATCAAGGTTGATGCATATATCACATGGATGTGGAGACTGTCACCCATTGGGCACATTTGACCAGACACATCTGAGACACAACATGCACACAGACTGTGGTTGCACATCAGTATTGTGGCTACAGGTCTCACTGTGACATACATGCCATCACCCCCTGGACTCAGGGTGTATGTGACATGCCCAAAACATATCCAACATGAAACTGTGTTCGTGACTCATGCCCATTACTGTACAATTGCACATCACAGTGGTAATGTGCACAACACACAACGGATTCTGCCCCCATGTACACGTGCACGGCCTAGGAGTGGCTGCACAAAAGTGCCACCCAAAGACCCAGATGTGCCCCCCCCAAAACACCCAGGGAATGCAGCCTTACATGCCATGGGACATTGTGTGGGCAATGCTGTAGTGTGGTAGGTGTGCACAGGTGTCCCTGGCTAGTAAATGTGTGTTGAACCTGTAGAATAGTCACACCAATGAGGTCCAACACGGGTGACAATGTGTACGCATTGCACGGTTCATGACCGAGCCGTGTGTACGCTTTGTCATTGAATGCAATGGGGTCCAACGCGGGTGACAATGTGTACGCATTGCATGGTTCATGCCCGAGCCTTGCGCACGCTTTGTCATTGAATGCAATGGGGTCCGACGTGGGTGACAATGCGTACGCATTGCATGGTTTGTGACCGAGCCGTGCGTACGCTTTGTCATTGAATGCAATGAGGTCCGATGCGGGTGACTATCATGCATACTCGTCGGGCAGGCATGGTCCGAGACAGGAGTACGCCTTGGCCATTGAATCGTATGGAGACGGGTGCATGTTTTTTTTCAAAATACGCGTTGTACAGTCAGTTGACATAGCCAGGCGCACCCATTGGCTCCGGCCTGTCATGGAGACAGATGCAGATTCAAAACTTGTACGAGTTGTGCACTGGAAATTCAGTTGGATGCCTACAACAATGTTGCAATTTCAAGTGTTTCATGAAGGTGAAGATTTGAACGATGCGGAAGGCGTTTACGAGTCGTACATTTAAATGGATTGGCCAGATTCATCGAATGCAACCGTGTTGGACCAATCACTTGGGACACATGGCACTGATTCTGCCTCTGCAGCACAGATATAAGGCTGGCTGGCCCCCAGGGAGCTCACTTGCCTGCACTACATGCTACTGGACCACATCCCTGCTACCACTGCTGCTGTCTCTGCATCCTCTGGCTCCTGGCATGGCACGTACTCTGGAGAGGGCCCCAGCCTTCACTGAGGAGGAGAACCAGGCCCTGCTGGACGGGCTCCTTCCACAGTAGAGTAAGCTCTATGGGAAACCAGGGGAGCAGGTGAGTGTGCAGTCCACTGCCTTCCTAATTATGCATGTTCTCTGACTAGCAGTACTAGCAGTGTGTACACCAGTGGCAAGCATTCTCACTGAGTACTTTCACCCCCCAAAGTGTGTAGGTACATGTAATGAACAGGTGTCCTGCTGCTAAAGTGCATTAGTGCAAGCTTAAACTATCCAGGCATTGTTAACATGTCAGACATGCAGGTGATTTGTCCTTCCCCATGGTTGCACTACCTGTGTAACTCATTTCCCTTTGTGATGATGACATGTATATCCAAATGTGTGCTGCACAAATATGGGGCTTGTGTGTTAATGTACTTTTCACTTAGTCATCCTCACAGGTTGATGCCCACCAGAAGCAGGAGATATGGCTGACCATCGCCCGGGCTGTTCGTTCGGTGGGGGTCTACAAGCGCCAGATCTGCAACTGCCAGAAGAGGTGGCAGGACCTTCGGGGCTGGAACCGGAGGATAGCTAGAGTCCAGCTGAAGCTGTCAACTCCGCACAGGAGGGGCGGACACTGGACCCTGACCCCCCACATGCTCCGGATACAGGCGGCGGACTTCCCAGACCTGGATAGGCAGTTGAAGGCCAGACAGCAGCAGGAAGGAGGTAAGTCCATGCCTAATCTGTGTACTATGTCTGACATGCTAATTGCAGTCTTTTGGCCTGGTCACACTTCCACATTACATAGGTCTTGTAGTCCAATACTCATGTCCCTCAATTGTGTGATGCACCCTCCTCATCTGTTTCACATGTGTGGCCCCTACAGTCTATTGCTTGTGTCACTAGGGCACTGTGTCCCTGCAGTCAGCTATGCTTCGTCTACCAGACAGCATCTGTTCCTGTGACTCTGTTGTGGGTTTCATGGGTGGGTCAATTGTTTTCACAATGCCTGAGATCTGACATGTGATCTGTTTGTGCCCTTGAGATGTGTCCCAATTGCTGGTCGTACTTGCCACATGTGGCTGGGGTATTCAAACAAACCCATGCAGCAGGGGACTCCAAATGTGGGGCCTCAGGAGTATGTATATCAAGTATGTCACACTTGCTTAGCCACCTGACTACTGTCCAGGGCCAAACACTGTTTTATGTAGACCTGGCCAGTCATGCCTCCTCAAGGGCATTTAGAAACACTCTGTAATCCCACTCCTGTGTATCAAATTACAGGTTGTGCTTAGTGACATGTGCCCTCAGGTGTCTGCCTCTGTGTCATTAGGGTGTGGCTTGTTGTTACGTACAACTGCGGTGTCCATGATTCAGAGGGTCAGCAGGACATCTGAGATATGACTGTGAGAGACAAGACCTGTGTGACATATAGGTGTGTGATCATCTGACAGCGCACGATGGTGTATGCAACTGTGTCCTTCATGCACCTGGGTTACATGCATGGCAGACTGTGATGTGTTAATGTACTGGGAGTTGTGTTTGCAGAGACCCATATGTCTGATTTGCATGATGTGGGATCTTCTGTGTCCTGTATATGTTGTTTGCAGGGGATGGGCAAGTGCGCCGGTCATCTGCAGAGTTAGCTTTACCCCGGAGCTAGGATTGTCAGTCATTGGGAGTCATTGGGAGTCAGTGCATATTGTTGTTGTCTGGATGCCCTGCCCCTGTGACAGGAGACAGTGTTGACTGACTTTCAGGGCATCCCAGTGCCATGGCATTTAACTTGCTATGAGTGATCCTGCATTGTGTTCAAGTGTGCACCATGCACCCCATTGTGGCATTGCCCATCAGGACATGAGAACATCATAGTGTGTGTTGCTGGCATGCATCACAAGCATGTGAAATGAGTCTCTGCCCATCCCTTCATCCGGACACCTGTACTGAGTCAGTATCAAGAGATCTTGTCATCTCTGTGGGAATGGGACACAACCACTAGTTTGCCACAGAAGTGTTTAATGTGTTGGGAGCAGTGATCATACATGCTGTTTGTTATTTCCAGCTTTGCCCATGATGACACTTACCTTTTGGTCACTGTGATGAGGGGGGTTTTAGACCCCATCATCACAAAGCTCAACATCTGCTGCAGTTTGGAAGCTCACACTTAACTTTTGTTCTACACAGTGAGAGGGTGTTATTTTTACATTGACACAGTGCTATAGTGATGCTTGCCTTGGTAGGGCACACTCATTTGTTGGTCACACATGTGCTGTTAGTTACATTGTATGTTCGAAGTCATAATCACTGTTGTGGGCATTTGTCACAGACTACACACTGTTGTCATGATGTTAGGGGGATGTAGTTTGCTGACATGCCTAATGTTGGAGTATGATGGATGTGTGGCGCATCACCCATCCTATGAGTGAGGCTGGCAGGGGTGATGGGCAACAGGTTCCCTAAGGGTGGGGGTGGCAGGAGTGATGGGCAACAGGTCCACTATGGGTGGGGGTGACAGGGGTGATGGGCAACAGGTCCCCTATGGCTGGGGGTGGCAGGAGTGCTGGGGAACATAAGCCCTGTAGCTGGGGGTGGCAGGTGTGCTGGGGAACATAAGCCCTATGAGTGGGGGTGGCAGTAGTGATGGGCAACAGGTCCCCTATGGCTGGGGGTGGCAGGAGTGCTGGAGAACATAAGCCCTATGGGTGGGGGTGGTAGGTGTGATGGACTAACGCGGCGATCTAGGCTGCGTGTTGGATGTTGATGTGGACTCTGCTTTTGTAATTACTTTGCTGCTGATTTTAATGAGCACGTTTAAAAAGCTTTTTTTTAAAACAGTATATTGCATTTCTTGTACTGACCTGCTTTTTGCTCCCTCGTGACCCCGTTCCGTCCCGGCTTTGTGCCGTTTGTGCGGAGGGTCAGTTCGAGGAATCTCACTCCCTGCTCGCGACACCACTTCCGCCCTGCACGTCATCTTTGCAGGTTAGCGGTCTAGTGCTGCCGAGCCTGAAGAGTATTTAGACTTCGTTTGCAGCTCCCAGCCCATTGACTAACGCGGCGATCTAGGCTGCGTGTTGGATGTTGATGTGGACTCTGCTTTTGTAATTACTTTGCTGCTGATTTTAATGAGCACGTTTAAAAAGCTTTTTTTTTAAACAGTATATTGCATTTCTTGTACTGACCTGCTTTTTGCTCCCTCGTGACCCCGCTCCGTCCCGGCTTTGTGCCGTTTGTGCGGAGGGTCAGTTCGAGGAATCTCACTCCCTGCTCGCGACACCACTTCCGCCCTGCACGTCATCTTTGCAGGTTAGCGGTCTAGTGCTGCTGAGCCTGAAGAGTATTTAGACTTCGTTTGCAGCTCCCAGCCCATTGACTAACGCGGCGATCTAGGCTGCGTGTTGGATGTTGATGTGGACTCTGCTTTTGTAATTACTTTGCTGCTGATTTTAATGAGCACGTTTAAAAAGCTTTTTTTTAAAACAGTATATTGCATTTCTTGTACTGACCTGCTTTTTGCTCCCTCGTGACCCCGTTCCGTCCCGGCTTTGTGCCGTTTGTGCGGAGGGTCAGTTCGAGGAATCTCACTCCCTGCTCGCGACACCACTTCCGCCCTGCACGTCATCTTTGCAGGTTAGAGGTCTAGTGCTGCCGAGCCTGAAGAGTATTTAGACTTCGTTTGCAGCTCCCAGCCCATTGACTAACGCGGCGATCTAGGCTGCGTGTTGGATGTTGATGTGGACTCTGCTTTTGTAATTACTTTGCTGCTGATTTTAATGAGCACGTTTAAAAAGCTTTTTTTTAAAACAGTATATTGCATTTCTTGTACTGACCTGCTTTTTGCTCCCTCGTGACCCCGTTCCGTCCCGGCTTTGTGCCGTTTGTGCGGAGGGTCAGTTCGAGGAATCTCACTCCCTGCTCGCGACACCACTTCCGCCCTGCACGTCATCTTTGCAGGTTAGCGGTGTAGTGCTCCCTCGCCTCAAGTATTTAATGGCAATATGGAGGAAGCGCAGCGGACGAGCGCAGCGGGAGCGCAGCGGGAGCGCCGTCTTCGCGCCGAAGTCGCGCACAAGTCAAGCCCGTCTGCGCCCGTCCGCGGCCGACCAGGCCCAGGGCCCTGCCATAATGCCCAATCTTTGTCTTATTCCTCCTCCGATCTTATGAGACTCAAATCTTCAGGACCCGTTCCCGCCCGTGCTGTCAGAGCGGCCCAGGCATGTGGCATTTTCGTTCCTTCTGACTTCTCGGCACTTGATTTTTTGCATGACCCTCCCCCCTCACCACCGCAGATCTCCGCCTCCTTATTGATTTACTATCTTAATACCCGTTCCCTTATCCGCCATCAGCTTGAGATTTTTCAATTATTGCATCAAAGCACCATAGATATCCTTCTCTTAGCAGAAACCTGGATCACTGAAGATTCAGCCCCGGACATTCTTGCAGCAATCCCTTTGGGATACTATATTATGCACACAAACCGGCCTGCGGGGAAGACTGGTGGCGGAGTGGCGGCTATCATCCGCTCGGCACATACCTTCTCCGAGGTCACGGCGACTTCTATCCCTAAAACTGATCACTTGGCACTAAAATTAACTTCCCCTAAGTCGTCTTTTATCTGTGTTCTTGTATATCGACCCCCCGATTATATGCCTCTCTTTCCCAAACTCTTTAGCGATTCTATTGCCCAATTAGCAATTAACCACGCCAACCTCGTGGTGATTGGTGATTTTAATTATTGGCCTTCTGATGCCCACGAAAGCCAACTGTCGGTCGAATTCACTGACCTTTTAAAAGGCATGAATCTCTCCCAACACATTCACACCCCCACTCATCAAAAAGGTCATATCCTTGACCAAGTCTGGACATCTGACCTCGACATTTCATCTCCTTTAGTTTTCCCTTGCTCCTGGTCTGACCACTACTTTATTTCCTTCTACCTTTATTTGCACATTCTGTGTCCTCCCCCCGCATTAAAAATCTTATGGCCCGAAATTGGAAAAGAGCCAACCTGTCTGAATTTTATGACACTCTAGCCTCTACTGCTCCCACATTTCTGACCTCTCTTGAGGGACAGGCAGACAATCTTGATGAATGGTTACGTCAGGCTAGTGACAAAGTAGCCCCTCTAAACAAGATAAAAACTAAGCGCCCCCATGACGCACAACGATGGTTTACGGACCAACTTAAAGCAGACAAACTTGCTTTGCGGCAAGCTGAACGCCGTTGGCATCGCCATTATGACCCACAGCTAAAACTTGTTTTTACTGGGGCTTTAAAATCCTATAAACAATCGATCCTAACAGCAAAGACGGCATATTTCTCACAATTAATCCTGGACTCTAATAACAAATCGAAAGATATTTTCTCAATTGTAAATGAGCTCTCCCTGCTGGACAGGGTTACCCCTCAGCCCCAGCCGACCCAAACCCTCTGTAACTCGCTAAACTCCTATTTTACAGAGAAAATAACAATCATAAGGAACAATATCCCGAACCCGGCATCTCCTATTCCCCCTCCTCTCCCTCCCAGAAACACTAGTACTTTGTCGGAGTTTCCACCTATCTCTTTCCAAGAATTCGCCTCACTCCTTCTCAAAGTCAAGTCAGGTTCCCCCAATGATTGTTGCCCCCCGCAGATTTTGAGAGAGGCCCTCCTTGCATGTCCAGGCCCCCCCCTAGCTCTACTCAACAACTCTCTTGCAATGGGGGAGGTCCCTCTCTCCTTCAAGCAAGCTGCCATCCTACCCATCCTGAAGAAATCCAACGCAGATCCCACAATACTCAGCAACTATAGACCCATTTCCCTCCTCCCCTACCTAGGAAAAATTCTGGAGACGTACGTTACCCGCTGCTTGAGCTCTTTTATAGAGAAATCCTCCTATTTGGATCCTCAACAAGCGGGATTCAGACCCCTCCATTCCACCGAGGCGGTCACAGTAGCAGTCTTGGACACCCTTAGGAAGGGCGCTGACAATAACATCCCCCAGGCCCTTGTCCTACTAGATCTCTCGGCGGCATTCGACACGGTCGATCATACCATCTTGATCGACCGTGTCCACAATGCCGGCATTCAGGGAGTGGTCCTCGACTGGCTCAGATCTTTCCTCCACCAGCGATCACAGTCCGTCCATCTCTCCACTTTGTCCGCACCCTACACATCCCTTCCCTGCGGAGTCCCACAGGGCTCTGCATTATCCCCGCTTCTTTTTAATTTGTATCTCCAACCCCTATTAGCCTCCCTTCGCAACTCCCCGGTCACAATCTTTAACTATGCGGACGACCTTCAGTTAATTTTTCCTATAGATTCCCTTCCTTCCTCCCGCGTCAATTTCCAGACCACCATGTTGACTATTGCGGAGTGGATGTATCACAGCCACTTAAAACTGAACCCTACCAAAACTGAGCTCGTCTTGGTAGGAGGTCCTAATCACCCATGGAATTCCACCTACTGGCCAACATCTCTGGGGACAGCACCCACTCCCGTGCGCTCAGTCAAAAGCCTGGGGGTGATCATTTCTGAAGATCTTTCGATGAAACCGCAAATCAACTCGGTCACTTCAGCCTGCTTTTTCCACCTCAGGCGGATCCGTAAGATCAGCAGGTTTCTTACCAAAGACGCCCTGACCCAAGTTGTTATTGCACTCATCACCTCAAGGCTCGACTACGCCAACACGCTGTATGCGGGTATCCCGGCCTGCCTCCTTCACCGACTACAGCTGGTGCAGAATCAAGCTGCCCGCCTGATTTTCCACCAGCCCAAACATCAGCACGTCACTCCCCTCCTCCATAGTCTGCACTGGCTCCCTATCTCCAAACGTTGCACCCACAAATTGGCATGTTCTACCTTCAAGGCCCTCTCGAATGCAGCCCCGCGTTCATCTCTTCCTGCTTGATTCGCTATACTCCTTCTAGGGCTCTTCGTTCAGCTTCTCTCAATCTTCTTGAGGTCCCCAAATTTAAAAGGAAAAAGCATGGTGGCTTGAGTTTTTCTGTCCAGGCCTCCTCTACCTGGAACTCTCTGCCACCCTCACTCCGTCTCTGCCCACAGTATGACTGTTTCCGCAGACTTTTAAAAACTCTGCTTTTTCATTCTGCGTATGACTAACCCTCTCATCCTGGATCACGCTACCTGTCAATTGAGCGCCAAGAAACCTATGGTGATAGCGCGCGTTACAAATATTTTTTAACATAACATAACATAACATGAACAACAGGTCCCCTATGGCTGGGGGTGGCAGGAGTGCTGGGGAACATAAGCCCTATGGGTGGGGATGGCAGTAGTGATGGGCAACAGGTCCCCTATGGCTGGGGGTGGCAGGAGTGCTGGGGAACATAAGCCCTATGGGTGGGGGTGGCAGGGGTGATGGTCAACAGGTCCCCTATGGCTGGGGGTGGCAGGAGTGCTGGGGAACATAAGCCCTATGGGTGGGGGTGGCAGGGGTGATGGGCAACAGGTACCCTATGGCTGGGGGTAGCAGGAGTGCTGGGGAACATAAGCTGTATGGGTGGGGGTGGCAGGGGTGCTGGCCATACAACCCTTATGGTGGCCTGTTGTTTGTGGCCAGGATGTGGATCCCCTGTGTGTGTGTGCCATTTTGCGGGTACGTGTCGTTTGTTTGTGTGGTAGGTGTCTGACTTACCGCCTGTGCCGTCGGCGCCGGTTCCTGATCCGGTCATAGTTGTAGAGTACTGGTATGACCTGCGTGATGGGATTCATGATGTGTTCATGTCGTACACGCTGCTTGTTGCTCCGTCTCATACCCACTGCAAGCTAGTCCGTCTCGTAGCCGTGGCTTTAGTTGTGGCGCGAATCGTAGCTGATATGCTTGTTTTCCAGATGCTGTGACGTGCCGTCCGGCACGTAGGAAGTACGCATCGTACTTGTTAGACCGGAAACTGCTATGGATACTGCTTTCGGGCGACTCGGTTCAGCGTTAGGAGTTACGGCTCGGACGGAGAATGGAGCTTGTCTCACAGCCTATGTGTCGGTAGTGTTTTTGGCAGTTATGCGCATCGTACTTCCTCTGCAGGACGGACCGGCTACGGGTACGTGTCGGTCGCACGGTAAGGCTACGGACAGCTCTCGGGAGCTGTCCGACCCGGTATCGGAATCGACCCCAGAGTGTTTGCGAACACTCTGCCAGCCCAACTGGTAATTCGGCGTATTCTGGAAAAGGTCTGGGGCTAGAGCCTGTCTTCTTGAACATGGAACAATCTTTGTGCTGTTTACTTGTCTTGGTGCAGTCTCTGGACTGTTTTTGAGAGCTATTTTGCTTGTAAATATGATTTACAATTGGTTTGGTTTAAGTGCAGTCTGTGGGCTTCATTTTGTTTTTGTCCTGGTGTTGATTTGTGGTTTGATTGTGTGTTTGATTGTCTATGAGGTTTGTGGACTGACACCGGTGGTGATGCTTGTGAAGTACTTGTTTGAGTGAGTAGCGACTGTGCTCTTTTTGTAAGGATGGCTTGCCTCAGCAAGCTGTGTTGTGTGTTATGAGTGTGTGGCCCCTTCTTGAAAATGTCTGGAATTAGCTCAATTTGGTTTGTTGTCGTCATTGTGTTCTGCAGATGCCATTGGAAGAATGAATAAATAATAATACATAAATAAAAATATGGTTTGATCAGAAATACTAGCAACAATGTACATTCGTTTTTACATAGAAAAGTGCAACTTTTGAAAAATGTAAAGAAGAATGCGCGTTTAAATAAAACAGTGCTGTTTATTTCTGTGTTTAGAAAGGCACATACTTTAAAAGTGCATGTAGGAATGTGCTCTCCCCCTCTATGAAAAAGAAGGGGGGAGAGACCAGGGCGGACGAAGGAGGGTTTTTGGCAGGCTTGCTCTGGTACTTCGACCTTGAAAGACATTCTGAAGGAGGGGGCCAGAGCGTAGAGAGAGAGGGAAGGCTCTGCTTATTATTTTTTGCAAAAGACCAGGCAGGTTCTATGAAGCCATAAGAGAGAAGGAGGGGCAGCTGTGTCTGAGGGCCATGTGCAGCTCCTGACACAGAGAGCATCTCTGCCATGCATACAAAATAATGGTTTCAATTTAAGGTTGCTGTGCCAGGGCCAGATGAGGAGGCAATAAAATAAAGTTTGCATTAATGCGCCATCATGTTAAACAGTACAATAGGTAAAGTTATTGGTAGGTGGTCATTGGATTAATATTTTCTAGTTAGCTCAATATGCTTGTACAGCAAAATTTACAAAGTGGTACAGTCCAATAGTATTGGACATGGCCTCCTTGGTGTGGTTTTCCCTAAATATTTACCTCCTACAAGTCTGTTCATGCCCAGCTGACAAAGGAGGTAAGTATTGTCGACAGGAGGTCACCTGCTTAGGTTACCTACTGTCGAAGGGGGGGGGGGGTAGGAGACTGGCTCCTGTGCAGATTAAGGGTAAGCACAATTAAGTAACACGCTGTATTTTTTTGTTTTTTGTGCTTGATATAAGTATTATTGTGTCCTTTTTTCTTGGTTTATGTGCCTATTATGTGTATTATTGTGAGCTATTCTGCATGGAAAGTACTCAGGGCAGCTTGTTGTTGTGTTCTCTCCCTTTCTCTCTCTCTCTTTCTCTCTCTCTCTCTCTCGCCTGTCTGAGCTGTCTAGAAACGGCCATGAGACAATCGGTTGGGCTCGCTTTATTCATTTATTTCACAGGATGCTGTGAATATGTTTTTTAATAAATAGAAACAAAGCACCTTACCAGTGCACGTCTAATTGGCTATTAAGTAATACTGTTTGAACAAATTGTTAGAATTAACCTCTTCGATGCGGCGCCGATTCCCGCTCCGCGCTGACCGTTTCTTGCGTGGGCGTGGTCATGACGGAACGGTTCCGTCATGAGCACAGCTCAACCGACGCTCATGACGGAACCGTTCCGTCATGAGCACCGAAAAGGTTAACAAAATGAATAAATAAATATGCAATGTTACTACCCCTCCTGTCTGTAAACGGATGAAATTGGAATTGGATAAAGATGAAAGGTTGGGTAGAATAGACTGATGGTCCCTTATTTGACCTTTAAGGGGAACTATATGTTGGTGGTTTTTGTTCCAAATTCCCAGGTAGCAACGCCATTATTGTTGATGTTATTGCAGCACTACATAAGTCGCAGAGGCATCACGAGTCCCTTTATCAGTTAGTTTATGTAATCGAGCTGACAGCCCTTGCTAGAGCTGGTGAATAGGTTTCTCCCCTGAATATGATATTACATGGCCCAGATCGTGAAAAGCATGATGCATATGGTTCACAATGCTAGGAAAGATGCCCATATGCCCTTAGCACACATTTCTAAGAACAAAATGTTCTTTGCTTGTTTTCTTGTGCCACAAGTTTCTGCTGGAAAATTCATGTACCTATTAGGTTATGTTTAATTTATCAGTTATTCATGTAATTTGGATCTCTGTTACATTCACAGTTTTAGAGTTTCCAGCTACACCTATAATATGAGAGCAAGGTCATAAGCGCAAAACATGGTTGTTCTTATGCAAGGAAATAATTTTAGAGGTGTCTGCAGTTTTTCACAATAGTGAAGTGTTAGAAATGGGATCCCTGGTTGGCTAAGGCCTGCGCCAAAGGCCGAGACCACCACTCTAGTCCGGGCAAGGGAGTTAAACGCCAAAGATAACCCCTGCTCACCTCCTTGGAAGCTTGGCATGAGCAGTCAGGCTTATCCCGCAGGCCATGTGTAAAGCATTTGCGCACGCACACAGCAACAACATCCCAGGCACACTACAAAAGGAACTCCACACAAGGTTATATCAAAAATAGCCTTTGTATTCTCATAACACATTAAAATAGTAAACACATAATATACATGGTGCCACCTGGCACTGGGTCATATCTACAAGGGATTATATACACCTGACAGGTCCCACTGGACCACTGTCAGAACCATCACAGAGTGAACTTAATAAAAGTAAAACAGATCATAAACGTACAACCAGTAACCACTGTACTTAGCATCAGCCTGTAACATAAACTACATTATGCACAGTATTACATCAGGTGCGAATTACATTCTGCGTCAACCTCACCAGCATAAACACATTATGCAATCCTCTCATAAGTGTAAACACTTCAGACCGTAACTTCCTAAGCATAGCTCACATTAGGGGCATAATCTCAGTGGCACATAATATCACTAGCATAAACCATAATATGCAAAACAACCTCATAATAATAAAAACCACATTTAGAGCTATAACACATGGTGCATAAAACATAGTACATACATTACATTTCATAGCACCACATAATCACATTAGGGCCTGGCGCCCTACAATCCTAACAGTCCCCCTGGCCAACTGGCCATCTCAAAAAGGGGCTCAAATGCCCTATGTCCCAAGAGTCAGGGCACGCTGCCAAGGCAGCAGAAGTCAAGGGTGCGCACTTTGCGCAGACCTAAATGTTGCAGCTGCCCACTACTTGCTGGGCAGCTGGGAATACCAAATGAGGGCCTAAATGGAGCAGCTGGAACTAGTTGCTGTGCAGCTGTAAATGAGGGAGGCCTGGCACTCGCTGTGCCCTCTGAACAAATGTAGCAGTTGCCCGCTATGGTTGCGCAACTGAGGAATGACCACAAGGTCCTGCTCTGGGGCTCTCTAAAAGAATGCTGGCCATCGCTGCAGCTGCCCTCTCTTAGGTGGGGCAGCTGGAAATCAATCATCAGGCCCTGGCGCTTCGTCGCCCTCGGGGACCCCACTGGAGCCCTAGAAAACAAATGGGCCCACGTTGCAGCTGCCCACTACGGCGGCGCAGCTGTGACAATATCCCTAAAGGGGCCTGGCATCACGGTGCGCTCTGGACACCCACAGGGGCTCTCAAAAGAAACATGTGCCAAACGTTGGAGCACACTGGCTCTGAACATAGAAGCTGCCCCTCTCGTGGGAGCGGTTGCAAAATGCGGCCATGTCCCCTGCCCAGCCCTCACTGGAACCAGCACCAACACTGCTCAAGGGGAGCACAAGATTTGCTCCCACCCCAGCCTCCACTCACCGGCGTGCGCTGGGTCTCCGCTGGACTCTCTGCTTCGTCACCCGGTCTTGTGTTGCCATACGCGGGGCTCCTCTTTCCAACACGGGAGCCCTGCCAGCAACTGCAGCACTACTCCGCTTCACCTGGGTCCCCTCCTGGGACCCGGGACTTCGCCAGGCATACGCGGGGCTTCCCTTAACTCACGGGAGCCCTGCACGACGACAGGCTACTTTTCTGGATGCAGGGCGGGCTTCCCTCGCAAATGCGGAAGTCCTGAACCCCCCGTCAGGCGCGACGTTGCCTGACTTCCTCTTTGTGCCATCGGGCCACGGCGGTGAATTCCTCTCTCTGCAGGGCCATGCTGGGTGGGCACCCGCTAACACAAAAGCACACACGTGGAGTGGGCACCCGCTACTGGCTCCAATCGCGGGGTGGGCACCCACTGCAGAACATAAAAGTCGCGGCAATGCGGGGTAGGCTCTCGCAAATAGGCATACAAACGGGGTGGGCACCCACTCGTTTTGGGGCAAAATGCTGGGGAATCCCTACGTCGGGATTCACCCCAAAATAAACTGCAGCTCCTCGCTGCAAAGCCCCCACTCGTCTCTTCCTCATGGCATTTAGAATATAGCGCTCTGCACAGATAGCCAAGAAAGCGCACTTCCAGGTGCTAGGTTTAAAGTCCTTCAAGATAAAAGAAATGGAGCAAAAATGTCCCAGGGGCATAGCTGGGCCCATGGAGGCAGCCCTCCTGGCAGGTCCTCCTGGACCCCAGCAGCAGCACGCCCCCCACCCTAGGAATCAGGAACCAAGACTACACTGAACATTTTCATGGGGTCACAGCCCCTATATTTATATGCCCTTTTCTTTTGTGTCACAGCACATAGCTTAGGGAAACCAGTTAGAACTGGTTTAGAGGAGATTTGGAGCACTTTGTTTTGCTCAGCTCCTTTGCCAGGTGGGGGCTCAGGGATCAGACGCACCACAGGGGGTGATGCCAGCATTGTGGAGGGAAGGCACAGTCCTATTTACGTCCCAGGTGCAACTCCTCCCTCCCATCTGCATGCAGATCTCTCTATTCACCACTGGGCTGACTCGCCTTGGCTCCTGGAGCCACCCACACCTCTCAGCTCCTGTCAATCACAAGACAGACATGCCATTCACATCAGTCAGGCAGGCACAGAGCACACAGAAATGCCAACTTCTAAAAGTGGCATTTCTCTACCAGTCACCATAAATCTGCGCACACCATTGTGCAGCATTTATCCTCACGAGTTCCCACATACTAAACTCGCCCCTGCACTCCTCTCATACCAGGAATTACCATGGACACACTTATCCCCCATGCATTCCTATTGGAGGGCAGGCCAATCACGCCACACGTACTCAGAGCGCCCACGCACTTTACACTGGGCCACAAAGATAAAGTGCCCAGAGGCCTAAAATCACTACCACTATGTCAGAGCTTAAGGCAAAAAGTTCAGGGGTGAACCTGCCAAAAAGGGCCAAGTCCAACATGAAGGTTCACAAAGTAGAAGCTGTATTGTGATTTCTATGACTCAATAAGTACAAGTTTGTTAAAAAGAATAGTTATTTTGAAATTCCTTTTTTTTTAGGTTCTTAAGATGAATAATATAGGGGTGTTTCTGAAATGTAATATCCTCTTTTGATTGATTATTTGTATGTTGTGTCTAAAGATTTCCGTTCTGTTCACTAACAGATATCTGCTGCCCTACAACAATTGTCAGAGGGACCAGGCTATCAGATCCAACTAAGGGACTAAGTGCAAGTCTAATTTGCAGCCGAGGTGAAGGAACCAAGCCCAGGTGTTGCTGGCCACTATAACAGTGGTGAAGGTGGTAGGTCGGAAGAAACGTGTACCCCCACCACTGTTGGACAATTCTTGGGTGAAAGACGTGGTCACAAATCAGGACGGAGAGCTGATTCCTCAGTTTGTTCCTTTTTTAATGCCTAGCTAAGAGAGGCACAGACCAATAACAAGAGCAAGGAGGTTTTGCCTGAGGGGACCCCCTCTGAAACAAGGGTTGCTTCAGATACTCCAGTTTCTGTGCATCAGTCCTCTGAGTTCCGGTCCCCAAGTGAATGCAAGTCTGCACCTTTGTTGCTGATAAAGAGGTTCCTGGGCACACTAGGTACAATCTGCGGCCCAGACGAAAGGGCAACTTGCCAGCAGGGCAACACAGGAGTTAGGGAAGGACTAGAGTTTAGGGAACAGGTGCTGTGTCTTTGGTGCCTGTTAGATTAGAGTAAAAAATGGCCAGATGCCCTGCCCTTAGCATTGCTCTCCATTAGATCGATACACCACACTCGATCTGGCCTTACACCTTAGGAGGTTGTTTATGGCAGACCCATGAATTATTGGGGGGTCCCAAAGCCACGCCCTATACATGATGTTCCCCAGGTATTGATGAGTGACTACTTGTCACAGTTGACTAACAGCTTGCTTTCTATTCGTCATCAGGTCTGAGAAGCTCTTCCTGACAGGTTGCAAGGTGATGGTCATGATCTACTGCCCGGTGACCAGGTGATTGTGAAGGTGTTCCAGAGGTCAAGCAGCCTGGAACCTCGGTGGCGGGGACCTGAGCAAGTTCTTCTGGCTACCAGAACTGCAGTCCGAGTGACCAATCAGAAGAACTGGGTCCATTCTACCGACTGCAAGAGGGTGCAGTCCTCATTGGCGGAACCTGCTGCGCTGAAAGATCACTGCGATATCCTGGACACCGAGAAAGGCCAAGCTGCGTCACCTGAAGGATCTGAGGAAGTCTTCCTGGACCACACGATTCCTGGTACATCTCAATATCAGCTGCGACCCTGGAAGAAAGACACTTTGTTGCTGAAAAACACTGTTTGAGCCACTGTCCTGGGTTAGTGAAAGTCAAAGTAGCAAAGGCGGGACTCTTTTAGTGATACACATCTCAACCTCAGTGAAGAAACTAACGGCTTCCCAGGACCTTAGGGCCCCATCTGCTTTGTTGTTCAACGTCGAGATGAACATGCCTACGGAGAAGAAATCAACTGCTGCAAGAGTCTGTGATCGAAAGACTATGTTCATTATTGGACTCACTTTGATTATTGTTCTGATCGCTGTAATAACATGGGTTGTAGAGGGAGTAGCTCCTGCTCGAAATCTACTGACTGCTACTACTCCTGTCCCAATTGAACACCACTAGTTTACTCTTCCTTATAATGAGAAAAAGCACCAAATGTCCTATCTCAACAATACGTTCGTTCAGTTGTTGCATCACACCCACAATGCTACGATCATTACCAACTGTTGGGTGTGTGGAATGATGCCAGCCCACCAAAAAAAGGGCGGAACGCTTTTTATTCCTCTACCGTTTTCACAAAATGGCTCCTGCAGAGCCAGGTTCGCACTGTTGTGGGCTTCTCAAATTGCTAATATTATTGACTTTGGTGTAGGAAGACTTAATGCCCAACTAAACAGAGCCTGTTACCCTGATAAAGAAGGAGATCCACAAGCTAAAGGCACTGTATGGGAAATAATGGAGCATCGCCGAGGAAATTCCTCCACACACTATGTTTTCCTTAACACTCGGACTGCCAAGGGTAATGGACCTCCTGTTATAGCTGTTACTAGAGCTCAAGCAGACATTTGTGTGAACAATATTGGTAGTATTCCTGTGGGGAAAAGTGATGGTACTCTGGTGTTGAATATTACTGGAGTGAACAATAGCAGTTGTATGTCATCACACAACACCTATTTCATTTGTGGAAGTAAAGGGTATTACCACCGACCTATTGGGTAGTCCTGAAGCTGTTACGTGTACTTTTTGTTACCACCTGTATTTTTGGCTCCTGCTTCCTACCACAAAAACTACAAACTGTACAATAACATTTCCAAGAGCCGATTTAAGAGGACAATAAATCACGATGAGGTGGATCAGACTGATACTGCACTGCAGCAATATGTTGACTTTAATTTGGGACTGTTCTTCTTTGTTGGTGCGGCCTTAAACAGCAGAAAGATAAGGCGCTTGACACGTGTTGTAGAGGCTGTAACCAATCAGACAGCCATGGCACTTGGAAATATCACAGATCTACATATTTCGTGAATTGTGGCCCGATGCTCTGTTCCCTAAGTATTTCTACCTGTACCTCATGTATACCAGCGAAACAAAATGCCAAGAATGAAAATGCCCGACTAGTAACAGACCAAGAAATTAGTGAGTTAATGATGATTGACATCCATTATATCTTCCATGCTCCTTCTAAATCATAGAGATGTCTTCAGCTAATGCTAAAAGGGCCGTATGTGGAAATCGAAAATAATTGTTGTTAGCATGAGCTGAAGCTATCTTGGTTGTGGCATCCATTTTGTTAGCCATGTGATTCTTCCGTCTTCACTGTTGCTTGCCTTTCTATTCTGCTTCAGTCATCAGCTTTAGTTAACTCCTTCTATTCTAAGCTCAAGCAATGTATGAGCTCAGAAAGGCCTGTAGCTGCTAGAATGCAAATTTAACTGTCCATCATGTCTTACTGATGTAAGCTGTTCTGTTTCCCCTCCCTCTTCTAAGTGATATCCATCTGCCCATGTTTGTCGATAACTTTTTCTGTGAAGAACTGTACCTTCTATTTGAGTCTCCATGCTTACTCTGCAACAAACTCAGTATAAAATACCCATGGTCTGTGTATTCAAGCCACCACCTCCTGGAACACTTGAGGGTGTTGTATGGACGTGGTCTCACTCATGAGTGAATAAACCTGTTATATTTTAATTCCAGCTTCAGTGCCAATATCTTCTTTGTTGGTTTAAGGACCCGTGGACAGATAAGGGTGAACCCCTGCACCTGTGGACCCCTAAAAAGGCTAATTTCCACAGTGGGGGTGGCTGTAGCGCTGTCACGTGCAGAGATAGAGTTGGGTTTGAGGAAATTCGATTTTCGATCACGATCGCATTGAGCCGCCATTTTGTGCTCTGCCACCATTTTGTGTTGCCCTCACTCAGGCAGTACGACGATCGAAGTCTTTTCTGCTTTTCCTGCAATATTGTGTCGAAATAGCCTTGTGCCTCTGTTTACGAAGCTGGTGTTAGAGACTGGCCGAGTACACTAATCCCTGTCTGGTTCCTCTAATCCCTGTCTTAACTATCTGTTGGTTCACACTATTCTCTCCTGACTTTATCTTATCTTCTGGCCTTCGCTGTCCTCGGCTCGTATTCTCTTGTTTCACAACTGTCCTCCAAAACACACGAACGTATCTCGCCACCTGCAAACCAGTTACAAACATGTTAATACCTTAACCTGTGGGAGGGATGGCAAACACCGCTGGAGGAGAGGCTTCTTCGAGTTACTCGATACCTTATTTTTAAACCTTATCTATTGGCTACGTTTTGTTTCCAAACCTTCCTTATTGGTTCTTCATGTATGTATTGGGTGTGTTTCTGGTTAATGTATATGTTATCTATGTACTATATAAGATTGTGCGCCACGGAGTGAAGTAGCAGTCTCCTGAGAACATACCGTGTGTACGTCTATGACAACTGTACTAGCTGCAGCTAATAAAATCTGATATTTTACGCCAACAGAGTGCCCCGGGTCTCTGTTAGCAGAAGCAGGAGAATCCAGGAGATTAAGGCGTACCCTGCGCCGCCAGGTCCCAAAAGGTTCTGGTTCTTCAACTGGCACCCAACGTAGGGCGGCTTCAGAGGTAGTGGTTCTGCCTGAAGGTCGTGAGGAACCCCACAAGAAAATTCTGGAGGAATGGCGAGCCACGTCAAGCGACCCCTGTATGTCGAAAGTGGTCCAAAGGTCTTTTGCAGCGTGGTTACTCCTTCCTGACGGCTACTGACGACTGCTGCCCTGACTGCCGCCCTGCCTTGGCCCTCTTTCGATGATGTATGGTGAGGCGCGACGATAGACGGGGCCTCTGTTGGTGTAAGAAGACATCTTAGTTAAGTATTGGTGGGTCGCTCCCACATTTGGTTCTTTGGTTCTTTGGTTCTTTGATCCTTAGGTTCTTTGGTTCTTTGGTTCTTTGATTCTTAGGTTCTTTGGTTCTTTGGTTCTTTGGTTCTTTGATTCTTAGGTTCTTTGATTCGGGTATTGCAATAACCGAAGCCGAGAGGTAAGTACACTTGTGCTGTGTTAAGTATTAACCCCCTTGATTTTTGTGAACAGTCCAGTGAAATCACGAGATGCCTGGTCTGACTAAGTTTGAGAAACTTTGTTGTTTTGGTTGTAATAGGGATTCCCGGCTGGAGGACTCTTGTCCGATTCCTTCGGTTGGAACTCCCACTTATGAGCTCTATTCTAAACATGGTGTTGGCCCCATTGCCTTTAACCCCTTCCATGCCCATGACGGAACGGTTCCGTCATGAGCATCGGTTGCGCTGTGCTCATGACGGAACCGTTCCGTCATGGCCCCGCCCGCGCTCGAACCCTTCAGCACCGCGGGGGAATTCCCGCCGCGCTGAAGGGGTTAACGAGGCATGGATCCGATACACGAAGAATGATGGTGTTTTAAAATGGCCAGAAAATGGTAGCTTTGAGCCTGACATACTAGATAATTTGGAAGCTATTTTATTCAAAAGAAAAGCCCGGCCGGCAATGTTTGACTCTTTCCGCCTTTGGCGTAAGGAAGCCAAACAAGGAAAAATTCAACAGGAAAAACGAGATAAGAAAGCACAGGGTATGACAATTATACAGGCTGCTCAGCAACTTAAAGATAATGAAGTTGATAACGCGATGGAAATTTTAGAGAGACAGCATCGTATGCCTCACGAAGTGGATCAGCGACTGCGCTGACGACCTCGCCCCCCTGAGGACCCCGCCCAGCAGACCCGGCAGCAAGAAAGCCCCATGGTTCACCGAAGAACTCAAGAGCTCCAAGAAGAACTGCCGAGCCCTCTAGAGAACCTGGCGCAGAGACCCAACACCGGAAAACATGACGGCCCTCAAGCTCGCCACCCGAAAACACCACCAACTCATCCACGCAACCAAGAAAACTGCATTCAAGGAACGACTGGACAACAACGCACACAACAGCAAGGAACTCTTCAACATCGTTAAAGAGCTCTCCAACCCCAACGCCGGAAACAACGACATCACCCCTTCGCAAGACCTCTGCAACTCCCTCGCCTCCTACTTCCACAACAAGATCGCGGACATACACAACAGCTTCAGCACTCAACCGACGCACGCCACGACCGAACCAGCGCCCCCCACCGCCACCCTCCACGCCTGGACCCAGATCAGCACCGAAGACACCGTCCGCACAATGAACTCCATCCACTCCGGATCTCCGACCGACCCGTGCCCTCACCACGTCTTCAACAAGGCCGATGCTGTCATCGGTCCCCACCTGCGGGACATCATCAACACCTCCTTCGACACCGCTACCTTCCCGGAGAGCTGGAAGCACGCCGAACTCAACGCTCTACTAAAGAAGCCATCAGCCGACCCCACCAACCTCAAGAACTACCGCCCCATCTCGCTGCTCCCGTTCCCTGCAAAAGTCATGGAGAAGACCGTCAACAAGCAGCTGGCCGCCTTCCTTGAGACGAACGGATCCCTAGACCTCTCACAGTCTGGCTTCCGGGCCAACCACAGCACCGAGACCGCCCTGATCGCAGCCACCGATGACATCCGAGCCCTGCTTGACAATGGAGAAACAGCAGCCCTCATCCTCCTAGACCTCTCCGCGGCCTTCGACACTGTCTGCCACCGCACACTTGTGCAGCGACTCCGCAACGTCGGAATCCAGGAGAAGGCACTGGAGTGGATCATCTCCTTCCTCGCTGGAAGGACACAGAGAGTTCGCCTCCCCCGTTCAGATCTGAAGCCACCGAAGTCATCTGCGGCGTTCCTCAAGGCTCCTCGCTCAGTCCAACCCTCTTCAACGTCTACATGAGCCCCCTCGCAGACATCGCACGCCAGCACAACCTCAACATCATCTCCTACGCCGACGACACCCAGCTGATCCTCTCCCTCACCAACGACCCCGCCACCGCCAGAGCCAACCTCCACGAAGGGATGAAAGAGGTAGCCGAATGGATGAAGAACAGCCGCCTGAAACTGAACTCGGACAAGACGGAAGTCCTCATCCTGGGATCCTCACCCTCCGCCTGGGACGACTCCTGGTGGCCCCCCGCCCTAGGCAGCGCACCCAAACCAACAGACCACGCACGCAACCTAGGCCTCATCCTGGACTCCTCCCTCTCCATGACCAGACAAGTCAACGCCGTCTCCTCGTCGTGCTTCAACATCCTGCGCATGCTCCGAAAGATCTTCCGGTGGATCCCCACGGAGAGCAGGAAGACGGTCACCCAGGCCCTCGTCACCAGCCGTCTGGACTACGGCAACTCCCTCTACGCAGGAACCACCGCCAAACTCCAGAAGAGACTACAGCGGATCCAGAACGCCTCAGTACGACTCATCCTGGACATCCCCCGTCGCAGCCACATCTCCGAACACCTGAGAGACCTGCACTGGCTCCCGGTCAACAAGAGAATCACCTTCCGTCTCCTCACCCACGCTCACAAAGCCCTACACAACCAAGGACCAGGATACCTCAACAGCCGCCTCAACTTCTACGCTCCCAAACGCCAGCTTCGATCGACCGCCCACGCCCTCGCCACCGTCCCCCGAATCCGAAGAGCCACCACAGGGGGACGGTCCTTCTCCTACCTCGCCGCCAAGACATGGAACTCCCTCCCGACCCACCTCCGCCTGACCCAGGACCACCTCACCTTCAGGAAGCAGCTCAAGACCTGGCTGTTCGAGCAGTAGCGGACCCCCCTCCCCTAGCGCCTTGAGACCCTCTGGGTGAGTAGTGCGCTATATAAATGCATTGATTGATTGATTGATAGATAAATGCTATCCGATGTTGCCAGTTTTCCCCTCTGATAAAAGAAAGGATTTAGAGGAAGATTCCTTAATGTCTCACCTATTGAGATTGCCTCCGCCTTATGTACAAGGTGCTAATGCACCCCCGTTGTTACAGCCTGTTCAGCCGACAGTTGCGCCTCCGCCTGCTCCGGCTCTTCCACATTTGCCCCCTCAAGTATTGCCGCCTTTGCCAGCTTTGCCTTCGACTCCTTTACCTTCATCTTCTACGCCTTCCGCTCCTCCGGTAATTACTGACTTCCCTTCCGTTAGCTCGCCTAATACCTTGTCCCCTATCCTTATGTCCAATTCTCCGTCTATGCGTAAACGACTTACAGAAACTGTCTCTGGTCTTCTATCACCTTTCTTTGAGGCATTAAATGTGTCTCCGGCTTTTTCTCAAAGACAGTCTCGTAGTCAGTTCCCAGCTTCCGAAGAACGAGAAAAGTTGGACTCTCCTGCGCGCAAATGGATTGAGAAGGGTCCTCGATATAGTGTACCTGACATTATGCCTACCTTCTCACAGTGGAATGCGCCTACACAGAGATATGTTTTCAATGCTATGTGTGATACTCTTATTAAAGGTTGGGAGGATATGGACTTGGGTTCGGTTCCTCAAGGTCTGTTAGATATTCAGGCTGATTTTGATAAGGGACTCATTGTGGGTTCTAAGGTTGAGGACGCTGTAAAAACATTTGTTTCCTATAGAACCTTATTTACTTCACAGACTTTTCTAGATTCCGATCCTTCAGTTAGGTTGACACTGAAAAATTATCCAATGAGAGAGGTTCCTCCGGTATGGAGAGAAGAGGTCCCAGCAGCAGGTGCTAATCCAGCTATTCCTGCTCACTTTCAGTGAATATGGGTACATGTCCCCTGGAAAAGATCTGAAGTTTTAGCCCTTAAACGGGCTCTACCGGATCCTCATAAAAACACTGCAGGTTATTATAAAGAATTGTCACAGACTGTTGAAGCCTGCATCATGAATTTAGAAGTTATCGATATGTTGATGGGGAATGTAGTTCCACAAGCATTATGGGCTAGGATTCGTAAAGAGAATCATGCCCAAGAATTAGGTGGAAACTGGGATGCTATAATTGCCGCAGATAGAGACCAAGTGGGTGGTGCGAAGCCTGATGCTTTGATTTCAGTACTCCCTGGTAGGATTATTATATTAATGAAAACGATGATGCCTGCCTTGAGAGTTAACTGGGATAAACTAGCCGCGTGTAAACAGAAGAAAGATGAGAGTGTCTCCGATTTCTTCACTCATTTCGAGGAGACATTCATTGATCACAGTGGTCAGGACATGACTACGGAGGGTGGACAGCTGTTATTTGTAGATAAGTTCGTATTTAATTTGCTTCCTGAGCTGTCGCACAAGTTAAAAGACTCCGAAAGTTCATGGGCTGTTTCTTCTTCAGCCCAGATATTGGCTACTGCTCAATATTATGAAAATAGAGATAAAGAAGAAAAAGATAAGCAAGAGAAAAAGACTAAAGAATTGAAAACTAAGGTTCTCTTGCAACAAGCTTATCCACCTCGTTATGCTCAGCCCCAGTTTCAACAGCCTCTGCAGTTTCAGAGGGTGTATCAAAAGCCTGAGCCATATATTCTGCGACCTTTGCTAGGTCCTAATCAATGTGCCTATTGTAGAGAGGAAGGTCATTTCAAGAATAGTTGTCCGGTTTTATTGCAGCGAAATGGGACACTATCTGCTCCACGAGGTCGTGCTGGCCTCCAGTCAGCAAACAAAGGTAGAGGTCGAGGTATATTGACTCAAGAACAGCGTTCCCTTCCTCCCTCTAGTTCTGTGAACTATTTTGATCAGCAAAACGCTCGATCTACACAGTATTACAATGAGGATTATTACATTGAAGACGGAAATGAAAGTCTTCATGCTAACTAGGACAGCCATGGACAAAGTAAGGGAGTTGTGTCGAGTCCAGTAGATCAGAATGGACCTTATGTTAATTAGGCCTGGGCGAAAATTTCGTTCCGTTCGCGGAAATTGCGATAATTTGACATTTTCGCGTTCCGCGGAGAGCGCGAAAATGTCAAAAATTCCGGTTTCCGCAGCTTGGCGATAATTTGTTTCTTGCTCGCGCTGTAAAATAATACATTCTCACGCGCGCGCGATCGCCTTACCTGAATCCCTGCGTTCGTCGACAAGTTTTCTAGATCCGGTCGCGTTCTCCATGAGATGTTGTATTGTTTTTAGCCATTTACCATTTGCGCTGTCTCGCGACAGTTCGCGCCCGCAGTGACGTCATGCGTCGCGCGATCGCGTCTTTCTTCTCGCGATCATGCACCGCGAGACAACTCAAAACAAGATGGCCGCGCCCGCAAGCAACCACATGGGTAAGTTGACGACCCGCAACCATGCAGAAAATCTCGCGAACATGCCGGAAAAAAACTTCCGCATCTTCACGATATTTCCGCTTGTTTGCGATAATTTTCAACATTTTCGCGATAATTTGCAAAAGTTAATTTCGCAAATTCCGCCCACCCCTAATAATGTCACTGCAATGGGTGTTCAGAGCCATTTCTTTGAGATACTGGTGCGATGAGAAGTTCTATCATTCATTCAAAACTCCCTGGGGCACCTTTGTCTGGCTTAACAAATGTATCTGTAGGTTTTTCTGGCGCCCCAGTTCGTAATCCAGTTTCTTGCCCATTACCTATTTCAATTGGCCCTTATGATTTAGAAGTTCCACTTCTCTTAACGAATGGTTGCGGCGAGAATCTATTGGGCTTGGATCTATTGAAAAGATTGCATGCAACAATATATTGTTATCCTTCTGGTGTATATCTCACTTTAGGACAGAAATTGACTTCTCCAATGTACTTGTCTAAAGATCAATTTCCTCCTGAATTGCTCTCTCTTCCTACAACTCTTTGGGCTACGGGTCCAAATGATGTTGGTTGTCTTGAAATTCCACCATATGTTGTCACTCTTAAGCCCAATGCTGAATTACCACGTGTTCCTCAATATAGAATTTCCACTGAAGGTGGAAAAGCGCTTTTGGAAATCATTCATGACTTGATTCAGAAAGATGTGGTTGAGGAAACGAGAGGTAACATATGTAATAGCCCTATTCTCCCTGTTCCTAAACGCACTGATCCTTCTCAGCCTCCTGTTTATCGTTTTGTAATTGATCTTCGAGAAGTAAACAAAATTGTTGTACCACAGTTTCCTGTCGTCCCAGATATCACTGCGCTGTTGACGATGATACCTTCTACAGCAGTTTGGTTTTCTGTTATCGATCAGAAAAATGCTTTCTTTAGTATTCCCATTGCCGAAGAAAGTAGGGATATTTTTGGCTTCTCTCTTGGAGGCCGAAGCTTCCGGTTCAAACGCGCACCTCAAGGCTATTGTGAAAGTCCCTCTATTTATAGCCAAGCTTTGAAATGTCATCTTGATGCTTTTTCCTTGCTGTCTGGTGCTGCTCTCATTCAGTACATGGATGATTTGCTAATCGCTGCTGATTCAGAGGATATATGTAAGAATGTGACAGTTGCATTGTTGCAACACTTATCCGATCCTAATCATAAGGTTTTGCCTTCTAAGCTACAATATGTTCGCCAAGAAGTTACCCACTTGGGTCATCTCTTGTCAAAGGAGGGAAGACGATTAACCCCAGAACGTATCCAAGCTATTGCGCAAATGTCTGTGCCATCCGCACAAAGAGAGGTACGTGCCTTTTTGGGCATTACTTCCTATTGTAGGCAGTGGATCCCTAACTTCTCTCTGTTGGCCAAACCTTTGTTGGCACTAACCTTGAAAGATACGCCTCAGCCCCTTCCATGGACTGACGAGTTTCAGAGGAGTTTTATTGACTTACGTGCTGCTTTGTGTTCTGCTCCTGTACTAGGTACTCCTGATTACAGTAAGCCTTTTACGCTCTATGTTCATGAAAAAGAAGGTTGTGCGTTGTCAGTTTTAACGCAGCAATTTGGAGATAAACAGCGGCCATGTGCCTATTTTTCGGCTACGTTAGATCCAGTAGCTAAAGCATTGCCTAGTTGTCTTAAAGCGACAGCAGTAGCAGCAATTTCTATTCAACAGTCTGCTGGAGTGGTGCTAGATAATACTCTCATTGTTATGGTGCCACATGCAGTGGATACTTTGCTAAACAGAACAAAAACACAGCATCTTACGAGTGCTCGTTTGACTGGATACGAGCTGACACTTTTGGCTAGTCACGTGCACATCAAACGATGTAATACTCTAAATCCAGCTACTTTGTTGCCTCTTCCAGAAGAGAAAGGTGTTCAGGAGCAACATGATTGTTTCTTTCGTATTGAGGAAGAGACAAAAGTTAGAATTGACTTAACAGATACGCCATTAGTGAATCCGGATGGAACGCTATGGGTAGATGGTTCTTGTTTTAAGCTTCCTAATGGAGAAGCAACTTCAGCCTATGCTGTTACTACCTTGCATACAGTCGTGGAAACAGCACACATCCGACATAATCCAGCTTAGGCAGCTGAACTGATAGCCTTAACCAGAGCGTGTGTGTTATCCGAAGGAAAAAGAGTGAACGTGTACACCGATAGCCAATACGCTTTTGGATGTTTGTGGAAAGAGAGGGGATTCCTTACTTCCCACGGCACTAAGGGGCATATGTATCAAGCGAATTTTTAGTCGCAAACGCTGCGATTCGCAAAATACAGCGTTTGCGATTAAAAATTCGCAAAACGGGATGTATTAGGCAAATTCCCAACGCAAATTAAAGGAATCGCTAATTTAGCGATTTCTTAAGTTTACGTTAGCATTTAAGAAATTGCAAATTGCGATTTCTTAAATGAAATGTAACACTCACCAAAGGATTGCGATTAATCCTTAAGAAATCGCAAATTACCACCAACTACTAGTTGGTGTTAATTTGCGATTTCTTTTAAAAATGCACGTTTTGTAATTTTACAAAGTGCCACGTGACGCACATACATGCCCTTAGGGCATGTATTTGCGCCATATGACCACACATGCTAATTTCAGGGGTGTATCAGGGTGTCATCTTGACACCCTTGCACCTTTGAAATTATTCTCAAATTGCGATTAGCAAATTGCGATTCGCAATTTGAGAATTACTTCCCATACATTCCTATGGGTCTCCTGGCCCATAGGAATGAATGGGCAGGTATTCCTTAATTGCGATTTCGCAATTTGCTAATCGCAATTAAGGAATTTTAAGAAATCGCAAAAAGTTTGGAATTTTTTAAATACATCCCGTTTTGCAATTCTCAAATAGTGATTCCTTAAAAATCGCTATTTGAGAATCGCAAATGGTGATGTTGATACATATGCCCCTAAGATACAACATGGTCTGTTGGTGACTGACCTTCTTGAGTCGCTTGCTTTGCCTACCCAGTTAGCAATTGTGAAGTGTAGTGCGCACAAGAAGATTACTGACGATGTTGGTCGCGGGAATGCATTTGCGGATGAGGTAGCGAAAAAGACAGCTAGAGATGCTACAAGTCACATGTATGTTGCAGGCCCTGCAAACTGGGTCAGAGAAAGAGGAATGTATGAAGATACAGTAGAAAGTGTGAAATCAATTCAAGAAGAGGCTACAGAGAGAGAATTGAGCAGGTGGAAAGAAAGTACAGGAATGTTAGATGAGATGGGATGTTGGGTGGAATTGTCCGAGCACCAACGTTGGCTGTTACCAGAAGCATATGTACTACCTGTAGTTACTATGGCGCATGGTCCAGCCCACCTAAGTGCGAAAGGAATATGCACGTTTCTGGCTCCAGTATGGCAAAATGAGGGAATACCGAAATGTGCAGATAATGTAGTGAAACATTGCATTGTTTGCTTAATGTACAATCCGGGAAAGGGAACCCCAACTCCAGCAGGTCACTTTGCTCCTCCGACCTATCTATTTGAGGTGTTGCAAATCGATTACATTCACATGGAACGATGCAACAATCTCAAATATGTTCTCGTGGTGGTATGTGCCTTTTCCCGATGGATAGAGGCATACCACCTGAAAGACAATAAGGCTTTATCTACAGCCAAAGTACTTCTAAAAGAGTTTTTCCCTAGATTTGGTTTGCCGCGCATTGTCTGGAGTGACAATGGCAGCGAATTTGTTGGCCAAGTTATGCAAAAGGTTTGTGCAGGTCTTGGTATAAAACAGAAGTTCCATGCGGCAAACCATCCACAATCAGCGGGTCTAGTGGAGTGCTATAATGGCACCCTCAAACTCAAGCTTGCTAAAGTACAGGCTAGTACAGGCCTTAGTTGGCCCGATGCACTACCTTTGGCTCTTTTATCTACCAGAACGGCTGTGCATTCTCGTTTGGGACTTAGCCCTTATGAGGTAGTTTTTGGACGCCCAGCTAATATATGGGGAGTCCCTCGCCCTAAAAAGTATTTAGACTTGCCATACCCAATGTTGATTGATTACTTGCATGACCTCACAACTAAATTGCGTGTTCTCCATCAACAGGTTCAGAGCGCTTTGCCATAGGCCTCCACAGACTCAGGTCATTCCATCCGACCAGGTGACTGGGTTTGTGTGAAGAATTTTCAAAGGACGAAGAATTTGGAGCCTCGCTGGAGGGAGCCCCGTCGGGTCCTTCTAACAACTCGTACAGCAGTGAAGGTTGAAGGAAAGAAAAACTGGATTCACGGCGTGCACTGCAAAAAGGTTCCTTTGCCTTTGCCCTTTGATCAGTGGGTCCGTAAGGGTATAAGTGACTCTGAAAGCGAGATGGTTCCCCGATTTGTACCCTTCAGTGATGCACGTTTGACTGGAACATTGTCGGAAAAAGAAAACGACGACATTCTCCAAGAAGCTGTACCATCACATTCTCGTCTGAACACCACAAACCCACGAACATTGTTTCAGGATCAGACTGTACCTGACAAGACCCATTACGATTTGAGACCCAGACTGAAGAAGAAAATTTGAGAATCTCTCTTCTATGTAGTTTCTATCCCGGTTGCAGGGTCACGGTAGGAGTCTTGGTTGTGACCTGAGTAGTGGCAATAGGCCTGCAGGACTTGCAGTGTCATAGGACGGCAGACAATCGTGATCAAGTGATTAAGGAAGATTGCCGTGAGCATCCATTTAGAAGATGGAAACTACATTAGGCGAAAGAGAGAGAAAGAGCAAAATGAAGAATAATCATTGTAAAATAATATTCAATCGTTGTAGTATAACTTTATGTGTTTTCATATTATTGTGTATTTTATTGGCGTGTGTAGGTTGGATTGTTTATGCTATGCAGCAAAAAGTTGTCCTTTCTTCTGTTACTGTGCCTTGTTATTCTACTATCTCTCCGCATCTCTTTCATACACTTCCTCAACATGAACTCGTAAGAAGAATCGAATACTACAATAATTTGTTTATTCAATTATTACACCAACACCAATTCGTAATTAATACAACCGATTGTTGGGTGTGTGGATTAATGCCTCATACCACAGAAAAAGGGATGCCATATTTAGTCCTTCCATTCTCTTATGAAGGTTCTGCTTGGGCTTATTTTGTAATTTTCTCTAACGCCTATCAAAGCCGATTTAAACGATTTGTCAGTTCTTATATTGGTGGACCAGATTTCAGTCATAGTTCATTGATAAAGGGAATGGTAGCTATGGCTAAAATCATGGAAAATAGTAAAATTTCTATTGATGAAAGAAAAGCGTATACTAATTGGAATGTCACTCATTACATCACAAGCCTTAGTGATAAAGTTAAACAAGGAAAATCTCCACCGATTTGGACTATACCTCATCAAGGCAATTTCTGTTTGCAAATCAATGGTCAAACTACTGAACCCGAACAAAGAAAAAGCTTTTGTTCCCATACTTACATTTACTCCTCTCAGATCTCGCCACCGTTAGTGCCATCTCAGGGCACATATTTAATCTGTCATGATAGAGCCTATACGTGGTTGCCGACTAGTTTTTCTGGAACTTGCTATATAGCTTTTCTTCTTCCCCTACATACACTGCTTCTTCAAATTTTCATAAAAACAGATATGGCAGAGGAATTATTGATTCCAAAGACACAGCAGGTCAAGAGGGAGGAGACTTCCTAAAGGGATTTCTTCCATTTTGGGGTCCTATGGCAAACAGCAGGAATATGAGGCAACTGGTTTGTGTCGTAGAGACTACCATAGACATCACTGTAGGAGCTTTGAGTAATATTACAGCTGAACTACAGGCGGATCGTCTTATGACTTTACAGAACCGAGTTGCCCTAGATGTTATTCTTGCAGATCGTGGTGGAGTCTGTAAATTGATCAAATCGAGTTGCTGTATTTATATACCTGATGACGCTCCGACAGTATACCAGGCCATCTCTAAATTACATATAATCTCTGAGTCGATTCATCAGGATGAAGGAGATTGGTCGTTATTGGGATGGTCTTGGGGACTACTGTCCAAATGGGGTTGGAAAGTGCTAATATTCCTTGGCATGGTTTTAGCCATCGTATTCTCTTGTTGTCTTTGTATGCACTGTGGTCCCGCCATCTGCGACCTTTGTGCTACTATGTGCATCCCAAAACCCAAGGCACAAAGAACAGAGAATATTAGAATGATGTTACAGCAACAGCTTGATGACCTCATGGCCATCGACATCGACTCAGATTGACGTGAGTCTATGTATCTTGCCTGAGTTCTGGCAAAAGGAGGGTCTGAGAAAATTCGATTTTCGATCACGATCCCATTGAGCCGCCATTTTGTGCTCTGCCGCCATTTTGTGTTGCCCTCACTCAGGCAGTACGACGATCGAAGTCTTTTCTGCTTTTCCTGCAATATTGTGTCGAAATAGCCTTGTGCCTCTGTTTACGAAGCTGGTGTTAGAGACTGGCCGAGTACACTAATCCCTGTCTGGTTCCTCTAATCCCTGTCTTAACTATCTGTTGGTTCACACTATTCTCTCCTGACTTTATCTTATCTTCTGGCCTTCGCTGTCCTCGGCTCGTATTCTCTTGTTTCACAACTGTCCTCCAAAACACACGAACGTATCTCGCCACCTGCAAACCAGTTACAAACATGTTAATACCTTAACCTGTGGGAGGGATGGCAAACACCGCTGAAGGAGAGGCTTCTTCGAGTTACTCGATACCTTATTTTTAAACCTTTTCTATTGGCTACGTTTTGTTTCCAAACCTTCCTTTTTGGTTCCTCATGTATGTATTGGGTGTGTTTCTGGTTAATGTATATGTTATCTACGTACTATATAAGATTGTGCGCCACGGAGTGAAGTGGCAGTCTCCTGAGAACATACCGTGTGTACTTGTAGGACAACTGTACTAGCTGCAGCTAATAAAATCTGATCTTTTACGCCGACAGAGTGTCCCCGTGTCTCTGTTAGCTGAAGCAGGAAAACCCAGGAGATTAAGGCGTACCCTGCGCCACCAGGTCCAAAAAGGTTCTGGTTCTTCAGGTTTCTGCACAACAGGAATTGTGATAGAGAAACTAAAATGAGAGGTTAGACCTATGTCAACATAATTTTTTACCTTGATGAGGTAGGACATGTTCAACAATAATTCAGTTATCCTTTATATCACAAGTCCACCAATGCTTTGTGACAAAAATGTTACAGTATTAGTTGGAGAATAAAAACATCATGAACCAGTTTCAGACCAGATAAGTAAAAAGAATTAGCAGTACTATTTGATTTAGGCAATCTGAAAAGAGTGGAGGCAGGTGCTTGTTTTTTAAACAGGTAGAATAGCCTGATGTTGTTCCTGTATTGGTGAGAAAGGAGTCTACTGACCCTTCTAGTGTACAGTACCACTGTGATCTGAAACCGAGAACCACGCACTGACATCTTGTTTGTATGTCCAGTGCGAGTATGGTGCGCACTAACCCTGGGCGTAGTTTGCGTAGTAGCGCTACGCGTAGCTACGCGAAGTGCACTTCGCACTACGCATGCTACGCATAGCTACGTGAACTGCGTAGTGTGATAGGGAAATGCTGTTCGCACTGATTGCACAGTGCTGGATGCTTCTCTGCACTGTGCAATCATTGCAAATGGCATCTTACACAGTGCAAGCGGTCGTTTTAAGCCGCTCGACTAGATTTGTACTCGAGCGGCAGCTTTCTCAACGCGGATTGGTAGTTTCTCTTCGTGAGCCTACATGACCACTCGCAATGAGAAGCCTGACCTCCCCGTGTTGAGAATCTCAGGGAGGACCTGGCTTGGCAGCTTGGGCTGGACTGTTCCTATGAGGCACCGGGTCAAGACTGATTTGCATATGACCACGTCTAAACTGGGGTGGCTTGGTGAGCAAAAGAATGATGTATTTTACCCAGATCTCTTGACTAGGGTTGAATTTGTTCGTAATTCCGTCCATCAATTGTGTGTCTTTTGCTTTCTCGCCGTAAGTGCTCCAGGTATGCCCAGACGTGGGTCCTGGGCTCACTGTGCCACTGGAATCAAGCTATACTGGCTGAAGAGGGGTGAAACCCCAGAACCGGTTCTGGGATGCCTGTTTCTGGTCCAGGGAGGACCTGGCTTGGCAGTTCGGGCTGGACTGTTCCCATGAGGCACAAGGTCAAGACTGATTTGCATATGGCCAGGTCTAAACTGGGGTGGCATGGTGAGCAAAAGAATGATGGATTTTACTCAGATCTCTTGACTGGGGGTGAATATTTGTTCTGCATTCTGTCCATCAATTGTGTGTCTTTTGCATTAAGTAACTTTAGGACCCGATTTATAGTTTCTCAACATAATTATTACTATAAGTATAACTATAACTGCTGAATTTCTATGGTTTTGTGGGAAAAACATCAATGTAATTATAACGTCCATGTAACCTTTATTTTTGTGTGAAAATAATAAATATATATATATATGTGTATATAAATTGTCGGTTCGTGCTAATTGTGTTGATGCCACGACAGAAGCCTGTGAACAAGGGCTTTGGCAGCCCAAAACGCGTAAGGCAGCAAAAATATTGTTGTGGAATTGCAGGTTGCCTAAAAGAATGGAACAGCATGCTGTCGAGTGCAGCTTCGTCTGATGACATTTTAGGTTTCTTATTGGCGAACGGCTGTCCAGCCGTGAAGCTTATACCACCGCGCTGAGAAGAAAAGCGGGTCCATGATTTGGACTGTTCCTGTCACGGAACAGCAAGTCTTTTTACTGAACTGTGCAGTGTACATCTTGCATCTTTACACCCACCAGGGAAAAAGGAAAATGAACTACAAATCCCAGCATGCAAAGAAGGAGAAATAAAACACTCACTGATGGGAACCCACAAGGGGGAAAAGTACTATGAACTATCTATCCAAGCATGCATGGATACTATATATATATATACTGATGTAAAGAACTGAGATGTAAACCTACTCCTGAGGTACTTACCAGGCTGTAATGACTCCTAATTTAACAGCCTGCGAAGTAACGACTGACATTTGTTATTTTGTTTCTGCAAGGTATAGTATGTGTGTGATGTAAGATATATGATTATGGATATTAGTCCTGAGAGAGTTATTCAACCAGTTCTATGACATGACTTCCTCCCCTACAGAGCTTGCTGTTGAGAAGACCAGGAAGGCTTAGTTCTTTGGCATAGGGAAGAAAATGAGGCAGAGGCTCCTTATAAAACAATATATTTGTATCAATGGGCCAGATGTATGACCATTTTTTCCGGTCACAAATGGGAAATCAGCCTGTTTGCAACTGCAAAAAACGGCACTGGCATGTACAAACACTATTTTTCGAGTCAGTGACTCGCAAAATAGCGTTTGCGACTCTTGCTATTAGGAAGGGGCGTTCCTTCCACTCACAATGGAATGTACCATTGTTTAGCTACCACATTTGTGGTTTACCACCTACTTCAAGTAGGTGGTAGGCCACTCGCAAACGGGAAGGGGTCCCCAGGGAACCGCTTCCCCTCTGTGAGTGTGTGTGAAAATATTTTTTTCCCAGGGACCACTGCCTGCTCTTAAAAAATGAAACACAAACGTTTCCTTTTTCTTTTTTAAATGCATCCCGTTTTCCTTTAAGGAAAATGGGCTGTATTTAGAAAAGAAACTGCTTTATTAAAAAAGCATATAACAAACAACAAAGTCTGAAAGGGTTTTGTTTAGTAGACAATTTGCAAGAAAGCACAATATATTGAATCAACCAGGGGGAAGGAGACAGGAGACCAGGAGACATTTGATTGAAGACATGCTTTTTCCATATATTAAGATATAAAATCAAATTAACAATTATAAATGCACTGTGTTACATTAAATAACATGTGACCTGTATTATGTAGTGCACAGATGGATGCTCTGACTTACATTTCTGAACAACCCCACCCCGGCTCTATTTTCCACCGTACTCACGCCAGTGATGTTTCTGTTTCGAGGTTCCTTGGACATACCTCTGCCACTTGACACCTGCCCTTGATGCGATCATACGGCAGTTTCCTTGCACTGCTGTCCACTACACAGCTCTTTCATGTCCCGCTGGCACCGCCTGGGTTTCGCCTCGCTTGACCTCTCTCCCTCCCTCCTCACAGATGGACGCGTGACCACTGGCCATAAATAATCCTTTCCGGCCCTCTCCTTAATCCAGCAGCACCTATACTCAGTCATTTTGAATACTCATACTCAGGCCTTTTCACCCAGAGGCATTTTCCTGGTTTTACTCTAATGCCTATGTCTTCTGCCTTAGCGTGCAGGCCTTAATCTGTGAAGTGCCTTTCTTTCCTTCCTCCCGCCTCCTTTGTTCACAACCTGTCCCTGCAATTTTGCAGTACCGCCTATACAGTGTCTTGATTGCTCAGACCCGCAGGTCAGTGCCTTTCTTTGCCCTCTTTGCATTTTACTTACCTTTCTACCAAAACTTTCCGAGCCTAGGCACTAATATTTTACTATCATGCTCCTGACGTCTTCTACGCACTACACGACCTCATGCGGCCCTTCGCTGCCCGCTTCCTACCATGTCTATCTTTTCTTCTGGATCATCCCCTTGCCCATGTGGCTTCTACTCTGTCATCGTCAGGTCTCCTTTTACGGTCCTCCATTGAATTGTACCACTTTCCCCATACACACTGTTATCTCTGATAATTGGTAACCTGGTCCTGATGATGGCCTAATACTGTGTAAAGGCCGAAATGCTGTTGACTTTTACAGCGTAATTCACGGCGCCTTCCTCATGATTGCCTAAGAAAATATTACTCTGTTCTTAATGTATCAAATGTATGGGTATCATTAAGAATACACTGTATATATCACTTGTTTGTTTTTTTGCGCCTTCCTTCCCACTGTAAATACCCCTTCACGTGTCACCAGCGTCGTTCACCTTCTCACAAGCACTTCTACACTATATGATACAGCTACATGTCATTTAATGTAACACAGTGCATTTATAATTGTTAATTTGATCTTATAACTTAATATATGAAAAAAGATTTTCTTCAATCGAATGTCTACTACTTCCTACCAACCTCCCCCTGAATGTTGCAAATTTTCTACTAATCAAAACCCTTTGAGACATTGTTGTATGTTATACACTTAGGGGCAGATTTATGTTCCCTGGCGCACCCCTGCAAATCAGCATGGATGCGCCAGGGAAGATGCCACACGAAAGTTTACCCTTGCGCCACAATAGATGCGCCGCATTTACAATGCAGCGCATCGTGGCACAAGGATAAACAGATGTGTGACGCATCTGATGGCGGAAGGTTGGCGCATTGCTGGAGTTGCGTCGCAAGCGCGACGCAGCTCCAGCAAGGCTCTGGGGTGCCCTATCGTTACAATGCTGCGTCAATCCTTACGCCTGCTTCAAGCAGGCACAGGGTTTTGACGCAGCATGGCCGGAAAAGTGAGTGAGTGAAATCTTGTAGATTTCACTCAGCCACTTTTCGGAGGCGTTCCTGCACCGGATCGCCCCCCCCCCCCCCTTGTGCAGGTACGCCCACATGTGGCGCAAGCTTTACAACGTGACGCATCTTCCTAAATGCGTCACGTTGTAAATGGGGTGCAACATGGCGCAGGGTTTACGCCGCCGCTGCGCAACGGCGGCGCAATAGTGACGCACAGGGCTTATAAATCTGCCCCTAATTACCCTTGTCTCTACAGGGTTTACAGGTATCCTCCTGTAGTTTGTCACCACATTATTAAAAAAGCAGTCACATACATGGTGGTCTGCTGACCCTAGCAGGCCACCATCCCTACGAGTGCCGGTCATTCCTAATAGGTGGCAAATAGCACCTGCCTCATGAATATTAATGAGGCAGGCAATTTGTGACCCCATTAGGAATCGCTAACATTGTCTGAGACACTGTTCCAAATTGGATTTTACTAGTCGCAAATACGAGTCGCAAAGCCACGCAATATGCGAGTTACAAAATGTAAGGGTCGTACATCTGGCCCAATATTCTTTAATTGAAAACGTGTTTTTATGCTTCTTAACATTTGAGGTACTCCTCGAAAGAATATGCTGCATCACTTTCCTTTTTATCAGTACTACTGCTTTAAAAGACTCACAGCACATCACATCACATCGGGATCCATACCTACCAAACTGTCTATGTGCTACTGGCTAACCTTCCTTGTCCTCGGGGAGTTCATACGTTTGTCCTCAGATGTTTTCTTCGGGCGAGGATTGATGCCAAACGTGTTTACAGAGGTCAGTCTGAGGGTCGTGGGAACCACACTCCTTACCCAGCCCTCAGCTGACGATCGTCCAGGCATTCCATTGCGCTGCTCTAGTAGTCCAGCTACCAGAAACACAACATTTATATTTAGTTTAAATTATTTATATTCAATTATTTAAAAAGCAGCGCACGGAAGGCTTGATGTTGCAACATCACGAGCACATTTTACTTAACCTGCTTATCATTACGAGTTACAAACATACACATGCAATACAGACATTCAAAAGAAATATGCACTGTTTTCAATCAAAACAGATAGCACATAGGTTAGACAACTTAGGCCTCATTTCTTCAATATTTGGTAACTTTGCTGTCGCAGATTTTTCCCCTCAGATGTGTGAAGATGTATGAGTTTTTAAAATACACAAAGGTTTCCAAGAGTAATCCAGAAGGCCTCAGCCTGTTGCAACTTTCCATGAGTACTCTTCCAAAGCTCTTCAAATTCCACTTACGTCTGCCATGTTCAACCCCCTTCTTGTAGACCTCTACCAATTCCCACGAAGACAATTCAATTACTTTTGTCCTTCACAGGAGAACGTCTCTGACTGTTTCAAATGTTGGAACACATCCCAGACACGTTTGTGAATAGCACCAAATTCACAAATGTATGTGTTTCCAAATTTTCAGAGCTATTACCTCACTAAAGTAAACATTAAACCATTAAATAAAAAAAGCAATGGAAAATGATCAAGGACAATATATTTGAAGCAGTGAATCAATATATTACCGAATAATCCTGCAGACAAAGAAGCCCCTGCCATGCATTATAAGGATTTTGCATGTCACTGAAAATGAAAAGTTTCATGAACATGCAGAGGGGAGATGCCAAAGGCAGAGTTCCTTTATAAGGCCACGGGATGTTGGGGTGACTCGCAATATCCTTTTATCCTACAGCAGAGAATATTTTATTCAATATAATACAGAGTCACACCATTACTTTTCCCACAAACTGTTTCATTACTTGGTTCTTTGCTCCTCCATATGAAATCAGAACCAAAATATGATAGCGAGGAATAAAAGCAGAACCCTTAATTCGGAATTAAATGAAACACACCAAAAATCAATTTGCTGCAAAAACATGTTAGACTCAGTTGAATTCAAATGCGAATAAACAAGCATTTGCCATGCAAGTGGTTGCGCATTTGTGAAAGCTAGAGCTATTGGTGTTAAAAGTGGCAATGTTTTTTACTTTTGTTTGTTAGGTCTCGCTGAGCCCAGCACATGCGTTGGCTCGGAGAGACATTTTGTATGTGATCACTTTTGCTTTCAGAGCGATCGCGATGACTTTCGCATTTACGGCCGCGCGGCGTTACTTTTACTGCCACGCGTCCAATGCTTGTTCCTTTTGTAACGTATCGTTTGCTACCTCTTGTATTTTGCTTGCTCTTGATACTTGCACAATTGTCACTATTGCCTTATGTAACGTAACGTTTGCTTTTGTAACATGCTGACTTGTAATTTTTCTCCTCATGTATCATTACTGTTCCTATTGTGAAGCGCTCTGACACCTTCGGGTAAAGTCCGCGCTATATAAAAACGCATCAAATAAATAAAATAAAATTTAAATACATCTGAGGCCTTTACTCCCAGACATTAATTGCGCGACTGTTTATTTCAGGAGTGGCCCGTTGATGTGTACAGGCCCCAGCTAGGCCCGCAAGGCACAAGGGTTCGCTCTCCTGTAACGGAATCTATAAGGAAGTTGGCACGGAAACTGCAAAGTACAAAAACAAGGTTTATTAACCCTTAAGGGTGGTCCTACAATCCATACAATACCCTTCAGCATTGCATAGAGTAGCACAAAGAACTTGCGTACACAGTCCCCTTTTATACACACCAGAGGGGCTCATAAGTGGGTGGATACAACATGAGGCCGAAGAACATTACCATTTATGGTCATTCTCGATACTGAATCAATACATAGGCGGAGCCAACACACTTCTTAAGCCCGCGAAACACATGGTCAAGCAAGGCTAATTATAACAGATGTGGTCAAGTCTGGGCATGCGCCAAATGGACAAGAGAGAGCTATTTATAAACTGTTACTAGGCAGATTACAAGAGCAACTAACACAAAGGTCGGACTCTCCTCGTGGCGAACACGTGGCAGCATGACAATACAAAATGGAGTCCAAACTTCGGTCAACATAACGGAGAAAACATGATCTAAAGGGAAAGCATCAATGTCGTCAGTAAATGCTTAATCACATTGCTGTTCTAATTACAACAGACGACCCTTTCAGCATTTACTGAAGACATCCGGCTTCCAAAAATCATCATATATATCAATTATCATCATTCCTTTAACCTCTTTAGCTAGACGCTTCTGATGAGCAACATCGGCAATAGCTTTCTTATCCGGAATGCAGAATGAAATGCATACAGAACAGAACAATGGTCCACATTGAACACACATACAGAAAAAGAACAGAATTGCTATAATAATACAGAGACCAGTTAAGACCTTCCATCCCCAGGCAGTAACCAATGCCCAAAACCATCCAGAAAAGGACCAAGTGCCGTTTTCTGTGTGGATTTCAGCTGCTATTTTATGCAACTTGTTAATGGCATTATAAACGGATGGCGTATGATCAGGGATGAACACACAGCAACTGCTTCCAATAATTTTACAGGCTCCACCTCGATCAGCTAGCATTACATCTAATACCATACGATTCTGCAATGCAACAATCCTAGTTATTTGTAACTCTTCTGTAAGATTCCCAAGAGCAGCAGCAGTCTGATTTGTTACAGCTTCTACCACCCTTGTTAATCTTCGGATCTTCCTACTATTCAAAGCGGCTCCAACAAAGAAAAACAGTCCTAAGTTAAAATCAATATACTGCTGCAAGCTGGTATCAGTTTGATCCACATCATCAATCGATAAAGTACGTTTATACCTATTTACAGTCACATTATTCAACAATTTCAAGTCCTTATGGTAAGATGCTGGTGCTAGGAATACAGGAGGTAATAGGAAGGATACATAACATACCCCAGACCACCCAGCCGGCAAACGGTAATAACCTTTATTTCCGCATACAAAATAGGTATTATGGGACGCTAGGAAGGTACTGTTGTTCAACCCATCAATGTTCAAGACGGTTAGGCAATCACTAACACCAACAGGGATAAAACCCACACTCTGGACACACAGGTCCGCTTGAGCCTGTGCCACTTGGATCACGAATTTGTCCTTCCCCACAGTGTCTCTGGTGTTCGTGAAGATGTAGGGAATGGATTCATTGTCTGGTCGGTACTCTTCCCACTCCCAAATTGTCCCATTCGCTTGTGGATACCCATTCTTGTCTTGATGGCATTCTTTATTAAGTCTAAAAAGCAATCGTCCCACTGTCGGTTTCCGAGTGGCAAACAGTAAGGTGTACCATGCTCTACAAGAGCCATTATGAGAGAAAGGAAGTGGTATGAATGGCGTACCTCCTTTCTTCTGGTGGGCCGGCATCATCCCACATATCCAACAGTTCGTAGCGTTTGTAGCAACGTGGGTATGATGCAGCATCTGAATGAAAGTGTTATTCAAATAAGACTGTCGATGCTTCAACTCTTGATACGGCAATGTATAGAAGTAGTGCTCCGCAGGCACCGGAGTCGTCAACACAAGTGTTTTCCGAGCAGGAGTTACCTCCTCTACAAACCATGTTGTTATCCCAACAATAGCTACTGTTAGCATGAACCCCAACGCACAAAGGATTTTCTTCTTCTCCATGTCAAAGGAAACAATACCCTGATATCTTCCTGAAACTAAAAAGTCTGTCAGAACTCTTCCCCTTGGGCAGCGGTTGATTTCTTCACCAGCGGGCCAAGACGGGTGTCGCTACACTAATGCAGGGCTGATCCCCCCCCCTTGCCTCATCGGCTCTCCGTTTCACTAACCCAAGGGCCGTTCTGACAGTGTGTCCCGGTGCTGGAAAACTCACTTCCGTGGTCGAAGATGATATCGCCTTCCTCCAGAAGTCGCGTGGTCCGGAAAGAGCTCCTCAGTGTCACTTGGCTCTGCAGCACGGCCTGTCTCTGCTGCCAGAATTTCTCGTTGATCGGTCAGCACGGCAGACTCCACCAATCCGGGCGGTACCTTTCGACAATGCAAGGAATGGATCCAATTCTTCCTGTTCGAGACTCGCACAGCCGTCCTCGTTGCAAGGAGGACTTGCTCAGGGCCCACCCATCTCGGTTCCAAGCTGTTCGTTCTGTCAAAGACTTTCACCATCACATGGTCACCAGGCCGGAGACCATGTCCTTCACCGGTAGACCGATCAGGGAGCGCCTCTCGGACCTGTTGATGAATAGAAACCAAGTTATCCGTTAACTGTGCCAGATAATCACTCATCATTACACAAGGTACATCATACACAGCCTTAGGCCTTGGTGGACCCCAAATATTCATTGGGCGTCCGAATACCACTTCATACGGCGTAAGGCCAGTTCGAGAGTGCGGTACTGATCTAATTGACAATAACGCCAGTGGCAGGGCGTCTGGCCAAGTCAAAGACATCGAAGCTTGAATTTTGGCTATTTTAAGCTTCAGTGTACCATTATACTTCTCGACTAGGCCTGCAGACTGAGGGTGAAACACGGCGTGGAACTTCTGAGTGATGCCTAGACCCTTCAAGACATACTTTATAACATCCGCTACAAAGTGAGGGCCATTATCACTCCACAGAAGTCTACAAACGCCATATCGGGGGAAAAACTCCTTCAGCAGCAGCTTCGCAGTAGTCATTGCAGTATTGTCTTTCGTAGGGTACGCTTCAACCCATTTGCTGAAAGCGCAGACCACTACTAGAACATACTTCAAATTATTACAGCGCTCGAGCTGGATGTAATCCATCTGCAGAACCTCAAAGGGTGCAGTAGGTGTCGCAAATCCTCCTGCTGGGGTTCGAGTACCCTTTCCTGGGTTATACTTCAGACAGATCATACAAGTCTGCACCACCCTCTTTGCCGTGCTAGCAATCTCTGGATGCTCCCAAACTTGAGTAAGCAATTTCACTATTGCGGAAGCTCCAACATGTGCTAGCCCATGTGCCATCTGAACCATAGGTTGTACAAAGGCCGTGGGTAATTTCCATCTATCCATTTGCTTATTCCTCCAGCAACCCTCGTCATCCAACTCTCCCTCGCTAGCCCATTGCTCCCGCTCTTTATCAGAAGCGGTCCTTTGCATTTCTCGCACTTCCTCCTTCGCATCACGCCATCTTTCCACCTGTGACTTTACTACATACATGGCAGTAGCACCGGGCTGCATCGCAGTCTCCCGTGCTACTCGATCTGCTAACGCATTCCCTTCTCCAACTTTATCAACTATTTTCCTATGGGCGCTACACTTAACAATGGCAATTTTCTCTGGGTATGTCAATGCGGTTAAAAGATTGTGAACTAACTCTCCATGCATTATCTGCGCCCCATGTGACGTTAAAAACCCTCTCTCCTTCCAGAGTAGGCCGAAGTCATGCGCTACTCCGAAGGCATAGCGGCTATCTGTATAAACATTCACACATAATCCTGTACTGAGCTCGCATGCTCGTGTTAATGCTATCAGTTCCGCTGCTTGAGCTGATTTCTGTGGTATGCGTGCAGTCTCCACTATCGTTTGCAACGTGGTAATTGCATATGCTGCTGAAGTCGTACCATCTGGTAGCTTCAGACAGGATCCATCCACCCACAGTTCTCCATCTACATCTGGAAAGGGCGTATCCTGGAGATCAATACGACCCTTTGTTTGTTCCTCAGTCATAAGAATACAATCATGCGCTTTCCCCGCCTCAGGCTGGGTTTCGGGGTATGGCAACAATGTTGCCGGGTTTAGTGTTACGCACCTTTTCAACGTAATATGAGGAGCCAAAAGCGTCAACTCATATCCCGTCAAACGGGCACTGGTCAAATGCTGCGTCTTTGTTTGATTAAGCAGGGCATCAACAGCATGGGGGACTAATACCAACAGCTTATGAGATAACACAATTCCCTCGCTTTGGCGTATTGACACAGCTGTCGCCGCAACCGAGCGAAAACACCCTGGTAATGCTCGGGCGACAGGATCAAGTACAGCCGAAAAATATGCAAAATACAAAATATGCTTGTCGCCGTGCATCTGTACTAAAACTGACAATGCACATCCATCTTTCTCATGCACATACAACGAAAAGGGTTTTGCATAATCAGGGGTCCCTAACACTGGTGCTGAACAAAGGGCCTGTCGCAGTTGCTGAAAAGCAGCATCACACTCATCTGACCAAGGGATTGGGATAGGTGTATCCTTTGTCAAAAGGGCTAACAATGGCTTAGCTATGTGTGAAAACCCCAATATCCACTGTCTACAAAAAGAAACGAGGCCCAAAAATGCACGGACATCCTTCTGTGTGGACGGTCTCGGTGTATCCAAAATTACTTGGATACGATCCGGTGTGAGTGCCCGTCCCTCCTTAGACAAAAGGTGACCCAAATAAGTCACCTTTGGTCTACAGAATTGCAATTTCTTCCGAGATACCTTATGATTGTGGGAGGCTAAAAAGGAAAGTAAGGATAGCGTGCTTTTCTCACACAGCTCCAGGGTGTCAGCCGCCAACAAGATGTCATCGACATATTGAATGAGGGCGACCCCCTCGAGTAAAACAAAGGAATCCAACTGTCGTTTCAAAGCCTGACTGTAAATACTAGGGCTTTCTGTGTAGCCCTGGGGAATTCTACAAAAACGATAAGATCTATTGTTTAATGTGAACCCAAAAAGAAATCGGCTATCGGGGTGAATGGGAATAGAAAAGAAGGCATTTTTCAAATCAATCACTGAGAACATGGTCGCCGTAGGCGGGACCAAGGTAAGCAACGTCGTGATATCGGAAACCACCGGGTACTGAGGTATCACGATCTTGTTTACCTCCCTCAAATCAATTATGAACCGATAGACCTTTGCATCCGTGTCCTTTTTCAGAATAGGGAGAATCGGACTGTTACAGATATTATAGGGAACTTCTTCCACTACTCCCACTGCGATCAAATCTTGCACAATCTGTATGAGAGCCTCCTCGCCCTCCTGGGAAATACGATACTGCGGGAGGCGCGGCAACACCGCCCCCTCCTGGACACTAATGTGGACCGGAGGAATCACCATTTGTCCCACATCTGTGTCCGAAGTCGCCCATAAAGCTCGAGGGAGGGTGGCCAACAACGCATCCTCTGATATCGTACACATCCGCTCTGACTGGGGGTAGTTGTCATTTAAGATCACCCTCACACCCTCAGGGGAGCAGCGGATCGTAGCCCTAAAGTGCTTTAACATATCAAGGCCCATAATGTTATCCGGTGTATACGGAGCAAGCAGAAACGGACAGGGCGCAGAAAAAGAATCAACCTTAAATATAAGGGGCTGTGAAAGAGGGCTTCGGGAGAGTGTACCGTCAAACCCTACCGATGTAACCACTGAGCCGGATGGGGGAGCCCCCGGAACCAAGTACCTAGACAATGCACTACGTGTCGCTCCTGTATCTACTAGGAACTGATCAGTAGAACCTAAAACCTCAGCCGATACATAAGGACCCGTCTGATCGACCGGCACCTCAACTGATTCAGACCCCCATCCAACGCATTCCTATGCATGCTGAGAATCATGATATCCTGATCGATCAATCTCCGATACGTGATACTGATGCTGGCGATCAAAAACATTTGAGCTATCTCGGTGCTGCCCAGCGGTATCGAAACGAACATGATCGTTAGAATTCCCTCTAAAGTTCGAGGAACCCCCTCTACCTCTCGGGCCACCCGGAGTATGCCCCTGACGCGAAGCACGCAACACTGGGCAATCCCTGGCCCAATGGCCCAATTGCTTACAATACGCACACTGGTTCCTATTCAAATCAGATCGGCCCGAAGGGGGACCATAAGATCCTCCCCTTCCTCTACTATTACCCCGTCGGGGCGGGCCATAAACTTGTGCCAACATTACCTTAGTCTTAAGATCTTTCGATTTCTTTTCCTCCTGGCCCTTCGCCTCGTGCTCCTGACGCTCATAATACTGAGCGATAGTCAGAAGGGCCGTCGGCGTCGCGGAGGACCAGGAACTCTCGCTCGCTTTTAAACGGGCCGCAACTGCCGGTAACAGATTAGCCACATATTTGTCCGCGAAAAGGTGGCGGCCAGTGTCGTCAGTAAGCGACTGGCCACTAAAATGATGAAACGTTTCCTCAAAGCGCGTGAAGAAATCTGCAACTGACTCGTCAACTTTCTGTTTACATGCGGCTAACATATTCCAGTCAATCTTTTTAGGGGGGATAATCGTCTTCAGCTTAGTCACAATAGCAGCAGGGAGATCTAAAATACTCTGCGGCGGTTTCTGCGCGGGCTTCCTCTCCCTGTCTTCATCCTCAAGCTCAGACCACCGGGCCTTAAAGGCAACTATATCATCTACCTTTCGTACAGATCGCCACATATCCGGTGGTAGAATAAGGCCAAAGAACAGGTCTATGTCTGCTAAAGTCATAACGCAAGAATTCAAGGCCCCCTCAACTTCTTCATAGAAGGCCGCTGGATTCTTGCGAGGGTCGGGCAGCGCATTCTTCAGTGCCATAACATCAGCCCTATGCCACGGAGTGTAAACCCAATTATACACGAAATATCCCCTAGCATCGGCGGAGGTAATGTCCGAGCTAGTCCCTGCTCCTTTAGGAGGAACATACAAAGGCGCTGCCTCTCGCATTGGTTTAGCATGCACTACGTCATCCTTATCTGACTGGGAGGTGGATGAGTGGCCCCCTGCTGCAAACGAATCCGACTGCTTCTCCTCCTCCGTTTGTTGGCGTGCTTTCTCTCTAAGGGCCAGCACCTCGTCCCGCAAAGCGAACAACCGTCGAGCCGCCTCAGGAGCCTTAGGGGGAGAAAAAACACCATTACGTAATGCTCCGGCATCCGAGGACACTTCGTCAGGCTCAAGGACACTAGAATATTTTCGGAAAGCAGTAATTACTTCATCCGCGAAATGAGACAGAAAATACACCCTCTCTCTATCTTGCCACGACCCCCAAGTATGGAACAACTCCTCCTTAGACATCTTGCCCTTAAGTGCACGGAGGGAAAGTTTCCGAAGCTCAGCCATATGCTCGGCCGATAACATGGACCGTGTGTCTACCTTACCCGAGGCCGGGCCAGAATCTTGCGGCCGCGGAGCAGATGCGCCAACATAAGGGGGCGGAGAGCGATCTAGCAAATAAAAATCATCATCAGGATTATTAAGGACAGGATAAAGTGGCTGGCGAACAACATATTGACCCGAAACTTGGAGCCTACGCTCTTTCTCTTGTCTGTCCGCTTGCTCTTTGTCCTCCCGACGCTTCGCTTCCTGTGCTCGCACATGATCATTCTTTCGTTGGTCTTTATCATACAGCGCTTTCTCACGCTTCTCTCGCTCACGCACTTCCTTCACCCATAATCGCACACACTCAAACATATCCTGACGAGCACGTCGCTTACACATACACTGTTCCACATACTCAATCTTACGTATATCAAACGATCCATACAAAGGCCATCGCAACTCAGGATCCTTCTTTGTGTATTTCCTCCATACTGTGCTGTACATTATGGAAGAAAGACCATGCTTCACATACATATCCCTATTAGGCGTCCCCTCTGGGGGAGCCGGAGCAGATTCCTCGAGGTTCAACCGGTTTCCGAAACAGCAGCACCACTTACGGAGTGCGCTGAAAGCAGGCATGCTCAGAAATAATGCAAAATATGCAATATTATAAAAAATGGCACTTAATCGTTGCGCCGTTCAAAGTTACACAACTCTGGAGAAATCTCTCCACATCACCTGCCTATATGTGTTGCAACGCATATATATTCACAAAGACAAATCCAAAATATGACTAGTCATCATCAATCAAACTCAAATAGCCAACCCAGGCTTCAAAAACTCGGAGCAAGTACCGTACAACGGTTCTTACCAATCAAGAGTCCAGATTCCAACTGCCAAGCTCCACAATCGCCCAAACGGCTCTCACGGCAGGACCGACAGAAGAGGTCTCAGTCGATGACCGGCGCCACCCAGACGGTCAGCTCGGAAGGGAAGGAAGAAAAACCTCGGGATGCCAGGGCTAAAACGCCGCTGGCAGTGATCACGTCCCCGGCCAAACTCCTCACCTTCGTCGCGACCAGTCCTTCGAGCATCCGAGTCGCCGATGAGCCCCACGTGACGGGCGCCAATTGATGTGTACAGGCCCCAGCTAGGCCCGCAAGGCACAAGGGTTCGCTCTCCTGTAACGGAATCTATAAGGAAGTTGGCACGGAAACTGCAAAGTACAAAAACAAGGTTTATTAACCCTTAAGGGTGGTCCTACAATCCATACAATACCCTTCAGCATTGCATAGAGTAGCACAAAGAACTTGCGTACACAGTCCCCTTTTATACACACCAGAGGGGCTCATAAGTGGGTGGATACAACATGAGGCCGAAGAACATTACCATTTATGGTCATTCTCGATACTGAATCAATACATAGGCGGAGCCAACACACTTCTTAAGCCCGCGAAACACATGGTCAAGCAAGGCTAATTATAACAGATGTGGTCAAGTCTGGGCATGCGCCAAATGGACAAGAGAGAGCTATTTATAAACTGTTACTAGGCAGATTACAAGAGCAACTAACACAAAGGTCGGACTCTCCTCGTGGCGAACACGTGGCAGCATGACAATACAAAATGGAGTCCAAACTTCGGTCAACATAACGGAGAAAACATGATCTAAAGGGAAAGCATCAATGTCGTCAGTAAATGCTTAATCACATTGCTGTTCTAATTACAACACCGTGATAACATGCTGCTGCGGGTATCCATTTGGCGTCCGTGCACAAAAACCAAAAATATGCTTTTCTGACACGCCACCTTGTGGAAGCTAACGGGCCACTACCGCCTCCATTGTGCCCCTTCTCCGGCTGATCGTGACTGCGAGAAGACGCTCTCCCGACCGTGATATGATCAGTGGCACCTGGCGGCCCACTTTGTGTCGCTGTTTAGTTGTTTTTCCTTACAGGTAGAGCCTGCTATCCGGTACCAAAAACAGTTCTCCCGGGTCAGCCACTCTATTCACGGGGCACCTTGGCCACAGGCCGCTGCGCCGCTCACAGCGAGCAGAGAGAAGACACACTGCCTGGTGCAACGGCTCATTTGTGGCATCTGAGCACATCTGTGCATGCTACATGGGATGTTTGTGACGCCAAGAAATTAAATTGTTTGGTTACGTTTTAGTAAAAGTACCGTGCTGTGCTTTTCATTAAAAGATGGGTCTTGCCATTACATAAAAACAAACAAATCAGCATTTCACCCCCAAGCCTTTTTTCTAAATCATAATTCAATGGTTTGTTCTTTTTTAGTTGGCAGGGATGCGTTTGTTTTCAAGACTACCCACTAAATTACAAATGGCAAAACTAGATCTTAAAAAAAACAATACATGCGTTTTTCCTAGGATGTGTTGCTTGCCTTTACTGAATGTGTCGTTATCCCGCACACTCCCTTCCTCAATTTGTCGGTATTGTTGCATAATAGCTAAAAACTGCCTACCAGAGTGGTTATTGTTTAATGTACACATATATACGCACACGCGGCTGATACCCGCCTGGTTCGCTCCTATTTTCGTTCCGCTGGTCGTCTCACCCTTCTTCTCGATTCTCCCTTACTTTTCTTTGTCTTACTTTTCTCCACACAGAATGCCCCGCGTTCGTTCATTGTGCTGCGTCACTTTCTCATAAATGATCCCCTCTGTGTCAGAGCTGTGTGGAAAAGTTATGGTCCAACTCAGGCACAGGTGAATCCTCGTCTGAAGAGCCTCTCCGTTCAGTGCACTGAGCACCGCTAGTGCCTTCACACAGTACTTACACTATGTTTAAAAAGCAATCCTGACTTCAAAGCACTAAAAACGAGCATTGGAATAGCCAATAGTTCTTGCTTTTGGGACCTTATAAGTATTTAGTTATGCAGCACAATAGCCTTGGTGCAACGACATCAACCGTTGCATGGTTAAACACTTATAAGGTCCCAAAGGCGAGACCTATTGGCTATGCCAATGCTTGTTGTATATGGTGGAATGACGATATTTGCACAGTGCTATCGTTATTCGTATCACGTAATTGCGCTGGGGGAAAAAAGTAACAACAATGGAATTATAGGCTCCTGAAGCCACAAGTTTTTAAAGCGTACTATGCAGTTCATAAACAAGATACATAATCTACAACCTACTGGATAATCTTAGAGTACAACAACAAATACATCGCAGCTCAAACGAAGGCAAAAAATAAAGCATGACACATGGTGCTGGACACTGGCATGTTCTCCCCAAAGTTTAATATGTCACTGTTCAGTTCCTGATTGTTGAATTTAAGTAGTAAAGTGGTACTATTGAGGTTAATATTTTCCGAAGCCAGTAGTTGTTGTTACAGATATTGTTTTTTAGTAAAGCACTCTAAACCATCCCCTGGGTCTTTTATGTGCATTAAAAAAACCTTCAAAATAAATAGAGATGAACTGATAGACACAGAAACCTGCAAGCACAGATACAAAGAAACACACATATACAGACACACATGCACACATAGACAAGAATACATACACATACAAACACTCATGCACACATACGCATGCAGGCACGAGCACATATAAACACAGACATACGAGAACACAGATATGCACATAAGTAAGCATGCACAATTTGCACATACATATACAGCATTACCAAAAGTAGATGCATTTACACACTGACCCACGCATGCAAATATATACAAGCACACACACAGGCATTCCTAAATACCTACGCATATATGCACACTTATATAAATGTACACACTGTTCTGTCTCACCCGTGCTTGGATTACATGAACAGTTAAACTCTATGCGGCACAGAACTGAACTGAACCACACCTTCTGGGGACAACAGCACTTCCAGGGCTGTTAATGTGGCTTGAGTCCTGTAATTTGTATTTTCCAATTAAAGGGTGGAACCAGGGGCCAACCCGTAAGCTTTGCAGGGAGGTAGACAGTTTGTTATAGTGGGTTAACAGGGGGCGGGGAGGGGTGATGTCACTTAGAATTGAGGGGAGTGGTTATGAGGTGCTACTGCTTGGCTCTTTTACGGCAGTACCGAATAAGGAATTCCAACCCTACATGGTGCAGTGTGCTACCTATATTTAGGCAAGCGCTTCAGTGCCCCATATGGGGTAGTAAGCGCTATGTAGTCCTTAGCTTAAATCACTGAGCCAAATTGCTGAAGGAAAGAGGACAGACAGCCATTGGAGAGAGATGCAATTTGGAGAGAGAGAGAGAAACAGAGAGGAAACAGGAGACAGGGAGAGGGACTAGAGAACATAGAGATGAAGAGAAGAGGAGAAATTTGTAGGAGAGTGAGACACTGCAGATCTGGGAGAAGTCCCCCCAACTATGTACTGCATCAGCTGGCTACGCAGATCGAGGTGACAGAGTCCCTTTACCACCTGCCTATCTCCCTATGCCAAGGAACCCTCACCTGACTCCGGTGAGGGCCTCTTTATGCACGATCAGAGGCTGCGCCGGGAAACAGGGAAGGAGTTTACTTGATGTGCAGCCAGGGTCACTGCCACCCCAGCACTGTGGAGGCCACAGCCCAGGAACAGTGAGCCACACAGGTGGCAAGTGAAAGCCCAGTGGAGGGAGGGACATGGGGGCAGCACCGAATTGGTAGTGGGCTGGCAAAGGAAGAGGGCGGTAAACATTCCGCATAGGAAAAGCGAGAGCAGCAGCAGAAATTGAAACAAGACTGTTGTTTTTTAAAATATAAAAGTGGATCACGTACACCAGTAGCAGTAGCAGCTGCGCTCTGAACGCAGGAAGTCACCAAAACTAAACAAGCACTGGCACCACCATCTTCGGACAGAGCTTGGAACACAACATTTACTTTCATTATTAAGTATGGTATTAACTAAATTGAGAAAATGAATAAGTATGATGGAAATAGTGAATGTATTCGTGAATGCGCACTGTGCATACAGATACAAAAGCAGGCAGCAGTCATAGTAAATTGAAAGCGCACCATGGAGAAGGAAACACCCATACCTAAACTGAAAGCGCACCATGCATGAACAAACTAAAAAGGGCGGCAGCCACACTGAAGTGAAAGTGCGCCATGTCACACTCTGGTATGATTTTAAATGCAGTCTCCAAAGAACACATAACACTTGCAAGTGTAAGGGAACTGTAATTGGCTGGTGCTCCTCGTGTAAAACCGGAATGATGTATCCAAGCACTAACCAATAAGGTGCCAGGAAATAAAAGTGACACAGTGGTGAACCAATTGCAAGCAGCAGGCGAGATTACACTATATAGAGTGATTATAGCAGGTCTTGCATACAGCGCATGTGCGCTGATGCTCAACCTAAAAATGGACCGTTGCTCAAAATGAGTAGCAACATGCAGAGAGATTCTTTCTTTCGTGCAATGAAAATTGCAAGAAAAATTGAAATGATGCCATATTTTTCTCCTTCCTGCTGATCACTGTTCGTTTTATAAGATAAAATTATTAGAATAAAAAGAGAACTCTTCAGTTGTTTAAACTGCTACTGAAGTACTGCTTAATGACCTGCCTTTTACCTTATTTGCTGAGTTTGGCAGCAAGCATTAAGACATTGTTCAACTACAATAAGTTTACAGTTGCGCAGTGACATAATTTTCTTATTACAGGTGACTAGAGACATCACAAGTGGGCTGTAATAAGGATATTAGAGGCAGATGTTTATACTGCGATTGCAGGTGTCAATTTATTATAAATAATCCAAAATTGATATAGTAAGAACGATGTCAATGTAAATTCAGTAAGAAAGTGTCAGACGTATGAAGGCCTTTTGTAAATGTTGTATTTATTACATGAGTAGGGAAAATTGACTTTACATGAACCTGCCAGTTCTTGGATCGTGGACGCGACTGACACCGGATTTTTGGGGATTCACAGGTCCCGTTTATTTCGCCCACCAGAGTGTGCATTGAAAGATATATGCACCAGCAGTGCTTTAACGAGAGGACAGATTTAATTCCCTTCACCAGCCGGGGAAGGCTGGTGAACGTTAAGTTGGAGTTTACTTTGGAACTCTCCATATCCCCATTCAAATCAGTTTGAGTTTTGGTGATTCTTGGTCCCACGATGTACTAAGGAGACCATAATTAGAAGGCCGAAACAGGTCGACCCCTATTATCCAGGATTAACGTCACTTCTTCAAAAGAGAGAGATGTATATGTAAGCCATTGGGTCCTTGACCGTAAAATTATTGTTTGAGGCAATTAATTATGTATTAGATGGTCAATTTTGATTTGACTTTGTTACCTAAAGACGGTATATTTATATTGTCATTGCCTTTATAAGGGCTAGTTATCCATCACTGCAGTTACTCGTGTTCATCTACTTGACATTATACTATTAATTTTCTCTTTACTTTTTATGATGATTTGATTGTTTGTAGTATTCTTAACGGTGTATATTACTCACTACTACGTTTGTAAAAATGGTAAAATAAGTTTTTATAAAAACCATTAAAAATGAGAACAAGAGATAAGTTTCTGCCTTTTTGTACAGTAATGCCTCTAAATAGTTAAGAGACTCACACTATATCCAGGATCACGACAAATGATTAAATCATATTAGGCAAGCTTTAACCCTGCCAGAGGCGACAAATAGTAAGTCTGCCTCTTGATAATTCAATTAATGTTTCCTGCTAGAGCTCCCTTTTTTTTTGTTCTTTAATTCATTTATTTATTTATTTTTGTTCCTCAGTCGCCATTAATATCACTTCAAATTGCTCTCTAGGTGTCTGTACTTTCTCTCAACAACTGAGGAGTATAGGCTGTTGGAAGTGGGGCCCCGCCTACTGGTACCAGAAACACCTTGGAGATCAATAAAGAAACCACTGAGATACCTCTTCTACCAAGCTCTAAGAGCAAGATGACTTTCGCCGAAAGACCGCCACAATACCTGGTAGTACACGGCTTAGCCTGAAGAATTTAATGGCATAATCATAGCACTCGGAAAAAAAAGAAAAAAAAAGGTTTCCTCGATTTTACTTCGTCATCTGAGCCGCCCATCTAAGTTGCAAAGGCTTCCAGAAAGCCTTCTTCTTGTCACTTCCTTGTCTGGCCAGATTCAATTTAGAGACTGCCAAAACTGAAGACTGCCAGTTCGCAAAAGTGGGAGCACTTGATTCCGTCCATTTTATACAAATTTGCCTCCTAGCAGTGATTTTTTCTGCAAGGCCAAATATTATTAGAGGTAGATCCATATTAATAGTACAGCCCAAAACACTTGTCAGAAAATCACCGACCTCTCCCCAGAAAGTGGCAGGAGGAGGACATTCCATAAACATATGTATATCTGCGGCAGAAACCTGGCCACATTGGAAATTAATGTCAATTTGTGAGGAGTAAAATAGGCCCTATGGATGGTAAACAGGTGGTTCTTTTTTAACCAAGCTGGTTTCACAACTTCATGTAGAATCTTACATGATTTCTGCCATAATTTGACCCAGTCCTATGTAGGTAAAGAGCCCCCCCACAATTCCTCGGCTAGATTGAATTCGCGATCTACTTCTTCCAATAGGGTTTGATACCAGAAGGAGACTTCTTTCCTCCCCGGGGGCTTAGTGACAAGCTGGTGTTCTAAAATGCTACCACAACCTGTAGCCTTTTTCCGTGGGCGAGATTGAACCCAGCTTGCGAGTTGATAATGTTTGAACTGAGAGAGTCCTCCCCCAACCTTATCCTGGAGATGTTCCCAGGAAATAAGGGTGCCTCCAAGGGGGAGGTCTCTCAAAACCGCCAGACCCACGTCTCTCAAGGGTTTTGCTAATCCATCCTTTCGGCACTCTGGGGTGCCAGGAGAATCCCATAGGGGAGCCAAGCTGGAAAAATAATCGAGCCCCACTGCCCATCTTACCTTAGCCCAAGTTTTGGCTACCCCTTGAAGAACCTTCAGCTTAACTTTAAAAAAAAACTTTGGCTCCCCGAATTTAAACAAAAAGCCCTCTTCTGCCAGTTTAGCACCGCTGAGCATAGTCAAGAACATCCCTCCGACACCAGTATTCACAGGCATTTTCAATAACATGCGTGAGTGTGATAGTTTATAAAGCCCAGGCATACAACTGGAGGTCCAGAAACGCCAGGCCCCCCTTTTCTCTTCTCCGCCTCATCTTTTTCCATGCAATCCTAGATGATTTAGATGCCCAGACAAATGAATTGATTTCACTCTGAAGTTTATCGATCGTGGATTTTTCAAAAGAAAGGGGAATACAATTTTAAAAAAATTTAATCTTTGGTAGTATTGTCATCTTGATCAGATTAATTCCTCCCAAGATAGACAAAGGAAGTATGGCCCAAGATTTCATTAGCCTTTTACATTCCTTTACCACTATATCAAGGTTGATCTCGGCAATTTTTGTAATATCCTGAACCACATAAACTCCCAAATATCTCATTTTGGAGCTGGGCTGGTGATACTGCTGTGTCTCTGTTAGATTCCAAGTCATAATTTCCGTTTTTGCGGCATTAATCTCATATCCAGAGACAGAACCAAACTCTTGGGTTAAACCAATGACTGCTGGGAAGGCTGACTGTAATTCAGCAGAGAAAACCAAGATATCATCGGCATACAGGGCTACCTTCCTCTCCCACTCCCCATACTTAAATGGCTGGATATTAGAATCTGACCTAAGGCGTTGAGCAAATGGCTCAATGTAAAGATCAAATAGAAGCAGGGAGAGTGGGCAGCCCTGTCTAGTGCCTCTTGTAATTCTAAACAAATCTGTAATATTCCCATTAGCCAATAGCCTAGCCATGGGATTCTGATAAATCAACTGGACCATGTGACAAAATCTCTCCCCCAAGTTGAACTTCCTCAAGACCTCCGACAGGTAATTCCAATTTACTCTGTCGAAGGTCTTGGTGGCGTCCAATGTCATGGCCACTAATGGGAGGGAGTATGTAGAGGCAAGGTCAATAGCACCAATGAGATCATATGTAAGATCTGAAAGCTGCCGGTTCCTAACAAAACCCTTCTGATATAAGTGGAGAACATCTCCCACCATAAAACCCAATCTCGCTGCCAAAATGGAGGTGAAGGATTTATAGTCTACATTTAAAATCGAGATGGGTCTATATGACCCACAGCTTGATGGAGGTTTCCCGGTTTTCAATATAAGAATTATTAAAGCGTCATTCCATGAAGCTGGGAGCCCTAAACCAGCCTCCAGCACATAATTAAACAACTGCGTTAGGGCGGGGACGATCTTATCTGCCAGCAATTTATAGATCTCCGCCGGAAGGACGCCAGGACCTGCCGCTTTCCCGGTCTTGCAACGTAGGATGGCTTCTCTAACCTCAGCTTGGGTAAAAGCGTGGTCCAAGTATTGTTGTTGGTCCGGTCCAAAAGAGGGAAGGGGAATCTCCACCAACCAATTCTGAACACTGACTGGGTCTAGCCTTTTGTCCTGTGGTAAATAAAATATTACGCTCTCAGACTTTTAAGTATATAAATAAGATCATGCATAAAGCAAGAGGCTGAGTCTGTGGTATCAGATTCATAAAGGGATTTATTCCATTAACTCGAGTCAAAGGGAGAATATTTCCATCACCAAAATTGGATCTGGAAAGGGGCTCAAAAGTATTCTCAATATTCTCAAAACATTATTCACAGAGTACAGTATATATACATTTCTCAATTGTACGTAAGCAAGAGAGCAAGAGAGAATGAGATAAGAGCATGTGGGCGTGTAAGTAGGCGTGAAGGTGGGCGTCCATGTGGGCGTCCACTTGATGATAATGGGTAATTTGTCATGTGTGGGTGGATACCTGGAGAATCCTGCAATGTCAGCAGAAATATTTGGCAGAGATGCGTGCGCAGTCGCATGACGTGTGATAGACGTGCAACTAGAGGGAGAAAGGGACTTGACATTTAGCTCTACATGTGGAGACAAAAGTCTGGGGTTATGTCAACCTAATCCCAAATCATATCTAACATCCTATGTTTAAAGAACTGTGTTATCCAAAAAGAAAGGTCTCTCGAACAAAATCTATTCTATACTGACTGTGAGTGCGTGTACAAGCGTCTAAGTGTCTACACTAAATGCGAGGGGGTAGGAATATTCCATGGTAACAGGGCTATGAATTACTTGCATGAGGACAGAGAAGCCGGGCCTTTTGCTCGGTAGCTGGAAGAATGTTTACGTAAACTACTAGACAGGAATGCATTGGGCAGGGAACGGAGCAGATAATTTCGAAGGTGAAATACAGTTTTTGGCAGAGAATAGGCTGATGTCAGGCTTCGTGAGCCGCGCAGAGAATGAGACAAAGTTCATGGTCACAGATGCAGGCTCAGACTGGAGCTTTCAGAGGCAGAAGGCAAGAAGAGTTTGATGGCAGAATCAGGGCCTACTTGCCTGGACTGTAAAATGGCATAAGTGAACCATATAAAGCCGGTGGCCTTTCATACTTAGGAATGGAATATCCGGCCTATTCATGGCGGATCTGACAGAGGACATGTTAACGGTGGACGCACATGTATTTGCGTCTTCATAACTGGAACTGGAGGGAACATACATGTACTTGTAACATGCACATAGAACCGTTGGGGTCCAAGATAGGGGACATAACTGACCAGAAAAATCCACATTTCCACATTCCCTCCTTGTCCCCTACTTGCCCGTCAAGAGATATCAATCTTCATTAATCCATTGATCTGTTCATATAGCATCATTTGTTCTTCTTTCTTCTTCCGGGATCTTGAATGAAAATCTTGATGTGGAATGCACGATGTGGCACACAGACCACAAATCGCTGGTCCATATTGCAGGCATAAGCAGCAACTGAATAGTATGAGAAGGCCAATACCTAGGAAGGATAGGACCCTCCATCCAAAGGTAGATAATACACTCCAAAACCAACCGGACCAAGTCCAGGTGCCTGGATTCTGGTGTATCTGGCTTACAATCTTATGAAGGCGAGTTATGGCTTTATATACAGATGGCGAATTTTCTGGTATGAAAAATGCAATAGCTTGATCCGATGACCCTACAAGCTCCGCCCCTATCGGCCAGGATAACGTCAAGGACAAGACTATTTTGAAGCACAACAATCCGCATAGCAGACTGCTCTTCTGTTAAATTGCCTAAGGCGGAAATAGTTTCGTTCACTACTGCTTCAAGGGTTCTGGTTAATCTACGTATCAGCTTACTATTGGTAACTGTACCTATATAGGGAAAGAAACCTTTATTGAAATCTGTGTATTTTTCCCATGCTGTTTCAGTGTAATCGACAATTGGGAGATCTCTCTGCTGTCTATTGTGTACTAAATGAGTATTTCTATGATAATCAGGAGGAGCTAGGAAAACAGGTGGTAGGAGGAATGCTATGTAACAGGTACCATCCCAATCTAGAGGTAGGCGTATATATGCGGTCTGGCCACATATAAAGTAGGAATGACGAGAAGCTCTAAATGTAGACTTGCCTTGATCACTGAATTTTATTACAGTGGTGCATTTACTATGGCCCATGTGTATGGAGCCATTCTTTCTTATACATAATTCCCCTTTTACTGGGAATACGGACATGGCGGGCAAGATTGGTGTAGCTTCAGATTCAACGTTCAGGATCATGAGGTTAAGTGTAAAATTACCTAATCCATATACTTCATTTCTTAGATCAGTTCCTGTTCTTTTGGGAAGTCCCTCCTTGTTAGGGTAGCAGACTTTAAGCAAAACTAAGTTCAGGTTTCCCCATACCCAGTTGTCTTGATAAACTGCGGAATTCGAATCTAGGGAATTAATCAAACTAAACCATGCTCCACAGGAGCCATTGTGTGTGAACGGATAGAGAAAGAGGGGCAAAACTCCCTTATAGTTCTGATAGGGGGGGAGTCGGCCACAGACCCAGCAGTCTGTAGCATTGCTAGTCTGATGTGAATGGTGCAGCATCTGAATAAAGGTATTGTTGCGTAAGGCAAGTCGATATGATAGCTCATAGGATGGCAGATCACTAAATGTGTGCTTTATGGTATCATTAGTGGAGGAGTATAAGAGTGAGGCAATAGGAGGAAAAATAGCATGTAGTATTAAGCTGATACATATTATCGTGATGCACATCTTGCTCTTTGTTTTTAATATTATAGTCCAAGATCTTATGCAAGCCAGAATACATGTTCAACCGCTTCACCACCTAGTGGACTTAATTGATCAAACGGGTTCTGACTTTTTTTAGATCTAAGTTTAGCTTTGTGGAAACTGCTGGGGAGTCTCCTCTAGAAAATGGTGTTCAAAATCCAAAATTCAAGTTCAAAGTCTTTTTCCTTTGTAAAAGAGTGGTGAAGGTGCACTTTGACTTTAACGGCCGTCCCCGTGGTCCAGAGCACTGACTTTGGCGCCTTTCATCCAGGAGCGATGGAGTATTCTTTGACCTGGGTGTTGTCAGGGAAGGCGGCAGCAACCTGCGAACAACAAGAGAGTAGTGCAGACATCAAGGAAGCCAGGTAATCTGTCAGCATGTTACTATTAACATCAGTAATCTTTTAGGCATTGTAGTGCCCCACATATTTGGTGGTCTACCAAAGACCACTTCATAGGGAGATAAGCCTGTTCTAGAATGAGCTACCATTCGCATGAAAAAGAGGGCAACTGCTGCTTCAGGATGTCGCACACAATGGAATTTCCAGGTATACCCTAACAGAAGGGACACCTGCTTCATTAGTACCAGGACATATTTGTAACCTCTACATCTGTTTATTTGGATATAATCCATTTGGAGCACTTCAAAAGGGTGGTCAGGTGGATGGAATCCACCTTGTTCCATCGGAATGCCTTTACCTGCATTGAATTGGCAATAGATCATACATGTTCTGACCTTTTGTTTCGCTGCTGCACGCAGGTGCTTGTTGAACCATATATTCTGTAAGCTATCTATCATTGCTTTCTCTCCTAAGTGTGCGGGACTATGTGCGGTATTTATAATCACTTGTACCATGGTATCAGGAAGAAACCATGTGGATTTGCCCTTATTCATCCAACCCTGATCAGTCAGTACCCCTCCTTGTTCCGACCATTTCTTTAATTCGTCCATAGTAGCATGTGTCTGTATGTCTTGTACATCCTTGGAAGGATCCCTAACTGTCATGGCTTTGGACACTTATTGAACCTGTAACTTTGTCATGTCTAGTGGGGTCTGAGCTGTCTGTTTAGCAGTTCGGTCTGCCAGATCATTGCCTTGGGAAATGGTATCTGTGGCTCTAGTATGTGCTTTACATTTTAGGATAGCTATGGCTGTTGGTAAATGTATTGCTTCCAGTAGGGCTTGAATATGGGGGCCATGCTGTATCTTGGCCCCATGAGAGGTCAAGAAACCTCTTTCTCGCCAGAGAATCGGTGTAAATGTTTACTCTTAGGTGCTTAGCTCTTATGCACGCTTGTGTCAGGGCGATGAGCTCTGCTGCTTGTGCTGACAATATGTCTATTCTTTTAGTCTCTATTATTACAGTATCAGTAGTCACTGCATATGCTGCCACTAATTCTCCCGCCCCTGTCCTCATGCATGAGCCGTCAACTTATAGTGTTAGGTCGGGGTCTGGGAGTGCAACGTCTGTCAAGTCTTGTCTTGGTTTAGTCACGGTATGTATTACTTCAACACAGTCGTGTGGTGAAACGCTTTCTGTACTGGAGGGCAAAAGGGTAGCAGGATTCAGTATGTTGCATCGTCTGATCTCTATGTGTGGTTGAAATAACGTTGGCTCATAGCCTGTCAGTCTAGCTACAGTCAGGTGTCGTGTTTGTGTCCGGTTCAAGAGAACCTCTACTGCGTGTGGTACTTGTACTGTCAGAGGGTGGCCCAGCACTATCAAGTCACTTTGTCTTATGGCTAAGGCCGTTGCTGCAACTGATTTTAGGCACGCAGGCAAAGCCTGTGCTACTGGGTCTAATGTACTAGAAAAATAAGCACAGGGCTCGTGTTTTCCTGCATGATCTTGTGTTAGGACAGATAGTGCTGTTCCATCCCGCTCTGTCACAAAAAACATAAACGATTTGTTGTAATCAGGGTTTGCTAAAACTGGTGCTTGACATAAAGCTCTCTTTAATTCTTCAAATGCCACAGTGTGTTCTTGTGTCCAAGGGAGGACTTTAGTAGAAGCTGTATTAGGGGCTTGGACTAATTCCCCTGAAAGATCACAATAAAACATGAGAAAAAGGGGAAAACACCATACCTATTTCCTTGGCTTAATTTCTAAGGGGGCTAATTTCTAAGGGGCTTAATTTCTTAAGGGGCTAGCGGGAAGCGAACCTCCTCAGGGGCCAGCAGAAAGCCACTATTCTCCTCCTTCCCCCCCTTTTTGACAGGAGGAAATCTGAAACAGATTTCACTGCTGTCAAACACTATCAAACCCTGTGTCTTGTCAACACTATTAATCCCTGTGTGTAGCTACTGGGCGTAAGCAAAATTATAGGAGATACACAGCGTATTTGAAACGGCGAGAAATCCTTCAAATTAATGTACAAACCTCATTGTGTTAGCTCATAAGCTGGCCAAATGACATCTCATATGCAAATGTCCCTATTACATGAACCTACACCAACCTGAAGTCAATATTAATGCTAGTAGGCCCTAATAGGAATGCTAAATTACCTAAATATTCGGAAAACCAAGTTTAAGAACAGTTGTTAATGTCGATAATCAATAATTTATCTGCTAAAGAAATCAGTCATTTTGCAATAATTTCCACCTATACAATAAAGAGCCTAATTTAAAAACAAGTCAACTTTTGGGGCCACCACTTACAAGAATGAGCTTACTAAAGCAAACTTTAAAAAGGAAATCCTGTCAGATATTTTCTCATTACCCTAAATACCGAGCCTCATTTGTCACTCTGTGGTGGCAGTCCTTATTTAAAACAGGCCTTTCAAGAGTTAAGATGCGAGTGTACAGATCATAATTGTTCCTCAATGTCCAATCTGGAAACATATGACCGAGGCTGCCTGTCTATAAGAGAAAGGCAGTCATGTGAAAAATATTTTAGTCTTGCATAATTTTTCCTTTTATTTCATTCATCTCCAACACCAATTAGACATACACTGATAACGTGTTGTCTGCTATTTTGACAGCATGATAAAGGTAATATCACGTCTGTGAAATTTAGTAATTGTGAACAAGTTCCAGCCAAGCGCTGTGCAAAGATCGCCGTCGTCACGACTATCTCTGTACTTGCACAGGAGAACTTGGTATTAAACGCTAAACAGACTGGTCAATACAACACAAAAACAAAACATATATAAAATACATATGCCAAGCCATCAGTATACCAAGCACAGAAAGCATAGACAATTGCACTAACATATATAAATGAGCAGCGATGCGCAATTACAGTACCTACAGCTCAGAGGCGAACATTCTGGCCTGCTTAATTTGTCAGGCTTATAATCAATAATTCATTTACCTGCCCTATACACCCCCATCTGAAATCACCGTGTCAAGTCTGACACACAGAATCAGCAATAATAATCAAAAACGAAGAACACACGAACCTGTTTGTTTTCTTTTATAAAAACAGAATCAGCAATAATAATCAAAAACGAAGAACACACGAACCTGTTTGTTTTCTTTTATAAAAATGAGCTATGCATCTTCGTCAACACAATGTACCCTAATGTCCCAGACGAAGACGCACCTCTCATCTCTCCTCACAGACTTTTAACCACTGGATCATTTATCCAATGCAACTGGTGGCAGCTTGTGGCCACAATTCAAAAATGTCTGAATATGAAAATCGTTTTTATATAGGCACATAGCCCTTCAAATTCCAAGCAAGAGCAACATTTTACTTTCTGGCCAGAAGCAATATAACAATTGCTAAAAAATAAAACAAATCTTCTCCATAGACATTTCCTCGGGGCACTGGTTTAGCACAGAATAGACCAAGGGAATCTTTCTCGACTTACATTTCTCAGCTGCCCTGTCTTATCAGAGAAGTTAAAAATAGCCCCTCAGCGCGGCCTGAGCCTGGGCTGCCAGCCAACTTTTTTTCGTTGTTCCGGCTGCAGGCATTACACAGATGCGATGTCAGAGAAGCTTTCTAAGCAGTGCCTCTGTTCTGCTCCTCTCACCGGCCCCCACCTACATTGGCTACAAGGTCAGAATCTGTCTCCGATTTCTGTATCACTTACTGCTCTACACAGCCCCCACCTTCTCCTCACTCTGAAGCTGTCAAAGACAAAAAGACTACTCAATTCCATAAAAACTGCAATAATTCGCTCAATTGAAAAATTATTTTTATATACAATTTGCTCTCAGGGGGTCATAATCTCACCGACTTGACCCAGCACATTGGCTCACTGGACCACCAAGAACACAACCCTGTATTCTTGAACAATTTGCAAATTCGAAATACCCACAATTCTTTTTTTTTTTTTTTTTTTTTTTTTTTTCAAGCTAAACTTTTCAAAAATTACTTTTTCGTTAGCATTTTGTACATTAGGGGTGTCATCAAATCACAGGTGTTGGTCTTTCTCTAGCTACACCCCTCCCAATTCCCTTTTAACAACGTGAACAAATGTGGGACCATGAAAACACCAGCCATGCGCTGTTCGTTTGGTGGGAGGCTCAAGAACCTTTGGGCTACTATATCATTATTATATGTATCCAGGTACTTGCGGTGGCACTCTAACTGGTCTTTCTACTGGGGCCACTCTTGCTAGGTCCTCTGAAAGGACGGGATAAATACCAGCAACGTCAATATTTCTTTCTCTGTCAGCCTGCGCTCATTTTACCTACTACAATTACTCCTGTAACATCTGTTCCTTGGCTTTTCCAGACTCCAGTCTACTCCTCTCTGCTTCGTGAAACACTTACTCTGACCTACTATGAGACTCCTTGCGCCAAAACTCAATGGCATCCTTCCAAGCTGGTCTACATTTTCTCTTCCATAAGAGTGTTTCGTTGTCCATCTACTTGTTCTGCTTTTTCTCGTATACCTTCCTCAACTAACACGTTTTCTCGGGCTTTGTCTGAATCCTCCCTACTTTTCTCTTCTTTTCTGAGCGTTTACTCTGTGCGTCTATGCAATTCTTTACGCCATAATTCAATGTCATATTTCAGTCACTGTCTGGCTGTCTTTTTCCATAACATTTCTTCTACTCTCATGATGCAATCTGCATCCCATGTCCCAACTGCGGGCCACCTCTGACTTTCTGGTAAATCCTTGGTGTAGTTCACCCATAAATCAAGAAATAATACGGCATCTAGGCCATGCTTATGATACATAAAGTACCCTGGAGTGTCCCTAGGTGGAATGGGAACAGCTTCTTCGAGTACCCCTTTTCTAGTTTTGATCTGTCTTAATTTTGAAAATAGCGGCATTTTTAGACCTTATTACTTGAACACACTTAATACAATGAACACAATAATGAACAGTCATTCACACCACAATATGCAGAACGTATTTAAAACATTTAACATCTAACATTTAACTGAGCAACAATAATGATGACGATCTAAGGAAAACTTAATCACTAAACATAATACTCGGCATTATCTGAGTATTCTGAATTTATTACTTGATATACTAGATATACTGCTAAACAGTACAGATACACTGCTGAAACAGTGCAGACCGGATTTGTGTACCCAAACCCGTCTTGACCGGCACAACCTATGTGCACGTCAGAACGCCTCCCCGGCAATGGTACTCACCGGGTAGCTCGGAACGGAAGGCCTCGGAACTGAACTGGACTGGACTGGACCGGACTGGACTCGACTGGACTCGACTCGTGACCTGGATACTTCGGAACTTCGGAATCTGGTGGGCCTCTGTATACCTCGGACACAGCTCTCTCGCAGGTGGGCTCTGGGTAGGACAATCTGCGTTCCTCACCGCCTCGTATGGATGCCTGGTCGCAGTCTGTCCCCTTCGTTGGCCTGAGGGAGTTGGCGGGAAGACCCGCGACGTGCGCGCTTGAAGTCCATCACGGCTGTGGAAGGGGGCAAAACTGGACCTTCATCTCCGGCGTGTGGGGAAAGAGATTAAACTGTTCGGGCGCCATTATGTGGTAAATAAAATATTACGCTCTCAGACTTTTAAGTATATAAATAAGATCATGCATAAAGCAAGAGGCTGAGTCTGTGGTATCAGATTCATAAAGGGATTTATTCCATTAACTCGAGTCAAAGGGAGAATATTTCCATCACCAAAATTGGATCTGGAAAGGGGCTCAAAAGTATTCTCAATATTCTCAAAACATTATTCACAGAGTACAGTATATATACATTTCTCAATTGTACGTAAGCAAGAGAGCAAGAGAGAATGAGATAAGAGCATGTGGGCGTGTAAGTAGGCGTGAAGGTGGGCGTCCATGTGGGCGTCCACTTGATGATAATGGGTAATTTGTCATGTGTGGGTGGATACCTGGAGAATCCTGCAATGTCAGCAGAAATATTTGGCAGAGATGCGTGCGCAGTCGCATGACGTGTGATAGACGTGCAACTAGAGGGAGAAAGGGACTTGACATTTAGCTCTACATGTGGAGACAAAAGTCTGGGGTTATGTCAACCTAATCCCAAATCATATCTAACATCCTATGTTTAAAGAACTGTGTTATCCAAAAAGAAAGGTCTCTCGAACAAAATCTATTCTATACTGACTGTGAGTGCGTGTACAAGCGTCTAAGTGTCTACACTAAATGCGAGGGGGTAGGAATATTCCATGGTAACAGGGCTATGAATTACTTGCATGAGGACAGAGAAGCCGGGCCTTTTGCTCGGTAGCTGGAAGAATGTTTACGTAAACTACTAGACAGGAATGCATTGGGCAGGGAACGGAGCAGATAATTTCGAAGGTGAAATACAGTTTTTGGCAGAGAATAGGCTGATGTCAGGCTTCGTGAGCCGCGCAGAGAATGAGACAAAGTTCATGGTCACAGATGCAGGCTCAGACTGGAGCTTTCAGAGGCAGAAGGCAAGAAGAGTTTGATGGCAGAATCAGGGCCTACTTGCCTGGACTGTAAAATGGCATAAGTGAACCATATAAAGCCGGTGGCCTTTCATACTTAGGAATGGAATATCCGGCCTATTCATGGCGGATCTGACAGAGGACATGTTAACGGTGGACGCACATGTATTTGCGTCTTCATAACTGGAACTGGAGGGAACATACATGTACTTGTAACATGCACATAGAACCGTTGGGGTCCAAGATAGGGGACATAACTGACCAGAAAAATCCACATTTCCACAGTCCTCACAATAGATCTCCTGAAAATAGGTCTGAAAGACCTGGCTGATTTCCCAATCTGAGCAGAAGGTTTCATTTCCGCTGATGATCTCACTGATGTTATTTCTTGCCCGGTCAGATTTTGCTTTCCAGGCAAGAAGCTTGCCTGCCCCCTCCCCATATTCAAAGTGGGCGATTTTACTAGCCTCCCATCTACGGATAAGCCTGGAATGAAAGATGTTCTCCAACTGCCCTTTTAAACCATCCCATTTGGCTTTCCATTCTTGCTGAATTTCAGGAGAGGCTAGAAAAGATAATTCAGCCTCTATATCTTTCAAGTTAGGAAGGCCTTAAAAGAGTCCCATACATTAGTTATTGATGTTGACCCCAGATTTATTTCAAAGAACCATTCAGTTTCCTGCAATCAGAAATCTTTTTCTTCTTCCATCGAGAGTAAAGAACGGTCAAATGACCCTGTACAAACAGGCGCTACTGTTGGACCATTCAAACATAGCAAGACCCCTGAATGATCTGAAAGATGATTGGCCAGGTATGAAATATCGTTAACTCTTTCTCTCAATGAGTTACTTATCAGTACGTAATCTATTCTAGATTGGTGCCGATATTTATGATTTCTAAACGACACACCTGGCTGCAAGCCTGATCTTTCTCTCCATATATCTAATAACATAAATTGTTCTATAGCCTCCAGGAGGAAGTCCAGGGATTTTAAAGAGGCCACAGCTCTACTATTTGGAGTTTTGTCCAGCACAGGGTTCAGAACTATATTAAAGTCCCCAGCTACAATTATTGGCTCAGGAAAATCTAATAGATGAGACAAAATGATCTTAAGACTAGAGGGGTCATCAAGATTCGGTCCATAGTAGCCGACCAGAGTACACAGAGTCTCCCTTATCCTGACTCTAACAATCAGCCATCTGCCACCTGGGTCCACCAATTGCTGTAAAACATGCGCTTTGGCTGATTTCTTAAAAATTATAAGGACTCCTCTGATGTTAGCTGTCTGGTTCGTGCATACATATGAACCCACCCATGTTTTATTTTTAAGAAGAGAACATTTCTCTTCTTTCAGGAGATGTGTTTTCTGAAGGATCAAAACCTGAGCCGATGAGTCTTGGAGATACTGTATTATCCTATCCCTTCTCTGTCTAGTTCGCAGGCCATTAATGTTCCAGGACAAAATCTGTATGAGACTCATATTAAATCATCTGAAGAGCTCAGCATAAAAAACAAAAGTTTGAGTTCGAGACAACCAATGCCGGCATACAATCCAGCCCAGCTCGAAAACTCTCATCCTAAAAATATCATAAGTACAGACATCAGAAAAAGGAGGAATGAGGATGTTTTTTCTTTTTCTGCTACACCCCAACCCTACCCCTACCCAGTGCCCTCCCCAGTCCCCCCCCCCATCTCTGCGAACCCATACCCCAATTATCTGGACAGATGGAGTCCAGGCAATTTCATCCCAGAGAAAATCCACCCAGCCACCACCCGAGAAAAAAGAAAAAAGAAAAAAGAAAAAGAAACCCAAAACGAGAGAAGAAAAAATAATGATGATAAAATACAGAGAAGCCCAACTGCACTACACTTCAAAACAGACATAATCGATTGGAAGAAAGAAGCATAGGACTTAAGTAGTTATGGTCTCCACCCTGCTTGTCTTCATGACTTAACTTCCCTCGCCTAAAATCTAAAGTTATTTTAATTTCTCTATATGGGAGAGAATAGGAATAACAACTTCCCCACCTGCCTACCTCCTATGGTAAACTATATTAACCTACTTGTAGACCTACTATAGCCCCCCTTTACTGATGTTATTAAGCAGCTCATCTGCTTCCTGCACCGATCTTATGTTGTGCATTTTATTGTTGTACATGACCTTTAAAAAGGCCGGGAATTTCAATTGGGCTACTGACCCTAGCTTTTTAAACTCTTCCAGCCTCTTGCCCAATTCCTATTGTCTCTCCAAAGTGCACCTTTAGAGATCTGACCGTATCTCAAACGAGAATTCCTTTGCCCGCACTGACTTCAATTTCAGTGCAGAGTTAAGAATCTTATCCTTTAAGGCGAATGTAAGGAAATTGATGAGAATTTTTCTGGGTTTGGGCCTGCTAGTGTTCCTACGGAAAGGATCCCTATGTATCCTCTGTATATCCCGACTAAGTTCTTCCTCCGAGTCTTCAAGCTGTAACGAGGTCTTAAGTAGAGAAACAATGCAAGAGCGTATATCGGATTCTTCCCTACCTTCAGGTACATTCAATAAACGCAGATTATTTCTGCGTGCATTGTTCTCTAACTTCTCCACTCTATCTCTAAGGTCCCAATGTTTAAACTTCAGAAGTTGGATGTCCGATTTTGCCTGACCCAGATCTTCTTTCAATTTGCCCACTTTATTCTCAAGGGCTACGGTCCTGGAATTTATGAGATCTACTTTTTTTTCCAGGGATTCGCAGAAATTCCTTATTTCCCCTTGGTTCACTGTGGATACTGCAAATCCTCTCTTTATATCTTCTGATAATGTAGCAAAGAGGCCCTCCAGACCTACTGGTGAAGATAAGGATGGCAACACCAGTAGAGTATCCCTTTCTCGTTCCTCCCCCGTACTACTGTTAAACATTGTCGATGCCTGTAGTTGTGGTTGACTCAGAACGCCGACCGAAAGGTCATTACTCGGAGCACTTCTGCCCTCTTTGGGCTCCCCTAGATCACTTTGCTGGGGGACCAAAACTGTTCCTGGTTCTGATGTTGCCTCCATCATGCTCATAGGGGTTGTGCCCGAGGAGAAATCTGGTACTATAGGAGGAATTATATCTGCTGAGCGCTGCTCTAGGAGTTCAGGTTGCACACCAATGACAAGCACTTCTGGTTGAATCCTACAGAAGAGCGTAGCGACGGGGTCACTTTGACAACACTGCTAATTGCCCTAGTCCTTAGTTTCTTAGGTTTAATGGATTTCCCTTTCACCTGATAGACCTGGAAGGCAGAGTCACCACTTAGAGAGTTAACTTCTTCAGTTGGAGAAGCCTCTACTCCACCGGGGGAAAGCCCAACAGCAGTAAAGATTTGCGGTGAATCAGGGTCGGGGGTATCCTTCCTGATATCTGCTTTACCAGAGGCAGTTTTAATGCTTATTTTTATATTTGCTTTCCTATTGCCCACTGTGACCCCCTTTTTAGTTTTCCTTTGTGCTCTCCTAGTTACTGTAGATGGGCTTGCAGCAGGGGAGGAAATGTCTTCTACATTTTGGAGGGTCTGGAAGCTACCAGAAAGTTGCGCTAATGAAGGACCTGACCCCCTCACCTCCAGTTCGCCTCCAGTACCTTGTTCTGGATCACCGGCAACCACCTCCCTTCCCTCTCCGACCTTACTGCTGTTACCGTCCTCCTCCTGCTCCTTTTGTGCAAGATCTTCGTGAGAGTCGTTAAAGTCCCTCACATGCTGAAAAAAGCCGCAAATACTTTTTCCATTCCCCCTAAGGAAGCCACGCGCAGCCGCCTTGCGCCCTCTCCGAAGCTCCAGGATGGCTTCCAGCAGACGGGGAGGCGAAGGAAGACGTATCCCCACCTCCTCTCTGCACATTCCTGGCATCTCGCGTCTCGTGTCCCTCTCGGGGGGAGATACTCACAGCTAAATCGGCAACAAACGGGTAAGATTTCTCAAACAAAAATTGCCGGTGATTGAAAGTTAAACCCTCCGTTCCTCATCTGGACGGTTTCTAATCGGCTCTCTTCGCGGATTTCACCTCATTGGTGGCTGGTGCGGGAGCTCCGGGAGCTAGCGACTAACGTGCGGCCGCCATGTTCCCTAGAGCTCCCTTTTTTGTTCAAGAATTTATTATATGACCAGTTCTCAAAACTAACCTAGAACTGCAGCTAATCTGACATAATCCATCACTCAAAAAATCCATAATACATCAATACAATTCTAGATTAAATCGCACATGATACTTTGGCCCCAATCATCTCGGGGATGGCATTTCAGTTGTTTCATTTAGGTCATTAACAGTAAGCAAAATTCAAAATAATAATAAAAAAAAATTGTAATGCTTTCTCATCCTTGTTTCTACTGCCTATAGCACGAGGCACCTGAAAATGAGTGCATTTCTTTTACCTCGTCCCATAGATGGCAAAATTACATGCGCCATTTATATTCATTTTTTTGCCATGATCAAAGTTCGAGGATGTTCCATAAATACAGAACTTTGGCAAAGTACAAAAAAATCTTATTGAGATGGCATTCTAGTTTGTCATCTTTAAGTCAAAGGAAATCGAGACTTGTGATAATTTCAGGAAGAATTTATCTGCTCTGCACTAATGTTAGAGATGTTGTTCCTGAAAAAGACATCAGATATGCAGCAGCATTTCTCTTGAAACTTTATTGGTTGATTGTACTCTTTTAAACTATTTATGGCACCTACAGCCATTTGGACTCAATGGGAAAGATTACAGATAGAGACCTAATGAAGTTGACCAAAATATGTTTGCGATACTTTGGCCTATTGATTAATGGCTTTCTTCACTATTTAAAGTGACTGTGAAGGTAAAACCATTCTTGCTGACAGGTAAGAAAGGAAACACTGGAAATGTAAACATGTTATTTTCCCCATCATAGTAATTTGATCTGAGCAGGAAAACTATTTGCAGTCATTTGATGTTGCAAAGAATTTTCATCAGCAGCAGACCTACAGTCATATCTGCTGGCTGCAAATCTAAATATGTGCTAATGTAATTAATGAGCCCTCTATAAGTGCTGTCTTCTGAAAAGACACCATCAACTGAACAGGGTTTATATCCACGGACATCTATAAGGGTAACATGGTCTTATAGTTGATACTACTACCAGTCCAGTTCATCACTCACCTGCCATTCCTCACTAATATAATTGAAAAAGCAGTCTATGTTCGACTCCAAGATCCAACTACTGCTAAATAGCTCCTGCATGACTACCAGTCTGACATTGAATCATGCATGAAGACTGCCACCTTACACACCATAGATGACGCCATTCTCACCACAGATGAAAATGATGTCTGCCTCCTGATATTGCTGGTCCTCTTTGATGCCTTCGACACAGTCAACCATCCCAGCCTCATACACACCCTAGAGTCTCGAATGGGATTCACCAGCAACACCCTTCAGTGTTCTACTCCCTTTCCAACCAACACCATTTTGTTCACATGGCCATCTGCAGGTCCCATTGTCTCCTGTCATTTTCAACCTGTACATGGAGCGATTTGGTGATCTACTCACCGATAACAATATCAAGCTTCGCTAATTTGCTGAAGGTGTACAACTCTACATGAACGTCTCCTGTGCTTCAGACATCCAAAGCATTTCACAAGAATGTCCACATTACTTGAAATGCCCTGCAGTCAAAGGTCAAAACAACATGCATTATACTGTTGCATTCTTAAGAACATCAACTTCTTCTGTTTTCTATTTCCAGTTCCTTACCAATGTTACTTGACTGATCTAGTTGAATGCTTTCTAGTATGCAAGGTGAGGCCGCAGTCACCCATTGCACCCTTTACTTAGGACAGTGGAAGACCATCGGATTTAGATTGCACGTAGATCAGGACTGACAAAACAGAGAAGAATCCTGTATCTCATTTATGACTCATGAGGCCGACCTCGCAAACTCTAAACTGGGGTACTGGGCATCTCTTTGGCCCTCTCAAGTTTTCTAGATGGTATTTTATTATATCAAGTCAACTAAACCACCTAAATATCTAAATGCCACATGCGTGCAATCCTGCAACGAGTACTAGCGTTTTTCGAAGAGGAAGAGAGGTTGAAACTCTAAATAACATCGACAAGCGTCGGTTGCATGCTTCTTCGAGCTTCCACCGCTTTACACACCGCTTTTAGTCCCAACAGTGATGCTGTCAATAAGCTCCATGGCCTGCAAACAGGGCCTTCATCTACTTATCAGTATTTTTCTCAAGAAATGGCTGCACGTTTTCAGCCGCAGTGTTGTTCTTAACAAATGCCTGCAAATATTTAAATAGATGCGTACCCCTCCCGCCCCCTTTCCATGTCTTTTCCATGCATCTGACAGTTCATTCAATCAATCAGTGCAGCCTCAATGGGGAGACACTTGCTGGTTAAAAATCTATTTTTTAATCCTTCTCTGGTTACTTCCTCTGCTTGAATGCTGCAGGTGTCGAGCTTCTTTTCCCATCATTGTCATGGTCAGGGGAGAGCAAGGACAAAAAACTGCTACAGTAGGAGGCCACACAATCGCCCTGCTCAGCAACAAGCAAGAGGGACTTGGCTTTACGAGGTAATAAATTATCCCCCTGTCCCTGTGAGCAGCTTTTTGAAAGGATACATCCGGTCGCCCTGGCATCAGCCATTATAAACCCGTTTCATATTGAGCCAGAGGGTTAAATAAATTAACCTTATTTATATGAGTCACGAAAAACAGAAACCGCTCTGAAGTGAAAGTGCTGTGTTTGAATGCGAGGAGATGACAGAAATGGCTATCTGCGCGCATTCCCTTTTCAACCACTTCTCTCAAAATTATCCGAAAGAGGGTGACATTTCTCATATGGAAATTAAAATGTGCGGGGGTTTGTATATCACGTTCTCTGCTCACTGTCTACTAACTATTAGCAGTGAATAGTTGCCCCTCTCAGTATCCACATTTGTCTATACAAATACCTATTCATTTATTTGCATTCTATTTATTCTACACTAGTATGCTGCCTTGCGATCACCTCACAACTCAGCTCTGATCAACAGCCATGATTTAGTGCTTTTCACTTAAAATTCCATAAAGTACTAAAATAAGTTAGTGCGAATGCTCGCAGGTGTTTGTTCAGGTTCAGGGGATGTGGGTGTGGGTGTGGGTGTGGGTGTGGAGAGGGCAGGGGCAAAACAGGAGTCTGACTGATGTCACAAGTTAAAGACAGGCTGTGTCCAGTCTGGTTAAGATGCAATCGCTGCTGGGATTCATGGACACCTATTAGGAGTAGCCAGTAGTAGCAGGTGCTTTTCCTGCCCTTGGTTTTAGAGTTCATGAAACCAGCGGTAAGAACAGCGGTAAACATGGTGGGAAACACATGATTAATTTGAATTTACAATAATGAGCCTTTGATCTAACAGAATGCATTGCGTGAACTGGAGCAGACAAGCAGGCAACGTGTCTCTCTCCCCCATTGTTATATTCTCTAACTGCCATGTTTACTTTTTTTAGTTAGCATTGCATGACCACTTACACACACCTGAGAAGCAACTATGAGGCTGTTGAGGAAAAACGTTACGTCATTAATGGTCAAATAGTGGGTGATGTTACTTACGCAACCCCTGGCCATTTTATGATCAACCTCCATGTTGGGCTTTCTTCAATCTCTGATAATCAGAACGTCTGTCCCTATCAACTGCAATTAAGGTGTCTAGAACGTACCCTGTGCTTAAAGACCAACAGGCAATGGAAGACCATGCCTCTGTAAACTCAGAGGGACAATCATGTGTTCTAGCAACTTAGGGCCTAATTACGATGCGGTCGGAAACCGTTCTGACTCCATCGTAATATGCCAGTCGGATTCCTTTCCAACTGACCCAGGACCCTCCTCACCCTCAACCCGGGACGACAGGCCGGCTGGCACCAAGCTTCACCGAAGAAGATCCTAGGACAATTTGCTTGGCGGAACTGCAACCGCACCTTCAGCCGCACCATCACGCCAGCCCCTCCCGCTGCCCAGCCGACCTACAGGGCACCTTCCTGCCTTAACTGCATCCTCCTCAATGGGCAATCCTTTCACAAACACACCACGGAAATCTGGGACCTCCTCGACACCACCGTTCCTGAAATCGCCTTCTTCACGGAAACCTGGACCAACCCCTGCTCCGGACTTGAAACTGCCATCGCCATCCCCGACGGCTATAAGATCACCCCCAAGGACCGCTCCGAATGCCCGGAAGGAGGCATTGCCATCATTCTTAAAAGGACACTCCGACTAACCATGCACTCTAACGATCCCACGAAAAAGTTGGAACACCTCTACTTCCACATCTGGACCAATACCACTTTCCGCAGCACCCTTAGCTAAATGCCACATCGTCGCTGAGATTCACTTGAGTTCCGGGTGCACACGATCACAGGGCAATCCTCACAGAGGTCTCAGAGTGCACAAAGCACACACACACAGCATCACTGAGACTCACTTGGATCACAGGACGATCCTCACGAAGGTCTCAGGCTGCACAAAGCTCACGCACACAGCGTCGCTGAGACTCACTTGGACTCCTGGTGCCCACGATCACAGGGCAATTCTTACGAGGGTCTCAGGCTGCAGTAACACACACACACAGCTTTGCTAAGATACATGTGGAAACTTTTGTGTTTCTGAGTTTCCACAACAGGGAACCAGTTCTCCTTGAGCGCTTGGGGATAAGTTACTTCAGGACACAGCACACAGCAAAGTCCTTTCAGGCAGGGGGACACAGTAAACAGCAAAGTCCCTTTAGCCACTCCTTGGTTAAAGCAGCAAACTGCAGGCCAATCCCAGAACACACAGCAAGGGTCAGTCCTTTCCTTCAGTCTCTTCATCTGTTTCTTCCTTGGCAAATGTTCCTCTTGACCACTAAGTAGTTTCAATCCTTTTCAGTCTTGATCAATCCATTCCAATGTTTAGGGGCTTCAGCTCTCATAGTTATACCCCTAAATGTCTTTGAAGTCTTTATGTTCAGGGGGCACTGACCCCTGATCAAACCAGTTCTGGGTGTCTTCCTGGCAGTGAGACCTTCTTTCTTAGATTAGTGGGGGTCTGGATCCTCAATCACTCAGCAGCCCAAAGCAGCTAAGTTGGCAACACCATGTCAGAAAAAAGGTCTAGGGGGAAGGCAAAAAGTTTAGGGAACTTTAGCCAAAAAGCGCCAAGTCCAACACAACCCCCTCCCAGCCTAAAGCCAGGAAAGACCAATCAACTACCTTGATGGACTTCCCTGCTTGGGGCGATAGAATACGGACGCAGGCCCGCTACCGCAGGGACACCCTCCTGTTCAATGCCTTCCTGACCCCAGGGGGTTATCTTGGTCACTACTCTCTGGGCCAACTATGTTGCTCCATGGGTACTTCTTGGCAGTCAGGGGCCCTCCAGGGGTGCTGGTCCCTTGCCAACTCCCACCTAGAGCAGTACCCCTGGAAGACCCATCAGTCAGGATACTGTCTCTAGCTATCCTGCCCTTCAGGTTAGAGGTGGGTTTACCCTGGTCACTTCTAGGGGACCTAGCCCTACTGGCTGGGCACTGTCCCATGGGTTTTCCCACGGGGGGACACCTACCTCCCTTAACCTTCCATTTGGATTTCTGTGCCTGCCATTTAGGAATGGTACCCACAAACTTCAAGACCGCGGGAGCTCTGGTTACAGACATCCCACGCCCTCCTGACGCTAGGTGTTTTTCCTCACACAGCTGGCAAGTAGGTGCTAGGCCTCCAACCTGGTGCTTCTCTAAGGAACCCTCCAGTCTCTGCGGTGGGGTAGTGTACCCCTGGGGACTCTGCTCACACTCACTCTCGTTGGAGACAGGGCGCTAGCCCGCATGCCCACCCACTACTCTGGGACCTAACTGTTCTACTTTGCCTCTCTTCCCTCCTTAAGGCCTCTTCAGACCCTTGGACCCATGACCAGGGGTAGGGCTCTTGTGAAAGCTCCCGGGAATCAAATAGCTCGCACCCTAACAAGGGTTGGTGCAATCCTGGAAAACAATTACTGAGCCTAGGCTCCCCATATTAGGAGATAATTTTCCCAGTAAATCAAGTGTGACCCAGACGGATCACCTGCTGCCTGGCTTGTGGCCTGTTGCCGCAACCTACAAGAGAAGGCCACTCTTTCTGATCTTCAAAGAATTCCTCCCTGGAGGGCCCTCCCTCCTGCTGCTCATCGGTCAGCTCAGGTAGGTCCCCCAGTTCAGCTACTTGCTCCCGTGTAGGCTCCAGGGCATCCCCCTCAAGGGGTGCCTCCTCCTGGACTGTGGGAACGGTGGGGGACGGTTTCTCATGCGACCTGCCTCTTCTCTTCACTGCAGGCACCTGGGCCACTGTTTCAGGCTCCAGGTCCTCTTGAACACCTTTACTGGCTGCCATAGACCGAGTGATCACACAAGCCCACTCAGGCAGACCCAACATTTCCAAATGCGCCTGGCGCTCCCCCTCCTTCAGAGGGAACTCTCCAGGTCATTCCTCAGCAGACAGTCTACAGGCATGAACGGACTTACAACGACCTTCAACGAACCTGAGAACCCCCCTCACTCAAAGGGAACTAGCGCCACCTTGCAGAGGCGCACAGAGTTGTCTGCTGCAACTACGGGGGGCAGTACATTGGGATTTACCTGCTCCTCAGATACCCACTGACACCTGACAGATGTCAAACTGGCTCCTGTGTCTCTCAGAGTCTCCACTCTCCTTCCATTGATGGCCACCCACTGCCTGTACTTCTTAGTATTCTCAGGCAGAGAGACTTCCTGGACCATCTCTCGATCTCCAAATGAGACCAGGGTCATAACTGCTTGCTCCTCCCCATTCCAAGGACTCAATTCCTCCCCCAATGCTACACTCACTAAACCCGGTGTTGGAGCACCAGTGGGTGAAGGTGACTTCTTGGGGCATTTAGGGGCAATGTGACCCACTTCTTTTCAGAAATAACAAGTAGGAGGACCTCTGTTGTCCCGCTTGCCCTTATGGGGCCTGGACCTCTTCGCCTTGGGGGACTGGGACCCTTTCACCTGGGAACTACTTTGGGGCACTTTAGAGAACCCCTTGTGGTTACCCTTGTCCTCCCCCACCTTCTGCAGCAGACCCTGTACACTTTAGGTAGTGGTACCTTAATCCCCTTGTGGACCCGGGTACTGGTCCAGCGGTCCGCCTCTTTAGCAAGCTTTCCGAGATCAGTTAGCTTACTGTCCAAAAGATGCTGGCGCAGCTCTGGAACACACAGACTACTCAAGTGCCCCCAACTAATTAAATCGCATAAGCTCTTAAAACCAGTTACCTTGCTGTCCTGCATCCAACCGTCCAGTGCACGTGGGTACACATTCACACACTCAATCCAATTACTGAATGCCAGTTTCGTGCAGTTCCTAAATTTCTGCCTGTACTGTTCGGGAGTGAGCCCATATCTGAGGCATAAAGCCTCCTTCATATTAGCGTAGGTCTGTAAAGGGGGTATAACATCCCTCCCAGAAGCCTCAAAGTGTTTCCATAGGCCCGCAACCCAATGCTTCCCAGGCAACTCATTCATCCTCAGTGCGATCTCATATGCCATGAACCACGCATAAATATCATCACCCCTTTGGTATTCTCGCACAAATTCTTTGGGAATATACACCTTACTCACTGGCACTGGTTGTGTGTTGCCACCATTTGAACTGGACTCCGCCTGTTTAACATTCATGTCCAGTTCCCTCATGCTTAACTGATGAGCTAAGAGAATCTTCTCTTCCAAGGCGAGAGTGTTCCTGCTCTCCTGTGCTCGCTTTTCACTTTCAATGAGCAGCTTCTTCTCTTCTGTTTGAGCTCCTCCCTGAATGGTTACTACCAGCCCCTGAGACTGGTCCTTCCACTGGAAAATCCTGTGGACCAAATCCCTTCCCTGGGTCATCCTCATCCACCTCAACATCACCTGTCTCCTGAGCCCCTTTGTCTTCCCACCAGGCCCTCATGGCCGTCTGCAGCTCCTCCTTCTTGGCGCTGCTTTTCATGGGACATCCCAAAGCTCTGCAGAATTTCCTCAGTTGATCAACTTTATAGGTAAGCAATGCCTCAATGTTGAACTCCAATTCTACAACTTCATTGGCTACTTGACTTCTCTGAGACATGATGTGTGGCTTAAAGGTCGCTCAAAAATTGAACCAAAAAATCAAAACACAAAATGTGGTTGCGTCGTGGTCTGCGCTAAACTAGTGATGTACACCAATCAACGTGAGTGAATTTGCAAATACACATTCAAATCCCACCGCTGCCACCAATGTTAGAACTGGGGGTCTCTAGTTGGCTGAGGTTGCCTTAGGCCAAATAGCGACCCTTGCTTCTAAGTCAGGGAAAGGAAGGACACCTCCTCAGATAACCCCTGCTCACCCTCTCGGTAGCTTGGCACGAGCAGCCAGGCTTATCTCCAAGGCAAATGTGTAAAGTGTTTGCAACCCCGCTCTCAGTAATCCAATGATGACACCACAAATGAACTCCACACGAGTTTCATAAAAAAACAAGTATATGTTTATATAAAAAGATAAATGTGTATTTATTTATATTGTACCTGGCCGGTTATTAGGCCAGCAAGCCCTTGTAGAGTCTTGCATTATTAATGAGCAATTCTAGATGATCCAATGCAGTGCTAATGCAATGCTACGCAGTTTGTAATGCAAGAATCAGGCACTTCACAATGTAAACTTAATTCAGTTCGTTATGCAACAATCAGGCAGTTCGCAAAACCAAAATAATGCAATTCGTAGCGCAACAACCAGGTAGGTCGTTATGCAAAATAATGCAATGCGTAATGCAGCAATCAGGCAGTTCGTTATGCAGAATAATGCAATGCGTAATGCAACAATCAGGTAGTTCGTTATGCAGAAGTAATGCAATGCGTAATGCAATAATCAGGCTGTTCCTTATGCAGAAATAATGCAATGCATGATGCACAAATCAGGCTATTCATAATACCAAAATAATGTACTCTGGCACCGAACACGGTGCTCTGGACGGTCTCCAGGCCACTCCTGCTGACTCGCGGTCAGCTAGTGCCAAATATATGCCCCCAACATGGGTATGGTGTAAACAACCGCAATGGAGCGCACACCGCTAGCTCCTCCTCCGGGTCGCCCCATGGGAAGCTGGTGCATGAAGTTCTTAAGTGGCTCACCCCAGTGGGTGCAAGTAAGTACTTGTTGATAATCTCTAGACCCGATACATGTCCCGAGTTTTAAAATATCGCCCGAGACATGGCTCGGGTTTCGGGATAACTTCCCTCCTCAGTAGAGAAAATAGTTAGGGGTGGAAGAGAGGGCCGCCAAGCAACCGTCAAGGGCCTCAGTGCCCACACAGGCACGCAGGTGCGTCGTCCAGGAGCTCGTCAGCTCAAAGCTCGAGGGAGCCATTTTTATAAACAACCGCAATGGAGCGCACACCGCTAGCTCCTCCTCCGGGTCGCCCCATGGGAAGCTGGTGCATGAAGTTCTTAAGTGGCTCACCCCAGTGGGTGCAAGTAAGTACTTGTTGATAATCTCTAGACCCAATACATGTCCCGAGTTTTAAAATATCGCCCGAGACATGGCTCGGGTTTCGGGATAACTTCCCTCCTCAGTAGAGAAAATAGTTAGGGGTGGAAGAGAGGGCCGCCAAGCAACCGTCAAGGGCCTCAGTGCCCACACAGGCACGCAGGTGCGTCGTCCAGGAGCTCGTCAGCTCAAAGCTCGAGGGAGCCATTTTTATAAACAACCGCAATGGAGCGCACACCGCTAGCTCCTCCTCCGGGTATGGTGTAACACAAATTGTAGCTCCACTTTCCGGCCCCAGTACTGCCACTCCTCAGCAAGTACGGGCCGTGATTTGAGCTTGAACGGAAGATCGCGATGCGAGAAGGGGAAAGGCCAAGAGCATTTCTCTCCGAGCCCACTCCCCGGCCCAGGCGGGGATACACGCTCGCTCGCTGAGCGTTTAACTCGGGCCCCCACCCCGACAACGGAGATGGTTCGACGTCCCTCCTTGGCAAAAGGCAGGCTCGGACCGGCGGCACAGCTCCTCTGGGGATGCCAGTCCGGGCCCATGGTAATGACAGAGATCTCAGGCTGCAACAGGGCACTCACACACAGCGTCGCTGGGACTCACTTGAGCTCCGGGGGTGCACGGTCACAGGGCAATCCTCACAAAAGTCTCAGGCTGCACAAAGCACACACACCCAGTGTCGCTGAGACTTCCTTGAGTTCCGGGTGCACACGATCACAGGGCAATCCTCATGAAGGTCCCAGGCTGCACAAAGCACACACACACAGCGTCGCTGAGACTTCCTTGAGTTCCGGGTGCACACGATCACAGGGAAATCCTCACGAAAGTTCCAGGCTGCACAAACCACACGCACACTGCATCGCTGAGACTCACTTGGATTCTGGGTGCGCACAATCACAGGACGATCCTCACAAAGGTCTCAGGCTGCACAAAGCACACGCACACAACATCGCTGAGACTCACTTGGACTCCTGGTGCCCACGATCACAGGGCAATTCTTACGAGGGTCTCAGGCTGAAAGAAGCACATGCACACAGCGTCGCTGAGACACACCTGGAAACGTTTGTGTTCCTGAGTTTCCTCAACAGGGAGCCAGCTCTCCTCAGGCCCTTGGGGATAACTTACTTCAGGACACAGCACACAGCAAATTCCTTTCAAGCAGGGAAAGACAGAACACAGCAAAGTCCCTTTAGCCTATCCTTGGATAAAGCAGCAAACTGCAGGCCAGCCCCAGAACACACAGCAAGGGTCAGTCCTTTCCTTCAGTCTCTTCAGCTGTTTCTTCCTTGAAAATTGTTCCTCTTGACCACGAAGTAGTTTCAATCCTTTTCAGTCTTGATCAATCCATTCCAATGTTCAGGGGCTTCAGCTCTCATAGTTATATTCCTAAATGTCTTTGAAGTCTTTGTGTTCAGGGGGTACTGACTCCTGTCCAAACCAGTTCTGGGTGTCTCCCTGCCAGTGACACCTTCTTTCTTAGATTAGTGGGGGTCTGGATCCTCAATCACTAAGCAGGGGAAGGAGCCATTGTTTTATGGCGGCAGCCCAGGCCTCTTCACCTTCAGGGGCTTCTCCTCCCCCCTACATTCCAGATGCAGGTCAGCCTGTTGCTGTCTCACCTCCTCCCCTGGGTCAAAACATTTCCCAGATCCTATCACATTTAAATCCAGACACAACCAGGCAGAGACACACAGAAATGTTAGAACACAAACAACAAGCCACTTCTAAAAGTTTGGTTTCTAAACACACAATACAAAAACCACCTTCACAAAAAGATGTGTTATTAAGTTCAGGCATACTAAACTTCACCTCTCCATCTTAAGCCTATGGGAATATAGGCTGGACACATATTACACAGCCTCCCCATTCTGTCAAAATGGGGAGTATTTCACTGTCAGGACATGGTGCACACCTCAGTACATGTCATACCTATCACATACACTGTACCCTGCCCAGGGGGGGGTACCCTTGACCTACCATAGGGGTGTCTGATGTGCATTACAAGGGAAGAGTAAGGCCTGGCAAGTGGGTGCTCTTGTCAGGACAAGGCAGTTTAACAAACTGCGCGCAGGCGCTACCGTGGCAGGCCTGACTTCTCTCTTTAAGGCTACTGGTGTGGGTGGCACAATTTGTGCTGCAGGCCCACTTGCAGCATTTGCATTACCAGCCCTGGCACACATAGTGCACTTTACTAGGGACTTTATTAGTAAAACAAATATACCATTTATGGACAACCATTTACCATGACACTTTATACAGGGAGCACTTGCACTTTTACACTGATCAGCAAAGGCAAGTGCCCAAAGCATCTAAGTTGGCAAAACCATGTCAGAAAAAATGTCTAGGTGGAAGGCAAAAGGTTTAGGGAACTTAAGCCACAAAGGGCCAAGTCCAACACTCATCAATCCCTAGGCTCTCGCATCCACCGATTACATCCTGCTCGGAGAACCCCAACTTCCACCTCGACAACCCCTGCAAGGAGAACACTGCCTCCCTACTGGAGAACCTCACCAACATTGAACTCAAGCAGCTAATCACCACACCGACCCACACAGCTGGACACACGCTCGACTCTGTCTTCTCTGAAAGCAGGAACAACAGCTACAGCCACACCACCAAACTCCCCTGGACCGACCATCACTGCGTACACCCTGTCTTCGACATGATCACTGCACACCACCATCAAAATCCCCCCCCTAACCTTAGCTGGACCAAGGCCACTGAAGAACTCCATGTCAACTCCACCTGCACAACCACTCTGCCAACACCCACAGACTCCAGCACCACATCAAGAATCCTCCACCAATGGATCTCCAACTGCACTCACACACTGGCTCCCATCAAGTGAAGACCAGGCAAACAGCGATCCAGGGCAGCCAGCTGGTTCCCCTCTGCCCTCCACGACATCTCAGACATCTCAGGAAGAAATGGAGGAGCAACAAAACTCCAGAAACTCATGCAACCTTCAAGTCTGCGGTCAACACACACCACTGCCTCCTCAAAAACACTAAGAAAATGGCCATCTGGGACAGAATCAACACCAACGAACACCACAAAGAACTCTTCACCATCATCAAGGAGTTCGCCAGGCCCAACAGCGAGACCTCAGATGTTCCCCGCTCCCAAGACCTCTGCAAAGAACTTGGCACCTTCTTCCACCACAAGTTCAGGAAGATCTACAAAAGCTTCAACACCCTAGACCCGGCCGTCACACCCGCCACCATTGCAGACAATGAAGCTGCCCTTCAACAAACCATGCCCTGCTGGACCCCGCTCACTACAAAGAACAAACTCAAGACTATGAACAAAATCCATTCAGGGGCCCGACAGACCCATGCCTCTACCACATCCTCCACAGAGCAATGGCCAACATCACCCCCATCTCCGCCCCACCATCAACTGCTCCATTGAAACCACCACCTTCCTCAATGACTGGAAACACGCCAAAATCAACCCCCTGCTAAAGAAGCCATCCGCAGTCCTGACAGACCTCAAGAACTTCAGACCAATCTTCCTCCTCCTCTACCCTGCCAACTCTCTGAGTTCATTGAAGCAAACCACATCCTGGACACCTCCCAATCTGGCTTCTGAAGCAACCACAAAAAAGAGGCTGCACTCCTCGCCATTACAGACGACTTCCGCTCCCTCCTCGACCGGGGCAAGACAGCAGCCCTCATCTTACTAGACCTCTCGGATGCCTTCAACACCATTTCCCACTGCAACCTAATCACCGGACTCCATGATGCCGGCATCCACAACAGGGCTCTGGACTGGATCCACTTCTATCTCACCAGATGGACCCAGTGAGTCAGACTACTACTGTTCCTGTAAGAACCCATGGAGATCAGCTGTGGAGTCCCCTAGGGCGTCTCCCTAAGCCCTACCCTTTTCCATGCCTACATGCCCCCCTCGCAGCCATTGTCAGAAGCCACGGACTCAACATCATCTCCTATGCCAGCAACACCCAGCTGATCCTCTCCCCCTCACCAATAAACACTCAGCAGCCAGAACCTGCTTCCACAGCAGAATGAAGTCCTTTGCGACATGGATGAAGGACAGTTGCCTCAAGCTCAACTCAGACAAGACCGAAGTCCTCGTCCTGGGACCCACAGCGTCAGCCTGGGATGACTCCTGGCTGCCAGCTGATCTGAGTGCTCCCTCCACCCCGACAGACCTCACTGGCAACCTTGGCATCATACTGGACTCTTCCCTGACAATAGACCACCAAATCAACGCAGTTTCCTCAACCTGCTTCCACGCGCTCTGCCTGCTCTGAGAGACTTTCAGATGGATCCTCATGGACTACAGAAGGACGGCCACCTATGTACTTATCACCAGCAGACTCGACTACAGCAACGCACTCTACGCTGGCGCCACATAGTAACAGCTCAATAAACTACAGCATGCCCAAATCGCCACTGCCAGACTGGTCTTCGACATTCCCTGCCAGAGCCACATCATGCAACACCTCTGACAACTCCACTGGCTTCCAATCAACAAAAGAGTCACTTTCAAGCTCCTCACTCATGCCTACAGAGCCTGACACAACGAAGGACCAGCATACCTGAACCACCACCTCACATTCCACATACCCACCAGACAACTCCAATCCGCCCATCTCGCCGTCGCCTCCATTCAAAGGATCCACAAGTTCAGAACAGGAGGAAGATAGTTCTCCTACCTTGCCACCAAGACATGGAACTCCCTGCTCTTGCCCCTCAGGCAATCAGCGTCACTGACCTAATTCAGGAAGGACCTCAAGACCTGTATCTTTGAATGATCTACCACCCTGTTTGGCCAGCAGTCCCCCTACCCCCAGTGCCTTGAGACCTTCACAAGTGAGTAGCCGATCTTTACAAGCCCTTGATTGATTGATTGATTGATTGATTGATTGATTGATTGATTTGGCTTGTGTTCAAGTTATGGCAAGACAGACGACGGAACGAGTGCTCCAAAACCATTGGATCATGCCCCAAAAAAATAAACAAGTGTTTTTTTAAGAAATGCATTCATTTATGTACACGCGCTTTCATTTTAGTGGTATATGTGTATGTGTACAAGTGAGAGGGCCTGAAAACACAAGTGCTTGTAAACAAAGAAAAAAATAGTTCCGCAAACCAGGAGCAGTGTAAAGAGACATGGACATGGTCCATTCACCATGGGAGGGCCAAACACAAGAAGAGGGCATGACACCCACATTCCATGATAAATTGCATCAAAGAAAATGAGAGCGATGCTGAAGTTTCAAGACAGAACATGTGCATTCTAGCCAAGAGCATGGAACAGAGAAAGCCAGACTTGAAAGACATGCTATCTGGACAGCTGTAGGGTACATCTGCACTGACAGAGGTAAATTAATAATAGTGTCTTTCAAGTAACCCAACATATGTGCCTTTTTTCATTCCACGGGATCTACTGTTTTAACACACACACAGTTCCATTGAGAAAAGCCATATATGAACATATCTTTTCCAAGTAACAGACCCTTAAGGGAAGACAGAATTCAGGATAGGATTCATTGTCGCAACATTTCCCCTAATTACTGGGACTTGCCAGTGCAAGTGCTTATTTACTCAGCTGAGGGAATTTAGAGGATAAGGGTAAAGCAGAACTGTATTACAATGTGGTTCATTCCGAACTCTGCTATGGAAGTACTCAAGCTCAGAAGATGTTTTAATATGTGTCTCACCTTAACCTTACCTTTGGATGAATGCAGTACAGTGGGGTGAAATAGATGGGAGGGGTGTCTGTAAAAGAAGTGAGGCCAAAGAAGTGTAACTAGGAATCCTTTCCAAGATGCATGACCTTCATAATTAAGGGCTTGGCTTAAAACGTGTAAACTAAAATCCTGCATTTCACACAGTGTGCCACCCGGCGGTTGTTTGGGTGCCTCTAGATTAGTTTTCTGTTTTTGCATCCAGGTATGTCACACAACAACACATACATCTAAAACAAGTTAGGGCTATTTACTGGATCAATGCTTCTAAGCTATATCAGATATATGAATAACAACGTTTTTGTTGTGAATTACTAAAATTAAAAACATTTCAATTCTAAAAATATGAGAATGTGAATTAAACATTGTTATGGTCTGAGGGAGGGGTAGTGCCATTGGGAGTGTGTCAGACGCTCCTGTTCTCCTGTTCACACCATATTCTTCTTTATTCTCTCAGTTAGACACTTACCCCCCTTTTGTTCCCACATCTTTCTAAAATTCTCCATCTGCATATCTCACACTTCCCTACAATAACCACTGGCACATATTTGAGACTGTGAGCTCTTCAATGAGGCCAATGGCTAATGTGCATGCTTTCTGCACACCTCCATGACCCATGGTAATTTATTGCACTGTATTCTCTTCCTCAACTTCAAAACTCCCAAGCCTCATCCTAAACAACCACCCACAATCTAAATTCACCCTGGCACGTAGAGGTGACTCGGTTTAAACTATGCACTATACAAGAGTCATGCATTCGGGGCCACTGGAATTATGCAGCAGGGGAGGACCATATTTTGTGGCAAGGTTGACTAAAGTATGCAGCAACAAATTAAGTGCCTAATGTAGCACATTTTGGGATAGCATTGCTTCATTATGTTGCCATTTTTACACAAGTTAACACTGTCTGGGCAAAGATTCCACCTTATTAGTACCAGTTTAACACCCAAATACAGCAATAAGCCATTAAAACAAGAGAATTCCACAGCATGGGGAAATGTGTTGCCATGTTATTAGTAACTTTTCATCTGATTGCGTTAGAAACACAATTATTTTTTATACAAATCTGCAGATTATGCAGCAGATGATGGATAATGTAGAAAATGCTGCAAAATCCATCATTTTGAATTTGTTTATGGCCGCACCACGCCGATTACGAGTTTCCACACACATGGTTTGAGACGCCTACATGGACATTACATGCTGATAACAGTTCCACTAATAGAACCGTGGAATTAGGACACATAAATACAAGGGGGCAGATTTATAATAACTGGTGCATCCCTGCATATCAGCAGGGATGCGCCAGTTATTGTGCACCTCAGCTCCGCCACCATGGATGCGCCGCATTTACAATGTGGCGCACCATGGGGCAAAAACGGCACAGATGCGTGACGCATCTGTGCCGTAAAAGTGGCGCATTGCTGGAGTTGCGTCGCAAGCGCGACGCAGCTCCAGCAATGCTTTGGGGGGACCTATCTTCACAATACTGCGTCAATCCTTACGCCTGCTTCAAGCAGGCGCAGGGTTTTGATGCAGCATGGGCTCAAAAGTGACTGAGTGAAATCTTGTAGATTTCACTCAGCCACTTTTAAGAGGCGTTCCTGTGCCGGAACGCCCCCCCCATGCTCCAGAACGCCTACTTCTGGTGCAGGGCTTTACAACGTGACGCATCTGCCAGATGCGTCACGTTGTAACTACCCCGCAGCATGGCGCAGGATTTGCGCCGCCGCTGCGTCACAAAAGTGACGCAACGGCAGCGTAAATGAGGCGCAAGGGGCTCATAAATCTGCCCCTATGTATCTTAACATCAGAGATATTAGACACAAACCAACTAGGAGAGCTGACATCCTGGAAAGGTTATAAAATGTCTCTGCTAACGCTGACCACAACACCACTATGTTCTGAGTCGCTCTAGGTCTTTGGCTGACACATGTTCCAACGTGACATAAAGCCATGAAAAAGACTCTGCTAAAGGACGACACACGTTGGCTAGATGGAAGAAAAGATTTTCAAAGAATAAGAGGATGCAAATAAAGGAACCCTTTTTAGAAAAACTTTGACGGAGTCTGTGCACTATGTCATTTTATCAATTGGCAACGCTCACATATTTGACATGAGGAACGGTGGGTGTGGATCATCTTTTTGCAAACCCATAATTATGTAAGACATGCTGTCACTGCAGAATAGCATAATTTCAGTGGCTCCACATATTTTGCATGAACAAAACTACAGAGCCCCAACTAATTCCTTAAAAAATACTCTTAGAAAATGCAAAATGAAGTAAAAAGTGTGATATGTAAACCTTGGATTGCATTGTTGAAATGCAACCTTAAGGCGTTTTAGATTTACTGTAAAAAAATCGTTCAGTGTATAGATAAGGACACGATTACACATCCTTATAGAGACCCGTTTCAAAGTCGATTTTTAATTACTTCCGGGTGCGAGACCTGGCCCACTTAAAGCCTTGGGTGAATGTTTCATTGTGTGTATCCAGTGCTCTCTTCTTCAGGGTTGAAGTGGAATTCTCTTCTTTAACTACAGAGCCGATGGTATTAAAAAACGTTCATCCAGCCAAGGAAATTTCAGAGGAAGTCCAGAACATATCCTTAAAACATGAACACAGCTCGGGGGATGCAGAGGAGTATGGTCTGGGACTACCCCCTCCCCCACCCTGCGCATAAACCACATTTACTAATGATGGACTTGAGAGGGGAGTTTCTTTGGAGGCGGGGGTCGTACAACCCCCGGCCGTATTTATTAAAATATGAAAACAAAATTAAAATTGAATTAAACAATATTTACACAATTTACGCAGAAACATAACATGACATTTGATTACAATTCATATGCACAGATTTCAGATTGCTAACCTTAACATATTTCTAATACATAGTTTTTCCTATCCAAATCTAACATCTGGATCATAATCATACAATAATTACTTTCTGCGTATCCTATTTGGGCCCACGGCAAGGTCGCTAACCGGTGTCAGATCCTTATCAATTAGCCACGCCCTCCCATAGGAGTGCACATGCGCAGAGGGCCCGCTTACCGAGAGGGTACTTCCACCCCGGTTACCCCCATACGTTCCCTGAACTCCATTAAAAAATTGGGGGGTCTTGCACTCTGCGCCATTTAGTGACGTCCATTCCAGTGCGGGGTTGCCAACCAGCCTAAAGAAAGCGTGACTCCCCCCTTTCCCCGCACCCATCCAGCCAACCGGATGTACCGCCCCTGGAGTTATAGGAGAGACCCCTTGTCCCCCACCCTGGGCGACCCCATCCGAGAATGGCACCACCCCCTAAGGACCTTAAATTTACTGCTCACCAGTCATGACCTTACCGCCACAGGCCAGCGTAGTTGCCCGACTATCTGGCCCCCCCTCCTGTTGCCCTGAAAGGTCATGCCCCGCCCTTACACTCCCTAGCCAAGCTATGAAATGTTCTAACATTATTTCATTACCTAACCTAGTCAAGTGGACCCCGTCTTTTAAGAAGCATGGTTCTCCCCTGACACACCCGTGAGCAATGTTCTGTAATTGAGGGGATCTGAACAGTTTCCCTATTTTATTGTTGACCATCCTTACCGAGTGATTCAACACCTTTACAGAATTCCCCCCCCCTCCATTTAAATCTGGGTATCATCTGCGACCATACTATGGTGCAGCCCTGGCACGCCTTAGCTAACCAGCTGACTTCGGTGATTATGTCCTCCATCAAGACCCTTCTGCCCAATATTACCAAGTCATTCCCACCTAAATGCAAAATAACTATTGTGGGCGGAGGACTGTGTCTATTCAAAAGACCCGTCACAAAACCCCTAAACTGACTGAGGCAGAGGCCCCCTTTTCCATGAAAAGATACTTTGAAACCATCCTGCTCAGCTCTTTGTCTGTAATTACCTGAAAGGAAAACAGATTTCATACGCCGTATATAAGAATGACCAATGACCCACACGTTCTGTGTTCCTTTGCCCTGCGGTTTTAACCGCCGTTGAGAAGAATCTTGCTGTTGTGGCAACGGTAGTTTCCCCCCTGCGTGACAGGTTCGAGAAACTGAAAGCAAACAAACAAAACAAGACAGGCATCAGTCCACAATCGTATTGTATCTTCACAACATGTGCAGCCGCACATAACGCTTATAACTATTAAAAACCCATCGTCCAATCTTCTTTACACTACTGCTATGCAACCCCCTAGCCGTTGCCTCTGTGGCAGCCCCTATCCTGAATGAATGAGTCCCAAAGTCCTTTGGATTCAGACCTGCCTTGCCGATCTCCATGGCCAATACCCTTTTAAACTGGAACATGGTAAGTGGGGTACCGTCCGCATGTAGTAACAATGTCCCACCTACCGCACTACTTCTCTGTCTGAGGTAAGCTTCTAGATGCATCACAGGGCAACATGGATTGCTTTGTGCCCTGTGAAGTACCACCCCTTCCCCCCGAGTTTCCTGATCGGTTTTAGATTTTTTAATGGTTAATAGCAAAGCGTCACCCTATATCTTCACATGCTCCAGGAGGAGCCCACCTTGTACATCCACCTTGTTGCGTGCCACCAGTTCTCCCACCCTGAATGCCCCATAGAAAGCTAATGCAAAGGCAGCTTTGAATAGTAATGCCTCCCCTATTGAACTGCAGATGGCGCCCAAGGCCGTTAGCAGAGCAGTCAGCTGCTCTAAACCATTCGGCTGCCTGGTGTCAGGAGAAGCCCCCTGGATGCGTCACCACCCCTTCAATGCCTTTCTTACAATTAAACTATTTGTGGGGTCTTTTGTGTCCCTGATCTGCGCAAAGAAAGAAACCGCTGCTATATGTCGCCTGGCTGTCGCCGCGGAGCGCCCCTCCCTATTCAAATTGTCTAAATACAAGAGGAATGCACTCGACTTATGCCAGCTATCCGCCCAGTCCTGCCCCAAAAAAGTGCAGTAAGACCAAAACGCCCCTTCATAAGCTTTCCTGGTCCTGGGTGCTAGGCTAGCAGCCACGAGGTTCTGTAGCTGGGGGCACCAATCTGCCAGAGTACTTCCGGGAAGTGTGTTGGTGCTGCCTCTGCAGATGGTAGATGTTCCCTGAAAACCTGCATCTTGAAGCGAGAGAGTGCGTCAGCAGCATTATTCAGCACCCCCGGGACATGTTTAGCCTTAATCTGTATGTTCAGTTTCATACATAACAGCACTATCTCTTTCAACAGGCGGAGAATCATTTTGCACCGTGCCGCCTGTTGGTTGATGCATTCGACCACTGTCATGTTATCTGACCAAAAAATCACCGATTGATTTTGCAGATGATGGAGCCAAACCGTCAATGCCACCCAAATGGGAAACAGTTCCAAGAAACCTATGTAGGCTGTTAGACCACTCTCGACCCACCAAGCCGGCCACTGTTGCGCCACCCACTGGTTCCCGAGTATGGCACCAAATCCCACACTGCCCGCAGCGTCAGTCCATAAACCTAACTCCGCGGAAGTAGTGGGGGGACTGGGCCACATTACCCTGCCATTGAAACCCTCCAGAAATGCGATCCAAATCTGCATGTCCTGGCGAACCTCAGACGACAGTCTTGTGTGATGATGTTTTTCGTGCAGGCCTGTCATGGCCTGTGAGATGGAACGTGAGAATGGTCGAGCCATAGGTATTACCCGTAGCGCAAAGTTCAAATGGCCCACTGCCTGTTGCAGCTGGTGTAGGTTACTTTATCTTTTGACAGACATTTTTGCAGTACTGCTCTAAATTTCATTATTTTTTCTTTAGGTAACCTAAAACATCCTTGTACCGAGTCCAATTCAATGCCTAAAAATTCAATTGTGGTTGCTGGACCCACTGTCTTCCCTGGTGCCAGAGGGACCCCAAATGTCCCGCAAAATTCCTCCAATGCCCCTGCGCATTCCCGGGAGCCTGCCGACCCCAGAAAGAGAAAGTCATCAAGATAATGCATGACAAATTGGTGCCCAGTCGCCTGCCTGAAAACCCATTCCAGAAATGACCTAAATTTTTCAAAGTAAGCACAGGAAACAGAACAACCCATGGGCATGCACCTATCCATGTAGAATTTTCCTTGAAATGAAAAACCTAACAGATGGTGATCTAAAGGGTGAACCGGCAGCAGCCGGAATGCGGATTCAACATCTGATTTGGCTAGCAAGGCCCCTGGTCCCAAAACCCTTAACATATCCACCGCCTGGTCAAAGGAAGCATATTTTACGCTGCAGAGTTCCTCGTTGATGGCGTCATTTAATGAATTGCCTCTAGGGGCTGATAGATTATGAACCAACCTGAACTCCCCCTCCTCTTTCTTTGGGACCACCCCCAGGGGGGAGCAGACAAAGTTTGGCACAGGGACGAAGTCAAATGGACCCGCTATTCTACCCAGGCGCAATTCCTTATTAATTTTTTGTGCTGCCACCCCTGGGTTTGACCTTACCGACAGCTGATTTTTACACTCTGGTGTCCCTGTGTAATCCTAAAACCATACAAAAACCCTTCCTGTAACATCCTAGCTGTGGTATGATCTAGGTGCCTATTTAACCAAGGAGTCATAGCAAATACGTCAATGGGTGAATGCGTTACCATTTTTCCTTTTTCCTCATTCTTGTTTCCTCTTCCCTCTATTTCCTGAAAAGGCATTCCCTTTTTTGAGGCATTTCGACTCTGGGTGAGTTTTCTTTCGCCTTCCTGAAATTCATGTCGTATTCTTTCCAACCTATGCCAACATATTTATCATGTGTCATCGTTACACTGCTCTGGTAACACGCCATTTCTGCTCAGCAATTATGGCCATAAACACTGAGAAAGCCCTTATCCGATTGGTCAGTGTCTCTTCCACCCTGAATCTTGACATTTCTACCCGCCACTCACTGGGAAGCATCCAATTTTTTTGCCTCTTAGCATACTCCATTTCCCTGTTATCCACAAGTAAAGAAAACATATAGACATACGCACCAGACCATATCAATTCCCTCACTTCGCGTGATACATGCCGTGCTAAATGTTCCCTCCTGGAGGGTAGCACCCCTGCAACCAACAATGGCAATGCCACCTCCCTATCTATTGCCCTAATTCCCGCTGGCTCTGCCATCTTGTCTTTTCCACTGTCGCCCTCCTGCAGCGCTGGTTGGGATTGACTGCCCTTATTCGGGCCTGGGCTCGGGGCAGCCATAATCCTCGCCACCATTCTTTGTGCCTCTGCCAGTGGGTCCTCCCCTACTTCTTTGGCACCCACGGAAAGTGGTAACATTCCCCCCTTTCCTAACCAAGGAAGGACTGCCGCTATCTGTGAAGCTAGTTCCGGCGGGACCTGCCCAACCCCTGCTGGCGTTAATACCGGGACCGGGGCCCCAGGATTCAGGACCGGAACATTTGGGCATGTTGTGGGCACCACCAGGACGACAATTGGTACCACCGGGATAGCTGCTGGAGGCTCTGGAATTGGTGCAGGCACAGGCACAGGCACAGGGGTCACTGGGACATTTGGCGCTACATCAGGAATAACTATAGGGCTCTCCGGTATAACTGAGAGACCTGAGGGACCCTCACCATAAGGGTCTCCCCTAGAGGTTGCCCTACTTTTGGGTCCCGCGCTTCCCCTTCTTATTTCTAACCCGCTTGGGGAGCGCTTCTTGTTCCCCCCTGGGCTTTGGGGGCACTATTGTCCGCTTGGGCCTGCCTGATGGCCCACTCTGGTCATCCACCTTCTGTCTGAGCTCCGCCAGGCTGTGCCCCATCTGCTCTACTTTTCCCCATCTTCTATCCGTCGCCATCCTGCGCATCATAGCTTCCAACATATGCTCCATGCGGGAACGCTTGGCCCCCCGTTGACCAGGCATCTTTTACTAGAGCCCTAAATTGTCAGATAACCCCACGCACTGATCGGTAACTACCCTGCAAGCACGACTCTATTCGTCACCGAACTGGGACCCAACCAGGTCCTTACCTGTACGTTGGGGGTACACAAGCTGGCCGTAAGCACCACGCAACCGGGACCGCACCACACGAGCTAGCCTGGGTGGTAGGTGAGCGAACTCTAGCCCCACGGCCCACAGAAGCAGTGACGGGCAGGCCTGCCTGTGTCTCCTTACTGCGACACCCTCTGTCTCGCCTCCTTGTCTAGCATGATGCGCACCCCCTGAGTATTCCTACGATGAAAATCAAGTTAGCATATGCATTGTACAATTAACAAAACACAGTCTTTGTTAATAAAAACGGGGCTCCCCTGATGGTCACTCACAGAAAGGTAATATGATCGCCTGCAGCTAAAACGTTTGTGTCCTGTTGTCTCTTGCGACACTCAAGGCTGACGACAGTGCCTCTGAGCAACTGCTCCTGCTCTGCGCACAATGCTCCCACTCTGATATGCCCTCAATAAATTTTTATGGCATGCTATTGCTTAAGGAGCTGGCTGCCACACAGGGACTTGAACCCTGGACCCTCAATTTAAAAAAGAGATCTGCCTGAAAAGAATCAATGAGGAATTGAACCTGTAACCTTGAGAGTACGAGTCTCAGACCTTAACCATAGACCATCGTGACTCAACAATTTAAACTCGGTTGCTCCACCGAGTGAGCTACGCGGACCCCGACTTGCACCCTGTATCGTCAATTTAAATCAGGCGATTTGCCTGAACAGAAGCAGCGAGGAATAGAACCTGCAACCTTGAGAGTATGATTATCAGACCTTAACCATTAGGCCACAGTGACTCTACAAACTCTTCCGCTCCACCGAGTGAGGAACCCCACACATACCTTGTATGCGCATGCGCACGCCTCACACAGCCGCTCAAACCGGTAATTGCCGCTCCGTGCTGCTCCCGCACCGCAGTCTTCGTAAACCGCTGCGATCCTCGCTACCACGTTCCGCCGCCACGTAGGATAGTCCTCGCCTCCGGACCCGTGTCGTGCAGATCGCAGGAACAGGAACCGCCAGCCAAAAACGCGAGGACCTGCAAAAACAAAAACAAACAAAGGTTATCAGCCTCCTGGAGGCTGCGTGCAGCAGGCCTGAGAGCGTGGGACAAAGAGTCCGAGTCCCGTGCTCCCCAGCCTTTTATCACTACTACTGGGGGCAGGCCGGTTCTAACCGGCTCGCCCCCTGTCCCCCCTTGACCCGGAAGCGCCTTAATCGCTTCCGGGCCAGGGGGTCGCCCCCGCCAGCCAATCCCAGCCGCGGCGCATCCACCGTGTCATACTGACGCGGTGGAGTGCGCGGGGCCCGGGAGAGCAGGCGAGGGGAGGGGGTCGGCGCCCCGCCATACTTGCGGCTGGGCCGATACCGGCCCCGCCTTTCTCTATTGTGACCCCAGGTCTCTAGCACTTGCGGGCAATATGGGTTCTTTCTTTCAAATTATTCAAAGGATTAAGAAACAAGATGACACAGAACACGACTGAACACTTTTTCCTATCCAACGAAATCTACGCAGGCACTCACCCTTCTCAGAGCTTGGGGAACACAATAACACAATACACCCCAGGAGTCTGATTACCCTGACAACTAGGGAGTTCAAGCTTCAGAATATTGAAAAAATATTTTCTAAAGTTCTGGAAATATTTTAGAGAGGTTGCAGGCATATCTCTAGAAGTGCACCGTTGTTGTAGGAGGCGTCCTTCTAAATTGGCGCATTTACAAGGGAGCATCCATTTAACATGGGAAACCACGCATTTTTCATGCGAAAAGGGGGAAGCATTCAGGTGCCAAGGTAGGTCAGTGTGCTGCTGTATCTGCTGATGATGATCACTCAGTGGGAAAACGAGGAGACAAGTGACTTTCCTCTTCCACAGCAACTTCCACAGCGTACAATTTAGTGCAGTTTGGATGCTCTCACAACCCGATTTGGTCCGCTTGGAACAGCAGAGGCATGCCACACATGCTTATGCTGAGTACGCCCAAGCACCAAAGATAGCGGCTAAGATGACTCTGCCAAGCAGCCATTACTGTTGTTAAACTTGGGCACAAGTGCAGATCAACCGGCTACTCCTGCCAGGTCATGGCATTTTGTGTACTGTGGAACAGTGGGATGAGGTCCGCAAGGGCACTTCTGGGCCCCTTCTGCGGCCTTGCCTGTGACCTCCCTAGCATGACTGCAGGAAACAATGGTGCACAGCTCCGACATGTGTAGCCAACAGGGAGTTGCTGTACTGGCTCTGCCTCACCCAGGGCTTTAAGTGGGATGAAAAAACTGGGGGTCTCTCAAAGGGGCGTGGCTGATGTAATTAAGGGCGTGGCTTAAAAACACGTAAGCTAAAAATCTGTGTTTAGCATAGTGTGCCGCCAACTTGTATTTTGCTTTTTCTGTCATTGCATCCAGATGTATGATTCAAAAAGTAACATCATACCTACAACAAGTCGGGACTATTGGCTTTGTCAATGGTTGTTAGTTGCATAACATCAATAAGCAGCAACTATGGCCTGTATTTAATATTGAAAAAGCTCCCACTTCAGGCACTGGTCACTCAGGAACCACTACCAGCTTTACTCTATATTGTCAACAAGTGGGCCATGTTAGCTGAGGGTAAATTCCTCTCATCCAATCACATTGTTGCATTATTTTGGGTTTCCTTTTGCCCGCCACTGCGTCATCACTTTGCAAAACGGCAGTCATATTAAGTGAGAGAAAACCCTACATCAGCCAATAGGAGTGCAATAAAAGCACTCTTTCAGAGAAAGCACGCAATTTCTGCTCTATCAAGTCCTGTAAAAATTTCAACCAATAGGTGAGGGGGCACAAAAGCAGCTCTCTGAATTACTTCTGAAATCTTTTTCATTTTGATCACATAAGGTCCAGAGACAGCTGCTTTGTCTAGCCAAACCTGAAAATGTCTCCCTTGTAACAGTTAAGATTCATTAGCGTGGTGTCACGTGATACTAATGCTCTTAAAGTTGCGTGCTCCTGAAGAAGGCCTCTGATGCGAGGAGTGTCACGTATACGGAGCTCAGAATGCTAAGCGAACAGAAGAACGTCCACATCTGGCTGCATCGCGCCCTTGTTTGCTTTAGGCTTTGCACGCAGACGACCACCCTGGCTGCAGGGCCTTGGACGAACAGGAGTTTTTCATGCACGACTGGCAAGATGTGCTGAGTTTGTGTATTAATCTTGTCATCGGGGCAGAGTCTGGACGTTAACCGGTGGTTTGTGAACATTATGTTAGTTTTGAAACGGATCATATTAGGCAGAATTGGATTTCCGTCACCCCCACGCCAACTGAAGTTAGCACCAGAAAAGTGCATAAATCAGCACTTACCTGTATACACCTGCTCATGTTCCAAGTTGCCTCTGTGTATTTCGTCACCATAGTAGCCAGTGGTCGAAATTGATGGGTTGTACTGAGAACAACGTTAAGAATATTTTTTAATTTTACAAAACGCAGTTGCCCTAATTTTTGTAAAAAATAAAGAAATAAGAAAAAACACCGGTTCGTGAAAGGTTAATGTTTACTTTGAGGTGCCTCTGGCTGAAAGGAAGAGAGGGGATCCCACGTACTGTGAAGCCAAATGAGAGGCAGGGAGTGAAAGAAGAAGCAAGCCTTCTGACTAGGGTGCCTGCTACCTGAAAGAAACATAAATGTGTGCAGCAGGTTACCCAGCAAAGGCAAAGGCTGCTTGGGATCCAGTGTATGGAGTCATATGAGGCTTCACGGTGACAAAGATTTATTCTTTTTCAGTGGTAATTAATATGAGTGGTATAAGCTAAGTTCTGGAGTGTATGCCACTAATGCAAACATATTAAAAAAGGTTGCATTATGTAAAGTCTAATTGCATATTATTATAAATATTTATTTAGCAAGCACTGAATTCATTTTTAACACTAAGGGCCTGATTACGAGTTTTGTGATCCATCTGGCCTCCGAACCTGTGGTGGAGGTGCGGTGGGAGTTGGGGACCGACACACCAGTTGTCCAACCGCCGTATTACAAGTGCCGCAATCGGACCATTTTGGGACCGCCGCAACGCACAGTGCACTGGGGCAGTAATATGCTTGGCAGTGCAGTTGCAGCACCCCCAAGCATATTCTGAGTGGCTGTGAGCCCGCCAGAAAAAGGCTGGCAGTGGGGAAACGCCTGTTGCCCCTGTACACTGGGATGCATGGAGGGGGGCATATATTGTGCCCCCCGTCTACATGTACACCCAGTTCCTGCACGGCATGGACTTAACTGTCCATGCCATGCAGGATCTTGCTTTGGCTTTCCCATTGCAGAACCTTTTTCAGAGGCACTGCCTCAGGAATACCAAAGGACTGCCTGCCAGATCAGGAGAAAACTTCTTATCTTGCGGATGGATGGCAGTTGAATTTGGCGGTGCAGGAGCGGGTCGGTGGTGTGTCACCCCGCTCCCGCACCGTCAAAGTCATTATCAGCCTCTCTTTGCACATTTTTAGAAGTCAATCTTTTATTGTGTGTAATACAATTTTAATATAATAACTTGCATATTCAAAGGGTTTTCAGTTGCAGGCTGGGATCTAGAAAAAAACAAGCCATTAATTACCCCTTCCCTCCATCAAAGAGCTGCATGGGTATTCAGACAAAATATCGAAGTAAAATGATTGCCATTCCAAAATATTGTGTCCAAAATATCGTGATATGGAAATATTATCGGAAAGAATATCGTTGTCAAGAATATCGATTTTAATGTAAATAATTTCTATTTTGAAAATATAGAAGTTATTATTATTGTTTGCAAAAATATAGTTGTTTGAAATATCGTTTTAAAATAATTATGTATTTTAGTACGTATTTTAAATGTATGTGTTGTAATTTTTTTGTACAATTATTGTCTATGTTTTTTAATATATTTGTTACATTTTCAGTACTTATTAAATTTAATGTGATTAATGTTTGCGATTTTTTGAGCAATAGTGGGTTGTGGGTTTATAGCATTCAGGATGTGAAGTAATTTATTTAGAATACATTAATGATTATTTTTTATTTAATATTTTTTTTAATTGATATTTAATTATGCTAATTGTTCTATAAATTCTTTTTATGTAAATGTTATGTGCGGGTTGTGCGGTTTCAAGAGGCAAAGGGTGGGACGCAATTTATTTTTAATGTATTAATAATTAGTTGTTAATTAATATTAATTAATTAATCGATAATTAGTTATGTTAATTGTGTATTTTGTTTTTAGGTGCGGGTTGTGGGGCTTTTAGTGGTAAAGGGTGTGAAGTAATTTATTTGTAATTAATAATTGTTAGTTAACATGAATTAATTAATCAATAATTATTTAGGCTAATAGTACATTTGTTTTTAGGTTAAGTTTGTGGGGTTTATAGGGGTAAAGGGAGGGAAGTAATTTATTTGCAAACAATTAATTAAATTAATTAATTGATAATTTTTTTGGGTGCAGGTTGTAGGGTTGATAGGGGTAAAGGGCTGGAAGTCATTTATTTTTAAATAATTAGTAATTAGTTATTAATTATTATTAATTAATTGATAATTATGTCAATTGTTCATTTTTTTAATGGGCTGTGGGGTTTATTGGGGTAAAGGATGGCGAGGAAATTAATTTTTAGGTTCAATTTTACGTGTGAGTTGTGGGTCTTATAGGGGTAACAAATGGGAAGATAATTAATTTTAATGAACAAATATATAGTTTTTAATGAATAAAATTTGATTAATTGATAATTATGTTAATTGTGCATTTGTTTTAGTTTTTGAGGATTTTAGATGTGGGTTGTGGCTTTTTTAGGGGTATGGGTGGGAAGTAAATTATTTTTAATTAATTAATCCTTTTTGATTAATATTAATTATTACATTAATAATTATGCTAATGTGTAAATACTTTTCTGTTAAATTTTATGAGAGTGTTTTGTTTTTTGTGGGGTATATTGTGGGAAGTGAATCAATTATAATAACTTGATAATCAGTTTGTTAATAATAATGTAAATAGTTGGCTTTTTAAAATTATGTTTTAGGTGTAGGTTGTGTGATTTTGGTGGGTTATGGGTAGGGGTGGGCGGAATTTGCGAAATTAACTTTCGCAAATTATCGCGAAAATGCTAAAAATCTCCGCAAACACGCCGGAAATATCGCGAAGACGCGGAAGTTTTTTTCCCGCCTGTTCGCGGTATTTTTTGCGTGATCGCGGGTCGCCAACTTACCCATGCGGTTGCTCAAGGGCGTGGCCATCTTGTTTTCACTTGTCCCGCCCTCTCGCGATGCCTACTTCCTGTTCCGGGTCGCGCAATGCATGTTCGCGACCGTTTGCAGTCGAAATTTCCTGTTCGCGACCGCTTTTACTTGATCGCGTTGCTTTTTGCTTGCTCGGGGAGAAAATATGGCGCAAACTTGCGCACGTGGTCGCAATGGGCACGGCCATCTTGTTTTTCACTCTATTGCATGGTTCTGGGGCCTGATTTTCAATCCTCCCAAAATCCTTTCAATCCTTTGTTTATAGCCACTTTCTTTGGATCTTTATTACTTATTATTTCTCTAACTATTTTCCTGCTTCTATATTTATGGTTTTTGTCTATTTTTTTTTGTTTTTTAGCTACTTTTTCCTCTTTCTATTGCCTGCTATTTATTTCCTTTACTCCTTTATTTATTTTACCTTTTCTTTCCCGCCCTGTCCCCAGAACCATGTCCAAGGGTAGGGCTGTTCGCCGGCGCAGCCAGAGCCGCGACCGCCTTCCTTGCGGAAGGCGGCGCCCACAAGGGGTGCAGGCACGGGCCTTATTTGGGGAGGAGGAGTTGGCTGCACTAATTTTCTTTGTGCAGCTCCACCTCCCCTCAACCCTGGCAGCAGGTGGCAGGCCTGGGTCCGGGTACGGCCTCCGGGAGCGTTGGCAGCGGTGGGGGAAGGTGCGCCGGGCAGTGTCGCGCATCTCTGGGGTCCGGCACACCCAGGCACAGCTGACGCACCGGTGGTCCGACATCCTGGACCGTGAGCAGGACCTGCTGGACCTGCTAGGAGTGGAGGTCCCGGGGCTTGGTGAGTACATATTTAATTACTACAACTTTGTGTCTGTTCTTCTGCTCTGTGTTATATATTGCGAATATTTTTTTTCCTTCCAACCAGCTAGAATGTTGCTGCTTACAATACATTCCAGGTTAATAACGTTTAAAAGTCTTCTGTGATTATGATGCTCTTCTGCGCTACTACTAATCTTACTTGTTTGCAGCTTTGCGTTTGCGCTTGCTTAGCGTGATTCTTTACGAGTTTGTTTTAGAGAAATTAAGTTACGTAATGCTACAGTGACTCTAGTCCACTCCTTACTTTGTCCCGTCACTAATAGATAGGGGCGGATTAATGTTTAGGTACACTACTTTGTATGAGCTTCTAATTTGTTAGTGGTATGCGTGATGCCCCCTCACTCAGTTACGTGACGTGCTGCTAGTACGGCAGTCTTTAGAACCTTTTCTAGTTTGTTCAATGAGTGGTGGTAGGCTTAGCAGTTACTTAGCAGTAGCAGATCAGCATCAATCAAACCAAAATTTGGTGTATACAAAAAATGTAGTCATGTTCATGTGTCCTCCATGATTTGACCATACGCATTGTTGAGGAATACAGTGGAAATGCATACTTAATGTACAATTGGCATGCCTGGAATAGGTGGGCTAGGTTGGGTGGTACTTTGTACTTAGACTTAGTTGTAACTTAGTTTTCTGGAATCAGAATGGAAGACTGGATTACTGTTGATAAATAGTAACTTAAGTAGTCGCACTGCGAATCCCCCGATATTACATGTTGACCAGATGAGATCGGTCAATGTAGTTATTGCAATTGTTGTTTACATAAGTGTTTTTTGACCGTTGTTGAAAAATATTGTATTTGTTTGACACCATTCATCAATGTTTGTCTCTTTCTTATATCTTTCCTGTTCATCAGCACCCAGGGGCAGACCGACAGGGACTGGGCAGTCGGCGGGACAGGAACAACACCACCAGGAGGACACCGCTGAGGGCTCCTCTGCTGGCCCCAGTAAGTCTTCTTGTTTTTAATAATATTTCTTATTCCATAACTTTTACTGCCCATATTTTTCCTGAACTATTGTTGGTTTCCAAATGCTATTTTTTCACCACCAATTATCCTTCGATCTGTACGGTTTCAAAAATCTTATCCCTGCCTCCGCTATGATGACTCTGAGTACTACTACTACTACATACTATCAGTCTGTCTGTACTGTAGTAGCTAGTCTTACCCAGTTGGCCAGTGCCACTGTTTGTGAAAGCTTGTAATATAAAACTCATATTCACCAGTAGCTCGAGCCATTGAGTCCAATCCGTTGGGTCGTCGTCTTGTACTACTTTTACTCATATTGATCTTGAGGCTTTGAAAATTCACAGCAACAACAGCCCTACCAGATTTATTACTATTTTGATATGATACCCTATAGGACATACTACTGTTGTAGGGATCTTGCACATACATTTGCACCAGAAAATAGGATGTTGGTGATGGTAGGTTGGACCTTCCTTGCACACCTCAATCAGAAATTCCGCACCCACCACAATTCCACTGCTTGACTATAGTACTGTCTTGTCATAACTATTAGGTCTCGGAACCCTCCCCCAAAGATACCCAACAAGTAGACAACCACGAACGTAACACATCCAACCTCTCAGTCGTGGAAGCAATTCACATGCACACCCTTACTTTAATTTGCTCACTCGTGTAAGTTAGTCCACACCAAATACCACCAAGTCCATGTAAGTTCAAAATGTTTATTTCAATTTGAGAAGGTCTGTACACTGTTTTCTTAGCAGCACCAACCGGAAAATCAATAACATTAAAACAATATACATTGTTACACTTATACAGTTGGGAATTAAATCATGATAACTGAACAGTGGTGGAAGGCAGCACCACCATCCCATAGCAATTTAGTTTATATAAATTTATAAAAGAAGATGTGAGTGAAGGGACCCCTCACCTTAGAAGAACCTAGTACTGGTAGTTGTTGCATCATTCAGAAGCTCTGGTTCGTAGAAGGGAATCTTGCGTCTGTAATGCGAAAAAAGAAATGGTGTGCATTAGTATATTGCAACTTGCAAGCATTTCTCAGCCGTGCCAAAAAGTGTAGCATCTATGGATAAGCAATATGGACTAACAGTGACAGTAGTACACCAGTACTTCCTAAAAAAGTGGCTTGGTAATGTTTGTGGACCGCTTGTACGCAGCGCGTAGACTAGACAGTAGCAGTGTGAGGCAGGTCATGTGGGCTCAAAGGTGTCTTAAGAAGCTGCAAGGTAAAGGTAACGTCACATGTGCAAAAATAAAAGCCACAAAGGTAAAATGGTAGCATGGCTAAGGCTAATTAAGCAAAGGCTACAATGATCATATATAACTATTAGTGTCTACTCTACTACTACCTGATTTGTACTAGTGATGTATGTTAGTATTAACTCATTTTTCAACCTTGCAACTGATCAATAGGGGGGAGGTGTATATGACGCCTAATAAATGTGTAATGTTTTCTAGGCGCACTACCGACCACCAGTGCCGGGGCCAGCGAACAAGGCGACGCGGAGGTAGAGGATGCGGCAGTTGCTGCCGATACCGACTAAGGAGCGGTTGGGGGAGTGGCAGCACCAGTGGCAGGCGGTGGTAAGTTAGATTAATAATCCTTAACTATTGTTGAACTTGACAGCACACTCACTGCAAGGGTGTACTGTATGTATATGTATACTGTACAGTTGTGACTTAGGGCCCCATTAGGATGGTGGGCGTATTATTGCCCCCGCCGGGCCGGCTGGAATTCACTGCCGACACCGCAGGGGCAAACCTCCGCAATCCCTGTAGAAATTATTCAGACCCCCCACATGTTGACCAGGCGGAAAAGGGTTCAATATGCCGGTGGTGTCTCTCTGAACAAACCGCCAGCCATATAATCTGCATTTTGGAATGCCTTTGCGTGGCGGCATTGCCGTCCGCCACGGAAAGGCATGCAGACATTGCAGAGTATGCTTGGGTGCCCCCATGGAGGGTACCTACCTATGCTATGGTACCCCCCCGCCTTTCCAAGCAAAACGTGACAGGCTCCGTGCGGGGCCCGTCCTGTTGTGCTTGGAAAAGCAGCACAACATGTATTTTTAGCATTGCTTTCGGCACCGCCAACCAGAATGTAAAAAAAACAGGATGCGCCAGCCACTGTGCCGGGCGCATCATCCTAATTAATTGTCCCCACGGGACCCCCACCCTTTTTAGCGTGAGAATGGCGGACGGACAAAGTCCGCCCGCCATACGATGTCGTAAGTAGTAAGTGTGAGTTGTTGTGAACGTTTGAAGTGTGAACTATAAGACTAGAATCCCTTTAATTGGCATAGGAGCGGGAGTATTGAGTAACCAATGGCCTCAACCATCTAATTTCAACTCCGCTTTGAAAGTTTTATGGAGAAGAGCACCTGGTGCACTGTTCAACTAAAAAGTGAAAGACAGGTGGAAGGAAGAAGGACGGGCGCGATTTAAAATGTTATGTACTACTGTGCTTTATAGTGCTACTCTACCATGCCACTGTGTGTATAAATAATTAACTTGCCTTACTGTTTTTCTAAGAGTATATTTTACAATTGTCTTGTTTTTTTCTTTTCGATACACAGCTACTCCTAAACTAAATCGTAGGGAGTTGGCCGCCAAGGCACGGCGCCGGAAGCTGGAGGCTATCCAGCGAGAATACCGGCGGCTGGTGGTCTTAGCCAAGGAGGAGGAGGAGACTGCGGCTGCAATTGAGGAAGCCTCCTTCCGTGGCCCGGGCCCCAGCCACCACCCTCCAGCAGTACGACGCCACCGTCTGGCGGCTGCCCGCCGCCACCGTGCCATCTCCTGTGCCCCCCCCCACTGTGGCTGCAACTGCCGCACCCTGAGACGCTGCGTCGCCCGTTTAGAGGGCGAGATGCACCAGATGCGTGACCTCCTCGAGTCCCGCCCCACCAGTTAGTCCCTGTCATCCTGGTCTGCCCATTTTTTAATTCTTGTTCTTAACTCATTTGGGCGTTACAGACTTTTTTCTATTATGGACAGTGGTTGGAGTTAGGGAGGGGGGTGGGTCAGCTTTTGTGGGTTTAGTTATTTTTGTTAGGGTAAATTAAATATATTTTTATACGTTACATGCAATGTTGTTAATGTTTTGTAGGTGGGGTAACTGTTTAACATCACACTGTTTCCTTGCTGGTGCATGGCCGCCCATAGCCTGTGTTTGAGTTCAATAATTGGCTGACTGTATAAGACACAAACAGATAGATGAGAGACACACCTCACTCATTGACTGGTCCTTCTAGTACTTTCAGTCTGTCCTGTAGTCTATGCATTCTTTGGAGTGGTGTGTGAAAATGAAATCATTGACAACATGTCCATTATTAATTCTGCCTCCCCCAAACTTGTCTCTTACCGGTGCTTGATGTTTATGTCCAACTGTGTCACAGCACTGGCTGGATGGTGAAGATGGTTTCCTTTTTCATACATGCCATGATTGGTGTGGTGGTGGTGGTAGTATAGTAGTAGTAGTAGACACTGGCAGGGCGGCAGCATTTCCAAAAAAAGAAAAGGAGACAGTCAATCGCCTTTGAGAGACTGTTAGAGGAGTAGTTGAATGAAGTACAGTACAGAACTTACCGAGCAACAATAATATGCTCAAATATTTCACAAAAAAACTGAATGGTGGTGAGGAGGATAGCCTACTAGACAGAGTTACAAACTATAGTTGTGTCGAGTCACTTGACTATGCCTACAGTCTAACAGTTAGTTCTGTATATGAGGAATGACAACAAACAAATCCAATCAATGCCGGCAATTCATGCTGAGGTATATGTTCCTTTGTTAAATAAACCAACCTCTGAAATATCCTACTCATGGGTGGCCAAGCAGAAGAAGATCATCGCTCTGCCTTGAAATTGAAGTAGTGTTGCTTTCACCACATCCGCCCCAGCAAGTGTGTGATTAAGTATTGGTGTACATTTAATTTAGTTACACCTCGACAATAAGTCACACAGCCCGGGGGAAGAGGGTTAGGGTTTGTTGAATGGATGGGAAGGGGGTTTTTGGGAAAGGTTTGACATAGAAAAACAGTATGCATACATAGACAAACAAACAACAATCATTGAAGACTACCATATCAATATGTTAAGGGAGAAAAAGGCAATGCATGCATGATGATGAAAGACCCGGATTACATACACTTCTAGTTCTTGTTCTGTTGTTCCGGCCTTAATACTTTAACAGATAGCAAATAGAAATTTTAAATATTGGTAGGGAAGAATCGTAAACACAGAGCAAACCTAATGATGATTGTTAATAACAACTCCAAGAACACACTGTTGTAAAGATTGTATACAAGATATTAATGAAATTATTTAAAAGAAGTTAAAAGTGGATACTGTTACTGTCTTATCCTGGTCAAAAATGTGGACTGGATTTTTGCATCTCGGCATTCCTCTTGCTCCTCTCGTCCATCAATCTTGGGTGGGTCGCCTCGCCACTCGCCACTGCCCGGCTGGAAAAAAAAGGTGATTGATTGGTAAGGTAATTAATATGCATTGTAATGTTTTACAAAGTTTTGGGCAAGGCCCGGCCTGTAATTTTAGATGGAAAACCAAAGGGGATATTGAGAAAGAAAGTGAAAACAAATGCACAAGTGATGGTGTAGTGCAACAAGAACACTTTCCGAGGTGGCATGTATGCATAAGCATCATCTCTACTCTAGTCTGTTTCCAGCATTGACCTTCAACAGTAACAGGAGAGAGCAGGGCCACAGTGCTTAGCATTAGCACATCCTACGTTAACACTTTAGAGTCCTTTTTTTTTCTCTCAAAGAGTTGGACAAACGCAAAGCACATTATCCATTCCAAACATAGCATTTTACAGTTTAAGTTAGTAAAATCAATGCACTGCAGTCATCCCACCGCTACACTCTATTCAACTTCTACACAGACATTTGGGTCTGCTGTGGTTGTTGTTGACGTGTTTACCTTTAGGCTTTTCCATTTTATGCCACTCCTGAAACATCCTCCTGACTTCATCATCATCTCTGATACTTTTACTGACTGACTGAAGATCGGCCTGCAGTATAAGTATAATTTTTATGACACAACAAGAGTAGAAATATAAATATTACTGACTTGAGTCTTTCTTTATTGTGTACAGAAAGATAGATTACTACTAGTACACTTTGACATCACTTTGTGCACAACAAACAAACAACGCAAACACAAAGACCAATAGCTCAGAGTCAGGTGTCCAATGCATGCCATTAATTGTCATCATTCATTACCTGTTCCTTCTCATCTTAAGTTAACGGGCCATCTCTTTCGCCATCATCATGATGGACGGTGCTGTTGTGTCACAGTCATTTGCATTGCGCAGATTGAGTGAGTCCCCTTCCTGTATTGAATTAAAAGCAATGTATCACCAAGATGCAGGAGAAGTACACATTTCTTATTTGCAAGAAGGGGAAAATTAGTGTGTTCTGTAGAAAGTTGATTAGTGGCAGTGCACAATTACATAAATTCATGCGCAACAAACACAACAAAATCTACATCATTCAGTCTGCGATTCTGCGGCCAATGCATGGCATCAATCATTACCTGTTCCATCTCATCTTGTTAACGGGCCGTCTATTTCGCCATCATCATCATGGACGGTGCTGTTGTGTCACAGTCATTTGCATTGGGCATATTGAGTGAGTCCCCTTCCTGTATTGAATTAAAAGCAATGTATCACCAAGATGCAGGAGAAGTACACATTTCTTATTTGCAAGAAGGGGAAAATTAGTGTGTTCTGTAGAAAGTTGATTAGTGGCAGTGCACAATTACATAAATTCATGCGCAACAAACACAACAAAATCTACATCATTCAGTCTGCGATTCTGCGGCCAATGCATGGCATCAATCATTATCTGTTCCATCTCATCTTGTTAACGGGCTGTCTATTTCGCCATCATCATCATGGGCGGTGCTGTTGTGTCACAGTCATTTGCATTGCGCAGATTGAGTGAGTCCCCTTCCTGTATTGAATTAAAAGCAATGTATCACCAAGATGCAGGAGAAGTACACATTTCTTATTTGCAAGAAGGGGAAAATTAGTGTGTTCTGTAGAAAGTTGATTAGTGGCAGTGCACAATTACATAAATTCATGCGCAACAAACACAACAAAATCTAAGTCATTCAGTCTGCGACTCTGCGTCCAATGCATGGCATCAATCATTACCTGTTCCATCTTATTTTCAGTTAATGGCCAGTCTCTCTCGGCTCTGAAAGGAGGATAGCTATAGTAGTCATCTGATTCATGGTCCACTTGTTTTGGAAGGACGAGGAAAGTTTGAATTTGTTGTTACCATCATCCAATCATCATTCATGAGGGAAATGGAATTGAGCAGGAGATTCAGTATGATCGAGCGGAGGAGCTGGATTCGGAGGACTGTACTGTCAAATGGCAGACACCTGAAACTTGTATATTAAATTAGAAGAGTAGAAGATGGTGATAATGGATATGTTGCGATTCACAAGTTTATAACCGGAACGACAGACACATAAACAAAGGGGGAAAAAAGGGAGGAAGACAGTAAGTGCGAGCCTAATTGTCAGGGAAGTATAGCTCGTCCTCAAACTCTGGGGGTTCTTCCAGTAGTAGGTAATCATCTGACACAATACTTCCGTCACCTGAGCGGCTGTCCTCATCTTCCTCTGTTGATTCATGCATTGTGTAATTCGGTGGTATGAAGTGCTGATTCATTTTAATCATTGTTAACCTCTCCACGTTTTTTGGAGATAGACTGGTCCTTCTCTATGTTACAATGGAACCAGCAGCACTGAAAACACGTTCGGAAGAGACACTTGTGACAGGGCAAGCCAGATAGCTTATCGCCAGCCTGCTGAGCTGTGGCCATTCAGACCTTTTCCTATACCAATACTGCAATGGGTTTTGATCAACATACACCTCTGTTGGGTCATCCAGATAGGCATGGACCATCCGCTCAGTGTTCAGGGTTGCTGATGGTAAGCTTTTGTGCTGTTTTTTCTGTGCAGCAGCACTGTGCTTACAATAGCCCATATTTACATACTAATCCTGTAATGATGATGATTGTACTCGGCCTAATGATCCAGTTTTTGTTTCTGTAGTCGATAGTGATGGTGAGTGTTGTGATTGTGAGCCAACCGCACTGCCCTCAGTCGACAAAGTTGCACTTGATTCTACATGGCCTGCTTCAGTATCAGTACTTGTTGTGGGTTGATGTGGCGGGCTTTTAATTAGCAGCCCTTCGTTTTCAAACTTAATGGCTGCTTCAGCTATACAACTTTTGTAGCGGGCAACATCATTGTCGGAAAATGCAAGGAATAGTCCTAATTTTGCACGTGGATCGAGAATTGTGGCACAAATGTAATGTTCTTGTGACAAAATGTTATTTTGTATCCTTACATTTTCAGTTAAGCGCCTGGATAAGCTCTCCACCAAGTCATGGGCTTGCCTTCTGAACTCTACACCTTTGTAGGATTCAGACACATTATTCAGCTCATGCTCTAGCATTTGCAACAATGGGATAGCTTGGCCCATTGTACAGTCCTCCTTGCTGACTTCACGTGTGAAGACCTCAAAAGGAGACAGCATCTCAGTCAGGCATTTAATTAGGGTCCATTGCTCCCTCTGAAGGGACATGCCTTTAACACTAGCATCACTGCTTCTGTACCAGACATATTCATGGAGGGACCTGTGCTGTTCGTACAGACAATCAAGCATGTAATACGTTGAGTTCCAACGTGTTGCCACCTCCTGGATGAGTGCCTTGACTGGCATCCTAAATTCACGTTGGATGATCCTCAGCTGCTTCCGAGCTTTAAAAGAATGGCTGAAATGAGTGCATATTTGTCGGCAGATGGCCAGTAAATTGCTGACTATGGGTTCTTTTTTCAGAAAGTCTTGCACTATAATGTGTATGCAGTGTGCCAAACACGGAACCCTGAAATAGGAACCAAGTTCCATGGCCTTAAATACATTACTGCCATTGTCTGTGGCAACAAAACCAATACCAAGCCCTCTGGGCCGCAGCCATTCCAAAACCTTGGTGCGAAACTCTTCTAAAATGTTTTCAGCCGTATGAGATTTATCCATGGCGAACATGGCTACAGTTGCATGTTTCCGAGTACCTTCAAAAACGCAGCTGTGTCAACAACACCTCGTGCAGATAGTTTATCTCTAACCCCCACAAAAGAAATCCAGTGTGCAGTGATGCACATGTAATCTGTGGCTTGGCAACTGCTCCACATGTCTGTTGTCAGGTGGATATTGTGTACAGCACTCTGCTGCAAACCATGACCAACCAATTCCAGCACATCATGATGTAGTGCCGGAACAGCAATTCTTGCGAAATAGGACCGGCTGGGAACTTTCCATTTCGGGCAGATGGCAGACACAAATTCAAGGAAACCCACCCCTTCCACAAATGAAAAAGGAAGAAGGTCCAGCGCTAACATTATAGCCAGCTTCACATTGTACAATCGTGCCGTTGGGTGGTTGCGTTGGAACTGCCCCTCCAACCTAAACATGCTCTCAATGGTAGGCTGGCTTACTTTCCTTAGTGGTCCTGTTTTCATTAACCCACTAAGGCTCAACGACACAGATTGTCTCATTGAGGTACTCACCGGTCGCCTTGGTGTCTCACCCACACTCTGAGTATGGCTCTTACTGCGGTGCCACTCTGATGTTACTGAGGAGGATGTGGGCGTTACCACTGCAGTGACTGCACTACCGGAGACAGGGCTAGAAATGCCTCCCTGTTCTTCACCTGCCACCACAATAATATCGCTCCCTGATTCTGAATCCTGAGCAACTTCAATGGGTTTAGTTTTTCTACTTTCTTTTAACTTAAGTAGGTGATCCTCCCACACGATAGTGTGGTGTATTCTTAGATGACTTGCTTGTCCTCCGGTACCATAGTTTGTACCAAGCTTACCACGCCGAACACCTTGCCGACAAATTGAGCATATAGCAACGTTCTCCTCCTTGGCGCTAACAGAAAAGAAGTCCCAAACTGGGGAGAACTTTCTGGCACTGCTGGATGTGCCACTTTCAACACCAGATGAACTTGAGGGGGTGCTTGAAAATATGTGACCCTGTCCACCTACACTGTGACTTTTACTACCACTTCCTACTGAGATGGTGGAGCTGGATGTAGGTCCCTGCCGGGCCTTGGAAAATATGGCAGCTGGAGGTAGTGGTGGTGTAACCTGTGTTGGTGAGATCCGTGCTACATCCCGCTCAGTAGCAGCCTTTCTGGATAGGGTGAGAATGTCGGTCTCCAATCCCTTTGGGGCGGGAGTAATGTGCGTGATGACTGGCTCGGCTTCATCAACATCATCACCCCCCTCTTCTACATCTACCTCCATAACTCTAAGTTTTTTCTGGGACCTTCCTTTTCAGAAGCATTGTCTTGTGGCGTATATCACTCTCAGACCGAGCTGGTGGGACCCAAGTGTCATCACGATCATCAGAAGCGGGTCTTGAAGAAGAAGATGATGGACTAAGCCTCCTTTTCCTTGCTGGTGGTCTGGAAGACAATAGATCTTCTGAAACAGTGGTTTGACTTTGCTCCACTTTGTCTGCAGGAAGCTTGATTTCCTGAAATGCCCCTACGTCAGGAGCAACAACTACTATGGTGGGCTGCTGCGGCAGCTGCTGCTGTTCTTGTTGCGGCGGCTGCTTCTGTTCTTGTTGCGGCGGCTGCTTCTGTTCTTGTTGCGGCGGCTGCTTCTGTTCTTGTTGCGGTGGCTGCTGCTGTTCTTGTTGCGGCGGCTGCACACTGATCTGCTGAGTTTGCGCCTGCGTTGAACTTGATTGTGTACTACTTTGCGGTAATGACAGTTCTTCAACATCGCTGCTCGTTAGTAGACTGGCTACCTCTGCGACACTAAAGCCCTTGGGCCTAGGTTGGTGGGGTTGGAATGCTGTGCTGCTCCCAGCTTGGTTCCCGGACAACGCTTTGGTGCCAAAAAAAACATTGGCCGGCACACCACCAGTCGTGGTTAATGGCACTTCCTTTTTCTGTTTCTTCTTCTCACCGGCAACTTTCTTGGTACTGGACCTGGTACCTTTCTTTGGGGCCATCTTCTTCAGATATCAGGCAGGATGCAGATGCACAACAAGTTCTGGTCACACGTGGACGTGATGCGCAGCAGGACTTCTGTCTGGCTGGCAGTACAACAGGTAGCCGGATGATGCTGATGACACCTCCTACTCTGTCTTTTGTGCACCTAAAAGCAAATAAGACAGGAGAAGAACATCAGTGAAATGTTGCATTTGTTGTTGTGGTTCAGTTACTTAGTACTGTACTAGTGCAAACAAAAGATAGTCTAGCCATTTATGACTTTTTTTTTAACTAGAGCTATGTTATACTACTGTGTACAGCCACACACTACACTCTCAGGAAGGATCGGAAAGTTAATAATAACCACCAAAATAAAAATGTAATGAAAGTGGGGTGGACCATTTAATTATTTGAGCATCTCAGCATCCATGGAGCTGCTGCTGGCAAAGGGGGAGGATGGATGGAAGCAGTAAGCTAAATAGCCAATAGGAAAACCATGCAGGCCTATGGCAAAAGCAGGACACTAATAACTCACATTCCAAACACCAAAAAAGGCCACCACCCACATGGGCACTCACAAATCACAAACAAGCCGGGGGCCTCGGAAACACCAGGAGCTGACAAAAGGCCTATAAAAGGCAGGTAAAGGATGCATGCTAAAGCACACTGCTCTGCCTTTTTAATGCAACAAAATGGAAATACGAACATTCACAGGCCCCAAAAAGGTCTGCAGGGTGCATGCATTGCACACCAACACACCAGACACATACAACAAAAGCATGTCTTTAAGACAACCAACATCAGAAAGGCCACCCCAAAAAACACACTTCCCCAACTCAATCCAATGCCATCCATGCCCTAAATGATGTCTAAATTCAACAGATCACACAGAAAACACTTGATTAATAAAGCTGTGGCTACCTGCTCTGATTCTAGTGGATGAAAAAGCAGGCCTGTTGGCAGACAAGGCCAGGCAAGCTTGCAGGCCTAGGCCTCAAAATGGCCACCAGCCACATGGCCAGGCCCAACAACATCACAAAGGCCACCCCCAAAAAACACACTTCCCCAACTCAATCCAATGCCATCCATGCCCTAAATGATGTCTAAATTCAACAGATCACACAGACAACACTTGATTAATAAAGCTGTGGCTACCTGCTCTGATCCTAGTGGATGAAAAAGCAGGCCTGTTGGCAGACAAGGCCAGGCAAGCTTGCAGGCCTAGGCCTCAAAATGGCCACCAGCCACATGGCCAGGCCCAACAACATCACAAAGGCCACCCCAAAAAACACACTTCCCCAACTCAATCCAATGCCATCCATGCCCTAAATGATGTCTAAATTCAACAGATCACACAGAAAACACTTGATTAATAAAGCTGTGGCTACCTGCTCTGATCCTAGTGGATGAAAAAGCAGGCCTGTTGGCAGACAAGGCCAGGCAAGCTTGCAGGCCTAGGCCTCAAAATGGCCACCAGCCACATGGCCAGGCCCAACAACATCACAAAGGCCACCCCCAAAAAACACACTTCCCCAACTCAATCCAATGCCATCCATGCCCTAAATGATGTCTAAATTCAACAGATCACACAGAAAACACTTGATTAATAAAGCTGTGGCTACCTGCTCTTATCCTAGTGGATGAAAAAGCAGGCCTGTTGGCAGACAAGGCCAGGCAAGCTTGCAGGCCTAGGCCTCAAAATGGCCACCAGCCACATGGCCAGGCCCAACAACATCACAAAGGCCACCCCAAAAAACACACTTCCCCAACTCAATCCAATGCCATCCATGCCCTAAATGATGTCTAAATTCAACAGATCACACAGAAAACACTTGATTAATAAAGCTGTGGCTACCTGCTCTGATCCTAGTGGATGAAAAAGCAGGCCTGTTGGCAGACAAGGCCAGGCAAGCTTGCAGGCCTAGGCTTCAAAATGGCCACCAGCCACATGGCCAGGCCCAACAACATCACAAAGGCCACCCCAAAAAACACACTTCCCCAACTCAATCCATAGCCATCCATGCCCTAAATGTGCTTGAAAATGAAATACATTCAAAAAAACAACAAAAGGAACAGTTGCTTCATCATGCACACACACACCCATGAGGCCATGCCCATGGCTAGCTCGGGCCTACTACTACTACCCACAAAATTAAAAAAAAAAAAAAAAGGAATGATGATAATTAATTATCAAAAATAAATTGTAGTTACAACAACTGCAATGCCCACAATCAAACAAACACAACAACCACTTACTTGTAAAATATCCTATTCCAAAAATCCTCAAATCCAATTGCAATGATGCAGCAGACAAAAAGAGTGATCTTTCCAGCTCCAAATCCAAAGGCAGAATGAGCAGGAGATGGACAAAGCACTGGGAGGAGCCTGCTGGACAGGAACAGGAAGTTGGAGATTCTGTGTCACTTCCTCCCTCTCTCCGCCTTTTAAAAAAATTACTCCTTGCACAAAAAAGGAAAGCCAAATGTCAATGTAAGGAGTTGTTTTCATCCAAAACCAGCATTTGCAGATGGTTTCATGCTGCTAGAGCCGATATTCCTCTCCAAAATGAAAATTTTACGTTGTTGAGTTCTCGAGCTTCACATTACTTCCGCCGGCGTGTCGAAAACGACATGATCGCGTTCTCTTCTTTGTCCCTGTCGCGTTGGATATGACGTGTTCGGGGTCTCTTTCTCCTGTTCGCGTTCGATTAGACGTGCCCGCGTCCTCATCCTCTGGCTCGCGATGTAGAATGACATGTTCGAGATCTCAATCTTCTCATACTCGCGCGGTGCATGATCGCGAGAAGAAAGACGTGATCGCGCGACAAATGACGTGATCGCGAGACAAATGACGTTAATGCGGCCGCGAACTGTCGCGAGACAGCGCAAAATTGCTACCAAAATCCAACATCTCGTGTAGTATGCGACCGGGTCAGGAAAACTTGTCGGCGAACGCGGGGTTTCAGGTAAGGCGATCGCACGAACGCAAGAATGTATTTTTTTACAGCGCGAGCAAGAAACAAATTATCGCTAAGCTGCGGTATGCGGAAATTTTGACATTTTCGCGTTTTCCGCGGAACGCGAAAATGCCAAAATATCGCAATTTCCGCGAATGGAACGGAATTTTGGCCCAGGCCTAGTTATGGGGTGGGAAGTAACTAAATTAAATTTTTATGTTAAATATTTGTTGTTAATAAATAATTCCTAAATAGAAAAATATTTGTCTGAAAATGATTTTTGTATTTTATTTATAATAATATTAGTAGTTATTTGTGATATGTATTTAACATTGTAATATCTTTTTTTATGTTTAATATATATGTAGGTTTTTTGTACATATTTATATTTTTCTTTATTTACTTTGATTTTTTAAATAATTTTATTTTGTTTAGGATATTTTGTTTGTTTTTAATGTTGCATGGACTAGTGGGAATAGTAAATTTCCCCCATCCACGATACAACACTTTCCCTACTGTTGTACTGATTGGAGTGGGAATAGTAAATTTTACCCCTCCGCAAGCCAACACTTTCCCTACTGTTGAAGATGAAGCGCATACACCACACTCCAGAGCCAGGAATTGTTGCATATTACTTACTGCACACAGCAGGCCTCCAGTGTTTTTTATACTTTGCAGTGCAGTTTTATGCTCTGTGAAGTTTACATTTGGGTCTTGATGTGTTTTCTTCTGGAAGCTGTGGTATAGTCAGTATCAAGGTTTAAAGAAGACTGCCACTCAATTGAAATATCATCAGTTTTGAAGTTTTAGCACTATTTCAGCCATGCCGTATAATCTGCGCAAAATAAGATTTTTGCATTCCAACATAACAATGCCTAATTTCATTCTGTCTGTACCCTTCCATCTTACTATTGCCTTACTCTGAAGTACTATTACACGTGAGTGGACGGCGACATGTGCGTGCATTAGGAAGTATGAACATGTGGAGGAAAACATGAGGTTGAGATCATGCCTGGCTTCCTTAGAGAATCAATAATATGGGCCAGATTCCAATCTCGTTCGGAAAGCATTGCGACCGAATCGGTTCCGGAATGCTTTCCGGATGACTCGGATCAGGGGAGTCCGACTCAGCGAGTATGATGCATCCGTATTCATCCGGATACGATTTGGTCGGGCTCCCATTGACTTCAATTGGAGCCTGTGTTCCAAACGCGAACAGAGGCTCCCATTGAAAAAAGGGGTAGTTGGGGAAAAACGTGCACCCTGTGGTGGGCATCGCATGGTGCCTGCCATACTGTGCATGGGTACCCCCAAAGGCCCAATTAGGAGGGCCCCAGGTGAAAGAGGGGGCTGCTACAGGTCCCCAAAGACCGATTCCGGCAGCCCATTCGTTCCGGTCAAACCGGAAAGGAAAGGTTGCCTGAATCGTTCATCGTACTCGCTGGTTCGGAAAACCAAGTCCATAGAGCTGCACAAATTGGATCCAAAAGGCTCGTCCTGTCCAGATGCCTTCTGGAAACGATTCGGTCAGCGCTTACTGTTTCCAGGCATCGTACTTGGTCTTTCGGAACTGGGAATGAGTTGGTCAGATACAAGGGCTCTGGATCGGATTCGCCAAACCAAAATCTGATTCAGAGCCCATCCGACTGACATCGGAATCGAGCCCTATGAGTTACACATACACAAACCAATGGTTGCAAAGGCACAGCAATGGTTAAAGCATATATTCAGTCACTTGCCAAAGTGCTTGGAAAAGAAAAACTCCAGAGCTGGAACATAAGTCTGAAATGGAGTGACAGACTTTCACATGTTCTCATAACGTGGTGTGGTTGTTCTCATTAGATGTCTTTCTAAATGTAAGACAACACTGTAAACACTACATTTGTGTTTAGGTGGGTTTTAGAACTGCAACAATTAAATGGTTTTGAACTTTAAATCCAAATGCTTACCACTGTTGTAATCTTTGTTGGCCTCAGGAATAGCTGGTAACTAGGAGATAGATTAAGGAGAGCATAGCTCGATAACAAGTGTGTCCGTAGCCCCGCAAGGGTATTTCAGTCATGTCAGTTAAAACCTACCATTTTAAACAAACATAACCACTGAAATTCACCAGTTATAGTTATCTCAAGTAAATATAACTTGTGCTCTAAAGTAACTATAACTTGCGCCCTCGCCATGCACTACTAATTACTTCACGTATTACATCACTCATGGTGTTCTATGACATCATTGATAACATGACTACAACATCTGGTATGACAATATTGATGACAAGACAGGGCATGGCGGGGGTGTGAGTTATAGTTACTTTTAGGCACATGTTATAGTCTGGCCTTAGGAGGTAACTGGCATTGGTTCTGGGGAGAAATCTGATTACAATTGCCAAGCGTTTATTTAATTTGAATCTATGCTGTAATTTATCTGGATGAGACGAGTGCGCTTTTTGTCTCTTTCACTTTTCGTCCATGTCCTGACCACAGTCAGCACCAGACACCCTGCCAGTGTTAGTTCAGAGCTAAGCCCTCTTATCTCTTACTCTTCAGCAGAATAACACCATCTAAATTCCCGTATTAAACAATGCACTAATCCTATCCTCACATATTGTTCTGGCCAGGTCTGCTGTTGTGCCTGCAGACTTCCCCTGTACCCTATGAATCTAGAATCTATAATAGGAACCAGTTGGCCACCCTTAGCAAACTTAAAGCTGCACGCACTAATAAACATTGGTTCACTTCCAAAACATGCTCTATATATTTATAATCTACTCAAGGAAGAACAATTAGATGTTCTCCTCGTGACCTAGACTTGGCTAATCGAGGACTTCTGCCCTACATTTGGCACTTCACAAACACATTCCATGCCTACACTTAGACCGTGAGGGCAAAAGGGTGGTGAGGTGGCCATTGCCTTTAAGAAATCACAAAAATGCATCATCTTTAACATTGACAATCTAGTGAGTGCAGAAGCTTAGGGGTTTGTTATCTCACCCTCTGCGAAGTGATCCTTTGCGGGAGTTCTGTTATACCACCCCCCCGGTACGCAGGAGAGTTCTTTGACTCAATTTCTCAAGCTTTAAGGCAGAAAGCTTTTAATGATAGGAACTTCACAGTCTTAGGGGACTTCAATCTCCAGCTGGATAACTCCACTGACAGCCTGGCATCAAAAGTGTGTGACTCATTTTCTGATATTGATCTCTTTACAATGATAATAGGCCCCACACATAAGGCAGGCCATAGTTTTGACGCCATTTTTTCTAATACTAAGCTGGCAACTGCCATGCCAAGGAAAGTTTTGTGATCAGACCATTTCCTTCTTCCATTCTCATTGTCTTCGTCTGCCCCAAAAATGCCTAGGGAGAGTGGGGCAAACCCAGACGATTCGTACCTGGAACAAAGTGGGCATGCGCTTAATGAAGGATACCCTTGACCCCACCAAGCCTAGTCTCACGGGAAACATTACAGTAGACGGAGGCAAGGTGGACATCTGGCTTACTGAAGCTGCCACCACAGCCGCTCCACTAGCCAGTACAGAAACTACTGGATGCCTACAGTCTGCTCGTTGTTTCACAAGTGAACTAGCAGAAGAAAGAATGGAATGTAAAATGTTAGAACGGCTATAAAGAAAACAATATGACACCTTTAATAAAAGCTGATATAAAGTGGCCCTGAGTGCAGACAATGCTAACCTGAAATTGGCACAATGTACTTTCTACTCAAACACAATTGAAGAAGCTAATTATAATGCCAAGGAAATCCTTCAAATTGTATCAGACTTTACTAATCTCAAAGGCTCTGCACCACCTTTGGAAATATTGTTTGAGGATAAAATCCTCCAAATCCTGGACAACCTGGCATTAACGTCAAACAATACTTCCATCAACAACGAGGTTCTACCAAATGCTGCAGTTTACCACCCTACAACCAATGAATTACGATGCTTTTTCTCTAAATGCAAATACGTCTCCCCAATGGGCTCTCCCTCTCTCCCCAAAAATCATGAGACTGGTAAGAAACAGCTTAGCCCGTATTTACCAGGAACGTTTTGCAACTTCCCTGAAACCCATTTGTTTAATACCAACCGATGCCCTCTCTCCTTTTTGAACCATTTCTGCCCCAGTGCTGGGACACTTTAGTAGTAGCTAAATGCTTTATAAAATACCTCATTCATTCATTCATTCAATTATAGCTACTATAGTACACCTGGGGCTCTCAACATATTTCCAAATGTTGGGGGCAGCAGGGGCAGACTGCTAAGGCCCCTGCAACCTCTGTCAGCTCCAGAGCCAGTGCACATCCTGAATGCAGCAGAAGCCGGCAAATAGTTTGTTTTTAAATGTGGGTGCATCTGTGCCCAACCCAGGCATGCACAACAAATCCATATGTTGGGTGCCATGGGATGGGGTCAAGCCCCACAGCCATTGCTGGCTCCTCAGCCAGTACCCAAACCAGGTGCTAGGGAGAGCTGGCAATTTTTATTAAAAAAATTATATATATCTTTTTATTAACAAAAGCTCAAGAGACCACATCATACAGCGACAATGTAATGAGTACTTTAAGTGCCCAGTACAGAGAATCATAATCAATACTTTCTCGGGTTAAGCAAGCCCCCATTACCCTTCTTCATAGTACTATTCTGCCCCCCACAGCCATCTATACCTTCTCCAAGGCATCTACACATTTTCCCATTTCTTAGCAAACCCCCTACTCTTATATACTGTTTCGTCTGCCCTGTGGCACCACTCAAGATCACGTTTCCATTCCTCCACCTGTGGGGGTGCCGACGCCCCCCAATTCCTGGTGATGTTACGCTTTGCCGCCCCCGCTGACAGTGCCAGCCATATACCCACATACCTGGACCAATCTGCCTCCCCCTGATCATTAGGAGAAGCAATTTTGGATCAAGGGGGGCAGGCACTCCCTCCACCTTCGACATAACTTCCGGGACCTTCCGCCAGAATATGGAAATCTCGGGACACTCCCACAAGATGTGTATGAAGCTACCCTCCTCCCTGCACCCCTAGATGCACAGTGCCGACAGCGCACAACCCCAGGAAAATAGGTTGGGTGCGAGGATAGTAGGTGCGATGCAGGATCTTGAGCTGTACAAGCCTAAATCTAACGCACATAGCCACTTCTCTAGGACTCTGGGGCGCCTCCTGCCAGTCCTCGTCATCCAGAGCCCCCATATCCCCAGCCCAAGCTTCCCTAAGGAAGACCAAGGGATCTGGGAGGTTGTTAATCAGTTTACGGTAGATCGTAGAGGTTGGTTTCCCCTGTATGGGGTCCAGCAGTAGCCGAGCCTCCAAAGGGGAATATTCCGAAATGGAGACCCCTTGCTGGATGTGAGTGTGCAGGGCATGTTGTGCTCTTTCTGTGGCATCCCCATTACACATGTTGCCCAAGTATTCAATGCCTATTAGGCGCCAGCCCTTGATTACCGTCAACGCGCAGCCACCTCTCTGAGGGGATCTCCCGCCCAAAGCAGGGTTCTGTCCATCAGTCTCCCGCAGTAGGTGCTCGGATGGCCATCTAGAACACCCACAACACGGCTACTTGGTAGGGGCCGCAGAGGGAGCTGAAAGGCCCCCATGGCCCATGCCAGCTCCTCAGCAAGCATCATTCATGGGTGCTGGCAGGAGCTGGCTTCTTTCCTCTGCGTCTACCCGGGTGAGAGCATCTTATATCTCTGCTCCAACCCGGACATAAGCAAAGTTGTGCTCCCTGCCTGGGACAGTGCGGACAGAGAGTTAAGTTTCCATCCCCTGCCTGCACTCTCCAGGGCAGAGAATACAGCATGTCCCAGGGCATGTGGCCTCCGGGATAGTGCACCACTCATTGGGCTCCAGGGTATATGGTCTTCAAAATTGCATGGGGATGGGTGTCGGATGCCCCTCCCTAAAATGTAAAACCCAGCTCCGTGGGATTGGGTCCCCAAGCCTTTAAGAGGCTGAGAGAGGTGGGCCGCATGCCTCCTCCCCAAGAAAAAGAATCATCAGCCCTGGGTGCTCTAAGAGGCTCAGAAAGTGGGGATGCACACCCTTCCCGCTTATATTAAAATTGGCCCTGAACAATGTGGTTCCCTGGCATCCATAAGGCTCAAGGAGAGGGGCCACCCACGTCCCCCCTATCAATAAATTGCAGCAACCCTCCAGGCCCTGCCAACCCAGGGGGACTTTTTAAAGGGTGGACGGTCCCATTTAAAAAACATTTTTGGCCCAGCGGTGTTCTCTATCTGATCCCCCCACCCGCCCCAACCTCTCCCACCACCATGTCTAGGGAGGTAGGACATCTCTACCCTGTCCCCCTATTTTTCTTTTACATTTTGTCAGAACAAGGGACGATAGTTCTGTCAGTTCCGCAGATCCTCCACCACAGGAAATATACACATATAGTGCACAATATAGTATAAAAGAGGGGAGAAAGGAAGGAAGGAAGGAAGGAAGGAAAGAAAGAAAGAAAGAGAGAGAGAAAGAAAGAAAGAAAGAAAGAAAGAAAGAAAGAAAGAAAGAAAGAAAGGAAGAAAGAAAGAAGGAAAGAAAGAAAGAAAGAAAGTAAGAAAGAAAGAAAGAAAGAAAGAAAGAAAGAAAGAAAGAAAGAAAGAAAGAAAGAAAGAAAGAAAGAAAGAAAGAAAGAAAGAAAGAAAGAGAGAAAGAAAGAAAGAATGAAAGAATGAAAGAATGAATACTGGTTGAAGTAGCCACAGAAGAGGTTTTCTCACTTCCCTGGCTAAACCTTTGGGGTGAACAGACAGGCTCTGCACCAGGAGAGAAGGTTTCACCACCTTGGATTTGGGCAAAGAAGGGCATTGTGGGATTTTTTGCAGAGGGGCCAACAGGAACTGCTGCAAAGGTGAGTTGGATTACCCATGGGAACCTTTTTTGTATTGATTAAGGAGGGAACATGAGTCACCACAATCACAGGCTAATGCCAGGCATAAATGTATCTCACCTGGGCACACTCTTCAGAAGACTACTGAATATGTGAAAGACAGAAGAAAAGCTGCTCCTGCTGTTAAGGCATGTGAGAAGACCTGAAAGGCTGGCGCTGCACCTACTTGTACCCGGTAAAAGAATTGGAATCCAAGGGTCAGTTGGCTGACCTCCTTTCAAGCTACAGGCACACAACAAGCTTCAAGAAGCCCCTTTTCCCGAAGAGCCCATCCAAACAGTTCAAAATGGATATTCCCTGCTGATGACTTCTGCTGAAGTGAGTCTTGACCCCCCGGTACTGTTCCTGAGGTCCTAAGACCCTATGCTGTTGCAAAGTGTAATCCTCCTAACATCCTGAAAACTTGGGACTTAGAAATCTTTTGGCACCAAAGAATTCCAGACATCCAGGACTAAGTCAAAGATTCAAGTTTCTTCTGCTCAGAGATTTTCGCTGCAACAAATCTGTTTCCTTGGGACTGTATAGAGAGGGTATCTAGCCTTGTGGAGCCCTGTTTGGCTACAGCTTGCATGTTTGACACTCTGAAGGAATCAGAGTGTCAAAAAGTAAGAACAAATAAATCCCCACTCGGGCAAAGGCTCCAAAAGTATCTGTCTGGCAAGGGACCTTCTTGGGTGTGTATTTTGAATTTCTCCACTCTGAGCTTTCCCCCAAAAGTCTGCAGTTTCCCCAGGACCTTGTCCGATGGCTATCCAGCTTTATGGAGCCCTTCTTGGACATGACTTGCTGGTTTGCCTCGCTAAGGAATTTTGACTTGCATTTCAGAGACTAAGTCAAAGGGGAAAACTTCCAACTAGATCAAACCTGGTTTCTGTATCGGACTTGCACTCCATCATGGGCAGTCTTAAACCGCAACTAGACGCTGTCCAAGTGCAACAAGATGACTGGAGCTGGTGCTTAATGCTTTGATGCTATACAAATTTAAAATATTAAAAAGTCATACCTCTGGTTCCTTTTATTGAGTTGTTGTCATTTAGGTGTCATTTTGTTCACTAAATTATAGTCTTTTTTTATAAATTGCAGTGAGATTTTTATTGTGTTGTGTGTTCGACTTTGTAACTGTTTTGCTGCATCTAAACACTTTATAAATGTTGTTAAGTTATGCTTGCCTGCTCTGTGCCATAGCTACCAGAGGTGGGAGCTCAATTTTAAATTACTGAAACCTTATCTGAACTTAGCAAAAAAAAAGTGGGGACTTATTAGTTAGTTAGTTAAAAAGTACTTGGTAGAGCGCACTGTGACCAAGCGGCTTCCTGGCGCTAGAGTAGAGGACTGAGGAGCATAGAAGTCTGCCGATAAGAGAATCAGTAGGAGTACGCTTGGGAAAACAGGAAGGTCTTAAGGGCCTTGCGGAAGTGTAAGTAGTCTGGAGTAGATCTAATGGACAGTGGAAGACTGTTCCAAAAGCAGGGGGCTAATACAGAGAATCTAGTCCCGCCGGTCTTAGATCTGCGGAAGCGAGGGACAGTGAGAAGAGCCTGACAGGAGGAGCGGAGGGCACGACTGGGAGTGTAGGAGTTAATGAGAGAGTTAATGAAAGCCGGAGCAGTGCGGGCACGGGCCATGAAAGCCAGACATCCCAGCTTGAAAAGGGATCTCTGGCAAATGGGGAGCCAGTGAAGGGACTTCAGGACAGGGGTGATGTTGTGGGACTTGGGAAGGTGATAAATAAGTCGGGCGGCCTGATTCTGAATAGACTGAAGACGGCGTAGTTTGTAGGCCGGAATGCCCGCATAGAGTCTATTCCCGTAATCGAAACGGGAGAGAATCATTGCCAAAATAATAAGTTTGGGAGCATCGGGGGGAAAAAAACGGGACACTTTCCGAATAATCCGGAGGGAAAGAAAATAAGAGGAAACAACTGAGCTAATCTGGGCATGCATGGAGAGGTCCCGACTGACTTTAATGCCCAGGGTCTTTGCAGAGGCCGCCAATACTGGCGAGGGGCCGAAGGTGGGAGGCCAAAAGGCGGCAGACCAAGGGGAAATGGTGGGGCCAGTCAGGACTAACTCCGTCTTGTCCAGATTAAGTTTAAGTTGGTTGGTGTTCATCCACTCGGAGATGAAAACTAGGGTAGAGTGGAATTTAGGCAGGGAGTCCAAGGGAGAGGAAAGATCAAAGACCAACTGGAGGTCATCCGCATAATTATATACGGAGACCCCCATGTGAAGAAGAGAAAGAATAAGGGGATAAATGTAAAGATTAAAAAGAAGAGGGGATAGGGAGGAACCTTGGGGGACCCCGCATGAAACCAAGCGGGTGGGGGCAGAGAAGCCAGAGAGATGGACCGCCTGAGTCCGTTCTTTAAGAAAGGAGGCGAGCCAAGAGAGGACAGTGCCCCGAACGCCCGCTGCGCTGACACGGCCAAGAAGGATGGAGTGATCGACCGTGTCAAACGCAGCGGACAAGTCAAGGAGCACCAAGGCTTGGGGAAGGTTGGAACCGGCTTTACTCTTTAGCTCATCTAGGACGGACAGGACCACTGACTCAGTAGAGTGGGCCAGGCGGAATCCCGCTTGGTGGGAGGCCAAATGATGGTTGTCCTCAATGAAAGTGGAGAGACAAGAAGTGATGTGACTCTCCAAGATCTTCCCTAGGTATGGAAGAAGCGAAATGGGTTGAAAGTTAGACGGAAGGGAGGGTTCTAACCCAGGTTTCTTTAAAATGGGGAAAACTATGGCCGATTTGAAAAATTTCGGGACTAGGCCTGAAGAAATAGAGGCATTGAGGAGGGAGAGGGGCGGGTCAAGGCAGTGAATGAAGAGCTCTCTCAGAATGCGAGCTGGAACGCAGTCAGCTGGAGAGCCTGACTTCACTTTCTGGAGTAGAGCAAGAAAGGAATCCAAAGAGATAGGGGAGAACTGGTCAAGAAAGGAAGAGGGCGGAGAAAAGACAGGGGAAGAGATGGCGAAGAAGCTGAAGGGATGTTAGATTTGATCTTCGCAATCTTCTCTATAAAGAAGTCATTCAGGGATGAACAGAGAGCTTGGGACGGGATGAGATTAGGGTTGGCCCTGTCAGAAGCAACTAAATTGCGAACTATAGAGAAAATCTCTTTGGGCTTATTGGCGGATGATGTGATTTTATCAGAAAATTAGATGGTTTTGGCTGAAAGAATAGCCTTCTTGTAGTTAGCTAAGAGAGACTTGTATGTAGCTCGCAAGAGAGAACAGTAGTTAGGCCTCCAGAGGCGTTCGGAACGCCTAAGGTCCAATTTAAGAGTTTTCAGCTTGTCCGTAAACCACTTTTGGGCATCATGGGGGCGACAGGCCTTGACTTTTCTGAGAGGGGCAACCAGGTCACAAGAAGAGGACAGCCAATGATTCACGGCGTCAACTTGAAGATCAAGGGGGAGGTTAGAGAGATCAGGAGGAGAGGAGGTGAGGGAAGCACGGAGAGAATTAAAATCCACCCGGTTCCAATTACGAGCAGAAATATTCTTGGGTAGGAGGAGTTTCTCTGGTACGCCGAGCTCAATGGAGAAGGAGATCAGAGAATGATCGGACCATGTGCATGGGAGAATGGTAGGAGAAAGAATAGTGCGGCTGGCTGACCATATTTGATCTAAAATATGACCATGAACGTGGGTAGGGGAGTGAACATGAGGAAGGAAGTTAAGGCACTGAAGAGTGGCCGAGAAATCCTTAGAGAACTGCTCTTCTCTGGGGAGGGAGTCGGCTGAGAACCAAGTCTCTGTAAGGAACAGAAAATCAGGGGCTTCAGTGTCCAGTAGATTGAAAGGCTCAAGCTGATGCCTGCCTGCTGATCGAGTGTTTAGAAGGTAGGCAGTAGCCACAGTGGGTGGAGGAGGGGGAAGTGGGGCAGGGGGAGAAGGAGCGTATAGCAAGGGGGCAAGAGAAGCAGAACCAGGCGAAGGGGGCGAAGGGGCAGAGATGCCCAGAGCGGCTATACGCTGAAGCAGGGGAGGGGCGATGGACTGGATCGAATTAAAGGACAGCAGTTGAGCTGGGGTGTAGACAGGAGCAGGACAGGGTGCGTGGCCCCTGGTCCCGGCCGGTCGCGGACAGACGCAGACGGGCTTGCCTTAGGTGCGCCTTCGGCCGGCTGACGGCGCGCCTGCTTCGCTCGTCCGCCGCGCGGTCGGGAAATGTACATTATATATCGAAAAGGGAGCCGGGGCGTGGCCTGACGGAAGTGGGCGTGGCCTGTAGGATCAGGGAAATGGCGTCAAGAATGTAGCCCGCGGCAGCGAGAATATCGGCTGCACGGGGATGCCCAGAGCGAGGTGAACAAGAGTGAGTGCCCGGGGGGGTGGAGTTAAAAGTAAAACACAGTATCACAACAAGTTTTTAAAAATAATTGCAAGCGTTCTCCCGGCTGCGCCTCAGGAGATAGAATGTCCACTGACTCGCGCTAGTAGTCAGCGTGCTTTAAATACCATCAGCGGGGGGTGTGGCCTGGCGACAGTGGGCGTGGCCTGTGGGATCAGGGAAATGGCATCAAGAATGTAGCCCACGGCAGCGAGAATATCGGCTGCGCGGGGATGCCCAGAGCGAGGTGAACAAGAGTGAGTGCCCAGGGGGGGAGTTAAAAGTAAAACACAGTATCACAACAAGTTTTTAAAAATAATTGCAAGCGTTCTCCCGGCTGCGCCTCAGGAGATAGAATGTCCACTAACTAAGAAACCACTTTCTTATATTTGTGAACAACTTCTGTAACCTGATGCAAGAAAATTCCATGTGCATCTCAAAGTCAATATTATCAGAATAAACGTGTTCATTAGTCCACTGTGAGTGGCATCTGATTTACCTTTCTTGAACACCTGGTAGGGTACTCATCATAACTAGTACAAGGTAAAATAAGGAGTATAATTGTCTTCACTAATCAGACACAGTTTCATCTATTGCCTGTACCGTGCATGCATAACCTGCACTGCTACTGCTTGTGCTGGGCTTCTGTCATAGTGAAACCTAAGTAAATCATCTCAGTAAGCAACATTTTATTTATGGTTGGCCCTGCAAGTGCTTGCTTACTACTATGCATGCAAAAATTGAGCACAACCCTCCCAATCCCCTGAAGCATACAAAAAGCAATACCCAAAAACAGAGACATCGTTGTGGGCAGAAAGTACGGAGCATCCCTACCTGGGGACCTGTGTTGGGGAGACCAGCTGCTGCTGGACAGACCACTGAGGCGGACGCTCTCCCTCCCGCTGCCGCTGCTGGTGGCGCTTGCAGCGCTCGACAAACAGAGTGCAGAACTACGCTTCCCAGGATTCCCGGCAGCGTTACCGCCCCCACCCACTACCACTTCCGCGCCTGGAGGTGCTAAATATGAACGGCTCCCTTGGTGGAGCGGGAGACATCGTTGTGGGCAGAAAGTACGGAGCATCCCCACCTGGGGACATGTGTTGGGGAGACCAGCTGCTGCTTGACAGACCACTGAGGCGGACGCTCTCCCTCCCGCTGCCGCTGCTGGTGGCGCTTGCAGCGCTCGACAAACGAAGTGCAGAACTACGCTTCCCAGGATTCCCGACAGCGTTACCGCCCCCACCCACTACCACTTCCGCACCTGGAGGCGCTAAATACGAACGGCTCCCTCGGTGGAGCGGGAGACATCATTGTGGGCAGAAAGTACGGAGCATGCCTACCTGGGGACCTGTGTTGGGGAGACCAGCTGCTGCTGGACAGACCACTGATGCAGACGCTCTCCCTCCCGCTGCTGCTGCTGGTGGCGCTTGCAGCGCTCGACAAACGGAGTGCAGAACTACGCTTCCCAGGATTCCCGGCAGCGTTACCGCCCCCACCCACTACCACTTCCGCGCCTGGAGGCGCTAAATACGAACGACTCCCTCCGCGTCGCGGGACGCGCGCGGGCGGCGCCGGGCTAAGCCCGGGCAAAGGGCGGGCCATCTGTGGCCGTCAGGGGCCAGAGGAGGCCGGGCTGGGCCATCTCCCTTTCGCCCATTCGCCACATCAAATGCCTATAACTATGCAGGATCAGGACTAAGGTACTGTGTTATTACTTTTGGAGGCTTCAACATCTAACAGTTCACTGCAGCTCTTTCTGTTGCCATTTATATTTTGCCCAGAGTGTGGTCCACGATGGGCAAAAGGAAACTGTTGGACGCTAATGGGGGCGTTGTTAGTAATACTGGTGGGGCGGCTAAAAGGAGGAAGGCTAGGAAGATTTGTAAGAAATCCACTCCTACCGCCGCCCTGGATCGTATAGAGTCACTGGTCGATGACTGCACAACTCTCCTTGTCTCAGACCCAAATGTCACGCCCCCATCCCCCCTGTCCTCAAGCAAAATTCGATCTGCTTCTGTCATCATCCCCCAAATGTTTAGTAAAAAGTCCACCCCCAACCAACTGTCTGAAAGGGATTTTTGGCAGAGTAACACAGATAATTCCATGCTAAATATAGAGGATCAAGGCCTTCCTGTTGCTGCCGTCAACTTAGCACCTCTCGACTCAATTGCTTTTGTTTGTAACAATCGATTTGAGGTATTGGCCGATAATGATGATAATATTGACATTATTGATGTTTCTGCAACACCCGATTTATGTATTGATCCAGGCATTAGAAATCGGGTTGAGCCAGAAGGAGTCGGGACGCACCAAGATCAGTTAGGAGGGGCAGCACTAGATGCAGGGCAAATAACGGAAACCATCAAGGCAAGAAATCAGTGATTTAAAGAAATTGGTATTGGAGTTGCTGTTAATTGTTCAAAAGCCGACCACGCAACTATCACATTCTCCACCTGATATTTCTTGTCCCCAAATTCCTTTTATTCCAACTCAACCACACAATGGTACCTGTACTGCCATCCCGATCCCATTGCCAACCCTACCTTTACAAGATAGGATACAGCCAAACTCAATGACTAGAGCTGGGAATATCCCTGATAACACCATTAAAAAGTCCCGTGTAACTCCAAACTCTTATACCATCATTAGGCAGCCTAACTCTTTCCATAGAACCCCTGTCCTCCCTTCACTTCTTCCATCTCAGAAAGCCCAAACTCTTTCGACTACCACCAAGCCCACAGTTTATATGGTTGGTGTCCCTAAGGTCGTTGGGTATGAGGACGAAGAATCCCTAAAAAACAAGGTTACTCACTGGATCCGCTATGTTAGAGGTTGCCGATCTCATATTAGAGATGACCTAATAAGGGTCCAAAGACAAAGAACGAACGGCAACCCTACGGATACCATTGAGCTTACCCTAGCTAATAATTTTTTAGCTGATGGTCTTTTAGCTCTTGAATATAGATCATCTTCCCCGGATTCATCTTCTATCCAATTCAGACGTTTTCCCTTTACCATCCCTGACCCACCTAGGACGAGGGGTGGGCTATCCAACCTACAGTATGAGAATGAATCTACTTTGGAACTCATTGACTGACTAACACCTGCTGCAAACTTACCTTCTAATCCCTGCATATTGTCCTGTGTTGCCTCTAATACTGTTAGTGAATCGTCTCCTCCAACAGCCAACACCCATACTCCTAGCGAGAAAAAGGGGCAAGGTGGGATTGATCCTGTAGCTTCCAATTTACTTATTATGGGCTCTGATATTCCATTGCCTCATGTTCTAAAAACTGATGTCAAAATTATCTCATGGAATATTGCCGGTTTGAAAGCTAAGCTTACATTGCCGGACTGGAACAACCTTATTGCAACCCATGATATTTGTATTTTTCAAGAGACCTGGAGCTTGACACCATTATATAAATCTGGCTATACTTGTTATTGTGTTCCAGCAGTATCCAATGGCCGAGGGCGTCCCTCAGGAGGCCTCATGATATGGGTAAATATTGCTCTTGCCTGTAGAGTTTGCCACATACAAAGCGCTTCACCAGATGTGATGCGCCTAACAACTTTAACGTATATATTAGAGGCACTAAAGGCGGAACTAAGTCATCGATTGTTTCTACCTTGGAAGAGGAGCTTTTCTCCTGTCCCTCAAACTCATTTATTCTGGTGGCCGGAGATATGAATTGCACCTATGAGCCACTTGCCTCTGAAGATATACTAGAGGTTGAAGAGGAAGATGCCAGGTGGGGCATACCTCCTCTGGTGGTTCCTCCAGTTAAGAAGTGGACGCAGGTGGCAATTCAATTGAACGCTCTAACATTGGAATTTGGGTTGAGAGCCGCTAATGGTCGGCTCCCCTCTGATCCCCATGGTGCATCCACCTTCAACAGAATTTCCAGCCCATCTCGTATCGATTATATTTTGATCGATCGCAGACTATGGCGATACGCAGTGGATTTGGTCATAGCCCCTACCACCGACAGTGACCATAATGCCCTGTGTTTGATACTGAAGAGACCATGGTCTTCAGTTCTACCAAGTTCTGACCCTTGCCCTATTATGACTACCAAAGAAGTAACCCCCTCGAACTGTAAAAGATACCTCAAATGGCCGACAATCTCTTCAGATGAGCAAAAACTTATATCAATAAAAGAGATTTTGCTGACAAAAACTGCCGAACTTAAGAGAGCTTTTGAGGAATCTGATGGGAGTTTAAGGGCTGGGACCATCCACACAGCCACAGCTGATTTGATAGGGTCAATCTTCATGATATCCTCTCTCACTGGTAAACCCAATAGGCGCAAAGCGCCTGGTTCTTGGTATAATTCTGAATGCAGGATTAGAAAGAAAAAGCTTGTAACCGCTGTCAAAAACAGGGATTGTTGCCAAGTTCAAACTGCCAGATCAGACTATAGAAAAGCTGTGGCTAAAGCCAAGTGTGCCTGGGAGGAAACCCACTGGTTGGCCCTGAAAGCTGCTAGCTTAGCCAGAGATGGGACTGCATTCTGGAATCTCTGCAGATACTCAAAAGATTCCGACCCTGACATAATTTTAAATCATATTACAAACCAGGAATGGTTTGCCCATTTTTCAAACCTTTATTCTGGTGAGGACACTCAAAGCTCTAGGGTTTCTTCTTATACCGCTTTGGTAGACCCTACTCCCGAGAGTTATGATCCTTTTATGGAGGAGGAAGTCATGACTGCTATTAACAAAATAGTTCCAGCCAAGGTCAGGCCCCGACGGCCTTCCCGGTGACCTGTTCCGTTCTGACTCCAAACATTGGGCAGCATATTTTACCATCCTGCTCAATGCATTTCTCAAGGGATCGCCCATCTCCGAGTCATGGAAAGGAGCAGAGGTAATCCCAATATTTAAAAAGGGTTCTAGAGAGGACCCTGCCAACTACCGACCAATAAGTCTTATTGACGTTAGCCAGAAGGTGGTTGGCAGGGTCCTGTTGGAGCGTATCCTATTGTGGGCCAATGAGAACAACATCTTGTCCCACTACCAAGCTGGGTTTAGACCAAACACGGGCACGATCGACCAGGTCTTTAGGCTGCTATTGTTATATTGGAAGGTGGTCTTGATCGGCAGGGGCAGTCTTCATTTGGCCTTTATAGATCTGAAGACTGCCTTTGACCTGGTCCCTCGCGATCGCCTTTGGTTAGTCTTGCAGGATATGGGTGTCCCTCCCCCCGTCCTCGACCTTCTGTTCCGTCTCCATGAGGGCAACTATGCACAGGTGAGGTGGGGAACCCAGGCCCAGAAAACAGAAAAGATCTCAGTTAACAGAGGAGTCCGCCAGGGCTGTGTACTGGCACCCACCCTCTTTTCCTTATTTGTGAATGGAGTGGTGAAGTTTTTGCAAGATATTCCAGCTGATGCCCCTGCCCTGGCGGGCGAAAGAGTCCCCACCCTCCTCTTCGCAGATGATACCCTTTTAATTTCTAAAACACCAGCAGGACTACAAAAGCTTTTGGATAGATTCCACTTGTTCTGCACATTGAGAGGTTTGACCATTAACACACTAAAGACCAAGCTTCTTTCTTTTAAATCGCGTAGATCATCAAGCGTCGCCATCACGTTTGATGGAGCCCCTTTGGAATACGTAAAATTATTTGATTATCTCGTAATTAGAATTTCCAACAGCTTAAGCTGGAGACCCCACATTCATAAGATGCTGCTAAACCACAAAAGAGCCACGGGGGCCATTGCTAAAGAACATCGCTCCTCACAGAGCAAGCCAATCGCTCCCGCGTTAGTGATCTATCAGGCCAAAGCAGTTGGTTCGGCGCTGTATGGAGCCGAACTTTGGGGATATGATAACCTTGACGAAATTTCTAGGTCCGAGGAACAAATTTTTGAGAGAATTGGTTTCTCTTCCAAGGGGAACTCCACTCAAACCACTCTTTAGCGACCTGGGCAGGCGCTCGATTAGGGACATGGCGAGGCTACGCCCTTTGCTATTCTGGGCTCGCCTTTGGCGCACTCCGGAGCTAGCTAAATACACCGAGGGCCTAAAAGAAATAATGAACTCTCTGGGCTCACACAGAGTAAGCTGGCTCTGTAACATCAATAAGTCTCTTAATCTGCTAGGTTTTAAAGAAGCCTGGGAGTACGGGGCACCCCTGAGTAAGGTAGACCTCAAAAGAGCCTACTGGGCATGGATTGATTGTCAGGACCTTAGTAATTCCAACACGGGCAGGCTAACCGAAGCTTTTTATATTCATAAACAAGTCGTTAGCTTCGAGCCCTACCTTAATTTTGTGCAGAAACCAAGGGATAGGTCATTGTACCTTCAATTTAGATTAGAGACACTTCCAACTCGAGAGTTTACTAGCAAATGGAAGCCTCCTCACCAGACCCCGGACACTTGCCTGAATTGCGTGGGGAAGGTTGAAAGCACGGCACACATTTTGTTTGAATGCCCAGCGTACAAAAATCCAAGAAGTAAATGGCTAGGCCCTGCTTGCCGCTTGTTGGGCACATCAAACTACCATGTGGCACTACGAATATTACGATCAGATACCAGCCTAGTGCTGGTTTGTGCCGTGGCTAAATTTCGGGGGTGTTCATGGATCATCAGCAGTAAACTCTTTTGTCCCACCACATGATCCTGTTTAATGTTTTTTAATCCTGATTTTATTATATGAGAAATGATTTTGATTATATTTTAATTCTTAACTATTGCAAGTCTCTAACATTGTAACCTTTTTAGGTAGCCGTAAAGTAATTAGATGGATAGTCCATCTCCAGTCACTGACATCTGTTTTAAATGTCGCTTTTTCGATAAATTGTATCTTTTATGTCTGTATGTTAATGCTTTTATGATACAATTTTTATCGAAATAAAGCTTTTTGACTTGACTTGATACCCAAAAACAACATGCTTACTCCGCAGCAGCTCATGATCATTTGCACCTCTTAGTTGCCATACTTTTATATTTCTGTTACATTTCGGTTTCATCATCTTGCCAACCTTAACCTGAAGGAATGAATGAAGGACTAAAACTGCTTTAAACGGGAAATCTGTACTGGGCATGCGTCAACTACATCTACGTAGGATGACGAGCTATCAGTTGGAGGGAAATTCTTGCGCATGAGCAGAAGGCACTTAAATGGAGTCTTGAAGACTCGCGTGCATGGCATCTGCTTAAGCTGAAACGAAAACAAGCTATTCCACTAGCACTAATGCTGGAAAAGTATTAATAAGCAAAAGGGAATAGAGGAGAGGTGGGTGGTATATAGTGCGACCACTTTATTTGTGAAATAAATATTTGTCTTTCTGACTTTATCACTAGTGCGCATTTGGGCCGCTCATGTATAACTGAATAAAGCTGAGTAATAAGAAGACTGCGCATGTCCACTGAAAGTTAACCCGGAATGATGACTTGGATGTTGAACGGAAGCCAAGGACACAAGTGATTTACTCTGGGAATGGATGGTGAAAAGTTCAACGATGTGGACTTGCCGCGCTGGGATTGGACGAGCCGCGCTGGGATTGGTTGAAACAGCGGGCGTGAGACAGAAGCAGATTGTAAAGGAGGGGTCAGTATTAAGGAGTAGATAGTGATGTAGCAGAAAGACCGCGCTGGCATTGGTCAGACTGCGAGTGTGAGCCTGAACCTGAGCCTAATTGGTTGATAGATAGAAGCCACGCTAGGATTGGTGAAAAACGAATTGTATGTTGAGTCCTGATTTGACTGTGGGTGTGAGTCGTGCTGACATAGGACACGACGTAGGTAATAGAGCTAGAAGATGTATGGAAGACTCTTTCGTATATCGTCCGTCTGTAATGTTTGGAAGATGAAAAAAAATGAAATTAATGAAGAAACTTAAAAATGTCATTTAGGAAAGACAAGTCTGTGTTGACTAGAGAGGGAATTCCTATTCCACCACTAAAAATGCCTGCTTCATTTATGATGATGGAAAAAGGATATCACACGTGTGTATGGTTGGACAATTGGGTGGAATATACAAAAGGTGAAGGTGTTTTGGCTTTTCCGGATCATAGTACTTTTAATTTAAAGATACTTCAGAATTTGAGATATAGAATGAATATGTTAGAACCAAATCCTAGAATAACTCAGTATGAAGCTTTGGAAGAATGGGAGATTGAGGCATTTGATAGTGGAAAATTCAGAAGTGGTCGGAGATTTTGATGAATTTTGCCTAGACATCCGTATGAGTCAAGTAGAGATCAAATGAAGCATTGGAGAAGATCTGTAGTATCAGAGGGTTTATATCCAGTGTTAATGGCTCAAGAACAAGTGTAAGGAGAAAACAAAACACATGAATGTGACAGGATATGGTGAATCAGATGACGAATTGTTGGAGGAAATTCTAACAAAAAATCCTCCACCGTATCAAGAAGGACCCAGTAGAGTCACTCTTAGTGCACTGGTAATTGGAACACCCTTAATTCCCCAAATTTTACATGATACATCATTTCATAGGGTGCTTCAAGATAATGAGAGAGCCTAAAACGGAAAAAATAGTACAGAAAATAATTCAATTGAATTTAAAAAATGAAGCTTTGACAGTACCAGTGACTATAGGTCCTAATATTCCATTATATGGAGTTAAAATAAGTTGCCCGAAACCTCAAGCTGTAACAATTCCTTTGAGTAATCCCAGAAAAGAGGTAGTAATATCTGATGATCAGGCTAGCGAGTGTGATTCAGTCATTTCATTAATGAACCTCCCAATAAGGAAACTTTTAACTGAAACTCCGAAAAGGGTCACACCCGGAAATTTGAAAGAAAGAGGGTCTAAGGTACTTTTTGGAACTAAAAGCTTAATAGCGGTCACTCCAGAAGATTTGGAAAGATGGGCAGAGAGAATAGAAAAATGAAGCTCAACACCAAAGATCTTAGATATTTACAGTTTGAAAGTGGAGTTCGAAGAGATGATAGTTGGAAAGGTGGGAATAGAAAGGTTGAACCTTTACAATGAAGAGGACTTATTGTTTATATGTAGGAGTATAACCCGAAATGCAAAATTGTTTCATGAGAGATTGACAGAGGTTGCTTCAGATATTGTCGTGGATATAGGGAGATTAAAATTATTATAGAAACCATATAGAGTGGAGTTTACTGATAAGGATTTGGAGAATATGCATATGTCTGGTAAAAGACTACAGATAAAAGAGTTAATGAACATTTTGCAGAAGTGGGGAGACATTAACAAGTGGAGGACTAGGTGGACAAGAAAGAAAGAGGAAGCACAAGCAAAGGAAGCATCATCTGCATTCTTACTAAAAGAATCAGAAAAAGCAAAGAGAGTGTGTCCCATGAGAGAGGTTCCTGGTGGTGGATATGTTCATGTTCCGTGGAGCAGACATGATGTTTTGTCATTTACAAACAATTTCCCTAGGTTAAGAGAGAAACCTGTTGCATGGTACAAACAGGTTGAAAGATTTGTGAAAGTTTCGAAGGTTCTGTTGAAGGATCTGGATGGTCTGTTTGATATTGTGGTACCTGCTGACTTATGGACAGAGTGTAAGATCACAGTTGATTGGCCAAGTGAGGAGTATGCTAGGGACTTGAAAACAGGAGCACCCTCAGAGGAGGTGATGAAGAAATATCACCAAGTAATTACTTTCTGAAAGGGAAAATCCCTCCTAAAGAAACGGATTGGGTAAAGATAGATAGAACAACTCAAGAGCCAAATGAGTCTGTACATGCATATTATGAGCGTTTAATACAAGTGTTTAAGCAGTATAGTGGTTTCGAGAACATTGGTGAAAAGTATATGGGACATTTTGTGTATCGGTTTGTGTATGGTCTGAAACCAGAGATTAGTCAGATGATTCAGCAGCACATGTTGTGCTGGCAGAGTGAGACGATCGACGAGATCTTGAAATATGCCAAGTATTGTGGAGATGACATTGAGGCAAGGCGAAGAATGCTAAAAGAGAAAAGGATAAGGGCACAAGTGAAATTGGCAGAACAGCAGGAAAATAAATTAAATTACAAGAGGCAGATAAAAGACTGAGTTACTCTGAAGGTATAATGCTAAAGTACTTGGTCTCAAGTTATGTGATATCCGGACTCTTGGTGGGTTTGTTGTTTCAAAAGGCCTTGTAGGTGATGCAGCTGGTATTGCCAGGGTGCTGTCTAGAAGGCTATTGACCAGAGCGTTGCCTACATAGATGTGAGAAAGGAACAGCGTCTGTAAAGTTGTTCTGAAATCAGTTTTTAGAATAATGGCTTTCATTTTCTTCATGCGGTCCTGTTTTTTTCAAAATCAGAGTTCTACATCGAGAGTGAATCCACGTGATCTAAGATGGCGGAAGCAAGACAGAGACCATTTACGCCCAAGTCAGAGAGTTGGTGTTACAGGTGCATTGTCCCATGCACGTCTCCTTCCCTGTCCACCTTGATTTGAACACATATCAGCAGAAACAGAGTAAATGGTAATATAACACTGGTATCTTGTAGAAGGCATCCTGTTAATGTATGGATTTCTTCCACTTCAAATCATGGAATACCATCCTGTTCATATATGTGTTTACTGTAAATTATGTTCATGTATTATGTCATGTTCTTAAACTGTGGCTCTATTAGGCCATAAGTAATAGAATAATGTGTAGTTATTCTGTGCAAACCTTGGGCCTGAAAGACAGTTGGGCCACACCCAGGACCACACCCAGTAATCCCTGGGCCTGAAAGACAGTTGAAAGCCACACCCAGTTTGCCACAAACCCTGGGCCTGAAAGACAGTTGGACCACACCCAGGACCACACGCAGCACCTGCTTAGGAGCCTATTTAAACCACTCCTCTTCACTATTCAGTGATTGGCCTCATTGCTTCAACACACTTACCTGGCTCCAGCTTTTCCGATCATCATCTCCTGCTTGACAGCCTTGCATCAGCAATTTCCTGGCTTCCTGATTCCGGGCTGAGTCTCCGGTCCGACATCTTCTTCCGTGTCGTGTTCCCTGAAAAGAAGCGCACAGAGAAAACATGCTTTAAGGTATTTTTTGGAAGACAACTATCCCACGGTGAGCCTACTTACATTAGAATTTGGAACATTGTTTTTAGAACTTGGAACATTGCTCTTTGAACTGCACAAATTATCCGAACTATATTTCTTGGACAGAAGGAAAACACTTCATCTCAAGTGTTATGGCGAGTTTTCCCGTAGTACCCAGAAACTATTGACATTTATAAAACAAAGAAGATTGTGCCTTTTTAAAAGTGTGAAAATAGTTATCGCAAAGCAAGGTTAGCCTTAAGAAACACAACAGCACAGATGTGGTTTTGACTACTATTATTTTGTATGCAGTATTTTGTTCCTTTATGGCAGAAGGTTGTTTTGACAGCATTTGAACTTCTGTGCACTCAAGGCATCTGATCCTAAGCTGGGCATATAAGGATTCAGGTACCTATGCTGATGAACATAACTAAATACTATCATGATTGTTAAACTTATTTGACAGTATATTAATGATTGTATTGTTTATTGCAGATTGCATAAATCGACAAGTAGATTGTTAGATCAACCTAAAATTCTGTTGAAACCTACGTAGTCTGTAGGTAAGTATTATTGGAGACTTTTGGTTACAAGTTTATGAGAACTATAAGAAGCTACTGCCTCACAGATATACACATTGTTTATCTTCTGTGTTTTGTACTTAGGAGTCTAGTAGAAAACTCAAGCCACTATCCAGTTACATTCCTGTTTATTGTATCCTGTGAATACTCAAGCCCCCTGAAGCCCTGGTCCCCCTAAAAGAAGACCGCTGGAATCTTCTTGTTTTTCTTCTTTTGTCATCCCAACCCCTTTTCCCCCCTGAGACTACCAGACTGATCCTAAGTTATATCTTGGTATCACGCTGCTAGTTTCTAGAGGGATTGGGGACCTGTCCTCACATCGTCATCAAGTTGAAACAATCTGGAGCACAGGTGAGTGCCTCGTAACAGAAGGCCAAGCCCACCAATTGTTTCATCTTGATAACGATTCAGTATGGAAGTCCCAGATCAAACAGCACAGTTAGCAGACATCATTAGAAAATTGTTGTGAGTTGGGACATCTCACAAAAAGTGACGGACTGGCCTCACACACCACCTGGTGTCATGCTTCATCATCGGCCAGTCCTCGCCCTCCAAAACCTTCGTTTGATGGAGGGCGGGCATACACCTGGAGACAGGGATGCACTTCTAAGCTAAAGAGTGGGGGCCCATGGGGTGGAACGTGAGGTTAAAAATCATTATAGTTACCAGGATATTTTTAATGTGATCAATAACTATATGATACTAAAAACAAAGTGACGGCGGGTGGGGTATATAATGTCCCGCCACACCCGCGCAGTGGTAATTTCTTGCTACCTGTTGGTAAGAACGGAGCCCCCTTTTTGTAACTCTAGGTCCTGATGAATGCCCTGGACCCGCTCGGGCCAACTAGGCAGAAACATGTCGACCTTACACTAGACGGCTAGGGGACATTATGTACCCCACCCGCCATCACTTTGTTTTTAGTATCATATAGTTATTGATCACATTAAAAATATCCTGGTAACTATAATGATTTTTAACCTCACGTTCCACCCCATGGGCCCCCACTCTTTAGCTTAGAAGTGCATCCCTGTCTCCAGGTGTATGCCCGCCCTCCATCAAACGAAGGTTTTGGTGGGCGAGGACTGGCCGATGATGAAGCATGACACCAGGTGGTGTGTGAGGCCAGTCCGTCACTTTTTGTGAGATGTCCCAACTCACAACAGTTCTACAACTGTAGTAGGGTCACACCACTCTAGGAGCAGCTTCCTGTGGTCAATATTATTAATGGAGGCCGCTAGCTCCTAGTACCCCGCGCCTCCCTTTCCCCCCTGCACACCCTGTGGAGTTCCTCTAGTGATTGCTATCATTAGAAAATTACAAGAAGAAATGCAGCAAATAAAACAGGAAAATCATACACTGAGAGAGGAATTATTAAAGAGTAGAGCAAGCTTCACACAATGGAGAGAACCTGAAGAGACCGACCCTCGCCCATTCATAGCGCCAACTAGATTTGGTCAAAGTCCTGTAGCAGCAACAGGTTTTAGTCCTCAACGTCCTGATCAAAATATCCAGGTAACAGTGGTTACGCCAAGTCCAGTTCCCCTGGCTAACCCTGAGCGTTTTTTAGGTGATACTTCCCAGTTTGCTTCATTCATGAGTCAGTGTCAGTTGCATTTCTTATGTAAGCCGCAGGTTTTCCCGTCTGATACTGAGAAAATAGCATTCATTATTTCTTACCTAGGTGGTGTAGCCGCAAATTGGACATTACCCTTAATAGAAAATGATGATACCCTTTTACACAACTACACTCGGTTTAAAGATGCCATGTCCCGCCTCTTTGCACGTCATACGTACATTCAAGCTAGTGACAACGAACTTTTAAATCTGAGACAGGGTTCTAAGGACCTCATTACTTACATGACCACCTTTAATCGCCTCTTGTCTGAAACTCATTGGCCTGAAGAGAAACGTATTTCTCTTTTTTATAGAGGTTTAAGAGACGATCTAAAAGACTCTTTAGCCCATATTGTAAACTTACCTGATGATTACTCTGAATTCTTGGATTTGGTGGTAAAGCTAGATCACAGACTTGGAGAAAGAAAACACGACAACCCCGATTTGACACAAGAATCATTTCAATCAAGCCTGGGAAAAAAGATGTTGACGACAAATCAGAACCCATGCAAATAGGAGGTCTTAAAGGCCCATTGACTGCAGAAGAGAAAGATAGACGAAGAAAAGGAAATCTTTGTCTTTATTGTGGCAAAGCAGGGCACTTTGCTCAAGAGTGCCCAATAAAACCCCAAAAGAAAAAAGCGATAGCTAGTTCACTTCCAAATTCCATTGAGTCGGAAAACTAAATGTCTCAAAGGATGTAGAGATAGCTCCTTTGGGAAGTGATGATATCAAGATCTCTCAATATGCTACAAACACCATTAATCGTGTCCCTCGCCATATGACTATACGACTTACTGTTATTATTTCTGACCCACAAAGGTATAGTTTGTCTGTTTTAATTTATTCTGGTGCTACAGGGAACTTTTTTGACATAGCCCTGGCCAAAAGATTTGGCATCCAATCCATTCCAAAAGCAGAACCAGAGCCTGTAAGGGCAGTTGATGGCTCTGCCTTGTCCTCTGGTTTGATTCGTTTCCATACCCCACCTTTGATACTTGTTGGAGAAAATGGGCATACTGAGCAAACCCCGTTTGACCTTATTGACACCCCTACATTTGGAGTCATTCTAGGAATTCCTTGGTTAGAATTGCACAATCCACAGATTGATTGGGTCCAAAGGACTGTAAATTTGGATTCTGCTTTCTGTAGAACACATTGTTATAAAGAGACACAAGACCCCATCCATCCATTATATTGTGCTTCCACGCAGGAACAAATTACTACTCTACCAGAACAGTATAGAGACTTCTCTGCAGTATTCGACCCAGTTCAGGCCACGCAATTGCCACCCCACAGGGTGTATGATTGCAGAATAGATCTAGTGCCAGGGGCAGTTTTGCCTTGTAGTCGGATATACGCCCTAACTTACCCTGAGACGCAATATCTTAAAAGATATTTAGACGAATTGTTGCAACTAGGTTTTATTAGACACTCCACATCACCACTCTTTTTTGTGGCAAAATAATCTGGAGATCTCCGCCCATGTATTGATTACCGCGCAGTAAATAAGGCTACGATAAAAAATTGTTATCCTTTGCCCCTGATCCCTGTATTGTTAAACCAAGTCATGGGGTCCTCCATTTATACTAAATTGGACTTGCGGGGGACCTATCACCTCATCCGCGTCAAACAAGGCGACGAGTGGAAAACCGCCTTCGGCACAAACTTTTGACTTTTCGAGTACACTGTGATGCCGTTCGGATTGTGTAATGCTCCGGCGGCATTCCAATATTTTATTAACGAAGTGCTACATGATTTTCTGGATGTCTGCGCTATCGTCTATATAGATGATATTTTAATTTACTCTAAGAATGAAGAAGAACACATCCAACATGTGCGCGCTATCCTACAAAGACTGCATGAACATTCTCTATATGCTAAATTAGAAAAATGCATATTTCACACCAACACAGTAGAATTTTTGGGTTATTTCTTGTCCCCTGAAGGGATCACTATGGATCCAAAAAAGGTAGACGCAATTCTTAATTGGCCATCCCCTAAATCAATAAAAGATATTCAACAAGTTTTGGGTTTCGCAAACTTTTACAGACGGTTTATTGCCAAATTTTCTGAAATTGTCTCACCTATAACCCAGTTATTGAAAAAAGGAAAAACGTTTTGCTGGACTGACAATGCTGAAACTGCTTTCAAAAAATTTAAACAAGCATTCACCTCAGCCCCTATTCTGTGTCATCCAGATCCTGATCATCCATTCTTTGTGGAAGCGAATGCTTCCCAGACTGCTTTGGGAGGAGTTCTGTTACAAAAGAATCCTAGCACAGGACACCTACATCCAATAGCATACTACTCCAGAAAATTATTACAGGCAGAACAAAATTATACAATAGCAGAGCGCGAACTGTTAGCTATTAAGGCTGTTTTCACTGAATGGAGACATCATCTTCTAGGGGCCAAACATACAATAACCATCTTCACAGATCATAAGAATCTCCAATTATTTACGTCTGTTAAGGCCCTAACTCCCAGACAGATGAGATGGTTACTATTCTTTAGTGGTTTTGATTTTATTATGACCTATTGTCATGGTAAACAACAATTGCTATCTGACACGCTGTCCAGAATTAGTGAAAGAGAAAATAAAGGAAATTCCACCACGGCACCTAGCATCATACCCAAAAACAAGATAGTTGCCCTGACTCAGGTTGATTCATTCTTTCAAGACATTAGGACAGCATCTCAAACAATTGATACACAAAAATGGTTACAAAACACCAGGAATTCCAAAACAAATGGCTATCTATTTCATAATAATAAGTTGTGTATTCCATTAAAAGAATTGAGACAACAAATCATTGCCTGGCACCATGATTCAGGTTTAGCAGGACATCCAGGTTCACACAAGACGTTGGAGTTATGCACAAGAAACTTTTGGTGGGAAAACATTCAAGATGATGTCCACGAATTTTTCAAATCATGTCCAACCTGTGCACGAAATAAAACCCAACATATTGCACCTGCGGGTTTGCTACATTCCTTACCCATTCCACCGGTACCCTGGCACACTATTAGCGTGGATTTTGTCACTGACCTACCCAAAGTAAATAAATGCACAACCATCCTGGTAATTGTAGACTTACTATCCAAAATGAGTCATTTTGTTCCACTCGCTAAATTACCCACAGCCGTGGAATTTAGTACTATTTTCCTAAATCACGTGGTAAGGTTGCATGGTCTGCCCAGTAAAATTATATCCGATTGAGGCCCCCAGTTTAACTCCAAATTCTGGAAAACCCTGTGTTCTCAATTAGGAATTGATGTGGCATTAAGTTCCGCTTTCCATCCACAAACCGATGGACGGACTGAAAAAGTTAATCAGTACTTGGAGCAAAGTTTACGTTGTTTAACATCTACTCTGACGTCAAGTTGGGAAGAAGCCCTCCCGTTAGCAGAGTTTGCATACAATAATAGTATTCATTCTGCACTAGGGTGTTCACCATTTTATTTTTTAACTGGTCAGCATCCACCGTCCCTTGCTACCTTATCTTTGCCATCCACGATAACTCTACCATCGGTCTCAGAGCGTCTCGCTCAACTACATACCATGCAGGAGAAAGCTAAATTATGTCTTGCTAAGCATAAAATACAGTCCAAAGTCCAAGCAGATAAACATAGGTCACCCGAGCCTGTGTACAAAGTAGGAGACCTAGTCTGGTTGTCCACGCGAAATATACAGTTAGAAGGTCCTAGAAAATTACAGCCCAGATTTATTGGACCATTCCCAGTGAAGCAGGTTATAAACCCAGTCACCATACAATTGCAGTTACCAGATGATCTCACAATTCATCCCACTTTTCATGTGTCCCTAGTGAAACAACACCATCCCTTAACAAGGAAAGATACCCCTCCACCTCCAATTATCATAAATAATCATCCAGAATTTGAGATTCGGTGTATCCTTGATTCAAAAAGAATACAGGGAATGTTACATTATCTTATTGATTGGAAGGGTTATGATGCCTCTGAACGATCATGGAAACCCGCTTCTCATGTACATGCTGAGAGATTAATCAGACGGTTTCATGCCCTCCATCCTGATAAACCACGTCCAGTTAGGCGGCCTTTGCGGGGGGAACTGTTGCAGGTGCATTGTCCCATGCACGTCTCCTTCCCTGTCCACCTTGATTTGAACACATATCAGCAGAAACGAGTAAATGGTAATATAACACTGGTATCTTGTAGAAGGCATCCTGTTAATGTATGGATTTCTTCCATTTCAAATCATAGAATACCATCCTGTTCATATATGTGTTTACTGTAGATTATGTTCATGTATTATGTCATGTTCTTAAACTGTGGCTCTATTATGCTATAAGTAACAGAATAATGTGTAGTTATTCTGTGCAAACCTTGGGCCTGAAAGACAGTTGGGCCACACCCAGGACCACACCCAGTAATCCCTGGGCCTGAAAGACAGTTGAAAGCCACACCCAGTTTGCCACAAACCCTGGGCCTGAAAGACAGTTGGGCCACACCCAGGACCACACCCAGCACCTGCTTAGGAGCCTATTTAAACCACTCCTCTTCACTATTCAGTGCTTGGCCTCGTTGCTTCAACACACTTACCTGGCTCCAGCTTTTCCGATCGGCATCTCCTGCTTGACAGCCTTGCATCAGCAATTTCCTGGCTTCCTGGTTCCGGGCTGAGTCTCCGGTCCGACGTCTTCTTCCGTGTCACGTTCCCTGAAAAGAAGCACACAGAGAAAACATACTTTAAGGTTTTGGGAAGACAACTATCCCACAGTGAGTCTGCTTACATTAGAACTTGGAACATTGTTTTGAGAAGTTGGAACATTGCTCTTTGAACTGCGCAAATTATCCGAACTATATTTCTTGGACAGAAGGAAAACACTTCATCTCAAGTGTTACGGCGAGTTTTCCCGTAGTACCCAGAAACTATTGACATTTATAAAACAAAGAAGATTGTGCCTTTTTAAAAGTGTGAAAATAGTTATCGCAAAGCAAAGGTGCCTTAAGAATCACAACAGCACAGATGTGGTTTTGACTACTATTATTTTGTATGCAGTATTTTGTTCCTTTATGGCAGAAGGTTGTTTTGGCAGCATTTGAACTTCTGTGCACTCAAGGCATCTGATCCTAAGCTGGGCCTATAAGGATTCAGGTACCTATGCTGATGAACATAACTAAATGCTATCATGATTGTTAAACTTATTTGACAGTATGTTAATGATTGTATTGTTTATTGCAGATTGCATAAATCGACAAGTAGATTGTTAGATCAACCCAAAATTCTGTTGAAACCTACGTAGTCTGTAGGTAAGAATTATTGGAGACTTTTGGTTACGAGTTTATGATAACTGTAAGAAGATACTGCCTCACAGATATACACATTGTTTATCTTCTGTGTTTTGTACTTAGGAGTCTAGTAGAAAACTCAAGCCACTATCCAGTTACATTCCTGTTTATTGTATCCTGTGAATACTCAAGCCCCCTGAAGCCCTGGCCCCCCTAAAAGAAGACCGGTGGATTCTTCTTGTTTATCTTCTCTTGTCATCCCAACCCCTTTTCCCCCCTGAGACTACCGGACTGATCCTAAGTTATATCTTGGTATCACGCTGCTAGTTTCTAGAGGGATTGGGGACCTGTCCTCACATCGTCATCAAGGTGAAACAATCTGGAGCACAGGTGAGTGCCTTGTAACAGTTGAATGGCATGCATTCACTGCTTTTGTATCTGCTTCATTGCTTAGAAGGCGATGATACCATTTTGTTTGGTCCTTGCCAGTATCTAAAAAGCTTTTGGGGCTGGGACACTCACAATTCCAGTATGGTGCATTCTTTCTTTTTTAAATTTCCCTCAAGACATGCCTTAGCTGGGTACTATATCTAGGATGTTGGCCTCCTACTATCTTAGGGCTTCTTAGACACTCTCCCAATCAAACTGGCCCTATTGTGCTACCTTATTAATGTCCAGATGAGCAGACTAGTATTCTAGGATACTGTTCAAGGGGTATGACTCAGTTTGTTGTCTGATGGCAGAAGTAATCGCTGAGATGAACATCAAAGGATTAGAATTCAAATCATCATAAAGAATCTGAGGATTCTACATGTCATAACACTACTATGGTGGATGGTGGAAGATAGATTTAGTACAAAACTGTAACTATGGACCTCATGGTGTACAAAACATGCAAGTAACTAGGGGTGCGGATAACATACTGGCCTACTTGTACATATTCAGCTTGTTAGAATGCTCTAGATTGTTGATTCGGTCCGAGGCCTTGGGGCTTAAGGAGCTGTCAACAAAGAAGAATGTGTTAGTGAACTCTGTCTAAAATCCACCAACCGTGGGTGACATGAGAAGCTGAATGTCAGCTCATGGGTTTTAAATTCTGGTTGGTCTTACTGTGTAAAGTCTGAAATTAATGGCAATGCAGTCCACAAGTATAGAGAAATTACTTGGGATGGACTAATTTCTCATTGTGACTCTCTCCAACATCATCGTAGCTGTAAATATCCATTAGCATTTTTGCAATGGTGCTACTTCTCTGCGCCACTGCTGTCATGAAGTATTTTAAATGGGGAAACAGACAGTAGCAAAAACAACCAATGTAAAAACCAGCACCCCAGTAGTGCACCAAAACTCCTACAAAAGTGTACTGTTGCATTGTGACAAATTATGAGGAGAAACACAGTAGGTCATTTTAATAGTTTTGAGTCTGACATCGCTCGTATCCAGGCTTTCACATGCTACAGAGTGCACAGATTATTTGATGTTCACTATGGTCCACATAGCTTCCCACCAAGAATATCAATAGACACTTTGGCACGCAAGGGCAAACAAGGCAGAAAGCCAGAGTGCTGGCAGTAAATGTATGTATGTGTATTGTATTTCTCTAGAGAGAACCTATCCAAATGGCAGTGAGTGCTGTACCCGGTCAAAGACCAGCATAAAGTCAACGATTAAGGAGAGAAAGATGGGTTGTGGATGATTAATGAATTTTAATGTCATTTTGTTTTTAAAGAGGTTAGTCTTCATCTCTTTCTTAAATTAGAGTGGCATTGGGGCAGGCCTGATGAATACGGAGATGTTGTTCCAGATCCTGAGTGCATAGATGGAAAAGGTCTGTTATCATGTATTTTTCTTTTTTATACTTCTCAGACTATAGTCTGATGGTGTCCTGGTTGCAGTTGTGCCGAGATACACCAGAGATGGTGAGCTTGTCAGCAAGATAAGCATGGGTGGTGATCGTCATAACTTTAGGCATGATGCAGCTGGTTTTGAGGAGGGTGCTGGCCAACAAGGGGAGCCAATGGAGATCCGTCAGGATGAGGGTTATGTGATCAGATATTTCAGGCCTATGTGCTATAACATATAGGATTCTCCTAATGTGTGCCAGTTTGGAGCATGGGAGGCCATTGAGTAGGGTATTACCACCACCCAGATGCAAAAGTGCAAGGGGATGAACAGCAGTTCTGCAGCCACTTTCAGTAAGAAACATTTTGATTTTCTTTAGAAGAGAGCGCTGGTACCAGGCCATCTTTGTTTTTTGACAATGTGTTTTCTGAGGGTGAGGTTAGTGAATCCGAGATCCAAGCAACTTGGCAGTCAGTGAAAGTTGATGTTCAAAGGCATGAACATTCAAGTCAGTGAGCCAGGTTTGTACTGTCTCTTGTTTATTGTTCTTGGCATATAATAGAAATTCTGCCTTTGTTGGGCTAAGCTTTAGAAAGGCGCTGGACATCCAGATCTGGATGATGTGCAAGCAGTGTTTGAGGCATAGGATGACTGAGGCAGAATAGACTATTATCAAATACATATGCTGATGTATGATCAGAATATTAATGAATCTTAGTGCTGTTATCTAGGGGTGGGCGGAATTTGCGTAATCGCGTTACGCAAATCTCCGCGAAACGGTAAAAAATCTCCGCGAACATGCAGAAATTCCGCGAACACGCGGAATTGCTTGTTCGCGATACTTTTTTCCTGTTCGCGATTGCTGTTTGCGTGCTCGGGGTGAAATATCTCGCGAACACGCATATTGAGAACGCGAACAAGCAAAAAATTTCGCGAAGTTGCAGAACGTAGATTTTTTGTAATTTCGCGTTTTCCGCGGAACGCGAAATTACCCAAATTTCGCAAATTCCGCGAACGGAACGGAATTTACCGCCCAGGCCTACTGTTATCTACGAGTAAAGCACAATGTGACTTCATGTATTTTGAAGATGATAAGTGACAGTATGGTGCCTCAAGAGATTCTACAGGTTATAGGGCTTTTTTGTGACCCAGAGGAGCTCTTGTGAACAAACTGGTGTCAATTAGAGTAGTAGGAGGAGAACCAGTGATGGACATTCCCAGTGAATCCCATTCGAGACTCCAGGGTGCGTATGTGATGTCAAAGGTAGCTCAAACATCTGCCAATATAAGAAGGCTGGGGTCATATTCATCTTTGGTTGTTGGAAATTTGGTTAAGCAGTAACCACAATCTCTTTCAAAGTGAGACACAAGCAAACCTCAGATTAACCTGTGCTCACCTGTCTGCTAGCTTGACACAAAGTAGTCACGCTTAACTAAGAGGCAATGTGTAAAGTATTGATACAGCCCTTTACATTAATCAATCCCCGCACCAATTTAAAAAAATAGAGTAAAAATTTATAAATTATTTAAGTTCAAAACAACAAAAATACAATCAGTAGAACTAGAGATATGCAGTTTTAAAGATTTAAGTGATAATGGTGCCTAAAAGCACGATCGCCAAACTGTGCTTATCTGGTCACGCCAGACCAGGACAAAGTCACACATTTAGGCCGACTATTATGGAGCGTGGGCAGGATACAAGGACCAAGAGAGGCCTGTTGAACAAAAGTACCACAAGTCCTGGTTTGCGGAGCATAGCGAGATCCCGCATCGAGGATGTGCCTTGCACTGGTGGTTCTGAGGAGCTGCACAGCTGCAATGCAGAGTTCTGTGACAGCTTCAAGGGTGCAGCCATCATAGTTGCCATCAGTCAGGAGCTTGTGAGGTGAAGTTGTGCAGCGAAGATGCATCGAGCAACAACAGTTTCAAGGAGCTGCGGGACTGGGATGAAGAGTCCTGCGTTGTCATCAAGGATGCCGTTAATGAGGGGCTTGCAATGAGAAAGCCTGCATCTATGATGCATTGCGCAGCAGCATTTCAGAGGAGACTGCAAGCTGTGATGCGAGGTCCTGCATCGGGGATGCAGCGGTTCTGATGCAGCTGAGATAAAATGCATCATGCTGCATTGGTTCTGCAACACAGGACCACAGCTGAGCGGGACAGAGCACCTTTATGCACACTTCCAATAAATAGTCCAGTACCAGGCTGGCACCACTTGGGGGATGAGACTTGCAGCAGACAGTGTCTAGGTGCTGGGTTCAAGGTGTTTTTTAGAGTCTTTTATGTCCACAAGGCTCTGATCAGGAGGCCAGACAACTAGCCCTTGGAGTCACTCTGGTGGTCCTAGGTTCAAGATGTTGGTCCAGTCCTTCACTAAAGCAGCAGAGGAGCAGCCCTTCTTACAGAGGAGCATCACAGCAGTCCTTCTGAGTCATCAATAGGTCCAGATGTGTACTGAAGAGTTGGGTATGAGGGTCCATTATTTATACCTGGTGCCCACTTTAAAGTAGGAGAAGTGTTGGACATGGCCTTCTTAAGGGAACAACCCGAAAATATTTTGCTTGTCATCTCCTACACTCTGTTCATGACCCTAGAACTCATGGCATGTTCCCATTGTACTTCAGTGGTAAGGTACAAGCACCCTCCCTACACCGGTTAGGACCTGGGTGCTCACACGATTGGGTTAAGTGTCATACCCAAGGAGTACCCTATGAAAAGGTACACCATATACCCAGGGTGGGTACGGCATTGGTGAGTAGGTGGGATTTGGCACTGATCATGCCCAGTGGGACTCACCTACTCAGTCTGTCTCCTAGTCAGGTTGGCATCTCCACTGGCAAGCCCCTACTGCTGGAGCGGCCCAAGGGTATATCCTGAGAGGTGAAGCTTGCGGTAGGTGAATAGCTGGGTGGGGGCCCCAATGTGTGACGCTGCTGAACAGTTGAGAGCCCCTAGGTGGGGTCCCCCTACCTCGAGGTTAGTTCCCCTCCATGGGACCTTCTGAGGTTGTAGAGACCCCTTTGCGGCCATAGGCTCAGAGCCCTTCCCCACTGGTGGTGCAGTGTGCGCACCCTTCCTACCTCTCGTACGAAGTGGAGCTTAGCTGAGGGGGTGAAACGGATCCTCCGCCTGTCATGACAAGCGGTGGGTACACTAGCACCAAGGTTGTGCTGGGTCTGGGTCCGGCCGGATAGTTGGTCTTCGCCCTTGCACCTGTGATGTTTTTATGCCCCGCCACCATCCTGCCAAGATGGGCTGGGGTGCTCATTGGCACAAATGAACTGCTTAGTGTGAATCGGGACCACCATAGTCGCCCGGATAGCTCATAGACACCACGGGTATGCTGGAGACCTGGGCCACCAGCCTGCCATTGCAACTCAGTGTGTATGCTGGTTCTCGCATGGAGCCTGGAGGCTCTGGGCCCTTTCGTATTGTAATGCAGTGTGAAAGTGTGCGCACCCTTACGACACATGCTAGGAAGGGGTGCAGACATGATGTTTGCCAACGTAGGTCAGGCCTGCTCTTGCAGCCTGGGTGCACACTTGCACCACTGGTGTGTCCGGACTGCTATTGGACATCGGTGTGCGCACTCGCACGGACTGTGCATTTAAACATGTGTCCAACCTGGGACAACAGGTCAGTGAGAGCACCCTTGCATGTGTACTTTGACTGGACAGAAACAAACATGGTCCAGCAACAGGGGGCCTTTCTCCACATCTAGACAGACGGTGAAGGCCTGGGCAGGCACCCACAGGTATTCTCTGCCCAGGTAATATGGAAGACCCATGAGGGTTGCCCTACTGAGGTGGCTTGCTCTTCCCTTAATTTAGCATGGGGAGGGGGTTGTCTGTATTTCAAGCTCTAATAATGGACTGCAGTTGCTCAGCCTCGTGATGCTTCCTATCAATGAATTTGCTAGGCCAAACAATGGTAACAGTGGGATTCGCATATCGTGTTTGGCGCTGGCCAAAACGGAAGGCCAGGGGAGCGCATCTTGGCATTCCCCAGCGACAGCTATAAACTATTGGGTATGCAATTGAGATAGCTGACCTCTGCCATTTGAGGGCCTTGCGGAATATATGGGGGAATATATGGGGGGCAGAGATTGTGAAATCTGGCCTCTTGGGCTAGATCATAGCCACCATAAATATAGAGATCTGCATTCCATGGCAGACAGGATGGAAAATTTAGGGAACACATCTGTGGTTCAAAGGAATACCTTTTGAGCCTTCCACCAAATTCAAAGGCCCAATGGGGTATAACTACCCAGTGCCACCTCATTGAGGGTAGATATCTGCTTGCAGAGCCCCAGGACCAGAGAACCGGGTCTGTATGGTGCACATGGCCAGAAGACATATGAAGAATAACTGCCCGAGGACTGGACCAAGTGCCTTCCTGAATAGTGGTTGGCCTGGGACGACTACCTGCTGACATGTGGCACCATGAAGTGGTCTCCCAAGAACTAGTTGCCTGGTCTCCACTTCTCTCAGAGGTCTCAGGAACATCAAATATCTCCTACCAGGGGCCCACAACATCTATCAGTCACATCTGGAGAGTAGTGCCCTCTAAGTGCCCACATTGCCTGTTGAAAGCTGGGCAGCATAGTGTGAGCTTCAACTACAAAATCATTCCTGGAGACCACAGTGTCTAGTGCGGAGCTCAAGACATTGCCCACATCAACGGCAAAGTGGTTACTGTACTGCAGGGACCACGGAATGCATAAGTTGGTGGTGAGCGGATTCACCAGTTGCTTTGTCGACTTTGCCGCATTGCACTTGTGTGCAATGCTGACTGCATGCTTATTGCATGCGCTGTCCAGTTCACAGGTTGCGACCCTCGGAGGTGGGGAATGCACCCACTGCAGTGTCTCATTCTACTCTGTGAGGCACTGCTGAACTTGCACTTGTGTATGTGTCCGAAATCGTCTGGTACAACTGATATCAAGGTGTGCCAGACATAGTGCCTCATTTTCAGGGAGGTATAGAACTCTACTTCATGTAACCTGAAGCATCTGGTGCAACTGATCTCGTTGTGCACCAGACCCGTTGCTCATATTGCTGGGGCACCACTCGGATCATCATGTACCAGACCGGGTGCCTCCTCAGGCTGAAAGGTTCCCCTGCGTGTTGCTCCCCATTCACTGCTGGTTCCCTCACTGGTCCCATCACAGTGGAACAACTGCCTTCTCCCCATGTGGCCCTTCCGAATACTTTGTGGTGCCAGGTAGGATTGAGAGGAATTGACTAGGTTGGAGGGATGCTTCAGAGAAGGTTCGGGAGCAGGTGAAGAGACTGCATAATCCCCATGTGCTTCACAGAACTGGCATGGTGCTTAAAGGCCCTGGTGGACCTCTGTTTGTAATAAATTGTTGCTCTGCTTCACAACTTGTTGGTGAACTTCCTGAATGGTGCCAAAACTCCCCTTTGTTTATGTTTACCACTTGTTTATGTTTACTGTCCATCCCCACCTGCTTTCTGGGCACCGAGGCAAGGTGTGACATCAAACATGAGTGGCCTTGTGTCTGGAGTGAGGGTTGAACTTCCAACCAGGGTGTCCTGGACAGTGGGGGAAATTAGAGGGTGGCGGGAGACTCGGATCTATGGGGTCTGGAGTGTGTTATCTATTGACCTGGTTGGCATCAGTGGCACCAAATTAGGGTGTCGGTGCGTACGAGTGTAAAAGTGCCCATATAGACCGGGTTGGTACCTGTTTCATTGCATAGTGCAAAGTGAGCGTGAATGTGCGGGAGTGACCGTCTGTGGACACCAGTGCTTCATGACACAGGTCAGAGTTGTTGGTTTATACGTTGTTCTCCTATCAAAATCACTTTACCTCTCAACAGTGTGTTTATGCACTTGGCCTCACCCTGCAGCTCTGCTAAAAGTGTTATAATTCTGGGAATGCACATATTACTGATATCGTTGTAGCCCAGGGAGCACCCTAAAGCTGTGTGAAATTGCATGATTACGATTGTGAGGATGGACCGGGGGACTGGCAATGTGTCACACCGCATAAAGGTGCTATGTGGGGTTTAGAATAGGACTTTTCCTATATACGCACGTTATCCAGATCTGCTCAATACAAGTGGGCCTAGTACGGGGAACAACCTTTACAACGCAACTTTTACAACGCACTACCTTTACAACGCATTTTTTACAACGCATAATCCATTACAACGCATGACATTACAACGCATGACACTACAACGCATTTTTAAAAACTACCTTTACAACGCATTCCATTACAACGCATACTACCATTACAACGCATACCATTACAACGCATAATATTACACTACACTATCCAACACTTACCCTACTGTTGCACCCCCTGGAGTCAGAATAGTAATTTTTACCCCTATACTATCCAACACTTACCCTACTGTTGCACCCCCTGGAGTTAGAATAGTAATTTTTACCCCTATTCTATCCAACACTTACCCTACTGTTGCACCCCCTGGAGTTAGAATAGTAATTTTTACCCCTATACTATCCAACACTTACCCTACTGTTGCACCCCCTGGAGTTAGAATAGTAATTTTTACCCCTATACTATCCAACACTTACCCTACTGTTGCACCCCCTGGAGTTAGAATAGTAATTTTTACCCCTATACTATCCAACACTTACCCTACTGTTGCACCCCCTGGAGTTAGAATAGTAATTTTTACCCCTATACTATCCAACACTTACCCTACTGTTGCACCCCCTGGAGTTAGAATAGTAATTTTTACCCCTATACTATCCAACACTCCTACAAAAGTGTACTGTTGCATTGTGACAAATTATGAGGAGAAACACAGTAGGTCATTTTAATAGTTTTGAGTCTGACATCGCTCGTATCCAGGCTTTCACATGCTACAGAGTGCACAGATTATTTGATGTTCACTATGGTCCACATAGCTTCCCACCAAGAATATCAATAGACACTTTGCACCCCCTGGAGTTAGAATAGTAATTTTTACCCCTATACTATCCAACACTTACCCTACTGTTGCACCCCCTGGAGTTAGAATAGTAATTTTAACCCCTATACTATCCAACACTTACCCCACTGTTGCACCCCCTGGAGTTAGAATAGTAATTTTTACCCCTATACTATCCAACACTTACCCTACTGTTGCACCTCCTGGAGTTAGAATAGTAATTTTTAACCCTATACTATCCAAAACTTACCCTACTGTTGCACCCCCTGGAGTTAGAAAAGTAACTTTTACCCCTATACTATCTAATACTTACCTTAAATGCAATTTAATATTATGCGTTGTAATGGTATGCGTTGTAAAGGTAGTATGCGTTGTAATGGAAATGCGTTGTAAAGGTAGTTTTGAAAAATGCGTTGTAGTGTCATGCGTTGTAATGTCATGCGTTGTAATGGATTATGCGTTGTAAAAAATGCGTTTTAAGTGCATGCGTTGTAAAAGTGTGCGTTGTAACGACATACATCCCCTAGTACTAATATTACCAAGTGTGATTTATGCCCAGAACTTTACGATATTCATGAAGGATTCTTTAATGTGAGTGCTGAATATAAAGGACATTTCTCAACATCAAGTGTGAAGTCTCTCATTTGTGTTGTGAGGAATATTGTGTTTGTCTGCTCTGTTCTTGCTTTAAACATTGCTACTGAAGGATGCCCGACTGTTCAGTGCAAAGCTACCCATGGGTGAGCACGGGTTGTATAGTGTGTGTAATAACCTGCCCTGGACCAAAGCGGTGCGTTCTGCCTGGCTGGGGCACACCCTCAGCCAACCAGACAGTGCTGGTTCCAACAAGAAGGTTCTTGATATTTCCACCCCCAGTGGTGTCTGGCATTTCCTGCCTCTATGTCCTGGTCTCAGCATGTCTAGAGTCACAAAGCATTTGTGATGTGTCACTGTGGTAGGTGACAGCTTCTCCACCTCATCAAGCTAGAGATGGCCTGTCCTGACAACACCTATTTCCATTTGTCTCACTGTCTGGGAGCAATACACAAAAATCAACTGCCAGCTACTCATATTCATGTGTCCCAGGCTGAAGGCTTCAGTCACCAAATGGTTAGAACAACAAAATGCCAACTTTCTAAGAAGGGCTTTTTCAGAACAGTGACTTGAAATCTGACTTTACCATGAAAGAGGGTTTTAAATTACAATTCATTAGACACCAAACTTGACATGCCAACCTGCTCCAGTGATCACTTATTAAATGCAAGTTAAACCGATATTATGAGTAAGACCTCACAGTGGTGAAAAACGAACTTAAGAGTTTTTCACTACCAGTACATGTGCAACTTAAAAGTACATGTCAGCCTTTTAAAATATGCTGTACCATGCCCTATGGTTGTTTAGGGCCTACCCTACGGGTGACATATATGTATTAAAAAGAGGATTTAGGCCTAGCAAAAGGTTTCTTTTGGCAGGATGAATTTGCAGTTTTCAAATTTCACACACAAGCAGCAATGGCAGGCCTGAGACATGTTTAAAGAGCTACTTGAGTGTGTGGCACAGTCACTGCTGTAGGCCCACTAGTAGCATCGAATTTACAGGCCCTGGGTACATGTAGTACAACTTTACTAGGCACTTGAAAGCAAATTAAATATTCCAATTGGGTATAAGTCAATGTTACCATGTTTAATGGAGAGAGCACAAGAACTTTAGCACTGGTTAGCCATGGTAAAGTGTGCAGATTTCTAAAGCCGGCACAAACAGGAGGCTAGAAGGCAAAATGTTGGGGGAAAACCAGACCAAGGCTATCAAGGAAACAGTGTTCCAGAGGAAATTGACAACGATGTATAAGGTAGCGGTTCCCATGCTGCAGCATGATCTGAAACCAGACTGGTAGTCGTTCAGGAGATGGTTAGCACTGGTATGGTTTTGGAGTTGAGCATAGATTGTTTTTTCAATGATCGTGCCGATGAATGGTAAGTGAGTGAAGGGCCGGTAGTTGGTGAGGTCAAACTAGTAACTGCTACTACTCAGAAAAATTGTTTGGGCTGACTACCATAAAACCAAGAAAAACAATTCTAGGGAGGGGGCTGAAGGCTTCAGTTATAACATCGGGTATGGCCAAAGCAATGCCAAAGGCACAAGGGGGCATATCAGCAACAACCGGCGATAATTATCACTAAGCGCACTTAGCTCTAGGATAATTATCATCGGCTAGCGTGGATTTTTATCGCTGAGATAGCGTGCTATTAGCAACGCTTATCTCAAAAGCGATAAAAATACTAGCGCTAACTGCCTAATGTGAGATTATCGCTGGAAACCCAGTGATAATTTCACGAAATGCAGCTTTAGCTTGTTGATAGGGACTCACAAACTTAGCCATGTTATCCACCTTCCATAGGATATCATGGCTAAGTCAGTCCTGAAGCAGGCGTAAGGAAAGTAGCGATAACAGGGGTTATCGCTACTTTTCCTGACGCTATGCTTCATAGCGTGGGGCTTGATGATAGGAGAAATGTCGCTTAGCGACATTTCTCCTGTCATGTCAGATCAGGAACGCCCACTTTGCATCTCATTAGAGATGCAAAGCTGGGCGTTAAGAATAGGTGCGCTAATGCAAGGTTTCACGCGTTAGCGTGACCTTGCTAATTAGGCGATACAATTATCGCCGCTTTTCGGCCGAAAACGGCCGCAAAAGCAGCGATAATTTTCTATCGCCGCCTTGTAAATATGCCCCAAGATTTGTCAGCTATGACGAACAGACTAAAGAAATAGCAGCAACACTGGTTGTGGTGGTTTATAAGCAGGAACAACTTGGAATTGACTTCTTAAGTAAGCTTTGGAGGTATTACTCCAAGTGGAAACAACTGTTGCTTCAGTAGACATACTTTTTAAAGGAGATAATCAAATAGCTTTTGCCTGCTAGGTAGTCACATTGTACAGGGAGTACAGTTTGCCTAAGAGCAAAATATGTTTGAAGAAGAATACAGACAGCAGGGCATAATTCTGACAATCGTAGGGGTTTTAAGTTCCATCCGAACACTAGATGGTCTTCACTTGTTCGGATATTGTTTGAGCCTGGTCGAAAAAAGACACGCCTCCAAATTTGCTCATAGAAATCTAGGCGGGGAACAGCCATTACAACACGGTTTTTACCACGCGCAGCTTTTACATCGCATGCGTTACAACGCATGCGATGTTACAACGCAATGCCATTACAACGCAAGTCTTTACATCGACTTGCGCTAGATGGCGTGCTAACATTACAAATAGTGTAGTTTACTACCCCAACACCTTCCCTACTGTTACGTGGACTGGAGTTGGAATAGTAAATTACACTTTTCTAATGTTAGCACGCCATCTAGTGCAAGTCGATGTAAAGACTTGCGTTGTAATGGTATAGCGTTGTAACATCGCATGCGTTGTAACGCATGCGATGTAACTGCACGCGTTGTAATGACACGCGTTGTAATGTCATACATCCAAAAGGTTTTAACTTGATGTGTTAAACCACTGACAGACAGTGAAGAGGCCGATGAGTTGGTTTAACTTGGTATTGCCACTCAAGTGGAGGAATATTGACACAGAAAGACCCACTACACCGCAGTAAGCTTGCAAGCTCCCATTGTATTCAAAACCAATGTTGTTACACGCGGACGCTTTGGTGACTGTTTGTTTTGCGCTTACTTTCTAGAAAAGCTAATTTGCCTCGATATCGAGATGGCGCTGAGTCGCATTTGAAGTTTAAAGAAGTACCGTTTAAGGTATGTTGTGGAAGCCTAAGTGAGTATCTATACTACCTCTAAAAGTTTTCGACCAAGAGTCAGTTAACCACTATTTATCGAGTCTTCATTACAGAGCGCGTCCCAACACTTCCGAGCTTGGAATTGTGCCAAGTTGCGGTTAAAAACTAAAGAATTATACTGTAAGGTACGTGTTAACAACTGCAGCTACATAATTAGCATACACTCCTCAGTAAAAGAATATTTTGTAATGCCCATCTCATGTTTTCAGATTTTTCTAAAAACTGAGTTCTCACCGCGCACAGACAAAAAATCACCTGGAGAAAGCATTAAAGCTTTACTGTCCCTACAGCCAAGGTATGATTTTTTACAGCGCGCGTCTATATGTGTTTTGTGGAACCATGCACATATGGATTTGATAATTAGCTCTCTATCTAAATAAGGCCAGCTTGATCTTCCCGTCACTCAACTAACATGAACAAATTCCTTCCATCAGGTATTATTCCTTCTTCATTTGACTCTATAGCACGGAGGGAATCAGAGTAGGTCTAAAACTAGTGATATATTTGTTTTGTGTTTATCTGTTATAGATCACACCAATGTTTATAATTCAGAAGCCCTGATGAGAGTCCCTGGAGGTCCCCTGGGTTTCCAAACACGTCTGCATTTCACTTCACGCTGAGGAACCTTAATGGATAGATTTATGTGTAGTTTGAGGGATCTGTACTGAAAGTGGTATCCGCACCTTTCTGCATAAATCGTTCCCAGTGTTTGATAGTCCTTCTTCTTGGTTTTAAAGAAATGCTAAGTAGGAATGGGCCTATCAATTGTTGAAACAATATTGGTGAATGAACACACTTTTGTTTTTTGTTATTGTGGTATATGTTGTAAATATGGGTAAATTGTTCCAAATGTATGTTCGATTTTGGTATGTCTCTCTGGAATGAAAGGGAGATGTTCCTATTCACACATTTATGAATGTACATAAATACAAAAAAAGTTTTCTAAACAAGAAAAAACATGTTTAATAAATAACCAGATCATATAGAATTGTGTTCTTTTGATCTCTGCTGATAATAAGTGGCATACAAAATTGAAAGATATCCTGGTCTCCCTTTTTTTTCTACTTATAGAAAGTGGACATTTCTCCACACTTACTGCTCTGTATGCCTGAGAGCCTGTCTCTAATACACGTCTGGGGTGAGTGGCAGCTACACTTTGTGTATGCCCTCTAGACAGCAAAACAAAAACAGGAAGGATAGGTGTGTGAGTACTGATATACATACATCTGCATTCTGATTGCCTTGCCTGGGCACAATGCAAAGTAGGGGTTAACACTTCACTTGAATAGGTAGTGTCCTGTCCCCACACAGAAGGCTGATAGCCTGGTATACAGGACTGGGCTGAAATGGATGCTTATGTATGTCAGAGAGTTGCTTTGAAGTCAACCCACATCAAAGGTACTTGGGGTATAAGCATTGGGTCTCTGACCCCCCTAAAATCACACATTTGGATCTTGAAGTGAAACTCTGTCAGAAGGACTGCTGTGCTGCTTAAATACATCATTTATGGACTGCAGACTTGGGAACCTGCTTTTCTGTTGCGTTACTGTGCTGCATGCTGATCTATGACTCATCTGAAGAAGAGCTGGACTCTGCCTTCCCTCCCAATGATCTCCAAGGGCTTATTGGCTTGCCTCCTGTTACTTGAGTCTCAGAAAATTCTAATTCTCTAGCACTGCTCCTGTGGCTGGCTCACTGGAAGTGGTCAAGTTTCTTCCAACAGGTATTTCAACACATCTCCTATCTGTGTGTAGCAAAACCAGGGCATTGACCTGGTGGCAGGAATCAAATTAGTGCATTGCATCGGAGACAGTGCTTTGCCTCCAGTGACTGATGCATTGGACAGTGTATCACTGCTGCAGCAGCTTAGTCGGATCGGCGCATCCCCTCAACTGTGAGGCAGAATCAGGCACATCGCTCGACGCCTCTCAGCTCAGGCACCCATCGTTGTAACTGATGGATTGCCTTCTTTGTGTGGAGAAAATCAACGCATCTTGTGGCTTGCGACCAGGCCCTGTAGCTGGTCTGCGCTTCCGCAAGGTTGATCCGAACTTTGAATCTGCCCAGTTCCAGCGTGACCTAAGGTAACCTTTCAGGGCTGCTTGTTTTTAAGCGCTTTACTGCATTTATTATTTTAAAGTTCGGTTTCTCATCTTCTATACATTGGATTTTTCTAATTTTAGTCTTGTTTTGTTTATAATAATAATAACTTATTTTTATAAAACTGTGTGGAGTCTTTTTGTGGTGCATTCATTGTGTTACTGTGTGTGTTGCACAAACACTTTACACATTGCCCCTTTAGATAAGCTTTACTGCTCTGTGCCAAGCTACCAGAGGGTGAACACAGGATATCTTTTAGTGTGTATCTAGCTTACCCTGACTAGGATTGTGGCTTCTGCTTGGACAGGGTGCATAACTTTGCCAACCAGAAAACTGATTTACAGCAGATAAGTTATAGCAAAAATGGAAATTGATCATAGTAAATGCTTAGACAGTCTAATCTGCTCATTATGCAGTGGATAACACATCATACCAATCTGGATAATTCCCCAGTTCTGTGAGAGGCAATATATTTAAACTGAAGGTTTATATTTGATTATGCAAGTCTCTAACCTTCTGGTCATTTGGGAGTACTTCTGCCGGATACAGACCGCCGCTGCAAGTGTCTAAAATAAGAATAGGTGTCTGCTGCGGATGGGTGGAGGTGACACTCAAGCCACCCTGATGGTCTCAGAAGACCAGAAACTAGGGTCTAAAGGATCCCCATGGTGTAAAAACTATATGACATGCCTGTGGGATAGAATCCCCAGCTTAATGTCCATTGCAAGATCTGAAGAGCATTTCAGCTATCACAGATGTAAAATATGGGGTAGGCTGCATAATGCCTTATTTACAGAATCATGAGAAGATTGTGAGCTCACATTGAATTACAAGGAAGCTCAATGCTAAGGGTTCTCCACTGAGATAATTCTCTTATTTAACTGATTCCATACTCGGCTAAATTTAGATATGTCTGTCAAATATGCCTACAAGTCTCCGCCGTCCATAATGTTTGCTCATCTTCTATCACTGACTGGATTTTCTCTGCCACATTGTTTCACGTTTTTACTTAATATTTTAATTGATTATCTTCTTTTGATGTGTAACACATACATCATTTTAGACAGTTTTGTTCTGCAGGCCTGACTCTCTCAAAGGGACAGTAGAGGAGTGGACTTCCTTGAGGAGACCCTGATAGGAGCCCCTGGATCTTTTGTGGATTGGTCCTACAGCTGGGTAATCCCCATCAGGAGGGGAAGCCACTGACTCTGCTTTTGGCATACAGGTGTCCTGCAAGACAACCAACACTATGGGCCCTGCGGATTGCAACAGGGGGAGAACTCTGCTGGGGCTGTTAAAGAAGCCCCCGGGCTATGGCAGTTACCAGGAGCATATTCAGGGAACAGGTTCAGTCACAGGAGCATTAATTATTAAACTCCACGAAGAAAGTACCACTTAGAGGCCAGCAGCCCTTACGGAAATGCTTCTGGTGGTTAGAACTCACCACCTCGAGTAAAATGGTACCAAGATGAAGTAAATCAGCTCTACAGGACCAGACAAAGCACATAAGAAGCATGCCCCCCCCCCCCCCCCGCCCCCGGGACCGGGACAGGAAACTAGGAGCATAGCACTTTATTGCCAACTGTTCAAATTCCCCTTGGGAGGATCAAGCCTCCTGAGGTCGGCTAAACATTCATTATTCATTTTTAATGGGGAGACAATAGGGTGTACGTAGGGCCCCCTCCCAGAGGCACTTTCATCCCCAAGGGCTGATGCGAAGAGGAACTGTCCCGGAGAACCTATCTGTCCGGGACAACCGAAGAAGAGTCCCGCTCCAGTGGTGAGCCTCTCCCACTCCTGACGTCTGGGGAGGAAGGGGGTTCCACCACCATTTCCCCACCTGTGCTGCCTGCTGGCTCTCCGTGGGCAAACAACAGCTGCATCAGCCATGGGAGACGACTGGGCTGCATGGGAGTCAGCTCTTCAAGTGACCCCTAGCACTGCCACACGCCTGGTACCCGACCAAAGGGGCAAGGGAGCCCAGTCTTTAAAACAAGTCTCTTTGTGTTCTACTCATGAGAAAACAAGGCACCTGTTAGTACTGGTATCTAAAGTTTTGGTTTCTGTCAAGCGTATGCTGCTTCAACTGTCTATGTGAAGAAAATGTATACAAGTTGAGGAAACTTAGAGGGGGTTTGCATTAGATGCTCAGTTGCTTTGTGAGGCAAAGTTCTGACTTGATACTCATTTCTTTCCTTGTTTTTACATATTAAGCATGCATGTTACAGTGTCCAGGTGGACTTGGAGCGATATGTTTTCTTCACAGTCCCATAATTCATATTGAGATGATAAACAGCTTGTCCCTATAAAATTTAGCAGCCTTTATATTTATTTCGAAAATTAATTTTAGGGTTCTTTGGGCACACGCCCACATGCATTCACCATTGTTGGCAGTGAATGTATTCATGTATGTGGTTACTTGAGTAGGGCAAAGCTAGTGGAGGTAACAGAGCTCTCTATCAGGTCAGTGGTAAAAACTATGACGCAAGATCATTGGCAGAGTAGAGGAGAGGGGGGCTACGATAGTCAGTAAAGGGTATGTGACTTTCAAGGTTGCTAAGAAGTAGTGTTCAATGAAGAGTTGATTCTTTAGCTCGACCTATCCCGAGGCATGCTGTGGCTTGTAGCATGCCATTTAGGGGGGTCAGGCTAGTGCCTTGGAAAACAAAGCAAGATGCTGCTCCATTTTGGTGCGAAGGTACAAGGGGTTAGACTGCAGTTTGAAAGTCACATTCAGGGAGTAATAGTTCAAATGTTTAAATAGGGATAGCTCGTTCCCTGCGGTCTTGGGCTTCTTGGTGATGTATCCTTTGAGGAAGAGGTCAGCACCCTGGGTGAATCTGAGGGACCTCGGGTTTCTCTTTCAATTAATTTGTTCTGCATTTAAAAAGGTGAGCTGCCAGAGTGATTGGGCTCAGCACTGAGGGAGCTGCCAATTTGCCTGAAAAACTCGGGGCCTCATGTGTGTGACTCGAAAGTGCTATACCCATCAGCCAGTCAGTCTTATGTCTCTCCTTTACTGGGCCTTGCCCGCTTCCTTCCTACCACCTCCAGCTCTGCTCCCCTACAACTGCTAGCCTTACTAATTGTCTGCCGCGTTATTTGCCGAGAGCACATCAAAAGAATGGGAACATTCAAAGGGGTCTCTTCGGGAAAGGAGTTTTGGTTCTGTGTGTGGCAGGGAGTCTGAATCTCAAAAGGTTACTGCTCAAGTTGTACCTAATCTGAGTCTTAAGATGTTCACTCTGACCAGTGCTGGAGATAGAAAAAGTTAACTCCTAAATCTCATAAATCGTGGCTGATGGGTTGGCAGCAAAAATGGGAAATTCTCAAATCGGAGTGAGGGACATGAGGAGTAGAGTCTCGGGGTCAAAAACTTTGCGCTCAAAGAAACTGGTAACAATCACAAATATGATAGTAAATGTCTTCCAGCCTAGGTACTGCACTGTAAAAAAGAATTCTTATGGGTTAACGCCCCTGCTCCAGAAATCTGCGTGTATCCATCAAGTTCCATGGTACAGACGTCTCATGGTCTCCCACTGAAGAGAAGATATAACACAGTGTGCACACACTGAGCAGGAAACCACGGCAGAGTGTGTGTTTCCAGCTAATTGTGGTGGACCCTGCACAGCCAATGTCTATCAGACGTTCTAAAACCTATCCAGGACCTCTGCTGCCTTAAAAGCCTGTCATTTATTTTGGAAGAGTGTGGGAGGGAATATCTGCCTGGACAATGCCCAGCTCTAAGCTCTGCCCCTTTTCATTGGGCACTCCCTCCATTAATAGCTTTGTTGTGATGGGCTTAAAGCACTCCCCCTCACCCCATAAAAGAACCCATCGCATAACGGCCTCGCCTCCTTTTCACATGCTAAAACCAATTGTAAAGTTTGCAGGTATGAAGGTATAATAGTGGTAAGATATTCTGAGTGGTTAATGCACTTTTTGGAGAGATCTGTGTACAGTCTAGTCACAGGTGTAACTCTTCATAAGATAGGGAATAGGGTTAATGGCAATGTTCCAATGCACATTGTGTAACACGCAGGTCACAGATTTAAGGGGCATATCAACAACAACCGGCGATAATTATCTCTAAGCGCACTTAGCGCTAGGATAATTATCGCCGGCTAGCGTGAATTTTTATCGCTGAGATAGCGTGCTATTAGCAACGCTTATCTCAATAGCGATAAAAATCCTCACGCTAAGTGGCTAACGTGAGATTATCGCTGGAAACCCAGCGATAATCTCACGTTACCTTGTTGATAGGGACAGGCAAACTTAGCCATGATATTCTCCTTCCATAGGATATCATGGCTAAGTCAGAAAAATACCAGACGTAAAAAAGCAGCGTTAACCGCGGTAAGCGCTGCTTTTTTTGTCTCTAACAGGGTTAGCGACATTCTTGATAGTAGGAGAGATGTCGCTTAGCGACATTTCTCCTATTATTGTACTCTGGAACGCCCCCTTTGCATCTCATTAGAGATGCAAGGGGAAGCGTAGAGTAAAAGGGTGCTAACATGCAAATTTGCTGTTGATAGGGCGCTAGTTTTATCTCTCCTTTTTTGGCTTTTAAAGCCAAAAAAGCAGAGATAAAGCCCTTGTTGATATGCCCCTATATTTGTTGTAGAGTGGGTTACTGCTCTTGTTTTAGAGATCCCTGTGTTACCTGCAGCTCAACAGTTACAATCCTTGTAAAAGAGCCTTGGGGCATATTAACAAGAAACAGGGAAAATTAACGCTAAGGGCGCTTAGCGTTAATTTTTTTAACGCCCGCTATCGCTGGATAATATCGCCTGGTTATCACGTTATTAACAACGCTAACCGCCTAGGCGATAAAAATTCCAGCGATAGCGGCATTTTGGGAGGTTATCGCTGGTAATGCAGCGATAAAACTACGAGGATAGGGATATCCTTGTTGATAGCCCATGGTGGATTTAACCATGTAATCCACCTCCCATTGGATTACATGGCTAAATTTGAAAATTAGCAGATGTAAAAAAGCAGCGTTAACCGTGGTAAGCGCTGCTTTTTTTGTCTCTAACAGGGTTAGCGACATTCTTGATAGTAGGAGAGATGTCGCTTAGCGACATTTCTCCTATTATTGTACTCTGGAACGCCCCCTTTGCATCTCATTAGAGATGCAAGGGGAAGCGTAGAGTAAAATGGTGCTAACATGCAAATTTGCTGTTGATAGGGCGCTAGTTTTATCTCTCCTTTTTTGGCTTTTAAAGCCAAAAAAGCAGAGATAAAGCCCTTGTTGATATGCCCCTATATTTGTTGTAGAGTGGGTTACTGCTCTTGTTTTAGAGATCCCTGTGTTACCTGCAGCTCAACAGTTACAATCCTTGTAAAAGAGCCTTGGGGCATATTAACAAGAAACAGGGAAAATTAACGCTAAGGGCGCTTAGCGTTAATTTTTTTAACGCCCGCTATCGCTGGATAATATCGCCTGGTTATCACGTTATTAACAACGCTAACCGCCTAGGCGATAAAAATTCCAGCGATAGCGGCATTTTGGGAGGTTATCGCTGGTAATGCAGCGATAAAACTACGAGGATAGGGATATCCTTGTTGATAGCCCATGGTGGATTTAACCATGTAATCCACCTCCCATTGGATTACATGGCTAAATTTGAAAATTAGCAGACGTAAAAAAGCAGCGTTAACCGTGGTTTGCGCTCTTTTTTTGTCTCTAACAGGGTTAGCGTGAATCTTGATAATAGGAGAAATGTCGCTTAGCGACATTTCTCCTATTATTTTGCTCTGGAACGCCCACTTTGCATCTCATTAGAGATGCAAAGGGAAGCGTAGTGAAAAAGGGTGCTAACATGCGATTTTGCATGTTAGCACCCTGTTGTTGATAGGGCGATATTTTTATCTCCGCTTCTTTGGCTTTTAAAGCCAAAAAAGCGGAGATAAAGCCCTTGTTAATATGCCCCCTTGTGAGTTATTAACCTGCATAAAGGGGGTGCATGCAAACCCCAAAGCATACGTTTAGAATCTTACAGTTTTTTTCTCAATTGTTCTTTATTCTAACATTACTAAAAACATAGTGTTGGTAGGTACTAATACACACTCATTAGTAGGTGCTAAATAAATGGCAATTAGTGCTTACTCTATGGTATAGACATCTAAGTGTTGAGCTTCAGCTAGCTCTCAGTCAGATTCAAACAAAAGGAGTGCTAATGTCTCTTTAATAAATATATTTGAACCAAGAGACTCCCAGCAATCATTGCAGCTTTCTGTTCTGACACTAAAGAGCACAGTGTAAGGAGGTTATTGAATGTGTCTTCTTGTGAACAAATTACACAGGAGTAAAAATACATTTACCTGGGGCCAGCGCAGATCTGTCTCAATAATAGCTGCTGGATCTGGAATCTGGCTGGCAAGCTGTGTTCCAGAACTGGTTCTGACGCTGCAGATAGAATGCAGGCAAGAAAGAATGAAGGAAGGCAAGAACGAATGAAGGAAGACAAGATAGAAGGAAGGAAGGCAAAAATAAGGAAAGAAAAAAGGAAGGCAAGAAAGAAGTCAAGAAAGAAAGAACAAAGGATATAGAGACAGAGAGCAAGAAAGAATGAACGTGAATATATAAAAAAGAACTGAAATAAGGAAAGATAAAATGAAATATGGAAAGAAGAAATAAAATAAGGAGAGAGAGAAAGAAAGAAAGAAAGAAAGAAAGAAAGAAAGAAAGAAAGAAAGAAAGAAAGAAAGAAAGATGGAAGGCAAGAAAGAAGGAAAGAAAAAAGATGGCAAGAAAGAAAGGAGACAAACAAAGAAAGAACAAAGGATATAAAGACAAAGCAATAATGAATGAAAGTAAATGAAGAAAGAAGAAATGAAAGAAGGAAAGAAGAAATGAAAGAAGGAACGACAAAATGAAATAAGAAAGAAAGAAAAAGAGGAAAAGAAAAAGAGAGAGAAAGAGAGAGAAAAAATAGGAAACAAAGAAAAAGAAGAAAAAGAAACAAAGAGAAAGTAAAGCAGGAAGAACGAATGAAAGCAAGAATGAAGGAAAGAATGAATGAAAGTAAGAATGAATGAAATAAAGAACAAATGAAAAAATGAAAAAAGGAATGAAAGCAAGAAAGAAGGCAAGAGAAAAAGAAAGAGGGCAAGAGAGAATGAAAGCAAGAATGAAAGAAAGAAGCAGTGAAAGAAAAAAGCAAGAAAGAAGGAAGGCAATGAAAGAATAAAAGAAACATAAACCAAGAAAGAAGGAAAGACGGAAATACGGAATAAAAGAAAAAAGGAAAGCAAAAAAGAAGGAAAGAAAAAAGGAATGAAAAAGAATGAAAAAATTCACAAAAAAGGAATGAAGGAAAAAGGAAAGAGGAAGAGAAGGAATGAAATTAAAAAGGAAAGAAAGAAAAAGGGAATGAAGGGCAAAATAAACAGAAGGAAAGAAAGAAAGAAAGGAACGAACAAATGAATGAAAGCCAAAAGAAAGGAAAGAAAAGAGTAAAAAAGAATGAAAGAACTAAAGAAAGAAAGCCACAAAGGAAGAAGAAAAATATGCAATAGAAACGAAAAAAAGAATTAAAAAGTGTAGAATGTGCTGCAAACTAAACACAATAATGGCTGGCTTTCTCCCTAGGCAACGTTTATTAAAGAACCATTAGTGAAACTGTGTCCAGGATAAATGAGTTCTGAGAAATTGTTCACTTATGAATTTAAATATATAATATTGAAGCTTTTGATAATTTAATACAGAACAGTTTTAAATGGACTTCAATTTGTTATGCTTTGAAATTCCTTTTTGTAGCATCCTTTGTTTATCTGAGAAAGTCAGAAAAACAAAGGACTTTCCCAAAAGGAATTTACAACACCCTTGGCAGGAGATAGGCACTTATAAAGCCTGTGCTGACAAAAAGATGCTTATTGTCACACAAGACTCTAAACACAAAGGCAAGAACTAAGTAATAAATTACAAACAAAAGCTTCGGCACATAAAGGAACTGGTTTGTGTGTGAATATACTTGTGAAAGTGTAAAATGTAATCACTCAAAGAGAAAACCTTGCCCTTCCTTAAATCCTATATGACTTTTTTGTAAACTTGAGGGCTATGTAAAATGTTAGAAATTATTCCTAAACTGATCTTAAATCACAGTAGAACTGTAACGATATTCACACTGGCTATTTATCAAGGTCAACGCAGGTATCGCCAACCCATGCAATACTTTTGACCTCATCTCTTCATGGAGAAATGAGAACATAGCCAGTCCATGCAGACTAATACTAAACATCAAGAAGTGTACATCTAGCAGATTTCAGAAATGTATGGAAATAGTTCAGCCATCTGACCACACCTCTCCTGCATTCTACTCTCACACATAGCTCAATGATTAAGACATATGCCATGTAACTAAACACTCGTTGTTCTCCTGTACCCATGCTGATATTTCACATCACATGTAGGACACAACACAGTTTCAGGGATGCTTCGATAACTCAATGCCCTAAGCACTCAGGGGTATATTCTCAAGAACATGTGATAACCATCGCTAAATTACTGAACGCAACCCTCAAAATCTCAGTCCATCGCGGAAAATTTACTCCGTGTTAACCAGGTATTCACAACATGGCGGTAGCATGCGATAGTCACTAGATAACGTGTCAACTGTCTACATTAAAATCAACGCCAGGTCGCCAAAATGCTACAACACGAACTCCAAAAAAGCTGCGATGAGGCCAATCACGATACAAAAAGCAGCGAAAACCAGCGGCAGGCCTGCAAATCCCACGCGTCTGGTGGGAAAATGCACTATAAAAGCAACAAAAACAACATACCAGAAAGAAGCCAAAGTGCGTAGCAACATGGATGCACCCTGACCAAGCGCAGAGGCCAACGCGAACCCCACAATCCCCACAGACCACCAGCAAGGAACAATGGGGTCGGGGATAGCCAAGGAGAAGAGGGAGAGGAAGACGGGGTGCAGTCCGCAGGAAAACAAGACCAGTGTCACGGAGGTGACAGAACACAACCAGCAACTGACCCACAATCAGACTACCTTGAATGCAGCCAGAGTGTCGAGGAGGCCAATGGAGGAGGTCAAGAGGCGCTGGCATGACGTGAAAATCTAAACCAGGCACAAAGCTGCTGCCAACAGGAAGGCAGCAACAGCGACAGGAGGTGGGAGTCCTGCACCACAGGAGGAGCTGGAGGAAACGGAGGCCACAGTCAACAGTGCGGAGACGGTGCAAGGAGTCGGGAGTGCGGCCACAGCTCAGGAGAACGTGACACAATATCAACAGGGTGAATAAAGACCAGGGACTGGGGAGACGGTGAGATGGGCACAATGGCCCACATGCACAACTATGTGTAGCACACTGCACACCCACAATGACCCTAGATCATGTCCCTCATCACCGTGGCACACTGCAGCACACACACATAGCAATAACAGCACATCCACATTGACTACAATGTGGTAAAATGTGCAACACCGACACTGCAGAACAGAGAACACAGCTGGCTCCGCACACGTGCAGAAACAGGCCCACTACAACTGACAGAGCTGGAAACTGTGAAATGGAAATGTACGCGTAAAACATCACACCCGTCATCTAGTCCAAATTTACACTGTCCCGCATCTATATCCTGCACCTCCAAAACAGTCACAATTTACATTGTCATACAGTCTGCTTGTAAACAAGAACAATGCACCAACACACATGTCAACACAATGTCAACATGCATCTCTCCTCCACATTGCAGAGGGACACACAAAACCTCCAGCAGAGCACAGAAGACCACATATCAGTGATGCCAGAGAGGACCACCACACCTTCGACACTGACGCCCTACAACAGCCCATGGACATCCCACGCAACCCACTACCAGAACCAGGGCAGCCAAGCTACTTAGACGAGAACCCAGCCCCTGCAACAGACCACACAGCATGAAGCACCCGCAAGCACGGCAGGCTCACAACACTTCATCGACCCACACATGGCACCCCAATGCCAGGTGTCAGAACGCCAAAAGGAGGTGACCCAACAGGTGCGGCACAGCCAGCAGCTTTGTCTTCGGAGGGATGTTGGTTGTCCGGTGTGTTGGTACCGTCGGCCTGTGGGCAATGGTGGTCAGGATGTGTAGGATGGTTGTCCTTTTGAGCCTGTGGTGGGCAATGACATTCCCAGGTTTTGGGTCTGTGAGGTTGGTGCATTTACAGCAGGTCGCTGTCTTTGTCTGCGCAGCCTCAGTGTTGGTCCGGGCAGGGGGTGTTCGGGGGGAGGTCCTGGGGGTGGCGGCGGTGGGTGTTGTTGCCCTATTGGGGCTCCGGGCTGCATGTTCAGTTGCCCGGGTGCATCTGTTGTTCTTCATGTTTGGCTCTGGGCTGTGCTCCCTTGTCTTTTACCGGTTGTCGTCCGACTTTGCACCAGGTCAGAGCAGGTGTTAAATTTCCTGCTGCTAACACGCCTTATCGCATGTTTTGTGATCTTATCGCAGATCTGGCTGGTCGTTGAGAATATTGTGGAGTGGTGTTGTCGCAGCTTTTTGCACGGGAACGCCTACTCTGCATCTCAATAGCGATAGTTGCCAGGGTCATCTGTGGCGATGTTTTTTGCGGCGGCTATCGTAGGTAAACTGGTGCTATGGGCTGTTAGCACCAGCTTGTGAATGGAGTGATACATTTATCACGACTAAAGTGCAGTTAACTCGGCGATAGCTCCTTGACAATATGCCCCTCAGTCTGTGAGGAAATTTTGAAACCCAAAATGCCATGGCCACATGCAACACAAATACCATTGTTTTCATATACATGGCTGTTTATAAACACAGTATGGTCACCAAAATTACCCAATCGGGTACCCTGCATTAGTAAATGGTCCAAAGGCTCAATGACATGCATAACCGCAGGAGGGATTATCGTGCAACTAGCTGGCTGCATATTTCACTTCCACGAGTCAAACCCTTCCCTTCCAAGTTCCATAAATTGAGTACCGCATAGAAATGTAATAATTACACTATGTATTAAATCATCACAAGGCATATTTATATTACAGCATTTTATCGTTATGATTATTATAAAAATAAAGACGATAATTGTCAATATCATTGTTTTACCTACGTAATTGGATGGCTTCTTTCCAAAACTCACTTCTTCACAGAGTAAGCACCCCAAGGCTCAGACCCAAAAAATGTTAAAGAAATATCATGTTGAGCAACTCAGTCCAGTAAACAGATAAACTGGCTATGGACATAAGAAATACGGTATACCATCAAGGGGCCTGGATACCAGCTCCTATCTGCTAGCCTTCTGAAAACCATAAACTGTGGGTCTATCTCTCACACCCCTTCCGCCATCACACTGGTCATTCCTACGCAGTGGTCGAAGTGGGCGGGATCGGCAGGGCACGGCGTGCCCCTACTTCTATAATTCATTAGATCCCGTGCCCCTACTTTTCTCGTTTTAATAATGCGTCCCAGGACGGCAGACTTTGTCTTTTCTTTCTTGCCAGAGAAGGCAAGGACAGTGTCCACTTCTGCTCCGTCGCTGGCAGCTGATCCCCCGCCCTTTCTTCCTCTTGAAAACCGTGACTCTCAAGAAAGGGTTCTCCTCCTCTCTTTCTTCCTTTCGTGTATTTCTTCCACTGTGAAATGGATCCAAAAAAGAAAAATACTTTTGCTGCAAGTGTTGTCTTTTTCTGACATTATTCTATTCCAGAGTACAGCTTCGGGACGTAGAGAAATAAAAGGTTCAAAATATGAAAAATAAAGAAAAAACGAAATAAAGCATGACAGTGTTCACAAAGCGGCCAGATGAAGGGGCATATTATCAAGCCAGGCGATAAAATTATCTCCGCTTTAGCGGCAGAAAACTGCAGCTAAAACGGCGATAATGGGCTTGATAATATGCTCAATGGAATTCCAATTGAAGCCCATGTTAGAAGTCCTTCATATCTAACATGGGCTTCAATTGGAAGCCCACTAAAGCGGCGATAATTTTATCGCCTGGCTTGATAATATGCCCCTGAGTTTCCCAGTGAAGCGCTACTTTTGTTTTATCTTTTCTTTGTAAAAGCATTGTTTTCCCTGAATGAGGATGTGCACCATTCCTGGAGATACTGCAATGCCGAATTGAGGGGTGGATAGGAAAACAAAATGCGTACCATGGCTAGGTGTTCATGGATGTGGTCCTTTTAACATACTGCTTGCGTTTTGTAAGGACATAAGCAATGGACATTGAAGCGGGACCCTTCCGGGCCCTGTAGTCATGTCCTTAACTTTTCAGGCACAATCACTCACTGATTTCTGAATAGTGAGTGTAAATGCATTAAGTTAACCATGTTGTTCCTGCTTACATTTAACATGCTTAACTTAACCCCTTCCCCGCTCATGACGGAACCACTCCGTCATGAGCCACGGTTGCGCTGTGCTCATGACGGAGGGGGACATGCGGGCGATTAGCGCAGTGGGCAGAGACGTGACGGAACCACTCCATCATGAGCACAGCTCAACCGTGGCTCGTGACGGAGTGGTTCCGTCACGAGCACAGCGCCACCGCACCTGCCCCCAAACCCCCCCAGCGCCGCGGCGGAATTCCTGCCGCGGCGAAGGGGTTAATCTTCCATTCCCTATGAGTGTTTGCTTTTTTCAGGATGTAGTTACGTTTTTTAGGCAGCATATTGCTAATGTCTAGTGCGTAATTTGCACTGAGTCACATCCAGGTATTTATAGCTGGGCACAACTGGGTTGTAGTTGAAGGCCATGCAAGTTTCTCTCAGTGGGGCAGTATGGTGTTCAGTGGGGGAGAGGATGTGGCACTATGGCCAGAGCTGCCGAATTGGAATTGGGAAACCAAGTTCAGCCTTCATGACCAGTCCACCAGACCACTCTCCTGAGGGAGCACATTCCCATGCTAGGCCTAAGAAGGCCCCGCAAGACCATAGAAGCCCTGGTGTCTTAGCACCAGCAGGTTTACCCTAGTGGGGCAAGTGTGGGTTAACCTTGGAGGCCTGTCCCTTCCAACCCATACTGAAGTTCACCTCTACTGCTGCGGGCAGGCTTATGAAGCAGCACACCCTGGAGCGAGGTCACAGGACCCTTGAGAGGTGCCAACTCTAGGGCGGTGCGACTGGTGGGTTCCCACCGGGTGCTGACTTTAGGTGGCCCTTTGTCTTCTGTAACATTTCCTATACAGTGATTTACACACGTATTATTGATTGTCTCTGTGTAGTGTGTGTGATGTAAAGTGCTCTGAAACCCTACACTGGTATGAGTGGCGCTGTGAATCAAATTAAATGCATCTGAGAGAGAGTGTAGTTATGGAGACATTCGGGGCACTGTTAAAGGGTGGAATTGAGGGAATCCGTGGTGTAGGTGGTCATTGGGATGCCCCAACAAACATTATTGCACAGGGCGCCACCAGCGCTAAAGCCGGCCCTGTCCTTGGGGCCAGTCCGCCTCACCCATTGGTACCTCCATTGGCCTTGTTTCAGCAGTAGCAGCTGCAACTCACCAGGGATTGGCAAAGCAGGATTTGCACGCACACCAAACTATGGGGCATATTATCAAGAAACGACATTAAAATTATCGCCACTTTAGCGGCAGAAAACTGCAGCTAAAGCGGCGATAATGGGCTTGGTAATATGCCCTTGAGAATTTCCATAGAAGCCCATGTTCTGGTGTCAACATGGGCTTCTATTGGAATTCTCTGCGGCATATTATCAAGCCCATTATCGCCGCTTTAGCAGCAGTTTTTTGCCGCTAACGCGGCGATAATTTTAACGCTGTGCTTGATAATATGCGCCTATGTTCGCAAACTTCACATTTCTCTGCTTCATGCTCAAGCACTTTTAAGACATGCTGCCTGCTTTGGGGCCACTGGGATTATGCAGCAAAAGAAGACAAAATTATGTCGCATTGTTGATTAGAGTATGCAGCAAAAAAAGGCTGCAACATAATGCAATATATTTTCTGACACTTTATTATTTTGACATTTTTACACATGCTAACAGTCTCTGGAAAGATTGTGCATTATTAATACCAGTGTAACATACAAATGCACCAGTGAGAAAGGTGATCAGTCAGCCTTTGCAAAGGGCCGTCCTCTTCGCAGCAACACAAGTCACATTTTTTTATTAACTTTTGATCCGTTTGAGCTTCCAAACAATTTATTAGTTAAAATTGTCAGATTATGTAGCAGATGTTGTATTATGTTGCAAATATGCAGAGCCATAATTATTTAGAAAACTTTTGCAAACTAGGATATTTTTCCCATTTATGTTTGAACTGCTCTTGTGGAAAAAGGGAGAAGTGCTGTTAACAGAAACTCCATGGACCAGAGACAAATGGTTTGTGCTTCCACTTTTAAGCCTATTTGGGATATTTTGTGATTGGAAACACATTCCACTTTGTGATTGTATTTTAATGTCAGTAACTCATATTAAACCTTAAATAATTATGTGTATCCATTCATTGAATTAAATAACATAATAAGCTGTTACTGGTCAGTGAAATGTCAAACAAATACAAAAAATTGGGATGTTTTGCGCATTCTGGCCACGCCAGTTTTCGGGTTATTCCCGCCCTCTGATTCTCCACTCACAGTTCCCCTCCTTTTTTTTACCCCACTTCGACCACTGTTCCTACGCCCAAAACACGATATTTGAGCCAACTGTTGTGTTTCTAACCATAGGATTTTCAGTTGACACAAGTGTACCGTTTTCAAGGGACTTTAAAATAATTTCAACTGTGGGATTACACTACCATCTAGTGGCAATATCAAGGAGTTTCCATCTGGACAAAAAAACATTGCAATGAGTAACTTATAAATGAAACAAACGAATCAAACTCGGTTTATATAATGTTGCACTCACAATAAAGTTTATGTTTCATTTTGTAAAAACTCTGCATACATTTGAAACCAGAGAATATGCGTAGGAATGAACTTCGCCCAATACACCTAACTGTCATTTGTAAACAGGGCCGTCAAAGTCTATCGGCTGATATACCAACTTTAAAATAATGCTATTTATTCTTACCAACAATGCTAAATAATTAGTGTACTGTTGGTTCGACCACTTACGTGTTGGCAGCTTAATTTTATCTTAAATTTGGTGAGTGAAATGCCTTGCCGTATACTATATAGGCACTTTGGTTTCTTCTTTACATCACAACGTCTTGCACTTTTAACAGTTGATCTTGTCAGCAGCATGGAGAACACAGGCAAGACATGGGCAGAATGTTTTGTTAGATAAGAACATGAACGATCAGTTACAAATTCATTCAGATCCGGTCAGTTAATGTAAACTTTCTGTGTAACTTCCGGGGTGACCATGCTTTATAGTGATCGGAAGCTCAAATTTCCCGCGAGAAGCCTTGGTGGGATTTAGCGAGGGTTGATAAACCACTTCCTGGAGGCTTTTTTTCCTCCCTTTTCTCTCTCACCCTGGGGGGAGGGTTATTAGATGGGGCGTTCTTTGTTTATTACGAAGGGAAGAAATAAGACGGCTTGAAATGTTTTCTAACCGCAGCAAAAGCCGCGTTAGTTGAGCTTTTGCACAGAACTTGCAAACTTTTGTTGAACAAAAAATCTTTAAAGACTGACAGGGAACGTTCTGCTTATATCTCTGTGTTTCTGCTGGCATTTCTGTATGCAGCTTTTTAGATAGCATGTCATAGGCATCCGATACATGCCTAATTAGTTTGCCATTTCTGTTACAAAAATCGAACCGACGTCCCTGCATCCATGTGGTATCGATATTGGCATATTTCATTCAGTTTTGTCAATGTTGTTTTTGAACCTTCTAAACGTTTTTATGCACCTACATTTTTCTTCTTCATATTTACAAATTAACAAATGGAATTTGTCATTTATTCGTAAACAGTGTGCACATCTATTACCTTTGTGTATTCCGTGGTAAATACTCTTGCCCCGATCAAGAAACCCACAAACAGATGCACCGGCAGAAGAGCCATCTGGTTCACCGCCAATTTTCTGACATCCAAGCAGACCTGCCGGAGACTAGAGAAGAAATGGCACAGAGAGCAAACTCTGGACAACCATGCAGCCCTCAAGAACGCCAGCCGCAGACACCACCGACTCATACGAACGGCCAAAAGGACCACCTTCAAGGAACGCATCGACAACCACGCACACAATAGGAAAGAGCTCTTCAACATTGTGAAGGAACTCGCCAACCCCAGCTCCAGCTCCAATGACATCCCACCATCACAAGACCTCTGCGACTCTCTAGCTACCTTCTTCCACTGCAAGATCGCAGACATCCACGACAGCTTCAACACCCAGACCTCTCCGACAGCCACCGACACCCCAGACTCACCGCCACCCAGTCACACTGGCCTCCTGATCTCCTGGAACCACGTCAAAGACGAAGACACCATCAAGAATATGAACACCATCCACTCCGGATCACCATCAGACCCTTGCCCCCACCACATCTTCAACAAAGCAAGCTCCATCATTGCACCCCAACTCCATAAGATCTTCAACAACTCATTTGAGACCACCACCTTCCCGGAATGCTGGAAACACGCAGAGATCAACACTCTGCTCAAGAAACTCAAGGCCAACCCAATGGACCTCAAGAACTTCTGGCCCATCTCCCAGCTCCCGTTCCTGGCGAAATTCATCGAGAAGATCGTCAACAGACAAGTGACCCAATTACTCAAAGAGAACAACACCTTGGACTCGTCCCTATACAGATTCCGCAGCAACCACAGCACCGAAACCGCCCTCATAGCCACCACTGACGACATCAGGGCCCTGCTGGACAACGGCGAAACCGCGGCCCTCATCCTCCTGGACCTCTCGGCAGCCTACAACACCGTCTGTCACCGCACCCTGTACACACGCCTCTACAACGCGGGGATCCGCGACAAAGCCCTGGACTGTATCACCTCCTTCCTCACCGACAGAACCCAGAGAGTCCGCCTCCCTCCATTCCCATCCGAAGCCACCAAGATCACCTGCGGCGTACCCCAAGGATCATCCCTCAGCCCGACCCTCTTCAACGTCTACATGACACCGCTCACCAACATCGTCCGATCGCACGACCTCAACATAGTCTCCTACGCCGACGACACCCAGCTGATCCACTCCCTCACCAAAGACCCCACCACCGTCAAAACCAACTTCCACGCAGGGATGAATGCCGTCGCCGAATGGATGAAAAGCAGTCGCCTGAAATTGAACTCGGACAAGACAGAGGTCCTCATCCTCGGCTCCACCCCTTCTGCCTGGAATGATTCTTGGTGGCCAGCCTTGCTGGGAACTGCGCCGACACCCACCGACCACGCACGCAACCTGGGGTTCATCCTGGACTCCTCTCTGTCAACTACCCAACAAGTCAACGCCGTCTCCTCCTCCTGCTTCAACACCCTCTGTATGCTTCACAAGATCTACAGATGGATCCCCACCAAAACCAGAAGGACGGTCACAGAGGCCCTCATCACCAGCAGGCTGGACTACGGCAACACCCTCTATGCGGGAGCCACGGCCAAACTCCAGAAAAGACTCCAAACCATACAAAACGCCTCCGCACACCTCATCCTCGACATCCCCCGCCACAGCCACATCACTGCCCACCTGAAGGACCTGCACTGGCGTCCCGTCAACATGAGGATCACCTTCAAGCTCCTCACCCACGCCCACAAAGCACTCCACGACGTCGGACCAGCATACCTCAACAAGCGACTCACCTTCTACACCCCCAACCGCCAGCTCCGCTCCCCTGACCTCGCACAGTCCCACGCATTCACTGAACAACCACCGGTGGCAGATCCTACTCCCACCTCACCGCCAAGACATGGAACACCCTCCCCATCCACCTACGACAGACCCAGGACCTGCTGACCTTCAGAAGACTCCTCAAGACCTGGCTGTTTGATCAGTAGCTGCTCTCCCCCCACCCCCAGCACCTTGAGACCCTTGCTGGAGCAGGGTTTTCTATTTGAACCCGAACATCAGCTTATATTTTTGTACGTCATAATTAAAATTACTAATGAATTAATTATTAAGTATTAATTTTTGTTGAGTGTTTTAATTAATCAACCTTACTAATGAAAGAACTACACGTGGGGATGCAATTGCATGGCTTAATTAATAAGTGAACTAAGTTGGTGAGCAAATTAATTAAATAAGTGTGGCTAAAGTGCTATTTGTTATGTGTTTGCGCTTTAAATTAATATGCTTTAATGCTTCTTTATGTCGCAAAAGGCTAGATAAATACATACACATAAGGGTATTAGTGGGAATTAACACTGTATAATCAATACGATGTAGTAACGTTGTTTTGTGTTTCTTTTTAATTAAGTTGTCCATTTTGGCCTGTTGAGAAATGGCCGACATCTACAGCCTGCATTTGAGTAGATGAAATATGAAGAGAGGCCTCGCAGAATATGGTTGAAAATGACCTCGGCCTCTGTCTGAGCTAAAAGTTATGAAAGGACGACAACTCTGGGATCGTCGCCAGATATCCTTGGAGGAGAACATTTGTCACAAATGAACATTTTTGATAAACTTGCGGTGGCTTCACTATAATTCCGGAGAAGAGCATCCATGGATGTTGCATATTCAGTTTGACTTCCTTTTTCCGTGTTTTTATTTTTGAGATATCCGAGAGCGGAGATTTTTATAATGTTGCAAGTTAACATCCTTTCCTGCTCGCTCTGCTCAACGGACGCTTAGAGCTTGTTTGTAACTTTTAATATGTAAGTTTTAGTATAAATATAACTAGACAATGCCTGAAAGCTCAGTACTAGTACAATATATCGATGACCTACTTGTGGCATCGAAGACACGTGAAGCTTGTGAAGTAGATACCATAGCCTTATTGAATCATCTGGCAGATGGAGGATTAAAGGTATCTCCAGCTAAATTGCAATTTTGCAAGAAAGAGGTACATTATCTTGGACACAATATTGAAAAAGGTCTGAGAAAAGTGACCATTGACAGGATCAAAATTATCAGAGGAAAGAGAGCCCCAATGACCCATAGAGAAGTGAGAATGTTTCTGGGAATGGTGGGTTATTGTCGTCAGTGGATAAGTAATTTTTCCCTGATAGCAAAGCCACCGATTAAATTGACCAAAAGTGAAGTAAAAGACCCATTGGAATTGAATGCAGAACAAATGGCAGCATTCGAAGAGTTAAAAAGCAGATTGTGTGAAGCTCCTGCTCTAGGAATGCCAGACTATGAGAAGGAGTTTGAACTGTACTGTAGTGAGAGAAATGGATGTGCACTTTCAGTGTTAATTCAGAAACATGGACGTCTGAGGAGGCCAGTTGCGTACTTCTCATCAACACTTGACCCAGTAGCTGTGGGTTTACCAGGTTGCCTGAAAGCAGTAGCTGCTACATGCAGAAGCTTGGAACAGAGTGAGGGTATAATAATGGGATATCCTGTACGGGTGTTCGTACCTCATGATGTGGCAATTCTTTTGACAAGAAGCAGAACTCAATACATGTCACATAGTCGGCTGACTAAATATGAGAAAATCATTCTGGGAGCATCAAATGTGACTCTTGAAAGATGTGTGAATGTGAATCCAGCGACACTGTTGCCAGATGCTGAAAATGTGAGTGTGAGAGATGATGTTGATCATGATTGCTTGGATGTGCTTGATTACTGTACAAAACCAAGACCAGACATAAGAGATCTGCCACTACCTGAGAGTGATCATGTGTTGTTTGTGGATGGATCATGTTTGAGAACAGAAGAAGGTGTGCTGAGTGCAGCATATGCGGTGTGTAAAGTTTCAGAAGTTATGGAAGCTTCACCTTTGAAAGGAGTTAAATCTGCTCAAGTAGCTGAATTGGTGGCACTGACAAAAGCTTGCAAGATTGGAAGAAATGTGAAAGTGACTGTGATGACTGATAGTCAGTACGGATTTGGAGTTGTACATGACTTTGGCCAGCTTTGGCTACAGAGAGGTTTCCTGTCCTCGAGTGGAACTCCTATAAAGAATGCTGAAGTGATTGGGAAATTGCTTGAGGAGATACAGCTGCCTAAAGAACTAGCAGTTGTAAAATGTGCTGCTCATGGACAGGGAAATGATTTTGTTACTCTTGGAATCGGTTTGCAAATGACATAGCACAGTATTGTTCAAAGAACAATCACTCTATTAACAGGGGAAAGGAAAAGGAAATGTCTTTTTGTTCTGTGATGTTTACTCATGTGCTGGAAACATGGGATGAGGTGAGGCAGTTGCAGGATGAAGCAGGAGATGAGGAAATGAGAGATTGGATCAAAGCAGGTTGTGCACCAAGAGAAGAAGATCATGTTTGGATCTATAGAGATGGAAGACCAGTCATGCCAAATTCTATGCTGTCAACAATGGCAAGAATGTATCATGGCCAGGGACACCTGGGGAGGGATGCTATGATTAGGTCCTTTAAACGGACCTGGTACAATGCAAAGTTCAGGCTGATTACAGAGAGCATCTGTCAAAGATGTTTAATTTGTCAGCAGTTCAATACTGGAAAGAAAACAGTGGTGAGCCTAGGAACAATAGGCAGAGAGGGAGGTCCTTTTACCAGAATGCAAATAGATTTCATTGAAATGCCCCAAGTCAATAGATTGAGGTATGTTCTAGTGGTAGTCTGTTTGTTCTCAAGGTGGGTGGAGGCATATCCAACTAGGAGAAATGATGGAATAACAGTGGCCAAGTTGCTGTTAAGAGAGTTGATTCCTAGGTACGGGTTCCCAGTGACTATTGAATCAGACAGAGGAGGGCACTTCTACAATGAACTCATGAGTTTAATTTGTGAAGCATTGAGCATACAGCAGAAGCTACATTGTGCATACAGGCCAGCGGCTTCTGGCGTTGTTGAGCAAATGAACGGCACAATCGAAAACAGAATTGGCAAGATGTGCTTAGCCACTGGAATGAAATGGCCTGATGTCTTGCCTCTAGTGCTAATGACTATTAGATCTACTCCAGACAGAACTACGGGGTTGAGTCCACATGAAATATTAATGGGACGAGCAATGAGACATGCATTCGTGCCTGTTAACAAGCTGATGACTATAACTGATGACATGATTTTGGATTATTGTAAAGGCCTGGCTGACGCAGTTCATTCTGTGTTTCACCAGGTTGGAGAAGACGCTACCACACTTGAAAAGAAGCAAGCCCGTGATCTGAGTCCAGGGGACTGGGTGAGAATAAAAGTGCACAGAAGAAGAAATTGTTTGGTTCCAAGGTGGGGAAGGCCAAGACAAGTCATTCTGACTACTACAACTGCTGTGAAGTGTGCTGGAGTGAAGAACTGGGTTCATGCAAGTCATACTCTGAGAGTTCCAAATCCAAAGGATGGGACTGGAAAAGAGTACTTTGAAGAGTCAGATTCCAGTGATGATGCAGACACTGAGACAGTGAGAAGAAAAAAGAATCCTGAAAGGGGGGAAAGAGAGTCAGAAAGAGAGTCAGGTGATTCTTTTTTCTTACCAGATGAAGTTACAAGAGTTACAAGAGGAACATTGCGAACCTCAGAGGAGAGTTCGGATTCTGTAAGAGCGCCTGAAGTTTTAACAAGCAGTGGAGAAAATAAAGAGAAAGAGAGAAAAGAAAAGAGCATTTCCACAGAGACTACACCTGAGTCAAATGAAGAGATTGAGAATTCATCTGAGACAACTTCTGAAGAAGTAGGGTCAGAAGAAGATAGAGAGGGACAGATTGCGGAAGACCCCCGAGGAGGTGTAGGGAACATTCCTGATAAGCTAGGTGAAGGGACAAGTAGACAGTAAGAAGATTGCGTGTCGGAGACCCGAGGAGGGACAGTAGTAGGGAAATCTCAATCGGTGGAGAAGAAGACTGTGGAAAAAGAGAAAATTGTTGATAAACAAGAGGCAAATGAGACAGAATCGGATGAGAGTGAGGATGAGAAACCAGAGGGTCGAGTTCTGAGAAAGAGAACTTGGATCGGGGAAAGAAATAATAGAGAAGTGAAACAGAAGAGAAGTGTAAAAGGAGATCTTTGGCCTAACAAGATAAAGAGGCTGAGATATCGACTGACACGAGTGAATTCATCGAAGGCTGAACAGGTGAATGAAGTGTCAAGCCAAAATCAAGCGAAAGAAGAAGAACCAAAAGAACCTAAGGAACCAGAAGTGATCAAAAGAATTAGAAAGCCCAACCAGAAGTATAGGTCACCGGAATTGACGTATGTGGCATTGCCTGAAAAAGAAGAAGAGGCAGAGAGTCAAGGAAATCCAGAGGAGACTTTACTGAAAGTGGTTGAGGAGAAGGAAACTGTTGGAATCCTGAAAGTTATCTTGTCGGACATTGGAGAAGAGACAGAAGTTCAGGATCTGATACAATTTGATGTTGATGTTCTAGAGATTCAGTAGTGGAGTAGTAGAGGCTAAGTCGAAAGACACAGTCAAAGTAATAAGATGGCTAACACAGAAAATAATCAAAGTAGATGTATCTTCCTGAAAAGATGGTGCAAAATGTGCTGCTGCTGTACAGGACTATTAATGCTACTATGGAGTGTGCTTGCTTTATTAGTTACTTTTAGAGTTACAGTAGACACTTTGGGAATACATACCGAAAATATGACTAACATAGAGAAGAGTTCACAGAAAGTAGTACCAACTAGAATTAGCAATATGTACATACACAAGGATAGATCAATTAATGATTTTTCTAGCAATGTTTTTTCAAAATTGTTGTATGAATACGTAAAGACAATGGAGGTAAGGGATTGCTACGTCTGTATGCAGTTACCTGCATCCGTTTCAGAGGGAGTTACTTATCATCATCTTCCAGCTACGTATGGAATTTCATGTAGTGTGTTGATTAGTATTTTTTATCTATTACGGAAAATAGATTATGATATGTCTAATAAGGATAACATTTTTGGGCAATTGCCTATGAATAAAAAACTGAATCCTGCTAAAGAAGCTAACATTTTTGGTGAGATTGTTATTGAAACAGAAGAATTAACATTAGATTACATTTTTAGAAACAATTTAACTTGTAGTTTGAAGGAAGAAGAAAAAGCTTTCCTAGACATGGTAGAGAAAAGGAGAATGAGCATGCATGAAAAGGCAGGAGGATATAAAATGAGTGAGACATTATGGGACATTGAGATGGGAAAGGAGTTGAAGAATGGGGCCAGTCCAACTTTGGCTTTAGATGCACCACAGAAGGGTAAATTATGCATTACCAGAAGGAAATCCCAATATGATAATCATTTTGTTGGGACTAGTGAGTGCCATGATACATACTTTATTGCAACGGGATGGGGATTCAAAGGAGGAGAAGATCCAGTTTTCCCGGGAGTGTATTATATTTGTGGGAATAAGGCTTATTACAGGTTGCCTGACCATTGGTACGGCACATGTTATGTTGGCCTGGTCTTTCCAAAGATTTTTCAGATGGATAGAATAGAAGATGCAGAACAGATTAATCTACTAACACGCTTTAGGAGAGAAACTTGGTCAGAAATTGTAGGAGATATTTTTGGAGCTTTGATACCGGCAGTGGGAATTTCATTAAATGCATATGGAATTCGGAAGCTGTCAACAGTGGTGGATCGCTTATCGACAAGCACCGCTGGAGGGTTTCTGTTGGTAAATACAGAGATGGTTGCCTTACGCAGCGCCATGTCTATGCAAAATCGACTTGCCCTTGATATTCTATTGGCAAAGGAGGGTGGAGTCTGTGGAATGCTGAAAGTTTAACATTGTTGCACTTACATTCCTGATGAAAGCAAAGATCTAAAGGTCTATATCAAAAATATTACTGATTTGCATGAAGAATTAGCACCACTGGAAGCTGAAAGTATCTGGACTAAAATGGCTAATAAGATGATTGCTGTTAAGAATTTTATTGCTAAGATAGGTAGTACCATTTTTGGTAAGATATTATTTCCTTTGACATGTGTGATTGTTGCTTTATTGATTCTTAGATTAGGGTGTTTATGCTGTAGATATAGGAGGAATAAAAAGAAAATAATAAAAGAAAATGTTGAAAAGAGACAAAAGAGGTCAAAAAGAGACCCACAAGAAATAGAATTAGAAGAATTTAGAGAGAGCATGTATTTAGAAACTAAAAGAGATGATGAAAGAGAAACTGGTGTTTAATGTAAACACAAAAAGACATTTGAATTTTTCCTAAAAGGGGAACTAAATTTTTTTTTGGGTTGGATTTTTGTGGTGATGATATATCACCAAAGGGGGGATTGCTGGAGCAGGGTTTTCTATTTGAACCCGAACATCAGCTTATATTTTTGTACGTCATAATTAAAATTACTAATGGATTAATTATTAAGTATTAATTTTTGTCGAGTGTTTTAATTAATCAACCTTACTAATGAAAGAACTACACGTGGGGATGCAATTACATGGCTTAATTAATAAGTGAACTAAGTTGGTGAGCAAATTAATTAAATAAGTGTGGCTAAAGTGCTATTTGTTATGTGTTTGCGCTTTAAATTAATATGCTTTAATGCTTCTTTATGTCGCAAAAGGCTAGATAAATACACACACATAAGGGTATTAGTGGGAATTAACACTGTATAATCAATACGATGTAGTAACGTTGTTTTGTGTTTCTTTTTAATTAAGTTGTCCATTTTGGCCTGTTGAGAAATGGCCGACATCTACAGCCTGCATTTGAGTAGATGAAATATGAAGAGAGGCCTCGCAGAATATGGTTGAAAATGACCTCGGCCTCTGTCTGAGCTAAAAATTATGAAAGGACGACAACTCTGGGATCGTCGCCAGATATCCTTGGAGGAGAACATTTGTCACAAATGAACATTTGTGATAAACTTGCGGTGGCTTCACTATAATTCCGGAGAAGAGCATCCATGAATGTTGCATATTCAGTTTGACTTCCTTTTTCCGTGTTTTTATTTTTGAGATATCCGAGAGCGGAGATTTTTCTAATGTTGCAAGTTAACATCCTTTCCTGCTCGCTCTGCTCAATGGACGCTTAGAGCTTGTTTGTAACTTTTAATATGTAAGTTTTAGTATAAATATAACTAGACTAGAGAGGGTCTAAGGCCACTTCTTCCTGAACTTATGCTCAAGAGGATCGATGCTGACTGAAAGGACGGCGACTCGTGAGACTTTGATTCTTTACTGAGAGACCTGTCCTAACCTAACATTTAGCCAGAATAGGTAAATATGAGAATAATGATTTTGCAATTGAAATGGCTTTCTTTATGAATTAATTTAGATAAAATTGTTTCTGTTTGAATTACAGTGTCGGGTGGTTATTTCTTTGTCATATTATTGAGATCTCAAATGTGTTTAAACTGTTTAAATCATGACTCGAGACAAATCAATTTGGTTGCATTGACCTCCGATTAGATGCAGATTGATTAAGGAGTTCTCTTTATATTCAGTGTGAATAGAGTAATAGAATGAATGTTGGTGTAATGGGCCCCACCAGCGTATGATGAGTGTATGTGCGCATGACTGTGAAATTACTCTATCCGTGGAAGTAGGGAGAATTTATAAGCTCTGATCTGCAGCACCCTCACGGGTGAGTAGCGCGCCTTACAAATGTCTGATTGATTGATTGAATAGATATCAACCTCTGTTTTCACAGGTTGCTCACCATGGCCCATTGTGACAAACATTCTCACCCTCTAGTTCCACTGAGTTCACTGAGATTACAGGCCAGGACACCATGTCCCTCCGCCCTTTTTGATCAGATGCTATATGCATGAAAAATATAGCGGCAGTGAGTATGTTAAGTGATTCTTTTCTTACTTTTGTTATGCCTTTTTTTTAAAGTAAGCTTTATTGAAGTATATAAGAAATGGTGGTACATCTTACAGAAACATTTTAAAATGAACAATAAAAGGTAATATAAAATATATGACAGAAATAGTAGTAGCACATAATATAGTAGTATTATTGGTCAAGAAAATCAAGAAACAATAGAAGAAAAAGTACCAAATTGAAAACAGCATTTTATGATTTTTTGTGGAAAGGGGAAGGAAGAAAGAAAATCGGAATATCAAAGAGGGGAAGAAAAATCAACAACTGTACCAGAAACAATCAATATTGAAATCCAATATTTCACATTAAAAAACCTGAATATGAACATGACAAAGGCAATAAATAGAAAAATTAATGGTTGAAAAACAAAGGTACTGTCTTGGGTCTGCATGGAGTGAGAGGATAAATAATTAGTAAGCAGAGACCAGAAGGCTTCATTCCGAAGGAGCTGGTGGGAGGACATGACAGAGGCTCTATCTAACCTATGGTGATGGCAGAGACGATTCCACCAGCCTGTAAATGTGACTTTAGTGGCGTCCTTTCCAGTTGGAGGTGATAATTTGAAAACCAATGTCAAGTAATAAGTTAAAATTTAACAAACAGCCCCAACTTGCGAACCCCAGACCAGATTGGAGAAGCGCTCCCCAAAAATATAGATTCAATCCTAAAGGGGAAACTAATAGAACAGATAGAGGAAATTGTTTTGCAAACCCTTATCCAAAAGGAGGAAATACTTGGACAGAGAAAAGAGTGCATGTAAGTGCTAGGAGTGGTTGGGCAAGTCCAACATGTGTGTGAAACTCCGGAACTGTATTTAGAAATAGATGTTGGGGTTAAAAATAGCCTATGATAAAAATAATACAAAGTCTGAGTGGTGCTAGCCTTACAGGACGTGCAATGTATTCAAGAACAGATGGAGTTCCAAGTGAGTACCGAAAAAGTTCAACCCTACTCATAGGGCGATTGGGAAGAGAATAATGAAGGTGTGCATAAATATGGGATGCTCAAAGAGAGGAAGAGGTGCACAGCGGCTCGAAGGGGGGATCCAATGAAGGGGTGGAGGGGGAGAAATAAGGGAAAAATTTTGAGTAATGATCGATTTTAAAGCGTCATATTTAAGAAGAGAGGTAGCGGACAGGCCAAATTTCGATTGGACTTCATAGGAGGAAAGAAGATGTGTACCTTGAAACAAATGCTTAGCAAGGAACTCCTGTAGTGGTGGGAGAGATTTGGTAAGGCCTGGATAAGAAACTGATATAGAATATAAAATAGTGGGTGATTTAAAGGAAAGAGGAGGGTGTGGGAAATTAGCCAATGTGGAAAAGGAAAGAGGCAAAATCAGGGAGCTCTCCAATTTGTGCCAGACCGTTGGCGGAGTATCGACAGAGGAAGAGAGATTAAGTAAAATTTGTCGTATTAAAAAAGAGGAATGATACTGTCCAAAATTTGGTAAATTGGCTCCAACCCTATCCTTAGGGGCAGATAGGGCGGACAGGGAAATACATGCTTTTAGTTTATTCCACAAAAATTCCCCTAGAACACTATTGAGAGATTTAAAAAATCTTAAAGGAATCTTAACTGGTAACATAGACAAATAAAAATTGATAATGGGAAGCATCACCATTTTAATAGTATCCAACCTACCCCACCAAGATAAGTATAGGGAGGACCATTTCTCTGACATATGAACAAACTTTTGTAGAACATCGTCCAAATTGAGTTGAAGTGTGTGTGCGATGGAGGAAGAATATTTAATCCCCAAACAAGTAACATGATTAGAATTCCATTTAAAACCCTTATCCGCACATATTTCCGTTAAACAAAATGTATTTAACTGAAGAACTTTGGATTTGGTAAAATGTAAGTTATAGCCTGATAAAGTAGCAAAAGAGGATAACAGATCTGTAAAAGCTGGTGTGGAAACTACGGGGTCCGAAACATATAACAAGATATCATCAGCATAGCCTGTGAATTTTATTTCAGTGTTGTTATGAAGAAAACCCCAGAAATGGGGGGAGTGACATAACAAATGAAGAAAGGGTTCAAGAGAATGTATAAAGACTAAAGGGGAAAGAGGACAACCTTGCCTTGTGCCCCTCTGAAGAGTAAAATAAGGGGATTGGGACCCGTTCACAAAAACCGAAGTAGTTGGAGAGGAATACAGCAGACTTATAAGAGACAGAAAGCCAGGGCCAAAACTATGCCATTTAAGGGCTTGAATCATAAAAAGCCAATGAAGGCAATCAAAGGCTTTTTCGGCATCTAGGGTAATGGCAGATAAAGGAGAGGAACTCTTGGATGCAAGATGTATAATGTTAAAAAATTCCCTGGCATTATCAGCCAAAGTACTGCCCTTAACAAATCCAGTTTGTTCCATCACGATCAAATCAGGGATCACGTGATTAAGGTGGAGAATAACCCTGGGCGTTATACTATGCTTCGTCCACGTAGTGTACGTAGCGCTGCCTGCTTCGCAGTTTTCGAAGTAGGCGAAGCAGGCAGCGCTATGCACACGCCAGGGCGAAGCGTAGCTGCCTGCCATCCGCCACCCGCCTCCCGCCTGCCCTCCTTTTAAAATAATATCATGCATGCGTGCGCATTTCTCGCAAGAAATGCGCATGCACGGGCATCCGCGCATGCGCATTTATCACAAGAAGTTGGAAACGAGGAAGAGGGAGCCCCGGAGACGCCGCGCTGCAGGTAAGTCTTTACATTTAATTATTTCATCATGCATGATATTATTTTAAAAGGAGGATGGGCGGGAGGCGGGCGGCGCGTAGTGGGGCTACGTGGAGCGCGCGAGTGTGCGTAGATTTGGGCCCACTACGCCCAGGTTTAGTGGAGAACCAGCAATTTAGCGAACATTTTGAAATTTACATTTATGAGGGAAATAGGGTGATAATTAGTGTAAATGAGGGGTCTTTATCTTTTTTTGGGAATCAAACAAATCATTGCTTCAAAAAAGGTGCTGTGGGCCTCGCTCTGGGAAATGAAGTACTTATATAAGGAAAGGAGATGGGGGGAGAAGAGACTGAGAAAAGCATGAATAAAATTCAGCTGTAAATCAATCCAGACCAGGAGCTTTATCCTTATGTAAGTGAGCCAAAGCAGCCTTAACCTCAGATAAAGATATGTCTTGACCAAGAAAAGAGCAGTCCGGAGGGGGGGAAGAATGGGGAGGAAGAGAATCAAAGAACGAATCCAAGGCAGTATCAGATGGAAAGGATCCAGGGGTATATAGATTTTTATAAAACTCTGTGAAACAAAGCAATATTTTTTCATTTTTTCATCTCCCCCCCCAAGCCTCATCAGTGATGTCATGAGTGATGTCACTGACCATGTCATAAGTGATTTAATATGTGACATCATCAGCAGTGCATTGCGGGCGCTTGAGTTATAGTTAGCTGAACTAACTATAACGGGGGAATTTCAATGGTTTTGTACGAGTGAAAAGTCCAGCTAACTATAACGCCCCTGAAACCTATGGTTTTTTCAGTGAATTTCTAAGGTTTTTTAAATGCTAATTCCTAATTATAACGTGCCTGAAACCTATGGTTTTTTAGTGAATTTCAAAGGTTTTTTAAATGCCAATTTCTAACTATGCCTACAATGATAGGACATGTGAAGAAAGAAGAAAAAACGCAAAGTAAGAAAAAAAAGAAATGCAGAAAGAAGCAACAGAAGTCCTCAAAGAAAAAGAAAAGTGCAGGAAGAAGGATAATGTGCAGAAAGAACAAACAGAAGAGCAGAAAGAAGCCTTGTTGCAAAATCATCCTGTACCCTCAACTTTTTCAGATGGATACTGGTGGTAACTGAGTCTGACTAACCAGTCCTAGAGCCAGTGCTATGTTAAAAGACACTCCGAATACAGTGAAAACACCTACATGTACTAGGGAACACTATGTGTTGGGGTCCACCTGTGATTAGCATGACCTCCTCTGTAAACCCCTAGGGGCAGATCTATGTCGGAGATGCGCCACTTTTACGCCGCTGTTGCGTCACTTTTGTGACGCAGCGGCGGTGTAAACCCTGCGCCACGTTGCGCCATATTTACATCGTGACGCATCTATGGAGATGCGTCACGATGTAAAGCCCTGCGCCACGTAAAACCTGCGTCAGGTTTCACGTGGGCGTGTCGGCATAGAGGGGGGCGTTCCGTCGCAGGAACGCCCCTGAAAAGTGACTCAGTCAAATCTATAAGATTTGACTGAGTCACTTTCCCAACGCTGATGCGCCAAAACCCTGCGCCTGCTTGAAGCAGGCGTAAGGCTTGACGCACCATGTTAGGGATAGGGTTGGTTGGAACAGTGCTGGAGTTGCGTCGCGCTTGCGACGCAACTGAAGCACTGCGCCAACCTTACGCCATTGGATGCGTCACGCATCTGTTTATTCCTGCGCCATGATGCGCCGCATTATAAATGCGGCGCATCATGTGTGGCGCAAGGGTAAACTTGCGTGACGCATCATTCCTGGCGCATCCTTGCTGATTTGCAGGGATGCGCCAGGCAACATAAATCTGCATCCTAGTATATTATAGGGCAGGGGATTAAAACTACCTCTTAAAACGCACCACAGGGCGTGTTTACACACATCACCTCAGGCCCCGTCCCCTCCCTTCCCCACTGTGTAAACACGCCCTGTGGCCGATTTAAGTTGGGAGATTAAGACCCCTTGAATCCTGAGGGTCCCTAGGGTCCATCTAGACCACTAGGTACCTCCAGTAAGCGCCACAAAGCTGCGTTGCAGAGAGATGTAAAAAGGGGCACGGCCTAGACCACCTCTCTGCAACGCAGCGCAGTGGTGCTTACTGGAAGCACCTGGTGGGCTAGTTGGCCCCCAGGGTCCCTCAGGATTAAGGGGAATTATTTCCCTAACTTAAAACGCGCCACAGGACGTGTTTGCACACGTTAACTCAGGCCCCGTCCCCTTCCTTCACCACTGTGTAAACACGCCCTGTGGCCGTTTTTAGTTGGGAGATTAAGTTCATTTGAATCCTGAGGGTCCCTAGGGTCCAACTAGCCCACTAGGTGCCTCCAGTAAGCGCCACAGAGCTGCATTGCAGAGAGGTGTAAAAAGTGGCACGGCCTGGACCACCTCTCTGCAATGCAGCTCAGAGGCGCTTACTGGAAGCACCTGGTGGGGTAGTTAGCCCCCAGGGGCCCTCAGGATTGAAGGGGAATTATTTCCCCACCTTAAAACGCGCCATAGGGCGTGTTTGCACACGTCACCTCAGGCCCCGTCCCCTCCCTTCCCCACTGTGTAAACACGCCCTGTGGCCGTTTTTTAAGTTGGGAGATTAAGTCCCCTTGAATCTGGAGGGTCCTTAGGGACGAAATAGCCCACTAGGTATGTCCAGTAAGCGCCATTGCAGAGAGGTGTAAAAAGGGGCACGGCCTGCACCACCTCGCTGCAACGCAGAGCAGTGGCGCTTACTGAAAGCACTGGTGGGCTAGTTGGCCCCCAGGGTCCTTCAGGATTGAAAGGGAATTATTTCCCCAACTTAAAACGCGCCACAGGGTGTGTTTGCAGACGTCACCTCAGGCCCCATCCCCTCCCTTCAGTGTGTAAACGCGCCCTGTGGCCGTTCTCAGTTGAGAGATTAAGTCCCCTTGAATCCTAAGGGTGCCTAGGGTCAAACTAGCCCACTAGGTACCTCCAGTAAGCGCCACAGAGCTGCGTTGCATAGAGTTGTAAAAAGGGGCGTGGCCTCAGAACACCTGTCTGCAACGCAGCTCCCTGGCGCATACTGGAGTTACCTGTTGGGCTAATATTGAAGGGGAATTATTTCCCCAACTTACAACTGGCCAGGGGCCGCGTTTGCAGAGTGCTGTAAGGAGGGGGCGTGGCCTCCGGTGCGATGCCAGTCTTTTATTTTTTTTATTTTTTTAAGAAGGAGGGCTGTGTGGCCCCCTTCTTTTTCTAATTTATTGGCCATGGGGACCCCATCCCCCAGGGCCTGCACCCTAATTTATTTTTGTTGAAAAAAATAAATTTGGCCCTCCCAAGTCCTTAATCGGCCCCGGGGACCCCAACTCCCGGGTCATGGCCTTTTTTTTTTTTTATTCTTTAGGAGAGGGGATGCGTTGCCCCCCTCCTCAGCCCACTTATGGCCCCGGGGACCCCATCCCCCGGGGCCGGCCTTTGTTTTTTATTATTTTTTAAAAATATATATATATTGAAACACCGTGGACATGCTGGACAAACCGTATGTACCTTTCACCATAACGATTTGCATGATATTCATTAAAAGGCGACTATGCATACAATGAATCCACGTGGAATGTATTTACACCGCTAGTGAAGCTCTGACGTGTCTGACGCCCAACCGTGCCTAATCCCAGCGCCCCCGCTGGTGGGTACTCTCCAAGTAGACACCCTTGTCGTTTATTTATACAAACATGGGTAGCTATTGACGGGCACATTTAATACACACGCACACCAAGCCATTCAAAGGGGATTCAACTAAAATTCGACCAAACTATGCAAGAAACCCCCCGCACGGTTAATAAAACACACATCCACCGCCGGATGTGTAATACTTTTTATTTTACTCTCTGGAAATGAGACAAACCTCACTTGAGAGTCACAGCATGCTCCTGGCTGAGCCCAATGCTGTGTTACACCCAACATTGCCCGCCGAGTGCCACACACCTCTGTGTTGTATTCCATCAGATAGTGCATATGCTATGACACTCTCTAGCCCATGTGCACTGTAACACCACCCCGTGAATATGTCATGCCACACTTGCCTTCGCACGGGTTATATTGAACCATCTAACGTGCCTTCCTCGATGCCTGTTATAAAGCACAGCGCTATGCCATACATATTACAATCTGGGATCCATATCTTTGTCACAGTGCATATGCAACGATACACTCCCCAGCACATATTTTATATTACAACTTTAGAGACTAGTTAGGTTACACAACACTGCCCTGTGCATATTACACTCCAAGGCGCATATCGCAAAGCACACGCTAGTGCCTGTGCTATCTCACACTCTCCAATGAATCTGTCATTGCACACAATGTATTGCATATTATATTTCACACACGGTTCATCTTATATCACACGTTTTGGTGCATAGTTTATACCATATACTATATCTAGTTTTCATTTTCAATCGTGCTCTCAGGACTATATAACACTGCGTCCACCTACCCTTTTCAAGGGCATTACATTTTGCAATGGGGGTGGAGGGTCAGGGGGTGTTTCTGCAAAGTGAGCCCGGAGTAACAGTCACAAACGTACTCTTCTTCCTGAATAAAAGTGAGATTATGCTGCATACTTGTTCATATTAATCACCTTCTCTGAACAGTTTGCTTGCTGCCCCATCCACCTTCTCCCTATCCTCTATTGTCTGAATCCATGGACTAGCCTCCTCCCTCCTACCATGCATAGTCTGACGTGCTGCCACTGCCCTCTATTTAGCATGATGTACCAGTCCACTCCTCCTACCCTCCATTGCCAAATTCCATGGCCCATCATTGACCTCCTGCTTAGCTTCTGTGCTTAGCTTGCGGCCCCAATTCTCCTTCCCCCTGCCCTCCGATGTCTTTGTGCATGCCCCTGCTCCATCCTTTTTGCCCACCATGTTCCATGGACCTGCCACTCCTATCTACTCTGAGTGTTCTGTTGAGCTGCCACTCCCCTCCCACCTGCCTAGCATTGTCAGATGACTGTAACCTGTCCCTGCCACCTCCACCCTGCCTGTCCACATGCCGTACCCCTATCCCCTTCCTCCTGTCCTCCATGGTCCATTTTACTGCCACACCCTTCTACCCTCCCTGGTCTGTTGTGCTGCAACTGCTCCTCCTGCCTGCCCCGCGCGGTCTGTTGTGAGGCCCCTTCCCCTGAACTCTCTTGTCTGTGCCCAGGTCCTGACCCTCCATTCTATCCTTCATGGTCCTTTGTGCATGCCTCTGCACCCTCCTTCTTGCCCATCATAGCCATTGTGCTGCCACTAACCTTCCCGCTAGCCATGCATGGTCTTCTCTGCTGCCATGGCCCCTCCCACTTTTCCTGTGTGGTCAGCTAGCTGCCCCTGACCCCCTCCCACCTTCCCTCCATGGTCTGTGTGTATGCCATCATAGTCTCACTGTTGCTCTCCATGGTGTGTCTTGTTTCTAGTGCCCATCCTGCCTGACCTCAATGGTCATCTTGCTGCTCCTGCCCTGCCCCTTTGCCCCCAGCCCTCTGTTTCCATGTGCAGACCCCTATTCCCTCCCTCCTGGCTTGTCTGTTCCATTGTAATACCCCTGATCTGTCCCTCCTGCCCTTTATGGTCTGTTATGCTGCAGATTTCTCTCCTGTATGTCCATTATGGTCAGCTAGCTACCATTGCCTCTTTCCCCTCTGTTCTCTGTTGTCCATGTGCATGGTCCTGTCCCTTCCCTATTGCTTTCTATGGATTGTTGTGCTGCACTCCAGTCCCGCATGCCCTGTGTGGTGTATTGTGCTGCTACAAACCCTGATGCCTGCCCTGAAGGGTCAGTTTGGTGCACCTCTCCATGTCCCTCCTGTCCTCTGTTATTCGAGTCCATGTCCCTACCCCAATTCCTCCTGCCTACCATGATCCAATGTACCATACTTGCATACATTTTGAATTTGGTAAGAGGGAGATTTTGAAAAAAAACTGGGGTATTGATTTTCCCCTTTGAGTTACATTGAAAAAGAGGAGATTGTAGACAGGAGACAGATCAAATAAAGCCCATTTCAGCTGAAACGGGTCTGTTGGCATGTATGGTTGTACTACCACTGCCTCTTCCTTCTGCCCACAATGGTCGATTATATTGCCACAGCCTCTCTTGCCAGTCCTGTATTGTTGGTTTGTTGCCCCTGCCCCCCTTTTCACTGCCCTCCATAGTCTGTTGTGCTGCCACTGCCCTTCCTGCCTGCCCAGTGTGGTCAAATTGTTGCCTCTGCACTCTCCTACCTGCCTTAAATGTTCAGAGTCCTTGCCCCTGGCCTCTGCCTCTCAACAGTATTCCAATGAACAACTAGATTGCTAACATTCTATATTTATTACAAAAGTGTGGAATGCCTGACGTCATCTTGATGTAATCAAAACTGTAATACCTAGAGCATTTCCTTTAGAACTTACATATATGAGAGGGTCTTATTTGCATTAAAAAACTAAAATGAGGACATATTTTCTTTCAAATAGAGAGAAATAACTTTTAAATTATTTGTAATCTTTATGTTTTTTTATCCAGTTGACCACTTGATTAAATGTTGCACCTAGGGGAGAGGATGTGGTGTTACTTCCAGAGCTGCAGACTTTGCCACTGGGAACCAGGTTGGAGTTTCTGCTTCAGCTCAACATTCTGTTATTCTGGTCAAATCGCTTAATCTCCCCATGTCTACAACCAAAATGAATTTGATCTTGTGTGATGTAACCAATTTTCATGTAAAGCACTCCAATACCTGACAAGTCTGCACTATATAAAACTGCAAATACACAAAAAATAAGTGTTTTGCACACTTCTGTCATTGGGCTACATGTGGGATACATCTGGGTGATATTTGTGCTGCATTTGGGCTCTTTTGTCTCTGGTGGCCATCTTGGGAGATTTATTTGTTATGAAGTTTCCTAATTTCCTCATTTACTGCAGTCTTCTCAGTAGGAAATGCTTTCAGTTTTTTACTTTGATTCCATCAAGAAGGTATTCAGATATGTCACACATTTGCCATAAATTCTGAATGTTAGCACTCTAGTTGCTCATTAGATCACTGTAGTAAAGCTACTGCTCACCACAGAAGTCTGCTGCTGGTATTAAAAGTGCATGTTTCAGTCTGCATATCAGAATTTTTTATTGAAATAGAAGAGGATTTGAGAAGTCACTCAAAATGTGCCCTAATTTTTCTTTCTTCAGCACTAATCATAATTTCAATGGCAAAATGAACCCCCTCATTGTGTTCCTTTTTAAATTAAATGTTTTAAGTGTTACCAGTTTATTCCAATCAAGATGGCTTCAGGTGTGCCATACTTTTGTCATAAGTAAGACAGTAAGCGCTCTAGTTGTTGTTAAGAACACTCTGGGACATTCTGTCATTGGGCTATACTTGGGCTACATCTGTGTGATATTTGGGCTACATTTGGGATCTTTTGTCTCTGGTGGCCATCTTGAGAGATTTATTTGTTATGAAGTTTCCTAATTTCCTCATTTACTGCAGTCTCCTCAGTAGGAAATACTTTCAGTTTTTTACTTTGGTTCCATCAAGAAGGTATTCAGATGTGTCACACATTTGCCATAAATTCTGAATGTTAGCACTCTAGTTGCTCATTAGATCACTGTAGTAAAGCTACTGCTCACCAGGGAAGTCTGCTGCTGGTATTCAAAGTGCATGTTTCAGTCTGCATGTCAGAATTGTTTTATGAAATAGAAGAGGATTTGAGAAGTCGAAATGTGCCCTAATTTTTCTTTCTGCAGCACTAATCATAATTTCTATGGCAAAATGAACCCCCTCATTTTGTTCCTTTGTAAATTAAATGTTTTAAGTGTTACCACTTTATTCCAATCAAGATGGCTTCAGGTGTGCCATACTTTTGTCATAAGTAAGACTGTTAGCGCTCTAGTTGTTCGTTAGAACACTCTGGCACATTCTGTCATTGGGCTATACTTGGGCTACATCTGGGTGATATTTGTGCTACATTTGGGCTCTTTTGTCTCTGGTGGCCATTTTGGGGGACTTATTTGTTATGAAGTTTCCTAATTTCCTCATTTACTACAGTCTCCTCAGTAGGAAATACTTTCAGATTTTTACTTTGATTCCATCAAGAAGACATTCTGATGTGTCACACATTTGCTATAAATTCAGAATGTTAGCACTCTAGTTGCTTATTAGATCACTGTAGTAAAGCTACTGCTCACCAGGGAAGTCTGCTGCTGGTATTGAAAGTGCACATTTCAGTCTGCATGTCAGAATTTTTTGATGAAATATAAGAGGATTTGAGAAGTCACTCAAAATGTGTCCTAATTTTTCTTTCTGCAGCACTAATCATGCTTTCGATGGCAAAAATATGTTTGTCATAAGTAGGACTGTTAGTGCTCTAGTTGTTCTTTAGAACACTCTGGGAAGCTGTAGTAGAACACAAAGGAATCAACTGACAGTCTCTGCCCTTGTTGGATGTACATGTTTTACTGAGAATGTCAGACTTCATTCTCACATGGCTGAGAAAGATAATGTGAATTTACAGAAAATATGCTCTCAGTTTAGCTTATAGATCACCTTCCAAACCTCTGTGGGAAAAGCATGAGAAAATAGTTTTCTCTCAAACATGATTCACGGTATCACAGCAGAAGGCTTTTTCACATGGTAAAATCACCTTAGAACACACCACAATTCCTAAAATGAGTATGGTACCATCAACACATGATTTATAATGTAACTAAAGTCTTAAAACATTCTATTAACTGCAATGCTTTTTAATGAGGTGCTATCATGTATATTGGTCCCAAGATGGCTGCCAACACTTCTTGGATGAAGTACTGACAGCCAATCAGATCTCATGATGAGATGTGTGGTTAGGCTCAGCCCAGATATATCTATCTTTTTAACTCTAATTTTCTCAGGAACTACTGAACGGATTTACACCATTTAAGCAAAAGGCACGAGTCTGAACTGAGGACTACCTCTTTGCCAAATTTGGTGTAATTTCGTTCAGCAGTTCGGGCTGTAGCTGCGTCAACAGGTCCTATGGGAAAATGCATGGGGAAAACGTGTTTTGGGACCCCCCTTTTTTCTCGGCCCCCGCTTGTCGAATAACCGTGAAATTTTCAGGATAGAAGCAGACCGGAGCTGGCCAAAATTTTGGAAAATTTCGCAAAGATTCTTCAATCGGCGCCAACCTTATTCAAAATAGAATGTTGCGGATTTCCTATGGAAAATAGGTCCTAACTATAACTACCTACTGGCGACTGCCAGGGTGTAATATATATATATATATATATATATTACCTACTGGCGGTTGCCAGTAGGTAGTTATAGTTAGGACCACGTTTCCATAGGAAATCCGCAACATTCTATTTGGAATAACTTTTGCGCCGGTCGACGAATCCTCGTGAAAAATAGGTGGGGCGCTACGCTCCGCTCCTTCCCTGAAAGTCTCGGGGGGATTCGTCAAGTGGGGGCTGAGAAAAAAGGGGGGTCCCAAAACGCGTTTTTCCCATGCATTTTTCCATAGGACCTTTAGACACAGCTACAGCCCGAACGGCTGAACAGAGTTCCTTGAAATTTGGCAGAGAGGTAGTCTACAGGTCAAGGAAGTGCCTTTTGTAGGTTTGGTGTAAATCTGTTCAGTAGATTCTGAGAAAATAGCCTTTAAATCAATATATATATCTGAGCCAGCTTACGGTGCGCTTACGGTGCGCTTACGGTGCGCTTACCGTACGCGTACGGTGACGTGCGCGAGCGCGATTCTGATTGGCTGTTAGATCTTAGTAAACATTCGAATCGGTCGAAACCAGGAAGCGGCGGCCGCCATTTTCTCTCTCGCACTCTTAAGCAGAGAGGAAAAACAAAGGCAAAAAACATGTAAAGGGACTGTTTAGACAGCTCCTTACCACCTAGCCTTGATTAATGGGTCCCCACAGTTCCCCCAAAGTCAAAAATTTCATTTTTTTTTTTTACGCAAAATCGCCGATTACGCTTACCGTACGCGTACGGTAAAAAAAAAAAAAAATTATCCACACTCTCCCCACCCCGTGTGTAAATGGTGCCCGCAGGGCACCATTAGTGCATGGCATATAACATATGTTGAAAATGTAAAAGCTTACATTTCACAGCGAAGCGCATAATATGTCCTGCATGTGCGCACGGTGCGCGAAGCGCATCGTGCGTACATGGCCCATCCATGGCACTAACTGCGTAAAGTGGGCGCGCGGTGCGCGAAGCGCACCTCGTGCTCACTGTGCGCGCACGGTGCGTGAAGCGCCACCCTGTGTGCAAATGGTGCCCGAACGGCCCCATTTGGGCATGGCATATCATTGTTGTAGAAAATATAAAAGCTTACCTTTCACAGCGAAGCGCATAATATGTCCTCCATGTGCGCACGGTGCGCGAAGCGCATCGTGCGTACATGGCCCATCCACGGCACTAACTGCGTAAAGTGGGCGCGCGGTGCGCGAAGCGCACCGTGCGCGCACGGAATGAACTGCGTTAAGTGGGCGCGCACGCCACGAATGGCGTAAAGTAACTTAGCATTTAAAAAACCGTACAAATTCACTGAAAAAACCATAGGTTTCTAATAAATCCAGACGAAGTGATGATTCTCAAGAAGCTTTAATGACTTTTACCACCGACAGGTCTCTTAACAGGTCTTCTCACCAACGTCTCCTCTGCCAGAATGTCCATCTCATTCAGAATCATGAGATGCACATTCTGTCACTAGGACAACAACAAGATTCCATTACAAGACCTTGAGGAACATGCAAATTACAACACATCCCCCTTACAACAAAACAAAACTAAAACAAAATAAATTATACAACTTTTTGCAGAAGAAACAACATACCCACAGTCCCGCACAATCCCAGGACTTAAGACATTTGAGGTAATAGATGTTAATATAAAACATAATCCTCATATTTTGAAGGTATGAATTTCTGTCTACATGATCTTGCAACACAACCATCCTTACCCTCTGGAACACAACTAGGAACACTGGCTGTACCCTGATTCATACCATCGAACTTAACCAACCTTGACATACTCCAAGTACAACCATTATTCAAAGTAACAACATTTTTCTTAATCCCCGTGATGACAAAAGGACCAGAAAAATTTGTCAACCCTTTATGGCAATGTTTCACCTTCTTCACCCAAACTTTATCACCCACATTCCACACCTTCACCTTCACAGATCTTTTGTCATCATAACGTAATTTGTATCTTCTTTGATACTCAAGAAGCTTTAATGACTTTTACCACCGACAGGTCTCTTAACAGGTCTTCTCACCAACGTCTCCTCTGCCAGAATGTCCATCTCATTCAGAATCATGAGATGCACATTCTGTCACTAGGACAACAACAAGATTCCATTACAAGACCTTGAGGAACATGCAAATTACAACAGTTTCACACACGTTATAGTTAGGAATTAGCATTTAAAAAACCTTGCAAATTCAATGAAAAAACCATAGGTTTCACACATGTTATAGTTAGCTGGACATTTTACTGATAAAAAAACCAATGAAATTCCCCCGTTATAGTTAGTGCAGGCAACTATAACTCACGTGACCGCAATCCTCTGCTGATGACATATGTGTCTTTATGAAAAAAAAATATTTGTAATATATGTATAGCTAAAATTTAATGGAAGAAGACATGGGCAAATAAGTGACTAAATACAGTAGTAGCATCAGCAGAGGGTTGCGGTCACGTGAGTTATAGTTGCCTGCACTAACTATAACGGGGGAATTTCATTGGTTTTTTATCAGTAAAATGTCCAGCTAACTATAACATGTGTGAAACCTATGGCTTTTTCATTGAATTTGCAAGGTTTTTTAAATGCTAATTCCTAACTATAACGTGTGTGAAACCTATGGTTTTTTCAGTGAATATATATATATATATACATCCAAAGAACCTCCTCCAGAAGAAAGAGCAGAGGCCACACGGGGGACAAATCGGAAACACCTTTAATGAGTTTGCGGCATAATGCATTTCGGCCGGAATCGGCCTTCTTCAGATGCCTTTAGTGTTCAGGAGGCATTGAAGCACCTTAATTAGTAAGTCCAGCTGCTTCCCCATTGGTAGGGACCTGCTCCGCCCCCTTCTACTGGTACGTGCTCACCATTCTGCAATTCGTAAGAACTGCAGGTCCCAGAATGCACCTATGATCCAGGTAGGTGCTGCATGGGGGATATACAATCCAAGTGGAATGTCGGGGTGCAGGACGAACAACGGTGTAGCAACAATGCCAATTTCCTGCTTGGGTGATTCTCTCAGTGCCTCCTCAGGTCCCCAAACACTGCTTCAGCCCCATATTCCACGCAATAGTTTAGGCAGAGACAGGAGTGTCGATGCATCCCACCCTACGTATCGCCGCCATCTAATGTTTTTGGAAGTCAGGGGTGGGCCGCTGACCATCCAATACCTCGGAGCACAAACAAACTCTGCCGGAGCAGCAGCCAGCAAAGTCCGTGGCCAACTTGTGTAGCAGGGGCCTCTGTAACACTTCACTGGCAGACGTGGACAATATCCAAAGAACCTCCTCCAGAAGAAAGAGCAGAGGCCACACGGGGGACAAATCGGAAACACCTTTAATGAGTTTGCGGCATAACGCATTTCAGCCAGAATCGGCCTTCTTCAGATGCATTTAGTGTTCAGGAGGCATTGAAGCACCTTAATTAGTAAGTCCAGCTGCTTCCCCATTGGTAGGGACTCGCTCCGCCCCCTTCTACTGGTACGTGCTCACCATACCGCAATTCGTAAGAACTGCAGGTCCCAGTATGCACCTGTGATCCAGGTAGGTGCTCCATGGGGGATATACAATCCAAGCGGAATGTCGGGGCGCAGGACGAACAACGGTGTAACAACAATGCCAATTTCCTGCTTGGGTGATTCTCTCAGTGCCTCCTCAGGTCTCCAAACACTGCTAGATATATACATATATATTAATGTATATATATATATATATATCACCAGCTGAGTTTCTCCTTCCAGAGATCCTGGGTCTGTGGAGGGGTGGCGCAATGTCGGCAGAGAAAACTGGTTGGATTAATATAATCTCAGAACGGAGTCCCAATCGCGCTCTCGGGTCTTGCAAATAACCAAACAGTGCATCAAAATCAAATTAGAGGGTTTATTTGCATCATAAACCCTCCGTGATGCGTTTTAACCTCGAAAGGTCTTGATCACACAACAGAGTGGCAGGTTACAGTTACTTTCATAGATTTCCTGTTGTGATGTTAACATAAACAAAGGACTTAAACCTAAGTCTCATTGTATGCAACTCAATACATGGTCGCCATCTTAGTGTGGTCACCAGTTGGTTCACAAGAGCTACCGAATACCATTGCATGATTGTAAAGGTACGATGCCTTGCCTATCTTGTAAATATTAACACCATAATAAAGCCAGAATACAGCAAGTTTTGTGTGCACTCTGTAAGCTTTTGCCGATCAGCGTCCGTGTTGGTGCATGTTGGTAATTGTAGTGGTACAAAAGTAGAGTCACTTTACCATGAGTACCATGGGTGCATATAGTAAGTCAAAGGTAATGTGACGCTCGCTGCTGCATCCTCTTCCGCAAAATAGTGAGGTGGTAAATCTACCTTGCTGAACTTGTGTAGCGAATGCTCTGCTTGTGTCTGATACGCGCTGGCATGTATCCAATAAATGTCTTGCCCTGATTAGTGGGAATGTTAGGCTGGTAGTCTACCTAGCAGCATCGCTCAATCTATAGTCATTACTCTGATTAGTACTTCTCATGATGCGATTTGTTAAACAAAGCTCATGGCACATGTAACAGTAGTTCAGCCCAGGAATTTATGCAACCTGTCAAAATCCAATGCCCCTTCCCCCTCCAATTAAGTGCACATTGTACTGTGAAATTGTAAGTAAAAACTGATATAGTGCAAATGGTCTTATCTGTGGACAGGGTCACAGCAGAATGGTGTAATGAAGAAAAGGGCATCACGAAGAAAAGGGTAGGGATCCTGTTGTCACAGACACGAGACATGGTCCCTTCCTTTCCTCCTGCAAAAGATGTAAAGAAGAAGGAATAGAGTCAGAACATAAACTGTATGCATTATGTACAATGTTGAAGCAATGAATATAATATTAAAAAAAATACATTTTAAAGAAACAGCCAAGCAAGCAAATATCAGACATCTCCTATAGGATACATGAGGCACTGTCACTGGGCGGCCTTGCTTCTGAGAACGCGGCCTGTAGAATAAACCATATGTATATGCATGAAATAACAAAATTGTTAAACGGAAAGAGCGGGTGGGGGGGTTAGGGAGCGGGGGGGGGCAGGAAGCTAGTATTATAAATAAAATTCACCATGTATGTTTGCTGAGAAGGCTTTCTTTTTCCTGCTTATGCTCTAACACAGTTGAGTTCATGAGAGATTAGCCATGATCATCATGGACCATACCCCCAATTTAGTGTGCTGCTGTCTCATTCATGTATAGTTACAGTATACCAGCAGTTTCCCATGACAGTGTAGCATGGTTAGAAAAAAGTAAGAGGTCCCACTCCCATTGCATTTGCCAACCCTGGCTTGTCCAACTTTGTGAACCAATCAAATGCCCTGAGTGATATTGAGAAGATACTGTAGTGCCAACTGAACTCTAGTGCTTTATTGCAATTGTATTTGGGACGTCGTATCTAGCATCTAAAATATGTATAATGTTTTATTCTAGCCACACAGAACATCTGTGAAGCTGGCTCCAGTGCTGCTGCAGGATGAGACGGGTCAGTTGGAGTGGGAGAAGAAGCAGCAGGGACAGCCACTGGTAAGTCATGTAATTGCAATTACTATACTCACTTGCTAGTACCAGGGCGTTGTGATCAAAATATGACCATGAAGTGAACCCCCCCCCAGCTTTAGCCACAGTGGTGTTTGAGTTATTATTTAAACAACACAAGAGCAACCCATATATCCCTCTGAACTGGGTAATTTGCACTGAGCAATAACAATGTTCACAGGGAACTTATTTTAATTAAAAAATTGAACGATAAGGAGTACAATTTATATACTCATCACTGATTTAATCCAAAAGCAGGGAGAAAAAACATTTCAAATAAATTGAGAAATTATTTCAGTAACCTTGAGAATTGTTTACTTCAGCCGAAGTAAATATAATTTATTTCATGAATAGCAGTTTACTCACAAAAATTATTTCAACATAGGTTTTTGATGCTACAGGCACACAGATAGGAAGTGGAAGAAGGAGCCCAGTGAAGTGATCAAAAGCCTTTAAGGTGAAAAAATAAGTGAAAAGGGAAAAGGTCTTAAAAACAATGAGAGGCATTCAACAATAATATAATTCTTTGCTGCTCTCTCTTGGTTTGTGTCGACGACGTTTCAACCCACGTTGGGTAAGGGGTCTCTTCAGGACAGTTATCTGGGGACTGAAAATTAAAATATTTTATGTGCCAGTAGTAATTTAGAAACATCCGTCTCATTTAAATTAACGGACGTAGGTAACTGATTCGCTTACCAATGTAAGTCTCGTATCTCCACAAAATTCTACGTTGAACCCACTGATCGAAACAGGGTATGGGTAGGATTAAATCTCTTCAATTCAGCCTAATAAACACAATATAGACAAATGTGTCAATTCAGTAGGACATTCTGTCAGGGGATTAACACAATTTGGTGGCCTCATTGAGATGGTAGGGGATTATTAGCTCCACTAAAGCTACAGTCTATGGCACTTAGAGAGCCCATCATCATCTGCCTATCTCTCCCACCATTAATGGAATAGTTAGCTTATGGGGTTCAATTAGCCCCTCATGTAATTAATTATAAAACTGAAAAAAACAATAGAGGAACACTCACATGAGTTGTGAGTCTCTCTCACTTGTCCATGATACCGATATGCCGCAACAATGATAATGCTGAAAAAACCAGGAAATAATTAGTGGATGCCTATTAGAGTATAAGGCTCGCGTCAGTCTTAGCCTACAGTATAACTTCACTTACTAAGTATAAATCTCTAGGACGACGAGTTAAGCGTCTCCTTCGCAACGGCTGCAGTGCCGACAATCCTGCGAGGGTAGTAAAAATAGAAACTAGACCTATCCTCGCATGTGCAGTAGAATTGGCGCCGGTAATCATCACGGCCATCTTGGAGTGTCTAAACCTTCATTAGTCTATCCCATTACTAACTAGAGATTATTATCCATTCCGTTAAATGGTATCTCATCCCATCTGTTCATGTAATTTACCTCGTTATTTCACCAGGGAGGGTGTAGGGGCCACTAACGATGTATGCAGCGAATACCAACCTATATTCGCGCTAGGGGTGGGCGGAATTTGCGGAAGCCACTTTCGCAAATTATCACGAAAATGTTAAAAATCTCCGCAAACAAGCGGAAATATCGCGAAGATGCGGAAGTTTTTTTCCCGCCCGTTCGCGATATTTTCTGTATGGTTGCGGATCGCTAACTTACCCCTGCGGTTGCTCGCGGGCGCGGACATCTTGTTTTCAGTTGTCTCGCGGTGCATGATCGCGAGAAGAAAGACGTGATCGCGCGACGCATGACGTCACTGCGGACGCGAACTGTCGCGAGACAGCGCAAATGGCTAAAACAATACAACATCTCATGGAGAACGCGACCGGATCGGGAAAACTTGTCGGCGAACGCGGGGATTCAGGTAAGGCGATCGCGCGAGAATGTATTATTTTACAGCGCGAGCAAGAACCAAATTATCGCAAAGCTGCGGAATGCGGAAATTTTGACATTTCCACGCTCTCCGCGGAACGCGGAAATGCCAAATTATCGCAAATTCCGCGAACGGAACGGAAATTTTGCCCAGGCCTAATTCGCGCATGCGCTCTCGACGCTCGCGGCCATCTTAGAGCGGTTAATTTCTCTAGAAACAGATAGCGGTAGCGATTAATTGATTAATCTGATCTCAATGGATCCGGGAAAAATAGGGGGAATCAGTGAGCATCACTGTTCCTAAGAAGGCAAGAATAGAATTCGAGCAGATGCCCCAACAATGTACAGTCAGAATTGATAACCCAACATGAGTTATTATGGCCTCTTCTATCTGCAACTCCGCAAAAACTCATATAATTAGTGTTAATGGCTTGATGGAGACATGAAAGAACGGCAGGTTAAAAGAAATGAAATGGTATATGAGTGAAAGGGTGGGTGGTGAAAGTGTGCATGGGTGGGTAAAGGGATGGATGGGCTGGGGGATGTTTTGAAGAAAAGGTGGCTATTGAATGGATGGATAATGGATTGGAAATTTTGGTGAAAGACTGGATGAGAGAAAGTAAAGTTTAATCATGGTGGCTATGAGTGAAATGGAATGAAAGGATGAATTAATATTTGGATTGGTTGGATGAATAAGCAAGCCAGTTCTTCTCATGAGAAGCATGCTGCTCACCTACTTTGCTTACTTGGTTTATGTAGGGTTATCATTCAAAGCTATGGTTCTAAGTAGGGGATATATTTTATCCATTGTTCTTCTCCCTTGACTCGCTGTATTTTTTAAGTAAGCCAGGTGTATACTACCCATCATTAATCATCCCCGCTCCCTGCCCCTGGCAATTTTACCACCTACGACCACCTACGACCAAAGTGCAGTAGGGTTCAATTTGTAACTGCAGTGTTGGCAGTGCAATGTGCATCTGCTTCAGATAATGCGGCATTTACAATGTTTTCAATGCACTGCAAACCGAACACACAAGATGTGTTGTTTCCTTCGCCCACTCAGTAACATCATAGGGGCATATCAGCAAGGAACGGCGATAAATAACGCAAAGCGCACTTAGCGCTTTGTTATTTATCGCCGTCTATCTCTGGAATTTATCGCCCTGGTAGTGCGTTATCAACAACGCGTTACTCCAGGGCGATAAAAATTCCAGAGATAGTGGGGGAAATCGCCGTTTTGCAGGGAACATCGCTGGTTTTCATTGCTGATACGACCCTGTGGTCGTAGCAGCATAATCCACCCCCTATGTTAGGGATGGATAAATCAGGATTTTAGCAGACGTTAGTTTTTGGAGAAAACAGCGGTTTTCTCCAAAAACTAACGTCTGCTAAAATGCTGGGACAGCCTTGTAAATATCACGATGTGCACATCAGCGATATTTGCAAGGCTGTACTGCCCAGTGACGCCCACTTTGCATCTCATTAGAGATGCAAAGTGAGGCGTCGGGAAAAAGGGTGCTAACATGCGATTATGCATGTTAGCACCCTCTTGTAAATAGGGCGATAGTTTTATCTACGCTTTTTTGGCTTTGAAGCCAAAAACGCAGAGATATAGCCCTTGTTAATATGCCCCTTAGTACTTCACTCCTTTTTTTTTTCCTAAGTTCTTTTGTCCCAGCCTACCAAATTGGAAAATCCATTCTTGGCATGTGCCACATTTCATTTTATAACCATGTGAAGTGATTACAGAATATATCTAATGGTTTCCCTTAAAAGAGTTATTTTTCACTTGTTCAGATTTTTCCCTTTTGAATTGAAAAGTGACAGGAAAACCAAAGATGATGAATAATGATCAGTGTAGTGGCCCCTCTATTCTATATCAAAAAAGCTCTACCCTACTTGTCTTGCATTGAAGTAAATCAAGTTTCCTTTCCTTGCTTACTGCCCAGCAAATTAATTTGTTGGAAATATGTGGTGGTGGGCAAGGCCATAGAGTAAAATGGGAGTAAATGCATGATTTGATGTCAAGTTTGTCATATGGGATACACAGTGGCGAATGTGCCAAACACAATCTATATAGCCCGTTCCTTTCCCTGTAGTGCAGTCCATCAGATTCATTCTCCTTAACATCTACTTATGGTAGACAGGATAATATTAATATCAGCATTTCATACAGGAGGTGTATAAATACCTTATTTATTATTCGTCTGCCTGTTTGGAGTCAGGGTAGAAAGAGAAATGCATTTGGAGACGAGCAGAGCCATTGGAATTAAATATAGATAATTGTTAACTACAGTTGCCCCAGCTGCAGACAGTAGCAAACTACCCGACACTCTGTCTAGCATTGAGCATGGCTTCATTATTTTAATACAACACAAAACTTGTACTCCATATATTGCATAATCGTTACGTACTCATTAATGAGAGTTCATTTATTTTTAACTCAAAGTGCCTGTCTATAGATACTTGAAAAGCCTTGAGAAGAAATAAATAATCAAATCACTGTTTTTTTTAAACATCTGGTGCTGTTATTTTGTCTGTGGTATGTGTGGGTAAAACATAACATTGGCCTTGTGACTCTCCTAATCATAATCACATTACATTTTAAAGGCCCTAGGGGACCAGCAATATAACTGCTACTGTGGCCCCTAGTACTTCAAAACAATTGTTTGCACAGAGCATTATTTACAATTTGTCTTTTTTGTTGTTCTCAATATAGCTGCTCCGGCTGGTCCAGCCGGACCACCCATCAGGCAGGAGATAGAGGCCCATTTGGGGTGGCATAGGCTGGAGCGTATCCAGCAAGAGTACTGGCAGATGGTGGTTCTGGAGGAGGAAACAAAGGCTCCTCAGCCGGGCCCCAGTGCAGCCGGTCCCCCTCAGCCTCCAGCCTGCCGGCCATCCCATTGCCGGCACCACAGGCAGCCAACTGCTGCCACCCTGAGGGCCGTCTCACCACGATGGAGCAGAGCCTGGACCAGCTCCGGACCGACATCCATAATGCGCTATTCTAGCTCTTTTTGTAAAAAATTGTATTTGGTGGGAGGGACTTGCTTGTTGGGGCTGGGAGGAGAGGATGGGAAGGGAGTTGGGACTGGTGTAACTTTTTCCATGGACATTTTTGGTTTTGGGACTGTGGGGCTTGGGTCAGTTTTGTTTGGGAAGAGGGGTAGGCATGTTGTTTTGGTGGAGAGTGTTGGTTTCTTTGTAAAACTATGAAGGGGCAACTATTTTATTTAATCTAACTTTATGCCTGAAGTAGTTTGTTTTACTTTTGCTGCCTTCAGCTAGTTTTGTACAGCTTGTTTATGTGCTTGTAAGAGAGAGTGTAGCACTTAGTTATAGAGTTATACTTCTCTAACTATCTTGACCATTAGGGGGAATGCTGCCATGATGACCTATATTGTCTACAACAACCTAGATAAACAATAGTAGCAGTTAGTTATTACTAACTAAGTTAACTAGTTTCGTTTTTTCCATACTAGTTTTCTTACCTGAATATAGATGAATCAATAACGGAAGGCAAGACAACTTCACAAGCAAGACCCTACTTCCAGTTCCACCCAGGTGAGCTCCAACTGTAGGATTAATCTGAATGATTGATTACCCATCGTAGGCTAATAATAGCACTTGTAAAGCAGATGGTTACACCAACTGGTGTGCCCCCGTGCAAGGGCAAAACTCTACAGCGAGAAAAGCCCCTACAGGGACAAAAATGAGCACCCATCACTCAGACCGTCGACATTGCAAATTAATAATCATGTCTAGAAATTTCCCATATTACAGTTCAACACACCCTTCTTCACTGTCAGCCTCCACATCAATCATCACTCACAGTCACTCAATAATATGATCACTTATTAATGCAATGGTTACATGTTTCAAATCAAGCATGGTGGTAGGTACACTGTCTCACCTTTAATGCAAGCAGCAGGTAGAAATTGGGCATTCTTGACAATCAAACAATTGTCTGGGGAGTCATCCTAGATGATGAAAGAAACAGAAGGATCATAGGAGTGGACCATACAGGCAGTAGCGGTTTCCTTTAAAGGGCAGGGGGCTGCGCCCTCCCAATTTCTGCACCACCGACATCTGCACTGCATTTGTTTTAAAACGATAAGTAACAGCAATGTTACTTACCATTTTATAACCAATGTAGAAGCGCTAGTGCTAGTGCCGACTACCGAGTCCTGCTGCCTGCCTGTCTGCGACGCTCCGAGTCAGACTTGAGCGTCACTGCGTCACGTAGGACAGGCAGGCCAGAAACTAAGGCAGGCAAGTTTTTAGCTCCGTTTACGCTTTAAAAACAAAATAAAGGGGCATTATAACAGCGGCCAGTGATAATTATCGCTGGCCGTGCTTAGCGATAATTATAATATTGCAGGCTATCCGTGGTATTTATCGCCCTGGTAGCTCGTTAATAACAACGCGTTACTCCAGGGCGATAAACATTCCAGAGATAGCGAGGCTATCGCCCTTATGCAGGGAACATCGCTGGTTTTCAAGCGACGTTCCCTGCAAAAGGGCGATAACCTTGCTGATACGACACACAGGGTCGTATCAGCATAATCCACCCCCTATGACAGGGATGGCTAAATCAGGATTTTAGCAAATGTTAGGTTTTGGCGAAAACTGTAGTTTTCACCAAAATTTAATGTGTGCTAAAATCATGTGGGTTACCTTGTAAATATTGCGATGTAAACATCAGCGATATTTGCAAGGTAGGCCATCTTGGGTATGCCCAGTAACACCCACTTTGCATCTCATTGGAGATGCAAAGTGAGGCGTTGGGAAAATGGGTGCTAACATACGATTATGCATGTTAGCACCCGCTTGTAAATAGGGCGCTGGTTTTATCTTTTTTGGCTTTGTAAGCCAAAAAAGCGGAGATAAAGCCCTTGTAAATATGCCCCCAAATCGGGCTGACATGGTGCCAGCCCGGTAGTCACTGTTTCGGCCCTTTTGGGGGCCCGCCCACAATTGACGCCAGGCAGCATCATAATTCCACAGCAGCCTCAGGCGATTACAGTATATGCCCTGTACATCCCGAGGCTGCATTACAGGGCAGCTTAGATGGGCTAGCAATGGCGAGCCCCTCACCCCTCCCTTTCACATGTTGCCACTGGATGGGGTGTGGTCAAGCATAATTGACCCCACCAATCTCTATGACGAGTTGGGAAAGGTAGTTTTTTTCTTGTTATTACAATAATCATTGCATTGATTATTGTAGTAACATTGTATTTTATATATATTTGTAAATGCTTTACACACATTTCCTGACGTCACAGAGTCATGAGACTTAACTCATGACCTTGTGAGGTGGAGTTGCATGCTGCACAGAGTAGAGCTTTCACTTTCAGCTCCTCTGAACCAGAAGCTGCTCTGAACTGAAGCTGGACTTAACAGCAACAGGAGAGGCACAGCCAGCAACCAGCATTGATGCCATCAACTGGCTGACTGACTGGGGCAGAAGCTGCCTGACAGGTAAGTGTGAAATATTAAATATTGTACTTACTAATTATTTTTGCAATGTTTGCATTGTTTAAATAAGCTGCTTTTAAATTATTTTAGCATATTGCAAAGGTCCTTTAGCAGGTCTAGTATCATGACTTATGAGTGCATGTAAATCAACTTGCAGCATGGAGAAATGTGGCATTAATCCAGCCTGCTAAATTGTTTGCAAATTCTGCATTTGTTTCTTATAGGGTGACGGAACCTGTTGTACAGATATTTGTGTGCCCAGAATAACTCAATGAATATTATCTCTGGGGGTCAGTGCATTTGCATTTGCATAAGAGACCTCTGTTTTATATAGTCCTATCCCAGTTTTGGATCAAAGTAGCACAGAGGGTTAATATGTCTCATGCAAAGCAGATAATGTAATATGCAGATGATAGATTTTTTCAATGTTGCTAGATAAGTGATTTACTGCAATTAACACAGAGATCATTTAGTTATTTATAGTTTATACATTGCAATCCTTCTAATATAGCACAGTGAGCTATAAACAACACGTGACTCTTACACCTTGTAACACTTACTCACTTATGTAAAACAACCTGTACATTGATTTACACACTAATGATGTATTGTCAATATATGTGAACATGTGATCTAAGCTCTCAGACACCCTACATGCAGATGAGTAGCACTATAAAAAGAAATAAAAACTAAATACTAGTATTTAAATTGTTATTTGTGTAAATGCTGTAACAAACCAGCTTATATGGCATTATTATAGTGCATGTATATCTCTTATATATAGGGACTGAAAATCAAGCCTCTCTTGAAGTGATACGCTTTGAGCCTTTCTCTCCCCTCCATTGCATTCAATCAATAAATCAATCAGTATTTTTATAATGCGTGACTACTCACCCGGAAGGGTCTCAAGGCACTGAGTGGGAGGGGCAGGGGGGATCTGCAGTTCAGTGGATGAGCTAGGTCTTGCATGCAGCAGTGATAGTGATTGCCTGAGGTGCAGAGCCAGGGAGTTCCAGGAGTTAGGAGAAGAATCTTTCTCCAGCAGTATATGCTGATATGTGGGATGGTGGCCAGAGCCAGTTGGGTGGAGCAGAGATGTCTGGTGGGTTTGTAGAAGGAGAAGTGGTGGCTGAGGTTGGAGATCAGCATTGTGGAGGGATTTGCAGGTGTGCATGAGGAGCATGAAGGTAAATCTTTTGTTGATAGGTAGCAAGTGAAGGTCTCTCAGGTGGCCCTTGATGTGGCTGTGGCATGGGATGTTCAGGATGAGTCTGGCAGCGGTGTTCTGGATGCTCTGCAGTTTCTTTTGGAGTTTCTGGGTGATGCCAGCTAGAGTGCTGATGAGCGCATGGGAGACTGTTTTTCTGTACTCGGTGGGAATCCACTGAAAGATCTTATGACGTAAGAGGAGCGTGTGGAGATAGGAGGATGAAATGGTGTTGATTTGGTGGTTTATTTAGAGCAAGTAGTCTGGTAAAATCCCAAGGTTTTGCGCGTGGTCAGTGGGTGTGGGGGGTTCCAAGTGCTGTGGGCCCCCCTCTGCCTGGGCCACCAGGAGTCGTCCCAGGCAGAGGGGGTGGCAGCACTGGGGGTCGGATCCCAGAATGAGAACTTAGGTCTTGTGTGAGTTAGGCTTGAGGCAGCTGTCCTTCATCTAGGTGGCGACTGCCTTCATCCCTTGTGGAAGTTGCTCTTGGTGGCTGTGGGTTCTACTGTGAGGGAGAGAGTCAGCTGGGTGTCGTCGATGTAGGAGACGATGTTGAGTCTGTGGTTTCTGATGATGGCTGCAAGTGGGGCCATGTAGATGTTGAAGAGAGTGGGGCTCAGGGAGGAGCCCTGAGGCCCTTTACAGCTGATCTCTGTGGGTTTTGATGTGGTGGGAAATGGCATTGATGGCAGCTGAGATGTCCGGGAGGATGAGGACAGCCATTTTGCCTCAGTCGAGCCATTTGCATCTGGGTGTGAAGCTCCAGGTAGCTCCCTGGAACAAACGATAGCACCCCTGCACCCTGACCACACTGCATGCTGTATGAGTAGCTAAATTTAGGCAGCAAGCATGCTGGCAGTAAGTGCACTGTGGAAAGCATGCAATCTGTCCCACTTATTTACTTGGCACAATCAAATTTCGACACTGACTGTTAAAATATAATCACAAATCTCTTTCCAAACTTGCTGCTTTCCTAAGTGTAAAACACTTTCTTCAGTTAGTGAAGCCATAAACAAAAATAATTCCAGACCCGGCTGGCAGACAGTGCCCCACGTAGAACCAAGGGGTGACACTTTGCCAACAGTTGTTTTCCAGAAAAGCGCTAGACTGTAGGCTGCTTTGAGAGTGCAGTGAGCTTGGTGGTGAACGTTTTCAACCTTGGGGTCCAGTTACTGGGAAATTATCACTGCTTACCTGTCCCCTGACTCTCCAGCCCCCTGAATGTAGCTGTTGTAAAACCTAAACACACCCTCCCTCCTCTAGTCACATGAGATGTTCCCATACCGCTGATCACTACAGCAACAGGATTCTAGAGTTCGGACCCAGCACCACAGGCACTCACTGCAATGCACACATACTCAAACAAACACACATTCTTTTATCAAAATATTGCACCTTGGCACTCTAATGGTTTAGATATACAGTTTCCAAAATTGTTTGCAAAGATATGGCCACATAAGAAAACACAGTTTTTCATATATTAGTCAAATCAAAGATAGCTTTATTCGATAACAAGTATCTTAAAAGCAATAATATTCATACAATAATCGATAAAAATACGAGTTGTCAGATAAGCAACAGTTAAAAACAAATATGCAATCCATAAAAGCAATAATTTCATATTTCCAGAAGACAGTAGAGGCAAACTATTTGAAATAAAAACTTAGTACAATAATAAAATTAATTCCATTCCGGTTTATGTGCATGATGGTATATAAAGTGACGGTGCAATAAAAATAAGTAGCCCGAAAGGCCACAGGATAATAAAAATATAAAAACATGATAGTTCTTTAAAGTGTCACACGTAGGGATTTAAACCTTACTATCCAAGCGCGGCCAAGGTACTTGGCCACGCCACATGCAAAGAGGGTCCTTGCGTCCGATTTCAGGATGCGCAAAGCAACACTATGTTCATGGGTGCCCAGTTGGCTGCAGATTGGTTTGAGCCATCTTGTTCTAGCCTTCTTATAAGCGGGGCAAGCAAACATAAGATGAGCCACACTTTCAGTTGGTGCCTTACAACAGGGGCAGTCCGCTGATGTCTGATGTGGAGCGCTCCACTTTGCAGTTAGCTCTCGTACCGGGAGTGAGCCTATCCTAAACTGAATATAAAGTGCCCTGTCTCGCAGCATCTGGATAAAATCTAAATAAGGTTCTTAAAGTGTGCGCCTTCCTAATCTCAAATTACTAAACTCTTGGGCATCTACCCATGCCCAATATCGTTTTTTGAGCTTGGCCTTGCTAGCTGGGATTTGGATATCCCACGACTCCTTGAGGCCAAGCGCAAAAAGTGTTTTTTTTAGATTAAGCAACCAATTAATTCTTTGGTTGCCATCTAGGGCTATCAATTCTGTGAGCGCGGAGGCGTAGCTGGCAAGCTCAGGGGTCCGTCTCAGGCAGGCCCAAAATAACAAGGGCCGCAGCCTGCTATGTCTTTAAAAGAACGCCTACTCATGTCGCTCATCAGAGGTTTTAGTGGCACCTTACTGGGGAGCATCACTAGATCTCTTAAAAATTTGTGTTCAGATCTGTTAATTCCATCTACGTTATCGAAACCCCATAATTCGGCACCATAAAGGGCCGAACTAACTGCTTTGGCTGCATAGATCGTAAGGGCGGGAGCCACAGGTCTGCTCTGCGAGGAGCGATGTTCCCTAGCTAATGCTCCTGCCGCACGTTTGTGGCTCAGAAGTATTTTATCGATGTGATGCCGCAAATGCATTTTTGCAGAGAGCCGGATACCTAGATAATTGAACGTTATGACTAGCTCTAGGAGGGTTTCATCTAAAGTAAAATTACCTCTATATGGCCTATAGGGGTTAAACACCATCAGCTTAGTTTTGGAGGTGTTAGCAATCAGCCCCCTAGACTCAGAGAAAAGATGGAATCTATCTAGGAGCTTTTGGAGCCCAGCCTGAGTCTTAGACATAAGGAGAGTGTCATCCGTGAAGAGCAGAGTAGGAACCCTGTCTCCTGCCTGGGAAGGTGCATCAGATGGAAATTCTTGGAGAAAGCTAACCACCCCGTTCATGTATAAGGAGAACAGGGTGGGCGCCATAACACAACCCTGGCGTACTCCTCTATTTACAGGGATCCTATCTGTTTTCTGGTCTTGGGCCCCCCACCTCACTTGGGCATAATTGCCCTCGTGAATGCGAATCAACAGATCATCTAGTAGGTGCCACATCTGCTCGCGGGGCACTAGGTCAAAGGCAGTCTTCAAAATCGATAAAAGCCAAATAAAGACTGCCTTTGCCTATTAGGACCACCTTCCAGTAAATTAAAAGCAATCTAAATGCTTGGTCCACCGTCCCTGTACAGGCCCTAAAGCCCGCTTGGTACTCGGAGAGGATATTGTTATCAACCACCCAGTGATGAATTCTCTGTAGCAGCACCCTGCCAACTACTTTCTGCATAGCATCAATCAAACTGATTGGACGGTAGTTAGCAGGGTCATCCCTTGCACCTTTTTTAAAAATAAGTACCACCTCTGCACCTTTCCATGAATCTGGTACTGAACTACCTTTTGCGTAATATAGTTTGCCCAATTAGGAGGGTCTGCAAGAAAAAGATCTCCCGGCAGGCCATCTGGACCCGAGGCTTTTGCTGCAACTATTTTGTTTATGGCCGCCTCTACTTTTTCTGTAGTAAAAAGCTTGGCAACATTCAAAATGGGACAAGTAGTTAAGAGGTCAGCCAACCCGACTTCGCAAGTTGAATTCGACCCGGAATAGAGTTTCCCAAAATGATTAAACCAGTCCTAATTTGTAATATGATTAGAGATTAAATCAGGGTCTTTATTGCCTGACCACCTAACCATATTCCAAAAAAGATTGGGATCCCTAGCTACACTTGCTGCATCCTTTAAGTTTTGCCAGTGTGTCTCATCCCACTCAAGTTTTGCATGGATAACAGCAGTTTTATAGTTCTTTCTAGATTCTCTTATCAAGGAGCAATTTTGCTTTTTTGTAGCTAAAATCAAGCCCTTTTTCTTCTGTCTACAGTCCCCGTTAAACCAGGTCCGGCGATTTTTACGGCATACGCCTGGTCTTCCAACATGGTTCTCTATAATGAAAAAAGACCCCAGTTGGGCTATGATTCTATCATATAATTCAGGGATCTTTGACAAACCATCCGTTTCGCTATAGGCCTCCCCCAGTTTGAATGTGTTTTCGCTGACAGTGTGCCTAATCTCAGCCATTTGGGATTCTTTTGCAGCAACTCTTGGCCATTTAAGATACCTTCTGCAATTTGAGGGGACCAACTCTTTTGTCCTCATAAGGGACCCTGTGCCCTGAATTGGGGAAAAAGAGAGAACCCAGGGGGGTTCCATAATCAGACTTAACGTGTTATGGTCACTGTCAGTGGAGGGAACCACTTCCATATCTATTATAGTTCTCCAAAGTCTAATGTCAACTAATATGTAGCCAATTCGAGAGGGACAAGACACTCTGTTGTATGTGTTGGCCCCAGCAGCGTCAGAGGGGGTTCTACCATTTACAGTCCTTCATCCAGTTTCTAAAGTGAGTGCACTGATCTGAATTGCTACCTGTGACCATTTCTTAATAGGAGGTATATTTAACAATGGGACATCCCACTTGACATCATCTTCCTCTACCCCCAGCAGATCTTCAGAGCTTAATGGCGCAAAGGTGCAATTAAATTCCCCAGCGATCATGACATATGAGTCTGGTGGACCATTGGATAACTCCTGTTCCACTAACATGACAATATTTAATACTTTGCCCCCTGGGGTCCCCCTTATATCAACATTAAACAGCTCCAGAGTTTCCCCTCCTCTACTACCCTTGATCGAGAGCCACATAATATCCGGGCTCACACATTGATGTTCAGTGATTTTACAACCCATATCGATCTTGGCCCAAACCATAAGACCTCCAGAGGGCCGCCCCCTCCCCATGAAAATGGCAGAAATAAAAAAACAAATATAACCAGACTTATATAGTGGGACTAAGCTCCATGTTTCTTGGAATATACAGATGTGATGTTCCTCAATCAAATCATTCCAATCAGATAGGAACAATTTGTTTTGGAGACCTGCCACGTTCCAGGAAAGGATTTTAATCTGGGAAGTTGGAATTTTATTATACGGAGTGGTTTGTTGGGCCAAGGGGGGTAGGACAGAAGGTGGAACAGAGGTATTAGGAGTTGCTGCAGCCCCATGATCCCACGCACCACAATCAAAATGGCTACGAGGTCTATTAGGTATTAACCAGGATTCAGATTGTTCAGGGATGTTACATAATTGGTTAATACTAAGGGTGCTTGAAATGCTAGTGGTTAGGGTGGGTTCTAATTCCTGCCAGGGCTGTGAGTCATGACATAGTCAATCAATCGCCTCAAGTAAGGACCCTCTAAATATGGGCAATGGTAACACATTATCATAAGCCCTTGCTGCAGCGATTGTTGGAAAGCGCCTAATCTGGATGGAAGAAGAGTTCGGGGGGCAGGACCTATACTCTAATGCAAAAAGGTTTTCCACCAGGTCAGGGCTGGTCAAGGTAAGTTCAATGCAGTCTGTGGGTTTACTGCTGAACGCGCATCTCCGTGCCCTAATTATATCCTCCCTAATCAACGAGTGGCAACCCCTAACATGACGTAACCAATGTATGGATTTATTTTTCAAGGATTCGTCATTCTCGTGTGGAAACTGGTGGCGATTATAACACGCCTCCAGGCGGGCTACACAGCATCAGGGGGAGCGACAAGGCAACGGTTTCTGGGAAATGTAGTTTGGAGAGGCCATTCCCCTCACGGCAGGTAGGTGCAAGAATCTGCAGCGTTGGCCGTTGCCCTCACGGCGGTGATGTAATAGCATTTACCCTTGCTCCTGCTGCCCCAGGAAACCCGTTTCGTGTGTCATATATTAGTGTATGTAGACTTACAGGAAAAATACGCCAGGCAAGCATGAGTCATATGTAAATCTATATTTTTAACCCAAAATCGTCATAACAACACGTTGGTAAGTGACTGAAAAAGCACAGAGATAATATATGCTCATGACATTGTTTTTAAACAAAAAGGAGAATGTTCAGTCGTCAAATAAGGGTCTATTTCTAGAACCTTCCAAGTGATGGCAGTTTGGTGCAGCCGACACATGTTTCCTTACTTTCAGTAACTTTTTCAAGGCTTATTCATTGATATGTTAATTCTCTCTTTTAAGAAAACAACCGTAGGTGCTGATTCTTTGATAAGACTAGTAGGGATATTCAGTAGCGACCCTAAATTTTAGTTCCAATTCAATAATGTTGTATCCAAATATGAAAGTAACGAAACACGTGTCGGCCTCTCCAAACCGACATCACTTGGAAGGTTCTAAAGAGGACACATGGTAGCTCCAGCTCTGTCATGTAGTTCCTATAAACCTATATAGGATCTGTGCATTTAGACAACATACACTATGGGATTGGTGTACAGACTGATTCAAGACACCCCCACTGGGTATGTTAGCCTGTATACCAGCTAGCTCACAGTGCCACTAGAAACCCCTCTTATCAAGGAGAGAATAGTTCTTGGCACTATCGAACACGACGACCCTGATCCCTCAGGATCGTGGAATTAGTGCGATACTTTTCGCTCAGTCACTCGTGCTCACTTTGTCTCAGAGAGATACACAGAATAAACGGTGGGGACGTTTTTCAATAAGCATTTATTGAACCAGCATCATTCTTATATAAAATAGGTGTGCTGAAACACCATAAGACAGAAGCAGATATAAATGATCATAAGCACCAACAGAGTAAAAGGATGGTAGATTTCTACCATAGTGCGAAAACCATGAATACAGGCACGTATAAAAATACATGACAATAAAATGCATACTCCTATGATGCAACCCTAACTAGATGTACCTAAGTGTACCTAGCATGTATGTACGTGTAAAAGCCAAGAATCCCTCAAGGATAAAGTCAACCCCATTACCTGAAGTGAGAGACCGTGGGACCCAGTCTTGGTCTTGAGTTGGTCACCCCGCAGGAGATATCAGACCACTGCGAGCTGGAGTCTCTGCATGCAGGAACCTCAGCGTCTTGCGTCAGTGCATCAGCATGGAAGTCCTTTTCTCCTCTCCTGCCTCAGCAGAGATCTGGTGTTTATATACCCAATGTGGTACCCCCAGGGGATATACCTTTCTGTGTCATGTTGGACTAGGATGACGGAAGGAATGACCCTTATACATAGTTATTATGCAGGAGATGGTGTCCTGCTGTGATTCCAAGAATCCTCATGCATAATGAATGAGGCTAGTTTTCAGAGAAAACCCCATGTCATTTAGGCATTACCGTAACTAGGTAAAAGGACAGTACCAAGAACTGTTATGTAGTGCAATGTCAGGAGACTATAGGTGAAAGGTCTGGTTGTTACCTAAACCTATATTAGGCACCTGTAGGAAGCATAACAGCTCTGCTGCAACAGGACCTTGATTGAAACTTAGGTTCCTGGGCCTTGACCTTAGTCCACAAGGTAGTACATGCTTCTCTATTTACTGCAAAGGTCCACACTCAGCTGTATATGGGTGCCAATGTGTTGTCTTTAGGTGTGGAGTCCTGTTGGTTTATCCTAGCAGAACAAGGCAGAGAGTATGAGGTTGTGGTGAGTTAAAATTTCAAGAGAATAATTCTGTGTTTTTTATTATTAACTATGAAAATTCCCAAAATGTTGATCTTTAAATCTTTTATTGTTGTATGCACTCTTTCATTTATCTAACAGTAGCCTAATAATCCCTTACTATCCCTTAATGCTTCCCATCCCTAAAGCCTTAAAACCCCAAACTGCCCAACCCTTCTATCCTTTCACGATGTTTAAAACAATGTACTACTCTTTAATGCTAGCCTGAATAATAATAGCCCTATACTACTCCTTAGTGCTACCCTAAAATCCCCTAACTATCCATTCTGTCTACTTTAGGAGGATAACCCTTACCCCTGCTCCCAGTACACTTATGTTTGCTCTATAATGCTTGACATTTTACCATGTTTTAAGCCACTACTTATTTTCATTATATTTTTTCAGTCAACAATATTTTTGACACCGATGTTTTTTAGTCTACTCTTTCCCCCACAATATGTTTACTGCACACAGAGTATGTACAGTGAGTAGGATAAATAAAATCTATCAAATGTGTTGTGACGGTGTGACTGCTGTCCATTTCGTTATAGGATCACTGATAGGACTAGCACTGTCTATTGTATTGTGTGTAAAATAGCTCAGTTCAAAAATCTGTAGCATTTTTAAATGGTCTAACTGCAGTGGTACACACTTATTTAGAAAAATATACATTTATTTCACTGTGCTCAGTACATATGGGTACTGGATATATCAGAGATCTGCCTAGAAATCTTTTAAAAGGTATTGCTCAATGAGAGTCTTATGGGTTTAAAGACAAATCTTAATACATTTTGTATTATTTGCAATCTAAAGTCCAGTCCAAATTTAAAAGTATTTTGTTTTAGGTTACTCCTAACATATAGTTATTTTATACTTATAGTAGTAATTCGAGGACCCCATCATTTCAAAACCACCCTTTAAATTCTAGGCAGAACACTGAATTGACATGCTCAAGCTTTTCAATCGCCTCTGGTACTGTGCATGCAATGGCACCTAGCCTCAAAGCTTACACCATGTTTTAATTATTAACAGGATCCCGTGAGGAATTCTGCAAATATTTGCAAGGCTATACCACTTGGGGGACAGCTGTACGTTCTGCTGCAGTTGCATTCCTGTCAGAATAAGGATGGATGACTAATTGATGGTTTTGGCGTGCATGACAATTCATATTAGTGTTTATTTAGTATTTTGTGTAATATAGTTTTTGTGTCTTCAATCGAGGAAATATTTAAAAATAGGCTAGGCTTTTTATTTCTAGTCTGATCTATTGCTGGACATAATGAACACAGTTGACAGTTTACTCATAAACCCATTTTTGGGCTTGACACATGCAGATAAAGTGCAAGTGAAAATGTTAGGAGCCAGCTGATAAACCTTGAACAGTCTGCTAAAAGTAAGGGAAAGGGTTACACATGTCGGTTTACCAGAACATGGTATGATAGGATGGAATGGCATACTGGTAGCGCTTCTAAAAATGCTTTGTTCTGTTTCCCTGTCTTACTCTTCGGAGGTGAAGTTACCTGGACAAAAACAGGAGTTACTGACCTAAAGGACCTGGCAGAAAAAAACCACATGAGTCCTGTAAATCACATTTCACAAATATGTTGAAATTGTCTCTTTTTGGACAATGAGACTTTGTACAGCATTTGAATGAAGCATACCGTGCAGGAGTTAGAAAATATAACACAGAAGTGGATAAAAAATGATACATTTTTGTGTATTCGTTTTTGTGATGCCTTTGAATTGGAATTATGATGCCATGATGAAACTGAAGAGGCCTAGTTGATTTTGTCTCCAGCATTGACAGTGTTATTGGAAACACATTTAAAAACAGCCACAGTGTTTAATGGCGCTTCTAAAACTATTCAGAAAATTGCTTGACTGTGTGCTGGAAGTAATAAGAGAATATATTACACAGCAGTTGATAAGCACTGATTATTAAGGGTGGGCGTCAAATTCCGTTCCGCTCGTGGAATTGCGATATTTTGACATTTTAGCGTTATGCGGAGAGCGCGAAAATTCCCAAATTTCCTCTATTTGCCACATTGCGAAGATTTTTTTCATGTTCGCGATTTGAAAATGCGTTCTCGCGCGCGCGATTGCCTTACCAGGAGCACTGCGTTCTCCGACGAGTTTTCCAATCCGTTCGCGTGCACCACGAGATGTTGATAGCCGGTCGCGCTATCCCATGAGAGTTCGCGATCGCGATCATGTCATTTTCCTCGCCATCAGACACCGCGAGAGTCTGCGATCACGAACACGTCATTTTCCAGCATGACAGAGAGCGTGAGGTCGCAAACACGTCAATCTCTACCGCGACAAAGACCATGAGATCGCAAACATGTAATTTTGGATGCGCCATCGACATTCGGCGGAAGTGTGGTGAGGGTCGCGATCGCAAACATGCCAAATTTTCAATTTGGAGAAGAATATTAACTATAGCTGCATAAAACCTTCTCTAAGTGATGATTTGGATGGAAAAAACTCCTCTGATTGACATTTGGCTGTCCTTTTTTGTGCACGGAGTCCTTTTTAAAAACCTTTTGGGGGGAAAGGGAGAAAGTGCCACAGAGTCTCCAACTTCCTGTTCCTGTCCATCAGGCTCCTCCCAGTGCTTTGTCCATCTCCTGTTCATTCTGCCTTTGGATTTCAGCTGGAAGGATCACTTTTGAATTTGATATTTTACAAGTAAGTTGGTGTTGTGTCTGTTTGATTGGGGGCATTGCAGTTGCTGCAACTACAATTTTGGTACTTATTATTCTTTTTTTTAAATTGTTGGGGGTAGCCAGTATGCCCAGAGCTAGTCATGGGTGGGTGCATGATGAAGCAACTGTTCCTTTGGTGTGTGTTGAATGCTTTTCAAACATCATTTAGGGCATGGATGGCCTTGGATTGAGTTGGAAAATGTGTTTTTTGGGGGGGATTTCTGTTTTTGGGGGTGCGTTAAAGAAATGCCTTTGTTGTGTGTGCCTGGTGTGTTGGTGTGCACCCTGCAGACCTTGTTTTGCCCTGTGGATTTTCGTTTTTGCATTTTATTGCATTAAAAAGGCACAGCAGTGTGGTTTAGCATGCATCTTTTGCCTGGCTTCTTTATAGGCCTTTTGGCAGTTAATTGATTGCCAGGCCTCCAGCTTGTTGCTTGTGATTTGCGAGTGTCCATGTGGCTGTGGGCCTTTTCTGGTGGAAGTTATTAGTGTGCTGCTTTTGCCATATATAGGCCTGCATGGTATTCCTTTGTGGCCTAGGCTTCTTGTTGTGGGCCTGGCCATGAGACTGGCGGCCATTTTGAAGGCAGGTAGTGTGTTTTTTGCAACAGGCCTGCATTGTCTGTCTTCTCTTTCTTGTAGTTGGGTGGGCCTGGCCATGTGGCTGGTGGCCATTTTGAAGCCTAGGCCTGCAAGCTTGTGTGGCCTTGTCTGCCCACGGGCCTGCCTTCATCCAGTAGGCTCAGAGCAGGTAGCCACAAGTGCATTAAACAAGCGTTTATCTGTGTGTCCTGTTGAATTTAAACATCATTTAGGGCATGGATGGCATTTGATTGAGTTGGAAAATGTGTTTTTCGGGGGGGATTTCTGTTTTTGGCAGTTTGTTAAAGAAATGCCTTTGTTGTGTGTGCCTGGTGTGTTGGAGTGCACCCTGCAGCCCTTGTTTTGCCCTGTGGATTTTCGTTTTTGCATTTTATTGCATTAAAAAGGCACAGCAGGGTGGTTTGGCATGCATCTTTTGCCTGGCTTCTTTTATAGGCCTTTTAGCAGTTCATTGTTTCCCAGGCCTCCCGCTTGTTGCTTGTGAGTGTCCATGTGGCTTGTGGCCTTTTCTGGTGGGAGTTAATATGGGCCTGCATGGTTTTCCTATTGGCTTACTGATTCCATCCATCCCCTTTCCCAGCAGCAGCTCCCTTCCATTACATTTGTATTTTTGTAGTTCTTCTTATTCTTTCCTATCATTCCTGAAAGTGTAGTGTGTGTATACTGTACACAGTAAGTAGTATACCATAGCCCTTGTTGCCAAAGTCTCACAAATGGCTACACTATATCTTCTATTTATTTGTTTGTACTAGTAGTAATTGAACCACAACAACAAATGCAACATTTCACTGATGTTCTTCTCCTGGCTTATTTGCTTTTAGGTGCACAAAAAGACACAGGAGGAGGTAACTATCAACATCATCCATTGTACTGCCAGACAGAAGTCCTGCTGCGCACCACATCACGTCCAACTGTGACCACAGACATCTCTGCAACTTGTGCACCTGTGTCCTGTCTGACCTCTGAAGAAAATGGGCCCAAAGAAAGGTTCCAGGTCCTCCAGTACCAAGAAAGTTGCCGGTGAGAAGAAGGAACAGAAAAAGCAAGAGGCACCAATCACGACTGGTGTGCTGGCAAATGTGTTTTTGGGACCAAAAAACACATGCCTACAGCATCGTTGTCCGGCGGGAACCAAGCTGGGAGCAGCACATCCGCACCAGCGGGCCAACCCCACCAACCTAGGCCCAAGCCCATGAGTGTCGCAGAGGTAGCCAGTCTACTAACGAGCAGCGATGTTGAAATGTCAGTATCGCAAAGTAGTACACAATCAACGCATGCCGAAACTCAGCAGATAAGTCTGCAGCAGCAGGCGCAGCCACAAGAACAGCAGCAGCAGGCGCAGCCGCAAGAGCAGCAGCAGCAGGCGCAGCCGCAAGAACAGCAGCAGCCGCAAGAACCGCAACAGGTGCAAGAACCGCAGCAGCCGCAAGTACAGCAGCAGCCGCAAGAACCGCAGCAGCCGCAAGAACCGCAGCAACTGCAAGAACAGCAGCAGCCGCAAGAACAGCCACAACAACAGCCCACAATAGTAGTTGTTCCTCCTGAAGTAGGGGCATTTTAGGAAATCGAGTTTCCTGCAGACAAAGAGGGGCAAGCCACTGTTCCAGAAGATCCATTGTCTTCCAGACCCCCAGCAAGGAAAAGGAGGGTTATTCCATCATCTTCTTCAAGCACTGCTTCTGATGATCTTGATGCCACTTGGAGGCCACTAGCTCAGTCTGAGAGTGATGCACGCCACAAGACAAGGCTAGTGAAAAGGATGGTTCCAGAAAGCCTTAGAATTATGGAGGTAGATGTACAAGAGGGAGATGATGATGAGCCAATCATCACGGACATCACTCCCGGCCCAAAGGATATGGAGACCAACATTATTACCCTATCCAAAATGGCTGCAAGGGATGTAGCACGGATACCACCAACACAGGTAACACCACCACGACCTCCAGCTTCCATATTTTCATTTGCAAAGGAAACGCAGGGACCTACATCCAGCTCAACCACCACTTCAGTAGGTAGTGGTAGAAGTCGCAGTGTAGCTGCTCAGTCACATTCCAAGCACACCATCCAGTTCATCTGGTATTGAAAGTGGCACATCCAGCAGCACCAGAAAGTTATCCTCCCCAGTTTGGGACTTCTTTTCGGTTAGCAGTAAGGAGGATAACATTGCTATATGCTCAATTTGTCGACATGCTGTTTGGCGGGGTAAGCTTGGTACAAACTATGGTACTGGAGGCCAAACAAGTCATCTCAAAATACACCACACTATCGTGTGGGAGACTCACCTACTTCGATTAGAACAAAGTAAAACTCAACCCATTGTTGTTGGGCATGAAGAATCAGGGGAAGATATTATCGTGGTGGAAGATGAACAAGAGGGAGACAATTCTAGCCCTGTCCCCAGTAGTGTAGTAGAACCGCCCACATCCTCCTCAGCAACATCTCAGTGGCACCGCAGTAAGAATCTGAGTCAGGCTGAGACACCAAGGTGACCAAGTAGTACTGCAATGATTATGAAACAAAGTGCGTAGTTGAGCCTAACTGGGTTGAAGATAACTGCACAACAAAGGAAAATAATCCAGACTATCATTGACAGCATGCTTAGGCTGGAGGGGCAGTACCAACGCAACCACCCAACGGCACGGTTGTACAATGCCAAGCTGGCTAAAATGTTAGCGCTGGACCTACTCCTTTTTTCATTTGTGGAAGGGGTGGGTTTCCTTGAATTAGTGTCAACCATCTGCCCTAAATGGAAGGTTCCCAGCTGGTCCTATTTTGCAAGAGTTGCTGTTCCAGCACTACATCATGATGTGCTGGAATTGGTTGGACAAGCTTTGCAGCAGAGTGCTGTTCACAATATCCACCTAACAACAGACATGTGGACCAGTTTCCAAGCCACTGATTACATGTGCTTCACTGCACGCTGGGTCTCATTTGTGGGGGTTTGAGATAAGCTATCTGAAGGCGCTGTTGACGCAGCTGATATTTTTAAAGCTACTCGGAAACATGCAACTGTATCCATGTTCACCATGGAGAAATCTGATACTGCTCTAAACATATTGGAAGAGTTTCACAGCAAGGTTTTTGAATGTCTGCACCCAAGACGGCTTAAGATTGGTTTTGTTTCCACGGATAATGGCAGTAATGTACTTAAGGCCATGGAGCTTGGTTCCTATTTCAGGGTTCCGTGTTTGGCGCACTGCATTAACATTTTTGTTCAAGACTTTCTGAAAAACAGAAGTCATAGTCAGCAACTTATTGACCATCTGCAGAAGAATATGCACCCATTTCAGCCATTTTTTTAAAGCTCGGAAGCAGCTGAGGATCATTCAACGTGACTATAGAATGCCAGTCAAAGCACTCATCCAGGAGGTGGCAACACGTTGGAACTCAACTTATTACATGCTTAACCGTCTGTTTGAGCAGTACAGGTCAATCAGTGAATATGTCATGCAAAGAGGGGATGCTACTGTGAAAGGCATGAGCCAATGGTGCCTAGTTAAATGCCTGACTGAGATGCTTCTTCCTTTCGAGGTCTTCACACGTGAAGTCAGCAAGGGGGACCGTACTATGGGCCAAGCTATCCCATTGTTGCAAATGCTAGAGCATCAGCTGAAGGAGGTGTCAGAAGCCTACAAAGATGTAGAGGAAAAAAAGAAGCATATGAGTTGGTAGCTCGTCGCTTAGCTGACAATACAAGGGTGCAAAATAAGATTTTGTCACAAAAACATTACATGTGTGCCACAATTCTGGATCCACTGAAAAAATGGGCACTGAAGACATTAATTACTTTTTCAGAAATGGATGTTGCCCGGTACAAAACGTGGATAGATGAGTCAGCGAGTAAGTTGGAAAATGAACATCTGATAATTAAAAGCCCGCTAGATAAACCCACAACAAGTACTGCAGCGGGGCATCTGGCGTCAAGTTCAACTTGGGAGCCTGAGCGCAGTGCGTTTGGCTCAGAACACTCACCAACACTATCTACAACAGCAACAGCTGTATCTTCACGCCCAGTAAAATCATTACAGGAATGGTATTTACAGCAAGGCATTGGTAAGTCCAGTGCTGATGCAACAAGAAAAGAGTCCGAAAAAAGTTTTGCACCCCTGAACATTGAGCGGATGGTCCAGGCCTATCTGGACGACCCAGCAGGGATGTACATTGATCAAAACCAATTGAGGTATTGGTATGGGAAAAGGGCCCAATGGCCAGTGCTCAGCAGGCTGTCAATAAACTATCTGGCTTGCCCTGTCGCAAGTGTCACTTCGGAACATGTTTTCAGTGCTGCTGGTTCCATTGTAACAGTGAGAAGGAGCAGTCTCTCACCCAAAAACGCGGAGAGGTTAACAATGATCAAAATGAATCAGCACTTTATACCACCGAATTACACAATACATGAATCAAGGGAGGAAGATGAGGACAGCGGCTCAGGTGACGGAACTGGTGTGTTAGATGATGATTACCTACTTCTGGTTGAACCCCCAGAGTTTGAGGACGAGCTATACTTCCCTGACAATTAGGCATGCACTTCCAGTTCTTACTGTCTTCCTCACTTATTTTCTTTTATTGGTGTATCAGTCTTTCTGGTTAGAAACTTTGAATCACAACAAATCCATCACCACTGTCTTCTAATAGTTTTATTGCCATATACAAGTTTCGGCTGGCTGCATATCACAGTACACTTCTCAAAATCCTGCTCCTCCATCCTCCTGAATCTCCCGAAATCCATTGCCGTCAAGAAGTCAGATGATGATTGGATGATGCAAAAATAGAAGAAAAAAGAAAAAATATTTCGAAGTCCCTCCAAAATAAGTGGAACATGATTGATGATGACTACTATAGCTATCCTCCTTTGTGATCCGAGAGAGACTGCCCATTAACTGAAGATGAGAAGGAACAGGTACTGAATGATGCCACGCATTGGACGCTGACTGAGTGATTTTGTTGTTGTTTGTTGTGCATGAGGTTACTTCATTGTGTACTTTATGTAATAATCTACACACTAAAAGTAACTCAAGTCCCTTTTCCCTTCATGTTTCTTTAATACCAAATTTGTACTTCTACTGCAGGCCGATATATTGCATTTTGAATATAGGAAGGGGACTCACTCGGTACAACCAGACTGAGATGAACAACACCATCATGATGACCACAGAGACATAGTACCGTCACAGTCACTCAGTACACGGATCGGAGATGATTGATGGAATAAGTCAAGCCATTTCATGAGTGGAATATAAGGTAAACAAGTAAACAACAACCACAGCAGACCTAAATGTCTGTGTAGCGGTGGAGTCAAGTGTAGCGGTGGTATGACTGCGGTAAATTGTAAAATGCTATGTTGCTTTGTCCAACTCTTTAAAAAAATGTACGCTAAATGGAGGATGTGCAAAGGGTGCCATCACCGTGGGCCTGTTCTGTCCTGTTGGTGTTGTAGGTTAATGCCGGAAACAGACTAGAGTAGAGATGATGCATCCATGCCGCCTCGGAAAGTGTTCTTGTTGCACTACAACATTACCTTGTCCATTTTTTTCATCTTGGTTTCAATCTCAATATCCCTTTTGTTTTTGCATCTTCAATTACAGGCCGGGCCTTACCCTGTGATATACTTGTGAAAACAACAATGCACACTTACCTTACCAATGAATCTACATCTGCCAGGCAGGCAGTGGCTTCACCCAAGATTGATGGACGGAGCATCCATGGAAGGGAGGACGAAGAGGAATGCCGAGATTCAACTCACCATTTGACCAGGATAACACAGTAACAGTATCAACTTTCATCTTTTAAATATGTTGATTCATTTTTTTGTCTACAATCATTACAACACTGTGTTCTTGTTGTTATTACTATTATTATCATTAGGTTTGCTCTCTGTCTATAATTCATCCCTACAGATATTTAAACATTTTCTTTGTTGTCTGTAAAAGTAAGCCCGGTAACACTGAACACAAACTGTATGTAATCTGGGACTCTCCTTATCATCAATCATCATGCATGCATTATTTCCTTTTTCTCCCTTAACATATTGATATGGATATGGTAGTCTACAAATATTCTGTCGTTTGATGTGTGTCCATGCATACTGTTTTTCTTTCTCAAACCTTTCCCCAAAACCACCATCCCAACCATTCAACAAACCCTAACCCTCTTCCCCCGGGCTGTGTGACTTAATGAGGTATGACTACATTAAGGGGCCGATTCTGATCCTGGACTTTTATTTTACATACAAATTGGATCCGTATTTTTTTCCTTACAAATCGTACAAGTCCCTTCCAACCCGTGTAGTACGATTCGTATGGGAAAAATACATACAGATCGGCCCGATCCTTACAAATCGGATCGGGAAAAGCTGTACGACACGGACTTGTAAAAAACACCATACAATTTGTAAAAAGGCTGTACAACCCGTCAAGTACGATTCGTACCGGGTTGTCAGCATGCGATTTGTATGGAAAATGGCCTGTATTCAGGGAACGACTCGTACCGGGCTACGAAGCGAACCCCTATACACCTCGTACCCTGGTATGACTCGTTCTGGGGGTATGACTCGTACCGGGGTACGGGTCATATAGGGGTATGAGGCGTACAGGGGTCCCCACACATGCGAGGCGTGTGTATGGAGCATACCCCAACATCGCGCATGTACGCACCTTACATACGTGATTTTGGGGTCCGCACCGTACCTACGCACTTTAGGGGTACGGTGCGTACACAAGCGATTTTGGGGTACGGTGCTTGTATGGTGCGTACACGACCAGTACCCCTTCAGCGCGTATATACGCACCATACCCCACTTTCCGTGTCATCGGTGCGCTCCGTACATACGCACCGTACCCCTGTATGTTATGGGGTGTACGACGCGTACATGGGGGGTCCGTCTCGTACTGTTTTCGGAGCGTACAATGTTTTCCCGGCACTTTTTGGCTCCTGTAAAAAAAGAGCCGTACGGAGTGCCGTTTGTACGAATCGTACTTGATGGGTTGTAAACTGCTGCCGGGAATACATGTGAACGTCGAGTACAGGGCAATCCAAATCGGAATCGCTTGTATATACGAGTTGTATGGTCTTTTTTACAATTTGTATGGAGAGCGTCTATTTGTACGGATCGTACTTCCTAGGTTGTAGGGGAATCCTTACAAGTACGAGTTGTATGGGGAAAACGCTCCATACCACGATTTGTACAGCGTTTTTCCAGGATTGGAATCGGCCCCTGTATGTACATCAATAATTTATCACACGCTTGCTGGGGCGGCTGTGGCAAAAGCAACAGTACTTCAATTTCAAGGTAGGGCGGGGATCTTCTTCTGCTTGCCCACCTATGAGCAGTATATTCGTGAGGTAATTTTTTTACCAAAGGAACCGGCTAATACATCAGCATTAATTCACGGCATTGATTGGATTAATGGATTTCATTAGTTGTCATACTCCTACACAGTACTAACAGTTACGCTTGTGTCAGTGTGCTGTAGGCCTAGTCAAGCGACTCGACACAACTAGAGTTTATAACTCTGTGTACTACTAGGCTATCTCCACCACCATTATGTTTTGTTGTATTTGGACATATTATTGTTTGGCAGTAAGTTCTGTTCTGTACTGTAGTTTATTCTACTACTCCTCGAAGAGTCTCTCTCAGGCTACTGACTGTCTCATTTTCTTTTTTGGCAAATGCTGCTGCCAGTGTCTACTACTACTACTACCACTACCACAACCATGGCCTGTTAGGAAAGAAAACCATCATCACCATGCAGCCATCGCTGTGCCTAAGTTAAATATCAAGCAAAAGTAAGAGAAGTTTGGGGGAGGCATAATTAACCCCTTCAGTGCCCCGCCCTTTCCCCGCCCTGTGCCGGGCGTTACATTAGCGGGCGGGGTTCATGACGAGATAGTCTCGTCATGGGCACAGCGCAACCATGCTCCATGACGAGACTATCTCGTCATGGGCACTGAAGAGGTTATTAATGGACATGTTTTCATTAATTCAATTTCACACACCCCTTGAGTTCAGTTGCAGAGTGCCTAGAGTAGAAGAGACTGACAGTACTAGTAGTAGGACAAGTCACTCAGTGAGGGGTGCCGCATCTATCTGTTTCTGTCTTACAAAGTCATCCAATTATTAAAATCAAACACTGGCTGTTGGCGACCCTGCACCAGCAAGGAAAGAAGGATACAGTGTGATGTAAAACAGTAACCCCACCCAGAAAACATTAACAACATCATATGTAAACTTAAGTAGAAATATATTATTTAATACCCTAACAAAAATAAACTATGTAAAAAAAATCCCACACCTGACCCACCCCTCTCCCTAACCACAACCAATATCCATAAAGAAAATGTCCAATTGTCCAAAAGAGAAAATCCAACGCCCCCGGATCCCATCCACCTCAAGAATAATTAAAAAAGGGGCACAAAGAACAAGGTCTAAGTTCGGCGGGCTTTTTTCAGGAGGAGACTAACTTGCTCCTCCAGGCGGGCAACACGGCGCTTCAACGGGCGGCAGTTGCATCCACGGGGGGGCAGCACTGATGGAGGGGCGGCGGCGGGCAGCTGCCAGACGGTGGCGCCGTACCGCTGGAGGGCGGTGGCTGGGGCCCGGGGCATTGGAGGGTGCTGCAGCTGCTGCCGCTTCCTCCTCTTCCAGGACCACCAGCCGACGATATTCGGTCTGTATTGACTCCAGTTTCTGATGCCGGGCCTTGACTGCCAACTCATTCCGGTCAGGTTTCCTCTTGGAAGGAGTAGCTATATATGAAGAAGAAAAAACAAGACTATTGTAAAATATACTCTTATCAAAGCAGTAAGACAAATGCTTCTACACATAGTGTCACTACCGTGACCGCACTAGCAAGCACATAACATTTGTGGTATGTACTATCTATCCTTCGACTTTCTTGGACTTTAACGTTTGTGGGAGTTTCAGGCATTCAACCAACCATGCATCTGATTCCTATCAGCCACCAGTATGCATGCTGCATGCATCCCACAAATCCTTCTCTGCCAGTCATAAATCTTAAATCTCGCCCGTCCTTTTTCCTTCCACTCTTCTTTCCCTTTTCGTTCAACCCATCCATCAAGGTCATCTGATCTGACTTTTAGTCTTCTCCATAAAACTTTCACAGCTGATTTGAAATCATCAGATAGAAGAGGCCATTGGTTACTCAACAACACTCCCGCCACTAATGCTTTTACTAATGCTAATTAAAGGGTGTCTTCAACCGTTCACAACAACCTCTTACTTAGTAAGTCAACTGTACAGTACTATACAGTTCACCCTTGCAGTGAGTGTAATGTCAATAAGTAAGGATTAGGTATCTAACTTACCACTGCCCGCCACTGCTGCTGGCTCACCCCCTGCAGCTCCTCCTGCAACTGCCGCCTCCTCCTCTCCTCCGTCAGCAGCCACGTCGCCACTGGCCCCGGCACTGGTGGTTGGTAGTGCTCCTTGAAAAAACATTGCACATTTTTTAGGTGACATTTCCACCTCCCCCTATTTTTCACTAGCAAGATTGAAAAATGAGTTAATAGTAATACATACATATACAACATACATCACTAATACAAATCAGGTAGTAGTAGAGTAGAAACTAGTAGTTACATGGTCCCTAGAGTCATTCTAGTCTTTGCTTAGTTAGCCCGAGCCATGCTACCATTTTACCTTTGTGTCTTTTATTTTAGCACACGCATCGTTACCTCGTAGCCTGTTGTATAAAGAGTGACACCTTTGAGCCCACATGATCTCATACTGCTACTGTCTAAGTGCTGCGTACAAGGTCAATCAAAACATGCCACTTTGTTATGGAGTTCTGGTGTTATTCCATTGCTTATCCAGAATGCTACACTTTTTGCCACGACTGAGAAATGCTTGCAATGTACTAACTAACGCGCTCCATTTTCCTCCTAACAGACGGAAGATTCCATTCTACGAACCAGAGCTTTTCAGAGCTTATGATGTAACCAGTACTAGCTTCTTCTAAGGTGAGGGGTCCACAGAATTCGCTCAGATCTTCATTTATAATTTTATATAAACTATATTCCTATTCCTACAAAGGGGATGGTGGTGCTTCCACCACTGTTCACTTATTTATTAATCATGGTTTCCCTTTTTTTTTCTTCATTTTATGGACTTGTAGTTGTTGTAAGTGTAACTAAGTGAAACAATGTTTATAGTTTTAATCTTATGCATTTTTCTGTTGATTATAGAACAACGTACATAGCTTGTCAGTTGCAAATAAAATAATTTTTGAACTTACATAGACTCGGTGGTATTAGGTGTTGCTGGACTTACACGAGTGAGCGAGCAAAAGGAAGGGTGGGCAAACTGTGCTTGTGCATTGCTTCCATGACTGAGAGGTCGGGAGTGTTATGTTCTGGGTTGTCTACTCATTGGGTATCTTGGGGGGGTTCAGAGAGCTAATAGTAATAAAACACTATTATAACTAGTCAGGCAGGGGATTGTGGTGGGTTCTGTTCTGACTGAGGTGTGAATGTGAGGAAGGTCCAACCTCCCATCACCAACATCCTATTTTCTTGTGCAACTGCAATGTTCTGTATGTGGAAAATCCCTACAACAGTAGTAGTATGTCCTATCCTATCAAAATAGTAAAATCTGGTTGGGCATTTTGTTGGTGGGAATTGTCGAAAAACATCAAGATTAATAAAGCCTCAAAGATTAAGAAGAATAGAATGAGTACAAGAGGACAACCCAAAGGACTGGACTCATCAATGGCTAGAGCTACTGGTGAATCTGAGTTTTATTTAAAACCTTTTAAATAAAGAGTGGCCAACTGGGCATGCTTAGCTACAGACAGACTAATAGTAGAAGTACAGAGAGTCATAGCAGAGGCAGTTGGAGGCAGGGATAACAAGAATCTAGAAACAGATAGTTTAGATCGAAGGGCAATTGTTGGTAAAAAATAGTATTAGGAAACGGACACAATAGTTCGTGAAAAAAAATACGGTGCAGTAAAAGTTAGTGAATAGGAATTAATATTAAAAACCGGAAGACTTACTGGGGACAGCAGAAGAGCCCTCGTTCTGTTCCTCCTGTTCGACTGGAACTGCTCCCGCCGACTCTGCCCCTGTCTTCTTGCCCCTGGGTGCTGATCATGAAAGATATAAGAAAGGAAGAGAGAAACATTTATGATTGGTGTGAAACACATAAAATATTTTTATAAGACTGTCAAAAAAACATTTGTGTAAACAACAATTGCAATAAAATTGACCTATCTAATCTGGTCGGCAAGTAGTATCTGGGGATTTGCGGACCGACTAGTTATTATTTATCTACACTAATCCAGTGTTCCATTCTAATTCCAGAATACTAACTAAGCCTAAGTAGTACGTACCACCTGACCGAGCCCACCTATTCCAGGCGTGCCAATTGTACATTAAGTAAGCATTTCCACTTCTTTTAGTCCTCAAAAATGCATAAATGGAGGACATATGCCTGTATTTCTGCATACACAAAATTGTTGGTTCGTTGATGCAGATGTTCTGCTAGTGCTAAGCCTATTAGCACTCACTGAACAAACTACAAAAGGTTCTACTAAGGACTGGGGTAAGCAGTAGCAGCACTCAGCAGCACGTGACGTAATAGAGGGGGCGTCGCAGACCAGTAAAAATTACAAACTTAAAATAAGTAACTAAACCTAAGTATCAATCCACCCTATCTCTTAGTGACAGGACAAAGGAAGGATTAGAGTCACTCTAGCATTACCTAGCTTAAGTTTTCTAAAATAAACTCTTACATAATCACGCAAAACGAGCGCAAACGCAAAGTTGCAAATAACAAGATTAGTAGCGCAGAGCACAAGTGTCATAACAATCACAGAAGACTTTTAAATGTCAATTACCTGTAAAGTATGTAAGCAGCAGCATTCTAACTGGTCGGGAAAAAAATATATTCGCAATATATAACACAGAGCAGAACAGACACAAAGCAGGTCCAGCAGGTCCTGCTCCCGGTCCAGGATATCGGACCACCGGTGCGTCAACTGGTTCTGGCTGCGCTGGACACCCGAGCAATGAAACACTGCCTGGCGCACCTTCCCCCACCGCTGCCGACGCTCCCGGAGCCCGTACTTGGACCCAGGCCTGCCGTCTGCTGCAAGGGTTAAGGGGAGGTGGCGCTGCACAAAAAAAAACAGTGCAGCCAACTCCACCGCCTCAAATAAGGCCCGTGCCTGCACCCCTTGTGGCCGCCGCCTTCCGCAAGAAAGGCGGTTGCGGCTCAGGCTGCGATGCCCCCTGTGGCCCTTTGCCATGGTTCTGGGGTATGCAGGGGGCGGAAAAGAAAAGATAAAAATTAAAAAAGTAAGTCAAAGAAATGAAAAAAGCGGGTAATAGAAAAAGAGTGAAAAAGTAGATAATAAACACAAAAAAAGTAGACAAAAACAAAAAATATAGAGTCAGGAAAATCGAGTGAGAGATAATAAATAAAAAAGATCAAAAAAAAGTTTTCAGAAGCAAAGGATTGAAAAGATAGAGGGAGGATTGAAAAGCAGGCCCTAGAACCACAGCATAGAGTGAAAAACAAGATGGCCGCGCCCATTTCGACCGCATGGGCAAGTTTGCGATATATTTTCCCTCCAAGCATTCAAAAAGCATCGCGAACACGCAATACGCATTCCCGGAACAGCAAATAGCATCGCGAGCGGGCGGGACAAGTGAAAACAAGATGGCTGTGCCCATTAGCGAACGCATGGGCCAGTTGCCGACACATTTCCAATGCGATCACACAAAAAACATCACGAACGGGCGGGACAAAAACTTCTGCATCTTGGCGATATTTCCGCGCGTTCGCGATAATTTTTTGTGTTTTCGCGAAGATTTGCGTAATGCGATTACGCAATTTCCGCCCACCCTCACTGATTATCTGGCTATCCAAGCTGACAATACAACTGATGTCTCTACTAAGCCTCAGTCAGTTCTGGCCTTTCGCTATATTGATGGAAATTGCAAAGTAGCTGAAATATTTCATTGTTTCACACATCTAAAAGACTCATCTGCAGAAACAATTGCCTCTTCCATTGTAAACGAATTTAAAAAAAAATTCCCAGAGCAATGTGCGAAACGAAAAGTAATTGCTCAGAGCTATGATGGTGCCAGACTCATGCGTGGTGGTCCAACTGGTGGGGTGCAAAAGAAAATCAGGGATATGTACCCAATTGCACATTAAATTCATTGCTATGCCCACCAATTTAACCTAATTATGGAAAAAGCTTCCTCCAAAATATCTAGATTAAAAAAATAATTTAATTGGTGGGTGGTATAACAGCATTATTTGCACATTCCCCGAAAAAGACTGATATTCCTGAACAAATAATTTCAAGAAGACTTCCAAGAGGGTCTGCAACTCGCTGGAACTTCAGTACTCGAGTGATAAACAAAATGTTATGAATACAGAGACGATCTTCTTGATTGCATACAAACCATTGCAAACAATGGTGAGTTCGAGTCCAATACTCTTCGTGAAGCTAAAGGATTTACTAGAACATTAGAAGATAGGGAGTTTATATTCTTTCTCTTTCTTTTTCATAGTGATGGAGCGCAAAAACCCTGGTAACAGGGAAAGCAAACCCGTACCGATATCCTCCCTTCGTCACAGACCCGGCATCACACTAACTCATTCACACATGCAGTCATTGGTGGGGCCCATAACACCAACACTCACACTAACCATTCTCAGGTCTGCACACAGTTGGAGGGATGAGTGGTTCAAGTGCTCGACATGTGGGGGAATTACCTTATATCCTATAGGGAAAGAAAAGTTATTTTACAGAATATACATCAATATCTCTTCCACCTACCGATCTCAATCCTAAACATCAAGGCACTCCTTCCACGTGGCCAATGGACCAAATAGTTGAATTGGTTGATGGTGATCTAGAACCACCTAAAACACATTTTAAGATTTTGATCTTACCCTTCTCAATAAATCACAAACTCAATCTTTGTCAATCAATATCTGTTTATCTAAAATTTCTTAGCAAAGTTAAAGTTGCGTTTGGAGAGTTTATATCAAATTTCAATTATCGCAGAACATCATATTTACCTATTATGACTATCTGTAGTCCTCTAAGTCTGTCGTCATTCGTCAAAGCAGATTAATGTTCAAGTTCTGTGCTCAGCACGCCACAGTCTCAAAGATCGGCCAAGACCAGAGACGTGCAAGCATCCGGCAATGCCCATAAAATTAGGAAAAGTTCGTAGTCATCAGACAAATGGGCAGCATCCGGGCCATTTAGGATTCAGGACCGCAGCAGTCACCCTAAGTAGTAGAGTTTGCATAGCGTCACCATTGTCGTCATGGTCATCGGTCAGTAAGGTAGAAAAAATGGGAGTAGCGTAGCTTCCTCTCTATTCTATCATGTACTTCTATAACAAAATCACTGTAAAAGTTACATTTTGGTAATTTCGTACAGTCGTAATTGGTCGGTTATGATCGTCCGATGGGGTTTAGCACAGTTTGACGGGTGATGTCACAGTTCAGTCCATTCCGGTTTCTTTTGTAAACGTCCTTTGTTTTGTCACTTGGCTGTTTTCCCACCGTGGCCTTGTCTTAGTACAGTAGGTTACGGGTTATGCAGAGGTTGCAGTCATCTTTGTTGCGCATGCTCTGTGCTCCGCGCCTCGTGGGACAGTGACCGCATCGTCATGTCACGTCGGCGGCCATATTTATTTAGGCCCAAACGACAACTTAAGCGAAACAAACACAAAAGAGTAATTAATGCATATAAATAATAAATCTGATGTTAACCCCTTACTAATCCCTCTATGTGCTTGTATTTATCTAGCGTATGGCAACATTTAAAGCGTTTATATTCACCCTTTATGTTGTTTTCTCGGGCAACATTACAGAGACATCAGAAAAGCAACATATACCATGGAATATTCTATTTATTACATATACTACTGTTAGTATGCGTACAGATTTTAGTCATAAAGGTTATTTAGGCATGCAAAATGCAAATCCCACGTATATTTTGTATATTATTAATGTTGATTAATAGAACATGCAAACTCATTTAATATATTATACTTAATATATTATTCAATTAGTGTTCTCATGCAGAATAGGGTGGTATACAAAATTTTGTACTACCCGCTCCATCAATAGTAATGCCTCATTTAGACATTTTATTTAATCAATCGCAAAAGCAAGACATTGACACTGTGTTTGTCCAGAAAGCTGCTACAGATTTGGTGACAAGCATCACCAAAGTACATGAATCAATTGACAGTTTGGATTCTACAGTCCCACAGGAATCTACATTTGTAAACCGGAGACTGCAAATAAATACCTTGACCCAAGAAGCAAAAGAAGTCTGTGACATTATTGTGGTCCATGCCAGAGAGCGATTTGCATTAACAAAGCATCTTGTAAGTGCAACACTATTGCGAAGGGACCTTTTTGAAAGACATGCCAAATCTTTCCTAGCTGAGACACTCGCAGAAACAATAGAAAACTATCCTATGCTAGACAAAGCCATATTGCGTATAGAACTTTCAGTCCTGTACGGAAGACATGACTTCCATACAGGACTAAAAGGTGGTGCCATGGCTTTATCTAGCTTTTTGTGTGAAAACAGCTTACAGAAATCTTTTTCTGAGACCATAAAACTTTTAAGAGTTGTCATTACTACACCCATGACAACAGCATAGTCTGAGTGAGGATTTTCCACACTGGAGAGGGTAAAAGGATTTTTGCAAAATACAATGACTCAAGCTAGACGTAATGCATTGGCCATGCTATCAATGGAAAAAGAGCTAATAAAGGAAATACCAGAATTCAACAATAGAACAATTGAAAAGTTTGTTCATATTAAAGATCAACGAGTAAACTTTCTTTGTAAACAGAAAATACGAATCTGATGTGTGAGCATAGTTTCAGGTGTTTATAGCCTGTTTTGTTTGCTAACATTAGGAAGTACTGTTGGCAACCTACTCATTCCAATTAATATTCATACAACTCCTGGACAGTTGATGTGTGTTTATATATGTGTGTTTATGTATCTGTGACTTTATATAAACTTGTTTTCATATTTTATTATTATTTCAAATATTTTTTTGTTTGTGTTTAAAAATATGTTGATTTTGACGGTATATTTCTTTAAATGTACAACATTTAGTTATTTTCATAATTTAGTTTTATTTAACCATTTTCTACTGTAGTGAAAGGCACAAGAATCTGAAATTGGCATGCAAAGTATTTAAATAGTATTATATTTCAATAAAATTATGTTTAAAAATATGTTGGTTTTGAAATTTCTTAAAATGAACATTTTTTTTTTTTTCATAATTTCTTTTTATTTAACTGTTTTCTGCTGTGCTGGCTGACAGGCACAAGGGCCTGAGAGTGGCATACAAAGTATTTAAATAGTATTATTTAAAATAATTTTTTTGTTTGTGTTTACAGATATCATATTGGTTTTGAAGGGATATTTCTTAAAATATACATTTATTTATTTTCATAATTTATATTTATGTAACCATTTTCTACTGTACTGAGAGTAGCATGCAAAGTATTTAAAAATAAAGTAAAACTTTTTTTTAAACAATTTTACCTAGCCTGCTTATATATATAAAGTTTTGTCATTTCTTTATAAATAAAATAAAAGGGCTCGATTCACAGAACTAACTTAAGACAAAATCCTAAACTTACTACCATTTTGGTATTCACAGAAGGCACTTACCCATTTTGGTATTCGCAGAAGGCACTTACTCATTTCGGTATTCACAGAAGTTAGGAGTCTTAACTTTAGGACTCCTAAATGCCCTCTGCGAATACCGAAAGTCTTAAAATTAGGATTTTTCTCAGTTTAGTAGTAGTATAGTTAGGACTCCTAATTTTAGGAAAAAATGCACCAAAATACACCAATTTAAAAATAAATTCTCGGGTAACAATGCCCCAGAAGCCCCTTTATTGCCGTTGGGCTCGCTCGTTTCACTCGCTCACTAGCATTCGTTGATTCATTATGCTTATGGCTCACCAGTTTAAAATTCCACCAGCCGTCAGTGCATACAAGTTAATTTATTTTCGCTAAGTAAGTTTGTGAAGGCCACTCTCCACCAGGGAAAAAACGATCGCCCATCACTCAGGCCCCAAACATTGCAAATCAATCATCTCAGGCAAGGTCTCACATTACAGTTCAACACCCTCCCTCACTGTCTCCCACCACATAAATCATGAATCATTATCATCACTCACACAATCAGTCACTCACCATTACAGTAGTTGAAGTTACCTCTTCAAATCCAAGCATGGGTAATTGAGGTTTTAAGTATTCATCTTTGAGGCAGGCAAAACATTGGAATTTGGTAATGGTAGGCAGTCTTATAGATAACAAATCTTCTGGGCCCGACCTTGTAGTGCTAAGTGATACAAAAAGGGATAGGCAATAGGCATGCAAGGGGGCAGCCATTGTCCCCAATGTCATGAAGGAACTGTGGAGGCTTCTTCAATGCACACTGGTTTAACAAATCGAACAATATATGTGACTAGGAAAAAGGTGGAACAGCATTAATCTGACACAAAAATAATAATGTTCCTCTATCTTTTTTTTGTGAAGATAGAATTAAGTTCAATGAGAAATAATTACAAAGTTCAATAGGATCACTGGCATACTTAGTCCAGGAACTAGAGTTCACCCAGAAGTTGGTCAGCTAACACATTTGATTCAATTTTGGACCATTCACCCTTTTTTCTGCAGGGCCAAGACCTGCAGATATCTTTTGCATTACCTCCCGCATTAGAGATCCAGTGTTTTGTGATGCATATGTAATCAGTCACCTGACTACTGGTCCACATGTCTTTCATCAGGTGGATGGTGTGAACATAACTTTGCTGCAAAGCTTGTTCAATCTTTGGTACATTCCATTTTGGGCAGATGGCTACCACAAATTCTAAGAATCCCACTCCTTCCACAAAAGAAAAAGGGAGGAGGTCCAGCGCTAACATTTTTACCCACTTCCCATTGTACAAATGTGCATTTGGGTGGCTCTGCTCATAGTGCCCCTCCTGCCTAAACATGCCCATACTAGCAGACTGGATTTCCTTTTTTTCTGGGGTCACTGACACAGAAGTCTTTCGAGAAGTAGATGGTGGTGGTAGACTCAATGTGTGTCATGGTGGGCCAGTCACTGTATGCTGTGGTGTCTCCATCTCACTCAGAATTAGGGGTGGGTGGAATTTGCGAAATTCACTTTCGCAAATTATCGCGAAAATGTTAAAAATCTCCGTAAACACGCGGAAGTATCGCAAAGATGCAGAAGTTTTTTTCCCGCCTGTTCGCGGTATTTTCTGCTTGGTTGCGGCTCGCCAAATTATCCATGCGGTTGCTCGCGGGCGCAGCCATCTTGTTTTCACTTGTCTCGCGGTGCATTATCGCGAGAAGAAAGACGTGATCGCGCGACGCATGACGTTACTGCGGGCGCGAACTGTCGCGGGACAGCGCAAATGGCTACCAACAATCCAACATCTCGTGGAGAATGCGACGGGATCGGGAAAACTTGTCGGCGAACGCGGGGATTCAGGTAAGGCGATCGCGCGCACGTGAGAATGTATTATTTTACAGCGCGAGCAAAAAACAAATTATCGCTAAGCTGCGGAATGCGGAAATTTTGACATTTTCGCACTTTCCGCGGAATGCGAAAATGCCAAATTATCGCAATTTCCGCGAACGGAACGGAATTTTTGCCCAGGCCTACTCAGAATCTTGTACTATTGTGAAGTCGCAGAAGTGGGTGAATCTGCTGGCACACTGAGGGGACTTGTAGATGATGTTCTTCAGCTCTCCTCACCACCATTACCACTTTCAGCAATTTTCTTAAGGTGTCCCTCCCACTTGATTGTGTTGTGTATTTGTATATGGGTCATTTGGCCTCCACTACCATAATGTGTACCATGCTTACCTCGACGAATATTTGTGATGCAAAGAACTGGAGGTACGTGGGCGTGTCATCGATTGTCTATCTGCTTCTCGTGAGGTAGGGGTCAGTGCAGGCCTCAGCTGGGGCTTTGCAAATATGGGAGCTGGTGGCGGTGGTACCTGTGCCACATCCCTCAGAGCAGGTTGAATAGCAATGTCACCTTCCGCCATGACTGCCTTGTTGTCGTCATCCTCTTCATCATCCTCTTCCATAAGTGTAAATCTTTCCGGAACTTTTCTTTTTTCTTGCATCTCCTGGACTCTGCCGGAGTCCACTCCATGTCCCCATCATCATCATCGCGGTGCTTGGAGAACATGGTACAGTAGTAACCTTCCTTTTCCTTGCTGGAGATCTGGGAGCCAATGATTATAAAACAGGAGGTTCAACTTCTTACTCGGAAGGAAGCTCAACCTCCTGTTCTGCTCCAACATCAGGCAAATGTACTATTGCTGGCTGTAGCTGTGACTGCTGTCCACTTTGCTCTGTTTCCTTGAACAATTGTGCACTACTTTATGAAAGGGACAAATCCAATTCAAAGTCATTACTTGTCGGTGCCAACATGATTGCACCGGCTACCTTACTGACAGACATGTTCCTGGGTTAAGCTAGGGGGGTGGTGCTGTTGATTAACTCCAATCTATTTTCAAAGTACTTCCTTGGGAGTGTCAGTAACTCCAATCTGTATTAAAAGTTATTTCTTGAGAATGTATTGCACGAATTCATAGTTCTGGTTATTCTGTTTTCTTGTTGTGTTTCTGATAGAGACTGTAAGTGTATTTTACTGATGTTATTGCATATCCATTGTTTGAGAGGTTTGTAATGTATTGATGGTAATTGCCTCTTTTTGTTATCTCTAGTGCATTGTGTTTTCGCAAACTCAAAGGTCATTTTCCTATGTACATCTACCTAGCAGACTCAGAATGCCTCAAGCTGACCGGAATCAGTATTGCAAGTCTCTCTTTTCTTATTTTCTCCTAATCTGCCTTCACCCTTGGGGATGGTGTGTGACTAAAGAGATTGTTCCTCAGGTAATCCCAGTCTTCAGGAGGGATAGGAGGTCCAGTAACGGCTGCAGTGTTGTCTCCGTGATTAGAGCCTTGAGCACTTCAAACTGTGTAGATCTAGGCTGTGGTTTCATCTCATATAAAATAATCCTCAAGTTTTCAATGATTTTCACATTAAGTGTACCATAGCGTGGGAACGCCAGTGCACCTTCTTTCTTAGTGAAGTTGTGCCATTGTTTAAGCCAAATATAAGTGTGTAGCATTTTATTTATTGCCACATAATGACCCACAGTATCTTCAGGGCGTGCCTCTTCCCCTTCTCTAATGGTTATCGTCACATCTCACCTAATCAAATCTCTTATGACTTTAACACATTTCGTTTTCGAGAAAGTATGTTAATAATCACATTTAGAATTGTTTGTTGCAAAGCAGTACCCAATAATTTACTCACAATTTTCTTTCCAAATCAACAACCAATAACAGTGTGGCTTTACACATACCAAATGATCCCAGCACGGCACACTGTGGCAACAGCCTCACTCCTTTCAGTGGTTCACCCTCCTTTAATATTTTCACAAATGTGATACGCATGCAAACAAATGCAATGCAATGGCTACAAATAACAATTGTCTGTTACGCTAAAGAAATCGACAGAATTCAATCATGCAAGAAATAAATCGAAAGAAGGCTTTCCGATCTGCTTTGACACACATTCGAATGAAACCTCGACTGGCAGGGAATAAACCTGACCAGTACAGTTTCCCTCTGTGCAAGAGGTTCACCACACTAATGATACCTCACTTTCACACATTGAGATCAATGTCCCTATCTCAATTGGGATGTCGACAGACACCACAAAACTGTAGCAGACAATTACAATGCAGTGTCTTTCACACTTTTTAACATCGTCCTGAGATCTTAGGCCACATCAGGCCCATTAACAACAACAACTTGTTCACATTAAACACTACTTTCATGCAAAATTCAAGATACCCCTGCCAAACACCACACAGTTGCTACAACACCTCAAGCTAAGCATAAGCCGTACAAGCGCGACCCTATTATTACTCACTACTCCACTGTTACAACTCTTCCGCAAACCACTGGAACTTTGCCAATCCTCTGACTCGACACATAGACTCTTAGACTAGGACTGCAACTAGGAATTTAACTATTCTCATTTATAATCTCCTGACTCTGCTATGTCAGGACCCAGCCGTCCTCTGCTGCCATCTTCTAACGCACAAGGGCAGATTTACAAGCCCCTTGCGCCACATTTGCATCATTTTAACATGGGAAAAGTGATGCAAAAGTGACGCAAGGGGCTTGTAAATAAGCCTGTCAGTATTTAGTTTCCTTCTTCCTTGCTCCTGCATTGGAACATCCTAGGTGCTTGAGGAATAAAAGGAGTTAGGATCAAATGCAATTGAATAATTACAGTGTTACCCATTTGGCCACACAGTAAAACTGTAAGTCAGAAGATGGGATTAAGTATGAACGTATTACAAATTCAAAGCCAGCTATATACACAAGTTTCAGAAATATATTGTAAAAATACAGGATTACTACAGGCAGACCAAAACAATGAATGAACTTTAGCCTTAGGGACAGAAAACATACAAGAAATTCAGAAATCATGATACATAATATTACAAAAAAGGATTTGATGATCAGTATCTGATTTGCGGTCGTCTTGCCTGTTATGCATGAGGAAAATCTAAATCTCCTCATTTAAATCTATTATAAATGATACTGGATGCGTAAATCCTAATTTAACCCATCAAAGGAGAAAGGTGTCAGCATAGAAGAACCTCTGTAGAAGTTCTCTGAATGAAAAGAATATTGTATAGCATGAAGCCACACAACAGAGATGTCACAAAGAGGTCTGTACTTTTCAAAGTATAAAAAAGAAACTGACCAACCCCAAAGAGGGTTCACTAATTAAAACCCACAAAGAATATTTGCGAGCCTCTGTCACTTGTTCCACAACTCATCCACCTTGGCACAGTAAAACCTTGGCAACTACACTTATACTCCTTTCTTTTGATCTACGCACACTGAAATGTCCTTGCATTCCTTCAGCCTTCAGATACAACATGCACCATCTTCCTCCCTGCGTTCGTTAGCACCCCTTGTTCTTGCCAATAATACTCCTTTCGGGCCTCGCTAACTCTGTTGCAAAATTAGCTTTTCTTTATCCTTGAGCTCATGGAAGTGCACCTGCAGATGAGAGAAAAACATCACAACCCAAGCATGCTTTCTCGTTGGAAGTTGACATTTAATCCAAATGCTTAAATCATTTCGTCAACTTAATGTGTTCAATGCATGATTGAGGATACATACACAGTTGCGATGCAAATATAGAGTACTATTCAATAAATGCATGAGTTGTATGAGTTAATCATCATTATTGAAATGACAGAAATGCAGATATATATGTGGTAGTTGAAATTTGATGTTTCTGTGATAAAAACATTAGTTATTCACACATATATGTGTCGAGATTACACAGTGAATGCACTTTCTGTACTGTTAGTGTACCACATCACATTAATATTCTTACATCACAAGAGTACACAAGGCAATGTGCAAAAACAAAATATATTAAAAAAATATATCTATATATCAACTTGCAATCCTGCCTCTCCAACTTCCGAAAGCAGGCGCCGATACGATGGAATTGAAGTCAATTTTTTTATTTAATGGAGAAACAAGACAGATGACACTTTACCGTGGAAGCCTCCCCCTTGCTCACATATTGCGGCCACCATTTAAAAAAAATTGAAATACTCCAGTGCTCACCTAGATTACCTGTAAACACTGAAGAAATACTCCTAGTAAAGTGCTTTACTTTAATTCAGAGCTAGTTCCAAATAAACAATCACAATTTCCTTTTCATTAAAATAAAATGCAATACATAAATAAAACTCTGCAAGATATAACACGTATTACAATGAACTCTGCAAATTCAAATTAATTAAGCAGTGTGTCACCCATACTGCTAATGCTCCTTGTTGGTAAGCTGGGTGTCATAATCAATTGATTGATTCATTCTTTTTATGGCAATATATACAAGTTATACAGAAAAAATACTTCAGGAAAAATTCTTTACAGAAAATTAGTATGGCGCCTAATTGATCTCCACAGGTTAATCATTGGGCCAAGTTATATGTCATATATCCGCAGTTATCATTGTAAACTTATATTATTAATCAGACATGCAAAGGGGTTATAATTTGCCTAAATGTATTTAACACTTTTATCCATCATTTTCAACATTTTAGAATATGTATTTTTTATTCTACTCAATCAGATGCATTGTCCATATAAGAATTGCCTCTATGTCTATGATGGTTTGTGATGGCATTTCTAGGGTGCGTGGAGCACAAAATGTAACTTGACAAAGGCCGCTGTGGCTGAAACACGTTGTTGGTTTTCGCACAGTAAACATGTGTTTATCAGATTGGTGTGCCGCATCCTTTGTCCATCGGCCTGGATTTATTCGAATAATTTGGGAGGCTTCTGCCGCCACTGCTGTCAAGGGCACAGAAAGGCAGGTCACAAGGCATTTCAGGCAGCAGTTTTATATATATATATATATAGAGATATATATATATATATATATTCACTGAAAAAACTATAGGTTTCAGGCACATTATAGTTAGAAATTAGCAAGTAAAAAACCTTAGAAATTCACTGAAAAAACCACAGGTTTCAAGGGCGTTATAGTTAGTTGGACATTTTACAATTTTACAAAACCATATAAATTACCCCGTTATAGTTAGTTCAGCTAACTATAACTCGCGCCCCCGCAATGCACTGCTGAAGACTTCACATATTACATCACTCATGACATGGTCAGTAAAATCACTCATGACATCACTGATGACATCTCAAATGATAGAGTGGCAGACCTCTTCCCACCCTAATATAACCTTTGATACACACACTCTAAAATACAAAATACCATTTTTAAAACAATGGACACACCAATACCAGTTACAACATACCCATTCAGTAATTCCAAGATCTACACACACATCCTCTCATTCACCAAAAGTCCTATACAGTCACTCATACATGCACTCACTCATCATATGTACTCATACTCCTATACATACACTTACACACCACCACTCATCCATAGAGTTACTCACACACATAGTCACACATGCAAAGAAGGTATCAAACATCCATTTACTTGTGTATACAATTATACACACACCACCACACTTACTTCTACAGAAACTAACACATACTTACTCTCTTAAACAATCACTTATAGAAACACATACTCATTTATACAGGTACTCTTCCAATCTTGGGAGACTTATTTGTTATGAAGTTTCCTAATTTCCTCATTTACTAAATTCTCCTCAGTAGGCATACTTTCAGTTTCTTACTTTGATTCCATCAAGAAGGCATTCAGATGTGTCACACATTCGCCATAAATAAATTCTGAATGTTAGCGCTCTAGTTGCTCATTAGATCACTGTAGTAAAGCTACTGCTCACCAGGGAAGTCTGCTGCTGGTATTGAAAGTGCATGTTTCAGTCTGCATGGCAGAATTTTTAAATGAAATAGAAGAGGATTTGAGAATTCACTCAAAATGTGCCCTCATTTTTCTTTCTGCAGCACTAATCATACTTCTATGGCAAAATGAACCCCCTCATTTTGCTTCTTTTTAAATTAAATGTTTTAATTTAAAATGGGGTGGTACATGTTAAAAATGTGTTGATGGTCCGGCTTTCTCTACTGCCTGGAATGTCATATGAGAGGGTTTTTGGACAGTTTTTGCATGTCTTACATTTAGAGCATGGAAAAAATCCTGTAGGATTTCCTATTCTAGGGTTCTGTGATATTCCTTCAAAGTGACTGTGTACTAGACTGTCTTTTAAAGACCTGCCTCACCTCTATGTTATTTGCGGGCGTTCTGTATGGCTTTTGCCAATTATGGCATCAGATTTGAGAATGTTCCAATTGCGTGAGATTATTGCTCTAACTATTTATATATATATATTCACTGAAAAAAACACAGGTTTCAGGGACGTTATAGTTAGTTGGACATTTCACTCGTACAAAACCAGAGAAATTCGTCCGTTATAGTTAGTTAAGCTAATCATAACTCGCGCCCCTGCAATGCACTGCTGATGACGTCACATATTACATCATTCATGACATGGTCAGTGACATCACTGATGACATCTCAAATTACATCACTGGTTTTGTACAAGTGAAATGCCCAACTAACTATAGCATCCCTGAAACCTGTGTTTTTTTCAGTGAATTTCTAAGGTTTTTTAAATGCCAATTTCTAACTATAACGTCCCTGAAACCTATGGTTTTTTCAGTGAATTTCGAAGGTTTTTTAAATGCAAATTTCTAACTATGCCTACAAAGGTAGGACATGTAAAGAAAGAGGAAGAAAAGCGCAGAAAGAAGCAAGACAAATGCAGAAAGAGGCAACAGAAGTCCAGAAAGATGAAGAAAAATGCAGGAAGAAGCACGAGATGTGCAGAAAGAACCAACAGAGGAGGAGAAAGTCCTCCTGTGCCCCCAACATTTTGCTGATGGGTACTGGTGGTAACTGACTAACCAGGCCTAGAGCCAGGGCTATGCTAAAAGACACTTAGAATACAGTGAAAAAGTTAGAAATGGGGGTCTCTAGTTGGCCATGGCTGGCACAAATGTCCAAATAGGGACCCTTCTTCCTAAGTCAGATCGAGTGAGCTACCCCCTTTGATAACCCCTGCTCAACCCTGTGGTAACTTAGCACGAGCAGTTAGGCCTATCTCAGAGGCAGTGTGTGAATCGTTTATGGGCACGTACAATAAGGCAGTAATTACACCACAAAAGGACACAACTCAGGTAGATATAGAAAAATAAGATCTTTATCGAACAGTTTACTCAAAGATTCTAAGCGTTTCAACAACTACAATTCACGTCAACCCGTAGGGACTAAAAGAGACAACAACGTATTCACCCAAAGCGGGACACGGACTGAGTTCAGGGCCGGGCCTATGTGACCCGTTGTGCACCAGGTACCTGTCGTTGGAAGGAACTACAGCACGCAGCTTCAGGAAGAAGCAGAGACGGTGACAGGCAGACTCCCAGAAGCCACAGGTCTTGGAGGCTGAGGCCCTGAGCGTGCACTCACAGTGGTTCAGGCACTCAGGGGCAGGCACGCGCTCGGTGGCTGCAGCGTGCGGCTGTGGCGGCCTGGGCTGGTGGTGGTGATGACTCTCGGTGTGCAGCTCTGTGCTGGGCACACAGCGGCAGCAGCTCTCTCTTAGCTGTGACGGGACACAGAACAAATCCCAAGGATGCAAAGTTGTCATTGGTGGGGGCGCTCAGCGGCCACATCTCTCTCTTTAGCTGCGGCGGCCCACAGAACAAATGCCAAGGATGCAAAGTTGTCAATGTTGTGGGCGCTCAGAGGCCACAGCTCACTCTTAGCGGCGGCGGCCCACAGGGCACATTACGAGGATGAATATTAGCACAAGGGGAGGGCGCTCAGCATATACAGCTCTCTCTTGGGTGTGGCGGCCCACTGGACAAATCACGATGATGCACAGTAGCAATGGGTGTGGGCACTCAGCGGCAGCAGCTCTCTCTTAGCTGTGGCGGCCCACTGTATAATTTAGGGTCTCGACCAGGCGGGCATCATGATGGATGCTCAGTGGCCAAAGTGCTCTCTTGACTGCCACGGTCCATGCAGATTCAGCGGAAGGTCCTTGACTGCGGTGGCTCGCGGGACAAATCACGAGGGTGCACAGTAGCAAAGGGTGCGGGCACTCAGCGGCAGCAGCTCTCTCTTGGCTGTGGCGGCCCACGGGACAGATCACGATGGTGCACCGTAGCAAAGGGTGTGGGCACTCAGCGTCAGCAGCTCTCTCTTAGCTGTGGCGGCCCACGGTATAATTTAGGGTCTCGACCAGGCGGGCACCATGATGGACGCTCAGTGGCCAAAGTGCTCTCTTGACTGCCGCGGTCCATGCAGATTCAGCTGAAGGTCCGAAGGTGCCGATTCAGGCGGACACTCAGTGGCGGCAGCTCTCCCTTAGCTGCAGCGGCCCGCACAGGTTCAGCAAAAGTTTAGAAAGTCTCAATTCCGATTCAGGGGAGCTATCAGCGGCGGCAGCTCTCTCTTAGTTGCAGCAGCCCGCACAGGTTTAGCAAAGGTTCAGAAGCCCCCAGTCCGCGGTCCACACAGTAGAACTAGAGGCTCCGGATTACTCGACGGAGGCCTCACCTGCAAGCAGAACTCCTTGCACAGAAATTCCAACGGCGGACGGGGTGAAGTCTAATGTCCCTGAGACTTCTGCAGGAGGCGCTCTCGATTTAGGCCCTCGGGTAGTTTCTTCGGCAAGCTTGATGAAAGTTTCAAAGTCCTTTCCTCTGTTTACTCGTACAGAGTTTCGTCTTGACATCCAGAAGGAACACACCTGGCCAAAGTTCCAGCGCAGCATTTTATACCTAAAAAAGTATTTGATCTCTAAGGTTGTAAATCACTGACTCCGGTCAGAACCAGTTAGGTGGGGTCGGGGAGCACTTGGTTTACGAGGTGACATCCTGCCCTTTCAGAATGAGGGGGTCTGCTATCAGACACCCAGTGGGAGGTGGAGCCATCATTCACCTTGCCAGGCACAACCCTGCTCGGATCAAAGAGTCACCCTTCCCCATGTTCTGAATACCGAACTCTCTCTCCACCCAGGTCTGACTCAGCTGGCCCTGCTGCTCCAAAACCAGACGGCCAATACACATACACGCAACAGCCTACAGTAAAGCTTAGGCAAGAAACTACCACGTTTTCAAGAAAGGTATTTCAACACATGCAATATATAAACGGTCCTTACTAAAAGGTGCCCCTCAATGCCCTGAGCATATACATATCAAACTCAAGGGTCCTATCAGGTTCCTAGGGCCCGATAGGATGATAGAAAGCAATCTTTAACCGCCCCATCCTGGCCTATGAGAATGGATCATTTCACAGTAGCGACAGTGAAATGGAAGGTATCTCGCTATTGAAACAGGCTACACCGATGTAGGTATGATAGTTATCCTTATTCATACAGTTATTTATATGCAGGGAGCATTTGCGCTGTGGCACTGAGTAGCAGTGGCACGGCGCTCGGAACATCTAAATCCAACCAATATAAAAGCTAGGGATAGTAGAGAGGATGGGAGACCCACACCAATGATGCCAGGTCTAACAGAAAACACCTACCTACACTAGGGAACACTATGCGTTGGGGTACCCCTGTGATTAGCATGGCCTCCTCCATATTTGCCATGAGTTAGTGCCTGGGTCCTTGCATGAGTACATGGGTACTGACTGGATGATTAGAGTAATGCAAGGAGAGTGCATGGTGAATTTATAAGTGCTTGGGTTTTGGCGGAGTGATTGGATAAGTACAAGGTGATGGCTGGGTGATTGGAGGAGTGCATGGGTAGTGACAAGGAGATGGCTGGACTGCATCAGTAGTGCTCAGGGGATTGTAGCAGCGCATGTGTTAGTGCCTGGGTCATTGCATGAGTACATGGGTAGTTACTGGATGATTAGAGTGCTGCAAGAACAGTGCATGGTGATTTTATAACTGCTTGGGTTTTGGCGGAGTGATTGGATAAGTACATGATGCTGGATGGGCCATTGGAGGAGTGCATGGGTACTACCTGGGTAATTGCAAGAGTGAATCAGTACTGTGTAGGTGATTAGAGGTCTGCATGGGTAGTGCACAGGGGATTGTAGCAGTGCATGAGTTAGTGCATGGGTCAATGCATGAGTGTATGGGTAGTGACTGGATGATTAAAGTGCTGCAAGGAGAGTGCATGGTGAATTTATAAGTGCTTGGGTTTTGGCAGAGTGATTGCTTAAGTACACACGTCACATCAGGCCCCGCCCCCTCCCTTCACCACTGTTCAAACACGCCCCCTGGCGGGTTTCAAGTTGGGGGATTAATTCCCCTTGAATCCTGAGGGTCCCTGGGGGCCATCATCCAGTAAGCGTCACAGAGCTGCGTTGCAGAGAGGTGGTCCGAGGCCATGCCCCTTTTTACACCTCTCTGCAACTCTGTGGCACTTACTGGACGTACCTGGTGGGCTAGTTGGCACCCAGGCACCCTCAGAATTCCAGAGGACTTAATCCCCCAACTTAAAATGCACCATAGGGCGTGTTTGTACACTTGTCACATCAGGCCACGCCCCCTCCATGCACCACTGTGCAAACACACTCCCTGGGGCATTGTAAATTAGGGGATTAAGTCCCCTTGAGTCCTGAGGGTCCCTGGGGGCCAACTAGCCCACCAGCTACCTCCAGTGCGCCACAGGGCTGTGTTTCTGAGTGGTGTAACAAGGGGCGTGGCCTTGGACCACTTTTCTGCAACACAGCACATTGGCGCTTACTGGAGGTACCTGGTGGGCTAGTTGACCCCTAAGGACACTCAGGATTCAAGGGGACTTAATCCCCCAAATTAAAACGTGCCACAGGGCGTGTTTGCAAATTTGTCACTTCAGGCTATGCCCCTCCCTGCACCAATGTGCAAACGCACCCCCTGGTGCGTTGTAAATTGGGGGATTAAATCCCCTTGAGTCCTGAAGGTCCATGGGGTCCAACTAGCCCACCAGGTGTCTCCAGTAAGCGCCACAGAGCTGCGTTGCGGAGAGGTGTTAAAAGGGGCGTGGCCTCAGACCACCTCTCTGCAATGCAGCTCTGTGGTGCTTACTGGAGGTACCTGGTGGGCTAGTTCGCCCCCAGGGACCCTCAGGATTGAAGGGAACTTAATCCCTCAATTTACAATGTGCCAGGGGGTGCGTTTGCACACTTGCTATGTCAGGCCCAACCCCCTCCCTGCACCACTGTGCAAATGCGCCCCCTGGCACATTGTAAATTGGGGGATTAATTCCCCTTGAGTCCTGAGGGTCCCTAGGGGACAACTAGCCCACCAGGTACCTCCAGTAAGCGCCACAGAGCTGTGTTGCAGAGAGGTGTTTTAAATGGGGCATGGCCTTTGAACACCTCTCTGCAACGCAGCTCCCTGGCGCATACTGGGGGTACCTGGTGAGTTAGCTCGCCCCCAGGGACCCTCAGTATTCAAGGGAAATTAATTCCCCAACTTACAATGCGCCAGGGGGCGTGTTTGCTAAATGCTGCAGTTAGGGGGCGGGGCCTCCGCAGCGATGCCAGCTTTCTTTTTTTATTTTATTTTACAAGGGGGGCTGTGTGGCCTCCCTTCTTTTACATTAATTGGGGCCCTGGGGACCCCATCCCCCAGGGCCTGCTCTTTTTTTTTTTTAAATAAAAAAAAACAGGAAGGGGCGCGGCCCCACTCCCGAGGCCAATTTCGGCCCCGGGGACCCCATCCCCCGGGGCATGGCCACAATTTTTTAAAAATATTTCTAAAGAAGGGGGGCTCCTTAGGCCTCTAGTGGCCCCAGGGACCCCATCCGCCAGGGCTGTGCCTCATTTATATATATTTTTGTATTTCTTGGGAGAGGAGGCCACATGGCCCCCCTCCTGGGCCACTTCTAGTCCCAGGGACCCCATCCCCTGGGGCCTGGCCACTCCGCTGGGGACTGTGGGGGGAGCCCCAATGCCCCCATGGTCCCTGCCGGTTCTCCGACTCCTGCGGGAGCCGGCATTGCTTATGCACAAGGGGAGTTGCTGACAGGCAGCTCCGCTTGTGGAAAAGCAATCTGGTTTGGAAACCTGCTCTTGCTTACAAAATCCAAACCAGTGTTTGCTATGACAGGTCGGGAGCTGCACGGCTCCCGCCCTGTCATAGAAAACAGCAGTGTCCTGGGGGTGGGCACCCCGGGACACTGCAGGAGCCGGCCCTGGGGGGTGGCGGTCTCCAGGGCCATTGAGGGCTCTAGGAGGGGGTTGCGTGGCCCCCATCCCTTCAGTAAAAAAGCCTCGGGGAGGTGGTGGTCCCTGGGGCCCGGGGGTCCATAACGACCCCCAAATTTAAATATAGAATGCCCCGGGGAGGTGGTGGTCCTGGGGCACGTGGGGGGGCTTGAGCCCCCCACACACCTTTTAAATGTTTTTTAAAAAGCCCCGGTGAGGTGGTGGTCCCTGGGACTTCGGGGGGCCGTGTGCCCCCTGCAGTTTAGTATCAAAGCCCCGGGGAGGTGGCGGTCCCTGGGGCAGCATGGGGGGATTGGGACCTCACAAAGCTTTTTTTGTTTACAGCCCCGGGGAGGTGGCGGTCCCTGGGGCTGCGGGAGGCATAGGGTCAACCACATACATTGTAATAAGCCTCAGAGAGGTGGAGGTCCCCGGAGCTGCGGGGGCCCCTGCGGGCCCCAGCTAATATTTTTGGGCTATGCCCCGGGACCTGGGCCACCCGGGGGCTTCATTTAAATGAAGAACGGGAGACAAAATTAAAAAAAAATGATTGTTTTGGCCCTGGGATCCTTGTGGGACCCCCTGAGCAGGCCTAGGGGGTCAGGGTGTTTCTAGCCTGCCCCCCTTTTCTTCATTTTTCATCTTTTTTCCCCTGTTTTCTTGTGACTCAGTTCTACCAAGTCACAAGATGGCTGCCAACACTTCCTGGTTTGGAGTGTTGGCAGCGAATCACAATGAAGCTCGTGGTCGGGAGGGTTTGCGAATCCACCGCAGCCATAGATATCAAAACTTTTTCTTTAATTAAACTCTCAGGAACTACTGAACGAATTTACACAATTTAACAAAAAGGACTCTTTCTTAACCAAAGACTACCTTTTTGCCAAATTTGGTGTAATTCCGTTCAAAAGTTTGGGCTGTAGCTTTGTCTAAAGATTCCTTTGGAAAATTAAATGGGGAAAACGTGTTTTGGGACCCCCTGTTTTTCTCAGCCCCAACTTGAGGAATCACCCCGAAACTTTCAAGACAGGAGCTGACCAGAGCGCCCCACTAGTTTTGAAAATTTTGCGAAGATTCGTCAACTGGGGCCAAAGTTATTGGGAAAAGAAAAAACGTTTTTCTATGGAAACTAGGACCTAACTATAGCTACCTACTGGTGATATATATATATATATATATATATATATATATATATATATATATATTCCACCAAACTTTTCCAACAAAAGTAATCGACGCCGTGTTTGTGCGCAAAATCAAAGTTTTAATGCCAGCTGAAAATGCTAGACGCGTTTCGCCTGTCCTGCAGGCTTGTTCACTAGCAATCCAATAAAGTTACAGTGGCTTTTTTATCCGTGAATGTGATTAAGTCACATGTGAACTACACCAATAAAAATGGACAACAGACTTGTAGTTTTTCATAGTGAGGCACAGGTTAACACTAATGGAGGTAAAATACCAAAGTGCATACTAGCTAATTCATTTCTTGTTAAATTTCATTTTAAATGTCATTATGTCACAATACAAAATTACATTGCAACTATTTGCGTCCAAATAAAATCATCTTCGTAAAACATATTAAACCTCATTGCCGACCAAAGTGGTCATTAATGGCCTGATCCGGTTGAAAACCGAAAACAAATTGACCAATATTGTTTAAGTAAACCCAATGCGTTCAAGCAGAATTACGATGATCAAAATTCGTTCTTGAATGAAAATAAAGCCCAAGTGGGCATATGCATAGAATGACACAATTAAAACCTGTGTAACACATATTGTCTGTAGTGTAACAGTGTCCAAATATCTAAAACAAAACCTAAAAAAACCCTTAAAAAAGGAGGGGATAGGGAGGAGCCTATAAATGGGTATGCAAATCTTCTTCCATATTTAGCCCGTCCGGGATCTTTGTATTGAGTCTTATAATGTAACAAGATTCAAGTTTGCGTAATTTTTTCTCACGATTGCCACCCCTGCTGTTAATAGGGACGGCATCAATAACAAAATAAGAGAGACCTGCAGCGCTTCTAGTATGGTATTGATCGAAATGACGAGCCACGGGGTAGGATTTGTCCCCATTCTTAATGGCTCGCAAATGTTGCAACACTCTTTTGTGGACAGGAAGGATGGTAGAACCTACATATTTCAACCCACAAGGGCATTGAAGCACGTATACTGCATAGTCTGTTTTGCAGGAAAATTTCCCTTTTATTAGTTGTACAGACTTATGATCAAAGCCTACTGGAAAACTAGTTGTATTTTTACCAAAACTGCATGCTTTGCATTTGAGGCATTTGATAAAACCATCCTTTCTGGTTAACCATGCACTATTCTGTCTCACCCTAGTCTCACTGGGTAACATATTGCTGACTAGAGATTGGTGAAGAGATCTGGCTTTTCTGAAAGTAAACTGTGGTCGTCTTTGTATAGATTTACCCAAAACAGGATCATTACGAATAATATTCCAATGCTTGTAGATGATGTTTCTTAATTCATTTTGTTGATTGTTATATGTAGTGATGAATCTACACTTGTTGGGCTCTGACTGGGATAGTTTGGCTGACTTACTATCTTTATTGAACAGTATCTGCTCTCTAGTTCTTTGCTTTACTTTAAAGACAGCTTGGTTCAAACATGTTGCAGAGTACCCTCTGGCTTGAAAACGAGACTTCAAACAGGATAGTTCTTTTTCAAAATCCTGTTCTTTGCTGCAATTACGTAGAGCCCTGAGGCATTCCCCATAGGGGATACTCCTGACTAGTTTCACTGGATGAAAACTAGTAGCATGTAGCAATGTGTTTCCATCCGTGGCCTTGCGGTAGAGCTTGGTCTGTAATTTACCATCACTAACATATACAGTAAGATCTAAGAAGTTAATCTCACAAGCACTTATTTCACTGGTCAGTTTCAAATTTAAATCATTTGTTTGGAGTTTGTTCACAAACTCCTCTGCGCTTTTTTTGGTACCTTTCCAAATGATGAAAAGGTCGTCAATGTAACGACTCCAGTGAATTACATTATTTTGCCACTCATCCTGCCATAGCGATTGGACCACCTGCTCCTCCCACCAGCCCATATGCAAATTCGCATAGCTGGGGGCGAAGCAGGTGCCCATCGCGGTTCCGCATATTTGGTGGTACAATTCGCCATTGAATAGAAAAAAATTATTCTCAAGACAGATGGAAATCATTTTGAGTATCATTTGGGTATGATGCCAAAACCTAGCGGGACGGTTACCCAAGAAATGATGACAAGCATTTAAACCATCTTTGTGGCGGATACTAGTGTATAAAGTTGTGGCATCTATAGTAAGTAATAAAAAATCATCTTCCCATGGAATATCATAGATCCTACGTAAAAAGTCACTTGTATCAAGGATAAATGATGGTAGGAGTTTAACAAGAGGACACAGGAACGAATCGACAAATTTGGAAGTGTGCTCGAATGCACTCCCTATGGCCGAGATGATGGGACGGCCTGGAGGGTTTGTCGTATCTTTGTGGACTTTTGGAATTAGATATAAAACTGGAGTGGTCTGACAGGTGATTTTTAGGAAGGACATTTCATCCTTACTGATCAGACTTTGTTGATTCCAATCCCCCAATAAGGAATTGTACATAGAGTAACATTCTTCCATGACATTTTCCTTTACCTTGACATAGTTTGATCTATTCATGAGCTGTTTGTATGCCTCTGTTAGGTATTGTTGCCTGCCCCAAAGAACCACATTGCCCCCCTTGTCTGCATTACGCACAATGCAATCATTATTATTACTCAATTTGTCAACCAAGTTATAATACTCTTTAGACTGTTGAGTAGGTGATTTTTTCTTTGCCTTTAATGATTTACATAGACTTTTGATGTCATTGGTGACCAGCTCGTTGAACACATCCACTGAATCCCTTGCTGTAATAGGCGTGAATTTGGAGACCGGCTTAAAGTCTGTTAATGTCTCAATGTTCATGCCAATTCCTTCTTTGAAGGCCACTATTGACATTCGGTCACTGGTGCTGGGTACATCCGGAGAGTCACTTGATTGAATGTTGGAAGCTTCCAAATGGCCAAGATCCTGCAGTTCCAACATAAGATTCATGTCGTCAACATCCAGATTCTCATGTTGCATTTGAACACAAGCAGCGGCAGGCGTTGTAGATTTTTTCGGGGCGACTGCAAAGTATTTTTTCAATTTTAAAGATCTGACAAATTTAAACAGATCCACCCTCGTTTTGACATAATCAATGTCAATTTGTGGACAATACGAAAGGCCAAGTTTTAAGATGTTTTCTTCTTTTTCGGAAAGCACGATATTCGTCAAATTTACTATTGCTGTACTGTTGGTATCACTTATTTGTTCCCCTTGGATTTGGGCTTCTCTCTCTCGTTTGCAGAATTTTGAGCCTTTCCGCCTCTTCCTCCTCTGCCTCTTGCTCTTTGTGACCTGACATTTGCAGGAGGTCTTGGACGCAGATTGAAACGCCGTTCCTCCCTTAAAAAATCAAATTCGTCAACCACAGATGGAATGGCTGTTCCCGCCAGATTACTTGGTCCTTCCTCCACATCTGTGTCAACTTCAGAGCTTGGAATGCTGCTTTGTTCAGAATGACGTACATGGCTAGATGACACATTGGCATTCATTCGTAAATTCCTCATGGTCTCAAACTTTTTTGCAAACGTGTAAATTTGTCCTCGATCATAGTCATTTTTGTCGCGCACAAACTTTTGTGCCTTCCTTTCTTTAATAGATGTTTCCAATTTAGTCAGTCGCTCCTTCATTTCCGACATGAATTTCACAATACTCTCTTGTTCTGGCTCCTTACTCAACATGTCCATGATTAGGTCGATTTCTTCCAGGATTTTGGCACGGTCTATTTCGGCGTATTTAATGAGGATCGCCAGCATTCTGCTCGAGGATTCTTGGCTGTTATCAGACCACTCCCTCAGCATATTTGGATTAGGGTCCTCATATGTGGGTGCTACCAGGATTCGAAGCCCTCTCGGAATCCTTTTTACTTCCAAGTAACGGTGCAATGATTTGGCCTCCCACCATTTAGAGAGTTCAGTACACCTCAATTTTTCTAGTCGTTTTAGACGTGCCATTACATCCGTGGTTTTACTTTCTGGAGTGACTTTTGCAGTTTGCTTGCTTCCAGATATATTGTCACAGAAGATCGATAATGCGGCTTCCTCCCGCTCCTTAATTTCAGCAGCTGACATACTTAAACAATTTGTTTGTGGAACAATCCACGCGCACAAAACCGCCAAAGCTCACAAACACTGAACTGTGTGTGACCGTTAAATTAATAGTCGAATGGCTTTCCCTTTTCCCCTGCGCCGTACAGCCAAACGCTCACCTCAGCACGTCTTCCACACGTCTCGGGTCAGCCGACTCGGAACGGCGTGATGTTTCTCAGCTGAGTCGCTATTTGAAAGTCTCCAGGTCGCGATCCCGCTCTCCTGTATCCACGGCACGGGGGGGACGGCGATACTTAAACACACTCCACAGGCGAATGGGAAAACCCGCTGCCTCCAAACCAAAGGGCGCGTCGAAGTAATGACCTCCCAGTCACGGTCATCAATATTCCACCAAACTTTTCTAACAAAAGTAATCGACGCCGTGTTTGTGCGCAAAATCAAAGTTTTAATGCCAGCTGAAAATGCTAGACGCATTTCGCCTGTCCTGCAGGCTTGTTCACTAGCAATCCAATAAAGTTACAGTGGCTTTTTTATCCGTGAATGTGATTAAGTCACATGTGAACTACACCAATAAAAATGGAAAACAGACTTGTAGTTTTTCATAGTGAGGCACAGGTTAACACTAATGGAGGTAAAATACCAAAGTGCATACTAGCTAATTCATTTCTTGATAAATTTCATTTTAAATGTCATTATGTCACAATACAAAATTACATTGCAACTATTTGCGTCCAAATAAAATCATCTTCGTAAAACATATTAAACCTCATTGCCGACCAAAGTGGTCATTAATGGCCTGATCCGGTTGAAAACCGAAAACAAATTGACCAATATTGTTTAAGTAAACCCAATGCGTTCAAGCAGAATTACGATGATCAAAATTCGTTCTTGAATGAAAATAAAGCCCAAGTGGGCATATGCATAGAATGACACAATTAAAACCTGTGTAACACATATTGTCTGTAGTGTAACAGTGTCCAAATATCTAAAACAAAACCTAAAAAAACCCTTAAAAAAGGAGGGGATAGGGAGGAGCCTATAAATGGGTATGCAAATCTTCTTCCATATTTAGCCCGTCCGGGATCTTTGTATTGAGTCTTATAATGTAACAAGATTCAAGTTTGCGTAATTTTTTCTCACGATTGCCACCCCTGCTGTTAATAGGGACGGCATCAATAACAAAATAAGAGAGACCTGCAGCGCTTCTAGTATGGTATTGATCGAAATGACGAGCCACGGGGTAGGATTTGTCCCCATTCTTAATGGCTCGCAAATGTTGCAACACTCTTTTGTGGACAGGAAGGATGGTAGAACCTACATATTTCAACCCACAAGGGCATTGAAGCACGTATACTGCATAGTCTGTTTTGCAGGAAAATTTCCCTTTTATTAGTTGTACAGACTTATGATCAAAGCCTACTGGAAAACTAGTTGTATTTTTACCAAAACTGCATGCTTTGCATTTGAGGCATTTGATAAAACCATCCTTTCTGGTTAACCATGCACTATTCTGTCTCACCCTAGTCTCACTGGGTAACATATTGCTGACTAGAGATTGGTGAAGAGATCTGGCTTTTCTGAAAGTAAACTGTGGTCGTCTTTGTATAGATTTACCCAAAACAGGATCATTACGAATAATATTCCAATGCTTGTAGATGATGTTTCTTAATTCATTTTGTTGATTGTTATATGTAGTGATGAATCTACACTTGTTGGGCTCTGACTGGGATAGTTTGGCTGACTTACTATCTTTATTGAACAGTATCTGCTCTCTAGTTCTTTGCTTTACTTTAAAGACAGCTTGGTTCAAACATGTTGCAGAGTACCCTCTGGCTTGAAAACGAGACTTCAAACAGGATAGTTCTTTTTCAAAATCCTGTTCTTTGCTGCAATTACGTAGAGCCCTGAGGCATTCCCCATAGGGGATACTCCTGACTAGTTTCACTGGATGAAAACTAGTAGCATGTAGCAATGTGTTTCCATCCGTGGCCTTGCGGTAGAGCTTGGTCTGTAATTTACCATCACTAACATATACAGTAAGATCTAAGAAGTTAATCTCACAAGCACTTATTTCACTGGTCAGTTTCAAATTTAAATCATTTGTTTGGAGTTTGTTCACAAACTCCTCTGCGCTTTTTTTGGTACCTTTCCAAATGATGAAAAGGTCGTCAATGTAACGACTCCAGTGAATTACATTATTTTGCCACTCATCCTGCCATAGCGATTGGACCACCTGCTCCTCCCACCAGCCCATATGCAAATTCGCATAGCTGGGGGCGAAGCAGGTGCCCATCGCGGTTCCGCATATTTGGTGGTACAATTCGCCATTGAATAGAAAAAAATTATTCTCAAGACAGATGGAAATAATTTTGAGTATCATTTGGGTATGATGCCAAAACCTAGCGGGACGGTTACCCAAGAAATGATGACAAGCATTTAAACCATCTTTGTGGCGGATACTAGTGTATAAAGTTGTGGCATCTATAGTAAGTAATAAAAAATCATCTTCCCATGGAATATCATAGATCCTACGTAAAAAGTCACTTGTATCAAGGATAAATGATGGTAGGAGTTTAACAAGAGGACACAGGAACGAATCGACAAATTTGGAAGTGTGCTCGAATGCACTCCCTATGGCCGAGATGATGGGACGGCCTGGAGGGTTTGTCGTATCTTTGTGGACTTTTGGAATTAGATATAAAACTGGAGTGGTCTGACAGGTGATTTTTAGGAAGGACATTTCATCCTTACTGATCAGACTTTGTTGATTCCAATCCCCCAATAAGGAATTGTACATAGAGTAACATTCTTCCATGACATTTTCCTTTACCTTGACATAGTTTGATCTATTCATGAGCTGTTTGTATGCCTCTGTTAGGTATTGTTGCCTGCCCCAAAGAACCACATTGCCCCCCTTGTCTGCATTACGCACAATGCAATCATTATTATTACTCAATTTGTCAACCAAGTTATAATACTCTTTAGACTGTTGAGTAGGTGATTTTTTCTTTGCCTTTAATGATTTACATAGACTTTTGATGTCATTGGTGACCAGCTCGTTGAACACATCCACTGAATCCCTTGCTGTAATAGGCGTGAATTTGGAGACCGGCTTAAAGTCTGTTAATGTCTCAATGTTCATGCCAATTCCTTCTTTGAAGGCCACTATTGACATTCGGTCACTGGTGCTGGGTACATCCGGAGAGTCACTTGATTGAATGTTGGAAGCTTCCAAATGGCCAAGATCCTGCAGTTCCAACATAAGATTCATGTCGTCAACATCCAGATTCTCATGTTGCATTTGAACACAAGCAGCGGCAGGCGTTGTAGATTTTTTCGGGGCGACTGCAAAGTATTTTTTCAATTTTAAAGATCTGACAAATTTAAACAGATCCACCCTCGTTTTGACATAATCAATGTCAATTTGTGGACAATACGAAAGGCCAAGTTTTAAGATGTTTTCTTCTTTTTCGGAAAGCACGATATTCGTCAAATTTACTATTGCTGTACTGTTGGTATCACTTATTTGTTCCCCTTGGATTTGGGCTTCTCTCTCTCGTTTGCAGAATTTTGAGCCTTTCCGCCTCTTCCTCCTCTGCCTCTTGCTCTTTGTGACCTGACATTTGCAGGAGGTCTTGGACGCAGATTGAAACGCCGTTCCTCCCTTAAAAAATCAAATTCGTCAACCACAGATGGAATGGCTGTTCCCGCCAGATTACTTGGTCCTTCCTCCACATCTGTGTCAACTTCAGAGCTTGGAATGCTGCTTTGTTCAGAATGACGTACATGGCTAGATGACACATTGGCATTCATTCGTAAATTCCTCATGGTCTCAAACTTTTTTGCAAACGTGTAAATTTGTCCTCGATCATAGTCATTTTTGTCGCGCACAAACTTTTGTGCCTTCCTTTCTTTAATAGATGTTTCCAATTTAGTCAGTCGCTCCTTCATTTCCGACATGAATTTCACAATACTCTCTTGTTCTGGCTCCTTACTCAACATGTCCATGATTAGGTCGATTTCTTCCAGGATTTTGGCACGGTCTATTTCGGCGTATTTAATGAGGATCGCCAGCATTCTGCTCGAGGATTCTTGGCTGTTATCAGACCACTCCCTCAGCATATTTGGATTAGGGTCCTCATATGTGGGTGCTACCAGGATTCGAAGCCCTCTCGGAATCCTTTTTACTTCCAAGTAACGGTGCAATGATTTGGCCTCCCACCATTTAGAGAGTTCAGTACACCTCAATTTTTCTAGTCGTTTTAGACGTGCCATTACATCCGTGGTTTTACTTTCTGGAGTGACTTTTGCAGTTTGCTTGCTTCCAGATATATTGTCACAGAAGATCGATAATGCGGCTTCCTCCCGCTCCTTAATTTCAGCAGCTGACATACTTAAACAATTTGTTTGTGGAACAATCCACGCGCACAAAACCGCCAAAGCTCACAAACACTGAACTGTGTGTGACCGTTAAATTAATATTCGAATGGCTTTCCCTTTTCCCCTGCGCCGTACAGCCAAACGCTCACCTCAGCACGTCTTCCACACGTCTCGGGTCAGCCGACTCGGAACGGCGTGATGTTTCTCAGCTGAGTCGCTATTTGAAAGTCTCCAGGTCGCGATCCCGCTCTCCTGTATCCACGGCACGGGGGGGACGGCGATACTTAAACACACTCCACAGGCGAATGGGAAAACCCGCTGCCTCCAAACCAAAGGGCGCGTCGAAGTAATGACCTCCCAGTCACGGTCATCAATATTCCACCAAACTTTTCTAACAAAAGTAATCGACGCCGTGTTTGTGCGCAAAATCAAAGTTTTAATGCCAGCTGAAAATGCTAGACGCATTTCGCCTGTCCTGCAGGCTTGTTCACTAGCAATCCAATAAAGTTACAGTGGCTTTTTTATCCGTGAATGTGATTAAGTCACATGTGAACTACACCAATAAAAATGGAAAACAGACTTGTAGTTTTTCATAGTGAGGCACAGGTTAACACTAATGGAGGTAAAATACCAAAGTGCATACTAGCTAATTCATTTCTTGATAAATTTCATTTTAAATGTCATTATGTCACAATACAAAATTACATTGCAACTATTTGCGTCCAAATAAAATCATCTTCGTAAAACATATTAAACCTCATTGCCGACCAAAGTGGTCATTAATGGCCTGATCCGGTTGAAAACCGAAAACAAATTGACCAATATTGTTTAAGTAAACCCAATGCGTTCAAGCAGAATTACGATGATCAAAATTCGTTCTTGAATGAAAATAAAGCCCAAGTGGCATATGCATAGAATGACACAATTAAAACCTGTGTAACACATATTGTCTGTAGTGTAACAGTGTCCAAATATCTAAAACAAAACCTAAAAAAACCCTTAAAAAAGGAGGGGATAGGGAGGAGCCTATAAATGGGTATGCAAATCTTCTTCCATATTTAGCCCGTCCGGGATCTTTGTATTGAGTCTTATAATGTAACAAGATTCAAGTTTGCGTAATTTTTTCTCACGATTGCCACCCCTGCTGTTAATAGGGACGGCATCAATAACAAAATAAGAGAGACCTGCAGCGCTTCTAGTATGGTATTGATCGAAATGACGAGCCACGGGGTAGGATTTGTCCCCATTCTTAATGGCTCGCAAATGTTGCAACACTCTTTTGTGGACAGGAAGGATGGTAGAACCTACATATTTCAACCCACAAGGGCATTGAAGCACATATACTGCATAGTCTGTTTTGCAGGAAAATTTCCCTTTTATTAGTTGTACAGACTTATGATCAAAGCCTACTGGAAAACTAGTTGTATTTTTACCAAAACTGCATGCTTTGCATTTGAGGCATTTGATAAAACCATCCTTTCTGGTTAACCATGCACTATTCTGTCTCACCCTAGTCTCACTGGGTAACATATTGCTGACTAGAGATTGGTGAAGAGATCTGGCTTTTCTGAAAGTAAACTGTGGTCGTCTTTGTATAGATTTACCCAAAACAGGATCATTACGAATAATATTCCAATGCTTGTAGATGATGTTTCTTAATTCATTTTGTTGATTGTTATATGTAGTGATGAATCTACACTTGTTGGGCTCTGACTGGGATAGTTTGGCTGACTTACTATCTTTATTGAACAGTATCTGCTCTCTAGTTCTTTGCTTTACTTTAAAGACAGCTTGGTTCAAACATGTTGCAGAGTACCCTCTGGCTTGAAAACGAGACTTCAAACAGGATAGTTCTTTTTCAAAATCCTGTTCTTTGCTGCAATTACGTAGAGCCCTGAGGCATTCCCCATAGGGGATACTCCTGACTAGTTTCACTGGATGAAAACTAGTAGCATGTAGCAATGTGTTTCCATCCGTGGCCTTGCGGTAGAGCTTGGTCTGTAATTTACCATCACTAACATATACAGTAAGATCTAAGAAGTTAATCTCACAAGCACTTATTTCACTGGTCAGTTTCAAATTTAAATCATTTGTTTGGAGTTTGTTCACAAACTCCTCTGCGCTTTTTTTGGTACCTTTCCAAATGATGAAAAGGTCGTCAATGTAACGACTCCAGTGAATTACATTATTTTGCCACTCATCCTGCCATAGCGATTGGACCACCTGCTCCTCCCACCAGCCCATATGCAAATTCGCATAGCTGGGGGCGAAGCAGGTGCCCATCGCGGTTCCGCATATTTGGTGGTACAATTCGCCATTGAATAGAAAAAAATTATTCTCAAGACAGATGGAAATCATTTTGAGTATCATTTGGGTATGATGCCAAAACCTAGCGGGACGGTTACCCAAGAAATGATGACAAGCATTTAAACCATCTTTGTGGCGGATACTAGTGTATAAAGTTGTGGCATCTATAGTAAGTAATAAAAAATCATCTTCCCATGGAATATCATAGATCCTACGTAAAAAGTCACTTGTATCAAGGATAAATGATGGTAGGAGTTTAACAAGAGGACACAGGAACGAATCGACAAATTTGGAAGTGTGCTCGAATGCACTCCCTATGGCCGAGATGATGGGACGGCCTGGAGGGTTTGTCGTATCTTTGTGGACTTTTGGAATTAGATATAAAACTGGAGTGGTCTGACAGGTGATTTTTAGGAAGGACATTTCATCCTTACTGATCAGACTTTGTTGATTCCAATCCCCCAATAAGGAATTGTACATAGAGTAACATTCTTCCATGACATTTTCCTTTACCTTGACATAGTTTGATCTATTCATGAGCTGTTTGTATGCCTCTGTTAGGTATTGTTGCCTGCCCCAAAGAACCACATTGCCCCCCTTGTCTGCATTACGCACAATGCAATCATTATTATTACTCAATTTGTCAACCAAGTTATAATACTCTTTAGACTGTTGAGTAGGTGATTTTTTCTTTGCCTTTAATGATTTACATAGACTTTTGATGTCATTGGTGACCAGCTCGTTGAACACATCCACTGAATCCCTTGCTGTAATAGGCGTGAATTTGGAGACCGGCTTAAAGTCTGTTAATGTCTCAATGTTCATGCCAATTCCTTCTTTGAAGGCCACTATTGACATTCGGTCACTGGTGCTGGGTACATCCGGAGAGTCACTTGATTGAATGTTGGAAGCTTCCAAATGGCCAAGATCCTGCAGTTCCAACATAAGATTCATGTCGTCAACATCCAGATTCTCATGTTGCATTTGAACACAAGCAGCGGCAGGCGTTGTAGATTTTTTCGGGGCGACTGCAAAGTATTTTTTCAATTTTAAAGATCTGACAAATTTAAACAGATCCACCCTCGTTTTGACATAATCAATGTCAATTTGTGGACAATACGAAAGGCCAAGTTTTAAGATGTTTTCTTCTTTTTCGGAAAGCACGATATTCGTCAAATTTACTATTGCTGTACTGTTGGTATCACTTATTTGTTCCCCTTGGATTTGGGCTTCTCTCTCTCGTTTGCAGAATTTTGAGCCTTTCCGCCTCTTCCTCCTCTGCCTCTTGCTCTTTGTGACCTGACATTTGCAGGAGGTCTTGGACGCAGATTGAAACGCCGTTCCTCCCTTAAAAAATCAAATTCGTCAACCACAGATGGAATGGCTGTTCCCGCCAGATTACTTGGTCCTTCCTCCACATCTGTGTCAACTTCAGAGCTTGGAATGCTGCTTTGTTCAGAATGACGTACATGGCTAGATGACACATTGGCATTCATTCGTAAATTCCTCATGGTCTCAAACTTTTTTGCAAACGTGTAAATTTGTCCTCGATCATAGTCATTTTTGTCGCGCACAAACTTTTGTGCCTTCCTTTCTTTAATAGATGTTTCCAATTTAGTCAGTCGCTCCTTCATTTCCGACATGAATTTCACAATACTCTCTTGTTCTGGCTCCTTACTCAACATGTCCATGATTAGGTCGATTTCTTCCAGGATTTTGGCACGGTCTATTTCGGCGTATTTAATGAGGATCGCCAGCATTCTGCTCGAGGATTCTTGGCTGTTATCAGACCACTCCCTCAGCATATTTGGATTAGGGTCCTCATATGTGGGTGCTACCAGGATTCGAAGCCCTCTCGGAATCCTTTTTACTTCCAAGTAACGGTGCAATGATTTGGCCTCCCACCATTTAGAGAGTTCAGTACACCTCAATTTTTCTAGTCGTTTTAGACGTGCCATTACATCCGTGGTTTTACTTTCTGGAGTGACTTTTGCAGTTTGCTTGCTTCCAGATATATTGTCACAGAAGATCGATAATGCGGCTTCCTCCCGCTCCTTAATTTCAGCAGCTGACATACTTAAACAATTTGTTTGTGGAACAATCCACGCGCACAAAACCGCCAAAGCTCACAAACACTGAACTGTGTGTGACCGTTAAATTAATATTCGAATGGCTTTCCCTTTTCCCCTGCGCCGTACAGCCAAACGCTCACCTCAGCACGTCTTCCACACGTCTCGGGTCAGCCGACTCGGAACGGCGTGATGTTTCTCAGCTGAGTCGCTATTTGAAAGTCTCCAGGTCGCGATCCCGCTCTCCTGTATCCACGGCACGGGGGGGACGGCGATACTTAAACACACTCCACAGGCGAATGGGAAAACCCGCTGCCTCCAAACCAAAGGGCGCGTCGAAGTAATGACCTCCCAGTCACGGTCATCAATATTCCACCAAACTTTTCTAACAAAAGTAATCGACGCCGTGTTTGTGCGCAAAATCAAAGTTTTAATGCCAGCTGAAAATGCTAGACGCATTTCGCCTGTCCTGCAGGCTTGTTCACTAGCAATCCAATAAAGTTACAGTGGCTTTTTTATCCGTGAATGTGATTAAGTCACATGTGAACTACACCAATAAAAATGGAAAACAGACTTGTAGTTTTTCATAGTGAGGCACAGGTTAACACTAATGGAGGTAAAATACCAAAGTGCATACTAGCTAATTCATTTCTTGATAAATTTCATTTTAAATGTCATTATGTCACAATACAAAATTACATTGCAACTATTTGCGTCCAAATAAAATCATCTTCGTAAAACATATTAAACCTCATTGCCGACCAAAGTGGTCATTAATGGCCTGATCCGGTTGAAAACCGAAAACAAATTGACCAATATTGTTTAAGTAAACCCAATGCGTTCAAGCAGAATTACGATGATCAAAATTCGAAGAACGAATGAAAAAAAAAAATATATATATATATATATATATATATAAATATATACACTGAAAAAACGAAAAAACCATAGGTTTCAGGGGCGTTATAGTTAGCTGGACTTTTCACTCGTACAAAACCATTGAAATTCCCCCGTTATAGTTAGTTCAGCTAACTATAACTCACGCGCCCGCAATGCACTGCTGATGACTAGGGGTGGGCGGAATTTGCGTAATTGCGTTACGCAAATCTCCGCGAAACGGTAAAAAATCTCCGCGAACACGCAGAAATTCCGCGAACACGCGGAATTGCTTGTTCGCGGTGGTTTTTTCCTGTTCACAATTGCTGTTTGCGTGCTCGGGGAGAAATATCTCGCGAACACGCATTTTGAGAACGCGAACAAGCAAAAATTTCGCGAAATCGCGGAAAGCAGACTTTTGAGCAATTTCGCGTTCTCCGCGGAACGCGAAATTACGCAAATTCCGCAAATTTCGCGAGCGGAACGGAATTTGCCGCCCAGGCCTACTGATGACGTCACATATTACATCACTCATGACATGGTCAGTGACATCACTCATGACATCACTGATGACATCTCAAATGACATCACTGATGACATTATCCAGTAAATGTGTGTTTTTCTGAAAATTACATATTTTTTATATATGTATATCTCAAGGTCGATGGAAGAATAAATGGATATATAAGTGTCTAAATGGATGATTCGTTTTTGAAAAATTGATTGTATAACTGACTGATTAAGTGTATCTTAGTGAATACATGGCTTAGTGAGTAATGTTTACATATGTAAATATCTGTATCAGCATGAATGAGTGACTCACTGTTTGTATGTGTTGAAGACAGCATGTGTGCAGGACTGTATGGGTGGTTGAGTGTGTGCATGGGTGTGTTAGTGAGTGAATGACTGTCTCAATAGTGTCTTTATGAGTAACTACATATGTTTTAAACTAGTATATGTTACTATTGGTGTATATAAGTGAGTATATGTGAGAGTGAGAGATTGAAAGAGTTCCTGTATGAATAAGTATGTGTTTCTATAAGTGATTGTTTAAAAGACTAAGTATGTGTAAGTTTCTGTAGAAGTAAGTGTGGTGGTGTGTGTATAACTGTATATGCAAGAAAATGGATGTTTGATTCTTTATTAGCATGAGTGACTATGTGTGCGAATAACTCTATTGATGAGTGACGTTGTGTAACAGGACGTATAGGTCTATGAGTACATATGATGAGTGAGTACATCTATGAGTGACTGTATAGGACTGTTGGTGAATGAGTGTATGAGTATGTGTATCTTAGAATTACTGAATAGGCTGTTGTATCTGGTATTGGTATGTCCATTGTTTTGAAAATGTTAGTTTCTATTTTTGAATGTGTGTATCAAAGGTTATATAAGGGGGGAGAGGAGGTCTGCCACTGTATCACAAGGATGATGTCATCAGTGATGTCATCAGTGATGTCATTTGAGATGTCATCAGTGATGTCATGAGTGATAATACTGACCATGTCATGAGTGATGTAATATGTGACGTCATCAGCAGTGCATTGCGGGCGCGCGAGTTATAGTTAGCTGAACTAACTATAACGGGGGAATTTCAATTGTTTTGTACGAGTGAAAAGTCCAACTAACTATAACGCCCCTGAAACCTATGGTTTTTTCAGTGAATTTCTAAGGTTTTTTAAATGCTAATTTCTAACTATGCCTACAGAGATAGGCCATGTGAAGAAAGAAGAAAAAACGCACAGAAAGAAAAAAAAGAAATGCAGAAAGAAGCAACACAAGCCCTCAAAGACGAAGAAAAGTGCAGGAAGAAGGATAACATGCAGAAAGAACAAACAGAAGAGCAGAAACAAGCCTTGTTGCAAAATCATCCTGTACCCTCAACTTTTTCAGACGGATACTGGTGGTAACTGAGTCTGACTAACCAATCCTAGGGCCAGTGCTATATTAAAAGACACTCAGAATACAGTGAAAACACCTACATACACTAGGGAACACTATGCGTTGGGGTTCCCCTGTGATTAGCATGACCTCCTCTGTAAGCTCCTAGTATATAATAGGGCAGGGGATTAAAACTACCTCTTAAAATGCGCCACAGGGCGTGTTTGCACAAGTCACCTCAGGTCCCGTCCCCTCCCTTCCCCACTGTGTAAACATGCCCTGTGGCCGTTTTTAGTTGGGAGATTAAGTCCCCTTGAATCCTGGCGGTCCCTTGGGGCAAAATAGCCCATTAGGTACGTCCAGTAAGCGCCATTGCAGAGAGGTGTAAAAAGGGGCACGGCCTGCACCACCTCTCTGCAACGCAGAGCAGTGGCGCTTACTGGAAGCACCTGGTGGGCTAGTTGGCCCCCAGGGTCCCTCAGGATTGAAAGGGAATTATTTCCCCAACTTAAAACGCACCACAGGGCGTGTTTGCACACGTCGCTTCAGGCCCCGTCCTCTCCCTTCACCACTGTGTAAACATGCCCTTTGGCCGTTCTAAGTTGAGAGATTAAGTCCCCTTGAATCCTAAGGGTCCCTAGGGTCAAACTAGCCCACTAGGTACCTCCAGTAAGCACCACAGAGCTGCGTTGCTTAGAGGTGTAAAAAGGGGCGTGGCCTCAGAACACATGTCTGCAACGCAGTTCCCTGGCGCATACTGGAGATACCTGTTGGGCTAGATGGCACTCAGGGACCCTCAGTATTGAAGGGGAACTAATTCCCCAACTTACAACTGGCCAGTGGGCGGGTTTACAGAGTGCTGCAAGGAGGGGGCGTGGCGACCGGCGCGTTGCCAGTCTTTTATTTATTTTATTTTTATAAGAAGGAGGGCTGTGTGGCCCCCCTTCTTTTTCTAATTTATTGGCCCTGGGGACCCCATTCCCCAGGGCCTGCACCCTAATTTTTTTTGTTGAAGAAAATGAATTTGGCCCTCCCAAGGCCTTAACCCCTTCAGCGCTGCGCGGATTTCCGCGCAGTGCTGAAGGTTCTGAGCGCGGGCGGGGCCATGACGGAACGGTTCCGTCATAAGCACAGCCCAACCGACGTGCATGACGGAACCGTTCCGTCATAAGCGTCGAAGGGGTTAATCGGCCCCGTGGACTCCAACTCCCGGGTCATGGCCTTTTAAAAAAAAAAATCTTTAGGAGGGGGGCTGCGTTGCCCAACTTCTCAGGCCACTTATGGCCCCGGGGCCCCATCCCCCGGGGCTGGCCTTTGTTTTTTAATATTTTAAAAAAAGATATATTTATAGAAACACCTAGGACATGCTGGATAAACCGTATGTACCTATCACCATGACGATTTGCATGATATTCATTAAAAGGCGACTATGCATACAATGAATCCACGTGTTATGTATTTACACTGCTAGTGAAGCTCTGACGTGTCTGACGCCCTACCGGGCCTAATCCCCGCGCCCCCACCGGTGGGTACTCTCCAAGTAGACACCCTTGTTGTTTATTTATACAAACATGGGTAGCTATTGACGGGCACATTTAATACACACGCACACCAAGCCATTCAAAGGGGATTCGACAAAAATTCGGCCAAACTATGCAAGAAACCCCCCTCACGGTTAATAAAACACACATCCACCACCGGATATGTAATACTTTTTATTTTACTCTCTAGAAAGGAGACGAACCTCACTTGTGAGTCACAGCATGACCAGGCTGAGCCCAATGCTGTGTTACACCCACCAGTGCCCGCTGAGTGCCACACACCTCTGTGTTGTATTCCACCAGCTAGTGCGTATGCTAGCCCATGTGAACTGTAACACCACCCCGTGAATATGTCATGCCACACTTGACTTTGCACGGGTTATATTGCCCCATCTAACGTGCCTTCCTCGATGCCTATGTTATAACGCACATCGCTATGCCATACATATTACAATCTGGGATCCATATCTTTGTCACAGTGCATATGCAACGTTACACTCCCCAGCACATATTTTATATTACAACTTTAGAGACTAGTTAGGTTACACAACACTGCCCTGTGCATATTACACTCCATGGCGCATATCGCATAGCACGCACTAGTGCTTGTGCTATCTCGCGCTCTCCAATGAATCTGTCATTGCGCACAATGTATTGCATTTTATATTTCAAGCCCCGGTTCATCTTATATCACACTTTTTTGTCCATAGTTTATACCATATACTATATCTAGTTTTCATTTTCAATCGTGCTCTCAGGACTATGTTCTATATAACACGGCGTCCACCTACCTTTTTCACGGGCAATACATTTTGCGATGGGGGTTGGAGGGTCAGGGGGTGTTTCAGCCAAGTGAGCCCGGAGTCACAGTCACAAACGTCCTCTTCTTCCTGAATAAAAGTGAGATTATGCTGCATACTTATTCATATAGTAGTTCGCACAGACACACATTTTAAAAACAATAAAGTTCCTAATACCCACCTTCTCTGAACCGTTAGCTAGCTGCCCCATCCACCTCCTCCCTATCCTCTGTTGTCTGAATTCATGGACTAGCCTCCTCCCTCATGCCATGCATGGTCTGATGTGCTGCCACTGCCCTCTATTTAGCATGATGTACCAGTCCACTCCTCCTGCCCTCCATTGCCCAATTTTATGGCCCATCATTGACCTCCTGCTTAGCCTCTGTGCTTAGCTTGCTGCCCCTATTCTCCTTCCCCCTGCCCTCCGATGTCTTTGTGCATGCCCCTGCTCCATCCTTTTTGCCCACCATGTTCCATGGACCTGCCACTCCTATCTACTCTGAGTGTTCTGTTGAGCTGCCACTCTCTTGTCTGTGACCGGGTCCTGACCCTCCCTTCTATCCTCCATGGTCCTTTGTGCATGCCCCTGCACCCTCCATCTTGCCCATCATAGCCATTGTGCTGCCACTAACCCTCCCGCTTGCCATGCATCGTCTTCTGTGCTGCAATGGCCCCTCCCACCTTCCCTCCATGGTCTGTGTGTATGACATCATAGTCTCATTGTTGCACTCCATGGTGTTTCTTGTTTCTAGTGCCCATCTGTTATGCTGCAGCTTTCTCTCCTATCTGTCCATTATGGTCAGCTAGCTACCATTGCCTCTTTCCCCTCTGTTCTCTGTTGTCCATGTGCATGGTCCTGTCCCCTCCCTATTGCTTTCTATGGATTGTTGTGCTGCACTCCCATCCCACATGCCCTGGGTGGTGTATTGTGCTGCTGCAAACCCTGATGCCTGCCCTGTAGGGTCAGTTTGGTGCACCTCTGCATGTCCCTCCTGTCCTCTGTTATCCGAGTCCATGTCCCTACCCCAATTCCTCCTGCCAACCATGATCCAATGTACGATACTTGCGAACATTTTGAACTGCTGGTGATTCCCGTGAAACGAAGCTCAGGTGTGCACCATACTACTTCAGATGAGCCGATATAAAGAACACACTGTGGAACCTCAGCATCAGTGGCAATCGAAAAGGAGCAGCATCTGCCGAAGGCGAAAGCCGAAACGCGTAGTGCAAATCCTTTTAAAATTAAATAAAACAATGACCGTTTAACCCCGCCGTGCCGCCTTGTCTGCTTTGATGGAGGAAGACTGTTTTTTGGATATTAGCGTGGAGCCATAACACGCAAGGGTGGCCCTCCCGCAAGCGTCTTGGGAACAAAGGCACTTACCCAGACCGCCTCTCACCCCAGAGGTATGGAGAATCCGCTATCAGTGATAGTCCATGACCACATGGAGAGACTGCGTTACTTCAACGACGTCCCGGTTCTGCAACCAACGGGACTGCGAGGTTGGGAGTGTGGATTCGAGAGGTTCATTCTTGCCCAGGAATACGCTGTGACTCTTACCTGACGACGTTTCCAGCCAGCCTCCAACTGGATGCATTGAGAAAATCTGGCTAAACGGGACCACCACGATGCGAACAAACTGTATGCTGGGAGCTGTAGTCTTCCAATGTTGAACTGCTGGTGATCCCCGTGAAACGAAGCTCAGGTGTGCACCATACTACTTCAGATGAGCCGAAATAAAGAACACACTGTGGAACCTCAGCGTCAGTGGCAATTGAAAAGGAGCAGCATGTGACGAAGGCGAAAGCCGAAACGCGTAGTGCAAATCCTTTTAAAATTAAATTAAAAAATGACCCTTTAACTCCGCTGTGCCGCCTTGTCTGCTTTGATGGAGGAAGACTGTTTTTTGGATATTAGCGTGGAGCCATAACACGCAAGGGTGGCCCTCCCGCAAGCGTCTTGGGAACAATGGCACTTACCCAGACCGCCTCCCACCCCAGAGGTATGGAGAATCCGCTATCAGTGATAGTCCATGACCACATGGAGAGACTGCGTTACTTCAACGACGTCCCGGTTCTGCAACCAACGGGACTGCGAGGTTGGGAGTGTGGATTCGAGAGGTTCATTCTTGCCCAGGAATACGCTGTGACTCTTACCTGATGACATTTCCAGCCAGCCTCCAACTGGATGCATTGAGAAAATCTGGCTAAACGGGACCACCACGATGCGAACAAACTGCATGCTGGGAGCTGTAGTCTTCCAATGTTGAACTGCTGGTGATTCCCGTGAAACAAAGCTCAGGTGTGCACCATATTACTTCAGATGAGCCGATATAAAGAACACACTGTAGAACCTCAGCGTCAGTGGCAATCGAAAAGGAGCAGCATCTGACGAAGGCGAAAGCCGAAACGCGTAGTGCAAATCCTTTTAAAATTAAATAAAACAATGACCCTTTAACCCCGCCGTGCCGCCTTGTCTGCTTTGATGGAGGAAGACTGTTTTTTGGATATTAGCGTGGAGCCATAACACGCAAGGGTGGCCCTCCCGCAAGCGTCTTGGGAACAATGGCACTTACCCAGACCGCCTCTCACCCCAGAGGTATGGAGAATCCGCTATCAGTGATAGTCCATGACCACATGGAGAGACTGCGTTACTTCAACGACGTCCCGGTTCTGAAACCAACGGGACTGCGAGGTTGGGAGTGTGGATTCGAGAGGTTCATTCTTGCCCAGGAATACGCTGTGACTCTTACCTGACGACGTTTCCAGCCAGCCTCCAACTGGATACATTGAGAAAATCTGGCTAAACTGGACCACCACGATGCAAACAAACTGTATGCTGGGAGCTGTAGTCTTCCAATGTTGAACTGCTGCTGATCCCCGTGAAACGAAACTCAGGTGTGCACCATACTACTTCAGATGAGCCGAAATAAAGAACACACTGTGGAACCTCAGCGTCAGTGGCAATTGAAAAGGAGCAGCATGTGACGAAGGCGAAAGCCGAAACGCGTAGTGCAAATCCTTTTAAAATTAAATAAAACAATGACCCTTTAACCCCGCCGTGCCGCCTTGTCTGCTTTGATGGAGGAAGACTGTTTTTTGGATATTAGCGTGGAGCCATAACACGCAAGGGTGGCCCTCCCGCAAGCGTCTTGGGAACAAAGGCACTTACCCAGACCGCCTCTCACCCCAGAGGTATGGAGAATCCGCTATCAGTGATAGTCCATGACCACATGGAGAGACTGCGTTACTTCAACGACGTCCCGGTTCTGCAACCAACGGGACTGCGAGGTTGGGAGTGTGGAATCGAGAGGTTCATTCTTGCCCAGGAATACGCTGTGACTCTTACCTGACGACGTTTCCAGCCAGCCTCCAACTGGATGCATTGAGAAAATCTGGCTAAACGGGACCACCACGATGCGAACAAACTGCATGCTGGGAGCTGTAGTCTTCCAATGTTGAACTGCTGGTGATTCCCGTGAAACGAAGCTCAGGTGTGCACCATACTACTTCAGATGAGCCGATATAAAGAACACACTGTAGAACCTCAGCGTCAGTGGCAATCGAAAAGGAGCAGCATCTGACGAAGGCGAAAGCCGAAACGCGTAAAGCAAATCCTTTTAAAATTAAATAAAACAATGACCCTTTAACCCCGCCGTGCTGCCTTGTCTGCTTTGATGGAGGAAGACTGTTTTTTAGATATTAACGTGGAGCCATAACACGCAAGGGTGGCCCTCCCGCAAGCGTCCTGGGAACAAAGGCACTTACCCAGACCCTTTTTGGGTAGCTGTTGCGCCCTATAAATTGATAAAATAAATAAATAAATGGCACTTCCCCAGACCACCTCTCACCCCAGAGGTATGGAGAATCCGCTATCAGTGATAGTCCATGACCACATGGTTAGACTGCGTTACTTCAACGACGTCCCGGTTCTGCAACCAACGGGACTGCGAGGTTGGGAGTGTGGATTCGAGAGGTTCATTCTTTCCCAGGAATACGCTGTGACTCTTACCTGACGACGTTTCCAGCCAGCCTCCAACTGGATGCATTGAGAAAATCTGGCTAAACGGGACCACCACGATGCGAACAAACTGCATGCTGGGAGCTGTAGTCTTCCAATGATGAACTGCTGGTGATTCCCGTGAAACGAAGCTCAGGTGTGCACCATACTACTTCAGATGAGCCGATATAAAGAACACACTGTGGAACCTCAGCGTCAGTGGCAATCGAAAAGGAGCAGCATCTGACGAAGGCGAAAGCCGAAACGCGTAGTGCAAATCCTTTTAAAATTAAATAAAACAATGACCCTTTAACCCCGCCGTGCCGCCTTGTCTGCTTTGATGGAGGAAGACTGTTTTTTGGATATTAGCGTGGAGCCATAACACGCAAGGGTGGCCCTCCCGCAAGCGTCTTGGGAACAATGGCACTTACCCAGACCGCCTCTCACCCCAGAGGTATGGAGAATCCGCTATCAGTGATAGTTCATGACCACATGGAGAGACTGCGTTACTTCAACGACGTCCCGGTTCTGCAACCAACGGGACTGCGAGGTTGGGAGTGTGGATTCGAGAGGTTCATTCTTGCCCAGGAATACGCTGTGACTCTTACCTGAGGACGTTTCCAGCCAGCCTCCAACTGGATGCATTGAGAAAATCTGGCTAAACGGGACCACCACGATGCGAACAAACTGCATGCTGGGAGCTGTAGTCTTCCAATGTTGAACTGCTTGTGATTCCCGTGAAACGAAGCTCAGGTGTGCACCATACTACTTCAGATGAGCCGATATAAAGAACACACTGTGGAACCTCAGCGTCAGTGGCAATCGAAAAGGAGCAGCATCTGACGAAGGCGAAAGCCGAAACGCGTAGTGCAAATCCTTTTATAATTAAATAAAACAATGACCCTTTAACCCCGCCGTGCCACCTTGTCTGCTTTGATGGAGGAAGACTGTTTTTTGTATATTAGCGTGGAGCCATAACACGCAAGGGTGGCCCTCCCGCAAGCGTCTTGGGAACAATGGCACTTACCCAGACCGCCTCTCACCCCAGAGGTATGGAGAATCCGCTATCAGTGATAGTCCATGACCACATGGAGAGACTGCGTTACTTCAACGACGTCCCGGTTCTGCAACCAACGGAGGTTGTGGCAATATAATGGACCATTGTGGGCAGAAGGAAGAGGCAGTGGTAGTACAACCATACATGCCAACAGACCCGTTTCAGCCAGGAAACGTCCAATGATTTTAAGCTCAAATGGGCTTTATTTGATCTGTCTCCTGTCTACAATCTCCTCTTTTTCAATGTAACTCAAAGGGGAAAATCAATACCCCAGTTTTTTTTCAAAATCTCCATCTTACCAAGTTCAAAATGTTAGCAAGTATGGTAAATTGGATCATGGTAGGCAGGAGGAATTGGGGTAGGGACATGGACTCGGATAACAGAGGAAAGGAGAGGTGCACCAAACTGACCCTACAGGGCAGGCATCAGGGTTTGCAGCAACACAATACACCACACACGGCATGCGGGACGGGAGTGCAGCACAACAATCCATAGAAAGCAATAGGGAGGGGACAGGACCATGCACATGGACAACAGAGAACAGAGGGGAAAGAGGCAATGGTAGCTAGCTGACCATAATGGACTGATAGGAGAGAAAGCTGCAGCATAACAGACCATAAAGGGCAGGAGGGATGGATCAGGGGCATTACAATGGAACACACAAGCCAGGAGGGAGGGAATAGGGGTCTGCACATCGAAACAGAGGGCTGGGGTCAAGGGGGCAGGGCAGGAGCTGCAAGATGACCATGGAGGTCAGGCAGGATGGGCACTAGAAACAAGACACACCATGGAGAGCAACAATGAGACTATGATGGCATACACACAGACCATGGAGGGAAGGTGGGAGGGGGTCAGGGGCAGCTAGCTGACCACACAGGGAAGGTGGGAGGGCCATGGCAGCACAGAAGACCATGCATGGCAAGCGGGAGGGTTAGTGGCAGCACAATGGCTATGATGGGCAAGATGGAGGGTGCAGGGGCATGCACAAAGGACCATGGAGGATAGAAGGGAGGGTCAGGACCTGGGCACAGACAAGAGAGTTCAGGGGAAGGGGCCTCACAACAGACCGCACGGGGCAGGCAGGAGGAGCAGTTGCATCACAACAGACCAGGGAGGGCAGAAGGGTGTGGCAGTAAAATGTACCATGGAGGACAGGAGGAAGGGGATAGGGGCAAGGCATGTGGATAGGCAGGGTGGAGGTGGCAGGGACAGGTTACAGTCATCTGACAATGCTAGGCAGGTGGGAGGGGAGTGGCAGCTCAACAGAACACTCAGAGTAGATAGGAGTGGCAGGTCCATGGAACATGGTGGGCAAAAAGGATGGAGCAGGGGCATGCACAAAGACATCGGAGAGCAGGGGGATTGAGAATAGGGGCCGCAAGCTAAGCACAGAGGCTAAGCAGGAGGCCAATGATGGGCCATAGAATTGGGCAATGGAGGGCAGGAGGAGTGGACTGGTACATCATGCTAAATGGATGGCAGTGGCAGCACATCAGACCATGCATGGCAGGAGGGAGGAGGCTAGTCCATGGATTCAGACAACAGAGGATAGGGAGGAGGTGGATGGGGCAGTAAGCTAACTGTTCAGAAAAGGTGGGTATTAGGAACTTTATTGTTTTTAAAATGTGTGTCTGTGCGAACTACTTAAAATATGAACAAGTATGCAGCATAATCTCACTTTTATTCAGGAAGAAGAGGACGTTTGTGACTGTGACTGCTCACTTGGCAGAAACACCCCCTGACCCTCCACCCCCCATCGCAAAATGTAATGCCCGTGAAAAGGGTAGGTGGATGCAGTGTTATATAGAACATAGTCCTGAGAGCACGATTGAAAATGAAAACTTGATATAGTATATTGTATAAACTATGCACCAAAAAGTGTGATATAAGATGAACCGGGGCGTGAAATATAATATGCAATACATTGTGCGCAATGACAGATTCATTGGAGAGCGCGAGATAGCACAGGCACTAGCGTGTGCTATGCGATATGCGCCTTGGAGTTTAATATGCACAGGGCAGTGTTGTGTAACCTAACTAGTCTCTAAAGTTGTAATATAAAATATGTGCCAGGGAGTGTAACGTTGCATATGCACTGTGACAAAGATATGGATCCCAGATTGTAATATGTATGGCATAGCACTGTGCGTTATAACATAGGCATCGAGGAAGGCAAGTTAGATGGGGCAATATTACCCGTGCAAAGGCAAGTGTGGCATGACATATTCAAGGGGTGGTGTTACAGTGCACATGGGCTAGAGAGTGTCATAGCATCCGCAGTAGCTGGTGGAATACAACGCAGGGGTGTGTGGCACTCGGCGGGCACTGGTGGGTGTAACACAGCAATGGGCACAGCCAGGAGCACGCTGTGACTCTCAAGTGAGGTTTGTCTCCTTTCCAGAGAGTAAAATAAAAAGTATTACACATCCGGCGGTTGATGTGTGTTTTATTAACCGTGAGGGGAGTTTCTTGCATAGTGTGGTCGAATTTTTGTCGAATCCCCTTTGAATGCGTGTGCGTGTGTATTATATATGCCCGTCAATAGCTACCCATGTTTGTATAAATAAACGACAAGGGTGTCTACTTGGAGAGTGCGCACCAGTGGGGGCACCGGGATTAGGCACGGTAGGGCGTCAGACACGTCAGAGCTTCACTAGCGGTGTAAATACATTCCACGTGGATTCATTGTATGCATAGTCGCCTTTTAATGAATATCACACAAATCGTCATGGTGATAGGTACATGCGGTTTGTCCAGCATGTCCTAGGTGTTTCTATAAATATATATTTTTTTTAAATAATAAAAAACAAAGGCTGGCCCCGGGGGATGGGGTCCCCGGGGCCATAAGTGGCCTGAGGAGGAGGGCAACACAGCCCCCCTCCTAAAGAATAAAAAAAAAAGGCCATGACCCGGGGGTTGGGGTCCCCGGGGCCGATTAAGGCCTTGGGAGGGCCAAATTAATTTTTTTCAACAAAAAAAATTAGGGGGAGGCTCTGGGGATGGGGTCCCCAGGGCCAATACATTAGAAAAAGAAGGGGGGCCATACAGCCCTCCTTCTTAAAAAAATAAGATAAATAAATGACCGGCATCACGCCAGAGGCCATGCCCCCTCCTTGCAGCACTCTGCAAACGCACCCCCTGGCCAGTTGTAAGTTGGGGAATTAATTCCCCTTCAATACTGAGGGTCCCTGAGGGCCAACTAGCTCAACAGGTATCTCCAGTATGCACCAGGGAGCTGCGTTGCAGACAGGTGTTCTGAGGCCACGCCCCTTTTTACACCTCTATACAACGCAGCTCTGTGGCACTTACTGGAGGTACCTAGTGGGCTAGTTTGACCCAAGGGACCCTTAGGATTCAAGGGTACTTAATCTCTCAACTTAGACCGGCCACAGGGCGCGTTTACACAGTGGTGAAGGGAGGGGACGGGGCCTGAGGTGACGTGTGCAAACACGCCCTGTGGCACGTTTTAAGTTGGGGAAATAATTCCCTTTCAATCCTGAGGGATCCTGGGGGCCAACTAGCCCACCAGGTGCTTCCAGTAAGCGCCACTGCTCTGCGTTGCAGAGAGGTGGTGCAGGCTGTGCCCCTTTTTACACCTCTCTGCAATGGCGCTTACTGGACGTACCTAGTGGGCTAGTTTGCCCCTAGGGACCAACAGGATTCAAGGGGACTTAATCTCCCAACTTAAAAAACGGCCACAGGGCGTGTTTACACAGTGGGGAAGGGAAGGGACAGGGCCTGAGGTGACGTGTGCAAACACGCGCTATGGGGTGTTTTAAGGTGGGGAAATAATTCCCCTTCAATCCTGAGGGCCCCTGGGGGCTAACTATCCCACCAGGTGCTTCCAGTAAGCGCCACTGCACTGCGTTGCAGAGAGGTGGTCTAGGCCATGCCCCTTTTTACATCTCTCTGCAACGCAGCTCTGTTGCGCTTACTGGAGGTACCTAGTGGTCTAGTTGGACCCTAGGGACCCTCAGGATTTAGCATTTAAAAAACCTTTGAAATTCACTGAAAAAAACATAGGTTTCAGGCACGTTATAGATAAGAATAAGCATTTAAAAAACCTTAGAAATTCACTGAAAAAACAATAGGTTTCAGGGGCGTTATAGTTAGCTGGACTTTTCACTCGTACAACACCATTGAAATTCCCCCGTTATAGTTAGTTCAGCTAACTATAACTTGCGCGCCCGCAATGCACTGCTGATGATGTCACATATTACATCACTCATGACACGGTCAGTGACATTGCTGATGACATCTCAAATAACATCACTGATGACATCACGGATGACATCATCCTTGTGATAGAGTGGCAGACCTCCTCTCCCCCTAATATAACCTTTGATACACACATTCAAAAATAGAAACAACATTTTTCCAAACAATGGACATACCAATACCAGTTTCAACAACCTAGTCAGTAATTCTAAGATCCACATACACATACACTCATTCACCAACAGTCCTATACAGTCACTCATACATGTACTCACTCATCATATGTACTCATACACCTATACATCCTGTTACACAATGCCACTCATCCATAGTTACTCACATACATAGTCACTCATGCTAATAAAGAATCAAACATCCATTTACTTGCATATACAGTTATACATACACCACCACACTTACTTCTACAGAAACTTACACATACTTGGGGGCATATCAACAAGGGATTTATCTCTGCTTTTTTGGCTTTAAAAGCCAAAAAAGCAGAGATAAAACTAGCGCCCTATCAACAACAGGGTGCTAACACGCAAATTTGCATGTTAGCACCCTTTTACTCTACGCTTCCCCTTGCATCTCTAATGAGATGCAAAGGGGGCGTTCCAGAGTAAAATAATAGGAGAAATGTCGCTAAGCGACATTTCTCCTATTATCAAGAATGTCGCTAACCCTGTTAGAGACTAAAAAAGCAGCGCTAACCGCAGTTAACGCTGCTTTTTTACGTCTGCTAATTTTCAGACTTAGCCACGATATCCTATGGAAGGAGGATATCATGGCTAAGTTTGCCTGTCCCTATCAACAAGGTAACGTGTGATTATCGCTGGGTTTCCAGCGATAATCACACGTTAGCCTGTTAGCATGTAGATTTTCATCGCTATTGAGATAAGCGTTGCTAATAGCACGCTATCTCATCGATAAAAATTCACTCTAGCCGGCGATAATTATCCTCACGCTAAGAGCGCTGAGCGATTATTATCGCCGGTTGTTGTTGATATGCCCCTTAGTCTTTTAAGCAATCACTGATAGAAACACAAACTTATTCATACAGGAACTTTTTCAATCTCTCACTCTCACATATACTCACTATAGTCACATATACTAGTTTAAAACATATGTAGTTACTCATAAAGACACTATTGAGACAGTCATTCACTCACTAACACACCCATGCACACACTCATCCACCCATACATTCCTGCACACATGCTGTCTTCAACACATACAAACAGTGAGTCACTCATTCATGCACCTATGCACTACGTAATACCCCCCACCGAACCATACAGACACTCAGACACTCATACTGATACTCAAAAAACCAACTAATAACCTATATAGACACTCATGTAGCTACTCACCAACCCATGCAGCCACTTATACACAAAGTGAGAGACTGATACAGATATTTACATATTTAAACATTACTCATTTAGCCATGTATTCACTAAGATACACTTAATCAGTCAGTTATACAATCAATTTTTCAAAAACAAATCATCCATTTAGACACTTATATACCCATTTATTCTTCCATCGAACTTGAGATATACATATATAAAACATATGTAATTTTCAGAAAAACACACATTCACTGGATGATGTCATCAGTGATGTCATCAGTGGTGTCATTTGAGATGTCATCAGTGATGTCATCAGTGATGTCACTGACCATGTCATGAGTGGTGTAATATGTGACGTTATCAGCAGTGCATTGCGGGCGCGCGAGTTATAGTTAGCTGAACTAACTATATCGGGGGAATTTCAATGGTTTTGTACGAGTGAAAAGTCCAGCTAACTATAACGCCCCTGAAACCTTTTGTTTTTTCAGTGAATATCTAATGTTTTTTAAATGCTAATTCCTAACTATAATGTGCCTGAAACCTATGGTTTTTTCAGTGAATATATATATATATATATATTATCTACTGGCGGTCGCCAGTAGATAGTTATAGTTAGGACCTATTTTCCATAGGAAATCCACAACATTCTTTTCCCAATAAGTCTGGCGCCGATTGACGAATCTTCGCGAAATTTCTTCCGCTATTCGATGCCCCATTAAACGATATTTATTGTTATTATTTATATGTTTTTTCCCATATATCTCTTGATTTACAAATACTTAGCATTTATATTACATTTTTGCTTTTTTACGATTATCAAACACTTACCAGTGATATTTTCAATTAATCTGACCGCCACATAGGTTCACATTACCTTTCAAAGATGGCGGCCAGCTTTCTACTCTCTCTTTGTTTAGACCATTTATCGTTATTTGAAATTCCCGAGCCTTGGCTTCTGGAATTGAAATGTAATTATTTTTACTTATTATGGACACTTCTTAAGCAAGGAAATACGGAAGCCTCTCATACTTCCTATTCGTCTCACCGCCACATAGGTTCTTCTCACCTTTTAAAGATGGCGGCCAGTTACTCAATCCTTTTGATGGGACGCTTCGGTCGAGGTTTGAAACTCCCGCGCTTCGGGATCTTAATCAGGTGTTATCCTTTTCACCTGTTATGGACACTATATAAACAGGAACCTTCAATCACAGGTCCTGTTGCTACCTGACAGGGTCGGTGCCTTTCTTCTTTTGGAATAAGATACGGAATCGGGTAAGTTTGATCTCGCCTTGCTTCTTTAACACTAGCCCTATTTGCGGTTTGAGATTATTCCCACTATGTGACATGGGGCAGTCTATACTCTTATTGCACAGCCTGTTGCTTCTGCTTAGATGTTGCCCTATGATGATTCCACACTTAGATTGTCACATGTTACTTTACCCTCTTCTGATCGTCTTAAGTGCTTTTAATTTAATTCACTTGACGATGGAATGTTGAGTTGGGCATTATATTTCCCATGTGATTATGCTTTTCCCTTCTTACTTCTTTTATGAAATAGGATTATTGGAACTTTGACGATTCAGTATTGATTGGATGCTCTTTATATATGTCTTCTTTTATAGGTATCTCAGAACGTGATTTAGTTGTCCTTATCATTGGATGACTTGCCATATAGAACCACCATTACATTGACAGGCTTCACTTGTGTTTCTTAATAGAGAACCTTTTTACATCGAATTGTATGCTTTAAAAAAAGTGAGTAAGATATTCCTATGACCCTTAACTTGGCGGTTTTATGTACTGAACCCTTTGTCACACTAGCGCACCCTATGTGGTTTGTTCTTTCCCCCAGGGACTTGGATTACCATTCCCGGCAATACTACAAATTGAAGTAGTGAGGGATCAGAAAAAAGCAAGAAAGAACCTAAAGACGGTGACACTTTTTCCACTTTTTGGTGGGTACATACCTTCCTCTCTTCTGTAGTAACTATTTTCTTTCCTTGTTCCCTCCGTTTCTAATCAGACTAAGACTGGGGTTTATCAACGCTGCCCCCACTAATTAATATATTTTGCTCACCTGTTGGATTTACACGACCAAATTCGTTTATGTATCTTATATTAGATTTTTGTGGCTTGCCACCTATTTGCCTGACATTTGTCTCACCTTTTTTTGCCAAATTAGCCTTTTAAGGCCTTTTAATGTGACATACTGAGAGGAGTGTTCATATATTTTTTTTTTCACACACTCATCTGCTATTTCAACTGGTCAATATGTCGCAAATACGATGTTGTAAATATTAATTGATATTTTACGAATTATGGATTCCCTTGGCGATATTATATGTAGATTTTTAATTGTTTAATAGGTTATAAGTAAGTGTATTGGTGTTCACGTCCATTTGTATTAGATATGCGTCTACAATGTCCATAATGTCCTCCTTTGTGTTGACATAATTGTTTGTGCTTAGTCTTTATGTGTGTCACTTATATTGCTTTTTTGTATAAATTTGTTGCAGCCCTGAAGAAGTCCAGAGGTGGACGAAACGCGTCGGCTGCTTTGGCTGTTTTGGAAGTTTTAATGATTGCATGACAAACTGCACAATAAAGAAGAACTTTTTGAAAAAGAAAAAACTCTAAGGATTTGGACTTATTTAAATCAAATTGTACAAGTTGAGTGGTGCATTTGGTGCTGTTTTCTTACATCAAGCTTAAGTGTTTTGTTCTTGAGTGGCTCTTAAAAGAGCCGTTGTGTTCATTGAGAGTTTTTGGTACTTAATAAGTAAGTACCTATACAGAGTCTAAAGTTGTTGAGGAAGTCTCTGTTTCCTTCATCAGTAAAGTGTACTCAATCTCTCCTATACATCTCTTGCATATGAAAGCGCAGATTGTTATTGAAAATGGACCCCATTCTATTGTCTCGGAGAAAAGCAGAAACAGATTTATTCACATGTTTCCTAGCTTTCTCAATTTGTGGACAAAAATGATCGGACCAGATCCATTTCTGCCTTTGGCATATGTTAGAATACACAAAGGCAGTTTTGGGGAAAAGTGAAATCAGTTCTGCAAATGTGTCCTTCATGAGCATTTCCAGACCTACCCCAGTCAAAGTGCCGAGGTCATTGCCACCACAGTGCACAATTATGAGGTCAGGGTGTTGGATATGCATGAAGGATTTCACCAATGGCATCAATTGGTGCCACTTTAACCCTCTCTGTCCAATCCATTTAATGTCTACATTTGGTAAACCTAGGTCTTTGTGAATGCCTTTGTTTTCTACATACTTTTGGCTCCAGAAAATATAGGTGTGTCCCACAATCCACACTCTAAGCATCTTGAAAGGAGGTCTGGATGCACTCAGATGGTCTCTGTAAAGAAATGGCAGTTTGGAAAGTAAGATTTTTCTAAAATGGTGGCTAAGATGGAGTTTTGAAATAAGACAAGAAATCATTAGTTGTTTGACAACCTTCTACACTGAAAGGTAGGGTGTATATTTCTGTTTTTTAAACGCATGATTCTTATTGGTTAACAAAAACTGATTGTAAGGAACATTATATATGATAAGCTGATATGTTGAAAAGTCAAGCACAATTGTTGTCTTGATTAGCAACATTGTGTGCTGAACTTGTGACCTGTGTGCTCAGTACAGTGTTCCATGACCTGTTTCTATGGTAACAGGCAGAAGGCAGATTGGGGGAAGGGTTAAAATGTATGTCAAATGTGATTTGATGTTTACATGTATATGTGTGGAAAATGAGAGGGACACTTTGCCTTTCTTTGGTTTTTCTGAGAGGTGCACAGTGCAGAGATTCTGTATAAGAAAATCTGGTGTGTGACTGATATCTGGTGTGTGACTGATATACTTCTTAATCTACAAAACAACTTGAAAGGTGAGTTATTTAATTGTGAGGGGATGTATATAGACTATTTTGATTTTAATCTGACTAATGTATTTCTCCTGCTAAAGTGTAGGGAGTACTTTTTTTGTCTACAATCTTATTGACAGTGTGTGTGCATGTAGAAACTATTCTGTGATAAGCATTTGTGTTTTTCATGTGTTTGCAGACAGATAACTGTGCTGTTTTTATATTTTGGTAGAATTAGAAACCAGTCATGGTTTATGAATTTGTGAAATGAGTTATGTTTCTACACTAAAATGTAGTACTCCTTCTAGATAAAGAAATGTGTTTTGGTAGAGTGCAAGTGATAATGTTGTTTGTCTAGAATCAAACAGTGAGTCTGTGTGCATTTGGGAACCACTGTGAGAGAAGCATTTGGTAACATTGTGTATTTGCTGACAGATAACTGTTTTAAAACCTGTCTTCTTGTCAAGTTTTAGTAGCATTAGAAGCCAGTCTTTGCTTATGAATTGATAAAATGAGTCATGCTTTGACACTAATGTGCTGTACTTTAATATGTAGATTGTGTGTAGTCCCCCTACCCCTTGCAGAGTAGTGAATGAGTTTTGGTAAGCTGCTAGGGATTGTGTTGCTTGTCTAGAATCACACTGGGAGTCTGTGTGCATTTGGGTAAGGATTGTGAGAGAACCATTTGGTAACATTGTGTATTTGCTGACAGATTACTGTTTTAAAATCTGTCTTGTTGTGAAGTTTTAGTAGCATTAGAAGGCAGTTTTTGCTTATGCTTTGATTAAATGAGTCAGGCTTTGATACTAAAGTGAAGTTCTGAAATATGTAGATTGTGTGCAGTTCCCTTACCACTTCCACAGTAGTGAATGAGTTTCGGTAAACTCCTAGGGATAGTGGTTGTTGTCTAGAATCACACTGTGAGTCTGTGTGCATTTGGGAACCACTGTGAGAGAAGCATTTGGTACATTATGTATTTGCTGACAGATAACTGTTTTTAAACCTGTCTTGTTGTCAAGTTTCAGTAGCATTAGAAAGCAGTTTTTGCTTATGCTTTGATTAAATGAATCAGGCTTTGACACTAAAGTGCAGTTCTGAAATATGTAGTTTGTGTGCAGCCCCCTTACCTCTTCCACTGCAGTGAACGAGTTTTGGTAAACTCCTAGGGATAGTGGTGCTTGTCTAGAATCACACTGTGAGTGTGTGTGCTTTTGGGAAGCACTGTGAGAGAAGCATTTGGTAACATCATGTATTTTCTGACAGATAACTCTTTTAAAACCTGTCATGTTGTCAAGTTTTAGTAGCATTAGAAGCCAGTCTTTGCTTATGCTTTGATTAAATGAGTCAGGCTTTGACACAAAAGTGCAGTCCTGAAATATATAGTGTTAGAAATGGGTTTTCTGGTTGGCTAGGGCTTGCGCCAAAGCCAGGCAGAAACCACCACTCTAGTCAGGGCTGGGGAGTTACACGCCAAAGATAACCCCTGCTCACCCCCTTGGTAGCTTGGCACGAGCAGTCAGCTTATCCCGGAGGCGATGTGTAAAGCGTTTGCGCGCGCACCCAGCAACAACACCCAAGGCCCACCACAAAAGAAACTCCACACAAGGTATTATATAAAAATAGCCTTTGTAATATACCAAAACACATTAGATACTATTCACACAATTTACACTGTGCCAACTGGCACTGGGCAGAATTTTACAAGGGATTATATGCACAGGGGACAGGGCCACATGGACCACTGTCAGGAATTAGCACTTTTAGAACTTAGCACTTAGAACATAGGATATCAAATTACTGTAGCACAAAATAACACATGTAGTACACAACCAGTAACTACTGGTAACAGGTAAGTACCACCTACGCAACCCTAACCACCTTAGGAAAATATTGCGCAGGGAACCAGGACCTCACTAGCACCACCTGTACTAGGAGAAAAACAACCACCTAAGTATCACAATACCTGTAGGGGTAGAAGAACATTACACATGATGCATCACAACACATTCAGAGGTGTAGGGAAGGAAAACACATGATGCATAACATACATTCAGCGGTGTAAAACAAGGCACATGACGCATAAAAACACATTCAGAGGTGCAGGAAAAACACAATTGCGCCCAACTCACATAAGTCACCACCTGTGACTGTCCATAGGCCAACTGGCCTGGTTGAGGCTAGGACGCCCTGTCCAGCAGAGTCAGGGCCAGACTACGCACGCAGTCAAGGCAAAACACCAAGCGCCCAGGAGCAACTGAGCACAGCCTACACGTTGCAGCTGTCCACTAAGTGCTGGGCAGCTGGGGAACTGAACTTGGGCACTACTGTGCCTTTTAAATCAACTGTCCCACCCTGGAGCCACCTAGGCTCTCTCTGGGAGTGAATTATGCCGCACGTTGGAGCCTCACTGGGCTCTGAGAAAACACTGCCCCCCAAGACAGCGTGGGAGCCTCGTGGGCGCTAGACAACACTGTGCCCTGCTTGAGAGCGACCTTGCGCTCTTAACAAACGCTGCCCCTTCGTTGGAGCCTTCTCGGGGCTCAGGAAACAACTGATGCTGCGTTGGAGCCTTCTCGGCTCGTAAACAATTAGGCCCCGTTGTTGGAGTCCCTCTGGACTCTTAAGTACCAATGCCCCCAATCGTTGGAGCCTCACAGGCTCGGTAGGAATGCTGCCCCCGGGCCGCTCCTATCACCAGCACGTGCCCCAGGGAGCATCAGCGCCTTCACCGGGCAGGGGCCGGCACCGAAGCCCTCACTTACCGGGGTTCCCGACGCGCCGATTCTGCTCTGCTTCCTGATGTCGGCTGCAGCATCCGCGGGGCTTTTCCCGTGGTCACGGGAGCCCCGCCTCCAGACCAGCTGCTGGCTTCTCTGGATCAGTACGTCCCAGAGCGGGATGGGCTCCCGCCTGGGACTTTTGGCGCGCCGCTTCCTCTTGCTGCGGGGCTCCCTCTCACCGGCGGAGGCTGGGTAGGCTCCCGCCCTCCGGCCGGACTCCCAACGTACTCTTCTTTCCCCAGTCTTCGTCACAGGAGCGCGGGGTGGGCTCCCGTCTGCTTCCTGTTTAGACCACACCCACGTCCCTCGAGGAGTGCCTGACTTCCTGGATCGCCCGGACTGGGCTGCAGCGGTGATTTTTCCGGCAGTAAGAGGGGTGGGCTCCCTCGTAATAAGAAACACAATATTCAGCGGGGTGGGCACCCGCTAGGAAAGCTGCCAAAAAGCGGGGGAATCCCTACGTCGGGATTCCCTTGCCAATCGTCGTAGCACCGCGCTGCTGGTCCCAAGTGCAGGCGCTTCTCAGCGGTCAAGGTGCAGCGCTTCCCAGGCACTGGTAGGCAAGGTCCAGCAACAAAGTCCTGGCAAGGTTCAGGGAGGTAGGCAGGGGGCAAGGCTGGGCCAGGGGCCAGCTCACTGGGCCCTCCAGGCAGGAAGGCAGTCCCAGATGGCGGTTCCTCCTGGCCTCCAGCAGCAGCAGCCCCCCTCAGATAGGATCCTAGAAGAGAACACTTCTGTGGGGACACAGCCCCATTTTTATACACCTTTTCCCTTTGTTCTTGGTTCAGGGTGAGGAGGAAAACCAGTCGCAGCTGGTTGGGGAGCACCCTTGATGTGCTCAGCCCCTCACTCTATTCACTGGCAGGGCTAGAGTCATCAGTCGCACCAACAGTGGGCAGAGCCAGCATTGTGTGGGGAAATCCCAGCCCTATTTACAGGACTCAGGTGCACCACTCCCTCACATCACACATGCTAATCTCAACACTCACCACCAGGGCAGACCCATCCAGACTCCTGGAGCCAGGCTCACCAGCCAGCTCCAGCCAATCACGTGTCAGCACCTCTACAGCACACGCACAGCCATGTCTAGAAGTGGCACTTCCACACTAGACACATACATGCTGCATACATCATTGCACAGCATTCAATCACACGAGTCCGCACATACCAGACTCGACCCTGCACACCCCACGCATCAGGAACTACCAGGGGCACATACATTCCCCATGCATTCCTATGGGAGGGCAGGCCTATCTCACCACATGCACTCAGAGTGCGCACGCACTTTACTCTGGGACACAGGGAAAGTGCGCAGAAAACAAAAATCACTACCACCAGGTCACCAGTAAAAGCAAAAAGTTTAGGGGTGAACCTGTCAGAAGGGCCAAGTCCAACATGTAGATTGTGTGCAGATCCCTTACCACTTCCCCAGTAGTGAATGAGTTTTGGTAAACTCCTAGGGATAGTGGTTGTTGTCTAGAATTACACTGTGAGTCTGTGTGCATTTGTGTAACCACTGTGAGAGAAGCATTTGAGTAGTTCATTTCTTTGGATATGCATAACTGCTTAAAAAATTTCCTGTTCTCAAGTTTAGGTAGAATTAAAAGGTAGTCATTCCTTATGTATTCACCGAGGAACTGTCCTTGCAATACTGTAAACATTCAGTTAATATTCAAGTAGTAATGGAGTGACCAGGCCTTTGCACATGCATTGATTCAAATGCTTATCTACTATGCATGCAGTTCTCTAACCATCTACATAGTTCTCTTTCATACCTTTAATTCCACAGTCAGTATCTATACACTTCAAGCAAACACCCTGTCACTCCCTATGTACTCCTCTAGTGACCCGTTCAGCACCATGTACTAATCCATTCACTGCGCAAAAACCCAAACACTTATAAATTCTCCCAGGCACTCTCTTTGCAGTACTTTAATCATTCAGTCAGTGTCTAAGTACTCATGGTGTGAGCCAGGCCTTTCAACATGGACTGCTTTAAACCCTATGCAGTATGCATACAGGCTTCTAGTCACCTACACACTTGTCTTTCACTTCTTTAATTAACTAGTCAGTATCTATATATTTCAATAAACATCTTGTCAGTCATCTTGCACTCATCCAGTGACTGATTCAGTAGCATGTACTATTCTCTTCACTGCGCCAGAACTGAAAATTTAAAAGTTTTACTCAGGCACTGTCCTAGCAGTAGTCTGATGATTTAGTTAGTTTCCAAGTACTCATGTTGTGAACCATGCATTACCACATAGACTACTTCAAATGTCTGTGCAGTATGCATGCAGTCTTCTAACATACTATACACTTGTCTTTAACAGCTTCAATTCCCCAGTCAGTATCCATGTACTTCCAGCAAACATTCTGTCACTCCCCTTGCACTGTTCCAGAGACCCATTCAGCACCATGTAGTAATGCATTCAGTGCGCCAAAACTGAAACACTTATAATTTCACCCAGGCACTCTTCTTGCAATAGTATAATCATTCAGTCAGTACCCAAGTACTAATGGAGTGAGACAGGCCTTTGCACATAGATTGATTCAAACGTGTTTCCACTATGCATGGAGGCCTCTAACTACCAACAAAATTGTCTTTCACACCTTCAATTCCCCAGTCAGTATATATACACTCCAGAAAACACCCTGTCACTCCACTTGCACTTCTCTAGTGACCCATTCAGTACCATGTACTAATCCATTCACTGCGCCAAAACCCAAACACTTATAAATTCACCCATGCCTTCTCCTTGCAGTACTGTAATCATTCAGTCACTACCCATGTACTCATTCAGCGACCCAGGCCTTAGCACATGGACTGCATCAAACTCCTATCCACTATGCATGCAGTCCTCTAACCACTTACACACTTGTCTTTCACACCTTCAATTCACTAGCCAGTATCCATACCGTCCAGCAAACATCCTGTCACTCCCTTTGCACTCCTCTATTGACCCATTCAGTACCAAGTACTAATCCATTCACTGTGCCAAAAGCCAACCACTTATAAATTCACTCAGGCACTCTCCTTGCTGAACTCTAATCATTCAGCCAGTATCCAAGTAGTCATGCAGCGACACAGGCCTTAGCACATAGACTGCTTCAAACACCTATTCACTATGCATGCAGTCCTCTAACCACCTACACAGTTGTTTTTCACACCTTCAATTCCCCAGTCAGTATTCATTCACTTCCAGCAAACACCCTGTCACTCCTTTTGTACTCCTCTATAGTGACCCATTCAGTACCATGTACTAATCCATTCACTGCGCCAAAACCCAAACACTTATAAATTCACCCATGCCCTCTCCTTGCAGTACTGTAATCATTCAGTCACTACCCATGTACTCATTCAGCGACCCAGGCCTTAGCACATGGACTGCTTCAAACTCCTATCCACTATGCATGCAGTCCTCTAACCACTTACACACTTGTCTTTCACACCTTCAATTCACTAGCCAGTATCCATACCGTCCAGCAAACATCCTGTCACTCCCTTTGCACTCCTCTATTGACCCATTCAGTACCAAGTACTAATCCATTCACTGTGCCAAAAGCCAACCACTTATAAATTCACTCAGGCACTCTCCTTGCTGTACTCTAATCATTCAGCCAGTATCCAAGTAGTCATGCAGCGACACAGGCCTTAGCACATAGACTGCTTCAAACACCTATTCACTACACCTATTCACTATGCATGCAGTCCTCTAACCACCTACACAGTTGTTTTTCACACCTTCAATTCCCCAGTCAGTATTCATTCACTTCCAGCAAACACCCTGTCACTCCTTTTGTACTCCTCTATAGTGACCCATTCAGTACCATGTACTAATCCATTCACTGCGCCAAAACCCAAACACTTATAAATTCACCCATGCACTCTCCTTTCAGTACTGTAATCATTCAGTCAGTACCCAAGCACTCATTCAGCGACCCAGGCCTTAGCACATGGACTGCTTCAAACCCCTATCCACTATGCATGCAGTCCTCTTACCACCTACAGACTTGTCTTTCACACCTTCAATTCCCTAGTCAGTATCCTTACAGTCCAGCAAACATCCTGTCACTCCCTTTGCACTCCTCTAGTGACCCATTCAGTACCAAGTACTAATCCATTCACTGCGCCAAAAGCCAACCACTTATAAATTCACCCAGGCACTCTCCTTGCTGTACTCTAATCATTCAGTCAGTACCCAAGTACTCATGCAGTGAGCCAGGCCTTAGCACATGGACTGCTTCAAACGCCTGTCCACTATGCATGCAGTCCTCTAACCACCTACACACTTGTGTTTCACACCTTCAATTCCCCAGTCAGTATTCATACACTTCTAGCAAACACCCTGTCACTCACCCAGTGTGTCTCCTTATAGTACTGTAATCATTCAGTCAGTTAGCATGTAGTCTTTTAGTGAGGTAGGCTTTAGGGCATGAACTGCTTCAAAGTAGTATGCACTATGCATGTAGTGTTTTAACCATTGTCACACTTGTGCTTCAGGGCTATAGTTTCTTAGTCAGTTTTTATATAAAATGTGATTCTACAGTAATAGAATTAGGCCTGGGCAAAAATTTCGTTCCGTTCGCGGAAATTGCGATAATTTGACATTTTTGCGTTCCGCGGAGAGCGCGAAAATGTCAAAAATTCCGGTTTCCGCAGCTTGGCGATAATTTGTTTCTTGCTCGCGCTGTAAAATGATACATTCTCGCGCGCGCGCGATCGCCTTACCTGAATCCCTGCGTTCGCCGACAAGTTTTCTTGATCCGGTCGCGTTCTCCATGAGATGTTGTATTGTTTTTAGCCATTTGCGCTGTCTCGCGACAGTTCGCGCCCGCAGTGACGTCATGCGTCGCGCGATCACGTCTTTCTTCTCGCGATCATGCACCGCGAGAACAACTCAAAACAAGATGGCCGCGCCCGCAAGCAACCACATGGGTAAGTTGGCGACCCGCAAACATGCAGAAAATCTCGCGAACATGCCGGAAAAAAACTTCCGCATCTTCGCGATATTTCTGCTTGTTTGCGATAATTTTAAACATTCTCGCGATAATTTGCGAAGGTTAATTCCGCAAATTCCGCCCACCCCTAAATAGAATAGTATAAATTTGAAAGTTATTAATATACATTTATTTGTGATTCTTTTTTACAGATACTGTTTTTCAACGTTAAAATAGAGAAATCATGCCAGAAAAGAAAAGAACAGAGACAGGAAGATTACTTGAAGAAACATCAACCACAAGTATTGAATGTACAAGATAATGTGGCTAAAAGCAAAAAATCTTCTGGTAAGATCACAAAGCAATTTATTAAAAATGTTTGTAAGACCAAACAGAATGTACATAATGCTGGAACTACTGAGAATTTTTCAAGTAAGAAAAAAATTCAAAATAAGAGGAAAAGCAAAAAAGCAAATGGTCAGTCAAAGGAGATAAAGTATGGTAAAAGAAGGCAAAATCAGTATAAGGAATTACGCAAAAAAATATTTTACAAGAGAGTAGTGCATAATTTGCTGAAAGATGTGAAGAAATATAAAAAGAGAGCTTTATTTTATAAAAAGAAGAAGCATATTGAAAACATTGTGGAAAAGGCTTTTGAAGTAAAAAGGAAACTATTCATTTTAGTATTAAACAGAATTCGATCACTAGTTAAACCAATCCATGTAATGAAGGCCAAAAGTAGGAGGAAAAGAGTTATTAATAAAAAAAAAAGGTGTGATGTTTTTTTGGGAGAATGGAAACACCGTTCCAGTTCAGAGCCTTTTTTTAATGAAGAGAGTTATTCACTGAGCGTAAAATTATTGTATGCAGTTGACACCAGTGGTAGAGGTTATGAGGTTAGCGACGGTTGTCCAATTGAGAAAGAGAAAATGGTTGAAAGAAATGCAGAAGAAGTGATAGCTGATGAAGTTTTACAGAGACGTGCTAAAAACCCTGTGTACACTTGAGATTGCAGTAGTATTTGCAGTGTACGACAGGAATCTATTGAAAAATGATGTAGTTTTTTACGAGCCTATACTAAAAAAAGTGTAAAACAAAAGATTAAGCTGTTGCAAGGACTAGATCGTTGCAGAGTGAGAAAACATACTGGTTTGCAAGGTCATTCTCTGGCTTGTCTTTCTAGGAAAGTTTGTCAAAGTGTTTTTCACCATTTCAGAATCCTGGCAGTACATCATACTCAAATGCGGAAGTTACTGAGAAGGCTGTATTATGCAAAAAGTCCAGCACTAAAGTTAAGTGAGTTGAACAGTGCCCTTTTTCGTGGGTCAGTATCAGATGTGAAGCAGGGCTGTGATGTTATTGAGTTTTGTTACTTTGGTCCTCAGCAAGAGAGTGAAGAAACTAACACATTAGTAGAACAAAATGTTGAAGACAATGTACAACCCGTATTTACAGAAAAATTTGAGGATGAAATCACAAAGTTTAAGGTAATTTCAGGTGAAAGACCAAAAGTTTCTTGCATTTGTTGTCGGCGAAGTCACTATTAAAATCAGACTAGGGGTGTCAATCTGTATTTAAAAAGTGAAATAGAAGATAATGATAAGTGGATGGAATTTGCAACTTATTTGTTGGTAGAGGTTTATTTTGATTTGGGATCTGAGCAGCGTATTTGCAAATATTGTTATAACAAATTAGATGAGAATAAAATGCCTGCTAGAGCTGTTCATAATAATCTAGAGTTGGTTGCTATTCCACCAGAGCTGATAGATTTAAATACGTATGAGTCTATTCTCATAGAATGTGTTCACCCGTTTCAGGTTATTGTTTGTATGGAGCCCAAAACAGGTAAATTACCTCCATCAGAGTTGCAAAGAGGATTGAAAGGAAGAGTTGTGTATTTACCATTAGATTTAAGGAAAAATATTGAATCTATTGGTAAACCATGCAGAAAATGAGACACTAGTCATTCTAGTTAATGGTGTTCCTACTAAGAATAAGAAAATTTGGCAAGAGTTAGTGGATGTTAGAAAAGTGCAAAAGGCATCATTATATCTGTTAAAAAATAATGAGTACTATAGAAATGTGTTTGTAGGAGAAGAAGAAATAGATTTAGCAGAAGATAATGAAACATTAAGTGGACAAATAGAAAAAGTGGACATGTCCAGATGTGAAGAAATCTATGAACATTACAGTGTACATACACTTCATTCCAAAGAGGTGATGGGGAATACAATTGAGTTGTTTCAAATGAAAAAAGCAACAGGAAGTCCCATGAGTGTATGGGAAGAGAGTTTGGAAGCTCGTTGTTTTCCGAATTGTTTCCAACAGGAAAAGGTGGACGATATGATGAACGTCCTGTGCAGATTCCTGCATCTGAATATCGGACAACAAGATTATATGCAGAAGATCCAAGATTTCGACAATGTATCCCTTATATGTTTCATCTTCTGTTTGAAAGTGACTTGTCTGGACTTTCATATGCAGTAAATCACATTTTAAAAACTGGAATGCATCTTCAAAATGTAACTGCAAAGGATTTTATGGATAAAGTGCATCAGAGAGATGATCATTTAGAATCTCAGTTGATTAATCTAATGGCATGTCAGCGTGGGACTAATGAATATTGGTACCGTCGACATGGAGAACTGAAATGTATGCTACGGAACTTGGGAACTCCTACATGGTTTGTTACACTAAGCTGTGCTGAGTATGCTTGGGATGATTTACTTGAATTTCTTCGAGAGGCAAATTCCAATATAAAAAATATTGAATACAAGACACCTGGAGAATTGTGCTCTTTGGATCCTGTCAATGTATGCAGATATTTCAATCATAGATTTGTAGCTATGATGTCTTTCATCTGCAATAAAAAGAATCCTCCTCTTGGAGAAGTTGTGGATTTCTTTTGGAGAAAGGAGTATCAAGCAAGAGGTGCTCCTCAAATACATATGTTGTTATGGATCAAGGACGACCCCAAATTTGGAACAGATTCAGATGAAACTGTTTTGTCTTTCATTGAAGATTATGTTACATGTGCTCTTCCCAATAGCAGAGAAGATAAAAACTTAAAACAACAAGTCTTACGATTTCAAAGCCACAGGTGTGGAAAATACTGTCGACGAAAGTACAAGTCAAAGGATAAGTTCTATACCAAATGTCGTTTTGGATTTCCACGTCCTGTATTATCCAAAGAAAGAGTGAACAGTTTTATGTCAGCTATGCGACATACCATCACAAGAAAGTCTCCGAAAAACACATACAACTTAAGAAGAAGCGAAGAATCGAAATACATAAATGACTACAATCCAGTTATTTTATCCATGTGGAATGCTAACATGGATATTCAGTATGTTGCGGACAATTCCATTGCTGTTGATCGATATGTAACGTCTTACATTACTAAATCAGAAAAGACTGAATTGAAAGAAATGTGGGAAGAGACTCTAAGTAAGAAATTATACAGTTTCAGTTTGAAGATGTTATCGCATCTGAAATTGGAGCATATGAATGTTCAGATCGGTTATCATCTGCAAGTCTATATTTCAAAAGTAGAAGAATCATTTGGGTGAGTCTAGGTCTTGCAGGAATGTGAAATCGGGTACTGAAATCTGTTCAAGAAATTGAATATTTAGCAGAAAATGAACCAGAAAGTACAGATATTTTGAAAACTAATATGTTGGACACATACTACCCAAATAGAAGTCATCATCTTGAGAACATGTGTCTCTATGAAGAGAAGATCAACAATGGAAAATATGCAGTGATTGGTTCCGAAGGATGTCTGGTGAAACAAAGGAAAGGAAATTTAATTAATCACAGGAAACTGAGTTGCGACACTGCTGACAAAAGAGAATTTTACGATTTAGCCCTTTTGCAAATGTTCAAACCATGGCGTTCAGAACTGGAATTACTTGGAGATTTTCCCAGCTATGAAGATTCATTTAATGCTTTTAAAGATAGCATACAATGCAGTGCTTTCGCAAATTATGTCAAAATGTTGAATGATGAAATTGATCAAGAAGCTACAATTGCAGCTGAGATTGCTAGAGACAGTTCTCAAGACATTCAAAGTTCTGCTGCACTGAGTCAAGATCCACTAGGACAACCAATTGTTGAAAATGAAGCAGCGATTGCAATGAGTGGGGTGGAAACAGCAATATATCAAGCTCAAGAAGATGCAATACAGTTAGGAAACTTGGAAGAACAACTAAATTTTGAACAGAAACAAATATATCAGCAAGTGAAAAAGGCAGATTGACCATGGATTACTTCATGAAAAGAGAGGGTGCTCATGTACATCCTTTCAACCTATCCGAATGTATGTGAGTGATCAAGCTGGAACAGGAAAAAGTTTCTTAATTAAAGTAATTACAAGTTATCTGCAGAAAACAACTGATTCGCATTTGTCTTGTGTTGTCACTGCTCCAACTGGGTTGGCAGCACATATCATTAAAGGAATTACTTTACATCGTTTACTAATGCTGCCAGTAGAGCATGAGAATAAAATGGAAAACCACAAGCTATCTGGAGAAGCTTGTTGTGAAGTTTCAAGAGTCCTGAAGAAAATGAAACTTCTCATTATTGTTGAGGTATAGCATGGTCTCAAACTTGATGCTTGCCTTTGTGCATTTAAGAATGCAGCAAATTCTTAAAACAGAGTATGACGTGTTATTTGGAGGAAAACACATCATAGCTTTTGGAGATCTACTGGAACTGACTCCGGTAAAAGGACAACCGGTATTTAAAACACTAGCCCATGAAGATACAAGAGAGTCTCTGGGCAGTGTTGGTAATGTGAACATTTGGACTCATTTTGAATTCAAAGAACTGACAACGAATATGCGACAGGCAAATGATGCTGAATATGGAAGTATTCTTCAAGATATAAGAATTGGAATTCTTTCAAAACAAGGCAAACAAGCTTTGGAGAGTCGATTACTTTGCAATGTCTTTCCAAATGAAAATGCAGTTCCTGCAAAAGTGTACTTGGAAATTGCTAAAAATAAATCAGTGATTTGTTTAATGCCAACACTGCGCGAGTGTTCCATATTCAATGAAGAACTATTGAAACTGGAAAATGAAGAAATTGTAAAAATGGAAACCATCGATAAAATACAGCATGAAGGAATCACTTTTATTTTGACGAGAAGTTGAGATCAAAACTGGATTGTTTAGAAGAACAAATATCTAAAACTGCTGGTTTAGAAAAGACACTATATGCGTGTGTAAACTGTCGGGTAATTTTAAGGCGTAATTTGGATGTAGAGAAAGGTTTAGTTAATGGTGCAATGGGTAAAGTGGTGGATTTTGTGAATTAATAGAAACAAGAAGGAATTGGATTTTTAAAAATTAAATTTGATCAGATTGATGAAGTTAAAGAAATTGGTCGTTGTTCAGTTCGTTTTTTGCTTGTTAAAGATTTATATGTCCGTAGGAAACAATTTCCATTTTCTCTGGCATACGCAGTGACTATTCATAAATATCAAGGATTAAGTGTAGACAGTGCATTGGTGAACATTGGATCTACCGTATTTAAAGACGGTATGGCATAGGTTGCTTTGTCACGAGTCAGAACATTATCTGGTTTGTTTTTGATTGATTTTGATGAGATGAAGGTTACTGCAGATGCAAACTGTGTAAAAGAGTTTAATAGGTTAAGAAGGGTGTATGCTCCCGATTTAGGTCAATATTCTGTATTTGAAAAGCGTGTGGTTGGTCAAAAAAGAAGGTTTGAGAATATCTGTACTGAAGATGTCAAGAAGGGAAAAGAACAAGATAATGTTGTGATTGCAGGTAAAAAGAAATTGGACACTGTTGAAGAGATTGTTGGTTATCAGTCTGAAAATAGTTCAGGTGTCAACTGCTATGCTAATGTAGTGGTCAATGTTTTTTATCTCGAAGGTTTGCGAGAACAAATTATGCAGAATCGGCAAAAAAGATTTTGTTCTCTGTTGCATTCTGTTTATGAAAAATTGACAACAGATACAAGTAAAATACAATCTGTTTCAGATGCTCGTAGTGTTTTGGATGTGTGTTCTGGTTCTACACAATTTGCACAAAATATCCAACAAGATGCTCAGGAATTTTTTAATGTATATACTTACCATTTTTGAAAATTAAGGTGTAGCAATAGAATTTTTTTTGGGCCTTTCTTACAAATGGGAACATGATTGTGAAAATTTCATGTATACATGTAGCACCAATGTAGACACTGAGAGATTTCTGTATTTAACATTACCAGACTGTAAATCAGTGTCTTTCAATAAATTAGTTAAAGGTGCAAATCAAAACATGGAGTGTAGCCAATGTAAATCAGAAATGTATCCACATTATTCTTAACAAAATATGGAAAATACATAATTTTAATGATGCAACGTTGTACAGCTGACGGCAGAAAATTGGATACTTTAATAAAGCAATTTGTAGCAGCACAACTATCAATATCAGGAAGGACTTTTGTAGCAATTGCTATAATTTTCCATGATGGTCCTTCCACCACATCTGGTCATAACACTGCCTATCTAAAATGTGACAAAAGCTGGACACTTTGTAATGATTCTCAGTTGGTTTTTAAACAATGTTTGCCTAGGGAATTGCAAAATTCCTACCTAATATTTTTAAAGTCAAAGTTTTAGGAAGATAATTCATTCTCTGAGGAATTTATTTTTTTAATTTAATAGGACTGCCATTGGGCAATTTACATAAAGAAGGAGTGCAAAAATACCATTTGGCCTCAAGGAAAGGTATATTTTTGAATTATGGACTTTTTGGTGGTCATTGATTCGGTGAATATTTTAAAGCGGCAATATTTACAGTTTTTATAAGTTAAAGTTATAACATTTTGTAAGCCATAAGCATTTCATATATGTGTGATTTGTATTTTCTGGTATTTTACTGAGAATAGCATGTTGTTGTTTTTTTTAACAATCTTTCTGATTGTTTTTTTTTTGCCCGCTGTTAAGTGATGAGTACGATTGAAATCACTATTTCTAGTGAAAGTCAATATATTCTGAGAACAGCAAAAAAGGCAAACAAATTACTTTGTGGAAATTATGCTGTGTTGTAAAAAATGTATTATTACATGGTATAATTTTTTTTTTCTTTTCTTTCACAGATCCAAATTTTAAAATAAGCAATTTATATCAATTTAGATTGCAATGAAAATCTGAAAAAAATGTATACCATTTTTTATTCCTATTACTGTGAAGGTAAGTTTAACTAAGTCTCAATATGCAGACTGAGGAGGCCTGCAAGAAGCTACAAAGTTGAAACACGTTTCTAAAAACACCTATGTAGTTTTGAAATCTGACCATAATCAGATATCATGTGACCTGCAAAAAAAGAGATTTGAGGGGTTCATAATATTTCCCATTGTACCTATTGAAGGACCGCAATCATTTCAATCATTCTTCTTTGAACATCTTTGCAGATAAAACTCTGTGCTTACCTTCTATCATTCGCAAGGAATTTTAAAACCGGAAATATGTCACTTTTTGTAACATAGTTATTGCGCAAAACATTCTTTAATATTTACAAAGAGAGGAAAAGGCACTCTGTGTACTTTTTCTACTCCATGTAAATACAACCTCATCATACACAACACTTTGCGTTGAAAGGGTGTTCTATAAGTGTTGTTGTGCATGATTGCACTGAATACTCATAGAACAAGACACATCTCTAGATTTATCAGAATGTCATACATCTGGATATGTGTGTGAATGCTGCACCAATCTAAACTTGGTGTAGGAAAGCACAACAAGGAGAATTATTTTCATTTCTCCACATTTTTATATCTTCAATGCATGCTAAAATGTTCAGCATACATTGAAGGAGAAAAATGCATTTTCTCATTGTTTTTGTGCAGGAAGGTGTGTCTTCCTGCAAAAAAACAAGCAGCACATGACACAGATATCCTTGCACTATGGTTCAAGGGTGCCTGTGTCACCACCTGGCTGCAGTTTAAGCAGCCATGCAGAGAGAAGCATAGATTTGCAACATATTTATGTACATATGTTGCATCCCTGTGCTTCGGAAGTACTACAGCACACTGCAGTTAAAGAGTTTACTATGTGATGCTGCAGCACTTCCTCATAGTTCTGCACTTATACATTCACTATACGCTACTAATGTCAATTACGTACTACACATACATTCATCTAAACTTTCACACAAAAACAAAGAAATTTAGCTCTTTTTTAAACCAGGAAAGTTACTCCTTAGAAGAACCTTTTTTTTCTTCTTTTATATTTTTTGGGGGTTTTCCAACAATTTTGTGATTTTTTTGGTTTTTCTGAAAAAAAAAAAAAAAAAAAAAACAGGAGGAACCAAACAATGAACTTCAGGGAACAAAAAAAACCTAGCAATGGTGACTTTCTTGCCGGCGGCAGATCAGATTGATCAACTGCTCACCGTAGCACAAAGTCGCATTGCACTTAGTGCAGAGCACTTTTAAAAATTGAAATTGAGGGCGGATGTCCAAGTTTTGGGCTGAGAGATACACTCTTGAAGTGCTTGGCTGCTATGAGGTGGAAGGCGCAGGAGCAGGAGTGTCTCTCACCCGTCGGCATTCTTCTTGTGCAAGATTGTTAGGATGAAGGGTCCTTAGGTGCTTCATCATACTAGCCGTCCCGCACGAGTATTTCTTGTTAGGATCCCCTCGAGACAGCACTCTTTTGCTAATCTTGCACGTGACCAAGGTGGCATTGGTCTTCGTTGGCCCCTCGGGAAAAGTAAACAATTTCCACACCACTGAAGAAAAATGTGGTGTGTGTGCTGTCTCCTCAAAAAATTCATCCTCAGATGTATGAGGAGATGCAGGTGATGCCTGCTGCCCTGAAGCCATTTTTAGTAGAAAAAAGTTAGAGTTAAGTGTAAACTTAGTCTAAAAAATCTTCTTCTCTGCAAAGAGATGCTCCTCCAAAGAAGGTCAAAGAAGAATGATTGAATTGGGTAGGGTGTTTCAATAGTTAGAACAGGAAGTGTAATGAACCAATCAAATCACTTTTTTTGCAGGTCACATGGGATCCGCGCACCCTGCGCTTACACAGCACGAACCCAGCGCGCATCCGCGAAATAGAATTAAAAAGAAATATAGGATTAGATGTAAAAATATATTACTTTTAAGACTAGTTTAGAGTTTGTCTTCAATTAATATTCACATGAAATACATATATGTTTTTTTAAATGTTAAATATTTTGCAGGATCCGCGCACCAACCGCGTCATAGACGCACATGACGCATCGAGGAAGCACGTAACGTACATCGAACATGTCGCGTATAGGCTGGAAGTCGCGTACCGGTCTCATTGCGATCGCGAACTAAACACGTACCCAACACATACCATGCGGTATGGTTTCAGGGGCGTTATAGTTAGGAATTGGCATTTAAAAAACCTTAGAAATTCACTGAAAAAACCATAGGTTTCATGGACGTTATAGTTAGCTAGACATTTCCCTTGTACAAAACCCTAGAAATTCCCCCGTTATAGTTAGTTCAGCTACACTATAACTCACGCCCCCGCAATGCACTGCTGATGACGTCACATATTACATCACTCATGACATGGTCAGTGACATCACTGATGACATCACTGATGACATCTGAAATGACATCACTGATGACGCTATCCAGTGAGTGTGTGTTTCTGTAAATTTTAAATATGTTTAATATATATATAGGGAAAAAAACCTATGGAAGAATGAGTGGGTGTATAAGTGTGTGAATGGATGATTTAGTAGGTGCGTGACTGACTCTATAAGTGAGTCAATAAACGTATCTTACTGCAGACTAGTGACTAAACTGTGTGAATGTCTGTCTGTTGGTGTATAAGTGGCTGCATGGTTTTGTGAATAGCTATATGAGTGTCTCTATGGGTTATTGATTGGTTGTCTGAGTATCTGTATGGGTGCCTGAGTGTTTGTGTGGGTGAGGTGTTCGCATTACACACCTTCATGGGTGTGGTATTATTATAAATGAAGGTGTGTCCTGAAAATGCACGTGGCTGTCGAGCCTTTGAGAAAGAAGCATCCCGGCTTTGAAACGCAACAGGCAGAAACGACAACCTTTGCTCTGTAATGCGATCTGCACATTGGAGGCAATTTTGACCAATAAAGGAATCATTTCCGATCAGTGAGAGGGCCAATTGGAGCTTTAATAGAAACGTGGCAGCCCTTGCCGCGAGGCACGCACCAACCCATGAAGTTTGGGTGTCATGGATCTTGGTATTCGACCTGGCTCCGAATGCGGTACACTGAGTATGGTTTTTAATTGTCCCCAGGTGCGGCACCCATACAGGGTTGGATGTAAGACACACTACAAGATCCAGAAGTCTTTGCCCATTGAAGGGCGCGGTATTATTATAAATGAAGGTATGTTCTGAAAATGCACGTGGCTGTCGAGCCTTTGAGAAAGAAGCGTCACGGCTTTGAAATGCATCAGGCAGAAACGACAACCTTTGCTGTGTAATGCGATCTGCACATTGGAGGCAATTTTGACCAATAAAGGAATCATTTCCGATCAGTGCGTGAGTGCGTTCCTGCCGAGCAGGGCAATTGGAGCTTTAATAGAAACGCGGCAGCCCTTGCCGCGAGGCATGCACCAACCCATGAAGTTTGGGTTCCATGGGGCTTGGTATTCGACCTGGCTCCGAATGTGGAACACTGACTATGGTTTTTAATTGTCCCCAGGTGTGGATGCCCATTTGAGGGCTTTGAACTGTGCAAGAAACAGTGGATATAAGTGCACCCATACAGGGTTGGATGTAAGACACACTACGAGATCCAGAAGTCTTTGCCCATTGAAGGGCGTGGTATTATTATAAATGAAGGTGTGTCCTGAAAATGCACGTGGCTGTCGAGCCTTTGAGAAAGAAGCATCACGGCTTTGAACCGCGTCAGGCAGAAACGATAACCGTTGCTATGTAATGCGATTTGCACATTGGAGGCAATTTTGACCAATAAAGGAATCATTTCCGATCAGTTGGTGAGTGCGTTCCTGCCGAGAGGGGCAATTGGAGCTTTAATATATATATATATATATATATATATATATATATATATATATATATATATATATATATATATATATATATATTCACTGAAAAACCATAGGTTTCAGGGGTGTTATAGTTAGCTGGACATTTCCCTAGTTTCTGTAGAGTTTTAATATGTTTAATATATATAGGGAAAGACCTATGGAAGAATGAGTGGGTGTATAAGTGTGTGAATGGATGATTTTCCAGGTGTGTGACTGACTCTATAAGTGAGTCATTAAATTTATCTTACTGCAGACTAGTGACTAAACTGTGTGAATGTCTGTATCTGTCTGTCTGTTGGTGTATAAGTGCCTGCATGGTTTTTGTGAATAGCTGTATAAGTGTCTATATGGGTTATTGATTGGTTGTCTGAGTATCTGTATGGGTGCATGAGTGTTTGTGTGGGTAGGGTGTGTGTGACTCTGTGCATAGATGTGTGAGTGGGTGATTCTATGGGTGCATGGTTTTAAGAGTGCATCTGTGATGGGTGTGTTAGTGATTGAATGTATATCTCAGTGGTACATGTGTGAGTAACTACATATGTGAAAGGCAGGGTATATGTGTGTAAGAGAATATAACTGGGTAAATGTGAGAGTTTGTGATTGTGAGAGTGGCTGTATGGATGAGTGTGTGCTTGTATCAGTAATTGTATAAGAGCGTAAGAATGTGGTAGTATTTTTATGAGTACGTGAACTTGTATGTGTATAACTGTATAGGTGAGTAAATTGGAGTGTCATTAATTATTTGCATGATTGACTAAGTGTGTGAGTATGTCTATGGATGATTGGCGGTGTCTGAGTGTCTATATAGATGTATAAATGCATATGATAGTCCTGTACTGAGTGACTGTAAGTATGAGTGACTCTTCAGGTGAGTGAGTGGAGGTGTGTGTAGACCTAAGAGTCAATGACTGTGCATGTAGTTATTGGTATTAGAGTATCTATGGTTTTGAGAATGACCGTCTGAAATTTTGAGTCGGTGTATCAGAGTTTATATTAGAGTGTGAGAAGATGCACTAATTTATTACACGGATGATGTCATGAGTGATGTCATCAGTGATGTCATTTGAGATGTCATCAGTGGTGTCATCAGTGATGTCACTGACCATGTCATGAGTGATGTAATATGTGACGTCATCAGCAGTGCATTGCCGGGGCGTGCAAGTTATAGTTAGCTGAACTAACTATTACGGGGGAATTTCTAGGGTTTTTTACGAGGGAAATGTCCAGCTAACTATAACACCCCTGAAGCCTATGGTTTTTTCAGTGAATTTCTGAGGTTTTTTAAATGCCAATTCCTAACTATAACGTGCATGAAACCTATGGTTTTTTCAGTGAATATCAAAGGTTTTTTTAAATGCTAATTCCTATCTATAATTTATCTCTAACGCTATGATGTTTAATGATTTTCATTGAATTTCAAAATTTTTCAATTTCAGTGTGTCAATTCCTTTAATTATGTTTTTTTTAAATACTTTGTTTTCACTTTTTTTAAGTTATTTTTTCAATTAATTCTTTGAAAAATTCAAAAATATTTGTTTTTATTGGGTTTTTTAAAAAAAATTGTTAATGTTTTAAAATATACTTTTATATTTTCAAAAATTTAATTTTAAAAAAATGTTCCCATTTTTTTGGGATCCGCGCACCAAACGCGCTAGGAACCACGCACCCTGCGCGCCTTTCGCCATTTAAAAAAAAAATAGTTAATGCTTTAAAATATAGTTTTATATTTTTTTAAATATTTTTTAAACTATATTTTCAAAACTTTATTATTTTTTTTCCATTTTTTTGGGATCCGCGCACCCAACGCGTTCGGAACCGCGCACCCTGCGTGCATTTCGCCGTTGAAAAAAAAAGAAAAAAAGGGGGCCCCAGGGGGTCCTTCTGGGACCCCCTAAACAACACTAGAGGGTCAGAGTATTTCTACCCTGCCCCCTTTATATGTTTTAAACACTTATTCCCCTTACTTCTTCAGCCTCGCTTCTACCGAGGCACAAAATGGCTGCCAACAGTTCCTGGTTTCGAATGTAGACAGACACTTGACAGCCAATTAGCATTCAGTGCATGATCGGGAGGGTGCGCGCTCGGTTCAGGGAGGGTGCGCTTTGGGTGCGCGGATCCTCCGAGGCCATAGATATATCATAGATATATCTATCTTTTTTACTCTAATTTTTTCAGGAACTACTGAACGGATTTACACCATTTATGCAAAAGGCACGAGTCTGAACTGTGGACTACCTCGTTGCCAAATTTGGTGTAATTCCGTTCAGCAGTTCGGGCTGTAGCTGCGTCAACAGGTCCTATGGGAAATTGCATTGGGAAAATGCGTTTTGGGACCCCCTTTTTTCTCAGCCCCCACTTGACGAATCACAACAAAACTTTCAGGATAGGAGCGGACCGGAGTTGGCCAAAAGTTTGGAAAATTTCATGAAGATTCGTCAACTGGCGCCAGACTTATGGGGAATAGAATGTTGCGGATTTCCAATGGAAAATAGGCCCTAACTATAACTACCTACTGGCGACCACCAGTAGGTAATATCTCCAAACCAAGTTGCTCCTTCTGTCTCCCCCCGCCCCAGGCAGGTAGATCACCGGTTGCTGGCGGAGCGTGCCGACTTTCACTTCTTTCAAATGCTGCAATAAAGCGATCACAACGACTGGCCGGGTACTATACCTTAAAGATATAGTCAACGGCATTAGATTAATTTGCCCATAATCAGGTATATATATTTTGAATTGCATGCAGAATACTAGAAACAGTCATATATGTAAATGCAACCGGCGCCATCTCTGAATAGCCACTGTGGCTTTATAATATACCTTCTAACTAACTATAAGTTCAGGTACAATATCATGTATGATACAGATATAACTGTTTTTTGATTTGTTTGCAATAAGTTTGAATTGTATGCAGATTATAAAATACAGTCAGTAATATTATTGCATCCGACACCACTTCAAAATGGCTACTGTGAGTACAGAATTGTTTCCATACATGTAAGAAGTCTGTTTTCTATGTATTTACAATACTGTTTGTATGCCTGCCTGTCCCACATCTCAGTGTGTGAGCAAGCCTGCCCTGCAGTGTCAGGCGAAACACATTACTGAATTAAACAACTGGTGGTAGTAAAAAAGAGTGGTAGTAGAAAACCCTTAATATGATCTCTTTATTGCAGTGTTTGAAAGAGATAAACATATATATATATATATTAAATACTCAGGCTTTCTCTGTTAGCGTCATGTGACCAAGGCCTCCAGTAGGTCGAAACGCGTCATGGCGGTGGTGCAGGTTACGGAGTAAAATAAAGAATTAAGAGCACCTATTCCTGGGTCCGTGTTCGTCTTTGGCGTTTCCATGCAGCGCATCTTGTGAGGCGATTCCCTGTGGCGTTTATCGTTTCTCCGTCCAGCTTCTACGGAGTGTCACGGATCCCTTCTTTGTCTGGGCTTAGCAACAGGAAGCACCCTTTTGGTTCCCCGGAAGTTCTACAAGCTCCTAGTCGGAGAGGTTGCGACAGCCCCCGGTCAGCAGCTACGACCCCTACCGTGTGCCAGTGGCCAGCCAGCCTGAGTTGCGGGCGACCGTGAAGACTGCAAAGGTAGGCGGACTTGCATTTTTGACCGGTGAAGAAGTTGTGCTGATTCACATTCACGAGTATCGACATTGTGCGGTGTCGTCTAAGTGAATATACTACAATACCAAATTTCCGTAACCTGAGCACCATGGCCGCCAGCGCTGCGAGAAGCCGTGAGGAGGCGGCAATGGAAATGTTCGACGATTCTCCGGTTTTGGAGTCCAAACCGATTGTTTCCGCGGAGGTTCCCAGGGTGGGCAATACTGATCTGAAAGAGCTATTTAAAAAGTTGGAAAAGGCCATGCAAGTAGAGACCTCGAAATGGTGGGAACACCGTTCATTATCACGCTATTTGGAAGTTGGACGCATACCTCGTGGTTTGCGTATCATGCTGGCACCCAGCTACGAGAATCCGGACCCCCAGATGCTAGTAGACTGGGCGGAATGCAACCTACAATCTTCTGCTAACCTGTTGAAAATTCTGGTGAGATACGCTGAAAGCGATCGCCTAAAAATCCAAACAACTATCGAGGAGTTAAATGAACAAATTAATAAACTAGGCCCCTCAGATTTGGAGAAAAAATACCGTGATGAAATGCACACCCGATTAGCCAAAGAGGAAGAGGCCATTAAGAAACGCATGGCCTTTAAATTTCAGAGGGACAAAATTGATTACCAAAATGGTCAAATTTTTACATTTGCCAGGAAGTTTGTCACTCTCAAACAAAAGGTTTGCCAATCTGCCACAACATCGAATTTGACGGGCAACACAATCGGGGCTCATTCATCATCTTCTGTTTCTGATCTTAGCTCTATTCCAGGCAGTGAGTCTGAAAATGAACAAACCTCTATGAGTAAAGATTTGGGGTTTACAAGGCTTACCCCGGCACAAGAGGTGGATTGCCTGCGACACGACAGACGCCAAACTTTAAGGCCCCGTATACGGAATACAAGATTGGCAGGAGAATCAACATCAAGCGAAGGGAACGCAGAAAACATCACAAGATCAAACAGTGGTCAAAGATCGCAGAACAACAACAAGAGAGGTCAGAAGCGTTGGACTCGCAAACATTAAACAACACTTCCAAACCCCTCGCTGTCATAAACCTCACCAACATGCAACTTAGTGCCAATGAAGAAAAGATCCTTGCCCTCGGCCTCTCCTTTTGTCCAGCTGATAACTTCAACTATGCACAAACCCGCATAGATACTTACAAATTCATACGTAAGTTAAAGCTTCGAAAGTTTTTTGAACTAAACAAAGATAAAGTCATCAAAACACAAGGCGCAACATCAGCCATTCCCTCCAGTCCTCCAATAGGTACCTTCAGCTATTACAGGAAGAGGGCCGTGTTGACAATCTATCTCAAATCGACGTTGCTCCCACTATCGTTACCAACAAACCGGGCATAACACCATTTAAACCGAAGTCCACTTTCAGTCCCATCATGGTCCATGACAATATAGAAATATACAATGAAATGGTTACCTGCCAACTAAAATCTCTACACAAATCAGTTAAAGGTGTTCGGCATACCCAACAACATTGGAACCATGGTTATGGACAATTGATGAAGAGGATCCAAAGTGATGACAATATCATTGTCCGTCAATCGGACAAGGGAGGCAACGTTGTTTTATGGCCAAGAAAGTTGTATGTTGATGAGGCCCTTTTGCATCTTAATGACAGGTCATGCTACAAGAGAAGCGAATGGAAGGTGGTCAAAGCTACATGGGGAGATTTTTATAGCAAACTTCTGGCATGGAAAAGTTCTGGTCTCCTCAGTATTGAGGAATTTAAATTTCTGAAAGTCAACCATCCCATCATGCCGGTTTTCTATCTTATCCCAAAGATACATAAGAACACAGCTAAACCCCCTGGAAGGCCCATCATCTCGGCCAGGGGCAGTATCTTGGAGAACACGTCGCTCTATGTCGATTTCTTCCTACAGAAGCACGTGAAGGGATTAACATCCTATATACAAGACACCAATGACTTCTTGAGGAAGATCAATGACATTGAGTGGCAAGATGAATACTGGTTAATCACGCTGGATGTCACCGCTTTATATACCAGTATTCACCATCTGTCAGGTCCCCAACCAAGAGGTCACATGTCAAGAAAGGTATTCAGTATAAGAAGAAAGGAATGATGGTGGCTGTGTTGTCAAGACTGTGCAAACAGCATTTGGTGCGAGGTCGAATGCAACATGGCGGCAGAGCGTTCCATAATCCGAAACGGGTTAGCGCTCTAGTTGATCGGGCAGAATTGCGTGATACCGGTGAGGCGCGCGGAGAGCTGCGCACTTCACCTGAACCGTGAGAGGAGTAGGAGGTACCTTCAACGCGTCGCGTTTAGTCAGGGAAAAGAAGATACGCGTCGCGAGAATTCTGAGGAGAATTAGAGATTGGAAGCAGCCAACAACCCCAAGTAAGACTGTTCCATATTTTCTACCACAGAAAACGTTCCGAACTTCGCAGCAGCGGAAGTTTAACTGAAGCACCGGTTCATGTGAATGAAATTACAGCGTTCTAAAAGACAACACAAGTTCTGACGTAGCATAGTTTTTTGGGTTCGAGTTGAGTTAGCTCAAGTCAAAGAATATAACAGGTTTTCAGGTACACTGAGTAGTTCCGAGTGAGTTCCGATTCCTGTCAATAAGAAAACATAGGGAGTGGATACTCTTGAGGGCAGAATACAAATGACACAGAAAAGTAAGAACAAAACTACAGAGAAGCAACAGTAGTTAGAACAACCAATAAGAGGTGAAGAAGAATAAGAAAATAAACCAAGGCTTCCGTTCTCTGTCCAGTAAGTGAGTTTAGAGAAAAAGGGGCTAGAGAGAGATCAGGAAGGGAGAAGGAAATATAATAACACCAGATTTTTATCTTACAGCGAAAAAACATAAGAACAGAAGAACGAGTAGCATAGAAGAGAAGCAAAGGCACACAGCAATCAGGGTGGGTACAATAGAGAATAAGGAAAGACACAGGAAGGAAGAAAAGGGAAGTAGAAAGTGATTTACATGTAATTGTTTATTACAGCTCACGAACAACAGCAAGAGCCTGAGAAAAGATAGACTACATAAGAAGAAGCAGAAAAGAAGACCACCAGTGTGTGCATTCTCTTCTCTGTCCAATTCCCCTTTCCCCCTTGGGGCTCTTCTGGCTACGCATTTAGAAATTGTGGAGGCCGGGGAGTTCAGAGGAGGAATTGGGAGCTTGCGTCATCCTGCTCCTGTGTCAACCACCAGCGAGAGAAGAGCTGGTTCTGACAGAGTGAAGTGCCCACGAGGTATTGGCACCTGAGCAGAATGGCGGAAGGTTTGGATTTGAAGAAGCTAGGAAACATTTTGGATGAGATACAAAGAGAACTAATTACCGTTAGAGAAGAAAACAGGGAACTCAAAAAGGACACCACAGAATTGGCGCAAAGAATAGGGAGTTTGGTTGCGGGAGATGAGTATAAGATATCTTCCCCAGTTTTGGGTTCATTTGAGGAAGCAACTCCGTCCCAGTCAAGGGGTAACACACAAGTAATACATTCTTTATCCCCGGTGATTCCCTTAGCACCTCCAGAACGCTTTAGTGGAGACCCCCAGAAGGCCCAAGTCTTTTTAACTCAATGTTTCTTGCACTTTATGTGCAGACCAGCCTTGTTTCCTGATGCTCAGTCTCGAGTGGCATTTATCCTTTCCTACTTAAGTGGGGATGCCGCAGCTTGGTCAATGCCTTTGGTCACCAGAAACGACCCTGTGCTATTCAATTTAGAAGACTTCAAGAAAGAGTTCATGCGAATTTTTGACCGTCGGAAGGTGTCTCAAGCTACCGACAATGAACTTTTAGAGATCCGAGAAGGAAACAGAGAGTTAGTTGCATACTTGGCCCAATTCAACAAGTTGGTGTTAGAAACGGAATGGCCAGAGAACAAACGAGCCGCAGTATTTTATCGGGGGCTAAAGGATGAGTTAAAGGATGCCTTAGCACAAGTTCCCAATCGTCCCACAGACATCTCTGCTTTGGTGGATCTAGTGTTGGAGATCGATTTTCGCCAGAGCGAGAGAAGAGGCGAGAAGAAACGAGATTATCGACCCAGTGTACCGCGTTTTGATAGAGCCAGATATGAACCTCACAAGGAGCTAGATACCAATCGCGGAACCGAGCCTATGCAAATAGGAACTATCCGTGGACCTCTTACAAAGGAGGAGAAGGAGAAGAGGCGGAATAATAAGTTGTGTCTCTATTGTGGAGGAAGTGGGCATTTTGTTCGAGATTGCCCCAAGAAGCCCAAGACGCAGTCGGCGGAAAACGCCACGCGCCACCAGTAGCTGGAGTTGGACTGGTGGTTGCAGAAACAAAGTCAGCTCCAATGAATCATGCTTTGGCAAATACGTTACAAGCAGACACTCCTCATTTGGTGATATCTGTCACTCTGAGCTATCGAGAACAAAAGAGAAATCAAATAGCTGTGATGATAGACTCGGGAGCGACAGGTAATTTCTGCGATTTACAATTCGCAAGGAGAATTGGATTACTAGCAATCCGAAAGGAGAAGAGTGAGCCCGTCAGAGCAGTGGACGGTACTAATCTGTCATCAGGCCCCATTGTGAGTCACACAGAGCCAGTGCATCTAGAAACCACAGAAGGTCATCATGAAATATTACAATTCAATCTAATAGACGCTCCGCAATTTCAATTGATCTTAGGGTTACCATGGCTCACGGAGCATAACCCCACCATAGATTGGGCCGCAAGAACAATGACCTTGAACTCGGATTACTGCAAGGAAAATTGTTTCAAAGACTGCAAAATTGAAATAAAAGAATCACCTGCTTATCATTTAAGTGTAAACGAAAATTCAGTTTGTTTGATAGACACGGTAACCTTGCCAAAGAAATATGGAGAATATCAGGATGTCTTTAATGAAGCTGAAGCAAAGAAATTACCTCCTCACAGGGAGTATGATTGTAAAATAGACTTGGAACCAGGAGTGAACTTACCCTGCAGTAGAATCTATGCTTTGACCGAACAAGAGGATAAACATTTAAAGAAGTATCTGGCGGAATACTTAGAGAATGGGTTCATCCGACCTTCGCAGTCTCCAGTATCCTCCCCTTTGTTTTTCATTCCAAAGAAAAATGGAGAATTACGCACGTGCATAGACTACAGGGCAATAAATCGAATAACAATCAAGAATCGTTACCCTTTACCTCTGATTTCCACTCTTCTGGACCAGGTGAAAGAAGCTAAAATCTATACCAAGCTTGATCTGCGAGGGGCTTATCACCTGGTTCGAATCAGAGAAGGCGATGAGTGGAAGACGGCGTTTAGAACGAAGCAAGGTCTATTCGAATACCAGGTGATGCCATATGGGCTATGCAACGCGCCAGCTGCATTTCAACATTTTATCAATGATGTATTGAAGGATTGCATAGACCAAATAGCAATTGTGTATATTGACGACATATTGATTTACTCGACAGAAGTAGAGACACATGAAGAACATGTCAAGAAGGTACTACAAAGACTTCGTGAGAATGGGTTATTTGTCAAATTGGACAAATGTGCATTTGATGTAACCACAGTCGAGTTCTTGGGATTTGTACTTGCTCCAGGAGGAATCACCATGGATGAACATAAGATAAAGGCTGTGACTGAGTGGAAATCCCCTACCTCAGTTAAAGAAATCCAAAGTTTCATAGGATTTGCCAACTTCTATAGAAGGTTTATTCAGTCTTTCTCAAAAAAGTTAATCCCAATCACACGTTTATTGAAGAAAGGAGTTCCTTTCCAGTGGGATGCGGAAGCAGAGGCAGCATTTGAGCAATTAAAGAAGGATTTCACCACAGCGCCTATTTTGTTGCATCCAGATCCTGCAGAACCATTCTTTGTTGAAACGGATGCGTCAAATCTGGCCTTGGGAGGAGTGTTATCGCAGAGACACAAAACTACAGGTCAGCTCCATCCAGTGGCCTTCCGCTCTCGAAAATTAACACCTCCAGAAATTAATTATACAATCACTGAAAAAGAATTACTGGCCATAAAGGATGCTTTCAAGGAGTGGAGGCATTATTTGATGGGAGCTCGACATGTAGTAACAGTGTATACTGATCATCGAAATTTGAAGTTCCTAAAATCAGCCCGAACTTTAACTCCCAGACAGCTACGCTGGTCCTTGTATTTCTCTGAATATGATTTTGTAATCACCTTTCGACCTGGAGCCCAGAATGGAAAAGCGGATGCCCTATCTAGATTAGAGACGGAAGGAGTCACGGAAAAGGTTCTGGATCAGGCAATAATTCCAGCGGAAAAGGTGATCAATGCCGTCTTGCAAGAAACCGTAGAAAATCAAGAGAAAGAAGATCCTTTGAGTTGCGAAGAGATGAGGAGTTGGTTAAAAGAAGATTCCAAAAGAGAAATTCGAGAAGGACTACCCTATCACCATGGAGCATTATACTTGCCCACTCCAGAGATGCAGTTAAAGGCTTTAAAAGAATGTCATGATAGCATCTTATCAGGACACAAGGGAATTAACAAGACTAAAGAATTGGTACGCAGACGATTCTGGTGGCCAAACATGATCAAGGATATACATCAGTATGTGGCGACTTGTGAGACTTGTGCAAGAGGAAAATCAGAAAGGAAACGTCCACAAGGCCTGTTACAGCCCTTGCCCACCCCTCCGTTTCCCTGGCACACTGTGACCTTAGATCTCATAGTAGATTTACCCTCTAGTCATGGTTATGATTCCATTCTAGTGTGTGTGGACGCCTTTACAAAGATGGCGCATTTTGTGCCCTTGAAGGGGGTACCTTCTGCCCAGGAGTTAGCAGATGCTTTCAGTCAGCATGTAGTTTGTGCACATGGTATACCTAAGGTTTTGGTGTCAGATAGGGGCTCTCAGTTTCTGTCACATTTTTGGAAGGCATTCACCAAGCGTTTAAACATAGAGAATCGATACTCCACTAGCTTCCACCCAGAGTCAGATGGGCAAACAGAACGCACAAATCAGGAACTGGAGCAATATCTGAGATTGTGTCTTTTAGAACAGGAGGGAGATTGGCCTGATTATTTATGGGCAGCAGAATTTGCACATAATAACACTACAAATGCATCAACTGGATACACTCCATTCTTTCTGAATACAGGTAGACATCCACAACATTCCTTAAACTTCCAAGAAGTGGGTGTTCCAGCAGTATCCAATTGGGTAGAACAACTGACACAAGCCCATAGTAGAGCTATCAAGAATCTGACAGTAGCGAAGGCAAAATATAAACACTACGCAGACAAAAAGAGAAGAAAAGAACCAGAATTGTTGGTAGGAGACAAGGTTTGGTTAAGTACAAAAAATATTAGATTAAAAGGGGTTAGGAAGTTCCAACCACGATACATTGGACCTTATCCAATTGCAAAAAAGCTTAGCACCTTAAATTATCAGCTAAAATTACCTAAGAGGTTGCGGATACACCCAGTTTTTCATGTTTCTTTATTAAAGAAGGCAGAACCAGAAGTTAGATTGAGTAAGACCCCAAAGCCAATTCAGACTGAGAAAGGAAGCGAGTTTGAAGTTCAACAAATTTTAGATTCCAAACTACAGAATGGAAAGTTGTATTACTTATTAGATTGGAAGGGTTACGGTCCGGAGGAAAGATCCTGGGAGCCAGAGTCTGAAGTGAATGCTCCACGACTAGTAGCAGAATTCCACAGAAGATTTCCAAGCAAGGTCCGGAAGGAAGGAAGATCTTTGAGGGAGGGTACTGTCAGGTCCCCAACCAAGAGGTCACATGTCAAGAAAGGTATTCAGTATAAGAAGAAAGGAATGATGGTGGCTGTGTTGTCAAGACTGTGCAAACAGCATTTGGTGCGAGGTCGAATGCAACATGGCGGCAGAGCGTTCCATAATCCGAAACGGGTTAGCGCTCTAGTTGATCGGGCAGAATTGCGTGATACCGGTGAGGCGCGCGGAGAGCTGCGCACTTCACCTGAACCGTGAGAGGAGTAGGAGGTACCTTCAACGCGTCGCGTTTAGTCAGGGAAAAGAAGATACGCGTCGCGAGAATTCTGAGGAGAATTAGAGATTGGAAGCAGCCAACAACCCCAAGTAAGACTGTTCCATATTTTCTACCACAGAAAACGTTCCGAACTTCGCAGCAGCGGAAGTTTAACTGAAGCACCGGTTCATGTGAATGAAATTACAGCGTTCTAAAAGACAACACAAGTTCTGACGTAGCATAGTTTTTTGGGTTCGAGTTGAGTTAGCTCAAGTCAAAGAATGTAACAGGTTTTCAGGTACACTGAGTAGTTCCGAGTGAGTTCCGATTCCTGTCAATAAGAAAACATAGGGAGTGGATACTCTTGAGGGCAGAATACAAATGACACAGAAAAGTAAGAACAAAACTACAGAGAAGCAACAGTAGTTAGAACAACCAATAAGAGGTGAAGAAGAATAAGAAAATAAACCAAGGCTTCCGTTCTCTGTCCAGTAAGTGAGTTTAGAGAAAAAGGGGCTAGAGAGAGATCAGGAAGGGAGAAGGAAATATAATAACACCAGATTTTTATCTTACAGCGAAAAAACATAAGAACAGAAGAACGAGTAGCATAGAAGAGAAGCAAAGGCACACAGCAATCAGGGTGGGTACAATAGAGAATAAGGAAAGACACAGGAAGGAAGAAAAGGGAAGTAGAAAGTGATTTACATGTAATTGTTTATTACAGCTCACGAACAACAGCAAGAGCCTGAGAAAAGATAGACTACATAAGAAGAAGCAGAAAAGAAGACCACCAGTGTGTGCATTCTCTTCTCTGTCCAATTCCCCTTTCCCCCTTGGGGCTCTTCTGGCTACGCATTTAGAAATTGTGGAGGCCGGGGAGTTCAGAGGAGGAATTGGGAGCTTGCGTCATCCTGCTCCTGTGTCAACCACCAGCGAGAGAAGAGCTGGTTCTGACACCATCATGATGGGATCAAAGCGGTTGAATACTTTTTGAGATCTGAGCCAATGTACATGATGGACCACTGTAAGATGATTCTGGATATGATCAACATCTGTCTGAATAACAACTTTTTTCTATTCCAAAACACAGTGTTCCAGCAATTGAGGGGCGTGGCCATGGGGGCTTGCTTTTCCCCGAGCTACGCATGTTTACACATGGGCTTGTGGGAAGAGCAAGTCCTCAAAGTGGAGTATAGTGAAGTCATGTCTAAAAACATCATTACTTGGCTTCGCTATATAGACGACCTTTTTGTGGTTTGGAAGGGGTCTAGAACTTCGGCCTTGGAATTTATTCAGGCCATCAATGTCAACCAACTCAACCTACAATTTACAGCTCAGATTAGCCAAACTCAAGTTAGCTTCCTAGATGTGGAGGTTTTTGTTTTTGAGGGCAATCTACATACAAAGCTGTTCCGCAAAGCAACCGCGGGCAACACCGTGCTGCATGCTCTTAGCCACCATCCTGAACATCTTATACGCAGCATCCCGTATGGGGAGATGCTGCGCATTCGACGCATTTGCAGCACGGATGAACACTGTACTTTAGCCCAGGAACAGAGTAAATTGAGGTTCTTAGCAAGGGGTTATTCCCCGGCAGTGATTGACAAAGCAGTGGCACGTACTAGGTCCAAACCTAGAGACCTTACCCCGATTGCCAGAAATAGTGATTCCATCTCCAGCAAGGCCTCTAATTTGACTTCCATCCAGAATGATGCACCCAGATTAATTTTGACCTATAACCGTCAACATCACAGTTTGCGTAAGATTTTTAAGAAAAATTGGTCGCTAATCCGCTTTGATCCTGTAATAGGTAGCAATATGCCCAATGCCCCTGCTGTGACCTTTCGGAAAGCCCGGTCTATGAGCGATATGCTAGTAAAGAGCAGTCCCGAACTAAGCAGTAACACCGGTAATTGGCTACAAGCCAGTAAGGGATTCATTAAGTGTTCCTCTTGCAAGGCTTGCACATTGGGCAGAAATACCACTACCTATTCATCTCCATTTGCCAGCTCTTCCTGTAAGATTACCAAAAAACTAACATGCAGGACAGATTTTGTGGTTTATGTTCTGGAGTGTACGTGTGGCCTGCGATATATTGGCAGCACCAAATTGCAGGCGCACAAACGTATACTCCAGCACATGAGGGCAATCACGAATCATGACACATCATACCCCGTAGCAAGACATTTCGGTGACAAACACAACAGTAACCTTAAAGATCTCAGCTACTTTGTCATCGATTCTGTGCCTCCACTAAGACGTGGGGGGGATCGGGAAGCCATCCTTAGAAAACTTGAGACGCGGTACATTTTGGAGCTAGACTCCAAGGTACCTAACGGGTTAAATGCCAGTGAGGACTTCTATACTTGGCTCTAACCATTGGCTTTACCGCAACTGTCCCGATGAAACATCCTGCATAGCATGTTACAGTATTTATTCCGCGCCTCTGTTCGGATTCTATATGACTGTTGAGCTTCGTTGTCCGTTTTTCCATGTCATTTTTTTATTATTTTTTGAACAGCAGCCACCACTTTTTTCCTGTCTCCTCTTTTTTGTTGTTTTTTTTTTTAAAAGAACCAGATATTGGTTCTGTTTCTGATTGCACTATCAACACTTTCTTGAACGTAGCTTCATTTAGAAGGTCCTAGGAACATAAGTGGGTAATTCTGTTACCTTTTTTTAGCGGGGCATAGTTTAACATGAGTTGGAATGGATTAAACCAGTTAGTAACTCAACTGATTTGATATGAAATCAGTTGTTCCCATGCGCAAACCAAATATGAGAAATGACGTGTATTTAAGGTGAAATATGTTTACAACTCTGTCTCATAATTAGATGGAGTCTATACATTTGCTGCGTTAAACTAATGAAATAATATTATTAATAATTTTTTATGTTACTGTTTTTTCAACCGGTCGTGTTCTCTATTTTGTATGGTTTTCTCCATCTTGTGCCTACCGATTTAGATAAGTTTATCTATCTTTGTTTATCATTGTTTCCAGAGACCTATTGTTGACCTTATTGTCTTGTTGGGGTACAAAATGTATTTTACATGTATTATTACTAATTTTGGTATTACAAGGCAATTTCTGATTTTCAAAACCACGATATTTAAATCTGTTGTCTATGTTCATGATTACGTTGTCACGTTATTATGCACTGGAACTTTAAATACTCAGGCTTTCTCTGTTAGCGTCATGTGACCAAGGCCTCCAGTAGGTCGAAACGCGTCATGGCGGTGGTGCAGGTTACGGAGTAAAATAAAGAATTAAGAGCACCTATTCCTGGGTACGTGTTCGTCTTTGGCGTTTCCATGCAGCGCATCTTGTGAGGCGATTCCCTGTGGCATATATATATATATATATATATATATATATATATATATATATATATATATATATATATATATTATATTTATATATGTCAAACCATCTTTCCACCAAATTGTTCCGAACTCTCAGCGGGTGCATCTGTCACATGAGGGTAGAACTCACAAATTAAACATTCCAAGAAAATTGCAAAGCACTCAAGAGGTAACACAATGACCCTTTTAATTCCAGCAGACGTGTTTTGGCTTCAAGGCCTTTATCAATGTTTTTAAAATAGAATGCAAAATGACACACAAAACTCGAGGGTTTAAGAAGTCACAACCTCACTCCCATTAGAGGGTTGCTACCATCCTTCACTAAATTTTGTTTTCTGCGGCTGCCATATTTGTGTGTTATTTCATGAAAAATGTTTCCAATGGCAGTCCTCACATTTCTCCATATTCAATTCATCACTGGTCAAATGCCCAATAATCGATCTTTCCTCAATAGGCATTGAAATGTATGAGGACTGATAGTGACGCCCACACTTTGAATGGCTCAAATGTCACAGTCTTGTCGTCCTGGGCTGTGTGTCCATTACCCCTCGCTTGCTGCACTGATGGAGATCAGCCTGTAGCTACCAGTTTGATAACTAAACAACTCTGAGTTCAATAACTCACAGCCATAGGTCACGGGAATCTTTCCGATGCGGTGGTTCTGGCACATTCTTGTTAACACGTCAAACCACTTTCCACAAACTTGTGCTGAACTCTCAGCTGGCGCATCTGTGACGTGAGGGTAGAACTCCCAAAATAAACATTTCAAGAAAATTGCAGAGCACTCATGGGATGAGGCGAAGACCCTTTTAATTTAAGCAAACACGTTTCGGCTTCAATGCCTTTACATTGCTTTTAAAATTAAATGCAAAATGACACACAAAGCTCGAGGTCTTAAGAAGTCACAACCCCACTTCCATTGGAGGGTTCCTTACAATTGACTGCGACAGAGGACTGCTACCATCCTGTTAACACGTCAAACCGCTTTCTGCCAGATTGTGCCGAACTCTCAGTGGGTGCATCTGTCACATGAGGGTAGAACTCACAAAATAAACATTCCAAGAGAATTACAGACAAGTCATGGGTAAGACGATAACCCTTTTAATTCAAGCAGGCGTGTTTCGGCTTCAATGTCTTTATCAATGCTTTTGAAATAAAATGCAAAATGACACACAAAACTCGAGGTCTTAAGACTCCCATTGGAGGATTCCTTACAATTGACAGCGAAGGAGGACTGGTACCATCCTTCACCAAATGTTGTTTTCTGTGGCTGCCATATTTGTGTGTTATTGCATGACAATCTCTCCAGTGACAGTCCTCACATTTCTCCACATTCAATTCATCACTGGTCAAATACCCAATAATCGATCTTTCCTCAATAGACATCTGGGAATCTGTGAGTCCCGCGTCGAGCCCGGGTCCAGGAACCACAGGCCTGGCGCTGAATGACCGTGATCGCTGTCCTGAGACCCAGCACGGCGAAGAGGCCTCGGAGTCCAGAGATCGTGACTCCCAGAGCAGGGAACTATCTCAGCATCACCTCCGGGGAAACCCAGCACTGTCCTGCCCATTGAAGGACTACGTAAGATTGTTTTATGTTATTCTTGCTAAACATCGCAGTGTAAGCACTTTATGAATGGAGCTGTAGGTCAACTCAGACTGTTACTGATTGTTTTTGTTTTCATGTTTGTTTGGGAGGAATGTTGTGTTTTGCGCCTGTGATGCAACAGGTGCACAACGTGGAAGTCATGTGACCCTGAATGAATAAAGAGGGTCGCGCACGTACGCCAAGAGGGGCTATGATGTCGCAACCAGTGAAGTACACCACTTGGCTCCCGTGTCATTATTTCCCCCACGGCCTGTGACAACGCAATCACCATAAACCTGTTGCCGGTCGCGCTGCTGCCCCGGCGACACAACAACTGGCAACGAGGTTGGGCGTGCCCTCGCTGGTCGGTGGATGCTGGTGTGGTGGCCACGAGCTCTGCCATAGGCTCGCTGCGCTCGTGCCCCGGCGTGTGCTCGCTGTCATCCCGAAGGCGGTGTGACCCCTGGTGCGCCTGAAACTGGGTGCGACAAGCAGAGAGGTGCGTCTTCAACGGCGTGAGCCTTGGAGGTGAGAAGTGGTAGCGCTACCCCTCCCCCTACTCATCGTGAGCTACGCGCGAGGCTCTGGCCTAGCGGCCACGTGCTGCAGGCCCCAATCTCGAGTGAACTGGCTGCACACAGAAGAATCAGGCCCCTGTACCCCGGTGGAATCATAGCAGGACTGCCAAAACAGAGGGGGATAAGGGAGAGTGCAACACCCTTGTGGCACATAGCAGAGTCTAGGTGGAGTGAGCACCTCAGCAAGAGGGGTGGAGATCCCACACACAAAAATAAAAGGGACTGCTTGCACAGGCCCTGGCCCATCTAAGGAGAGGTGCGCAGCCAGCAGTGACTGAACTGATTGCTGGGCGCCCAGGCAAGTGGTGTGTATCCACTAAGCATTGGCTAAACCAAAAAAAAAAAAAACACATGCTCCAGGGAAAACCATATCCAAGAGGGACAGCCGACCTGCGTGGGAGGCCCGGCGACCAACGTAGCTATCAGTCAAGGCAGTGAATATGGCCACGATACGCCCCATAGAGCCCTTCATCATTGAGGGATCACCCTCATCGCTGGCACCCAAATGGAAGGACTGGGTGGATCGCCTACTCATATTCTTTGAGGCCACTAAGGTCCATAAGGACCAGAAAAGAGCAATGCTGCTGCATTTGGGGGCAAAGACACCCATAACATCGCTAAGACTATAGTAGAAGCCACGCCCAAGAGCCATCACACACTGATAAACGCCCTCAACGGACATTTTGAACCCATGGCCAATCAAGATTACGAAAGGTTTATATTCAGACAAGCGTGCCAGCTCCCAGAAGAATTGCTAGACACGTACCATGCCAGGCTTAAAAACTTAGTGTCCACATGTGGCTTCCCTGATGAAACAGAAGAGATTAGGGGACAGATAATTCAAGGTTGTGCCTCTGCCAAACTCCGGGAATGGATACTTGGAGAATCCGGTAAATCCCTCGCGGACATACTGACCCTGGGGCGGACCAAAGAATTGTCGAAAGCTCGGGCGGCGCACATGGAAGCAGCCCTGCAAGTACCTGTGAAGGCCGAGCCAGTGAACGCCGTAACGACCAAACCCACGACAAGGTGGGTTAAGAAGGGACCCGGGACATCCACTTCAGGGCAACCCAAAACCTGCGGATATTGCGGAGGCTCGCCTCATCCAGCGGTGGAGTGCCCCGCCAAAGGCAAGAGATGCTCAGTGTGTGGACGATTTAACCACTTTGAAAAAGTCTGCAGATCCAAGAGATACTGCAAACCCCGCCAAGTTTTAAATGCCCTGCCTGAAGGAGAAAGAGGACCCAGTGATATGGACGACGACGAAGAGGAAGAGCGGGTGGGGCACAAAGTCCACATGATCGGCACCAGGACCCGGAAGGCGCGACGCTTGCCCCAGTGCAGCATCCGAGTCGGGTCTCAAGGCGTCAAGGCCGTGGTCGACACCGGCGCAACCATCAACATCATGGCGTCGACCCTACACCGCACCATGGATCCGATTCCAGTTCTATACCCCTCGACCATCACCGTGTTCGCTTACGGTCAAGACACACCCCTGAAGATACGAGGCTGATTCCGAACGTCCATATCGCATGGTACCCATTCCATCACTATCAACGTCTATGTTACCGAAGATGGTCAAGGAATGCTCTTGGGGTGCAGAGCCGCCGAGGACCTGGGGGTAGTGACATTCGCCTTCGGGGTCCACCAGGAGTCCGTCCAACATCTTCTAACTGAACTTTCCGAAGTATTTCAAGGGATCGACGGTTCAAAGGGAAAGAGATACACCTCCACATTGGCCCCACTGTCCAACCAGTGGCCCTGCGGCACCGGCGGATAGCCTTCCACCTGCGTCCCCTGGTCGAGGAAGAGCTCAAGAAGTTGGAGACCGCTGGTATAATCGAGAAAGTGACAGGCCCCACCCTATGGGTGTCCCCGATTGTTGTCACCCGAAAGCCCAAGCAGCCAGGCGCGGTGAGGATTTGTGTCGATATGAGGCTTCCCAATATTGCCATCAAGAGAGAACGCCGAATCACCCCCATGATAGACGACCTCATCTGGGAAATGGCCGGAGCCTGCTGGTTTTCCAAATTAGATCTGAGGTCCGGATACCATCAGTTGGTGCTAGATGAGGCGTCTCGCAACATTCACAACCTTTTCGACACATGTGGGGCTCCGGAGATATACCCTATTAAGCTTTGGAGTGTCCAGCGCAGCGGAAGTGTTCCAAAACATCATACAGGAACTTATTGCAGACATCCCTGGCGTCATTAATGTCAGTGACGACATCATGGTACATGCAAAAACTATTCCCGAACATAACACTCGCCTCACGCAGGTGCTCCGACGATTGCGGGGGGCAGGCCTTACCTTACACAGGGAGAAATGTGAGTTCCTGCGAAGGAAGCTACAATTCTGAGGGTACACGTTTTCCAGGGACGGAGTCAACCCTGACCCTGAAAAGGTCAGAGACATAAAGGATGCCGTCGCCCCCACCAATGTCACCGAGGTCCGCAGCTTCCTCTGTATGGTGAACTACTGCGGGAGGTTCATCCGGGAACTTGCCAACTTGACCCTACCATTGTGAGAGCTCACCAAGGCGTTTGAGGAAATCAAAGATGCCCTGTCTGAAGCCACCACACTTGCATTCTTTGATCCCAGAAAACTAACGCTGGTTGCAGTGGATGCGGGCCCCATGGGCCTAGGGGCAGTGCTGTTGCAGAGACGGAGCCAGGAGGAGGACTGGGCCCCCGTGGCTTTTGCTAGCGGATCACTCACCGAGACGATTCAACGATACTCCCAAATTGAGAAAGAAGCCATTGCCATTCATTGGGGGTGTCGCCATTTCCACTTGTACATATATGGAAAACCATTTGTGGTAGCACCGGACCACAAGCTACTAGTAGCACTCTTCTCAGGGACCTCCACTAAGCCTCCGCCTCGGATCGAGAAGTGGACGTTGCAGCTCTAAAATTACAATTGCAAAGTGGAGTATCAGCCCGGCTCTCGGAATCCGGTTGACTACTTATCTCGACATCCCCGAGCTGCCACGGTCCGAGAAATGGAGGACGCAGCCGACACGGAAGAATATGTTAGGTGCGTCACTGTTCGCTCCTGCCCGATTCCCCTTTCCATGGAGAGCCTCCGTGAGGCCACCAGCAAAGACGAATGCCTACAACAAGCCAGAGCAGCTCTATAGAGTGGCAACTGGCACAAGGCCAAGGAGGAATGGAGAGGTCTGATGGCCAACGCCCAACAGATAATGGACAGCCTACACCATGTCAGAGAGAAGCTGACTGAAGATAACACTGGGTGCCTCCTAAGAGAACACAGGCTGGTAATCCTGACATCGTTGACCGAGCAGGTTGTCCATCTGGCACATGTCAGACAGCAGGGCATCGTCAAGACTACGTCCAGACTCCGAACCAAGGTGTGGTTCCCGCTGATGGACGAACACTTGGAAGCCACTGTCCGGTCATGTGCGGCCTGTCAAATGACAGGAGCGACACCTCAACCGGCTCCGATCGTGGTAGAACCACGGCCGCCAACTCTGTGGTCCCGAGTCAGCCTGGACTTCGGTAGCCTCCCTGACGGACATCAAACGTTTGTGGCTATTGATGACCACTCTAAGTACCCTGAAGTCGAGATCATATCGGCAGCCAGTGCCGCGGAGGTAATACCAAAATTTGAAAAGATAATGGCCACACATGGCCTCATACAAGAACTAAGGACAGATGACGGACCCCCCTTCCAAGGGCTAGAATTCGCCTCTTATTTGAAGTCTCTCAGCATTCACCACCGAAGAATCACACCCAGGTGGCCACAAGCAAATGGCAAGGCAGAGAGATTTATGCGGACCTTGAATAAGGTAATTCGGATTGCGCATGACAAAGGACAGTCTATTGAGTTGGCCATTTTTACATTTTTGAGGACTTATGGCCAAACACCCCACACCACCACTGGTCTAGCCCCGGCCCATCTTCTCATGGGGCGGGTGGTCACTGACTCGAGGCACACGCACAGGCCAGTCACAGACGGAGGGCCCATTTACCCCAGCTGCGAAGAGGTGACGAGGTACTTCTCAAGAATCGAATCACAAGCGGCAAGTTCAGGTTGACATACGAAAGGAACCCGTGGACCGTAGTCCATGTCAAAGGAACCCAGATTGTTGCCAGGCGAGGAAGAGAAACCGTAACTCGAAATGTGTCACACTTCAAGAAGTATCAACCAGAAAGGTCGGGGCCCTCACCATCCCGGTCTGAAAGTATTTCCCAGAGCACACCAGTGGCAGAGGCCAGCTCCAGTGGAGTAGCAGATGCATCGGTCACTGGAGACATCTGGGAATCGGTGAGTCCCGCGTCGAGCCCGGGTCCAGGAGCCACAGTCGTGGCGCTGAATGACCGTGATCGCTGTCCTGAGACCCAGCACGGCGAAGAGGCCTCGGAGTCCAGAGATCGTGACTCCCAGAGCAGGGGACTATCTCAGCATCACCTCCGGGGTAACCCAGCACCGCCCTGCCGATTGAAGGACTACCTTATGTAAGATTGTTTTATGTTATACTTGCTAAACATCGCAGTGTAAGCACTTTATGAAAGGAGCTGTAGGTCAGCTCAGACTATTACTGATTGTTGTTGTTTTCATGTTTGTTGGGGAGGAATGTTGTGTTTTGCGCCTGTGACGCAACAGGCGCACAACGTGGAAATCATGTGACCCTGAATGAATAAAGAGGGTCGCGCATGTACGTAAGCCAGTAGGGGCTACGACGTCGCAAACAGTGAAGTACACCACTCGGCTTCCGTGTCATTATTTCCCCCACGGCCCATAAACCTGTTGCCGGTCGCACTGCTGCCCAGGTGTTGGACTTGGCCCTCCTGGTAAGTTCACCCCTAGAACTTTTTGCAGTATCCTAGCTTTTTTTCTGCGTTGTACTAGTGGTTTTTGGCCTCTAGGCGCTTTCCCACTGTGTCCCAGTGGAAAGCGCGTGCGCTCTGTGTATGATTTAGTGAGACTGACCTGCCCTCCCATAGGAATGCATGGGGGATCTGTGTGCCCATGGTAGTTCCTGATGCATGGGGAGTGCAGGGTCGAGTTTGGTATGTGCGAACTCATGAGAGTGAATGCTGTGCGATGGTGTGTGCGGCGTTACAGTAGCTAGTGTAGAAGTGCCACATCTTGACACTGGCATAAATGTGCAGTGACTGCCTGGCGTGTGATTGGCTGGTGTGTCTGGCTCCAGGAGTCAGGATGGGTCTGCCCCAGTGGTGGGTGGAGAGAGCTGCATGTTGATGAGTGAGAGGAGTACACCTGTGACCTGAATAGGGCTGGGCTTTCCCCACACAATGCTGGCTGCACTCCCTGTGGTGCGACTGATGACCCTGGCCTGTTCTGTGAATAGGGAGAGGGGCTGAGCAAAACAAAGTGCTCAGGAACCAGTCGTAACTGGTTCGCCCCTTCCCTGCACCTTGAAACAAAGGATTTTGTGTATAAAAGAGGGGCTGTGACCCCATGAAAATGTTCTGTACTTGGGTGCTGATCCTGCAGGACGTGCTGCTGCTGGGGGCCCAGGGGAGCGCTGGCCTCCCTGGGCCCTGCCTGCCCCTTTTGCCCTACAGACGTCTTTGCTGGGAGCTTGGTGCTCCATTTCTGCCGCTGCCGAGAGAGGATCCCCCAGCCTAGGGATTCCCTCTCCTCCTTCTGATGCTTTGCGGGTGCCCACCCCGCGTTTCTGCCGAGTCTTTTCTGTATTCTAAAAGACAGGTTCCCACCCCGCATATTGGTGCTGGTATTTTACCTGCGTGGGCCCACCCCGCTTGTTTCTTTATTTCAAAGATGGGTGATCACCCCGCCTTCTCTGAGGAGCTTTGCGGGTGCCCACCCCGCGTTACTGGCAAGAAATCACTGCCGCAGCCCGAGCCGCACATCGTATCTCTTCCGGGTCGCTGCCCAGCGCGAACCGGAAGACAGGAAAGGCAGGGACTCCGTGGGCGGGGCTTCCAGGAAGGGAAGCCCCGCGAGAGAACTGTGCAGCAAGGTGGCTGGAGCAAGCAGCGCCTGTAACCGTTTTCCCCTGCGGGGCTCCCGTGATGAAGAGGGAGCCCCGCATACCACCACAGATTTCCCTATTCCTGGCGGGGCTCTCCTTGATGGAGAGAGAGCCCCGCGTGTGCGGCCTTGGGGAAGTCCCAGTCCCAGAAGAGGGACCGGGTGAAGAAGAGACTGACTTCCCCCCGATGAAGAGAGGAGCAGCCGGAGAAGCCAGGAATCCCCGAGGCAGCGGGTGAGTGGAGGCTCGCTTCGGACACCGTGTGGGGGGGCAAGAGCGGTCCCGCCGTTGCGGGCCGCTCCTATGTGGGCACGATTGTTTCTCGAGCCCCAATTGGCTCCAACGGGGCCATGTTTGCTTTAAGAGCCCCAGCTGGCTCCAACGGGGCCATGTTTGCTTTAAGAGCCCCAGCTGGCTCCAACGGGGCCATGTTTGCTTTAAGAGCCCCAGCTGGCTCCAACGGGGCCATGTTTGCTTTAAGAGCCCCAGCTGGCTCCAACGGGACCATGTTTATCTTAAGAGCCCCGGGTGGCTCCAACGCTATGGGGGCATGTTGATCTTAAGAGCCCCGTGTGGCTCCAACACAACGGGGGCATATTGTATTTTTAGAGCCTCTGTGGCTCCAACAACCGCGCATTTTCATTCCCTAAAAGAGCCAGTGCGCTCCACAGAACTGGGGGGACATGTTGTCTTAGAGCCTAGGTGGCTCCAACTTTTTGACATTGTTTCCAGGGCATGGAGAGCCCATGCCTCATTTTACTTCCCCAGCTGCGCATCACTTAGTGTCAGATGCAGCATTTAGGCCCTGTGCTTGTCCCTGGCTGCCCAGCAAGTAGTGGGCAGCTGCCACGTGTAGGTTCTGGCGCCACCTGGACCCTAATGTGATTGAGGTGTTATTGTGATTCATATATTAATGCTTACACTCTCTCTCTCTCTCTCTCTCTCTCTCTCTCTCTATCTCTAGTCTCTGCTGTAAAACTTGGTTAGTTTGAAAACTATTGTGTTTTAAGTTCCCCTAACAATCCACACTCCTCTCTTTCCACTGCCACTAAACCACCCCTCATCTCCTGCTTCTCATATTGCATTTTAACAAGGCATGCCAGCATAATTGTTGGGAAATCTAAAGCTTACACCGCCCCAACCTTACTGACCAAGTTACGCCCCTGTTTGGGGAGGCTTTCTTTTCAAGTATCTCTCTATGAAGTTCTGTAGACACAGCCTTTGTGTAGTGTGATGCTCCTCACAACAGGGTAGTCTCCAGACAGGAGCACCCACAACAGAGGTACAAAGAGGTATGAACTATCTACACCTGGCTATAAACATACAAAGAAAGGGATCAGGAAAGAAACAAAGGAGAGGAGATGGCCTAACGGCTAAGGTGGTCGACCTCGAATCTGGGGAACTGGGTTTGAGTCTTGGCAATGACGCTGAATATCCTGTGATTCTGGGCAAATCACTTAGGAGCATATTAACAAGCACGGCGTTAAAATTATCGCTGCTTTAGCGGCAGAAAACTGCTGCTAATGCGGCGATAATGGGCTTGATAATATGCCGCAGAGAATTCCCATAGAAGCCCATGTTGACACCAGAACATGGGCTTCTATGGGAATTCTCAAGGGCATATTATCAAGCCCATTATCGCCGCTTTAGCAGCAGTTTTCTGCCACTAAAGCGGCGATAATTTTAAAGCCGTTTCTTGATAATATGCCCCTTAATCTCCCTGTGCCTGACAAAAAAATGAATGTGTCCACATGTAATGCAACCGGTGCTATGTAAAGCCCTCTGATACCCGATTCGGGTCAAGTTTGCGCTATATAAAACTCTGTAAAAAAATTAATAAAAATAATTGGTTTTACCTACAAGACCCTTCTCACTCTGGACAACAGACTGCAGCCCCCTTTGCTCCCAGCATCTACCAAGTGGCAGTGGAAGAACCTAATTAAATTTCTATAGGTGCCTTTTCTCCTATGTAATCACCTCACTGTCTAGGCCTCCTGCATGCTGAAACACTTCGACTATCTGGGAAAACAACATCACCCCAGCTTGTGCACATCACTCTGCTTCCCTTATAGATACAATGTCTTTACTACAAAAGCCAGAAGCACAAACAGGCACTGTTAGACCTGTCAGCCCTTTGGGTGGTCCCTCCTCATCATTATTTATTTTGTCCCACTTTTGCCTCAAACCCTGTTTGAATTTTTCCTTTTTGGGAACCACCAGACTTTTTCGTGTTGCTGCAGATTCAGGGAGCCATTTTAGCTACCCCTGAAACTCTGTCTGAGGGCCTGGAGCACAAAATGGTGGCCACCTGTGACATCACCAGCATCCACTGGAACCTGCTAGCACCTTCCAGAACATTCCAGAACCCTGTGACAGTTGGAGGCGGTTTAGAATGTTGGGAAGCTAAGACAGAGAGTTGGCAGTTGGAGCTGGCAGTTGGCACCTGACTGGTGAGGAGTGAGCAGCAAAAACGTGAAGGAGGAAGGAGTGAAGCAGCAGGGGTGGAAACTTGTGCCTGGAGTGGGGTCCATAAACCCACCCTTGATACTAGTCCCTACTGACGGAGCCCAGCCTAGAGCCCTGTGTGGGAAGAAGTCAGAAAAACCTTCCTGAGGACCTGGACAGCAGGAACAGGCCTTGGAAACAAGAGAACAGCAAGATCCTGACCTGGAAGCTGGTTTCCCTGAAGTCCGACGTCGAGTAGCCTAAGACCTGGAGCCCGAGGTGGAGAAGCGGCGCTGACTGGAAAAGCAGACGTCGTACCCGGAGCCGCCAGAGGTCGAGAGAGGGCGCCGTCAGAGGTCATGAGGAATACCAGAGGTCGAGGAGGAAGTCACCCGAGGTCGAGTGAGCGGCGTCATCGGAGGAGTGAAGTCCGCCCTCCGGGGTCGTCGGAGACCGAGGTGAAGGGTAACGGAGGTCGGGAGTGAGGATCGCACTCCGGAGTCGCCGGAACCTGTGAGAATCGTGCCGGAGGTCGGGAGTGGAGGTCGCACTCCGGAGTCGCCGGAAACCTGTGAGGAGCACCGGAGGTCGGGAGTGAGGATCGCACTCCGGAGCCGCCGGAAGTCGACATCGAGGCAAGGCCGGCCGACGTCATCGAAGCCGAGGTCGCCATCGGACCGGAGCCGCCCGAAGTCGACATCGAGTAAGACTGCCCGACGCCATCGAATCGGAGGCCGAGATCGAACCGAGGCCGCTGACATCGAGACCGGAACCGCCTGCCGGCGTCGTCAAAGAACTGACATTGTGCCGAGGCCGCCGACATCGAGCTGGAACCGCCTCACGGCATCGACCCGACTCCAGCGGCGTCGGAGCATCAGAAAAAGGGCAGTAAGTGGAGTAGAGGGCGCCTAAGGCCCTGTGGAGACCTGAGAGACTGCTCTAAGGGGCTAGGGAGGTGCTGGAACCAACCTGACTGTGCCAGGGGTGAACTGGGACTAATCTAGAGAAGTTGTGTGGAGAGAGAGAGCCAGGTCTCTGGTATTTTCCCCCTTTATCTACCTCAGTTTAGGCCTCAGCCTTGACCAAGCCAGGGAGTAGACACCCCCAAGCCTTCCACATCCCCACAAGCTGTGCCTGGGCCAAATCAGCCCTTAGGAATCAAAAGTGATCTGATTCCATGAGTGTCACTGTCAGCTTTTAAGTATTTATTAGGGGCACTGTATTTATTGTATTTAACCTATTTATTGTTCCACTGTATTTATTGGTCCACAGTATTTATTGATGCACAATATTTATTGGTTACAGAATTTATTGCCTCAGAATATTTAATTGCCTGTCTGTATTGCACTTTTATTTATGCCTTCAGTATTTATGATCACCCCTATTTATTGAATCATTAAGCCAGTATTTATTTGTCCTGCACTTTCTAAAAAGTTTGTATATTGTGATTGTTATTTATTTTCTCCAATCAGCAACTAAGAGAAAAAGCAGATAAAGAAAGTTATTTTCATAATTTTTACGGTGTAGAGTCGTTTTTGGAATGGATGCACGCATGGTTATTGTTTGGGTATGTTGTATGCTTAGCACGGAGCCTGATTCCTGACCACTCGAGCCGAGCTACCACAGTGTGTCCGGGAGACCACCACCACCCCTTCTAGTGTGGGAGTGGTTTTCCAACATAAATTGGTGTTCAGTGGTGGGATAGAGCTGTGCCTACGCATACTCAACAATAACTGTGGGTAGTCCATAGGCCTACACCGGGAGTTTTCTCAAGAGCGGCCTTCCTAATTGTGGGTTTTTGTTTTTTCCAAATTTACTCTGGTGGTGGGAGGAGGTATTATTAAAGGTACCCCCCTGCATAGTTACTGCACAAAAACCTGTCCTCTAACCTGAGTGGGCAAGATGGAGTTTGTACTAGAAAATCTAGAAACGTACACTGTGGCCCAACTCAGGGAGTTTTGCCAGCGGGAGGGGGTGTACTTTCCCCCAGGAGCAAAGAAGGGTGCACTCCAAACCAGCTTAAGGGCTTGGGGGGAGGCACGCCGAGAAAGCAAGGCTGAGGAGGAAGACAGGGATGGAGAGCCTGACCCCGAGGGGGCTGAGATGTACCAACCTGAGGTGGGGAACCTGTCAGCAGGGCCCAGAACCATTTCTAGGAAGGGCAGCAGTGCCTCTAGCGGTGGCTTGTCTGAAGTGGAGCTAACAGACCGGAGGGAGAAAAGACAGCTCACATGGGACTTAGCAAGGCTGGAAAAGGAGAAGGAGGAGCAGAGGATGGCCCATGAATTGCGACTGAAAGAAATAGATCTTCAGATCTTGAGAATCGGGGCACAACCTGTTCCTAATGGTGGCAGCCAAACCCAAGAGATCACCAGGGAACCTAAACCATACCTGCCAAAGGACATAGTAGCTAGCTATGGAGTGGGCGACGATATCGCCAAGTGGCTAGCAGCCTATGAGGTCTCGTTGAGGGCCCATGGGGTTCCAGAGAAGTACTGGGGAGGGGGATTGTACAAGTACATGCCTCCAGCTGGTAGGGATGCTTTATTGGCCCTCGAAGAGGATGAGCAGACCCACTACCCCACCATGAAACTGGCGCTCATCAGAAAGTTTGGACTAACTCCTGAAAAGTACAGACAGAAGTTCAGGGGTAGTCACAAACTGGGCACACAGAATTGGGTGGACTTCCTGGACTATGCAAAGAAGGCACTGGAAGGTTGGATTCAGGGCAGTGAAGTGAGGAACTACGAGGGGTTGTTTGACCTAGTACTAAAGGAACACCTGCTCGAGAAATGTTTCCCTGAACTGCGGCAACACCTGGTGGATAGCAAGCTGACCAGTCCCCGGAAGCTTGCTGAGGAGGCGGACATTTGGGCTAGTACCCGGGTGTCCACAAGGGGGACTGGAGGGGATACTCAAAAGGCCGGACAGGGCGCCCCCCAGAAGAAAGAGGGAGGGGAAAAGAAAAAGGAGTTCTCCAAAGGCCCCCAAAATAACTTCCAAGGGAAGGGAACAGGATTCACCCCTAAGGCTAACCCACCCAGAAACCCTAATCCTGGCCAGAGTCAGCAGCCAAAGGTTGTCCATTGCTATGAGTGCGGTGGCGTTGGACACTATAAAGGAGATCCGAAGTGCTTGAAACGACCACCCCCTCCCACTGGAGGAAAGACCCCCGGAGTAGCTAGTGTAGTGCTCGGGGAGGAGATGCCCTTAACTAAGGGAAGGGAGTGGGCGGGTGTCACTTTAGTGTCCCTGGGAGAACGGGAGATGGTTCCCAAGATCCAGGTGCCCGCAAATACCGCAAAGTATGGGCAGTGGGTCACCATCAACGGCCAAAGAGGGGAGGCTCTGAGAGACACAGGAGCCAGTATGACTATGGTGCGTAGCCAACTGGTGTCTCCAGAGCAGGTAATTCCCGATGTACTCCACCCAGCCGCGATGGCTGACGGCAGAACAGGCCACTATCCCGTGGCCGAGGTTCCCTTTGAATGGGGGGGTTTGCAGGTTCACTTCAAGTTGCCGTAAGCCCTGCCGTGCCAGTCGATTGTCTGCTGGGGAATGACATGGAGCACAACGCTTGGAAGGAGGTGGAATACCGGACTCACACCGAGATGCTGGGTACACCTGATTGGGCCTGTGTTAGCACAAGGTCCGCGACTACCCGAAGAGGGAGTTCATTTCGGCTGGAGCCTGGAACAAAGGCCCAGCCAGCTGCCAGTCAAGGGAAGAACCGAGGACAGAAGGAGCCTGCCTCGGCGTCCCCACCCCGTAGGACGGATAGGCCACCGGAGGTGGTGGACCAGGAGTCTGCGGTGGGGGACGTTACCAACCTGGAGGACCTACCCATCCCGGCCGAGTGGCACGTGGAGGGAGGCCCGTCCAGGGAGGAATTCTGCCAGGGCCAGAGGGAGTGCCCTACCCTTGAGGGGCTGAGGCGACAGGCCGAAGCCCAGGCAGCAGGGAACGTTGAAGGGAACTACAGTGTTTACTGGGAGGATGGCCTCCTCTACAGTGAACCCAAGGCACCCCTACATGGATCGTCACGAGCCTTGGTAGTTCCTCAACGTTATCGAGCCTTCCTTCTGGAGTTGGCTCACGAGATACCATTGGCAGGACACCTGGGGCAAGACAAGACCTTCGCCCGTCTTGTCCCACACTTTTATTGGCCTCAGATGAAAGTGTCGTCCGATACCTACTGCCGGACATGTGTGTCTTGCCAAGCCAGTGGGAAAACAGGGGTGAAGCTGAAAGCTCCCCTGGAACCACTTCCTGTCGTTAGCACCCCCTTTGAAAGGGTGGGCATCGACATTGTGGGTCCGTTAGATCCACCGACTACAGCTGGTCACAGGTTTATCCAGGTTCTGGTGGATCATGCCACACGGTACCCAGAGGCAATACCTCTGAGGACCATAACAGCACCTGTTGTGGCAAGGGCCCTGATGGGAATCTTTACCCGAGTGGGTTTTCCCAAGGAAGTTGTGTCCGACAGGGGGACCAACTTCATGTCAGCGTACATGCGGGCCATGTGGAAGGAGTGTGGAGTGACATACCGGTTCACCACTCCTTACCACCCCCAGACAAATGGTCTGGTGGAGAGGTTTAACAAAACCTTGAAGGGCATGATCAGAAGTCTGCCTGAAAGCCTGCGGAGGAAATGGGACGTCCTCCTACCCTGTTTACTTTTTTCCTACAGGGAAGTGCCACAGAAGGGAGTGGGCTTCAGCCCCTTCGAGCTTCTGTATGGGCACCCTGTACGTGGACCTCTCAACCTGGTGAGAGACGGATGGGAAAGAACTCCCAGAAAGCTTCCCCAGGATGTGGTGAGCTACATGCTGGCCTTCCGGAGCCAAATGGCTAAGTTGTGGAAGCAAGCTTCTGACAACTTGGAAGCCAGCCAAGCAGTGATGAAGGCGTGGTATGACCACAATGCTCACCCGGTGGAGTTGGAGCCTGGCCAGAAGGTGTGGGTGATCGAACCCGGAGAGCTTAGTGCCCTCCAGGATCGCTGGTCAGGACCCTTTGAGGTGTTGGAGAAGAAGGGTAAGGCTACCTACTTGGTGGACTTGAAGACCCCTCGTCATCCCCTGCGGGTGCTGCATGCCAACCGCCTCAAACCCCACCACGAGAGGCCCGAAGTCATCTTGATGATGGTGACTGACGGAGGAGAGGACGTGGAAAGCGAGCCTCTCCCTGATCTGTTTGCGTCTCAAGAGAAGGATGGGTCGGTGGAGGGAGTAATTCTCTCCCCATCTCTAACTCCTGAACAGCAGGAGGACTGTCGCCAGGTCCTGGGGCAGTACTCTTCGTTGTTCTCCCTTGTCCCGGGTAGGACTCACCTGTGCGTCCATGACGTGGACACAGGAGACAGCCCACCTGTGAAGTCCAAGATCTACCGGATGTCAGACAAGGTGAAGGCCAGCATTCATAGTGAAGTCACTAAGATGCTGGAGCTAGGAGTGATCGAACCTTCTAGCAGCCCCTGGTCCAGTCTGGTGGTGTTAGTACCAAAAGCTGCACCACCGGGTGCCCAACCAGAACTGAGGTTCTGTGTGGACTATCGGGGACTGAATTCAGTGACCAAAACTGATGCTCATCCGATCCCTAGGGCGGATGAATTGATTGACCGGCTGGGAGCTGCCCAATATCTAAGTACCTTTGACCTTACTTCAGGGTACTGGCAGATCTCTTTGACTGATGGAGCAAGGGAAAGGTCAGCCTTCTCCACGCCCAATGGCCACTACCAGTTCTGTGTGATGCCCTTTGGGCTCAAGAACGCACCTGCCACGTTTCAGCGCCTGGTAAACCAGATCCTCACCGGAATGGAGAGTTTCTCTGCTGCTTATCTGGATGACATAGCCGTCTTCAGTAACAGCTGGGAGGATCACTTGCGTCACCTGCAAGCTGTTCTCCAGGCCCTGAGACAAGCTGGATTGACGATCAAGGCCAGCAAGTGCCAGATCGGGCAGGGGTCGGTAGTGTACCTTGGACACTTGGTGGGTAGGGGAGCGGTGCAACCCCTCCAGGCGAAGATCGAGGCCATCATGGCCTGGGAACCCCCCAAGACACAGACTGAGGTCCGAGCATTTTTGGGCCTCACGGGATACTACCGCCGCTTCGTGAAGGGGTACGTTACCATCGTAGCCCCCCTCACGGAGCTCACGTCCAAGAAACAACCTCGACGGGTAGTCTGGACGGAGGCTTGTCAGCAAGCCTTTGAGAGATTGAAGAAAGCCATGTGCGAGGCCCCGGTCTTAAGGGCCCCAGACTTTTCCAAGGAGTTCATTGTCCAGACAGATGCATCAGAACATGGCATTGGGGCAGTGTTATCGCAACTCAACGAAGAGGGTCTGGATCAACCCGTGGTCTTCCTATCCCGGAGACTACTTCCCAGGGAACAGAAGTGGAGTGCAATAGAGCGTGAAGCCTTTGCAGTGGTATGGGCTCTGAAGAAGTTGCGGCCATACCTGTTTGGCTCGCACTTCCTAGTTCAGACCGACCACAGACCCCTTCGTTGGCTGATGCAAATGAAGGGGGAAAATCCCAAGTTGTTGAGGTGGTCTATTTCCCTACAGGGGATGGACTTTCAGGTGGAACATCGGCCTGGAGTGGACCACGCCAATGCAGACGGTCTCTCAAGGTATTTCCGCCTTAGTGATGAGAACTCCCAAGGGGTTGGGTAGCTCTCCCCACTTTCAGCTGGGGGGGACGCGTGTTAGACCTGTCAGCCCTTTGGGTGGTCCCTCCTCATCATTATTTATTTTGTCCCACTTTTGCCTCAAACCCTGTTTGAATTTTTCCTTTTTGGGAACCACCAGACTTTTTCGTGTTGCTGCAGATTCAGGGAGCCATTTTAGCTACCCCTGAAACTTCGGTCTGAGGGCCTGGAGCACAAAATGGTGGCCACCTGTGACATCACCAGCATCCACTGGAACCTGCTAGCACCTTCCAGAACATTCCAGAACCCTGTGACCGTTGGAGGTGGTTTAGAATGTTGGGAAGCTAAGACAGAGAGTTGGCAGTTGGAGCTGGCAGTTGGCACCTGACTGGTGAGGAGTGAGCAGCAAAAACGTGAAGGAGGAAGGAGTGAAGCAGCAGGGGTGGAAACTTGTGCCTGGAGTGGGGTCCATAAACCCACCCTTGATACTAGTCCCTACTGACGGAGCCCAGCCTAGAGCCCTGTGTGGGAAGAAGTCAGAAAAACCTTCCTGAGGACCTGGACAGCAGGAACAGGCCTTGGAAACAAGAGAACAGCAAGATCCTGACCTGGAAGCTGGTTTCCCTGAAGTCCGACGTCGAGTAGCCTAAGTCCTGGAGCCCGAGGTGGAGAAGCGGCGCTGACTGGAAAAGCAGACGTCGTACCCGGAGCCGCCAGAGGTCGAGAGAGGGCGCCGTCAGAGGTCATGAGGAATACCAGAGGTCGAGGAGGAAGTCACCCGAGGTCGAGTGAGCGGCGTCATCGGAGGAGTGAAGTCCGCCCTCCGGGGTCGTCGGAGACCGAGGTGAAGGGTAACGGAGGTCGGGAGTGAGGATCGCACTCCGGAGTCGCCGGAACCTGTGAGAATCGTGCCGGAGGTCGGGAGTGGAGGTCGCACTCCGGAGTCGCCGGAAACCTGTGAGGAGCACCGGAGGTCGGGAGTGAGGATCGCACTCCGGAGCCGCCGGAAGTCGACATCGAGGCAAGGCCGGCCGACGTCATCGAAGCCGAGGTCGCCATCGGACCGGAGCCGCCCGAAGTCGACATCGAGTAAGACTGCCCGACGCCATCGAATCGGAGGCCGAGATCGAACCGAGGCCGCTGACATCGAGACCGGAACCGCCTGCCGGCGTCGTCAAAGAACTGACATTGTGCCGAGGCCGCCGACATCGAGCTGGAACCGCCTCACGGCATCGACCCGACTCCAGCGGCGTCGGAGCATCAGAAAAAGGGCAGTAAGTGGAGTAGAGGGCGCCTAAGGCCCTGTGGAGACCTGAGAGACTGCTCTAAGGGGCTAGGGAGGTGCTGGAACCAACCTGACTGTGCCAGGGGTGAACTGGGACTTATCTAGAGAAGTTGTGTGGAGAGAGAGAGCCAGGTCTCTGGTATTTTCCCCCTTTATCTACCTCAGTTTAGGCCTCAGCCTTGACCAAGCCAGGGAGTAGACACCCCCAAGCCTTCCACATCCCCACAAGCTGTGCCTGGGCCAAATCAGCCCTTAGGAATCAAAAGTGATCTGATTCCATGAGTGTCACTGTCAGCTTTTAAGTATTTATTAGGGGCACTGTATTTATTGTATTTAACCTATTTATTGTTCCACTGTATTTATTAGTCCACAGTATTTATTGATGCACAATATTTATTGGTTACAGAATTTATTGCCTCAGAATATTTAATTGCCTGTCTGTATTGCACTTTTATTTATGCCTTCAGTATTTATGATCACCCCTATTTATTGAATCATTAAGCCAGTATTTATTTGTCCTGCACTTTCTAAAAAGTTTGTATATTGTGATTGTTATTTATTTTCTCCAATCAGCAACTAAGAGAAAAAGCAGATAAAGAAAGTTATTTTCATAATTTTTACGGTGTAGAGTCGTTTTTGGAACGGATGCACGCATGGTTATTGTTTGGGTATGTTGTATGCTTAGCACGGAGCCTGATTCCTGACCACTCGAGCCGAGCTACCACAGTGTGTCCGGGAGACCACCACCACCCCTTCTAGTGTGGGAGTGGTTTTCCAACAGGCACACAATTACACTTGGGTGGGATTAGGTGACAAACAAGTTATCTATCTAACTGCGCATTGGTGAGACACTCTCAGCCACAGCCAAATAGCAACGTTTTAGTTAATGATTGAAAAATAGTTTAATTCACAGAGTATTGTGGAAAGATATATTTTAATGAGATATTTCCTGTGGCGGCGCAAAGCCAGCGCCATGCAGCGGGGTATTTACAACATGACGCATCTAGGGAGATGCATCACGTTGTATAGCCCTGCGCCACATGTGGGTGTTCTGGCGCAGGGGAGGGCGTTCCGGCGCAGGAACGCCTCCTAAAAGTGGCTGAGTGAAATCTACAAGATTTCACTCAGTCACTTTTACGGCCATGCTGCGTCAAAACCCTGCGCCTGCTTGAAGCAGGTGTAAGGATTGACGCAGCATGTTAGGCATAGGGGCACCCCGAGCCTTGTTGGAGCTGCGTTGCGCTTGCGATGCGACTCCAGCAATGCGTCGCTTTTACAGCAGCAGATGCGTCACACATCTGACTATTCTTGCCCCATGGTGCGCCGCATTGTAAATGCGGCGCATCCATGGTGGCTCAAGAGGTGTCTGCCGTGACGCAAAATAACTGGTGCATCCCTGCTGATATGCAGGGATGCGCCAGTTATTGTAAATCTGCCCCTTAATATTTAAATTGGGTGTATACTCAGAACCAAATGTTTAAACTAAGCCTGGGCTGTGTTTGTGGAGTTTTACTCCACGGAACTCCACGAAGTGCCAGAAAAATTCACATGTATACTCCGTGTATACACAGAACCACAGGTTTAAACTAGGCCTAGGCTGACTTTGCAGAGATTTACACCACAAAACTCCGCAAAGTGGCAGAAAAACTCTGCTGCACTCCCCGGAGTACTGTCAGCAGCGGAGTCTGTTAAGTCACACTGCTCGCACTGATTTTTAGTGCTGGGAGTTTGTCTTGCGCTATAAAATCAGCACAAACCAAACTACACATGATGCCAGAGGGCGCTGCAGCTTACTGCCGTTCAAGTAGACATTCTACTCGAGCACAGTTTCCCCAAAACAAGCGGCACATTTTTCAACACAAGCGTTCCCGACCTGCTGCATCTGTCCACGTTCAGAAATCTTACCAGGAGGTCTAAAGCGTGATTTTTTTTCACAAGCACTCACAAACCTAACGTTTCCGACCCACTCGGGAGAAAAACTATTCTCCGTGTCACTTCGCTAAGTTTTTCTGAAATCCGTGCTCTTTGGGAACTCTACCGGCAGAGTGGAATTTTTCACCCACTCCTAGTTTAAACTGTCTGCACCGGATAGAGAGCACTAGGTATAATGTTGTTTCTTTTTACAGCTTATATTCTGCAATTGCTTGCTGTCTGTTCTCCTAAAGCCCTTTGTGAAAAATTTATCTTGGCATCATTTCTTTCCTCAGAGTGACTGTCTTCTTACCTTTTATCCTCAGTATGCCTTCTATTTTTGAGTTTAGCCATCTCTCAGTGTCATGCCTTCCTGCCTCAATCCTTCTTACTGTCATTCTGCAAAGGGCTGATACCTCAGTTCATAGATCATAGTCTCTCCTCTTCAAAATCCTATCCTGTAATCCACTTTTAACTAATCTCTGCCAACCTATCAAACTCACCAACCATTCACCTGAAACCACATAGCCCTCACTAATAATCACACCTACCTTGTATTAATATATCAAAAGTAACTTCAATAAATGCATGCAATTTTTCTTGAGAGCACGACTTTTCGCAATAACCAACACTAACAACTAACCTTAGGTACCAGAGTAGCGTGCTACTCACCATAAAGCGCTTTAACGCCTCGTTGGGTGTGGTAAGCACTATATAAATGCAATTACAATTAATGTGGTTTGTGTATATTATAGTAGAAGTTTCACATTTTCATATTGTCTCAGAAGATCTAAGACAGTATACAAGTTAAGAGTCTTGTCACAATCCTCTTCCTTAATTTGAGAATCCATGAGGTAATTAGTTGCTGTTTTTGTCAAGGGTCAAAGAAATATGACATACATTCTTGTCTGGATTAGAATGTTCAGAAACATGCAATCTTCTCAGCATTATGAAATTATTCAGAAATTTTGTATTTAACCATAGAATCAAATGTTGGGCTTCAAGGTGTGAAAATGTGCATTCTCAAACGTTTTATTTGGGCCTTTTTTTCACGAATGTTCAACCTTAATAATAGAGCGTTTTGTGAGATGTTCATGGGGATTTTTTATAATTATTCAAGGCAAAACACAACCTGAACTTGTAATACTACATTAGAACACAAGATGGCAGCCAAACACTGACAATTTTACATACAGCCTCCACTGCCCTCCCCTTACTTTAGTCGCTTGTACCTTATAATTTTCTTGTTCTCTTGAGTGTTGAATAGAAAAGAAACCATAATAATACTTGTAGTAATAAATAATAATAATCACGATGTCATTATAAATCAAATAAAAGGGCTCTGACAGTGGCTGTTTCAAAACATCTACCGCTCTGACGTAGATGTATGTGAGTGTATCTTAACGCACACTGAGAAAAGGCATTGAGAATTTCCTGTTCATTCTACTGAGAGAGTGTTTTTGTGTTTTTTTTGTGGGTGTTAGCATGCCGGATTTCTTATTTTATTTTATCAAGCACCGGCTCTTTTTAATCAAACCGCTAAACATCCACATGCAAATTATCTTTAACCACTACCTGTTTTGTAGCATTGCAGAGCGTGGGCTGTTTTGTCCTATGTTTAATAATATTTTGGCAAGCGGGAAGTTTTCTTTATTTCCGTACACGCAAGAGCTTTGAGCGCGCCACATCACAAAATGTTAACGTATTCCTCTCTCACTGTAACATCGTTGGTTCTGTATAATATTCACTGTAGAGACCACCGACGAACCTAGGGGCATATCAACAAGGGCTTTATCTCTGCTTTTTTGGCTTAGAGATAATTATCGCCGGTTGTTGTTGATATGCCCCCTACTATGTTAAAACATGCGCCACGAGCCATCTACAGTCACAGTACCGTGATCAAACACGCATTGGCATAGCCAATAGGTCTCGCTTTTGGGACCTTATACGTAATTAGTTAAGCAGCACAATATCCTTGGTGCAACAACATCAACTGTTGCATGGCTAAACACTTATAAGGTCTCAAAGGCGAGACCTATTGGCTATGCCAATGCTTGTTACACTTGACTCTCCCAAGGAAGGGATAGTAAGCAGAGCATACACATTGTGCAGTAGGCGCTTTACCTAGCATGGTCCGCCGCTGTACCATTTATAATGCTCGTTATTTCGTCCTACACTCTGCATACACATGTGCAGAACAAGCAGCCCCTGACGTCTCGAGGCCATTTGCCGCGCGTGTTGCCAACCACAGAGTGGTCCTCCTGCTTAGGGGAGAGTTTCTACAGATGGCGAGGCAGGGGGCATTCTTAAGAACACACCACCACGCAATGTAGAGCGCTGTACAATATATGAACTGGGCTTGTGTGGCACTGCAAGTCGTGCAGAGGTAGCTCCTAGCTGCACGTCTAACTTCAAGCACGGCACCATTTACACACATCTTTGTCAGTTTGGTGTTCCTTTCTGCACACACTGTAACAAACAAGAATCAACACTCTCTTTAGCCACGCAGAGGAAAGAAAAATGTATCGCTGAAACAAACATTCCAAAGTACCCTTGCAAAAATGTCTGCATACAAATCTGTTCACATGGAAGCTCGAGGAGAGAATATGGCATGCTCAAACCTTTGCCTGCTGCAGGCAATTGCAAATATACATGGAGGCAATATCTGGCATCTGAAAATTCCCAATATATCTATTACACTGGCCTGCAGGAGTTTGACTGATAAGCCAGTGACGGGAGAGGTAAATGTAATTGCATCTGTACTGCACCTTATACCCCACTTCAAGGTGCTCAGCAGCTGCGTCCTCAGTCCCACAGCGCTATAGGCTGTGGGGTGCTATACTTGCAAAGGTACAAAACACAATCCGTATGGAATATGCACACTTCAAGCTGCACCGATCTCCACCGAAACATACCACCAGCATGAACTCCGAGGAGCAGGGACCCAGCACTATGAGGAGAATGTGAAATTCACAGTGACAGGGACAAGCATAATAGACACAAGAACGTCACTGAAGAAGGAGAGGCATAGCGAGCATTGGAGAGGCGGAGTGAGGCGCGTGCGCTGTAATTGCATCTGTACAGCACCTTATACCCCACTTCAAGGCTCTCAGCAGCTGCGTCCTCAGTCCCACAGCGCTATAGGCTGTGGGGTGCTATACTTGCAAAGTTACAAAACACAATCCGTATGGAATATGCACATTTCAAGCTGCACTGATCTCCACCGAAACATACCACCAGCATGAACTCCGAGGAGCAGGGACCCAGCACTATGAGGACAATGTGAAAGTCACAGCGACAGGGACAAGCATAATAGACACAAGAACGTCACTGAAGAAGGAGAGGCATAGCGAGCATTGGAGAGGCGGACATCTGTACAGCACCTTATACCCCAGATCAAGGCGCTCAGCGGCTGCGTCCTCAGTCCCACAGCACTATAGGCTGTGGGGTGCTATACTTGCAAAGGTACAAATCACAATCCGTATGGAACATGCAAATTTCAAGCTGCACTGATCCCCACCGAAACTTACCACCAGCATGAACTCCGAGGAGCAGGGACCCAGCACTATGAGAAGACTGTGAAAGTCACAGAGACAGGGACAAGCATATTAGACACAAGAATGTCACTGAAGAAGGAGAGGCATAGCGAGCATTGGAGAGGCGGAGCAAGGCGTGAGCTCTTGTGCGCGTAACCGCAAGCTCTAGGCCGCCACAAGCAAAAGCATGTGGTAGCATTTTCTGAAGCCACACACTAAATGTCTCGCAGTGCGGTGCATGCACTGGCTCAGCGAGGCCTAAAGATGGCTGCACCGAGGAGTGGAGATAGTTAGAACTTAGGGGTCAATGCATCTGTTTTCTAGGCACATGACCACATGTCCCGATGAGAAAAGGCCCTGAGGCATAAACATCGAAGCAGTGGCCTTTGCCCAGTCTGAAAGTACAAATTCCTCCTGCACTCCATCCAGCTCCCCGGGAGTCCAAGCCGCACAAAAGGACAAAAGGTGTAGCCAAGAGGCCACATTCCTGTTCTCCCGGCCCTGCTCGCGCCAGCTTCAGGTGCTCTTCAGAAGCCATTGATGGCCGCGCCCCCGCCCCGGAAATGGGAGTGCAGGGATTAAACCAGTGGCCGGAACCGCCTGCATCAGTGGGATTCACAAAGTCACCAGCGGGCCCAGGGGCCAGTGGGCTGGGAATGAGACTCGGGGCTAATGAGAGTTAACAGCTGCTTGCCCTTTGCTATCAGGCACTTTCCTTGCTGCCCCTTGATTCAGGAGTCAGTGCTGGGAGCAGACAGCAAACAGGACTCTACTTTGTGTAGTTAACGCTCCTTGCCCTGCCTCCACAAGCCCCTCAGCAGCAAGTAGGAGGCTATTGAAGGGCAAAGTATGGGACAAACCATCAACCCTGTGATGTCATCGGAGGTGGCGTCAGAAGGTGCATGATGTCACTTCCACTGCTTCCAGCATCTATGTTAATTGATGTCAAGCATTAGCACCCAGACCTGGCTCTCTAGCTTCACCCATCGAATTCATATTTATGTATTTATTCATCTATTAATGCGATTTTATTTGTTACATGCTGTCAATTGGTTGCTGCATATGTTCAATGGAAGGAGGGGCTACTATCCGGCACTAACCTGCGTCCGTTTTTTTCACAAAAGGTGTTAAATATTTCAAGCTCCATATTATGGGCCACTAAATCACAGTCATAAAATATAAACGTTTTCACATTTTTTTTACCTTGAAACCAAAAGTATTTTTAACAGTAGAATAGCCGCAGGACAGAGTCAATACAGATTTATAATTCCTTAACTGCCTTCCTATAGACCCAGAAATGCCCCTGACGGGCTATATCATGCTTAAAATGATGTTAAGTGCATTTGCTAAGTGTCGACGTGGCTTGTATATTTGCAGCACAGGAATTACAGATGTTTTATCAGATAATATATATGTGTGTAGGCACCACTGTGGTTATGATTAGAGTAGACTTGGTATTCCTTGGCAAACATAAACTAATTGTGTTTTGCTAATAACTTTGGCAATGTTTGATGAATATGGATGAAACTTCCACCAAAAAGTATTTCTTTTGTTCAATGCTTGAAAGTTCATACAAATTGGTCAAGGGGCAAAGCTTTAGGAGGTGCAACAAGCGCGCGCGCCTCGCGCAGCAGCAGGGGGAGGGGAGAGAGGAGGGGGCCTGCGCGATTCCCTTGCGGGAGCGAGCAGCAAGGCGTGATAATTGATAAAATATGACGCCAGCTTCTCGCTACCGCAAGTGAATCGCGAGACGTGCACGCGTAGCCATTGGAAGCAATGCAACGCGTGCAAGTTTTTGCTGGGAAAGCTGTGCCAATTGCTAAAGGTCTCTTTCCTATGCAACGCATGCGCGCTGCGTAGGCGAGACCAAAAAACAAGTGCTGTTTGGCTTCTCACAGAGATATTGTTTCAAATTACGTTTGTCTCTGTAGTTATGTCCCATCAGAAATTGAAGTTTTGAAGCTGATGGGGGCGTTTGATGAAACACACATCGTACCATGAAAAACGAACATTATTCAATGATTAAAAATATATTTCATAATTTTGTAAAAAAAAAAATCATAAAATCAAAACAGTTTGTAGCAATTCCTCTCTTCATGGCACATACAATTATAGGACAGTTTGCATAAAAAGAAAGCTAAAAAGATATCTTGAACATATATTTTATAAAGGTGCATATAGATTGCGATGTGCTGTTTTAATGCTGGTGCAGAAAATTTAATTTTTGAACTTGAGACTTGGACCACACACTGTCCTAGAGAATATACCACAGGAATTATGTAGAGAAAAAACATTGTATTATAGACCAATAGAAGGTTTAAAAAATTGGACAATTGAATAGTAAATTGAAAAAAATGAAATGCTGCAAGGCCAAAGTGGCCTCTGACGTCACTCGATTTTCAGTTTAATGTTTAATAATTGATATCACCCAAATTACACACTAACAGCATATAACACATTTGTAAGTATACTATCAGAGTACCTGATATACTAATGAAAAGAATGTCTGACGTGCATCTTTAGTTGGGGGGTGGCTGTTTAAGAACAAGGGAGGCTCTGCTGATCCTGAGGCTTGGGTACTGTTGGAAACAGCCCACTCCCACTCCGCAGGGTGGTGGTGGACCTTCCCGACACAACGGGGTAGCTTGGCTCGAGTGGTCAGGAAACAGGCGCAGTGCTAAGCATACAATATACCCATACAATAACCATGCGTGCATCCGTTCCAAAAACGACTCTACACCGTAAAAATTATGAAAATATTCTTTCTTTATCTTTTTCTCTTAGTTGCTGATTGGAAAAATAAATAACAATCACAGTATATACATTTTAAATAGAGCAGGTCAAATAAATATTTGCTGTTTGCTGAAATAAATAGGGGTGATCATAAATAACAGGGCATAAATACAAGTGCAATATATACAGACAATTAAATACTTTGAGGTAATAAATACTGTACCAATAAATACCGTTCCAATAAATACTGTACACCAACAAGTCCTGTGGACCTATAAATACAGTGCAGCATTAAATAGATAAGAACTTAATAAATACAGTTTCCTCAATAAATAATTAGAAGTATACAGTACACTTTGTGAATCAGATGGCACTTCAACTCTTAAGGGCTGATTTGGCCCAGGTACAGCTTGTAGGGTGTGGAAGGCTTGAGGGGGGGCTACTCCCTGGCTGAGGCAAAGGCTGAGGCCTAAACTGAGGTAGATCAAAAGGGGGGAAATTCCAATGCCCTGGCTTCCCTTCTCCACACAACCTCTCTAGGTTAGTCCCAGTTCACCCCAGGCACAGTCAGGTGGGTTTCAGCACCTCCCTAACCCCTTAGAGTAGTCTCTCAGGTCTCCACAGGGCCTTAGGCGCCCTCTACTCCACTTACTGCCCTTTTCTGATGTTCCGACGCCGCTGGAGTCGTGTCGACGCCGTGAGGCGGTTCCGGTTCGGTCTCGGCGGCCTCGGCACACTGTCAGTTCTTTGACAACGCCGGTAGGCGGTTCCGGTCCGATGTCGGTGGCCTCGGTTCGAACTCGACCTCCGATTCGACGGCGTCGGGCAGTCTCTTCACGATGTCGACTTCGGGCGGCTCCGGTCCGATGGCGCACTCGGCTCCGATGACGTCGGCCGGCCTGGCCTCGCTGTCGACTTCCGGCGACTCCGGGGTGCGATCCTCACCCCCGACCTCCGGTGTTCCTCCTCACAGGTTCCGGGCGACTCCGGAGTGCGATCCTCACTCCCGACCTCCGGTGCTCCTCGACCTCGGTCTCCGACGACTCCGGAGGGCGGACTTCACCCTTCCGATGACGCCGCTCACTCGACCTCGGTTCACCTCCTTCTCGACCCTTGGTATTCCACTCGACCTCCGCCGGCGCCCTCTTATGACCTCAGGCGGCTCCGGGTACGACGTCTGCTACCTCAGTCAGCGCCGCTTCTCCACCTCGGGCTCCAGGTCTTCGGCTACTCGACGCCAGGCTCCAGGGAAACCAACTCTCAGGTCAGAATCTTGTTATCTTCTTGGTTCTAAGGCCTGTTCCTGCTGTCCAGGTCCTTAGGATGGTTTTCTTCTTTCTTCTTCCCACACAGGGCTATAGGCTGGGATCCATCAGCTGGGACAAGTATCAAGGGTGGGTTTATGGACCCCACTCCAGGCACAAGTTTCCACCCCTGCTGCTTCACTCCTTCCTCCTTCACTCTTGTGCTCCTCTCTCTTCACCAGTCAGGTGCCAACTGCCAGCTCCAACTGCCAACTGCCTCTCTTATCCTCCCAACATTCTAAACGGTTTCCAACTGTCACACAGTTCTGGAATCTCCTGGAAGGTTCTGGAAGGTGCTGGTAGGTTCCAGTGGATGCTGGTGATGTCATGGGAGGCCACCATTTTGTGCTTCAGGCCCTCAGACAGAAGTTTCAGGGGTAGCTAAAATGGCTCCCTGAATCTGTAGCAACACTAAAAAGAAGTCTGGTGGTTCCCAAAAAGGAAAAATTCAAACAGGGTTTGAGGCAAAAGTGGGACAAAATAAATAATGATGAGGAGGGACCACCCAAAGGGCTGACAGGTCTAACACGCGTCCCCCCCAGCTGAAAGTGGGGAGAGCTACCCAACCCCTTGGGAGTTCTCATCACTAAGGCGGAAATACCTTGAGAGACCGTCTGCGTTGGCGTGGTCCACTCCAGGCCAATGTTCCACCTGAAAGTCCATCCCCTGTAGGGAAATAGACCACCTCAACAACTTGGGATTCTCCCCCTTCATTTGCATCAGCCAACGAAGGGGTCGGTGGTCGGTCTGAACTAGGAAGTGCGAGCCAAACAGGTATGGCCGCAACTTCTTCAGAGCCCATACCACTGCAAAGGCTTCACGCTCTATTGCACTCCACTTCTGTTCCCTGGGAAGTAGTCTCCTGGATAGGAAGACCACGGGTTGATCCAGACCCTCTTCGTTGAGTTGCGATAACACTGCCCCAATGCCATGTTCTGATGCATCTGTCTGGACAATGAACTTCTTGGAAAAGTCTGGGGCCCTTAAGACCGGGGCCTCGCACATGGCTCTCTTCAATTTCTCAAAGGCTTGCTGACAAGCCTCCGTCCAGACTACCCGTCGAGGTTGTTTCTTGGACGTGAGCTCCGTGAGAGGGGCTACGATGGTACCGTACCCCTTCACGAAGCGGCGATAGTATCCCGTGAGGCCCAAAAATGCTCGGACCTCAGTCTGTGTCTTGGGGGGTTCCCAGGCCATGATGGCCTCGATCTTCGCCTGGAGGGGTTGCACCGTTCCCCTACCCACCAAGTGTCCAAGGTACACTACCGACCCCTGCCCGATCTGGCACTTGCTGGCCTTGATCGTCAATCCAGCTTGTCTCAGGGCCTGGAGAACAGCTTGCAGGTGACGCAAGTGATCCTCCCAGCTGTTACTGAAGACGGCTATGTCATCCAGATAAGCAGCAGAGAAACTCTCCATTCCGGTGAGGATCTGGTTTACCAGGCGCTGAAACGTGGCAGGTGCGTTCTTGAGCCCAAAGGGCATCACACAGAACTGGTAGTGGCCATTGGGCGTGGAGAAGGCTGACCTTTCCCTTGCTCCACCAGTCAACGAGATCTGCCAGTACCCTGAAGTAAGGTCAAAGGTACTTAGATATTGGGCAGCTCCCAGCCGGTCAATCAACTCATCCGCCCTTGGGATCGGATGTGCATCAGTCTTTGTCACTGAATTCAGTCCCCGGTAGTCCACACAGAACCTCAGTTCTGGTTGGGCACCCGGTGGTGCAGCTTTTGGTACTAACACCACCGGACTGGACCAGGGGCTGCTAGAAGGTTCAATCACTCCTAGCTCCAGCATCTTAGTGACTTCACTATGAATGCTGGCCTTCACCTTGTCTGACATCCGGTAGATCTTGGACTTCACAGGTGGGCTGTCTCCTGTGTCCACGTCATGGACGCACAGGTGAGTCCTACCCGGGACAAGGGAGAACAACGAAGAGTACTGCCCCAGGACCTGGCAACAGTCCTCCTGCTGTTCAGGAGTTAGAGATGGGGAGAGAATCACTCCCTCCACCGACCCATCCTTTTCTTGAGACGCAAACAGATCAGGGAGAGGCTCGCTTTCCACGTCCTCTCCTCCGTCAGTCACCATCATCAAGATGACTTCGGGCCTCTCGTGGTGGGGTTTGAGGCGGTTGGCATGCAGCACCCGCAGGGGCTGACGAGGGGTCTTCAGGTCCACCAAGTAGGTAGCCTTACCCTTCTTCTCCAACACCTCAAAGGGTCCTGACCAGCGATCCTGGAGGGCACTAAGCTCTCCTGGTTCGATCACCCACACCTTCTGGCCAGGCTCCAACTCCACCGGGTGAGCGTTGTGGTCATACCACGCCTTCATTACTGCTTGGCTGGCTTCCAAGTTGTCAGAAGCTTGCTTCCACAACTTAGCCATTTGGCTCCGGAAGGCCAGCATGTAGCTCACCACATCCTGGGGGAGCTTCCTGGGAGTTCTTTCCCATCCGTCTCTCACCAGGTTAAGAGGTCCGCGTACAGGGTGCCCATACAGAAGCTCGAAGGGGCTGAAGCCCACTCCCTTCTGTGGCACTTCCCTGTAAGAAAAGAGCAAACAGGGTAGGAGGACGTCCCATTTCCTCCGCAGGCTTTCAGGCAGACTTCTGATCATGCCTTTCAAGGTTTTGTTAAACCTTTCCACCAGACCATTGGTCTGGGGGTGGTAAGGAGTTGTGAACCGGTAGGTCACTCCACACTCCTTCCACATCGCCCGCATATACGCTGACATGAAGTTGGTCCCCCTGTCGGACACAACTTCCTTGGGAAAACCCACTCGGGTAAAGATTCCCATCAGGGCCCTAGCCACAACAGGTGCTGTTATGGTCCTCAGAGGTATCGCCTCTGGGTACCGTGTGGCATGATCCACCAGAACCAGGATAAACCTGTGACCAGCTGTAGTCGGTGGATCTAATGGACCCACAATGTCGATGCCCACCCTTTCAAAGGGGGTGCTAACGACAGGAAGTGGTTCCAGGGGAGCTTTCAGCTTCACCCCTGTTTTCCCACTGGCTTGGCAAGACACACATGTCCGGCAGTAGGTATCGGACGACACTTTCATCTGAGGCCAATAAAAGTGTGGGACAAGACGGGCGAAGGTCTTGTCTTGCCCCAGGTGTCCTGCCAAGGGGATCTCGTGAGCCAACTCTAAAAGGAAGGCTCGATAACGTTGAGGGACTACCAAGGCTCGTGACGATCCATGTAGGGGTGCCTTGGGTTCACTGTAGAGGAGGCCATCCTCCCAGTAAACACTGTAGTTCCCTTCAACGTTCCCTGCTGCCTGGGCTTCGGCCTGCCGCCTCAGCCCCTCAAGGGTAGGGCACTCCCTCTGGCCCTGGCAGAATTCCTCCCTGGACGGGCCTCCCTCCACGTGCCACTCGGCCGGGATGGGTAAGTCCTCCAGGTTGGTAACGTCCCCCTCCGCAGACTCCTGGTCCACCACCTCCGGTGGCCTATCCGTCCTACGGGGTGGAGACGCCGAGGCAGGCTCCTCCTGTCCTCGGTTCTTCCCTTGACTGGCAGCTGGCTGGGCCTTTGTTCCAGGCTCCAGCCGGAATGAACTCCCTCTTCGGGTAGTCTCGGACCTTGTGCTAACACAGGCCCAGTCAGGTGTACCCAGCATCTCGGTATGAGTCCGGTATTCCACCTCCTTCCAAGCGTTGTGCTCCATGTCATTGCCCAGCAGACAATCGACTGGCACGGCAGGGCTTACGGCAACTCGAAGTGAACCTGCAACCCCCCCCCATTCAAAGGGAACCTCAGCCACGGGATAGTGACCGGTTCTGCCGTCAGCCATCGCGGCTGGGTGGAGTACATCGGGAATGACTTGCTCTGGAGACACCAGTTGGCTACGTACCATAGTCATACTGGCTCCTGTGTCTCTCAGAGCCTCCCCTCTTTGGCCATTGATGGTGATCCACTGCCCATACTTTGCAGTATTTGCGGGCACCTGGATCTTAGGAACCATCTCCCGTTCTCCCAGGGACACTAAAGTGACACCCGCCCACTCCCTTCCCTTAGTTAAGGGCATCTCCTCCCCGAGCACTACACTAGCTACGCCGGGGGGCTTTCCTCCAGTGGGAGGGGGTGAGCGTTTCTGACACTTCGGATCTCCTTTATAGTGTCCAACGCCACCGCACTCGTAGCAATGGACAACCCTTGGCTGCTGACTCTGGCCAGGATTAGGGTTTCTGGGAGGGTTAGCCTTAGAGGTGAATCCTGTTCCCTTCCCTTGGAAGTTATTTTGGGGGCCTTTGGAGAACTCCTTTTTCTTTTCCCCTCCTTCTTTCTTCTGGGGGGCGCCCTGTCCGGCCTTTTGAGTATCCCCTCCAGTCCCCCTTGTGGACACCCGGGTACTAGCCCAAATGTCCGCCTCCTCAGCAAGCTTCCGGGGGCTGGTCAGCTTGCTATCCACCAGGTGTTGCCGCAGTTCAGGGAAACATTTCTCGAGTAGGTGTTCCTTCAATACTAGGTCAAACAGCTCCTCGTAGTTCCTTACTTCACTGCCCTGAATCCAACCTTCCAGTGCCTTCTTTGCATAGTCCAGGAAGTCCACCCAATTCTGTGTGCCCAGCTTGTGACTACCCCTGAACTTCTGTCTGTACTTTTCAGGTGTTAGTCCAAACTTTCTGATGAGCGCCAGTTTCATGGTGGGGTAGTGGGTCTGCTCATCCTCTTCGAGGGCCAATAAAGCATCCCTACCAGCTGGAGGCATGTACCTATACAATCCTCCTCCCCAATACTTCACTGGAACCCCATGGGCCCTCAACGAGACCTCATAGGCTGCTAGCCACTTGGCGATGTCGTCACCCGCCCCATAGCTAGCTACTATGTCCTTTGGCAGGTAAGGTTTGGATTCCCTGGTGATTTCTTGGTCTTTGCTGCCACCATTAGGAACAGTTGGTGCCCCAATTCTTAAGATCTGAAGCTCTATCTCTTTCAGTCTTATCTCATGAGCCATCCTCTCTTTCTCCGTCTCATGAGCCAACCTCTGTTCCTCCTTCTCCTTCTCCAGCTTTGCTAAATCCCATGTGAGCTGTCTTTTCTCTCTCCGATCTGCTAACTCCACGCTGGATAAGCCCCCACTAGAGACAGTGCTGCCCTTCCTAGAAAGTGTCCTGGGCCCTGCTGACAGGTTCCCCACCTCAGGTTGGTACATCTCAGCCCCCTCGGGGTTAGGCTCTCCATCCCTGTCTTCCTCCTCAGCCTTGCTTTCTCGGCGTGCCTCCCCCCAAGCCCTTAAGCTGGTTTGGAGTGCACCCTTCTTTGCTCCTGGGGGACAGTACACCCCCTCCCGCTGGCAAAACTCCCTGAGTTGGGCCACAGTGTACGTGTCTAAGTCTTCCAGTACAAATTCCATCTTGCCCACTCAGGTTAGAGGACAGGTTTTGTGCAGTAACAATGCAGGGGGGTACCTTTAATAATACCTCCTCCCACCACCAGAGTAAATTTGGAAAAAACAAAAACCCACAATTAGGAAGGCCGCTGTGAGAAAACTCCCGGTGTAGGCCTATGGACTACCCACAGTTATTGTTGAGTATATGTAGGCACAGCTCTATCCCACCACTGAACACCAATTTATGTTGGAAACAGCCCACTCCCACTCCGCAGGGTGGTGGTGGACCTTCCCGACACAACGGGGTAGCTTGGCTCGAGTGGTCAGGAAACAGGCGCAGTGCTAAGCATACAATATACCCATACAATAACCATGCGTGCATCCGTTCCAAAAACGACTCTACACCGTAAAAATTATGAAAATATTCTTTCTTTATCTTTTTCTCTTAGTTGCTGATTGGAAAAATAAATAACAATCACAGTATATACATTTTAAATAGAGCAGGTCAAATAAATATTTGCTGTTTGCTGAAATAAATAGGGGTGATCATAAATAACAGGGCATAAATACAAGTGCAATATATACAGACAATTAAATACTTTGAGGTAATAAATACTGTACCAATAAATACCGTTCCAATAAATACTGTACACCAACAAGTCCTGTGGACCTATAAATACAGTGCAGCATTAAATAGATAAGAACTTAATAAATACAGTTTCCTCAATAAATAATTAGAAGTATACAGTACACTTTGTGAATCAGATGGCACTTCAACTCTTAAGGGCTGATTTGGCCCAGGTACAGCTTGTAGGGTGTGGAAGGCTTGAGGGGGGGCTACTCCCTGGCTGAGGCAAAGGCTGAGGCCTAAACTGAGGTAGATCAAAAGGGGGGAAATTCCAATGCCCTGGCTTCCCTTCTCCACACAACCTCTCTAGGTTAGTCCCAGTTCACCCCAGGCACAGTCAGGTGGGTTTCAGCACCTCCCTAACCCCTTAGAGTAGTCTCTCAGGTCTCCACAGGGCCTTAGGCGCCCTCTACTCCACTTACTGCCCTTTTCTGATGTTCCGACGCCGCTGGAGTCGTGTCGACGCCGTGAGGCGGTTCCGGTTCGGTCTCGGCGGCCTCGGCACACTGTCAGTTCTTTGACGACGCCGGTAGGCGGTTCCGGTCCGATGTCGGTGGCCTCGGTTCGAACTCGACCTCCGATTCGACGGCGTCGGGCAGTCTCTTCACGATGTCGACTTCGGGCGGCTCCGGTCCGATGGCGCACTCGGCTCCGATGACGTCGGCCGGCCTGGCCTCGCTGTCGACTTCCGGCGACTCCGGGGTGCGATCCTCACCCCCGACCTCCGGTGTTCCTCCTCACAGGTTCCGGGCGACTCCGGAGTGCGATCCTCACTCCCGACCTCCGGTGCTCCTCGACCTCGGTCTCCGACGACTCCGGAGGGCGGACTTCACCCTTCCGATGACGCCGCTCACTCGACCTCGGTTCACCTCCTTCTCGACCCTTGGTATTCCACTCGACCTCCGCCGGCGCCCTCTTATGACCTCAGGCGGCTCCGGGTACGACGTCTGCTACCTCAGTCAGCGCCGCTTCTCCACCTCGGGCTCCAGGTCTTCGGCTACTCGACGCCAGGCTCCAGGGAAACCAACTCTCAGGTCAGAATCTTGTTATCTTCTTGGTTCTAAGGCCTGTTCCTGCTGTCCAGGTCCTTAGGATGGTTTTCTTCTTTCTTCTTCCCACACAGGGCTATAGGCTGGGATCCATCAGCTGGGACAAGTATCAAGGGTGGGTTTATGGACCCCACTCCAGGCACAAGTTTCCACCCCTGCTGCTTCACTCCTTCCTCCTTCACTCTTGTGCTCCTCTCTCTTCACCAGTCAGGTGCCAACTGCCAGCTCCAACTGCCAACTGCCTCTCTTATCCTCCCAACATTCTAAACGGTTTCCAACTGTCACACAGTTCTGGAATCTCCTGGAAGGTTCTGGAAGGTGCTGGTAGGTTCCAGTGGATGCTGGTGATGTCATGGGAGGCCACCATTTTGTGCTTCAGGCCCTCAGACAGAAGTTTCAGGGGTAGCTAAAATGGCTCCCTGAATCTGTAGCAACACTAAAAAGAAGTCTGGTGGTTCCCAAAAAGGAAAAATTCAAACAGGGTTTGAGGCAAAAGTGGGACAAAATAAATAATGATGAGGAGGGACCACCCAAAGGGCTGACAGGTCTAACAGGTACCATTCCGGCTGTGAGGTTTGGATAGATCTTAAAAGCATTCCAGGTACAGGCCTATGAGCTAGTCCAATTTTAACCTTATAAAAGGAGTGACGGTCAACATAGTTTCCCATGTCAAATAGGATAGAAGCCACCCCAGAGCCAAAGGATGATCTTCCAACTACTGTAGAAGTCATTTTCACTTCATCAGACATCATCAAGGTCCTGAAGTCATCAGCCTAGTTTAGAAACCTGTGCCTAATGATTTGAGGATGACTATAATGACTTTACAATGCGATCATGGCCCATGAGCAGTATACAGCTGTTGATCCCAAAGAAAAGTAATTCAAATGTAAATCCACGATTACAGTGACCTGGGTTCAGCCATTAGGCTTTTTTTGTCATGACTGCAGCATTCCCCCCCTCAGTACTAACCCCTCGGTGCCAATGCCAGGGCTGCACCAGTAACAGCACCCGGTGCTGCCCCTAAGCTAGATCCATTGTCTGGATGCAGAAGTGCCCGGTACTGACAGTGCAGAGTCTGGAGCCATGCCCTCGCTGAATGTTGTCCCAGGGCTGACAGTGATTTCAGAGCTTTCATCCATCACGGACTCCCTCGCCTGCCCGTGTCTGTGCTTTGATGGTGTCCCGAGCCAACACTGACACCTACAGCGCTCCCAATACCGAATTCTAGGCTGTTCCTAGGCCACAGCAGTTATCTCCCCCAGGACATATACCCTGCGCTGTTAGCACCCGGGCCTCTGCAGCATCCTCATCTAGGAAAACTCGCTTGGTCTGCCAGTACCCAGGCCACTGCATGGATCCTCCCATAGTATCAAGTCCCTAGGCAGCCTGAGCCCAAAGCTGCAGGAGTGCTGTCACCCACAAGTGACCACTAGGCTTCAGTAGTGTTCTCACCAGGCACGTGACCCCTATGGTGCCTGCCTGTACTCATTCTGCTGCAGTGACCTTGCACATCAGTGAACTTCTATTATTCTTTAACATTCCCCTTAGGCAGTCGGCATGGGGGGCACTGCAGCATAATCACCCATTAGTGGAACCCTATGCTGCTCTGTCCTTGCTCACTAGTCACCCAGAGGCAGCAGATATGTCCTTGTCCTTTGGTTGTCACTAGACTGTAGCAGTGTCCCCTCTCACCAGTGGCCCTCACGCTGCAGCAGTGTCAAAGTACATTAACACCACTAGGCTGAAGAAGTGCCTCCATCCACCGGTAGCCATGTGTTGCAGAAGGATGCTCCGCCACCAGCGCCTCCTGTACCCTAGCAGTGGTCCCATCCAGCAGGGTTCATCTAACCATAGATAGTCTGGGCTCCAGCTGTATCTTTCCCAAGCAGTCTCCCCTGTGCTGCCAGTAGCTGTGATGAAGCCTAACGGCCCTAGGGTTGCAGCAGCATAAGCATGCATGCCAGTATGCAGTCTGCCCCATCCCTGGTCAAAGTTCCTGTGATGTGACTGCCCTGCCTCTCGTCTCTAAGTAGACTATTTACATCAGGAAATGACAATGGTATTATGTTTGTAAAAGTCAAATTCAACTGGATTATTGTTATGGTCACCTTTGTCCCTAATCACAATTTAAGGGCTAGCCATTTAATCAGATGTGAAAGTCACAAACAAAATAGCACATGCAGTTACTGCAAGAAGTAAAAATAGATGAATGAGGTGGTGGGGGGGGGGGGGGGGGGTCCATAAGCAAGTTTGCATCCTCGACTTTCCTTTCTCTGGGGACAGATATTACCTGAATAGGGAGGAAGTGCGTGGTGACATGTTTAGCTCAGAAAAATTACGAGTGTCAAATTACAATGTGCAGAAATTCAGGCACAGCTAAAAGTGCCCCACCCCCTTTTAAGGGCATCTCTATTGCTTCACAGATGAGCCAGAAATCTTGGAGTGCCCCTCCGCACAAAGTACTGGTACTGCCCCCACCCCCGATCACCTACATTTGAAGTTTTCTAAGTTTCTCTCATCTGTGATCACCCCACACACCATACATGTTAACAATTGAAAACAATAGTTACAAAAACTTGGACAAAGCTATGGAAAATCGATTTTTTGGGGGCAGCCGACCAGGGGGAGGTGTGTCCCCTGGGAGGATTGAAGGAGGTGGGAGAGTTGGAAACAGTGACGGCTTTGGGTTATTTTTGGGCTCATTAGGTAGCCCCCTTTGGTTATAGCCTCAGCCCGTTTGGGCTATAGATCACTATTTTCTCCAAAGTGACCTGGTAGGTGGTAGGGGTCAAAAGGAGGGGGGGATACAGGGTTATGACGTGGTTAATTCATAGGGTCACATTATAGCAGAACAGGGGATAGATAAGGTAGCCGAGGCTTTGCAGCTGCTGTGTGAGTTCAGTGAATGATTTTATCTCAGGGTAACTGATATCAGTGCCCTACCCATCAGTAGATGTGGCTTGATTTGTTGGTAGCTGGAGCGGAGGCAGGTTCTCTCAATATTCCAATGCACATGGCCTCCGAGGGAGAGGTGGGCATGTTCCCCACAACGCTGGGCCGCAAGTTAGGTTGCAACACTGGCCGCTGTTGGGCATGGCAATCAGCCACAAAGGCAAGGGTGGGGGGGTAGAAGGTCCCAGGGACAGGAGTAGAGACAGAGCAGGGAGGCGTAGGCCTAGCTTCTGCAGGGCCCGTGTCTTTTGTCAGAGTGAGGAGCGGGAGTGGGCAAGGTCAGCAGTGGGCTTGCAAAGCTTAACATACCACTTCGGGAAGGCACAAACAGGTCCCAGGTTCAATGCATGGCTGCTAGACCTTCGGAAGGCATTGGTCTCGGAACCCGCAAATCAACAAGAGAACAAGAGACAGCGGCACGGGCGTCAGGCAGGGATATTTATCAGTGGTTGAAACTAAACTCTCTGTGCCACCCCTGCTTCCTAACGTTGCCAGCACTTGCGGTAGCCCATGGCTTTGCCTCCTCTCCGCTTCTCCCCCCACACGCCTACACCCCCCTCCTATTCTTATCCTTAAGGCATATGTCAGTAAACGGCCCGTTACGCCCCTACGATTATACATACGTTACATATTATTACACGAGACCGACAAACGTATTTACAATGATACTTCCATGTAGAGATCGGTTCTCATTCGCTTTTTCTTTTTACTCATTATTTTTTTTATCTTTGTTTTGTTTCTCTTCTTCAAGTTTATAATGTACTCTGTAAACGTTATTCACAGTAGAACTGGATTTGAGGAACAATGACCGATTCTCTCTATGGTATTGTTGTTATAATCGGAGTGAAGCAGAAAGCCATCCAGCAAAATGGACACTAAATGTCCCTTAGATGAGTGTCTCCTTATGCCCCTACCTATGCCATTCGATTTTATTGCTATTCTACAATGTTAAAAGCAAGATTGAATCGTTATGCAGATGTTATTGATGTTACTTTACTGAAATTAATAAAAATCATTAAAAAAAAAATCATGCCATTCGGTGAGCGTGGCTAGAGTTGCGGCAGGACAAAGATCAATGTGATGTTGAGGGGAGTGCGATTGGGGGCCCATAAGGCTTATGGATGTCCAAGGGATGGTTGGAGAGGGTCCCACAGGGTCTTCTGAAACAATGGTAAAGGATGTCTGGGTTAGGAGAGGAAGGGAGCAGAAAGGGGCACAAGAGCACAGTCCCATTGGATGGGCATGACCAGGGGGTGGGACGGAGATGGCTACTAGCCCAGCATGGGGCCCAGTGAGGGACAGTGGTATGGCCTCTGCGATAGTGGCCGCAATGTTGAAATGAAATGATGAGGAAGTGGGTAGGATAGTAACAGACGGGCGGGTGGTCAATGGGGTTGCGGCTGGTAGACCTACTCCTGGAAGGGGAAGAGGAAGGGGCAGCACCAGCTACTCGGGAAAATACAGAAATACAGGGAAGTGGGTGCCAAAGGAATGTTGAGCTTTCCAGGATAGCACGCAGAACGAGGTGATCTGGGTTGCAAAAGGCGTGCATGCGTACTGAGAGGTGTGGCATGGTAGGTGATGTTGGGTCAAATTTTTGACAATGGGGGCCAGGGGCCAGCACACCAGACCTAGTTTTGCAGCAATGGACTCCGAAGGACACAGTGTGGCTTGCACGCCTCAGGGGAAGTGAAGGCAGGGCACGGTGCAGCCAGTCATATGGTGTTGTGAGACAGGGCGTTCACTGGTAGAACATGGTCTAGTGAGGCCTTGCCGGTACAGCAGGCTAAGGACGGCCTCCTGGAAGCAGAGGTATGGGTCAGGACGGTCTGCTTCAGCAGAACACTCGGGAGGTTCTTTATTGGCCTGGAAAGACAGTTCGGACCCTATTTCGCTTCACACACTTATGGCTTGGCGCCAGTGGTGGCATCCATCTGGGCCCGATTGGGCAGTGGATGATGGGTTCGGGAATCATGCAGTTTTGGATTATGACCATGAAGGTTAGGATGACTGAGAAATGTTGTGGACAATCCATGGGGGGGGGGGGGGGGGGGGGGGGACGGTCCGTTAAGTTTTCCGTGCCAAGTGTGTTTCTGGGTGCTGTCTTGAAGCAGGTGGTGTCCAGCAGCATCCTGTGGCAGAGGAGAGGTGCATGCATGCCAGTATGCAGTCTGCACCATCCCTGGTCAAAGTTCCTGTGATGTGACTGCCCTGCCTCTCGCCTCTAAGTAGAATATTTACATCAGGAAATGACAATGGTATTATGTTTGTAAAAGTCACATTCAACTGGATTATTGTTATGGTCACCTTTGTCCCTAATCACAATTTAAGGGCTAGCCATTCAAACAGATGTGGAAGTCACAAACAAAATAGCACATGCAGTTACTGCAAGAAGTAAAAATAGATGAATGAGGTGGGGGGGGGGTCCATAAGCAAGTTTGCATCCTCGACTTTCCTTTCTCTGGGGACAGATATTACCTGAATAGGGAGGAAGTGCGTGGTGGCATTTTTAGCTCAGAAAAATTACGAGTGTCAAAATACAATGTGCAGAAATTCAGGCACTGCTGAAAGTGCCCCACCCCCTTTTAAGGGCATCTCTATTGCTTCACAGATGAGCCAGAAATCTTGGAGTGCCCCTCCGCACAAAATACTGGTACTGCCCACACCCCCGATCACCTACATTTGAAGTTTTCTAAGTTTCTCTCATCTGTGATCACCCCACACACCATACATGTTAACAATTGAAAACAATACTTACAAAAACTTGGACAAAGCTATGGAAAATCGATTTTTTGGGGGCAGCCGACCAGGGGGAGGTGTGTCCCCTGTGAGGATTGAAGGAGGTGGGAGAGTTGGAAACAGTGACGGCTTTGGGTTATTTTTGGGCTCATTAGGTAGCCCCCTTTGGTTATAACCTCAGCCCGTTTGGGCTATAGATCACTATTTTCTCCAAAGTGACCTGGTAGCTGGTAGGGATCAAAAGGAGGGGGGGATACAGGGTTATGACGTGGTTCATTCATAGGGTCACATTATAGCAGAACAGGGGATGGATAAGGTGGCCGAGGCTTTGCAGCTGCTGTGTGAGTTCAGTGAATGATTTTATCTCAGGGTAACTGATATCAGTGCCCTACATATCATTATATGTGGCTTGATTTGTTGGTAGCTGGAGCGGAGGCAGGTTCTCTCACCATCCAATGCACATGGCCTCCAAGGGAGAGGTGGGCATGTTCCCCACAACGCTGGGCAGCAAGTGAGGTTGCAACACTGGCCGCTGTTGGGCATGACAATCAGCCCCAAAGGCAAGGGTGGGGGGGTAGAAGGTCACAGGGACAGGAGTAGAGACAGAGCAGGGAGGGGTAGGCCTAGCTTCTGCAGGGCCCGTGTCTTTTGTCAGTGTGAGGAGCGGGAGTGGGCAAGGTCAGCAGTGGGTGTGCAATTAATCAATCATTCAATCAATCAAGGCATTTATATAGCGCGCTACTCACCCGGAGGGTCTCAAGGCGCTTGAGGGGGTGGGGTCTGCTACTGCTCGAACAGCCAGGTCTTGAGTTGGTCCTGAAGGAGAGGTGATCTTGGGTCCGGCGGAGGTGAATGGGGAGGGTGTTCCACGTCTTGGCTGCCAGGTAGGAGAAGGGTCTTCCTCCCATGGTAGTTCTTCGGATGCGTGGGACGACGGCGAAGGCGTGGCTGGTAGATCGTAGCTGGCGGGTGGGGGTGTAGAAGGTCAGGCGGTTGTTGAGATACTTGGGGCCCTGGTCGTGGAGGGCCTTGGGTGTGTGGGTGAGGAGTCGAAACGTGATTCTCTTGTTGATGGGGAGCCAATGTAGGTCTCTCAGATGTCCGGAGATGTGGCTGTGACGGGGGATGTCCAAGATGAGTCGTGCGGAGTCATTTTGGATGCGTTGGAGTCTTTTCTGTAGTTTGGCTGTGGTTCCAGTGTAGAGGGTGTTTCCGTAGTCCAGACGGCTGGCGATGAGTGCCTGGGTCACCGTCTTCCTGGTGTCGGTGGGGATCCATCGGAAGATCTTACAGAGCATGCATAGGATGTTGAAACAGGAGGATGAGACGGCGTTGACTTGTTTGGTCATCGAGAGGGAGGAGTTCAGGATGAAGCCCGAGTTTCGTGCGTGGTCCGTTGGTTTGGGTGCGCTGCCCAGGGCCGGGGGCCACCAGGAGTCGTCCCAGGCAGAGGGTGATGATCCGAGGATGAGGACTTCCGTCTTGTCTGAGTTCAGCTTCAGGCGGCTGTTCATCATCCACTCGGCACGTCTTTCATCCCTTCGTGTAGGTTGGTTCTGGCGGTGGCTGGGTCATTGGTGAGGGAGAGGATCAGCTGGGTGTCGTCGGCGTAGGAGATGATGTTGAGGTTGTGTTGGCGTGCGATGGCTGCGAGGGGGCTCATGTAGACGTTGAAGAGAGTGGGGCTGAGTGATGATCCTTGTGGTACGCCGCAGGTGACTTCAGTGGCCTCGGATCTGAACTGGGGGAGGCGGACTCTCTGGGTTCTTCCGGCGAGGAACGAGATGATCCACTTCAGTGCCTTCTCTTGGATTCCGATGTTGCTGAGGCGTTTCACTAGGGTGCGGTGGCAGACAGTGTCAAACGCTGCGGAGAGGTCCAGGAGGAAGAGGGCGGCTGTTTCCCCGTTGTCGAGCAGGGCTCGGATGTCGACAGTGGCTGCGATTAGGGCGGTCTCAGTGCTGTGGTTGGCTCGGAAGCCGGACTGCGAGTGGTCGAGGGATCCGTTCGTCTCGAGGAAGGCGGCCAGCTGTCTGTTGACGGTCTTCTCGATGACTTTGGCAGGAAACGGGAGGAGCGAGATGGGGCGGTAGTTCTTGAGGTCGGTGGGGTTTGCTGATGGTTTCTTCAGGAGGGCGCTGAGTTCGGCATGCTTCCAGCTCTCCGGGAAGGTGGCGGTGTTGAAGGAGCAGTTGATGATGTCCCGGAGTTGGGGTGCGATGACGGAGTCAGCCTTGTTGAAGACGTGGTGAGGGCATGGGTCGGTTGGCGATCCGGAGTGGATGGTGTTCATCGTGTGGATGGTGTCTTCGGTGCTGACCGGGGTCCAGGCACGGAGGGTGGTGGTGGGGGGCGTTGGTTCTGTGGTTGGGTGCGTGGTCTGTGCGCCGAAGCTGTTGTGTATGTCTGCGATCTTGCTGTGGAAGAATGAGGCGAGAGAGTCGCAGAGGTCTTGTGAGGGAGTGATGTCGTTGATTCCGGCGCTGGGGTTGGAGAGCTCTTTGACGATGCTGAAGAGTTCCTTGCTGTTGTGTGCGTTGTTGTCAAGTCGATCCTTGAATGCTGTCTTCTTGGTGGTGTGGATCAGCTGGTGGTGTTTGCGGGTGGCGTGTTGTCTGTAGTCAGGTTTTTTCGCCAGGCTTTCTCGAGGGTACGGCAGTTCCTCTTGGAGTTCTTGAGGTCGTTGTCGAACCAGGGGGCTCTCTTGCTGTTGGGCCTGCTGAGATGGTTTTTCAGGGGTGCAAAGCTTAACATACCACTTGGGGAAGGCACAAACAGGTCCCAGGTTCAATGCATGGCTGCTAGACCTTCGGAAGGCATTGGTCTCGGAACCTACAAATCAACAAGAGAAAAAGAGACAGCGGCACGGGCGTCAGTCCACCCCCCCCCCCTTCCCCCCTCAGGCAAATCCCTTTACAATGGCAGGGATATTTATCAGTGGTTGAAACTAAACTCTCTGTGCCACCCCTGCTTCCTAACGTTGCCAGCACTTGCGGTAGCCCATGGCTTTGCCTCCTCTCCGCTTCTCCCCCCACACGCCTACACCCCCCTCCTATTCTTATCCTTAAGGCATATGTCAGTAAATGGCCCGTTACGCCCCTACGATTATACATACGTTACATATTATTACACGAGACCGACAAACGTATTTACAATGATACTTCCATGTAGAGATCGGTTCTCATTCGCTTTTTCTTTTTACTCATTAATTTTTTTTTATCTTTGTTGTGTTTCTCTTCTTCAAGTTTATAATGTACTCTGTAAACGTTATTCACAGTAGAACTGGATTTGAGGAACAATGACCGATTCTCTCTATGGTATTGTTGTTATAATCGGAGTGAAGCAGAAAGCCATCCAGCAAAATGGACACTAAATGTCCCTTAGATGAGTGTCTCCTTATGCCCCTACCTATGCCATTCGATTTTATTGCTATTCTACAATGTTAAAAGCAAGATTGAATCGTTATGCAGATGTTATTGATGTTACTTTACTGAAAGTAATAAAAATCATTAAAAAAAAATCATGCCATTCGGTGAGAGTGGCTAGAGTTGCGGCAGGACAAAGATCAATGTGATGTTGAGGGGAGTGCGATTGGGGGCCCATATGGCTTATGGATGTCCAAGGGATGGTTGGAGAGGGTCCCACAGGGTCTTCTGGAACAATGGTAAAGGATGTCTGGGTTAGGAGAGGAAGGGAGCAGAAAGGGGCACAAGAGCACAGTCCCATTGGATGGGCATGACCAGGGGGTGGGACGGAGATGGCTACTGGCCCAGCATGGGGCCCAGTGAGGGACAGTGGTATGGCCCCTGCGATAGTGGCCGCAATGTTGAAATGAAATGACGAGGAAGTGGGTAGGATAGTAACAGATGGGCGGGTAGTCAATGGGGTTGCGGCTGGTAGACCTACTCCTGGAAGGGGAAGAGGAAGGGGCAGCACCAGCTACTCGGGAAAATACAGAAATACAGGGAAGTGGGTGCCAAAGGAATGTTGAGCTTTCCAGGATAGCACGCAGAACGAGGTGATCTGGGTTGCAAAAGGCGTGCAGGCGTACTGAGAGGTGGAGCATGGCGGGGCATGGTAGGTGATGTTGGGTCAAATTTTTGACAATGGGGGCCAGGGGCCAGCACACCAGACCTAGTTTTGCAGCAATGGACTCTGAAGGACACAGTGTGACTTGCACGCCCGAGGGGAAATGAAGGCAGGGCACTGTGCAGCCAGTCATATGGTGTGGTGAGACAGGGCGTTCACTGGTAGAAAATGGTCTAGTGAGGCCTTGCCGGTACAGCAGGCTAAGGACGGCCTCCTGGAAGCAGAGGTATGGGTCAGGACGGTCTGCTTCAGCAGAACACTCGGGAGGTTCTTTATTGGCCTGGAAAGACAGTTCGAACCCTATTTCGCTTCACACACTTATGGCTTGGCGCCAGTGGTGGGATCCATCTGGGCCTGATTGGGCAGTGGATGATGGTTTCGGGCATCATGTAGTTTTGGATTATGACCATGAAGGTTAGGATGACTGAGAAATGTTGTGGACAATGATGCGCCTGTGGCAGCAGAACAGAGGTGGTGCTGCCACAATCCATCGGGGGGGGGGGGGGGAACGGTCCTTTAAGTTTTCCATGCCAAGTGTGTTTCTGGGTGCTGTCTTGAAGCAGGTGGTGTCCAGCAGCATCCTGTGGCAGAGGAGAGGTGGTCAGCTGGCTAAGTGTCATGGCAGGGGGAGCATGCCTCTAATATAGTTTAACATGGTGTGGATGCCTTTGTGGAACTGGAGAGCGGTGGCACGAGGTTGCACACGACCCTGTGCATAAACGATACGTTGTGGGCACAGAAGATCAGATGCAGGTGGGCTCATCACAGGTCGGAGTTAGACAGGTGTCGGGCTGATGAAATTCCAGGACCAGTGGTGGTGGGGGGCGAAGGATCAGACATGTGCCCCTGGGGACAATGGAGGAGGAGGGACTGGTGCCGACAAGTTGAAGGGAGGGCAGATTGAAATAACGGTAGACAAGGAGAGTAAGGAATTGAATATTAAAAAGCTGCCCTACAGAGACCAAGCAAAGCCTTTGAGGGCTCATTTGTTGCTGGCTACAAAGGAGAAGATAGGGAAATGATACGTGGAGAGGTTTAAATTGTTACACAAGTAGCTCCCGCAAAAGAAGGGTCCAATGAGGAGGAATGCAAGCTGTCTTAGAGGGCCACAGTGACAATGGCAATTGAAAATTGGATAGAGGCATTTTTTTTCTGTGCTAGCGTGTACTGAAAAAAGTTCCCGAAGTGTTGCTCTGCTAAAATGTCTGGATGTGATACAGAAGGCCCAAATAACTTACCGAGGTATGCATGGGCATAGTACGCTGACGAGCTTAGGGTTTGGGATATGTATTCTGATTTGTGGCAGCAAACTATGGGGACCACAGCAGACGAAAAGCTGACAATGTCACACTGAGCCATTTCCACTCCACAGCCCACTCTCTCCACCACTGTCATTACTACATCTACTCATGAGTAAGACACTGATGCCATTCACTGAACACCCTTCAGGCCAGGAGAAATGCTGGATTTATCAAAATTGTCCTTTCTCCTTCTTAGGGACCACCTCTACCGGCGATTGTTAGAAATTGGGGTCTCTAGTTGGCAGAGGTAGGTACCTTTGTTCAAATAGGGACCCTTGCTTCTAGTCAGGGTAAGGAGGATACACACTTTAGATATGCCCTGCTCACCCCCTGGGTAGCTTGGCATGAGCAGATAGACCTATCCCAAAGGCGATGTGTAAAGGAGTTGTATTCAAAACACAAAGCAATACAGTGATAACACCACAAATGGACACCACACCAGTTTAGAAAAATAAAGTATATTTATCTAAACTCAACAAGACCAAAAAGACAAAAATCCAACATACAAGTATTAAGAATATGACTTTAAAAAGGTTTTAGGCAACTGCGTCCATAGAAAACTGTGGATGCCTGATTTCTCTCAAAATACCTGTAGTTGCGACAAAATTCACAAGTCCAAACAGCTGCAGAGATGGGGAGCGTAGAAAAACAAAGAGATGCTTCAGTTCCTGAGACCATGGGGAGGTGATGCGACAGTTCTGCTGCACGCAGGAAAAGTGATTTGTCGAATTAGGTCTGTAGGGGGAAGTGATGCATCGATTCCGGGACAGTTCTGGTCCGCGGGTGATGCGTTAGGAAAACTTGCCACGCAGGTACGATGTGTGGAAATTTGGGATGTGTCGGCGATCGAAGCAGTGGTTTCTTCAGCCGTGATCCCTTGATGCATCAGGCTGTGACAGGCGCAGCGTCAGTTTCGGCAGTCGCGCGGCAATGCGTGGTGATTCTTCTCGCACCGCTGTGCTGCGTCGGGAAAACTGCCACAAGAAGAGCGATGCTTTCGTTTTCTTGTAGTTGTGTTGTTTTTCCAGCTCCCAACAGTAGGAACTACCTCCAGAGGCCCAACACAATCACAGGCACCTCTTGGCAGGTCAGAACTCCCAGAAAGAAAGTTCAGGGGAGCTGGGGTTGAAGTACTTGTATTCCTGAGACTTCAGAACAGGAGGCAAGCTCTACTCAAGCCCTTGAAGATCTTCCTCAAGCAGGGGGACACAGCACACAGAAGAAATCCTTGTCCTTTCCTTAGCAGAAACTGCTACTGCAGACCAAGCCCTGACAACACACAGCAAAAGGGCAGTATTCCTCCTCCAGTTTCTTCAGCTCTTCTCCTTGGCAAAGGTTCCTGCTTGATTCCATAAGTAGTCTACAGTTCAGGGGTTTTAGGTCTGATATGTATACCCTAAAATGTCTTTGCTCTTTTTGTGCAAAGGTCTCTGAGCCCACTCCAAACCAGTTCGGTCCTTACTGATGCAGTATGACCACAGGGGGTGGAGACAGCATTGTGCAAGGGAGACAGGGCCTATTTAGTTGCAAGGAAATCTCCTCCCACTACTCTAAATTCAGCTAGGGTCTATTCAGCACAGCTCTGAGTCATCCAGGAAGGGCCATGCACACCTCAACATCCCCAGTGGCTGTCTACAGTGAATGCACATCCCCAGCCCCTCTCACTCCAAAACCAGACAGTCAATACACAAACAGGCAGAGGCACACAGAATGGTTAAACAAGAAAATACCTACTTTCTAAAAGTGGCATTTTCAAACACACATTTTAAAAACCATCTTTACTAAAAGATGTGTTATTAAATTCTGAGTTCAGAGAGCCTAAACTTTATTTCTTGTTCTTGTCCCAATGGGAATTTATATTTATAAGATGTTATAAATAAACTACCATTCTATCCTAGGGGACAAGATAGCCTTTCAATAGTGAAAAATGAAATTGGAAGTATTTCACTATCAGGATTATCAGGATATGTCACACACACCAGTCCATGTCCTACCTTTCGCATATTCTGCACCCTGCCCAGGGGATCAGCCGGCGGTGGTGAAGGTTGATTAAAGAACATCACCTCTGTTTTGTCAGTGTTTAATTTCAGGCAATTGTCCGTCATCCAGGAGGAGATCTTGTTTAGGCAAAGCCTGAAGCTGTCAAATACAGCCTTTGCAGTGTCTTTAAAAGAAAACCCAATCTGCGTGTCATCAGCGTATGATATTATTCTCACTCCACAGCGTTCCACTACCGATGCCAAAGGAGCAGGATAGACATTAAGCAGGGTGGGGCTTAATGCCGAACCCTGAGGCACTCCACACACCATTGAACAGGAGGAGGAGACAGGGGGACGCAGATAGACCTGCTGAGACCGCTCATCCAGATACCCAGCTGTGCCAGTCGGTCTAAGAGAATTGAATGAGAGACCGTATCGAAGGCTGCGGACAAGTCCAACAGCACAAGCATGGTACAGCTACCATGGTCTAGGGATTCTCTGATGGTCTCCGCCACTTCCAGCACAGCAGTCTCAGTGCTATAGCCCGTCCTAAAGCCCGACTGGGAGTCATGAAGAAGGTTGTTGGACTACAGGTAATTGGAGAGCTGTCTCTGAACTTCCTTCTCCCGTATTTTTGCAGGAGCGGGCCAGAGCAAAATGGGCCTAAAGTTCTTAAGTATGCCAGGATCTGCGTCTTCCTTTTTAAGAATAGGCAAGACAAATGCCTTTTTCCAAACAGAGGGGTAGCTACCTGACATCAGAGATACATTCCAGATAACATTTAGGTGGGGATTAAAAAAAGGAGCCAGCAGATTAAAAAATCTATCTGGACAAGGATCAAGAGGTGAAACTGACTTAGTTCTCACTAGGTCTAGCAGGGAAAAAGTCAGACAAAAAGGCCGAAATTCAGACCAGTGACAGGGAGAACCAGGACCCAGAAAGGTGGTTGAACAATCCTCTGACACCGAGCAAGAAGAATATATAGATTGAACCTTCTGGAAAAAATTTGACAGATCTCTACAGAAATCAGCTGATGGCGTAATCGTGCTCATGATAGCTTGAGGTTTCATGAAATCTTGCACGATCTTAAATACTTCCTTGGATGAATTGTCCGACTCTTTAATTTGGTTGGCTAGGAAATTCCTAATAGCGAGACGTTTGAGGGCATGACATTTTTTTAGTGCAGTTTTGTACATACTCTTCGCATGCAGATTATAAGTTTTTCGCCAGATGCGCTTCAACTTTTTACAGGCGCTTTTCTCTAAACGGAGCTATGTTTTCAGTTTCACGGACAGTAGTATGTGGACAAAGCATTGCCTATGGGGTGCTTGATATTATATGTCTTATTTGAGAGTTGTTCTTTTTGCAGTGGCTATTCACCTGGTAAACGGGGCATGTGGATATGACACATTACTTGGACAATTTTATTTTCGTCAGTCAACCTGGCTTGGCAGACTGCCAGCGGCTACTGGTAAGTTTCCTAGAGCTGAGGTAGACATTAGGGTCCCATTTAATCCAGATAAGACAGTGGGTCCTAGTGCTGTCATGACATTTCTTGGGACTGAAATTGATGCAGTGACTATGGAGGAATGTCTTCCAATAGCTAAAAAGTAGAAAATTCAGTTGTTGCTGGATACCATTCTGGTGAAGAATAAAGTACGAATGAGAGACTTGCAGGTGCCGCTGGGTCATTTGAAATTTTCTTGTAGAGTGGTGAGGGTAGGCAGGACTTTAGGTAGGCTGCTGGGTCTGTTGTTGTCCGATCTGTCCTTACTAATCTCCGTTTGTCAGTTGTGGTGAAGGAGGATCTTCGGATATGAGGCTTTTTCTCTGATTCCATCAAAGTCATTCCCTTGTTCAGTTTGGGGGAGGCAGTGTGGAATGTGCAGATTTTCTCGGATGCTGCAGGTGGCAAGGGTTATTTGTTATTGGCAGGAACACAGATGTTGTGGAGGAGTGGCCAGTGGAGTTAAAAAATGGCAGCAGAAGTATTGCCTTTCTAGAGCTTTTTCTGCTTGTAGTAGCTATCACTCTGTGGGGAGCTGAGAAGTCTCATCAAAAGGTGCTTTTCCGGATCGATAACATGGCAGTGGTGCAAATTGTAAACAGGCAGTTGGCCAGGGACACACAGGTCTTGAAATTGTTGCAGGTTTCTGTGTTGGGATTTCTGATGCATGATATTCTGTTCAGGGCACAACATGTTCTGGGAGTGGACAATGAGATTGCGGATCCTTTGTCTCGTTTGCAGTGGGAGAGATTCCATGGGCTTGCGACGGAGGCCGACAGAGTCAAGAAGTCGATACCAAAGGATCTCTGGAATGTAGGAAACATAGGATGTTACAGCTGGTGGTAGGGTTGTCAGCTTTGTTGACATGGACGGTTGACACTCAGGCTTCAGCTGAATTTTTGGAATTAGGCGCGCAGGGCGCCTGAGTGGCAGAGGACGGAGTATGTGATCCAGCTCATTTTGTCACTGATGGAGAAGGGACTGTCAGTGGATTTCATTGCAAGAAAGTTAGCTGGCATAGCATTTATGGGGACGTTGTTGTGGGGATATGCACCTTCCTCTGGAGAGGAGAATTTTGGAAGGCTGTACCAGGGAATGGGGCTGTGTAGGCCCGAAAAGGAAGCCACTGAAATGGAATATGTTCTGCGAGGTTATTCAGATTCAGCCAGCTCTGTGGTAGGGTGCAGATGAAACAGTTTTGTTTACCCCACTGATTAGATGGATGTTTTTTGGGGCCTTTAGTGTGTCTGAATTGTTGGAGGGAAGAGGGTGTGCTGGTGCGATGTGTTAAAATGTGGGGCACAGGGGGAAGTGTGGTTGCCAGGGTCAAAGACAGATTAGGACAGCAGGTCGGAAGGTTACCTTGAGGTCTAACTTGATTGAGAGGTTTTGCCTGATGTCCTAGGTGGACGGGTTGTTGGCCCTGGGGTCAGAATTAGTGGAAGGATATTTAGACAAAGGGTTGGTCTGTGTGAGTCTGCATTCCAACTGCTCTTGATTTTGCAGAACTGTTAGAACTTGGGGTCTCTAGTTGGCAGAGGTAGGTACCTTTGACCAAATAGGGACCCCTGCTTCTAAGTCAGGGAAAGGGGATTACAATACTGGATAACCCCTGCTCACACCCTTGGTAGCTTGGCATGAGCAGACAGACTTATCTTAGAGGCAGTGTGTTAAGCATTTGTGAACACATACAGTAATACAGTGAAAACACTACAGATGGAAACCACACAAGTTTTATAAAAATAAGTATTCTTTATATAGACTTAACACAAGACCACAAACGACAAAAATCCATAATACTGTACTCAAAATTGACTTAGAGATGGTAGAATTAACTTAGTTCAAGTTGATGGTAAATACGACAAAGTTCTCACAAAAGTACCTGGATGTGTAACGCAAAATAAACAAAAAGCTCGCAGGGTTGGAGATGCGTTGGTTCCTTGCTTCGGGGGAGACCATGCATCATGCCCCAATGCTTGCGCAGAGTAGGGGATGCATCTTGATCCTTACCGGAGAGGAGGTGATGCGCAGGTTCTCGTACTGCGGCCCGGTTCGGTGCGGCAAGATGGCGCTTCGATGCGATGCAACAATCCGGTGCGATGCGATAAGATGGCGCCCTTGATGCACGATGTGAAGACGATGTGTGCATGCCCTGGAAGCCATGCGGTAAACTCTGTACTTTGGAGCCGCGACAGGCCTTGAGACACGCTTCTCCGATGATGCAACGATGACCCTCACGGTGGCGACAAGCTTCTCCGGTGATGCGATGGCACACAGCCATGAGGAAGACACACTTCTTGGGAGATGCGGCGGCAGCATGCTTCTCCGGTGATGTGGCGACTCCAGCTGCAGCGGCGACACGCTTCTTCTTGTTGCGTCACGCTTCCAGCTCCCAGCGACACGCAGGCTTCTGCAGATAGAATTCCCTGCAAGGAAATTCGGAGGGGAGCTGGTAGTGAAGTCTTGTAGCCCTGAGACTTCAGCAGGAGGCAAGCACAAGTTTAAGCCCTTGGAGTAATATTCTGCAAGATGATGAAAGTCCTTTGAAAGTTCCTTCTCCTCTCCTTGGCACTGAAGACACCACTGTAGGCCAACCCAGCAACACAGCACACTGGCAAGGGGGGCAGTACAACTCCTACAGCTTCCTTTGGTTCTTCTCCTTGGCAGAGGTTCATCTTGTTGTTCCAGGAGTGATCTAAAGTCTTGGGGTCTGGATCCCCATATTTATATTTCTTTTCTCTTTGTTCTCTGAAGGCAGAGAGGCCTTTGCCTAGTCCAAACCAGTTCTGGTCAGTCCTGGAGCACTTTGTTGACAAGACTCCTTCTTTCCTTTCACAGTGCAGGCCAGGGACATCAGACGCACCACAGGAGGTGGAGCCAGCATTGTGGAGGGAAGGCACAGCCCTATTCAGGTCCCAGGTGCAGCTCCTCCCACCCACCTACATGCAGATCTCTCTATTCAGCCCTGTGCTGACTCACCCTCTCTCCTGGAATCCCCCAGCCCCTGTCACTCACAAAACCAGACACACAATATACAACCTAGCAGAGGCAGGCTTGGACAGTTAAGCAAGAAAATACCTACTTTCTAAAAGTGGTATTTTCAAACACAGAATGCTAAAACCAGCTTCATTAAAATATGTTTTTTATCATTCTGAGTTCAGGCATACTAAACTCGAATTTCCTAGTTCCCTGAGTCCGTTAGGATAATAAGGTGTAATAATCAAACTGCCCATTCTGGCCTATAGGGAACAGGTAGCCTTGCAATAGTGAAAAACAAAAATGGCTGTAATTCACTATTAGGACATGCCACACACACAAGGGCATGCCCTACCTTATACTTACAATGCACCCTGTCCTTGGGCCTACCATAGGGGTGTCTGATATGAAGAAAAGGGAAGGTTTAGGGACTGGCAAGTGGGTGCACTTGGCCAGTCAACATGGCAGTCAGTGACTGCACACAGGCTCTGCAGTGTAGGCCCGAGACACACTTTACAAGCTGATTTTGTGGGTGGCACAACCAGTGCTGCAAGCCCAGCAGCGGCATTTGATTTACAAGCCCTGGGCACACATGGTGCACTGTACTAGGGTCTGACAAGTAAATCAAATAATCCAATCATGGAGTCACTAATCAATACATTAATTTAACATAGAGAGCACTTGCACTGTTGCACTGAATAGCAGTGGCATAGTTCCCAAAGCATCTAAACCAGCAAAACATATAAAAAACAGAGGAGGCAATCAGAAAAAATGGAAGGAAGACTCACGCCAATGGTACCAGGTCTTACAAGAACGCTTTAGTGCTGATTGGGGATCCAGTGGGGGAATCACTCTTTTCAAATTGGGGTGGCAACAGAGGTGGGTAGGACGCACTGGTCTGAGGGGATCATTATGCAGTTGGAGGAGTGGTCCTCTGATTGTTACAGGAGGCATGTTAGAATGGCCTGTGATGGACGTTGAGATCTGAGTTTCATGATCTTGCTTGTTTTACTGTTTTTGATTTGTGACAGGTTTGGTTCTGGGTCCAGAAGGTGAGGACCTTGCTACTTGGATTGTGGGCCATTCTTGTGTTACGTGGGTCGAGAGACAAGCAGCAATGAGAGGACACAGGGTCATTTTGGGTTTCAGATTCCCGGTTGTTTCCAATTCATTGGCATGGCACTGAGGGTAAGCATTTAAAGTGTTGTTGACGTGTTTTAACAAGATGCTAAAGGGTAAGCGGTGTCCAGATGTGCTGGTGATTCATTTCTGGGATATGATTTGATAGTGGAAAAGGTTTGTTATTAAGAGCCATGAAGACGGATTTGAGAGGGATTAAACAGCAGCAGGTAGGTTGTTTTGTAATTTGGATGGAGTTTGTTCATAGGCGAATTTGGCAGGGAGCTGATAGGCCAGCCACCATTGACAAAGCCAAGTGCAAGGTTAATAGAGAAATGATGACTTTTTGTAGGGAGAAAGGTTTTGGCGGTATTGAGAATGCAGATTTTCCAATATAGGATGGATCTGTGCCTGATGAAGGTGAGGGAGGTCTTGACTAGGGGCTTGAACATAAAAAAGAAGAAACACTTATGGGGCAGGGAGAATCTGGGTGCTAGGCCTGTTCCTGAATGGCGGTAGGCCAAGAAGGTTTCATGGGTTAAGATAAGTTTATTGTTATTGCCAACGGTGGACCAGGCCGAAAGGCAGGCTATGAACACGCTCACATCTGGATGGGGCAGGAAATGAAAGATTACAATATAGGAAGTCAGTTTAGTTATTGATTAATAGATGCAGGAATGAGCAGTAGGAGAGGTTAAAGATCGCAATTGCTGAGTTTCAGCAGTTATGATAGGGTTATGGATAGTTATGGGGTTAGGTTATGTGTGGGGGAGCATATTTAGAAGTGGGGCAGGTAAACATATAGGTAAAGTTTTGTATAGTGATGCATTAGCGCCGTAACGCAGAAGGCCTAGTAAAATGTGTGATGTGCAACTCTTTCAATAAAAGTGGACTTTTCCACACAAACCTTGGTAAATGGTCTATATTGTGCCTCTCTTACCCAAGTGAATTGCTCCTTTTTGCTGTATCCAGTTTTCCTTACTTACATTACATACACCAGCCTGCATGCCTCATCAGAAAGCTGGTCTCTTCAGCGATGCATTTCAAATCCTCTTGCAAAGTTACTACGTACATCCATTGGTGCTGGAATTTACGTTCCCTGCCATTCCAACATTTGTGATAAAACTAACGCCACAGTGCTTTTTAGGTCTGGCATTGGCTGAGACCTTTTGTTTTTTCAATTCATTTTTTAAAGTACATATGTATTCATACATGTAGAGAGGGCTTTCAGTTGTTCCACTCCATCCATTGGTCTGTGGTACTGTCATTCACATGTAGCTTCCGCCCACCCCAGCACACAGTATAGGTAAGTGGATCAGCCTACTTCATCCACTAGGGCACCTCACTGTGAGTGACGCATTTTAACTCTGCACAATGTGACCATCTGCAAAAAACATAGTGCCCTTCACCCACCCAACAGTTAGCTATTTGCTGTGTACAGTGCCAACCAAGATGAGTAAATGCATGTTGCCTATTTACTGAATGCACAGACTCTGCAGTGATCACTGAAGAGGCTTTTGTATGGTGAAGGGACACTGCATTGCGACGCTGCAGAGAATAGTAACTTTAGGTAGCATTTAAACTGCTCAGTGACATGCGACTTCTGAGATGCCCTCCATCACTGTACACTACACGGGCTCCTCTGACATCACTGGCAGCCTCTCTCCTTTCATATTTTATTGGAGGTGCTGAGGAATTACAGTTCATCGGCCACAGTTCATATTGACGCTGTCCCACCGTTACCTTTATCTTTGTTTTATTTCTTTAGTTTATTATTTATCTTTTTCTTTGCTGAAACAGCACAGTGAAATGGTGACACAAAAGAGGCTGGTCAATATGACCTTGGCTTCGGGTTCATTGTGCCCTTGGCTTACACAAGTCGTGGGTAGCTTGGCCTGACAGGCTGCAGATCAGTTATTTCATGGCCCGCCAGTTTCAAAACATTATTACTTTCAAATAGCTGAATGGAAGGCAAACAATCAGTCTCATATCCAGGTAGTTGTAATGGTGTGGAGCCCTAGGCCCTCATGCATAAATGATGATAACACATACACCATTAGTTACTAGATAGAACTGGCCCAGGGCACATGCGCCCGGCATCTTTTATTGTCAGGGTCACATGTCCTGTGATGCCTGTGGTGGATGGGTGTGGGTGGGGTGTAAGCCAGCCCTCGGGGAGTGGCTGGTGACAGGCCAGCTAGACCAGTGACCAGCAGGTCACTATATCGCTCCAAGACTTAATTCATACTGGAATAACAAAGTCTAACCTGTGTGGGAGAATAAAACAATAAATAGGAACCTCCCCTAAGTCTGTTCAGCTTCTTGCAGAAACATGACTATGGTACACCTGCAGCTAGGATCAGCAGTTCTGCTTTGCACAGTTCAGTGGTACCCTGCGGGTCCAGTCCTACTTGGACTCAGGATGTGGAAGTTAACACCAAAGTCACTATATGTACAGTTCTCTGTGATGGTGCAGGTTGAGTGATGGCGAATCAGGTGGATGTTACGTTTTCATTAATCATTCCTGGTTGTTGTGGCATCTTCACAAATGAGACATTGCTGCTCTCTACAAAATGGCGGAGTAGTTGCAAACAACCCTCTCTCACCAGGATGCCCCTCTCGAGGATATTCCCCTATCACGTGATGTCCCTTAGGCCCTCTTCACCAGGCTTCCACTGGACTTGGTGTACTTCGCTATATCACTCCAACACCACCCTCTAGGTACCTGGAGGAAGCGTTACGAGTCCCACCTTCAAGTCCTTTGCTCCACCTGAAGGGTAGTTGTTTCCTAATAGGATTACTCCTGCACCTAGCATGAGATCTTCGTCTTCCTGGCACCTTCGGAGGAGCGGCTGTAGACTCATCTCTCGTGGTGGGACCCGCTCTCACCGGCATCCCTGAGGCCTTAGCACCTGGGTCGCCACGCTCTGGTGTGGAGTGGTCAGATCCTCTTCTTCAGGATGTCCGAGCAGTCTCACCGTCCAGTCTCCCATGCAACCCCAAAGGTGGATGTCACCAATGGTCTAGCTTGCTCGCCTCTGCAATCACCAGGTTTGCTTGGTGTTAAAAAAACTCCTGGACAGCTAGCTTCTCCTGGTGCCACTGATGTTACCAAGGTACTGTTCTTGCACTCAGTCATCTTTACTAGGGGTGGGCGGAATTTGCATAGTTGCGCAACGCAAAGCTCCGCGAAACGGTAAAACATCTCCGCGAGCACGCAGAAATTCCGCGAACACACGGAATTGCTTGTTCGCGATGCTTTTTTTCTGTTCGCAAACGCTGTTTGTGTGCTCGGGGGAAAATATCTCGGGAACACGCATTTTGAGAACGCGAACAAGCAAAAAATTCCGCAAAGCCGCGAAGCACAGAATTTTGGGCAATTCCGCGTTCTCCGCGGAACGCAAAATTACCCAAATTCTGCAAATTCCGCGAGCGGAACGGAATTTACCACCCAGGCCTAATCTTTACCCCCTAGTTTGCGAGCTGTCTGATCACACACTCCTCTTCTTTTCTCTTCATCTTGGGATTTCTTCTACTGTGGCGTAATGCCAACCGATTTCCTCTTTCTGGTTCTTTCACTTCGCGACAAGATCTAGTCCCATCAGGCCTTGCACTTCCTCCTCGGACCAGGCCTCTCTATGTGACGTCCACTTCACCCGGGTCTCCCAGGTCCTGTCCAACCCGAGGACACCCCTACGTATCTCCTTCTGTTGCACTTGCTGAGTGGGACTTGCTTCCTTCCATCTCACAATGGCATGACAAAGTCTTGGGGGGTGCCTGTCACTTCAGTCAAATACTGTGCGCATTCATCACCATCAACTTTGGGCTTTAGCAGCTCCCCTGAGCTGCAGCAGCTCACCTGAGCTGCATTCATATCATCTCATCATTTTTTTTTCTTCAAGGCATTCACTGAGTGCGATACCGCATACTGGCCACTAGATGGCACTGATGTAGTAGTCCTATGCCCCAGCAGCTTCCTTATTGCTGCTTGCCTCTCTGCTTACTGTTTTCTTTTGCTGCCGAGGCGATGTCAACCCCTCGGCTGGCTGCCACCAAAAGCACTTTCAGGCACAGGACGGGCCACTAGTCCTCGCTCCTGCGTGGCCCAGCTTCAAGTCTCCACCCAGCGGCAGCACTTCCTCGAAACTCCCTGTGTGGCCTGTAACGCTCCTCAGCGCTCCTTAGTCTTGTGGGTGGGCCACATTCACTGACAGCTGCCACCTGAATACACTCTGCAGGACTCATGCTATGTAGCAGGAATTTCTCTCCTTCGTGGTAAGTCCTTTCTACTTTTTTAGGTCTCGCTGAGTCAGCGCATGCGCTGCTCTGCGAGACATTTAGTCAGTGGCTTTTGGATATGCTTCCAAAGGCTGTTGCCGGCCACAAGCTTTCGGTTACGCTAACAAGCGCGCGCCTCGCTCCGCCTCTGCAATCAACACTGCTGTGCGTGCATCCCTCGCGTGCTGAGCACAGAGCGCGTCATCGTGATCACGATCACCTTCGCTTTCACCGCGATTGCGATGACTTTCGCTTTCACGGCTGCACAGCATTACTTTTACGGCCACGCGGCCAAATTATGCATCCATTCAACTTTTCCCTTATATCCTTTATAGATCACTGTCCTTAAATAACACCAGGTCTTGTACTTTTGTGCCTGCCACAGAGGAATGGGCCCCCGCATCTGCATCCTGTACACTACTTCCCCTGCTCTCGTTCTACTTCCTGCAGGCTTTTCAGCTGTCCTCCCATTGCCTCGGTGCCCATCGTCCCGACAGCAACATAGGAGTGCAGTACTGCAGATGAGAGCATGAGGGCAGCCTCTGGACTTCTGACCTATCTTGGGCACTTGTCTGAACGTTGTTTAAGTGGCGCAGATATGCAGGAAGCGTGGTGGAGTTATCTGTCACCTGTCAAAGCGTTAAGACTGAAAGACCGAAAAGGCAAATATTTGAATTTGGTGTTTAGACAAAGATCCATTAATAGCAGGAAATTAAACAACTGCAACCTTTCCTCTCCTGCTCTCTTTGTTGTCCGGACACCCTGGCAGCCCCCCAGTCACGTGACATTCTCCGCAGACGAGCCGAAATAGCAAAATCTGAGACACTTCAACAACTTAACATTCATTTACAGGCAGGCAGTAAACACAGCTCGAGTTACTCGCAGGCGACCACAGTATACCACCCTCAAAGTGTCAGCCTGCCGGGTGGTTTATAGCTCCTATGTCGCGATGCACAGCGCTGCAGTGCCTCTGGGCTCAGAGGATTCATAATGTAACTCTTTCACCGGTTACACTATTGTATCTACTCAGCACCGATTTTTATTTGCTACTTTTGCCATCATATGTAATGTCATACTTGTGATCAATAAGACATTCTCCTTTCTACTTTACATCTCAGGAGGTGGGCGCAGTCTTCTGCACACGCCCTTCCGGTTACTTGCACAGAAGTGCGTCTTATACACAGACATGGAGCGGGAATCAACATACTTCTGTGTGTGCAGAAGCCTTCAATTCTCCCCACGCTGCACCCCCCGAAAAAAATCTCTTGAAGGGAATCTGCAGCCCCCATAGAACTGAGGTTGCGAGCACCACATTACCCACCATCATATGGGTTTCCGCCCCACTCTCAAGAGCCAGGGTGCCCCAGTAAAGATGCTCACAGACTGGCCTCGATAGACTACCAATGTTAGGATATGGACATGTGGCTTCCCTTTGGAAGTGCAGTGACCTCTCCCAAACCTGGGGCTTCCTGAAGGCTCTTGGATAAAGGGCACAATGGGTGGGTAGGGCACATTCAGCACACCTCCAGGTCACCAGTGCCTCTTTACCCAGGCATCAACTTTGGCAGTCTGCGGAATGCACACAGGCAAATAGATTCTGTCATTTGCAAAGAGCGACAGCGGCCTGCACATAGGGAAATGGTCTGTTTTGGCTATATACTCTCTGTGATTCTGGGCAAATCACTTAATGTACCCATGCCTAACAACAAGCATTGGCATAGCCAATAGGTCTCGCCTTTGGGACCTCATGAGTATTTAGTTATGCAGCACAATATCCGTGGTGCAACAACATCAACTGTTGCATGGCTAAACACATAAGGTCCCAAAGGAGAGACCTAGTGGCTATGCCAATGCTTGCTCCAATTTTGAGCGGGCCCTCACTGCATCATACTCCACAGCGGCCCTCCAGCTCACTTCAGCTTCCTACAGCCGTGCACGTGGCACTCCAGGTGATGTCTCTTCACTCTGTTGGGGGGCCTCATACTGGTCCACGACCAGCCCCGCCCAGGGCCGGACTGGGAACCACCCGGGGGTGCCACCGAGCTCTTTGCCAGGGCCGGTTTTCAGCCGATTTTGTTACAGGGCTGATTTTGAACGGCCCTGTAACAAAAACGGCCCCCATGGGCCCAAAACTGGCCTCCACCCGTGCAGCGCACTGGGGGATTGCCCGGTGCCCGCTATGGCCAGTCCGGCCTTGACCTCGCCCCTTCATCACCGGCTTCCTCAGGATTGCAGGCCTCACGCCAGGACCTTCCACCGCTGCTGGCCATGCGCTTCTGCAGCCACGGTCAGGGCACCATTGCCACCGACTGCAACCTAGCAACATGCGGTTGAACGACTCCTGCAGGACAATGGCACTTCCTACCCAGTGCAGTAAGTGTATTTTCCTTTGGACCACGTGGGAGATCACCTCATGCACCACAAGGGTCTCAGGCGGGTACTTCTTCATCCCTTTTTCCACCTTTTTGATGAAGTTCAGATCGGCCACGGTCCGCACACTGTCTACTCCTTACTCCACCCCACCGCAGCAGCCTCTCTCGTCCCGCTAACTGGTTGGGCCTTACTCCAACTCGTGGCCCTGTATGGGAGGCGGATGGCGTTTCGGCAGTCCGGCCCGCTTGCGTCTCCCCTCTGCCATCACTGGGGCTCACTTCATGCTGGGTGGCTCAGCAGCAGGTCCTTCAGATGGGCTCCCGCTCTGCTCCTTCACCCCAAGGCTCTTCACATGCCCCGCAGCGATCAGGCGCTTCCTACGCCTGCTGGCAGGGTGTTGTCCTGGGCATGGTCTACTCTCTCTCCCTCAACCACACACAAGGCGGCAGCACACGCGGGTTCAACCCGCTCATTGACTATGTAATGGTGTAGGCCCTAGGCCCTCATGCATATATGATGGACACCATTAGTTACTGGGTAGAACTGGTCCAGGACACGTGCGCTAGGCACCTTTTATTGTCAGAGCCACGTGCCCTGTGACGCCTGTGGTGGATGGGTGTGGGGTGAGGTGCAAGCCAGCCCTCAGGGAGTAGCTGGTGAAAGAACAACTAGAACAGTGACCAGCAGGTCACTACAGTAGTGAAAAGTGTATTTCATGTAGGGAGCTTTGTCTGATAGGCCTGAATCCAACGTTTGAGTACAAAAGTGTACGTTTAAGCAATTAATTTCACAGCGCGCGGTGTTTGTTGAGGATTAACAAGCCTCAACTTGGATTTAGACCTGTTTGCACTAAGCACTGGAGGCAAGAACACGTGAGACTGAGCTCTTTAGTTTTTTTTAAACATTGTTCAAGGTACAGAAGCATTTCAGCTACTGTTACTAGTAGGGTTTAAACTGATGTAATCTTCTTGTGGCCTGCATGGCTCTACATTCGTTTTTATCCAGCACCTATTTAAATAAGGCAGAGATTTTTCTCAGCCACCTCTAGAAGCTGAAGATCCGGAAAGGAGTGCATGATTTGCAGCTAGCCCTCCCTCCTTGCCCCCCACGCGCAACTCGTTCAGTCCTTTCTGGTGTCTTTGGACTACTGCGCTAAATCCAGGTCCATCTGAGATTTTGGTGCCATGGACCTCTGCAACTGAAAGGGCTTGTACTAAACAAGTATCTGTGCAAGTTCTTACTTGCTTTTTTTTAAAGGAGCTCTCAATGTACCAGGTGCCGAACCACAGAGCGGGCCGTACCATTTGTAGTTTGTTTTCCATTGCTTGACTTAAATCTCAGCAAATGGCGCACGCTTATTTACTAAATATATTTTTTTAATAATAAGCAAATTGTGTTTTTTTTTGCTTTGATAACTTTATGGTATTCCATTGAATGTCAGACGTACATCCTCAGCATGATGGACACCGTTCTTTGTGGAAGGCAAACAAGTTGTATCCTAAAACTGTAGGTGCAATTACTAACTTTATGTTGTGACACCTGCAGACAGTCCAGATATGTCAGCAGACAGTACATTGGTGATCACTAACGGTGCCCTTTCATTTATTGCTGATTTTGAATGCTTTACTGTGGATGAGTGAGTAAATACAAGCAAGAGTCAATTGGTAGTAGGAATGGATGCATTGGTTAAAGTGAGTCAAATACATGATTGACGCCTGTGTATTAAATCACAAAACAAAAGAATCACTTTAATATCTAGGCTATTATTATTGGTTTACATTGGTTTGGTGAAAGCCATGATCTTTTGAAATTTTTCAAAATTATATATAGAATATAACTATTGGGCATTTCTTCCGGATGTCTTCACAGTGGCATAACGAAACTTGAGCCCCCCCCCCTGCAAAGTACATGGAGGCAGCCCCCACCGGGCCCACCACCCGGTGTACTGTGCTGAGGCATAGCTGCCACGTTTTCATTTTGCTTATGAGTGACATTTCCATGTTTTCAGCGTGCTTATGTTTGACATTTCAGTGCTGTATGTGTGAAACTTTGAGTGACATTTTCTCATGAGCAGATCAAGACATTTGTTCATTTCAGAAAGTGCCCTCTTTCTGAAATTCACTGGACTAAAAGGTGCCTTAAAATTGCAGCTTAACGGTATAAAAATGACAGTGCTCAGATGAAGTACATATCCCTTCAGGGAAGCTCACTCGCAGTATTCTCTGCCTGGGCAGGTAGGCTCTGGTGAGCCCTGCATTGGTATCAGAGATACAGCATGCAGAAATCTAGAACTTATGGCCACAGGTAGGCTCAGTATGCAGCAGAATAAACTGGGAGCCTTTACTGCTGAATTTCAGTCTGCCAAGAGTCAGACACAGGTGAAGAGATAAATATATAATAAGGGGCCATGAGTGCAGGTGCAGGAAAATGTGTCTCCTTGAATAGTAATATAGAACAATAATCATGGTTCAGGGGCACTATCAGGCCCCGTCCGGAGCAGCCATGCCTGTTGCACCATTGATAGCAACCTCCAGAGGAAAAGCATGGGGGCAACTCCTGACACCTCAGTATTGGCAAACTATCCTTGTTGTGAAGGAAATTCCCCTGGTGGACTACAAACTACTCCTGAGATTTAACAATGACTATAAATGATGTTCCTAAACAGCTGGTCCTCAAAGGGACTAAGATAATTTGTTTGAGGCACTATTTATCCTTCCCTTCTTGTTACAAATGAGAAAAATCGATACTGTCTTACCCCTGTCTATTTGTTGCTTTACCATTCACCCATTCACTCCGTTGCCTTCTTTCTCTCCACTTTAATTTCTCACCTTCCTCTTTTCATTTTCACTGTCTCCATCCACTCCATTCACTTTTTCCAAATAGGTAGTTCTTCTCCTTTCAATGAAACTCCGCTTCCCTTTTCCTCTATTTTCTCTCCGTGGTAGTTTTCCATCATACATCCTTTTTCAGGTCGAGCCCTGAGCCAGCGCGCAAGCGCTGCTCTGGGGTTGATCTGTGGTAGTTTACTACGTGAGGGAAGCACCGACCATCTCTTTCATTGGTTTGTGTCTTTGTCCTTCCTAAATGCTGCCTTCCGATTGGTTTATAGGCTTGTTAGTCCCTCCTTATGACATCCAGGTCGTCATTTGTATCCTCCCATAGTTACTGGCCCCTTTACTTCGAGTGTTGCACGACATGTGTTATTTAGATTGTGAGCACTATTTTCATTAATGAGGTTCTCTTACTTCCCGTGCCTACTACCCCCCTCCCGCAGTCCGTGCCTTCTCGCTCCCCGCCCGCCCGCACTCCCGTTTGCAATGCAATAGGTCTGGAGTAAATGCGAGTCCTATTTGCTTAATTAGTGGGGAAAGGCTCGGCTTGCAATTGGCTTTGCATGCAGATTCAGCCAGCATCCATTGAATGCAGCAAGATAATGACGGTCTCACACAGGTGCCTAGGGTGAAAACGAGGCTAGGTACGCACAGTTTTACGGGTTACTGGCACCCCAAGAATGCACCCCATAAGACATGGTAGCTGCACACAAACGTTTTTTCTGCTCAATCCCTAAGGGATACACAGTCATTGAACTTTTTGACTTCTGAACAGATTCTTACTGCTTTAGTGTAAGTATCAGAGTAAGGTTGTGGCCATCGTCAGTATATGTTAATTAAAAATGTATCCACATAATTTATCCGCACATTTCCTACATTGTATTAAGTAATTATTATTGAAGCACTAACTGTTCTGCGAGTAGGTCTTCTGAGTGTGCGCTAAGTTGGGGACGTATCAAGTGAAGCTGTGGTACGTGCTTTCAAAGATGGAGTAGGTAGGTATGGTGATATATATATGTGGTCAATCCAATATAGCTGTTGGCCTGTTCATATTAAGGATTCTCTTCCCGGTGCAAAAGAGATGCTGCGAGCGATAGGTCTCTGTGATGCTACTACCTTTCCAGTATGGCGGCTGCCTAGTCTGGCTTGTGTTCTAAATTGGCTGTCGCAAGAGAGGTCTGGGTATTGGAGGGTTTGTCCTTGTGGGTGTTTGTCGCTGATGGGAGCTCACGTCATGGTGAGTGCAAGTCTGGAGGCTATGGTGAAGTTTGTTCCATTCCCTGAATGTTGGTGAGTCACACGCCATTATTGACAAATACACTTGGTGTGGAGTTCTTGTTGGTTGTAATCCATAGGACAGTACTGTAAAACAAGTTTCATGATTCTCCTATTGTGCTTATGTGTGACTGTTCCACATGCTTTTGCGTGATATTTCGATTTATTGGTTGACACTTTATGTGGCCATCCATCACGATTTCACACTAACCAATCATACCCGTTCAATGTTGATAGTTTATAGGGCACCCTTTAGTACATTACTGTGGCCAGAAACAGAGTGCTGCATTATTAGCTAGGTGGCTTCTGCTGCCTTTTACTAGTCTCCCTCTACTGTAGAAGAAGTGTTGTTTCTTTTCATATCTGTTTATATTTTATGGAGCACTTGGTTGAGGACTGTTCTAGTTATGTGATTATAATTGCTTTAGCATGGTTGGTTCCACGTTTCGGCCGATTTTTTCTCAAATACTGACAGCACAGAGACATTAAAAACGGTTGTGCTCAGAGCGATAGCATCCAAGCACAGAGTTGCAAGTCAAGAGTACAACAGCAAACTTACTTCCAAACAATACAAGTGCTAAATTACGATGCACTGTGTGGATATAAGGTGAACATTAGCTATTTCCATAGAAGCTAAAGTGAACCTATTTATACTATCAAAGGGTGGAGTGGGCACCGTTCTGCTGATCTCAGAATGCAATGCACATGGGCAGAGTGGGAGAAATGCTTGAACATTGGACACAGGTAGCGCTTCATGCCCTCACACCTCCAGCCAGGTTGCTTACACGGGCACTGTTCTGAGATGTTTTCAGGCACCAGGGTGTTTATGTATTTCTATAATGTGCCACATGCCAATGAGATTCCTTCACGAGACTAAGCGCTGTCTGTATTACTTGACACAAGCATTTGCAATGCAATAGGTCAAGCATTTATGTGAGTTTGAGCTATTGGCATTGTAAGTGACAATGCCTTTTATTTATGTTTTTGGTTTTAAAAACATAAATAAAAGGCATTGTCATTTACAAATCTAATAGCTTTAACTCTCGTAAATGGGAGACCTGTTGCATTGCAAATGCTTGTTCTCCTTTGTTACATTCTTCCACTCTCCTTAAAATCTACTTCTCATCTCCTCTCTCCTCACCATTCTCCTCATGCCGAACTCAGATTGCCGTCACTCTGTCAAGTCTCCGCCATCCCTCTCTGTCTGCAATTTCATTAGCCTTTTTCAGTCCTTCAACATTACTTTCCACTCAGTTTCTTTAGACTTCCCTCCCATACTGTCCTTCTCTTACTGTATGTCCCCTTCTTGTGTCATGTTTATCTTATACCGCCTCTCATTCTTGTCCCTCCCGTCTACCTTTCCTTTCAGGCCCCACTCCTGTTTGTCTGTCTTTCACTTCCCATTGGACCTTTTGCATACCTCTTTATCTTTCTTTGGTTCTCTCTCCGCACCCCTAGTGACTGTTGTGCATGTGTCTCCACTTGTACCGCAAAAGGAAGTTTGTGTGAGGCGATGGTCAGAGAGACCTGTAAATTCCTATGAGAGAGAGAGTGAGCGGCTGACACCTGGGTCATAGCAGCTCTGCGGAAGCAGGGACCTTGACCAACAACAGACAGACACTTTCTGCCTGGGAGGCCAGACACTGGGCAGAACAGGAAGTGGTGAGGCCCCTAAAGTGAATGGAGAAATTTACAGCTTGCTAAAAAAAAAGCACCTGGGAGGAAATCTTAACATTATGTCAGACAGAATCCGATGTCTGACATAGAAGGGAAATTCACCTTCCAGCCATTCCTGTCAGATTGAGAGAATGCTCATGAAAGTTCGGTACTGCAAAGCTGTCTCAAAGACAACTGAAACTTAGTTGCAGTACCATGACAACAGGGCATGCCGAGTTTGGAATGAGGCCAAATGAGGCATTGCTGTGATCCAAGGTATGTGAAGTTAAACTTAAATTATCGTGAAAGGCTTGCGTTTTGTGTTCTTACTGCTTCTCCCGCCATCCCTCGCGCCACCATGATTCGTTGATGTAGAGAGCTTCTAAATGGAAAACTGTTTGAATGGCGTGACAGGTTTAACCCAAGGTAGCGAAGAGAAAGAGTGACAAGGGAGGCAATATTTAGCCGATTGGAGCACGAGCAGAATCATCAGTGAGGCCTAGCACTCAGTCTCTCTGCTCGTTTAGTTCAGCTAATGTGACCTCATTTTTGCTTGCACTGCCTGCAACCTGAGGGAAATAAATAAATTAAAAATCGGTACTGCATGGGACGCTGGTGGCGCGGGGCCGGTGGCCTAGAGCGGGAGCGCTAGGTAAATTACACAGACACAGGGGATACTGGTAGGGGCGGGAAGTCACAAGCGACCTACGCACATTTCTTTATACTCTCTGGCCACACCTGGCCAGAGAGTGATACAAAGTGTGAGTGTTCTTCTGGGCCACTGAAACTTGATCCATGATTGAGCGGTAACTAGAACTCTATGTCCCATCCCAAGTCAGTGTTCAAATCACACATAGGAATCAACACATAAAGCTTGTGAGTCTTTGACTCAGTCTCGAGTTGGGTCTCAGTTCCTACCTCTGGTGGCGGCTTCCTCTACTCGCTTGAGAGCTGTCAGGTGACGGGGTGATGTTGGTGGTCGTGGAGGTTCCGAACCCTGCAGCCAGGGCTGCAGATGGGCTAACTGCCGCTTGTTCTTCTTCTCGTCTCAGCGGTTGGCCTTCTGCCATATCTTCTCCAACTTCCACGCCGCTCAGGGATATTTGGTCTGCGCTAGTTTCCTGAACTCGCTTAAACGAGGAGATGTTCCGGGTGATGATCTCACCATTCCTTTGGCCCGTGAGGGCATTATCGTTGGTCTTCAGCACTATCCATGCCCCTGGCTCATATGTTGTGAGGAACTTCCCTCTGCTACTGCAGTTCCTTACAAGGACTGTGCAACCTGGCACTATGACTCTGGTTCTTGCTCCTTTCTTCTTGCTGGCCCGTTCGTTGGATGTTGTTCTTCGTGCTTGGGTGTTGGTAGAATCATATGGTTCTGGGACCCAGCCATCGGCTGCGGGTATAGTGTCTCATCTTGGCCCGGCCAGCATAAAGGACCAGGGCGACCTCTGCATCGTACAGTGTGGGGTACTGCGGTATTCTCATAGGAACCTGTGCAGCGCCACCTCTGGGTCAGCCTGCTCGGACACTGCAATCCATAGGATTTTGTTTAGAGTCCGCATGAAGCGTTCTGCTTCTCCATTGGCTTGCGGCCATTGGAGAGTAATGCGATGATGGTGGACTCCCAATAGTGACAGCATGTTTTTGAATTCTGTTCCTTGAAAAGGGGGCCCATTGTCGGTCTTGACTTTGTGTGGTAACCCAAACAGCGAGAACGTCTTCTCCAACACTGGTTGTAGGTGGACAAACGACGTGGATGGAATCACCTCGACTATGGGGTATTTTGTGTAGCTGTCAATCAGCACTGCTGTTGTCCTGCCATCTGAGAAGCTCCCGAAATCCAGGCTTATCCTTGATCTTGTGGCTGTCGCTGGGTCCTTTGTTAGAACCAGGGCGGTTGTTCTTGGCTACTCCTGAGCTAGCACGGCCTGCAGTTTCTCTCCATTGCGTCCACGGCGGCTTCAAGCCCAGAGAACCAGACTTTCTCCCTTATACGGGCCTTCATTCGCATTGTCTCCTGGTGCCCTTTGTGTGCTAGGGAGGTGGCTCACTCTTGTAGACTCGCAGGGATGCTAATTTGGAGCCCCTTAGTATCACTCCATCTGTTGCTGCGCTTAACTCATCTCGTGCCCTCCAGATCTTGCTCAGCTGGTCTTTATCAGCCACATTCCATCCGTTTACTCCGTGCAGAAAGTCTTCCCAGGACCCTTTTTGGAGTGAGTTCAGCACTTTCATTAATACGGCGTCGGTGCCAGTTTCCTTTGCGATCTTGTAGAGGGTGAGGGCTCGAGGACAGGCACATTGAGATACCATGTCTATATATTCCTCCGCCTTGACTTCTTAATCACCTCCGTCTTCAACTACTTCTGCCGGTAGTCGTGACAAGAAGTCTGCTGGATTCTTTGCTCCAGGCCGATATACCAGCTCCATTTGGTAGTGTTGCACCTCTATCGCCCGGCGTTCAATCATTGGGGGAGGATGTGGCGCGGTGCCTCTGAACAGTGGGATGAGAGGCTGGTGGTCAGTCACCACTCGAATTGGGTGTCCACTGACATATAAGTGGAAGTGGTTGCAGGCTCACTTGTTTGCTAGCACCTCTCTCTCGATCTGGGAGTATCTGGCTTCTGTTGGTGTAAGGGCCTTGCTGGACTACGCTAGCAGAGTCCATTTCCCAGGTTCTGTCTCTTGGACTAGGAGGGCTCCTAGCCCGACGGGGCTGGCATCCACCAGGAGCTCCATCATCCGAGTGGTGATAAAGTATGCCGTGGTTTTTCTTCCTGGTAGTGCTTCTTTAATTTTCTGGAAAGCATCATCTTCCTCTTTACCCCACATCCAGGTTACATCCTTTTTTGTCTGGGCACGCAGCGGTTCCACCAGTGTGGCGAGGTTCGGTATGAACCGACCGCAGTCGGTGGCCATCCTGTTGAAGCTCCTGCCTTCTAATGCTGTGGTCGGTGCCGGTGCTTGCTGTACGGCTTGCGATTTCTGTGGTTCTCCTCTGATTCCGTCCTGACGGAGTACATAGCCAAAGAACTCGATGGATCTCTGGAAAAATGAACTCTTGTCTCAGTGAAGAGTGACTCTGTGTTCAGCCAGGCGTTGGAGCGTGGCCCGGAGATGGCGGTGGTGTTCCTCTATGGTTGCAAAGTGTTTCAGGATGTCGTCACTGACATTTAACACTGCTGAGTCCTGATAGTACTTTCTGGACGGTGTTCTGGAAAATTTATGCTGCTGATGAGATGCCGAAAATCAATCTTTTGTAGCAACGTAACCCCATGTGGGTCGAGAAGGTCGTAATATGCCGGCCCTCCTCGGCTAGCTTCAACTGGTGGTACCTTACGTTGAGGTCCAGCTTGGAGACCCATCGGGATCCTTTTACGTCAGCCAGAATGTCGTCAGTCGGTGTCAAGTGTCTTTTCCATTTGATCCCTTGGTTGGGTAGACGCATATCGATGCATAGACAGATTTTGCCGGGCTGCTTTGATTTCTCCATGATGACCATGGGAGAGACCCAGGGCGTCAGCCCAGTGACCTTCTCGATGACCCCTTGTTCTTCCAGTTTCTGGAGGTCTTTCTCAATGAGTGGTCTGAAGTGGAACAGAATCCGCCTGTGTTTTAAGGCAATCCGCTTTACAGCTTTGACTATGTGTAGTTTGATCGGGGGTCTCTATATGCATCTGAGTCCTTCAAACAGTTGCGGGAACAGTTCTAAGATGTCTTCCGTCTGCAGGGTCTTGACAGCGTTAGCAAATGTTACCAGGCCGAGGTCTTCGGCAGTGTGGATTCCTATTAGGGTGCTGGCTTCTCTTTTGACCACATGGAAGGTGGTGGTGATTTTGTGTCCTTCCGCCTTCACTTGGACAGTCATTTTCCCCTTGAGTGGTATTGGTGTCTGGCTGCCATACGTGAGAATCCTGATGCGCGTGTTAAATGGTAGCGGCAGTTTCAGTTGATAATCTTTCAAGTATTTGCCCGGCGGTAATCGCCTCTCATACCACTCGATAATTTACCAATAAAAGAGGCAGGCGCCGGAGACTGGAAGGCAGGAAACAAAGTTTTATTCCGTCGGAGCAGAACACATCAGATCAGACAGCAAGGTATCGTCACGAGGTGCTCTAACTGCATCTCTGAGACCTGGTCTCTTATACACTGGTTTATTGCTTTATTACATATAGTACATTCTTGAGATTCCCTTGATGTGCGGGGAAATATCCCCTGAAGCCCCGGCTCAGATCCGCTCCCACACATGGTTACAGTAGAGGTTCCCACCCTACCCGCAGTGGGAGATGGCTATCGCGCAGCAGGGAATTCCGCTAATTCCCGGGGGTGTGTGCAACCGGCCGGGTCTCAGGGGGTAGGGGCTTTGATCTACTGTAATCCCTTTGATGTGGGGTGTTTCCCTTACAGTAGGGGCGATAAACTGCATCCGCAGGGCTAGGTGATGGCCTGGGACTAGTTCAGACAATGGGGCGCAGAGGAAGGCGGGGTTATCAAAGGAGAGGCATGACCATGTATGGGTTGTCGGTTGGAAGTGGTTCCGTAGCAGGGTCGCGCAGAAGGAGAGGGTTTATGGCCTGTATGAGAGAGCGGGGGTGGCCGGCGCGCGGGGGATGCTTGCAGCGCCAGGGGAAAGCGCTGGCGGTCGAGAGTGAGCGGGGAGAGAGTGGGGTGCCTAAAATGGCGGCCGTGCATTCGTTGTGCGTGGCGCTGGGGAGAGGCAAGATGGCGCAGATAATGTTCAGTTTGCAGGCTAAATTTCCACAGTCCTCCCTTTTAACATATCTCGCCAGCTTGTCCGGCCAATATTCACCTTTGTTAGCCTTTCAGTTACAGCATCGTCAATGTTCGTCACACATTTAAAAAAATACAGAGTCGTTAGGGTAGGCTAGAGTAATCTGACACATTTGTACATTGTCTCATACAGTTTGATAAAGTAGGCGAGGAGGAAGTGCATTCAAAGTTGCAGTATAGTCGTGTACATGGCTGGTGTTACTATACAAAGTTACATTTTCTTAACTTCTCAGTGTACAGTCGGAAGTGATCGATGCAACATCATGAAAACTTGATAAGAAGATAGTTAATATAATAAGGTGGTTGGGAGAGTATTTTTAACTTTGACATGTGTTCTTCTTTCCAGTGTCCTTGTTTTATAAAGAGCTATCACTGGTAAGCTCTCATTGTTGTTCTTCTTTCGTTGGCACTGTTGAGCACCGGCGGTGGAACTAAGGTCCAGCTCAAATCCGATTTCTTCACGTGGCAGGGTGTGACCACTCACTGTTCTTTGATCACAGTCCTGTTCCTTAACACAGTTCACCACAGGTACTTTTGAGACAGGGTGCCGGCCTTTTGTTCTTCGGTAGTAGGTCAAAGTTATAGTCCAAATGAAAGAGGAAGAGAGAATGGGGTGGCATGGGATCGGATCAAAAATGCGGACCAAGGAGAGCAGAATCTTTTCAGCACTGGGCCCATCAATCGGGCCCGACGGGTTGAGACTTCAGGCACGCTGGTCAGTGAGCAGGGGCCTCGATGTAGCCCTTCGCGCCCATCGTTCTGATAACGGTGTCTCGTCTCACACCCTTGTTGCTTCGTCGCTTCCCCCTTGGTCGATGTCATAGATGTTTTATGATCCGCAGCCAGACTGTGCGTCACGTCCGACCCCTCTCTTCCGATGGCTGCAGGTTATCCTTGAATAGGTTATAAGAAACGAAAGTCTTAGAGATCTTGGCAGGGAAGACATTTACATACTTCATTTCTCTCTCCCAACCACTGAGTAGTTGCGGAAATGCTCTTATCTGTTACTACATGATTGGTGCCTATTAACTCTGATGTTAATGTGCGTGTTACTAATCTATTAATTACTGCTGTGGTGCAGGGTTCTGTGGGTGTCCCTGTCCATCGTCTGGCCTTCTAGGTGTCGGTTTCTGCGCCTTATAATACAAGGTTTGGTAGTACCCGTAAGTGCGAGGTGCTACTGTCATGCGTTCATGAGTATCCTTTTCATACAGTAGGTGACCCTTTATCAGTTTAAAACAGGGCCATCAGTTGTTTCGTTCGGGATACTCTGAGACGGCTTAGTATAGGGCTGGAGTTATCTCTGGGAGAACAGGGTGCTTTAGACATTCTATTTCGGGCTAATTGGTCAGGGGTAATTCTGGGTGGTGGAGATGGTGTCCTTTAAGAACAAAAAACCACTGACATATAGTCCCCGTGTTGAGGGTCAGATTGGGAGACATCAGTCGTCTTACCTGTCCTTTCCTTCTCAGCCGATTAGGCTTAACGTTCGCAGAAAGGAGAGGTAGTAATCGTGGTAAAGTATGGTCGTTTTTGTTTCTGTCAATTTTGTTCGAACACCACCGTGTTTGGGCCAATTATACACTTACCAAAGAGGTGTATGTCGTTAATTTATTCAAGAAGAAAGAGGACAAGAAAGAGCCTTTTGCGAGGGAGGGGGAGAGAGAGTGAGAGAGAGAGTGAGAGAGAGAGAGAGAGAGAGAGAGAGAGAGAGAGAGAGAGAGAGAGAGAGAGAGAGAGAGAGAGAGACGTGTGCATCAAGTAGGCTATTCTGGCGTACATACGACACAAAACGAGAGAGAGAGAGATGGGTAAGATAATAGGCCACTTGGTGCACACACAACATGGAGTAGCATGGGTCTGTTCCATGTAAGAAAACACAAGCGGGGAAAAGACATAAATTCGGTGATCACGTACACACAAATGTCGGATAGGGGGTGACAGTACATGCATCAAGATGGAGACTCAGGGCTGCGTTGAGCACGGGGACCTCTCCTTTCCTGTCCCCTATTCCCTACGCATGTGGCGTACCTTTAGCACTTTGTAGTTTATCTTAGGGGGTGTCTGACCCCTTTATTCTCCTCCCTTTGATCGGTGGACAAGCACTCCAATCATACAGTGACGCTCTCTTCAAGTGATCCAAACATGAAATGCATACACATTCATAGCGTATAATCGTAGCACACACGCACAATCATATCATACGGTTTTTCATGTTCCCAATGATGGTCTGTAATTTTACGCACTATCTCACAACGTTTGTCTATGTTTTCCCTGATATTGAACTCGGTGCGGTCCAGGTCCACTCCACTCTTCAGTCGGAACTTCGTCGTGACCTATAGAGGGGAAATAAGAGGGGAGGGGAGGTGCAGTATTCAAAATACCCCAGCGCGCGCAGACACGAAAGGTTCTACCTACCATGTACCAAGCTAGCCGCAGGGTTGGGTAATACCACGGACCCATTATTCTTTAGTTTGAGGCAAAGATGCTCTAGTTCATTCATCTCCTAAATTCGCGTTCCCTGGTCGTGCATGTATTTCTCAATTGGTCGTGTATTATGGTGCAGGATACCATACCTTGCATGCGACATATACCTTAAGTTATAGTTCATTATTGATTTGACAATTCTTGGAAAAAGGGCAGGCGTGATGGGTACAAATTCCGTTAAACAAAAAGATTTTTAGGCAAATTGTGTCTGTATTATCTGTATGCTTTCGCTTAGGAGTAACAATCATTTATTCAAAAGAAAAACCTTCAACAACCTAGATGATTAGTCATGACACTGAGTTCGTAATTCCTTTTTAAGAAGCCCTTTATTTAAAACAATGTCAGTATGGAAATACGGGCCTACAGCCGCCATAGACCGGCCACGGTGTGAGAGGCGTCGAGCAACATGAGCAACACTGGATTAACATAAAAATCGGTTCCCCCCTCTCCCCCACCGCCATGTGTGAAAGCATCGCATACATGTATATATATCTCTTTTTAACACGAATGTCACGTGACTGGAACGCCACAAGGAGTTGTAGGCCACTCCTACATCAGCGCCATCTTAGGGCGGGGTCGGGCCAGTGCACAGTCTAAGTCTTTCCATGAATTAGCAGTTGAACCAGAATCCCTTTCGGTAGTTCGAGAACTTTCGTTAGCGTCAACTTTGCGTCACTGCAACCTTGTAGCAATGCCACGGTTCGTTCTTAGGGCGGGGCAGCAGGCGGGTTCTTCCGCCGACGCTTTACTGTCTCACTGTATCAAGCGGAGGCAAGGTGGCTGCCGCCCGGGGGCAAAAAAGAGCAATGGTGGTGGTTTTGTCCTTACCGGAAGTCCGCAGGAGTCGAACGTCAAATGACTCCAACCAATTCTGCAAGGCTGAGGGGAGCGTTCTGTCAAGGGTGGGGCCCATGCCCTAGCAAACAAGCTTTCGAGTCCAGAATTGTCTCACGGTGGGCCAGGCCTGGAACCGGAGGGGTCGACCGCCGGAGTTCAAGGGCAGCAGTAGCAGCAGCTCTTCGGTACAGTCACCGGAGAGGAGCCAGCAGCAGTAACAGCAGCAGTTCGGGTGGTGCTGCCACCGGGGTGATTCCAGTAGCAGTGACGACAGCAGTTTGGATGGTATCACCACCGGGGTGGGTCCCCGATTACCTTGCTGCGGGGGCCCACTCCTCACGTCGGGCGCTAGCGGCAGTCCTGGTGAACCCGGTGCTTGGGTGGTTGCCTGGCGGCCGCGTGCAGGGGTGCCGGCTCAGCCGAACGGCGAATGAAGTGGCAGGGCGCAACTCAGCTGGCCGACGTGTGAAAGGTGTGGTTTGGGGTGCCCTCATCTGCTGGCGAGCCTCCACCTGGGGAGGTGGGGGAGGTCCGTCCGCGTCGCCTCCCCCCGCCAGGGCAGCAGCCATAATTGAAGAAAGAAGAAAGAAAACGGGAAGGTCCGCACAGTGCGGCGGGCTCCGCCTTGGTGTTGCCAGAACTTCGGCGCTTCGTATAGCCTCCGGCCTATTCGCACAATCGCTCGCCACTGATGTCAATGGATTTTTGCATGGCTTTTATAGCCCAAAGTCAACTAAGAGGGACCGCCCAAAACAGATCAATGTTGCAATTTTCGAGGAAGGAGAGGCGAGGACGGTGTCACGTGGACGTTAAGGCTTTGGGATGGAGGTTGCAGCAGACTGTCATGTAAATAGTTGTTTTAAAACGTGTTTTAACCTGTTTACCCTGTTGGTGTGTTTGTTATATCCTATAAGTTATTAAAATGTTATAACTACATTACTTCGTTGGAGTGTTTGTACATATTTGTAGTCTGATGACGAGCACAAGGAGGTGACTGTGCAATCGGAAAAATAACATAGCCCAATTGTGCGCGATCTAGCCCTAGTTCGGTGACGTCGATGGTGGGTGTCAGCAGGCTTCCGTTTGTGCGGGATTTTGTCATGCTTATTGGGCGGGGTGGGCAGTAGGGCAGACATGTTTAGGTAGCGAGAGTAATGGAGTCGGGCTACCTCGTGGTCGTCTCGACCGTGAGCTTGACTCCTTCCCTTGGTTTCATATGTCCCACAAAGGGCTAACTCCTAGCGTTATTTTAGTTTTTGTAAGGTCAAAAAGGATCCTACCAGTGCCTTTACTATCTTGTCGATTCCTGTTCGTTCATCCTTAGTTAATCGATTCATTCTGGTGGACTCTTTCTTTCCCCTCTCATGGTCATCTAGCGTTGTAGTCGACATTGGGTTCAGTACAAGAGGCTCAGCCGGCGCGGAGGCCGTGAGGGCCGAGGCCCTTGTACTGCTTTCGCTCGTGTTCGGGGGTTGTGGGTGTTGTACTATTGATTGGGAGGGTGCATACGGAGGGGGCATGTAAATGATCGGGGGACCTAACAGTAATTCGTCATTCGTTCGCTGCTTGGAGGACAACTCAGGGTAGAGCAAAGAAGGGGTCCTAACAGCGTACTGGCCTGAGGTTTCGGGCTCCTGTCTTAGTTTAGTTTCCCTTCTCTCTTTTATGTCTTCTTCTAACTTTTTAGCGGCAAGGTGAGCTGCCTTTCGTAATTCCTTTTCTGCTTTTACTTCTTCCCTCTTTTTCCGTTGCGTTGCTTCTTTGCGCCACATGCCGATACTGTCAAGCATAGTAGGCGTCGTCTTATTGCTACGCAGAGCTATTTCTAGCGCTTCTATCTTATGGTCGTCGAAGGATCCCATCAGTGGCCACTGACTTTCGGGGTCCTTCTTGGTATATTTATGCCACAGCTTGCTATAAGCTACGGCGACTAGTCCATATTTAGTGAACATGTCCTTATTAGGGGTGCCTTCCAGTGGAGCCGGATGGTTCACCTCTAATAAGCGGTCCGGGCAGAACCAACTACCAATCAGTGGGGAGAAGATAGGCATGACGGGTTTCAACGGGGACAAAAGTCAGCACTACCTATCTTTTCACTGCTTGCAAAGACTAGACAGAATATCTCTATTCTTCGTTATTTGTAAGCAGAGAATACCTCCAAAGAACCAATACCGAACAACTAGTGTTCGGACAATCAATCAATCAATCAATGGGGAGATAAAGATAGGCACGACGGGTTTCAACGGGGACAAAAGTCTGCGTTACCTACCCTTCACTATTTGCAAAGACTAGACAGAATATTCCTATTCTACGTTATTTGCAAACAGAGAATATCTCAAAAGCACTATTCTTCAAAACAATCAATGTTCGGACAATCAATCAATGGGGAGATAAAGATAGGCACGACGGGTTTCAACGGGGACAAAAGTCTGCGTTACCTACCCTTCACTATCTGCAAAGGGAGAGAGAGAGAGTATTTCTACTCCTCCCCGTTTGTAGACAGCGAATATCTCAAAGAGAACAATCAATGAGCACAATCAATGAGCAATACTAGTATTCAAACAATCAATCAATTATTTCGCACTTTTGTCGTATTTCACGACCTTACCCGGACCGCGTGGACAGTTTCTCGTCTTCCGCCTCCAGCGCCCGATCGTCCTCTATTCTCCGTATTTGCCGCGGCACTCCTGATGGTTCCCAGTCAGGACCGTAGATCACTCGAGAGAGGTCTGCTCGGAACCAGTGAAGTTCGGATGATCGGCTGCCAGACGAGGGTCTATTGGGCAGGAGCTCTCCCGATCGTTGCAGTCGTTCACTCTGTCGTCGGGACCTCTCCCACTGGATCCACGTGTCGCTGATGGGCCCCACGTTTGGGACGCCAATTGTTAAATGGTAGCGGCAGTTTCAGTTGATAATCTTTCAAGTATTTGCCCGGCGGTAATCGCCTCTCATACCACTCGATAATTTACCAATAAAAGAGGCAGGCGCCGGAGACTGGAAGGCAGGAAACAAAGTTTTATTCCGTCGGAGCAGAACACATCAGATCAGACAGCAAGGTATCGTCACGAGGTGCTCTAACTGCATCTCTGAGACCTGGTCTCTTATACACTGGTTTATTGCTTTATTACATATAGTACATTCTTGAGATTCCCTTGATGTGCGGGGAAATATCCCCTGAAGCCCCGGCTCAGATCCGCTCCCACACATGGTTACAGTAGAGGTTCCCACCCTACCCGCAGTGGGAGATGGCTATCGCGCAGCAGGGAATTCCGCTAATTCCCGGGGGTGTGTGCAACCGGCCGGGTCTCAGGGGGTAGGGGCTTTGATCTACTGTAATCCCTTTGATGTGGGGTGTTTCCCTTACAGTAGGGGCGATAAACTGCATCCGCAGGGCTAGGTGATGGCCTGGGACTAGTTCAGACAATGGGGCGCAGAGGAAGGGGGGGTTATCAAAGGAGAGGCATGACCATGTATGGGTTGTCGGTTGGAAGTGGTTCCGTAGCAGGGTCGCGCAGAAGGAGAGGGTTTATGGCCTGTATGAGAGAGCGGGGGTGGCCGGCGCGCGGGGGATGCTTGCAGCGCCAGGGGAAAGCGCTGGCGGTCGAGAGTGAGCGGGGAGAGAGTGGGGTGCCTAAAATGGCGGCCGTGCATTCGTTGTGCGTGGCGCTGGGGAGAGGCAAGATGGCGCAGATAATGTTCAGTTTGCAGGCTAAATTTCCACACGCGGTGGAGATAATGTGGGTATAGGATTGAGTCTCTTGTATTGTTAGCACCCCATCGCGTTAACGGATGCCCCGGTGTCGATCAGCACAATGACCTGGGATCCAGCAATCTCGATGGCACAAGTGGGTTGTGGTCGCCTCTTCCGTTTGAGGTACTTTGTGAACGAGATAAGGTAGCACTCAACATCTTCATCAGTTGATGAATCCTCCAGGTAGTGGCTTGGCCATGTGAGTGATCGGGTTGGTCTTAAATTTTCAGGCGTTCCGAGTGACAGGTGTTCTACTGCCCTTGACGGTGGTGGTCGCCCTCGGGTTCCTCTACTCCGTGGACCTCCCCTGCACACTACTGCAAAGTGTTTGGGGGTGCCACACTTTGAGCATTTCTGCCCTTGCACTGGGCATTCTTCCTGCGGGTGCTCTTCCCCTCTGCAGACTTTTGTGCTTCTGCTGGGCCATCATCCCGGGCCATTTTGTTCTGAGTGCGAACTGCATCTGCTCTTTCTGTCTTGATCGCAAAATGTTTTTCCGCCTGTTGAGTTATGCTGATGTCCATCGCTGTCGCCCTGGCGTCAGACAGGTCATGGGATCTGGTCATGATGGGAATGTCTTCTAGTGAAATGCCTGGCTGGGGCAGGATGAGTGTCAGGAGGTTCTTATTCAGGCAGCCCTGGATCACTTGGGCCCTCACCTCTTTGTTCTGTTCGTGATTGGTACACGTGCTGGCCAACTTGCGAAGTCGCACATGAAACGCATCCATGGATTCACCTTCTCTCTGGCGTGCCTGACGCAGTTTGAACTTTTCATATTTGGGTTCAACTGTGGATCGAAGTGCGCGTTCATTGCCCTGACCGCAGCATTGTAGTCGTTGGGCCTCCTAGTGTTGGGATGGTGGGCAAACAGTTTGTAAATTTCTTCACCTGCAAAGTGCAATAGTAGGGATCTCTTTATTGTGCCGTCGGTCTCCCACGTTGCTGTAAAATAGTTGTCCACCCTGCTAATCCAGAGTGTCCATCTGGGAGATGCTGTGGGTGGGTCTGTGAGCTCGCTGCATGGGCTCAGCACATTGATTTGGGATTGCTGTGGTGTTGGCTGCACAGCCAAGGACCCAGCTTGTTGGGCCGGCGGTATGGGATGCGGTGCTGCCACTGTCGCTTGGGCTGTCATCCTTGCAGTGTGTGTTGGTCACTTGTGTGCTACGTGCCGTACGCCGTGTGACCTTCGTGTGGTGCTGGGATGCTGTTTTGGGGCAGTCCTGCCACTAAATGCTGTGTTGTATCTTCTAATTGTGCTGTGGGTAAGTGCACGCTTACAGGTGTTGCAGGGATTCTGCTCATGCACAGAACTATGCGCAGGAAACCAGGACCTCAGTGAATTGTGGTGTACCAAAAAACTCACCTCAGTACCCAGAACCCCTATCCGACTAGCATCCGTGTCTCATTCGTTCTCCGTATCATCTCAAAGCTACCAATGATTAGACAACCCAGAACAAGCGACTTAGAGTACTCTCAAGAATGGTGGGAATCAGAAACACCTTTTCGTTATTATTCTCATATCAGTCTACAACAAGAGTATTCAGAGACACGGTAGAGTTTAAAATGTTTATTTTTAACTACGTGCTCTTAGGTGCAGTACTTTGGCAAACATAAGCCGACAAATGATTAAAAATAAAACCATCAGCATTGTTACAATACCATAGAAAATGAAGGGAGAAATCATATTACAAATGATAGTGGAAAACCACCACCCTCCCTTCGCTAGTAAACTAGTTCTATGAAACTAATAGATGGTCTCTAGGCTTGAATGGTAGAACCCTATACCGTAAGTATCAGCTTAGGTGAATCACATCACAGTATCAGCTCTGCTCTCTGTGTCTGGAATGGTTTTCTCCAAAGTGTCTAAATTATGCATGCAAATGCAATATTAAAGGCACCCGAGTTTCAGATATTTGCAGCTGTGTGTGTGTTGTGTCTAGATTGTGGGCCGATCAAACTGAATTTAACAGCATACATTTTTATTTGACCTTGATGGCTTCTGCACACAGTGTTCAGACTAAGGTCGCGGTATACGTCTAGGGCTGTGAACAACAGACAGTTCTCATGTGAAGATAAAGCAAGCAAGCAGTTTTTCTTGTAATAATAGCTACCTGCAGTGCCGTGTGCAAAAGCAGTAACGTGGCAAGATGTTGTTTTACATCTAAAGCGCTTATGCTAACATAGCAATGTGTGCACATAGAACCCCGTTCTCACTACACAGGCAGTTGTAGTCTATTGTCTGCACCCCCTTTTCATCTCCTTATTGGGTTTATTAGGGATTTTTTTTTTCTTCTTGTTGTCTCTGTCATCGGTGTTAATTGTGCTTTGACCTGAAATAGTGCTCAAATGCAGGCTTGCGGCTCCTTGGCCAGTTGTGGAGGCAGAGATGCAGTCTCGGCCACGTGCGCGCTGTCCTGAGTCATGCAGCAGCGCCTGGGAGACAGGAGCTCTGCATGGCTTCAGTGCGCATGCGAGCGCCTTCTTCACACGCAGCGGGCTCCAACCGGTCATTCGCCGGGAACACTCACCTGCGGTTGGTTGGCCTGCCGGCGTGCGGGATCCAGCTGAAGGCGCAGGCAAACTCCTACCTTGTGGAGTGGCAGCAGCGGGACTCGTGCGGGTGGGCTCCGTGCTCTGGTGTCATCACGGAGGTGACACCACACACTCTACGGAGCCAACGGGCTGGGAGCAGGACACCAGGCAATGCCAGGCAGGGTGAATATTACGCCATGCGTGGACTGCGGAACGCCCACCCTCGTCGCCAGTGTGACGCTGGTGGCGTGGGGCCAGTGGTCTGGAGCGGGAGCACTAGATAAATTACACAGATACAGGGGATACTGGTAGGGGCCGGAAGTCACGAGTGACCTCCGCCCATTTATTTATACTCTCTGGCCACGCCTGGCCAGAGATTCATACAAAGTGTATATGCCCTTCCGAGCCACTGAAACTTGACCCACGATTAAGCAGCAACTAGACCGCTACACTGCACAGCCACGTCTCAGGGAAAAATCAGCTTTTGTTCTCGGCTGATTGCCTGACCATGTCACATACCAGCAGTGATGTGGGGGACTGTCCCAAAATGCGTTATTCTACCATCTGATGCATGGCATTTCGTAGGGCTGCTGAGCGCACCCTCTGGGCTGGGGCTCCCCTGCACTGCGAGGGCCGAGGGGTTTGATGTTAGGTCACTGCTTCTTCATCCATGCGTCTGTTAGTTCTGTCATTCTAATTTTCTGCCCACTTCAGCAAACAGCTGGTTTAGCCCACTTGAGCCATTGGTCGACCGGTTACAAGTATCAGATGCATACACTCACAAAGTAGTTCCTTGACTACCATGGCAATGTGAGATTTTGAGACCCAAAGCATATTTTTGTTATAGACATTTTTTAGATTGTTGAGGGCCCAGCAGCTTCCACAGCAGTTACGTTTTGCATGCCAAACACACGAATCAATGAAAGTCAAAAGGCTGGCGGCCAGAGCCGGACTAATTGGTTTTGCCAATGCTTGTTTAGAATCTGTTCACTTTCAGGTCGAGGCGCATCGAGTGTTGTCCAACCGATGCTGCAGGAAAGGCATCACCACCAAAAAGTCCGGATCGGATTGTAAAATACCAGCGCATATCAAGTAGTATACAATGTTGGTTTTCCGGTTTCTGGGTAGCACCCGTGTAGAAGTTTCGCAGTTTACCCTTCCTGGTTACACGTTGCTTACAAGTAAAATGCCCGACTTAAGGGAACGCGCTTTTGTAAAAAAAAAATTGAAATGGGCTGAAATATGAGGAAAAAACTAACCAAACCACTGCGGCTGAATTGAATAGTTTTTGTTTAAAACGTACGCAGATGTTTTTTCACTTATCTTATTTACTCACCATCTGTGCACAATAAATACATATCAACTATTTTTCCTAAATATTTATGCCTATGTTTTAGGCATACTTTTTTCTGTGTTCGTAGAGATTGCTAGTTCTTACAAGTGCATCATTCTCTTGGGCACAATCCTCCTTTCTTTAAGAATTATGGGTCATGGAGTGCTGGCTAAAAAGCAATGATATCTTCTATTTAGAGCAAGTACTGGCTGCATCGTAGGAAATCCCTCAATGATAACCTTGCTAAATCTAATTTCAGTTCTGCCTTTTAGGCAGTGAATAAATACTTAATCAGAGCTTTAAGTAAGATATTTACTTTGAAACGGGCTCCTTTTAGGGTGTGTGTTTATATGGAATGGAATGGAATGACATTTATAAAGCGCGATGGCTACCCGTAGGCCTCCCAGCGCTGCAGACAGACAGGCAAGGAACGGGACACAAGGAAGGAAGCTAAAACAGCCAAGTTTTTAGTAGCCTGCGGAAGGATAAAAGGTTAGGTTCCTTCCGTAGTTGAAGCGGAAGAGCATTCCAACCGGTGGCACCATTATATGAAAAGGATCGGCCACCACATCTGGCCCTCCTGATTCTGGGTTGAAGGGCAAGAAAAGATCCAGATGACCGAAGGTCTCTCTTCTGATGATAAGGGGTAATCAGCAACTCAAGAATGGGAGAGCCATTCTTCCAGAAGGCTTTGTGGACCAGACACATAGCTTTAAACTGGATCCTTTCTCTGATAGGCAGCCAGTGCAAGCTCTTTAATAACTGTTTGGCAGAATGCCAACGAGGAATCCGAAGAAGTCTACGGGCAGGACAATTCTGTATGACTTGGAGCTTATTGATAGTATACTGAGGTGCTCCCAGGTATAAAGCATTACCATAATCCAGGCGAGAAAGGATCAGGGCTTGGACCATGATCTTTCTAGCGTGGAAAGGGAGATGGGGAAGAACCTTATGCAGCATCCTTAATAGCCCGACGCAGGTTGCAGAGAGTTTTGCTGCCTGGTGACTAAACAAAAGAGAATGATCAATCCAGATGCCCAGGCTCTTGATTTGATCTTTAGGGGCCGGAGCCGGGCCTAGGCAGTCAGGCCAAACAGAGGCCGGATTGAAGACAGGGGAGTTGCCCAGGAGCATAAGCTCCGTCTTATCCCCATTAAGCTTAAGGCACGATCATTCCATCCACTTGGCAACCTCCTCTAGGCAGCAGCTTAGCATGCTAGATGACCCTTCGGGGTGGTTGAGAGCTACCACGAGCTGGGTATCATCTGCATAGGAGACAATTTTTATGCCAAATGGAAGGACGATCTCGGCCAGAGGTTTCAGATAGATATTAAATAGTGTAGGGCTCAGGGCAGAGCCCTGAGGGACCCCGCAGTTGAGGGGATACTGATCGCAAACTACATCTCCCTCAAAGACCCTAAAAGAGCGGCCACTGAGAAAAGATTGCAGCCACTCTACTGCCATACCAGACACTCCCAGATTCATGAGTCTAAGAAGCAGGATGGTATGATTAACAGTATCGAATGCAGCGCTGAGGTCAAGAAGGATAATAGCCACAGTGCCCCCTTGATCCAAAATCCTTCTTGATTCCTCTGGGGGCGAAACTCAGTCTGGGAGGAGTGTAGTAAGTTATTAGTTTCTAGAAAGGCTACCATGATATTATTTACATGCCTCTCTAGAATCTTACTCACCCAAGGCAGGAGGGAAATAGGGCGATAATTAGCAAGATTGTCCTGATCCAAGTTAGGTTTTTTCAGCAGGGCTTTAACCATCGCGCATTTCTATGCTGACGGAACTGTACCTGAGGAAATAGAAGAATTTACCAGGTCCAGAATTATAGGGCAAATGGTATCAGCTACCAAAGTGAGAGCCTGGGGGAGGCCGGGTCAATGGGAGAACCCGATTTTATGTAAGCCATAATAGGACCCAGTGAGGCAGAGTCAAGAAGGGGGAATTGTGCCAGAAGGGTATGGGGCCCTACAGTCGAATCAACAGGAACAATGGTGGAGCTGGTGGTTTGAGAAGGTGAAAATGCTTGATAGATAGTTTGAATTTTCTTTTGAAAAAACTCTGCCAGAGTATTGCAGTGTGCCAAGACATAACGCAATCTGGGAGGTTTCTGAGGCAGTTTGGTGAGGGTTCTAGCAATTTTAAAAATTTCTTTGGGGGAATTAGCAGCTAAAACAATTTTCTATTCATAAAAGGTAGCTTGTGTGACTTTAATTTCGGATTTATAGTGTTTAATAGATTCCCTATATTCCATTTTACTAGGATCAGAGTAGTCCAGCCTTCATTTCCTTTCAAGCCGTCTGCAGCGCTGTTTGAGTTCCCTCAAGTTATCGGTAAACCAAGGTGCAGTTTTCGGCCTATTGGATATAAGAGCAGGTTTCTTAGGAGGTACTATATCCAAGGAGCTTTGTATCCAGGAGTTAAATCTGTCATTAGCTTTCCCCAGATAAGAATTACCCTCACAAGATGGTCTATTAATTTCCACTGATCAGTTGGAAGTTTAGACCAGTTTCGCTTACACACCGAGGTTATATTGGAGGAGCGGTCGGGTCCAGGGATTTCCCACATTAACGGGATCAAGAAGTGATCTGTCCAGGGAAGGGGGACAGGAAGTCCTGTTGTAAGTTCACCACAATTGCTAAAAACTGGGTCCAGAAGATGACCTTTGGAATGAGTAGGCTTAATCACATAAGCTGAAGTGCTGACAAATTCTCAATCAGCTCCATTGCCATTTTATCCGATAGATTATCTAGGTGTAGATTGAGGTCGCCTAGTATAGTAAAATTTGCAGGTCCCATGGCTAGGTCCGCCACTACAGTGGGTAGTGCATTGAGAAATTTTCTAACATTACCTGGAGGGCGGTAAACTAGGATGCCCGAGAAAGTGCTAGTGGGGGAGATCTCCAGGGAGAAGGCCAGACTCTCGCTGCCTAATAACGGATCTGCGGTAATACGACAAACAAAAGTATTTTTAAAAATAATGGCTATACCCCCTCCTCTGCCGGTTTTCCGGTCAATCCGATGTATAGGATAATCAGGAGGAATGGTTTGCGCAAGGGTAGGGTCTGACTCGCTATGAAGCCATGTCTCAGTTAAGAAGAGAACATCAGGTTTTAGATCTTCCAACAGCATAGCAAGTTCCGTGGAGGGTTTAGGAACAGATCTACAGTTCAGTAAGAACATTTTTAAAAAGAGAGGAGTATCAAGGTGTTCTGGCACTTTAAGAACGGGTGAGAAAGCAAAATCCCAATGAAGACATTGCACATCTTCACTCAGGGCATTCATAGAGTGCCGGCAGTTTTCCGAGTTGCCTGTGCGAAACGAGTGAAGGAGGTGAGAGCTGTAGGAGATAGATTCGACCCCGGAACCGACAGGGGTTGTGGCCCTTGGACCCGTCCAGGTGCGGACGGGCGCAGACGGGCTTGCCTTTGGTGTGCCTTTGGCGCACCCGCTGCACGCCTCCGCTGCGCGTATGCCTGAGCATCTGGTTATAAGGGGTGCGTAGCTCGAGCGCTAGAGCGCTAACCTCCCAAAACCGGAAGTTGCCTTTTCCTCCCTCCACATAATCGGGACAGCACCCGTGGTGGACTGGGGAGGGGCAACTGAGCAGCAGACAACAGTCAAAGTCTCCCAAAGTGCAAGTAACAGTGCAACAGTCTAAGTAAAAATGTCGAAGATTAAAAAGAATAACAGTTTTTATATTGAATCCCCCAAGTGCAAGTAACAGTACAACAGTCTCAATAAAAATGGCGAGAATTAAAAAAAATTAAAGGTTTTTATATGGAGCCACAGGATCTAATAATCAAAGTATTCAAATATTTAAGCAAACAGATAGTTTAACAGATAAAAAGCTGATCAATGTCTCAACAAATGACTGTAAAAACCCTTAAGGTAGTGCTGTGCCTGTTTTCATTTTACATGTGTACTCCATTCAGCATATTTGCTTTCCTCCCCAGATATTGTGTTTATGTAGTTGTTTTTCATGCAACATATAGCACATTTTGTAGCCACTATAGAGCACATTGGGAAATGAGTCACATGTGGGTGTCTAGAAAATTCAGATTCTGTATTAATGTTTTTGATGGTGCACAATTGAGAGCACTAGAGCAGAAGCTGTAGGCAGTGCAGGTTTCTCTTATTGGCCCGTCAGTGGGTCATGCAGGAGTTCAGACTACATGGCGATCCAATCCTTGGCCTCTCAGTAGAGTTCACAGTATGTTTGTCACATATGACTAACTGTAGTTGTAATTTGATGAAAAAATGTGCAAAGGAGGGAAGTGACTAACTGTTGGACAAAAAAAGTGGTCTGAAGGGGAGAATGGAAGTGACTGAGACACTTCAAAGACCACTATCCTGTCCACATGCCTTATGGTAGTTTATTTCACAGTTGTGTACCTTGAGAATTAAAACGTTTTCAATCCTAATAATAAAATTAATGTTGCTACTCATTCATTGGATACTGCTGGCAGGCAGTGGTAAATCCAATCGGTCTATTGTTGGACCTTTCCCTTTTTGCAGAGTATCCCCAAAGTTTTTGCCTTCCTTCTTCCTTTTTCCTGACCTTCTTTTTGTTGGCTTTAGTACTCTAGGCACTTTACTACTGCTAACCAGTGTTAAAGTGAATGTGTTGTTTCCCCTAAATATGGTATGATTGTTTTGCACCTGTTTGGCAAATTTGATTTACTTGTAAGACTCTTGTAAAGTGGTAACACCTATACCCTGGAACTGTAAATTAAATGCTACTGGTGGGTCTGCAGCATTGCTTATGCCACCCACAGAAGTAGCCTTTCAAACTTGTCTCATGCCGGCCACTGCAGGACCTGTGCACACAGTTTACAACCACTACATCTTGGCATTTAAAACTACTTGCCAAGCCTTAACCTTCCCTGTTATTATACATAGGCCAACCTATGGACAGGGTGCTGTGTACGTAAAAGGTAGGACATGTACCTTTATGTTTGACATGCCCTGGTAGTGACAAACAGCTTATTTCATTTTTCACTGCTGTGAGGCATGCTACTCTCACAAACTAACATTGGGAATTCTGGTATTTATAATTTTAAGTGGTAATTCCTGGTCAGAAAGAACTGGGGGCCGATTCTGATCCTGTATTTTTTTTCCACGTCCGACTCGTATTGGTAAATTTTTCCATACAAATCGCACAAGTCCCGTCCGACCCGTGAAGTACGATTCGTATGGGAAAAATACAACTTTTCCCGATCCGATTTGTACGGATTGGCCCAATCCTTACAAATCGGATCGGGAAAAGTTGTACCCGACGGACCCGGACACTTTTCCGTACAAATTGTAAAAATGCTGTCCAACCTTACTAGTACGGACCAGCTTTCCGATTTATGATTTGTACGGAAAACGTCCTGTACACGGGGAATGCCATTACCCGCTACGATGCGAACTTTGTACGACTCGTATCCTGGGAAAAGTTGTTCCCGGGGTGCAAGTCGTACAGGGGTGTGAGTCTTACAGGCATACACCCCTGTGCGTTGTGTATGTACGGTGCGTACCCCAACATCGCGTATGTACTGTGTGTACCCTAACATCACGTACCCCAACATCATATACCCCAACATCGCATACCCCAACATCGCATACCCCAATATCGCGTACCCCAACATCGCGTATGTATGACTCATACCCCTGGGGACTCTGCTTTTACAGCTGTTTTTGGCTCCCGTAAGAAAAGAGCCGTACGGAGTGCCGTAGGGACGAATCGTACTTGCTGGGCTGGAAACCGCTGTTTAAATACATACAGAAGTCGCGTGCAAGCTGTTCCGGATCAGAATCGTTGGTTTATTTTAGCTGTATGGTCTTTTGTACGATTTGTATGGAAAGAGGCTTTCTGTACGAATCGTACTTCCTAGGTTGTAAGAAAATTTTACCGGGTACGAGTTGTACGGGAAAAACGCTCCATACAACGATTTGTACAGCCTTTTTCCAGGATTGGAATCAGCCCCTTGGTGTTGCCATGTATGTTTAGTATAGTAGAGATAAATCCTACTTACTGGTGTCGTTGGATTTCACATTGCTATTTTAGAAAGTGAGCATTTTTCTGTTCTATGACTCTTTGTGCTTTGCAGTCCGTCTCCACTACCCGTCTAGGCTGGGTGACAGGTACACTTTGTGCATTCTCTCCATACAGCCACAACCACAACACAGGAATCGCTGTATGCATACATCTGCATACTGGTAGTCTTCCTGGGCTGGGAGAGGAAACGTGGTTCACACTTAACTTTGAATAGGTTGTGTCCTGCCCTCACACAAAGGGCTAGTTTACACCCTATTGATAGCCTGGAGCCAGGGCTGGGCTGAAAAGGTGCTTTGCGCACTTCTGAGGGCTTTTCTGAAGTCACCCCCTTCATCAAAGGTACTTTTGAGTACAAGTACTGGGTCTCTGACTGCATTTTTAGCACTCTACGGGAACCAAGGACATTCCACCAGGAAGAAGTACTGCTGTGCTGCCAATAGGGACTGTTACCTTGCAACTGCATCGCTGTGTTGGTCTACTGCTTGCAGTGTGCTGTGCTATAGGTGGGACTGCCACTTGCTTAGCTGTGTTGGCCTGCGGCCTACTGCTCCTTGCCTGGAGTGAAAGTGGCTAAACCTATTCTCTACATCCTGGAACCAAGATTCGCCTAGGGTTTTTCAGATTGCCCCCTGTCCCCAAAGTCTCAGGGCTATAAATGACTTCATATGCACCAAGCAGGCTATTGTGGCTGTCCTCTCTTTAAGCTCAACGTGTGCTTAGCTGTTTGGGACTTATCAGGTGCCTCTTCCTTTGTGCTGCACCAATCAGGCAGTCATGTCTGCCCTTACTAAGGGATGCTTGTTTATGCTGCGGCTTTGATCTCCTCAAGTGCACCTGCCTTTTGAGTGCGGCAGTACCCCTTCCCACAACACAACCACCTCTGCGGTGTGCTGCTGGAGCGTGCACTGTCACCTGCAAAGCATCAGGCGACTGTGGGAGCCATAACACTGACTGGAGGAGAAAACCAGCCAGCAGGGGTCCTAGCGAGGTAAGACTCGCCAGCCCTTTCCGTTGGGGGGTGCTAGACCTCATGGACCCCGCACATCTGGGAATTGCTCACCCTCGCTTCACTTTTTGAGTTCAGTGCCTCGCTAACATCCTCACGGCCATAGGAGCTGTTCCCCACATACCCCTGCAAGCTTTGGACGCACCGGTCAGAGAGCTCCTGACCCACCATAGGTTTGTGGGCATTCTTTGTTCTTTGTCACAGGCGGAGAACCCAGAGGGGATCGTGTATGCTGTGTATTGAGGTAGTTTGTTGCATTGGGCATTTCGTGGCAGTTCCATGTGTGGTCTAATATAGAGTCCTCCAAAGTCGGCCATGGAGGGCCAGATTCACACCATATTTTTAGCAAATCTCCATTGTAGACAAATGTAGTTATCTTGAAAATCTGGCATGGATCCCCCCTCCAGGACCTACTTTGGAGTACACTGGTCTAGTAGAAGTGAAACATCGTTTGGCAGAAGAAGTTACCATATTACATGTAGTAGGTGCAAAGGTGCTCCAGCGCCTTACGTTTTATACCTGAATGCAATCATTTAAACAGGGCTCATAGAAAAGTATAAAGTGTAATAGGAGCGCAGGGACATTGTGCCCTATGTTTTCACTGTGATTAATGTGATTTACCCTCACAAACCGGCATTATTAAATACTTATTGGATACATGTAATTCTGGTCTTTTGTGATTTACAATATAGAAAGCTATTTTTTATTTAATTCTGTCTGAAGCCTCTTTAGTGGTAAATTCATTGTGTTACTGTGTGAGTGTGTTGTGCAAATGCTTTACATATTGCCTCTGTTGAAAAGCCTGCTTCTCTGTGCCCAGCCACCAGAGGGTGAGCGCAAGTAATTTTGGTGTGTATCTGATTTGCCCTGAGAAGAGTTGGGGGGGTCTGTCTGGCTTAGGTGCATCCATCCAGATGCAATAATAGAAACTCAGAGTGGCACCCAACTACTGGTCATTTGGCATACTGTGTGAAGCTCATACATTTATTTTACACACACACACACACATTTCATAAAAAGAGAAAAACTACATATACGTTAGTTAGAAAATCTTTAGTTATTCTTTTCCTACAAATCATAATTAAACCACACAACCATTTGAAATTCACTAGATTAGTGTATAGTGGAGTTGGGTACAGTGGTGTGGCATAGAGTGGAATAGTGTAAAGTGTTGTGGCATTCAGTGGACTGGCATACAGTAGAATAGCATATAGTCGAGTAGAAAGGCATTGGAGTAGGGTACAGTGGATTGGACTAGACTGGATTGCATCCAGTGTAGTGCGTACAGTGGAGTTGTATACGTTAGAGTGGCAAATACTGCAGTGGCGTACCGTGGAATGGGGTGAAGTGGAATAGCACACAGTGGAGGGTCACAGAGTGGAGTGTTGTCCAAGGAAATAGCATAGTATGGAATGGCGTAGAGTGGAGTGGTGTATAGTGGAGTGTCGTGCAGTGGAGTAGCATATATTGGAATACCATATAGTGAAATAGCATAGAATGGAGTGCCATAGAGTGGAGTGGCAAATAGTGGAATAGCATACAGTGGAGTGGCATATGGTGGAACAGTGAACAGCGGAGTTGCGAAAAGTGGAGTGGCATACAGGGCAATAGCCTAAAATGTTAAGTGATGTATAGTGTACTACCATAGAGTGTAGTGGAGAATGGATGCAGTTGACATTTTGGAGGACTGTAGATTATGATGTGCAGATTAATGCAAGGCAGGCACTTCTGCTGCATTGCGCTTCTGCACATGTACCAAGCAAACCAGTGCAACTTATGGTGGCTTTGCATAGTTTTGTAAATGTTACTAAGTATTGTGCCGCCTTTGCAGCAATATGCGTAATGCGAAGGTAACGCAATAGAATCCCAAATTTGTCCCAAGTCATATATTGAGCCACCGTATATTGAGGAAAGTTAATGGTATACCATGGTACATAGCAGTAACAAGCCAGTGTTTAATTGGCTAATGTCTGCCTTCACAAATTTAAAAGGCAGCCATAATCCTTTTAGTTCACTTTTGGATTGTTGTGGCTTTGGGTCTTAAACATAGTTAAGTAGTAGGTTTTATACCTTAAAGTGGTAATAGGTATGGAAACTTTTTATAATGGTCTATATATTTATTTAACCTGTTTACGCACTACCACAGTAATACTTTGCATGTACCATGCTTTTTCCCAAATGTATTCTTTTTTAGTAATTCTTTTAAAGTAATGAGGTACATTTGAGGTATCGCTGAAGTAAAAAAGCCCTATGCTCAAACGCCGGCAAAGTGGCCTAAAACAACATGGCTGCCTTCTATTTTTGTAAAGACAGCAATATTCAATCAGATAATGGCTTGTCATTGCTATGTACCACAGTAGTACCTGAACAATAGCTCAAAACTACCACACTAACTAAGTTTAAAATGCTAATAACTCATAAATACTTACACTTTTAGATGCAACTACAAAAAAAATATTGAATCCTGCCGAATTTTATCCAAATCCAATGGCCTGTCTTCACGCTATGTGAAATACAAAAGTCTATGTAAAATTAATTGCATATCAAGCTTTTTAGGGCCCCCCCTTTTTTCTTTGCCCTCCTTCAGCAGTTGGCGCAAAACTTTCAATCTAATGACAATGTAATTGTTTCAACAGGTCTGCAAACTTTTGTGGAGATTTGTGAAAAAGTGCAAAGTTATTAAAGGACTAAAATCAGAGAAATCCATATTTTTATGTATTATAAATATACCTACCAGTGGTAGGCACTGGGTAGTTACAGTTAGTACCATGTTTCCATAGGAATAGTGTTTTTTGAACTGCCTATATTTTTTATGCTGTTTGATGAATCTCCACAAAAGTTTCCAAACGTAGTGCCCCAGTGATTCTTGCTGTGCAGGGAAAGTTTTGGGTTGATCCGCCAAGCTGGGGCTGAGAAAAAGAGGGGAACAATAAAAGTGTGCTTCCTATATTAATTCCCCTAGAGTCTATAGACATGCCTGCAGCCCAAACCACTGGACGGAATTACATCAAATTAGGCAGAAAAGTAAATATTTAGTTTGCAGATTACGCTTTTTGTTATTTGGTGTCAATCCGTTCAGTAGTTTGTGAGAAATTAAAGGAAATCCAAATTTATATATCTGTGGTCCTGAAGCCTTTGCATATAAAAAGCTTGTGCAGAGAACTGTAGAGATCTTTTACTGAAACAAGCAGCTGGGTTATGGAGGACTGCACTGCCAAGACAAGTCACTGAAAAGTGGTGAAATATTGCCCGCCTCAGATGGTCAGCTGCCATATGACCATACATTAAAATAACATTCACAGGGGTATGAGAGGCAATATATTAGAAGATTACTGCAGTATATACGTGAAGTGTGAAAAATTAATGAGTCCACGTCATTGCTTGTATTCCTTAGTTGTTTTTATTCGTGATGTGCTCAAAGTTCAATACAGCCAATGCATTTTGCCCAGACATGGGCTTCTTCAGGGCTCTCAGTGGAATGGCTGAGGTGATCCTGGATATACGAGGAGACTGTAAAGCGCCTCCTATGGGCTGATCCTTGGTAAGGATATCGGAATTAGTTTAAGTAGTAAAGATCCATGTGCGGGGATCTTTCAGCGCCGGTTCGTCCTCTTAGGTAGTGGGTGTGACCTACGAGGATGCTGAAGGCTCCCCACACATGGATCTTTACTACTTAAAATAATTTCGATATCCTTACCAAGGATCAGCCCATAGGAGGCACTTTACAGTCTCCTCGTATATCCAGGATCACCTCAGCCATTCCACTGAGAACTGTAGAGATCTAATTGTCTGCCAGCACTTTAACCAGGAAGTGTTTGCAGTTATCTTGGGCTTCAGTCGAGTCCCAACATAAAAGAAAAGAAGAAGAGGGGCCATGCGGCTCCCCTGCCAGGCCATATACAGTTACACGGACCACTACCTTCCCAGTGCCGGCCCATGCACAAGAACGGTGAGCTGCCGCATGGCCCTCCTCCTGGAGCCAAATGCACAGCCTGGGGAACGGCTTCTGCTATGTTCCAGGATGCCTACCCCCTGTACATAGCTGTTTGCTTTTGCTTGCCTGGAGCTGTAACAGCTCCCACTAAGCAAAACCAAACACTCTGCTCCCAGCAAGCGGGATCTGTCAAACAGCTAATTGTGATTAATTGTCTTCTCCTTAGTGGTGTTGCCGATTGCTGATATCGAGTTTAACCCCTTAACTGCCTGGCCTCCAATCTCCAACCCCCAGTGCTAAGCCCTTTTTTGGCTATTTGGGGTAGTTTGTGCATAGGGATTCATACATTTTTACCACATGACCTATCCATGTCAAATTTGCATCCTTTTATTTCCAACATCATAGGGATTCTACAGGTACCCAGGGTTATGGATTCCCCTGAAGGGGATCGAGAAATTTGCCAAAATACTGCTAAATTTAGTTTTTCTAGAAACATTGTAAAAAAGTGCTGAAGAAGAAAGCATGTTTTTTTCCCTGCAAATGGTATCAATGAAGGGTTTGCTGTACTATAATCACCATCATCCCAGCTTTCTGGAACAGTTAGACCTTTGTCAGAAAACCAACATTTTCTTCACTGTTTTGGCATGTTAATGGGACATAGCCTATTTTTCTTATTTTTTGTGCTTTTAACCTCCTTCCAATTAGTGGTAGAAACTGATGTGAAACCAATAGTGGATTCTGAGAAACTATAGATTTCTGAAAAGGAAACCCAAATTCTGAATTCAGCAAGGGGTCATTTGTGTAGATCCTTCAAGGTTTTCCTATAGAAAGTAATAGTTGAAATAAAACAACATAGAAAACAAGTTAAGAAAAACAGCCATTTGTGTCTACATTTTCACCTGTAACTTCTTCTAAGTATGGCAGATGTTTCAAATCAATACATCGTTATGTCCACTGGACCCTTCTGGTTGTGGAGATATATAGGACTTGTAGGTTCACCAAGAACCTGAGATGCCCAGAGTCAGTAACTGAGCTGCACCGTGCAATGGTTTTTCATTGTGTACCCGCTATACAGCAATTCACTTTCTAAAATATAAAGAGTGAAAAATAGGTATCAAGGAATACTATGTATTCCCGAAATGAGAACAACATGTGGAGTGTAGAAGCAGTGGTTATTTATACAACTCCGTATATGTGGGGACCTATACTTGCAGGTGAATGAATGGGCATTTTTGAAAATGACTTGGGAAAAAGGGGGTGGTGATGGACAGAGCTTCTGAATGATGCAGAATACTCTTACCAAGTCAAGAGATCATGGTTTTAATCCATCACCGTTTTTTAGCTCACTGCACCATCCCAGCTCAGAACCAGGCTACATGCAAATTAGTCTGTACCTGTCCCAGTGCATGATGGGAACAGGGCAAACCAAACTACCAAGCCAATTCTTATACTGGGAAGGAAACAAGCTCCCGGGGACCGGTTTCTGGCATCACAGCCTTCGTCAGCCCGGCTTGCCTGAATCCTGATGGTGCAATGAGCAAGGGACTCACGTCTGAGCATACCCTCCCACACTGAGTGTGGATAAAATCGATTTGGGAAAAAGGGGGTGGTGATGGACAGAGCTTCTGAATGATGCAGAATACTCTTACCAAGTCAAGAGATCATGGTTTTAATCCATCACCGTTTTTTAGCTCACTGCACCATCCCAGCTCAGAACCAGGCTACATGCAAATTAGTCTGTACCTGTCCCAGTGCATGATGGGAACAGGGCAAACCAAACTACCAAGCCAATTCTTATACTGGGAAGGAAACAAGCTCCCGGGGACCGGTTTCTGGCATCACAGCCTTCGTCAGCCCGGCTTGCCTGAATCCTGATGGTGCAATGAGCAAGGGACTCACGTCTGAGCATACCCTCCCACACTGAGTGTGGATAAAATCGATTTGGGAAAAAGGGGGTGGTGATGGACAGAGCTTCTGAATGGTGCAGAATACTCTTACCAAGTCAAGAGATCATGGTTTTAATCCATCACCGTTTTTTAGCTCACTGCACCATCCCAGCTCAGAACCAGGCTACATGCAAATTAGTCTGTACCTGTCCCAGTGCATGATGGGAACAGGGCAAACCAAACTACCAAGCCAATTCTTATACTGGGAAGGAAACAAGCTCCCGGGGACCGGTTTCTGGCATCACAGCCTTCGTCAGCCCGGCTTGCCTGAATCCTGATGGTGCAATGAGCAAGGGACTCACGTCTGAGCATACCCTCCCACACTGAGTGTGGATAAAATCGATTTGGGAAAAAGGGGGTGGTGATGGACAGAGCTTCTGAATGATGCAGAATACTCTTACCAAGTCAAGAGATCATGGTTTTAATCCATCACCGTTTTTTAGCTCACTGCACCATCCCAGCTCAGAACCAGGCTACATGCAAATTAGTCTGTACCTGTCCCAGTGCATGATGGGAACAGGGCAAACCAAACTACCAAGCCAATTCTTATACTGGGAAGGAAACAAGCTCCCGGGGACCGGTTTCTGGCATCACAGCCTTCGTCAGCCCGGCTTGCCTGAATCCTGATGGTGCAATGAGCAAGGGACTCACGTCTGAGCATACCCTCCCACACTGAGTGTGGATAAAATCGATTTGGGAAAAAGGGGGTGGTGATGGACAGAGCTTCTGAATGATGCAGAATACTCTTACCAAGTCAAGAGATCATGGTTTTAATCCATCACCGTTTTTTAGCTCACTGCACCATCCCAGCTCAGAACCAGGCTACATGCAAATTAGTCTGTACCTGTCCCAGTGCATGATGGGAACAGGGCAAACCAAACTACCAAGCCAATTCTTATACTGGGAAGGAAACAAGCTCCCGGGGACCGGTTTCTGGCATCACAGCCTTCGTCATCCCGCCTTGCCTGAATCCTGATGGTGCAATGAGCAAGGGACGCACGTCTGAGCATACCCTCCCACACTGAGTGTGGATAAAATCGATTTGGGAAAAAGGGGGTGGTGATGGACAGAGCTTCTGAATGATGCAGAATACTCTTACCAAGTCAAGAGATCATGGTTTTAATCCATCACCGTTTTTTAGCTCACTGCACCATCCCAGCTCAGAACCAGGCTACATGCAAATTAGTCTGTACCTGTCCCAGTGCATGATGGGAACAGGGCAAACCAAACTACCAAGCCAATTCTTATACTGGGAAGGAAACAAGCTCCCGGGGACCGGTTTCTGGCATCACAGCCTTCGTCAGCCCGGCTTGCCTGAATCCTGATGGTGCAATGAGCAAGGGACTCACGTCTGAGCATACCCTCCCACACTGAGTGTGGATAAAATCGATTTGGGAAAAAGGGGGTGGTGATGGACAGAGCTTCTGAATGATGCAGAATACTCTTACCAAGTCAAGAGATCATGGTTTTAATCCATCACCGTTTTTTAGCTCACTGCACCATCCCAGCTCAGAACCAGGCTACATGCAAATTAGTCTGTACCTGTCCCAGTGCATGATGGGAACAGGGCAAACCAAACTACCAAGCCAATTCTTATACTGGGAAGGAAACAAGCTCCCGGGGACCGGTTTCTGGCATCACAGCCTTCGTCAGCCCGGCTTGCCTGAATCCTGATGGTGCAATGAGCAAGGGACTCACGTCTGAGCATACCCTCCCACACTGAGTGTGGATAAAATCGATTTGGGAAAAAGGGGGTGGTGATGGACAGAGCTTCTGAATGATGCAGAATACTCTTACCAAGTCAAGAGATCATGGTTTTAATCCATCACCGTTTTTTAGCTCACTGCACCATCCCAGCTCAGAACCAGGCTACATGCAAATTAGTCTGTACCTGTCCCAGTGCATGATGGGAACAGGGCAAACCAAACTACCAAGCCAATTCTTATACTGGGAAGGAAACAAGCTCCCGGGGACCGGTTTCTGGCATCACAGCCTTCGTCAGCCCGGCTTGCCTGAATCCTGATGGTGCAATGAGCAAGGGACTCACGTCTGAGCATTTTTGAAAATGACTTCATTTTTTACACACTGTTTTACATTTGGAAGGCAGAAATGCATAGCTAGTCAATAGGTAATAAAACTTGTTCTACTGTTATGTGTTACCCTAGGACTCCCAATAAAAATGGTACCTCACTTGTGTGGGTAGGCCTAGTGGACATGCCAGGAAACGGCCCAAAACTCAACGTGGATGCATCACATTTTTTCTAGTGAAAACTAGGGGTGGGCGGAATTTGCGAAATTAACTTTCGCAAATTATCGCGAAAATGTTTAAAATTATCGCAAACAAGCGGAAATATCGCGAAGATGCAGAAGTTTTTTTCCCGCATGTTCGCGAGATTTTCTGCATGGTTGCGGGTCGCCAACTTACCCATGTGGTTGCTTGCGGGCGCGGCCATCTTGTTTTGAGATTTTCGCGCTCTCCGCGAAAATGTCAAATTATCGCAATTTCCGCGAACGGAACAAAATTTTCGCCCAGGCCTAGTGAAAACGGATCCTTTTTTCACAAAGTGCCTCGGTGTGGATTTTGGACCCAGCACAGCCGGCACGTAGGGAAACCTAGCAAACCTATACATTTTTTAAAACTAGACAGCCAGGAAAATTAAGGATAGGGTGTCTTGTGTGGCAATCACAGGTTTCTGTTACTCAGAATCCCTTGCAAACCTCAAACTTTGTCTCAAAAAACACATTTTCCTCACATTTCTGTGATGGAAAGTTCTGGAATCTGTGGGGAGCCACAAACTTCCTACCACCCAGGATTTTCCCAAGTCCCCCAATAAAAATTGTACTTCACTTTCATAGTGCCCGCTGCAGGAAAAAGCCCAAAACGCAACATGGGAACATCACATTTATCCAGTGAAAGCTGAACCTTTTTTTGCAATGTGCCCAGCTGCGGATTTTGGACTCTAGCTCAGCCGCCACTTGGGGGAAACGTTAAAAACCTGTTTATTTTTTAAAACTAGACACTCAGGAGAATCCAAGATGGGTGAATTATTTCGCTCTCACCATGTTCTGTTACCCAAATTCCCTTGCAAACCTCAAACTTAGTAAAACAAAACCCAAATTTTCCACAAATTTTAGTGATGGAAAGTTCTAAAAACTGTGGGCAGCCACAAACTTCTACCCACCCAGCATTCCCCTAAGCCTCCCGATAAAAATGGTACCTCATTTGTGTGGGCAGGCCTAGTGCCCCGACAGAAAACGGCCCGAAATGCAACATGGGCACATCACATTTTTCCAGTGAAAACAGACCCTTTTTTTGCAATGTGCCTAGCTGTGGTTTTTGTACCCTTGCTCAGCTTGCACCTAAGGAAAACTAGCAAACCTGTACATTTAAAAAATAAATCTCGACACTCAGGGTAATCCAGGATGGGGTGACTTCTGTGACTCTCATCATGTTCTGTTACCCAAAACTCCTTGCACACTTCCAACTTTGTCGAAAAAAACACATTTTCCTCACATTTCTGTGAAGGAAAGGTATGGATTCTATGAGGAGCCACAAACTTCAATGCACCCAACATTCCCCTAAGTCTCTCAATAAAAATGGTACCTTACTTGTGTGGGTAGGCCTAGTGCCTGCGACAGGAAACATCCCAAGATGCAACGTGGGCACATCACATTTTTCCAGTGAAAACTGACCCTTTTTTTGCAATGTGCCTAGCTGCGGTGTTTGGACCCTAGCTCAGCTGGCACCTCTGGAAACCTAGCAACCTGTACATTTTTTAAAACTAGACATCCAGCGGAATCCCATATGGAGGGACTTCTGTGGCTCTCACCAGGTTCTGTTACCCAAAATCCCTTGCAAACCTCAAACTTTGTTAAAATAACACTTTTTCTTCACATTTCTGTGACGGAAAGCTTTCGAATTTGCGGGGAGCCACATGGTTCCACCCACCAAGCATCCCCCAAGTCTCCGGATAAAAATGGTACCTCACTGGTGTGGGTGGCCTTGTGCCCATGACAGGAAATGGGCCAAAATGTACTGTGATGACTTAAAAATTATCGATTGCAAAAAGACCTTGTTTTGCGAGGGAGTCACCTGCGTTTTTGACCCTGGGCTTCGACAGTCATCTAGGGAAAACTACCAGTCCCAGACAATTCTGAAAAATAGGCACCTGTGGGAGTCCACGGAGTATGACTTGAAGTTGTGAGTATCCCCTAAAGTTTTCATACGCAGAATCCCCTGAAACCTCAAATTTAGCTGAAAAAAACCAAATCTTTCTCACATTTCTCTATTGGAAAGTTGGGGTATTACCAGGCTGACACAAATTTCCTACCACCCAGCGTTTCCCCAGGTCTCCTGATAAAAATGGAACCTCACTTGTGTGGGTAGGCCAAGTACTCGCTACACGCAGGGGTCCAAAATGTATTGCGGAGACATCAAAAAGATCTATCACAAAACAACCTGGTTTTGCAAGGGGTCATCTGCGTTTTTGGTCCCAGGCTCAGCGGCTATAAAAGGGAACCAACCAATCTCACACATTTCTGAAATCTAGATACCTGAGGAAGTCAAGGGAGGTGTGGCTTGCTTGGGTCCTCCAATGTTCTCCTACCTAGAAACCTTGCCAAACCGTAAATTTAGCTAAAAAAATCAAATTTTTCTCACATTTCTGTGTGTGAAGGTTGTTGGATCACTGGGCTGACAAAAAGTACCTCCCACCCATTGTTTCGCCAGGTCTCCCGAAAAAAATGGTACCTCTCTTGTATGGGTGGGCCAAGTATCCGCGACAGGCAAGGGACCAAAACGTATTGTGGAGACATAAAAATGATCTCTCACAAAACGACCTGGTTTTTTGTAAGGGGAGCATCTGCGTTTTTGGTCCCGAGCTTGGCGGCCATCTAGAGAAACTTACCAAACCCAGACATTTCTGAAAACTAGACACCTGTGGGAGTCTAGGGAGGTGTCCACGTTGTGATTTGAGCCATTTACTGTCACAGGCACTAGGCTTACCCACACAAGTGAGGAACCATTTTTATCGAGGGACTTGGGACAATGCTGGGTGGGTGGAAATTTGTGGCTCCCAGCAGATTCCATAACTTTCCATCACAGAAACATGAAGATGATGTGTTTTATTTTTACAAAGTTTTAGGTTTGCAAGGGATTCTGGGTAACAGAACCAGATGGGAGCCATGCAAGTCACCCCATCCTGGATTCCCCTGGGTGTCTAAGTTTCAAGCACATTCAGGTTTGATAGGTTTTCCAAGGTGCCGGCTATTGCCCCATCTGCCTCCTCAGGGGACAGAAAGATCGTGTAATATTTTTTGTGGGGTGGGGGCATTGTCATGCCCATTTTAGACAGCCCCCCCATAAACATAAATTTAAAAAATCCCTGGGGCCCAGTGTGCTTTCCCCCTGAAGGCAGATTAGAGAATATTGCCTCTTGCCCCATCTGCCTCCAGGGGGGGGAGGAAGACTGAAAGTTCCCAAACATGGGAGTTGCTGCTCCCCCCAGGTGTCTAGTAGGTAGATCCCTGCTTTGGGATCGCCCCCCTGCAGTGATCCTTAAGCGTGAGTCCACTAGAGAAGGGGAGATTCTCCCCTTTCCAGTGATACCTCTCCCGTCTGTCCACATGCTTGGGGAGCTGAGATAGCCCCCTCAGCATGTAGGCAGTAAAAATTAAACGCGCTGATCAGCTCATTTTTGTTTTGGTTTCAGTGAAATGACGATCAGCGCAACATGTGTGCTAATAGTCATTTCACTGAAAACATCAGAACCGCCTCTGGAGCTGGGAAATCCCAGCTCCGAGGCTATTTTGATGCAAAGGAAATCCCTCTGGTGCCCGCACCAGAGGGGTTTCCAGTGCAATGTAATTGGATGCGTCCGATGCACATGAGCACTTTTGCATCGAATGGCTCCTGGGCGTCTGACGCATCGAACAGGTTAAGGCATGTGTTGGTGAGTACACTCCACACTATCATGTATATTCTCTTTCCCCAGCGTACTCACCAACACACGCCTTAAACTCGATCTAAGACCGCAAAGGAGACCACAATTAATCACAACTACGTGAAGAATGGTTGCGATGATAGGCATGCGCTAGAATTTTAAACATCACATTATGATGATCCAGAATCAGGAACACAATAACGCTTAACATTGAGACATCACATAAAGATCATGTTCTTCTGATATTCGGGATGGAATTAAAACTGGTATTAAGGATTGATCCAACACACAATATCACAGGAAAGACAACCATGAGGAAGTCATGTGGTTCACCCTGTCCCGAAGAAACACGTGTTGGTGGCTATAGAGAAAATAAAAAAAGCAAGAAATGAACAAAAGCTGTTTCTCTAAATGTGTTTATAATATGATTTACAACTGAGCGTGTGCTTGGGAGATTGACACAAATATTTCTAGATAAAATTACACCAGGAACAATCACATTGCCAAAATACACAGACATTTCCCCGTGCTACATTACACAGCTGTAGTGTAAAATACATACTGCACATTTACCGAAAGAGGCAGCACTTAGTAATTAACCAGTAGAAATTACTCCATTTGGGTATATATTTTGTGCAAATCTGTGAAGTCTTGTTGGATTCAGTCACTGTGGTTCCTTTGTGGCCCAGTCACTCACACAGCTACAGACACACTCACACAGACTTTCAGAGATCCACTCACATTCTCAGGCACTCACACACCCACTGACAGATCCACTCAGACAGTGATACATCCACTCACAGACCCACTCAGACATTCACACACCCACTCACACATCCCCTCACCCACCCACTCACAGTGCTAATCAAACACTCTCACACACACTAATAGTACTACTCAGACACTCATGCATCAATTCACGGATACACTCAGACACTCTCAAACCCACTCATGTACCCACTCAGGCACTCATGCACACACTCACAGACTCACTGAGAGACCCACTCAGACACTCATGCACTCACAGACAGACTCATACACTCATGGAGGCACTCAAAAAGCTACTCACATAACCACTGACAGACCCCCTCAGAAACTCTCACACCTATTCACAGACCTACTGAGATACTCATGCACTAACTCATATACTCACTCTCAAAGGCAACAGGTAGGAAATAAAATTAAAAAAACACAGACATTCACTTAAAAACAAAGGTAACAGGGATGTTATAGAGAGGAAATATATATTTTTTAAATTAGATATTCACTGAAAAACCAAAGGTCACAGGGGCATTATAGTTAGGAAATATGATTAAAAAACATTATAAATTCACACAAACGAACAAAAGTTAGAGGGACTTAAGTAGTTAGGCTCAGATGTTACTCAGAAAAAACATTGAAATTCAGCAGTTACAGTTAACTTAGCTAACTATAACTTAAGCCCCTGCAATGCACTGCTCATGACTTCACATATTACATCATGTATGACATCGTCTGTGACACCACTGATGAAATCTCAAATTACATCACTAATTACATCATCTACAGAATCACTCACATACCCACTCATACCCCTATACAACTTCTCATCCACCCACTCAAACTCCCACACAACCTGTTATATACCTATTCGAAGACCCATACAAGTACTCACACAACTAGTCACTCCTCCATAGAGCCACTCACTCACCCACTTACTCACTCATACAGCCACTCACACAACCATTCACCCACTCATACAACCAGTCACTCACCCATTCAGCCACACACTCACCCATACAGCAACTCACACACAGACCAATTCACCTATACAGCCATTCACTCACCCATATAGCCCCTAAACATAGCCACTCACTTAACCATACCAGCACTCACACACCCACACAACCACTTACATACCCATTCACACATTAAAACCAGCACTCACACAGATACTCACTCTCCAATGCAGCTACTCACACACTGACTCACCTAAACAAACACCCACTCAAACAGCCTTGCACATACCTATACACACACACCCAGTTACTCACTCATATAGCCATTCAGACACCCACTCACTCACACAACAGTCACTCACAAACCCACTCATCCACCCATACAGCTCAGCCACTCACATATCCATACAGCCATTCACACACCTACTCACCTATACAGCCACTCACATAGCTACACATTCACCCACACAGCTACTCACATACCACATATACAGCCACTCACACACCCACAAAACAACTCACACATCCATACAGCCACTCAGGCACCCACTGACACACCTATACGAAAACTCACCCATGTACAGAGATAGTCAGAAACCTACTCACTCACCCATACAGCCACTCATGCACACACTCACACACCCATACATCCATTCAGACATCCACTCATACACTGATACAGTCACACAGCCACTCAGATCATATATGTTAGAAATAGTATCACTCATAAGTAGTACAACTAGTATACTAATCTAACTTTTGTAGCAGGTTAGTATTATGCCCGAGCAGAGCTTGTGGAGTTGCACGGTGTGAAACTCTTTGAAGTGGCTAAACAACTCCACTGAGATACATGGAATTCCTTGGGCGGGTGGAATTTTCCAGCTCATCTGTTCGCAATGCAAAACGCAACATGGAGTGTGATCATGAGTTCCAAACTGCAAATGAACAGCACCACAAGGTTCACATGGGCGCGGCCTTCTTGTTTTTCTACTCTGTTTTTGGTGCTAGGCCTAATTTTCAATTCCTCTTTAATCTCTTTAATCCACCTCTATCAAACTTCTCTAGCCCTCATTTTTATTTATTATATTAGTGTGTGTCTTTTTGGTTGTATATTTAATGTGTATTGTAATTTCCTTGGTGTTTTTCAGGACTTTTTGTATTTTGGTTATTTTTCCCATTATTTACTTATTTCTTCTTTCCTTCCCTTCCTTTTCCTGTTTCTTTCCTTTCTAATATTTCTTTACTCGACCCAGCGCTATGGCAGAGGGTCACCTACCTTGAGTGCCACACCTCTGCCCACGTGTGTAGCCCTGGATGATCTTCAGCAAGGAGGAGGTGGCAGTACTAGATATTTTTGTGCAGAACCACCTTCCCTCCAGGCTGGTAGCAGGCGGCAGGCCTGTATATGCATACCCCCTGCAGGAGCATCTGCTGCACTTGGGGAGGGTGCGCCAGTGCATGTAGTGCACCAGCCAGGTTTAGCTCATCGTCCAGCAGCTGACACACCACTGGGCAGATATTCTTGACTGGGATCAGGACCTGACCGACCTGCTCAGTGTTGAAATTCTGGGGATCAGTCAGCATTAATTTACTTGTGTTTATACAATGCTAACATTTTGTACTGGATAACAGCTCACACTTAGAGGTGAGTTATGTTTAGGTTATGTTAAGAATATTATTATTATGTAATCCAGTTTCTAGTTAATGCTCAGTGGGTGCTTGGTGCTACCTAATCGTACTCATCATTGGCATTCGTTTTGGCTGATTAATTAAGAAACCATTGCAGACTGTCCTTCTGTCACCATAGTGAATCCGTGATAGCAGGGAGTTAGCATTCTCTCTGTGACTTTGTTTATGTAGTTTGTACAGTTCCAAGCTATTTTACAGTGATGTGCAGTATTCATCTATCCATTGCAAAAAACAGGGAGACCGAGTTGGTCCATCAATGGGGGTGAAAAATGAGAAAAGAATCAGAGATCATTCACTGCAATGCATTAGATCCAAATGTAGTTTTTGTTAACGAAATTTAGTATAAGGATTTCAGGAATTCTATGAGCAACTCAACAATACTCGATAGACTAAATTAATACTATAGGTGATCTATTTTAGAGACGTACAATGTGACTGCATTTGCCTGTCATAATACCTTTGTAGGGATTAACTGAAGCCCTTATCTATTTTTTTTAATCTTCTTTATTTCTTCTTATATCAGCACCCAAGGACAAGAAGAGGGACGTTACAGAGACGGGTCCGGGAATAGCTGGGAGGAGGTGACAACCACCTGCTGCTGGACACTATGGAGAGCCAACTCATCAGGATGGAGCAGAGCTATACACAGGAGCATTTCACAATTCAATGCACTTCTCTCCATTCCACATAGCTATGTACTAGGCCTCAGACTCATGGTTTCCCTTTGAAGTTGATAACTCCTTGCTTCTTGCTGTTGATGATAAAATCCCATGGCTCCCGCCCTGATTTCTTCCCTCCTCCTCCTGACTCCAAGTAATTCCATCATAGACTCATCATGGCCCGAGCAGGTTAGATGTGTAGTGCACTGCTGTTGAAGAACAAGTAGAGAAACAACATTGCAGTATTTTGTATAGGTTTTTGATTGTTAACTAAATGATGGTTCTTCTCTCTGAAAAACCAGAAAAAAGGAGAGGACCCTGCAAGTAAATCTGGCTAAGTGTGAAAGGGCCAATCAAGGGAAGAATGACGCCCATCATTCAGGCCCCACCCATTGCAAATCATCTCAAGCAAATTCCCAAATCACAGTTCAACACCCTCCCTCACTGTCTGCTACCACATGAATCATCAATATCACTCACAATCACTCAGTGGTGCAATGATTATCTGTTCCAATCTAAGTATGGTGGTAGGTACACTATCTCCTCATTGATGAAAGCAACAGATTGGAATTTGACAGTCTTGTAGATCAAATGATCATCTGGGGCAGCCCTCCTAGTGATGAAAAATCAGACGGATCATAGTGTTGGACCGTACAGGTTAATTTTTGCTTGTAAAGGCCAATCACCTCAAGGGAAAAAATGATTGCCCATCATTCAGATCCCAAACATTGCAAATCATCTCAAGCAATTTCCCAAATTTCAGTTTGACACCCTTCCTTGCTGTCTGCTACCACATGAATAATCAGTCATCACTCACTGACCATTGCAATAGTTGAAGTTACCTCTTCCAATCCAAGCATGGGTAGGTTAGGTGGTAGGTACACATTTCATCTTTGATGCATGCAACACATCAGAATTTGGTATTGGCACTCTTGACAATCTTTTGGCAGCAGCCCTGCTAGTGCTAAGTGATGCAAAAAAGGATAGGCATACGTAGAGGGCAGGCATTGTCTCCAATGTAATGAAGGAATTGTGGAGGCTTCTTCAGTGCACACTGGTCCAACTGCAATCCGACAATATATGTGACTAAAAAATGGTGGGGTAGTAAAAATCGGACACAAAAATAACAATCTTCCATTAGCTACTTTTTTGTTTGCAAACATAGAAGTTCAGCGAGAAATAATTAAAAGGTTCTATGGGGGCACTGGCATAATCAGTCACGGAAGTAGAGTTCATCCTCAAACTCAGTTGGTTCACCTAAAGGTTGGTCAGCTAACACACTTGATTCTGACCAATTCTCCTCCTCCTGTGCTGTTTCAGGTACAGTGTAATTATGTGGTATGAAATGTTGGTTCAGTGTGATCATGGTCAATCTCTCTATGTTTTGAGGTGAGAGACTAGTCCTTTTCGACGTAATAATTGCACTAGCTGCACTCAACACTTGCTCAGCAGACACACTTGCTACAGGGCAAGACAGATACTTTATTGCCAACCTGCTAATCTCTGGCTATAGGCACATCCTCTCATACCAATACATCAATGGGTTTTGATCTACATAGACCTCTTTTGGATCATCCAGATACTCCGGGAATATCCTGTGGATGGTCATTGGTGCTGCCACTTGCTCAGCCTCTTTTGCCATCGCCTCAGCACTGGACTTAAGACCTGCTGATTGAAACCAATACAATGCAGAGGTTGGGTCCTGTCCTGTTGCTGTTGTTGCTAGTGTTCTGGTTGATTGTGCTATTGGCTACTGTGAGACAAGACTGCCCCCTCTGGAAGTCAAAGGCGGCACCCTAGAACTGCAGGATGGGACTCTAAGTTCCAGCAGCTCTTGTTCCAGGGCTCCGGCTTGTTCAACACTCCACCTCTTGTATTTTGAAACATCCCCTTCATAAAAAAAGGAATGAAAGTGGGCAGAATTTGTTTGTACTGTGAATCAAGTAGTGTGACACAGATTTACCGTTTTGATGTGATGATATAATTTTGCAGCCTTCCATTACAATTAACCCTGGGTGTGACACTACGCTTCGCCCACGTAGTGTACGTAGCGCTGCCTGTTTCGCAGTTTTCGAAGTAGGCGAAGCAGGCAGCACTACGCACACGGCAGGGCGAAGCGTAGCTGCCTGCCGCCCACCACCCACCTCCCGCCCACCCTCCTTTTAAAACATACCCTGAATTTATAATAAATAAAAGTAAAGACACTTACCTGAAGCGCGGCGTCTCCAGGGCTCCCTCTTCCTGGTTTTCAACTTCTTCTGACAAATGCGCCCGCGCATGCGCATTTCTCGCAAGAAATGCGCAGGCGTCCGCGCATGCGCATTTCTCGCAAGAAGTTGGAAACCAGGAAGAGGGAGCCCCGGAGACGCCACGCTTCAGGTTAGTGTCTTTACTTTTGTTTATTTTAAATTCAGGGTATGTTTTAAAAGGAGGGCGGGCGGGAGGCGGGTGGCGGGTAGTGGGGCTACGCGGAGCGCGTAGTGTGTGTAGATTTGGGCACACTACGTGCTGCTTCACGTATACCCACTACGCCCACTACGCCCACCATTAATTACAATCCAAATGAAAGGTTAAGTTCTCAACCATGCCATGTGTTTTCATCCACACCAGCAGGGGTGAACCTTTCAGATGCTTTTTTTACCTGGTCCTGTAGCAGATGCAACAAGAGAATAGCTGGGCCAAATCTACTGTCCTCCTTTCTAAATTTCCATGTGAGAACCTCAAAAGGGAATAGCATCTGTGTCAGGCATTTGACTAGGCCTCATTTGTCTACATCCATGATGTGGGAGTGCTGCTCTTAGCTTTCTCCCTAGAGGCCAATGCGGCAGGCACTTGAGTTGTAGGTTCTAAAAAATGTTGGGGCGACAAGCCACTGGTGGGAGGCTGCTTGTTCTCACTGACCACTTTCTTGGAAGCATCTTTCTTTGGGTACATCTTAATGATCTCAGTTGGCAGTTGCACTAAGCTGCACAGGCGGAAGAGATTGGAGGACTGACATGTGACTGCACAGGCCTTCTGTTTGGCAGTGCTATGGGTGATGTCTCCTCTCTTGTGCACCTAAAAACAATCAAGTAAGAAAAACAATTAGTGTGCAAGCGTCACGCGGCATGGTTTGCAGTTTCAATGAGTACAGAAAAAGGCAATATTAGTGTAGTTGTTTACTTATGAAATTAATAATAATGACTTTAACGTCAAACCACACGACCACACCATACCATACCCATCAGAATAGTCCGCAATATACAGAATGATAGAGCTCTTTCCTTTATATCCATTTATTCCAAAGGAGACTCCTGTGGCAGTCAGGGAACTGCATGGGTAAATGGAATAGTAATCTTTTAAAAAGCAGAGGTTAGTGTGTGCCAATGACAGGCAATGCAGTCCAGGGGAAATGAAATAATCATCATTTCACAAACAGATGATGCTGATATGTCTAAAGTGCACATCAAGTAGGTTGTCTAGGAGGAGAATGGAATTATATATCTAAAAAACGGAAAGTTGCTGCTAGCTGTGCTTAAATTGTGGATGGATGGATGGATGATGGATTGACAAAGGCAAAATGGGCAGGAAATTAAAAGACAAATATGAAAAAAGTAAAATAAAGAAGTGCATTTAAAAAACATAATTTTTTTTAAAAAGCTGAAAAAATTAAAACTAAAAAAATCAAAACTAAAAAATGCGAAAATTACAAAAAGTAAAAAGTTGAGAAAATTAAAATTAAAAGAAAAAATGAAACAAAAATGTTCAAAATAAATTAGTGAGAATAAAAAATTATTTGCATTAAAAATTAAAAAAGATAAAATAACAATTATAATTACAATATAAATCAGTAATTACTAATGTTTCTATGGGAGGATGAGAAGAAACCTCCTGGAGGAACAAAATAAAACATATGCATGAAGTATATATGTATATGCACTGTTCATCAAATTGTTATTATTAATTTACATACTACAATGATCCTCAAGCATATTATTAAACTGATATTTCATCCAACCATGCAGGCCTATGGCAAAGGCATACTGGCTGGCTGCCATCCAGTGCCACATGGTCACAACAACAACAACTAGCAAGTAGGCTGTTGTAATCTTAGTATAAGGTATTACTCGGTTAATGGTATGTTCCACCTCCCCCTCCCCTGCTAGCACTTGGTATAACCCATGGGAGTTCATGTTAGAATGTTGATGTACTAATGTGGTAATGGGTGAGAGCGGATGGTCAGAATAAAAGGTCTGGACTTACCTGCATTGGAGCTTTGTTTTCTTTGCAATTTTTAACACTGGCGACGAGCTGTGAAGGGGGCAGCTGACCATCTACCCTCTGTGTATTCTCTCTTGATTAAGGACTTATTTTGAGCACCTTACGCTGGGACTTTTGGAGGTGCCGGTTGGTAGCGTTGTGTGGTCCAATTTGTACTCTTTGGTCCTGTGACATACATGACTGTTCGAGGAAAAAGCATATAAGGAAATTGGTGTTATGTTCCTTGAGTAATCTCGAACTTCCGCAGTCTGTAGGACACAGGGGGCGAAAAATCTTTCAAGCCACAGAAGGTGCTGCTCTACATTTGGGAGTCTCTACGTACTTCAGCTGATCCATTGGAGCCTTCGTGGATCATCTCTGGCGAGTGACCTGTGAGAAGTCGAGGTTTATCGCTGTGCCTTCGGAAACTCACTGGGCTCGCTCTGACGGTATTTCCACTGTAGGTCAGCTCTCCTGAGTTTCCTTTTCAGTTATTTACCTGTTTGGCCGGGTGTCTGAGGTAGCTTCTCCTCGTTCCGTGCACAGATCCGGACAGATTTGCAGCTGGCGGGGCCGTGTGTGAGTCATCCTTTTGCCTTCAGCGGACTGGCTGATTGATTGTAGCCGAGTCGTCGCTGGGCTGTGTTTTGCATTCACTCCTCTGCCTGCTGATTCGACGCTAGAGGGTGAGCTTCCTGCCGCGGAGGTCCGGCGCTCCAGTTGTTTGTGGGCCGTCAGCCCCTTGTTTTCCTCTGAGGAGATTTCCTTCCTGTTTTCGGAGGCCCGGCGTGCCAACCGCTTGAGGGCCGTTCCTTCAAAGTTTTCCTCATCAATATTTTCCTTTGTGGTAAGCCCGGCGCTCCAACCGCTTTTTGGCCGTTCCTCTGCAATTTCACCGCAGCGGCCCCTCTCCAGCTGGTTTCAGTCAGGCACTGTTGCTTTTCAGTGCGCTGCGGATGGAAGCCAGTCTCAGCTGGTAACACCTCATGCGTGGTGGTACTTTTGTGGAAGCTTTCACCCTCAAAGTAAGGTTTACATTTTGGGGGGCCACGTACTGCTGATTTTTCTGATAAAGTTACTTAACCTGAGGCATATCCAGTGCTTCTAGCCTGGGTTGATTCCCTGTTGGGTCGCCTACTGGAAAGACGGTTCACACTGTTTCTTCAAGTTAATTAAGCTGTGGGGAGTCCAGGCAACTGTACTGTTTTTCAGCATTACCTTTATTTTTTCTACAATTTTCTGTGCCTGGAAATCTGCATTCTTCCCTTGGGTACATTTTCAGCTGCATTTTACGTTATATAGTGAGGTCATATATATATTTTATGATGGGCACCCCAGGTATTAGCCAACCACCGTCCTTTTTAAATGACTGTGGAGATCCAGAGATTCACTGGAAAGATTGGACTAAATTATTTGAATCATATTTGATCGCTATGGGGGGTGAGAAATTCTCAGCATTGCGGAAACAACATATACTACTGCATAACTTAGGTGTTCATGGGCGCAAAGTGTATGAAACTCTACCTGAACCCGAACTAGATGATGAGGATGAGTATGATGTATATGATATTATGCTTATGAAACTAGAGACACATTTTGGAGACGAAGTCAATGTGGTACTGGAACGCCATACATTTTTCAGTAGAGTACAAGGGAAGAGTGAGTCTATTAACAACTATATTGCAGCCTTAAGAGGACTCACTCAGTTATGTGAATTTGGGGATCTAAATGACTCTCTCATACGAGATCAGTTAGTTAGATGTACAAACAACAGCAGGGCTCAAGAAAAACTTCTAGCTAAAAATCCTACCCTTAGAGATGCTATCTCAATTGCACAATCAATATAACATACTGCTAAGTGTGTAAAAGAAATGAAGGTTAAAGAAGAAGTTGTGGCATCAGAAGAGAATACCAATGAAGTTCTTAAAATATCTGACAAATGGGGAAATAAAGATGTACCATTCTCCAAATCTACCAAGGAGGTGCATAGTTTGAAATGTTTTAGATGTGGCGGTAGCAACTATCTTGCAAACAACCCTTTGTGTAAAGCACGTAGCGTCCTGTGTAAAAAATGTAATAGGAGGGGGCACCTAGCAAGGGTGTGTAGAGATGGAGTAAGTAATACGGTCAATGTGATCAGTACATGTGAAGAACCTCAGGCTAAATATGTGTTTCAAGTGAAAGATAGTGATGCATGTTCTAAACCCAACTATCCAAAGTGTGTTGTTCAATTTGATAGTAAACCGCTAGAAGTTTACGCAGATTCTTGTTCACCTTTCACGTTGATAAATGTCAAAGATTTTGTGGAGTCTCTTGGGCGTTGCAAAGGGGTGTTAAGGTCTCCTGATATTTTACCAGAGGGTTATACTAGAGATCCTATTCCTCTTGTTGGCATGATGAGCAGTCATATAGACTTCAAAGGGAGATCCACGGTGGGAAATGTTTATATTGTAGAAAGTGGTGCTAATCTTCTAGGATGGCAACATCAGAGAGAACTGGGGATCATTTTAGATCCCAATGATAAGAACCAAGTCAGTCTTGTTGATATACCCAACCGTAACAAACACCTTCAGGATACTTTTCCAGAGCTCTTCATTGAGAATCTGGGCAAGTTACGTGACTTTCAGCATAAAATCAAAGTCAGGCAAGGTGCGAAACCTGTGGTGCACAAAACACGTCCTGTTCCTCTTTGCCTTAGAGAAACGCTAAAAATGGAATTGGACAAGTTGTGGGAAATAGGGGTCATACAACCCATTGAAGCTACAGAATGGCTTGCGCCATTAGTTCTGGCGTCTAAAGGGAATGGAAAGGGTATTCGTCTTTGTGTAGACCTCCGCTCCTTAAATGAAAACATTTGGGTAGAGAGATTTCCTCTCCCCAATATAAATGAGATGTTAAGTACCATGGGTAAGGCTAGTTTTTTTCTGTTATTGATTTGTTCAGGGCCTATCATCAGGTTGAACTGCACTCAGAGTCGAGACCTTTGACGGCATTCACTTCACCCTTTGGGGCTTATATGTTTGTAAGGATGCCATTTGGTCTCGCCTCAGCGGAGTCCATTTTTCAAAAAGTAATGCAACAAGTTCTTAAGGATGTTAAGAACACACTCTGTTTCCAGGACGACATACTTATGCGACAGAGGAAGAACATGATGTTACCCTCAATACAGTGTGTCACAGACTCTTAGATGCAGGGTTGACAGTTCAACTTGTTAAATGCAAGATTAAAGTCACGTCAGTTGATTATTTGGGGCATACCATCTCCAAGGAAGGGTTTAGGCCCAAGCACAGCTTAATCCAAGCAGTCAAGGATGCCCCGCATCCAATAAACAAGGAGGAGCTAAACGCGTTCCTTGGTTTAGTGGAATATATGTCCAAGTTTCTCAGAAATTTTGCTGACCTGTGTGATGGCTTACGTGATCTTCTCAAGAAGAACTCTGCATTTGTATGGGAGAAGAGACACAGTGAAATGTTTGAAACGATAAAACATCGCATTTTGGATTCTCCAGCCCTGAGTTCGTTTGATCCAAAGAGGAAAACCATATTAACCACGGACGCATCAAGCAAAGGGTTAGGGCCCGGGGCAATGTTATCCCAAAAAGGTGACTGGGAAGAAATTGTCATAGCATTTGCATCCTGAACCCTGAGCGCTTCAGAACGCAATTACTCAGTCATTGAAAGGGAGGCGTTGGCATGCTTTTGGGCTGTGCATCATTTAAAAAAAAATCTGCGGGGAACTAAATTTATTATTCACACAGACCACAAACCATTAACTTTCATGTTTTCATCTAAACATTCACAAAACATGTCTCCCGGGATAAGTAAGTGGGCTTAGAAAATTTCTGCTTTAAGGTAGAGTATTTACCAGGCCCAGAAAATGTGATCGCTGACTTTTTGTCTAGATTACCCCTCAAGGGCAACCATAGTGAGGAAGTATTAGATGTACCACATGGTTAAAAAAATGTGGAGTTTCAAATGGACTCTCCAGTGTTGGTCAAGAAACCTGGTCATGTGCAACCAGGGTCGAGCAAGTATGGTGTTCCCCTACGGGTGGACAGGACAGGTAGAAACATAGTCTGCTTGGAAAACGGACAATCATGGAGTAAGGATCGAATTGTGAACACTTCCTGAAATTAATGATTCTGTTATATTTTTCCCTACATGGGGAGATGTGTTGTAATCTTAGTATAAGGTATTACTCCGTTAATGGTATGTTCCACCTCCCCCTCCCCTGCTAGCACTTGGTATAACCCATGGGAGTTCATGTTAGAATGTTGATGTACTAATGTGGTAACAGGTGAGAGCGGATGGTCAGAATTAAAGGTCTGGACTTACCTGCATTGGAGCTTTGTTTTCTTTGCAATTTTTAACATAGGCTTATGGCAAAAGCACAGTGGCTGTCTACACAAAATGGCCACTAGCCACATGCTCAAACAACAACAGCCAGTAAGGAGGCATGGCCTCAACAAAGAACACATGCGGGCCAATAGCAAAAGCAGACTGGCTTCCTACACAAAATGCCCACCAGCAACATGGTCAAATAACAAGCAGGAGACATGGAAAGCAAAGAACACATTCAGGCCTATGGCAAAAGCACACTCCCTGCCTACCCAAAATGGACACCAGCCACATGGTCAAACAACAACAGCCAGCAAGATGGCATAGCCGCAACAAAGAACACATGGAGGCCTATGGCAAAAGCACACTGGCTGCCTACACAAAATGGCCACCAGCCACATGGTCTAACAAGAACAGCCAGCAAGGAGACATGGCTGCAACAAATAACACATGCAGGCCTACGGCAAAAGCACACTGGCTGCCTACACAAAATGACCACCAGCTACATGGACAAACAACAACAGCCACAAAGGAGGCATGGCCTCAACAAAAAACACATGCAGGCCTATGGCAAAATCACACTAGCTTCCTACACAAAATGGCCACCAGCCACTTGGTCAAGTAACAAGCAGGAGACATGGAAAACAAAGAACACATGCAGGCCTGTGGTAAAAGCACACTCCCTGCCTACCCAAAATGGCCACCAGCCACATGGTTAAACAACAACAGCCAGCAAGATGGCATGGCCGCAACAAATATCATATGCAGGTCTTTTGCAAAAGCACACTGACTGTATACACAAAATGGCCACCAGCCACATGGTCAAGCAACATGTAGGAGGCATGGAAAACAAAGAACCTATGCAAAAAATGGCACCTGGCCATATGGCATGGGGAACAAATACAAATGGTGGCCTAAGGCAAACACACTCACACACTGGCCAGACAAAGGAGGCATGGTAACACAGGAGTAAACAGCATGAATTCCGCAATACAAAAAATGAAAATTAACTGCGCTAAAAACAACACACATCCTCCAAATGCATCTAATATATTACCATACAATGACACTGTTTGTAGAAATTCTTTTGAAAAACCCCCAAAAGCTATTTTTGTAATTTAATCACATGCCATCCATGGCCTAAACGATGCTTCGTTTCACACAAACAGTTGTTTCATGCACCTATGACTAGCACTGGACCTAATGGCTAGAAGGCTCATTGACAGACTAGGCAACATGATGAATTAACCCCTTCAGCGCGGCGCGGATTTCCGCGCCACGCTGAAGGTTCCGTGCGCGGGCGGGGCCATGACGGAACGGTTCCGTCATAAGCACAGCCCAACCGACGTGCATGACGGAACCGTTCCGTCATGCGCGTCGAACGGGTTAAATGAATATTGCAAATGTATTAAAAAACATGGAGACAATGTACTAAACTGTGCAACATGTTTCATTTACACAACTAGGCCCCACATGAAACTGCAGACCACCCACCACAATAAATGTAAAAAATCAAATAAAAGTACAAATAAATCCTGGTGCATGCCTCCAATCAAACAAACAACATCCTTATACAACAGTTTTTTAACGTACTTGCGAAATCTCAAATACAAAGTCCTTAAAAACAATGTTATATATGCAGCAGACAATGAGAATGATCCTTCCAAGTCCAAGTCCAAATGAAACGTGATCGGCAATGGACAAAGCACTGTGAGGAGCCTGCTGGACAGGAACAGGTAGTTGTAGTCTCTGGGCCACTTCCTTCCGGTTGCAAAAGAAAGTTTAAAAAAGCATATTGTACAAATAAAACAACTCCAACAGCCCATTGGAGAAGGAAATCCACTCTAAAAACCTCTTGGCTGCTTCTCGAGCACAGAAGCTGCTCGAGCAGTGCGTTTACAGTCGTGCTGCATTGGCCCCATCGCAGTCAGAAGCTGTGCAAGCGAGCACAAAGTATAGTGCAAGCTCGCTAGCTGCCTAAGAATACTGTGGTGATCGATCAGGAGCGCCAAAGCAAAGTTTGAGCATGTGAATGGAAAAAAACTCCACCTCGTACCCAGGAAGATGGAATTCATGAACTCTGGAGGAGCGTGGAGTGCCTGAATTCTGCAAACTCTGTGAGTGGAGCGGAGATTACCACCCAGGCCTAGTCAGTATATATGTTTAACACTTCATAAACTCTTAGAAAAAATGTACACACACTTGATGATGTCATCAGTGATGTCATTTTAGATGTCATCAGTGATGTCACTGGCCATGTCATGAGTGATGCAATAGGTGAGATCATAAGCAGTTCATTGTGGCTGCATAACTTATAGTTAGCTCAAGTAACTATAACTGCTGAATTTCAATGGTTTTGTACGAGTGAAATCTGGGCACAATTATAACATCCCTTTAACCTTTGTTTTTTCAGTGACTATATATTATAGTTATATCGTTATTATGGAAATAGTATATAGTTATAGTTAGGTCAGCTGTTCCATAGGAAAAATGTTGTTTGTGTCGCCTATTACTTTGGCTCCGTTTGACGAATATGCAGAAAACCTTCCAAAAAGGTGCTACTTTTTGACAAGTATGTGCATGGAAAGTGTTGGGCTGAGAAAAAATGGGTCTCCCAATGCATTTTCCATTGAGTTTATTAGGACAGGCTATTGCAAACACTGCTGAACAGAATTACACCAACATCTTTGTCCACAGATTGTACTGTTTGTGATTTGGTGAAAATCCATTCAGTATTTTTTGAGAAATTAAGGGTCAATAATAATTGTATATCTCAACGGTTGGGTCTGTGAGAGGCTCAAATGACTATTCCCAGAGCTCCAACTTAAATATGGAATGTTCTGGTCGGTCCAGCGAGCTTTATTTCTCTTAGGTTACCTGCTCTCACATGACTCAGACTCCTGCAGGAGCAAGCGCTCTGATTGAATGCCAGTAACATGAGAAAAAAGTAGCTGACATCCATCACAGGACTTGGGAACGTATTCCCTTGTCCTGAAATAAAAAAAAGAAAAATATACCCAGACCCCCTAGGACCCACGGGTAGGACCCAGGGGGAACGTGTCAGGGGCATAAGACAAAAACAAAAAAAAATCAGCAGAAAATTCCACACCAGTGATGTCATTTGTGATGTAATCAGTGATGTCATAGAACATTTCATGAGTGTTGGTCTATGTGAGGCCATAAGCAGCGCACGGTGGGTGGGCAAGTTATAGATAGCCCTGGTAAATATAACTGGTGAATATCTGTGTTTTGTTTTTTAAGTGAATTTCTAAGGATTTTGTTTATACAAAAACAGATCTTTTAATGGCACCTAAGTGTATTGTTACTTTAGCCTTAATTTCTTTCATGAATTTGTAGGTTGTTTTTTAAAGTAAAATAATATTTTATTACCAAATGTAAAGCCAGCCCCCTGTCACACACAGCCTTCGGCCATGTATGATAGGAGGTTGCCCACAGGAAGCCAACCCCAACCTGCACATGGGCTTTGGCTGTGCACAGGAGGGGGTTTGCAACAGAGCTTGGCATGTGGCCAGGTTTTGTAGCCAACTCACCCAGAGGCAGCCAACTCCATGCTGCGCAGAGCCTTTCACAGCGTGAAATTGGTCGCAGGGCCTTGCTTGCAGCCACGCCCTTTGTCCACCTCTCTGCAGGCATCCAATCCAGCACTATGAACAGCCTTTCACTGTGCGTAGTGGGGCGTTGGCCACAGGACTTGACCTGCTACCAGGCCCTGTACTCCTAATCCCAGCAGACTGCCAAACCCATGCCATGCACAGATTTTGCCACCCCGGGGCCAAAACATATATTAAGAGGAGGGGGCATGTAACCCCTCTCCCGTATCCTTAATTCGCTCTAGAGACCGCATTCCCAAGGGCCAAATTCCATTAAAACTGGGAGGGGGCTATTCCCCAACCTTAAAAGACCCCAGGACCCTACCCCTTGTGGCCAAAGGCAACTAACCAGGCCTTCTTAGATGTTAATCCTACGCTCAAATGCCTTGCTAGAAAAACAGCCATTTGAGGTGAGCAGATTTAGAGTGTTGCTGGTGTTGTATGGTGCTATATACAGGAGCTGCTCCACATCTAAACTTGGAAACTACCCAGAGTTTTCTGCTTTTGTGCATAATTTTTGCTGCACTCTAAGCCTGAAAGGGTATTGTTTTGACTTATACTGGGTGCTCCCCTTTGTCTGAACTAAGCTAAATCTCTCTAAAGGGCTATAATGATAGTGAAACACGTCAGGGATTGCTTTTAATCATTCCAGGTTGACTTGGAGGGTATTTTACAAATCGAAAGCTGTAAAATATTGTGCCTAAAGTGGTGAAATACTTTTGTCATTTTTACAGCTCAGCATGGATGACACTGTGCTAATCCTTTGCTAAAAGACTGTCCTGTAGAAATGGCAAAAGACAAAGGGCCACATGTAGAATGGTTACATTTTTCAAGTTTCTAACTGCAACTTTTTGAGATTAGGAAGTCACAAAATGTGATTTACAATAGTGTGTTTGACGCTATTTGCGATTCCCAGTGGGTCACAAATGGACCTGCCTAATAAATATTCACGAGGCAGGTCACAATTTGCGACCCATTGGGAATGGCCAATATCACAGAAATGGTGGCCTGCTGGGGTCAAAAGAGAACCATGCCTGTGATTGCTTTTTCAATAAAGCAAATATTTTTGTAATTCACCCAGTTTTCCTTAAGCAAAAATGAAAAGCTTTCCATTTGAGAATGGGTTACCATCAATTTGAAGTTGGTGGTAAGCTGGGGATGTTTTGAGACTGCATTCCTGTCACTAAACATTCATATATCCCCCTGCGACTTGCTATTAGGAAGGGAAGCCCTTAACAAGCCCATCCCTAATACTGACTTGCAAACCTTATTTTGCCATTCCGTAATAGATTACCCAACCGCAAACAGGATTAGTACGTCAACAGGCTATTTAGTGGTCACAAATGGCCTGATTCTCAGTTTGTAACTAATAAAACCTTTTGTACATGTGGTCCTTTGTCACTTTCTAGCTCGGCTTGGATAGCACTGTACTAATCCTATGCTTAAAAACTTTCCTAGAAAAACAGACATTTGAGGTGAGCCGATTCAGAGTGTTGCAGGTGTTGTAGGGTGTCTATATAGGAGCTGCTCACCACCTAAATTTGAGAACTTGAGTTCCCTGATTTATAAAATATATATGTGTGTGTGTATATATATATATATATATATATATATATATATGCACACACACACACATATACATATGAATATATATGTATATGTATATTTATATGTATACATATATACACACCCACGTATACATATATTATCTACTGGCGGTCGCCAGTAGATAGTTATAGTTAGGACCTATTTTCCATAGGAAATCCGCAACATTCTATTCCTAATACGTCTGGCGCCGGTTGATGGATCCTCACTAAATTTTCCAACCTTTTGGCCAGCTCCGCTCCGACCCTGAAAGTTTTGTGGTGATTCGTCAAGCGGGGGCCGAGTAAAAAGGGGGGGCCCTAAAACGCGTTTTTCCCATGCAATTTCCCATAGGATCTGTTGTTGCAGCTACAGACCTATCCGCTGAATGGAATGACACCAAATTTGGCAAAGAGGTAGTCCTCAGTTCAGACTCGTGCCTTTTGCATAAATGGTGTGAATCCGTTTGGTAGTTCCTGAGAAAATTAGAGTTAAAAGTACATATATATCTATGGCCGGGGAGGATACGCGCACCCTACCCGCACTGTAAGCGCATCCTCCTCGAACCGAGCGCGCTGAATGCTAATTGGCTGTCGAGTGTCTGTCTACATTCGAAACCAGGAACTGTTGGCGGCCATTTTCTGCCTCGCAGGCAGAGTGGAAATACTCGCGCATCCTACCGCGTTTGGTGCACGGATCCTCTCGCGTTGGGTGCGCGGATCCAAGGGAAAAAAAAATGAAAAAAGACAAGAAATCATTGGTTGTATGACAACTTTCTACACTGAAAGGTAGGGTGTATATTTCTGTTTTTTAAAGGCATGATTCTTATTGGTTAACAAAAACTGATTGTAAGGAACATTATATATGATAAGCTGATATGTTGAAAAGTCAAGCACACTTGCTGTCTTGTTTAGCAACATTGTGTGCTGAACTTGTGACCTGTGTGATCAGTGCAGTGTTCCATGGCCTGTTTCTATGGTAACAGGCAGAAGGCAGATTGGGGGAAGGGTTGAAATGTATTTCATTTGGAAAGGGTTGAAATGTTTAACCAATAGAAATGTGTGTTTGCTTTTGAATTTATGTGTGAAGGATTGTGATTTGATGTTTACATGCATATGTGTGGAAAATGAAAGGGAAACTTTTCCATTCTTTGGTGCACAGTGCAGAGATTCTGTCAAAGAAAATCTGGTGTGTGAATGATATACTTCTTAATCTACAAAACAACTTGAAAGGTGAGTTATTTAATTGTGAGGGGATGTATGTAGACTATTTTGATTTTAATCAGACTAATGTATTTCTCCTGCTAAAGTGTAGGGAGTCCTTTTTTTCTCTACAATCTTATTGACAGTGTGTGTGCATATAGAAACCATTCTGTGATAACCATTTGTGTTTTTAATGTGTGTGCAGACAGATAACTGTGCTGTTTTTATATTTTGGTAGAATTGGAAACCAGTCATTGTTTATGAATTCGTGAAATGAGCTATGTTTCTATACTAAAATGTAGTACTCCTTCTAGATGAAGAAATGTGTTTTGGTATAGTGCAAGGGATAGTGGTGTTTGTCTAGAATCACACAGTGAGTATGTGTGCATTTGGGAACCACTGTGAGAGAAGCATTTGGTAACATCGTGTATTTGCTGACAGATAACTGTTTTAAAACCTGCCATGTTGTCAAGTTTTAGTAGCATTAGAAGCCAGTCTTTGCTTATGCATTGGTAAAATAAGTCATGCTTTGACACTAATGTGCTGTACTTTAATATGTAGATTGTGTGTAGTCTCCTTACCCCTTGCACAGTAGTGAATGAGTTTTGGTAAGCAGCTAGGGATAGTGTTGCTTGTCTAGAATCACACTGTGAGTCTGTGTGCATTTGGGAAACACTGTGAGAGAAGTATGTGGTAACATTGTGTATTTGCTGACAGATAACTGTTTTAAAACCTGTCTTGTTGTCAAGTTTTAGTAGCATTAGAAGGCAGTTTTTGCTTATGCTTTGATTAAATGAGTCAGGCTTTGACACAAAAGTGCAGTCCTGAAATATGTAGATTTTGTGTAGTCTCCTTACCCCTTGCACAGTAGTGAATGAGTTTTGGTAAGCTGCTAGGGATAGAGTTGCCTGTCTAGAATCACACTGTGAGTCTGTGTGCATTTGGGAACCACTGTGAGAGAAGCATTTGGTAACATTGTGTATTTGCTGACAGATAATTGTTTTAAAACCTGTCTTGTTGTCAAGTTTTAGTAGCGTTAGAAGCCAGTTTTTGCTTATGCTTTGATTAAATGAGTCAGGCTTTGACACAAAAGTGCAGTCCTGAAATATGTAGATTGTGTGCAGTTCCCTTATCACTTCCACAGTAGTGAATGATTTTTGGTAAACTCCTAGGTATAGTGGTTGTTGTCTAGAATCACACTGTGAGTCTGTGTGTATTTGGGAACCACTGTGAGAGAAGCATTTGGTAACATCATGTATTTTCTGGCAGATAACTCTTTTACAACCTATCATGTAGTCAAGTTTTAGTAGCGTTAGAAGCCAGTTTTTGCTTATGCTTTGATTAAATGAGTCAGGCTTTGACACAAAAGTGCAGTCCTGAAATATGTAGATTTTGTGTAGTCTCCTTACCCCTTGCACAGTAGTGAATGAGTTTTGGTAAGCTGCTAGGGATAGAGTTGCTTGTCTAGAATCACACTGTGAGTCTGTGTGCATTTGGGAACCACTGTGAGAGAAGTATTTGGTAACATTGTGTATTTGCTGACAGATAATTGTTTTAAAACCTGTCTTGTTGTCAAGTTTTAGTAGCGTTAGAAGCCAGTTTTTGCTTATGCTTTGATTAAATGAGTCAGGCTTTGACACAAAAGTGCAGTCCTGAAATATGTAGATTGTGTGCAGTTCCCTTATCACTTCCACAGTAGTGAATGATTTTTGGTAAACTCCTAGGTATAGTGGTTGTTGTCTAGAATCACACTGTGAGTCTGTGTGCATTTGGGAACCACTGTGAGAGAAGCATTTGGTAACATCATGTATTTTCTGGCAGATAAATCTTTTACAACCTATCATGTAGTCAAGTTTTAGTAGCATTAGAAGCCAGTCTTTGCTTATGCATTGATTGAATGAGTCATGCTTTGACACTAATGTGCTGTACTTAAATATGTAGATTGTGTGCAGTACCCTTACCTCTTCTAGACTAGTGCATGAGTTTTGGTAAATTCCTAGGATAGTGTTGCTTGTCTAAAATCACACTGTGAGTCTTTGTACATTTGAGAAAGGATTGTGATAGAAGCATTTGGTAACATCGTGTATTTGCTGACAGATAACTGTTTTAAAACCGGTCATGTTGTCAAGTTTTAGTAGCTTTAGAAGCTATTCTTTGCTTATGCATTGATAAAATCAGTCAGGGTTTGACACTAAAGTGCAGTACCTTGTACTATTCTCTTCACTGTGCCAGAACTGAAAATGTAAAAGTTTGACCCAGGCACTGTCCTAGCAGTAGTCTGATGATTTAGACAGTTTCCAAGTACTCATGTTGTGAACCATACATTACCACATAGACTGCTTCAAATGTCTATGCAGTATGCATGCAGTCTTCTAACATACTATACACTTGTCTTTCATATCTTCAATTTCCTAGTCAGTATCCATACAGTCCAGCAAACATCCTGTCACTCCCTTTGCACTCCTCTAGTGACCCATTCAGTACCAAGAACTAATCCATTCACTGTGTCAAATGCCAACCACTTATAAATTCACCCAGGCACTCTCTTTGCTGTATTCTAATCATTCCGTCAGTTCCCAAGTACTCATGCAGTGACCCAGGCCTTAGCACATAGACTGCTTCAAATGCATATTGTGCCTCCTCCAAAAATTCATCCTCAGATGTATGAGGAGATGCAGGTGATGCCTGCTGCCCTGAAGCCATTTTTAGTTGAAAAAAGTTAGAACTAAGTGTAAACTTAGTCTAAAAAAATCTTCTTCTCTGCAAAGAGATGCTCCTCCAAAGAAGGTCAAAGAAGAATGATTGAATTGGGTGGGGTCTTTCAATAGTTAGAAGAGGAAGTGTAATGAACCAATCAAATCTCTTTTTTGCAGGTCACATGGGATCCGCGCACCCTGTGCTTAGGCAGCACGCACCCAGCACGCATCCGCGAAATTTAATAAAAAAAAATTACAGGATTAGATGTAAAAATATATTGGTTTTCAGACTAGTTTAGAGCTTGTCTTCATTAATATTCCCATGAAATATATATATGTTTTTTTCGATGTTAAATATTTCACTGGATCCTTGCACCTACCGCGTCATAGATAAGCCTGGGCGAGACACTACGCTACGCTCGCGTAGTTTGCGAAGTTCGCGCTACTTCGCACAGTGCGAACTGCACGTAGCACAGTGCGAACACGCGTAGCGTAGTGTTGCGTAGTGCTGCGGTCATTTTTTGCTTGCTCACGGTCCTCAACGTCAAGTTGGCGACTGCGAGCAAGCAAAATGACATCCCGGCGAGACTTTTTCCTTGTTCGCGATCAGCAACATCAAGTTGGCGATCGCGAGCATGGAAAATAAACCTCCCGGCGAGATTCCCAACGTGAGGAGGTCAGGTTTCTCATTGCGAGGGGTCGCGTATGCTCGCGACCGCTCGCGATGAGAAACTACCAGTTCGCGTTGAGAAAGCTGCCGCTCGAGTAAAAATCCACTCGCAGATGACGCATCACGGAAGCGCGTAAACGTCGCGTTACGTACATCGAACGTGTCGCGTATAGGCTGGGAGTCGCGTACCGGTCGCATCGCTATCGCGCACTAAACACATACCCAACGCATACCATGCGTGGATGCTAACGCGTAGGATCGAGAACGGTGCGCGGATCCAAAAACATTGCACAACAATATATATAAAATAAAGTTTTGAACATATAGTTAAAAAAATATTTTTAAAAACCCAATAAAAACAAATAATATTTTTTAATTTTTAAAAGAAATAATTTAAAAAATACATTTAAAAAATGATGATAAAAAAGTATTTAAAAAAAACCCATAATTAATGAAATTGACACACTGAATTTGAAAAATATAGAAATCCAATCAAAATCATTAAACTTGATATCTTTAGAGATAAGTTATAGATAGGAATTAGCATTTAAAAAACCTTTGAAATTCACTGAAAAAACCATAGGTTTCATGCATGTTATAGTTAGGAATTGGCATTTAAAAAAACTTTGAATTCATTGAAAAAACCAAAGGTTTCAGGGGCGTTATAGTTAGGAATTAGCATTTAAAAAACCTTAGAAATTCACTGAAAAAACCATAGGTTTCAGGGGCGTTATAGTTAGCTGGACATTTCCCTCGTACAAAACCCTAGAAATTCCCCTGTTATAGTTAGTTAGTTCAGCTAACTATAACTTGCGCCCCCGCAATGCACTGCTGATGATGTCACATATTACATCACTCATGACATTGTCAGTGACATCACTGATGACATCTGAATGGCTGATTTACTGGTTGTATAGATTCAAACGTGCATCTCGGAAGGGCTGTATGAGTAGCTGACCGTGTGTACAGGTGTGTTGATTAGTGAATTGATGTCTCAGTTGTATATATGTGAGTAACTATATATGTTTTTAGACAGTATATGTGAGTGTTGGGGTGTATAATTGACTATACGGGAGAGATAGTGATTGCAAGAGACTCCACATACATGAATGTGTACTTGTATTAGTGATTGTATAAGAGAGTAAGTATGTGTTAGTATCTATATAAATAAGGAAGGTGGTGTGTGTATAAATAAGTCAAGTGGTGTGTATATATCTGCATAGGTGAGTACATGGGTGTGATTGATTTTTGGAATGACTGAGTAGATGTGTGAGTTACTTTATGGATCAGTAGCACTGTGTGAATGTATGTATAGGTGTATGAGTGGATATTATACTGATGTAATGATGAGTGACAGCCTGTATGAGTGACTATATGAGTGTATGTCTAGCTCCCAATATATAGATAGGAATCAGTGGATGGGTATCTAGTATCTGGTATTTGTGTCTATGGTTTCGAAAATGTTAGTCTGTATTTTAGAGTACGTGTATCACAGGTTATATTAGAGTGCGAGGAGGTGTGTCAGACTATCATGTGGATGATGTCATCAGTGATGTCATGAGTGATGTCATTTGAGATGTCATGAGTGATGTCATGAGTGATGTCACTGACCATGTCATGAGTGATGTAATATGTACTCTCATCAACAGTGCATTGCAGGCGCGCAAGTTATAGTTAGCTCAACTAACTAAAACGGCCAAATTTCTCTGGTTTTATATGAGTCAAATGTCCAACTAACTTTAACGTCTCTGAAACCTATGGTTTTTTCCGTGAATTTCTAAGATTTTTAAATGCTAATTCCTAACTATAACGTCCCTGAAACCAATGGTCTTTTCAGTGAATTTCTAAGGTTTTATAAATGCTAATTCCTAACTATAACGTTTGTAAAAACTATGCTTTTTTTAGTGAATTTCAAAGGTTTTTTAAAATATTGAACTACTATTGTGCTATTTGTCATTAGTACTGTTTTTTCTAACTTTTCAACTACATAAAATAAACTGCTAAACTGCTATGTAATGTAATATATTTCACAAATTACAGTGAGTTTTTAAATAATACAAAATAATTTAACATTCAGAAAACTATTTTTCTCCCTTTTTTGATGTCATCAGCTTCTACTTAACTTCACTTTTCACAGTGATGTCAGTGTAGATTCATCATAAAAAAACAATCAACTAGATTGTTAAAAAAAACAAATCCCTAATTCTCGCAAATATGATACAAAATCAACACAAATAACACATCCAATACTATTTTCAATCTACAAATCTTACCTTTACTTTGTAGTTTCTGTTCACATTTTGCAATACGCCAAATTATGTATCAAAAATTTTGCTTTGAAATCATCCAGTATGAATTCCATAAAGTATCTTTACACCTTCCCACTAGGCCGAATGATGTATCTAAAATCTTTGTTTCAGAAATATCAAGTATGAGTTAGGTGATTCAGAAGGCAATCTCGGTTTCATTTCCAAGTGTGTATCGTTGCAATGACTCCAACCATTATTACACTTTAAATAAACTGTACAATGTCCACTTGTGGTAGTACTTCCAGCATGGAAAACAATAGCAACTGTTGCAAAAGTTCTTCCAAAATAGATAGTTGACTAGCAACAACATTTTTAATTTTGGTTTCCACTTTTCTTCCATTTGGTCTACAGCGTTGCAGCATTATAATCAAATATTTTCGATATCTTTGTAGGCATACTGTGGATAGCATTGTTGATTTACAACGAGAACAGATCATCTCGTGATCAGATTCTTTTACTAATTTGGAAAATGGTACAGATTTGCAGTCAGGTATTGTCAAATATAAAAATCGTTCTCTGTCAACTATTGTAATTGAAGTGAATGAACACTGTTCACATTTATGTTCCCATTTGTAACTGAGTCCAAATAAACTCTCAATCTGAATTCCTTCATCTTCTAGTACTCCAAGCATAACCATCAGAAATTCTTGTGCATCTTATTGTATATTAGCACTGAAAGTTAAAGATCCAGTACATGTATCCAACAGTTGGCGAATACCAAAAGCAGAATGGATCTTACTTCTATCAGGACAGGTAGAAACGTAGTCCGCTTGGAAAACGGGCAAACATGGAGTAAGGATCGAATTGTGAACACTTCCTGAAATTAATGATTCTGTTATATTTTTCCCTACATGGGGAGATGTGTTGTAATCTTAGTATAAGGTATTACTCCGTTAATGGTATGTTCCACCTCCCCCTCCCCTGCTAGCACTTGGTATAACCCATGGTAGTTCATGTTAGAATGTTGATGTACTAATGTGGTAACAGGTGAGAGCGGATGGTCAGAATAAAAGGTCTGGACTTACCTGCATTGGAGCTTTGTTTTCTTTGCAATTTTTAACATAGGCCTATGGCAAAAGCACAGTGGCTGTCTACACAAAATGGCCACTAGCCACATGGTCAAACAACAACAGCCAGTAAGGAGGCATGGCCTCAACAAAGAACACATGCGGGCCAATAGCAAAACCAGACTGGCTTCCTACACAAAATGCCCACCAGCAACATGGTCAAATAACAAGCAGGAGACATGGAAAACAAAGAACACATTCAGGGCTATGGCAATAGCACACTCCTTGCCTACCCAAAATGGACACCAGCCACATGGTCAAACAACAACAGCCAGCAAGATGGCATAGCCACAACAAAGAGCACATGCAGGCCTATGGCAAAAGCACACTGGCTGCCTACACAAAATGGCCACCAGCCACATGGTCTAACAAGAACAGCCAGCAAGGAGACATGGCTGTAACAAAGAACACATGCAGGCCTACGGCAAAAGCATACTGGCTGCCTACACAAAATGACCACCAGCTACATGGACAAACAACAACAGCCAGAAAGGAGGCATGGCCTCAACAAAAAACACATGCAGGCCTATGGCAAAATCACACTAGCTTCCTACACAAACTGGCCACCAGCCACTTGGTCAATTAACAAGCAGGAGTCATGGAAAACAAAGAACACATGCAGGCCTGTGGAAAAAGCACACTCCCTGCCTACCCAAAATGGCCACCAGCCACATGATTAAACAACAACAGCCAGCAAGATGGCATGGCCGCAACAAATAACATATGCAGGTCTATTGCAAAAGCACACTGAATCTATACACAAAATGGCCACCAGCCACCTTGTCAAACAACATGTAGGAGGCATGGAAAACAAAGAACCTATGCAAAAAATGGCACCTGGCCACATGGCATGGGGAACAAATACAAATGGTGGCCTAAGGCAAACACACTCACACACTGGCCAGACAAAGGAGGCATGGTAACACAGGAGTAAACAGCATGAATTCCGCAATACAAAAAATGAAAATTAACTGCGCTAAAAACAACACACATCCTCCAATTGCATCTAATATATTACCATACAATGACACTGTTTGCAGAAATTCTTTTGAAAAACCCCCAAAAGCTATTTTTGTAATTTAATCACATGCCATCCATGGCCTAAACGATGCTTCATTTCACACAAACAGTTGTTTCATGCACCTATGACTAGCACTGGAGCTAATGGCTAGAAGGCTTATTGACAGACTAGGCAACATGATGAATTAAATGAATATTGCAAATGTATTAAAAAACATGGAGACAATGTACTAAACGGTGCAACATGTTTCATTTACACAACTAGGCCCCAAATGAAACTGCAGACCCCCCACCACAATAAATGTAAAAAATCAAATAAAAGTACAAATAAATCCTGGTGCATGCCTCCAATCAAACAAACAACATCCTTATACAACAGTTGTTTAACGTACTTGCGAAATCTCAAATACAAAGTCCTTAAAAACAATGTTATATATGCAGCAGACAACGAGAATGATCCTTCCAAGTCCAAATCCAAATGAAACGTGATCGGATATGGACAAAGCACTGTGAGGAGCCTGCTGGACAGGAACAGGTAGTTGTAGTCTCTGGGCCACTTCCTTCCGTTTGCAAAAAAAAGTTTAAAAAAGCATATTGTACAAATAAGACAACTCCAACAGCCCATTGGAGAAGGAAATCCAATCTAAAAGCCTCTTAGCTGCTTCTCAAGCACAGAAGCTGCTCGAGCAGTGCGTTTACAGTCGTGCTGCATTGGCCCCATCGCAGTCAGAAGCTGTGCAAGCGAGCACAAAGTATAGTGCAAGCTCGCTAGCTGCCTAAGAATACCGTGGTGATCGTTCAGGAGCGGCAAAGCAAAGTTTGAGAATGTGAATGGAAAAAAACTCCACCTCGTACCTAGGAAGATGGAATTCATGAACTCTGGAGGAGCGTGGAGTGCCTGAATTCTGCAAACTCTGTGAGTGGAGCGGAGATTACCACCCAGGCCTAGTTAGTATATATGTTTAACACTTCATAAACTCTTAGAAAAAATGTACACACACTTGATGATGTCATCAGTGATGTCATTTGGGATGTCATCAGTGATGTCACTGGCCATGTCATGAGTGATGCAATAGGTGAGGTCATAAGCAGTTCATTGTGGCTGCATAACTTATAGTTAGCTCAAGTAACTATAACTGCTGAATTTCAATGGTTTTGTACGAGTGAAATCTGGGCACAATTATAACATCCGTTTAGCCTTTGTGTTTTTCAGTGACTATATATTATAGTTATATCGTTATTATGGAAATAGTATATAGTTATAGTTAGGTCAGCTGTTTCATAGGAAAAATGTTGTTTGTGTCGCCTATTACTTTGGCTCCTTGTGACGAATATGCACAAAACCTTCCAAAAAGGTGCTACTTTTTAACAAGTATGTGCATGGAAAGTGTTGGGCTGAGAAAAAATAGGTCTCCCAATGAATTTTCCATTGAGTTTATTAAGACAGGCTATTGCAAACACTGCTGAACAGAATTACACCAACATCTTTGTCCACAGATTGTACTGTTTGTGATTTGGTGAAAAGCCATTCAGTATTTTTTGAGAAATTAAGGGTCAATAATAATTGTATATCTCAATGGTTGGGTCTGTGAGAGGCTCAAATGACTATTCCCAGAGCTCCAACTTAAATATGGAATGTTCTGGTCGGTCGAGCGAGCTTTATTTCTCTTAGGTCACCTACTCCTACAGGACTCAGACTCCTGCAGGAGCAAGCGCTCTGATTGAATGCCAGTAACATGAGAAAAAAGTGGCTGACATCCATCACAGGACTTGGGAACGTATTCCCTTGTCCTGAAATAAAAAAGAAAAATATACCCAGACCCCCTAGGCCCCACGGGTAGGACCCAGAGGGAACGTGTCAGGGGCATAAGACAAAAACAAATAAAAATCAGCAAAAAATTCCACACCAGTGATGTCATTTGTGATTTAATCAGTGATGTCATAGAACATTTCATGAGTGTTTGTCTATAAGAGGCCATAAGCAGTGCATGGTGGGTGGGCAAGTTATAGATAGCCCTGGTAACTATAACTGGTGAATATCTGTGTTTTGTTTTTTAAGTGAATTTCTAAGGATTTTGTTTATACAAAAACAGATCTTTTAATGACACCTAAGTATATTGTTACTTTAGCCTTCATTTCTTTCATGAATTTTTAGGTTGTTTTTTAAAGTAAAATAATATTTTATTACCAAATGTAAAGCCAGCCCCCTGCCACACACAGCCTTCGGCCATGTATGATAGGAGGTTGCACACAGGAAGCCAACCCCAACCTGCACATGAGCTTTGGCTGTGCACAGGAGGGGGTTTGCGACAGAGCTTGGCCTGTGGCCAGGTTTTGTAGCCAACTCACCCAGAGGCAGCCAACTCCATGCTGCGCAGAGCCTTTCACAGCGTGAGGTTGGTCACAGGGCCTTGCTTGCAGCCACGCCCTGTGTCCAACTCTCTGCAGGCATCCAATCCAGCACTGTGAACAGCCTTTCACTGTGCGCAGTGGGGCGTTGGCCACAGGACTTGACCTGCTATCAGGCCCTGTACTCCTAATCCCAGCAGACTGCCAAACCCATGCCATGCACAGATTTTGCCACCCCGGGGCCAAAACATATATTAAGAGGAGGGGGCATGTAACCCCTCTCCCGTATCCTTAATTCGCTCTAGAGACCACATTCCCAAGGGCCAAATTCCATTAAAACTGGGAGGGGGCCTTTCCCCAACCTTAAAAGACCCCGGGACCCTACCCCTTGTGGCCAAAGGAAACTAACCAGGCCTTCTTAGATGTTAATCCTACGCTCAAAGGCCTTGCTAGAAAAACAGCCATTTGAGGTGAGCAGATTTAGAGTGTTGCTGGTGTTGTACGGTGCTCTATACAGGAGCTGCTCCACACCTAAACTTGGAAACTACCCAGAGTTTTCTGCTTTTGTGCATAATTTTTGCTGGGTATTTTACCAATCGAAAGCTGTAAAATATTGTGCCTAAAGTGGTGAAATACTTTTGTCATTTTTACAGCTCAGCATGGATGACACTGTGCTAATCCTTTGCTAAAAGACTGTCCTGTAGAAATGGCAAAAGACAAAGGGCCACATGTAGAATGGTTACATTTTTCAAGTTTCTAACTGCAACTTTTTGAGATTAGGAAGTCACAAAATGTGATTTACAATAGTGTGTTTGACGCTATTTGTTATGTTATGTTATGTTATATGGTTCTTATAAAGCGCCTATCACCACCGGTCTCTAAGCGCTAGACAGACGACCAACAACATAATGACGCCTCCACAACCATCTGCCTGCTCCAATTAGACTGAAGATGTTACCTTTCCGAACAGAAATGTCTTCAGTTTTTTCCTGAAGGAGAGTAGGTGAGAGTCTTCCTTCAGGCTGGATGGAAGATCATTCCAAAGTTGAGGAAGGAGTACTGAGAGAGCACAACCTCCTTTGGTTTTTAAATTGAATCTGGGTTGAGCCAGATTTGGGACAGACCCCGAGCGTAAGGGCCTACCGGGAACATACTTCCTCAGGCGCTGTTTGACATATTCCGGGGCATTGCCAAAGAGTGCTTTGTGGGCCATGCAGAGGCCTTTGAATTGGACCCTAAGCTTCACGGGAAGCCAACGCAGTTTGCGAAGAAGAGTAGATGCGTGCGAACTTCTGGGAAGAGAGAAGACCAGTCTGGCCGCGTCGTTTTGCACAACCTGCAGTTTCCTCATCAGCTTCTGTGATAGGCCCAGATAGAGAGCATTACCATAATCTATCCTCGAGATGATAGTCGCTGAGACGATAGTTTGCAGCGTGGAGGCAGAGAGAATGGTAGTAAGCTTACGTAACTGCCGCATCACGGCTGTGCAGGAGCCCACCACAGCCGACACTTGAGGGGCCATAGTAAGATCCGCATCGATCTTTAGGCCAAGACTCTTCACTACCGTGCCGGGGATAGGGGTTTTGCCGAGTTCTGGGGGCCAGTACAAATCATCCCAGGGATTGGCTTTGTTGGTTACCACCAACACCTCCGTTTTCTCTGCATTTACTTTGAGGAAGTTGTTGGTCATCCAGTTGACCGTGAATCTCAGAAGATTCCTGACTGATTCATGGGCCTCTGGTGTATCTCCCAGCTGAACCAGTAACTGCGTGTCGTCTGCGTAGTTAAAGACCTCACAGTTCCTGCGCGTGAGTTCATCCATCAGGGGTTGCAGATAGATATTAAACAATAGAGGGGAGAGTGCGGACCCTTGAGGCACCCCCCAGGTCACATCCTTAATCCCAGATAACTGGTCCCCCATCTGAACCCTCTGAGTGCGACCCGACAGGAAGGACTCCAACCACTTGTATGCCTGGCCGGCAATCCCCAGCTTCGCGATACGGCTCAGCAAGATGGAATGGCTGACCGTATCCGAAGTTGCCGATAGATCTAGCAGAATCAGAGCGCAGGGTTGTTTATTATCTGCTCTTATTCTTAACTCGTCGGTGACCGTGGCCATAACCAGTTCCGTACTGTGTTGTGGTCGGAAACCTGCCTGCCTGGCATGCAGGAGATGGTGTTCCTCAGGATAGTTGGCTACTGCGTTCAGGACATGTTTTTCCAAGATCTTACTTAGGAAAGGCAGTTGAGAAATAGGCCTGTAGTTTTTTAGTGCTTTAGGGTCAGTGCCCGCTTTCTTCAGAAGTGGGGAGACTCTGGCTTCCTTCAGGGATGCTGGGAGGTAACCCGCTTCCAATGAAGCATTTAGTAAATGCAGCAACTGGGGTTGAATGCCTGGCAAAGCCAGTTTGAACATTTTCGGAGGGCAGGGATCACTGATTTGATATGGCTAACCAGTTCTGTCAGGTGCTCTCCGTCGATATCTGGGAAGTTAAGCAAAGCCCCCGCAGACTGCAAGCTGTCTGTACCGAGTTGCGTTGGTAGGCTATCAGAGAGCGGAGAAATATCCATCAGGATATCCTGCATCCCAGTGGGTCACAAATGGACCTGCCTAATAAATATTCACGAGGCAGGTCACAATTTGCGACCCATTGGGAATGGCCAATGTCACAGAAATGGTGGCCTGCTGGGGTCAATAGAGAACCATGCCTGTGATTGCTTTTTCAATAAAGCAATTATTTTTGTAATTCACCCAGTTTTCCTTAAAGGAAAATGGGATGCATATCTAAAGCAAAAATGAAAAGCTTTCCATTTGAGAATGGGTTACCATCAATTTGAAGTTGGTGGTTAGCTGGGGATGTTTTGAGACTGCATTCCTGTCACTAAACATTCATATATCCCCCTGCGACTTGCTATTAGGAAGGGAAGCCCTTAACAAGCCCAGCCCTAATACTGACTTGCAAACCTTATTTTGCCATTCCGTAATAGATTACCCAACCGCAAACAGGATTAGTATGTCAACAGGCTATTTAGTGGTCACAAATGGCCTGATTCTCAGTTTGTAACTAATAAAACCTTTTGTACATGTGGTCCTTTGTCATTTTCTAGCTCGGCTTCGATAGCACTGTACTAATCCTATGCTTAAAAACTTTCCTAGAAAAACAGACATTTAAGGTGAGCCGATTCAGAGTGTTGCTGGTGTTGTAGGGTGTCTACACAGGAGCTGCTCTCCACCTAAATTTGAGAACTTGAGTTCTCTGATTTATAAAATATATATGTGTGTGTATATATATATATATAAATATATATATATTCACTGAAAAAACCATAGGTTTCACACACGTTATAGTTAGGAATTAGCATTTAAAAAACCTTGCAGGGGAGGAGCCTAGCGCGCAACCAAGATGGCCGCGTAGGTGCGAGGCTCCCGAGGACCTCCGCAACCTCCTACGTTTATCCTGACTTCATCCTGCGTCGGTTGAGGGAACTGTGTCGGTGAGCCTGAGCCGAGGTGGTACCCGTTTCCCGTCTTCGAATCGGACCTCGGGTGCCGGAGTGAACACCGATTGAAGTTTGCAGCCTACTTCTCTCCTGACCCCGGATTCGCGTTTGGGGGCGACCCGGTGGCAAAGTGAACAACAACGGCGGGCTGGGCCTGGCGAGTCGCGTACCCCGCACTTTCGTTTTCACTTTCGCGCCCCCTTGCTGTCTTTGCAAGTGGGATCGCGGCGCTCTTGGTGTTGGGGTGGCCTCGCTGGGAGACCCTGCCTGCCTGCCTGCTGTGGCCTGCTCCGCCGTCCTGGGTTGGCCCCCCGGAGCTCGTGGCCTTGATTGCTCGCTTTTTACTGCGTGGCTGGTGAGGGTGTGAGACCCGCGACGATGGCCACTAAACAAGATGGAGATCGGTTGAAGGCCAAGTCGACCCGGCGTGGCGCCGCACATCAGGCCAACATCATGGACCGCTACACCCTCCCAAAGGGATCTCCCGGTGGACCGCACAAGTCCTCTGAGTGCCCCCCGGATGCCCCGGATTTGCCCACAGATCTGACTCTGCAAGACGTCATGGGCGCCATTGCTGAGATGAAGGCCTCGGTGGGCCAGCGGTTTGACACGTTAGCGCATAAAATCGACGCGGTCCTCGTTGAGGTCAACCTGGTGAGAGCTGATCTCTCGAAGACCAACGACCGGGTCGATTCTTTGGCCCACACCGCGTCGGGCCTCACGACTGAGGTGGCGGCCCTTCAGACGGAGGTACACCGGCTTCGTCAGGCGAGTGCGCTCATGGATCGGCGCCTGGAGGATTCCGAGAGCCGGGCCCGGAGGAATAATATCCGCATCATCGGAGTACCTGAGGGACGGGAGGAGTCGGCGGCGGATCTTTTTGTGGAGGACCTGATCACTACCCATCTCCAGCCTCGGGGACTGAGTAAACTTTTTGCGGTGGAGAGGGCTCATAGAGTTCCCGGGGGAAGGCCGAGGGTCGGAGCCCCTCCGCGGCCTCTTATTGCCCGTATCTTTAATTTTCGGGACAGGGATGCGATTCTGCAAGCCTCCAGACTGCAAGGGCCGATTAAGTTGGAGAACATGGAGGTGAACTTTTATCCTGACTTCACCCAAGCGGTCCAGAAGCAGAGACTGAGCTTCTTGGGCGTCAAGCGGCGGCTTCGGGACATGAACTTAAAATACGCCATGCTCTTCCCGGCCAGGCTGCGGGTGGAGGTGGATGGTCGCACTCACTTTTTTGACTGTCCTGAAATGGCCGGGGACTGGCTGGACACTTTGTCTGGGGGTCGGGATCGGGATGGCGGGGGGGGGGCTGCGGGAGGAGAAGGCCCACTGGACCGGGACTGAGGTGCTGATACTGGGACTCACTCTGGACGAAGATGCTGCCGCTTTCGGCCAAGCTTAGGGTCTCTCGTTTTTTGTACTCGTTCTCCCTCCTTTGTAGGTGGTGCGGGGTCTCGAAGGGGTACTCTTTCCTCCTCTAGGGGTTTTACCTAGTTTCAACTATATAGGGGCGACAGGCACACTGCAAGTTGGGGGGGCTGTTTGGGCTCATGCAGGGGTGCAGGGAGGGGGGAGTTTTGTTTGGGCGGTTGGGTTGGGGTGGGGTGTTGTTCATTTGTACCACAAGGCAAAAGTATCGTCGTGCTATTTCCAAAGTGCTCTCGGGGGGACGAGTGATTGCTTTCGTTTATGATGGGGGGTAGGGGACTGAGTCTTTTGTCCTGGAACGTTAATGGACTGGGGGACAGGATAAAACGAGGTGTGGTCCTGCAGTTCCTGAAACGAATTTCACCTGACATAGTTTTTCTGCAGGAGACACACCTCATTGGCAACTCCTTTCGTGCTATGAACCAACGGGGCTACCGCCTTCTGGCCCATTCGGGCTTCACGTCGGGTTCAAGGGGTGTGGGCATCATGGCCAAGACCTCGCTCCCGTTGGAGGTTGATGAGGTGCTCCATGATGACAGGGGACGTTACACGGTTCTGGTGGGTAGAATGGAGGGCAGAGTGATTATTTTTGTTTCTGTCTATGTCCCGCCAGGGTTGCAGACGACCACCTTTGCGGATCTGGGGCGCCTCCTCCTTGGCCTTCCGGAGGGGATTCTGGTGGTTGGGGGGGATTTTAACGCTGTGGTTTCTGGAACTGACGACCGTCACCCCCCTAGAGATCTCCCCCGTGCCCAAGCGTGGTTGTCTGGCCTATTGGATGCCTTGGGGCTGGTGGATTGTTGGCGTTTGAAACATCCTACGCAGAAACAGTACACTTTTCATTCCGGGGCCCATGGCAGTCTATCAAGACTAGACTATGTCCTGGTGCCGGCGGCGCATGCGGGGAGGATCGGGGAGGTGCGCCATTTGGCGTGGGGTATTTCAGACCACTCCCCGCTCTTATTACACTTCGATATTCTCCCGAGGGGAGAGGGTAGGGTGGCCCCGATTAATCCCTGGTACCTGCGTGACCCCACCATTCGCGCAGAGTTGGTTAAGTCCCTTAAGCGATATTTTGATGATAATGTGGGGTCGGTGTCATCTGCGGTCTCGCTATGGGAGGCATTTAAGACGGTGATTCGGGGGGATGCCTTGTCCCTTATTTCCCATTCCCGGAGGCGCGAGCGGGAGGAGGTGACCCGTGTTGAAACTGAAATAACTGAGTTGGAGGGCGACCTCGAATGTGGGGTGACGGATGACAAATTACATGTTCTCCGACTCAAGCAGGCGGCCTATAAGGCCCTCGTCACGGAGGCGGCCAGGGGCCTCAGTAGAGAGCAACAGGGGAGACTGTATGATGTGGGTGATAAGGCTGGGAAATTGATTGCGTGGCTGGATAAAAAGGAGAGAGTGAGTCGAGTTGTCCCGTCGATTGAGAAACTGGATGGTGTGTGTGTCACGGAACCGGAAGAAATAGTCGATTGCTTTGCAGAATATTTCCGTGGGGTGTATTCCCCAGTGTCCTCCCACTCGGAAGAGGATTCCCATGCCCTGATTAGGGATATCGCGCTGCCTTCCCTTTCAGAGGAGGACAGAGTGTCGTTGGACGCCGCCCCAACCTCTGAAGAAATTGCCCTCGCCATACGCTCGGTCGCTTCCGGCAAGGCCATGGGTCCTAATGGTCTTCCCATCGAATTGTACAAGCTGCGACCGGATACGCTGGCGCCGCATCTCCGTGCGATGTTCCTCGCGGCCCGTTCGGCGGGTTCCCTCCCGCTAGACCAGCGTCTGGCTACTATCGTGGTCATTCACAAGGAGGGGAGGCCGCGGGACCGGGTCACGTCCTACCGGCCTATTTCGCTGCTGAATGCGGAGCCCAAAATTCTCGCCATGGTGTTGGCCAATCGGCTGGTTGGCGTGGTGTGCGATTTGATTCACCAGGATCAGTCCGGCTTTATCCCCCATTGCAACACTGCGCTTAACCTGCGGCGCTTGCATGGGGTGCTCGCGCGTGTCCCGTTTATACGGGAACCGGCCATTTTGGCATCCCTGGACGCCACTATGGCGTTTGACACACTTGAGTGGCCATATATTTGGGCGACACTGGCGAAGTTTGGGTTTGGCCCGGGATTCATCGGTTGGGTGAAATTGTTGTACTCGGGACCGCTGGCGCAGGTGGTTGTGAACGGTAGAGTGTCGGCTCCGTTTGAGCTGGGCAGGGGCACGCGGCAGGGCTGCCCATTATCACCGCTCCTCTTCGCGCTTGCCCTGGAGCCCCTGGCGGAGTGGCTGCGGCGGGAACCTTCTATTCGTGGTCTCCGATGGACCCCCGAGTATGAGGACCGCATATCTCTCTACGCTGATGATATTCTTCTGTACCTGGCTTCCCCACGTAAATCACTGATAGTACTGGTTGATGTATTGCACTCATTTGGCCTCAACTCCGGCCTGGTCATCAACTGGGCTAAATCGTGTGTGTATGTCCTCTCTGGGGAGGATCCTATCCTTCCGCGGGGTTGTCCTATCCAGATCGCCCCGCGGGGATTTAGGTACCTGGGTGTCTTCATTACCCTGGACGCGGAGGCCCGATATAACCAGAACTTGCTTCCCCCCTCCAGCGCCTGAAGGAGGACGTCGCGCGTTGGAGGCGCTTGCCGCTCTCGCCGCTCGGCCGGGCGGCATTGTTTAAGATGATGTCGCTGCCCCGGCGCGCTACTTTCGCGAGGTGGAGAGTTTGCAGCGCCGACTGTTCTGGGAGGGTAGGCCGCGTATCGCCCTGGCGAAGCTGACGCTCCCGTGGTACGACGGGGGGGTTGCCCTCCCAGATATCAAGCGATATTACTGGGCCTCCCAGCTGGCTGCGATCAATCACGGCCTTTACGGGCCCGCCCTAAACCCGGCCTTTGAGATGGATAAAATGTTACTGCCGGGTGGTGACTATAATCGGGCGCTTTATTCTAGTTCGCATGACGCGCGGCTGACGGGCCCCACGAGGGTCATGGTACGGGTGTGGCACACGGCTAACGTGGTGATGGGGTGGAAGGATCGCTTGACCCGGGCAACGCCACTATACGCATCTGAGCGGCTGGGCTCCCTGTGGACCTCGAAGGGATTTGAGAAGTGGGACATGATAGGCATCAGCAGGGTGGGCGATCTCTGGACGAGGGGGGGGATTCAAAACGTTCGATGTGCTGCAGACAGAATTCCAGCTGCAGGACAGGGAGTACTTTCGTTATATGCAGATCCGTCATGCGTTGTGCTCCGTATTTCCGGACGTTGCCTCCATCCCAGAGTACTCCCCTCTGGAGGATAGAGTGCTAGATGGGCATGTCCCGGACGGCACGATTTCATTAATTTACAAAAAGCTCATCAATGACCGTTCGGGACTGCTGATCGGCCTTCGTGAGGCGTGGGGGGCTGATGGATTGGAGCTGGATGACGAGGACTGGGTGTCTGCGGTGGCCTCCCCGAAAGAGGTGGCCATACCGGCCCGCCTTCGCTTCGTCCAGCTCAAGATACTCCAGAGGGTCTATGTTACGGGGGCGAGGCCGAGGCTGATGCGTATGGGCTATGCCGTGGACGGGTTGTGTAAGCGTGGGTGTGGTTCTTTGGGGACCTTTCTCCATATTCTGTGGGACTGCCCGGAGGTGGTGCGATTCTGGCGTGGTGTGCATGAGGTTTTGCAGGTAGTTACGCATGTGCCGCTGTTGCCTGAGGCGAGGAGATGTCTTTTGAATGTATGGGAGCCAACCGACTACTCAGTGCCGCAGACGTGGTGGGCGACTCTGGGATATATGGTGGCCAAACGTGACATTGCGCAACTGTGGGGTTCCCAGAGGTCGCCGACTGTCTCGGCGTGGAAGGACAACATGGATTGGTGTATGTTTCGGGAAAAGGTGGTGTATGTTGCGAGAGGTAAGCCTGGGACATGGGTGAAAGTATGGGGCCCCTGGAACGCTTACCGTGGGGGAATCTGTACCCCGCCGCTACTGCCTGATCCATCACCGGCCCCGTCTCCTTAGCCTGTTTGTCTTCCCGGTTCTGGGCAATGAGTTTACTTAGTCCCCGTCCTGACCTATTCCCCCCCTCGATATTCCTATGAATCGGTGGGGTCCCCCCCCTAGGGGAGCACATGCTGTTGTTTCCGACTGTGGCTTGCCTTGTGGACTTGTTTTTTGTTGTTATTTATATAAAAATGAAACCGTCGTGTGGGGTCCGGATGGTGTGGCTGCCAACGCCTCTTTCAACTCCTGTGAATTCCCTTTTGCCGCAGCGTGCGTTCTATTGTCTGTATTACATGCTCCTTCTGTTTGCTAGCGGCCGGCCTGAAGGTTGTAGGCCCATCTTTGTATGTTTTTTGGATTCTGTAATAAACGGTTTAAAAAAAAACCCAAAAAAAAAAAACCTTGCAAATTCACTTAAAAAACCATAGGTTTCACCTATGTTATAGTTAGCTGGACATTTCCCTGCGTAAAAAACCAATGAAATTCCCCCGTTATAGTTAGTAAAGGGAACTATAACTCACGCGACCGCAATCCACTGCTGATGACGTCAGATATTACATCACTGTCTTTATTCACTTATTTACCCATTTTTCTTTCCTTTAACCTTTAGCTATACATATTTAATAAATATTTATTTTACAGAAAGACACATATGTCATCAGTGATGTAATATCTGACGTCATCAGCAGTGGATTGCGGTCGCGTGAGTTATAGTTCCCTTTACTAACTATAACGGGGGAATTTCATTGGTTTTTTACGAGGGAAATGTCCAGCTAACTATAACATGTGTGAAACCTATGGTTTTTTAAGTGAATTTGCAAGGTTTTTTAAATGCTAATTCCTAACTATAACGTGTGTGAAACCTATGGTTTTTTCAGTGAATTTGTACGAAAGTTATGTATTTATTATTGAATTATTTTTTTTTTTTAAGGTTTTTCACCGTGCGCGTACCGTGCGCGCACGGTGCGCTTCGCCCACGTTACGCCCACGTTACGCCGTTCGCGTCATTTTCACGGTTCTACCGTGTGCGCACGGTAAGCGCACTCCGCGATTTTTCGTAAAAATATTAAAAACATTTATGGCCCTTGGTGGTCCTTTGGGGACCCCCTGACAATGGCTAGGGAATCAGGAACTGTCCACCCTGCCCCCTTTTCATGTTCTCCACCTTTATTTTTCACCTCCCTCGTACTGCGAGAGACAAAATGGCGGCCGACACTTCCTGGTTTCGACCGATTCGAATGTTTACTAAGATCTAACAACCAATCAGAATTGCGCTCATGCACGGCAGGGTGCGCTTACCGTACGCGCACGGTGCGCGCCTATAGATATATATATGCTTTTAAATGCTATTTTCTCAGAAAATACTGAACAGATTTACACCAGACCTGCAAAAGACACATCCCTGACCTCAGGACTACCTCTCTGCCAAATTTCAAGGTTTTCTGTTCAGCCGTTCGGGCTGTAGCGCGGACTAAAGGTCCTATGGGAAAATGCATGGGGAAAATGCGTTTTGGGACCGCCCCTTTTTCTCAGCCCCCGCTTGACGAATCCCCCCGAGACTTTCAGGGAGGGAGTGGAGCGGAGCGCCCCACCTATTTTGAAAATTTCGGGAGGATTCGTCAATCGACGCAAAAGTTATTCCAAATAGAATGTTGCGGATTTCCTATGGAAACACAGTCCTAACTATAACTATCTACTGGCGACCGCCAGTAGATAATATACACACACACACACATATACATATGAATATATATGTATATGTATATTTATATGTATACATATATATATATACACACCCACGTATACATATATTATCTACTGGCGGTCGCCAGTAGATAGTTCTAGTTAGGACCTATTTTCCATAGGAAATCCGCAACATTCTATTCCTAATAAGTCTGGCGCCGGTTGATGAATCCACGCAAAATTTTCCAAACTTTTGGCCAGCTCCGCTCCTACCCTGAAAGTTTCGTGGTGATTCGTCAAGCGGGGGCCGAGAAAAAAGGGGGGGCCCCAAAATGCGTTTTTCCCATGCAATTTCCCATAGGATCTGTTGTTGCAGCTACAGCCCGATCCGCTGAACGGAATGACACCAAATTTGGCAAAGAGGTAGTCCTCAGTTCAGACTCGTGCCTTTTGCATAAATGGTGTGAATCCGTTCAGTAGTTCCTGAGAAAATTAGAGTTACAAGTACATATATATCTATGGCCGGGGAGGATCCGCGCACCCTACCCTGCACTGTAAGCGCATCCTCCTCGAACCGAGCGCGCTGAATGCTAATTGGCTGTCGAGTGTCTGTCTACATTCGAAACCAGGAACTGTTGGCGGCCATTTTCTGCCTCGGTAGAAGCGAGGCCGAAGAAGCAAAGGGAATAAGTGTGTAAAACATATAAAGGGGGCAGAGTGGAAATACTCTGACCCTGGGGCCCCCTTTTACAAAAAAAAAAACAGCAAAATGCGCGCAAGGTGCGCGCATCCTACTGTGTTTGGTGCACGGATCCTCTCGCGTTGGGTGCATGGATTCAAGGAAATAAAAAATGAAAAAAGACAAGAAATCATTGGTCGTATGACAACTTTCTACACTGAAAGGTAGGGTGTATATTTCTGTTTTTTAAAGGCATGATTCTTATTGGTTAACAAAAACTGATTGTAAGGAACATTATATATGATAAGCTGATATGTTGAAAAGTCAAGCACACTTGCTGTCTTGTTTAGCAACATTGTGTGCTGAACTTGTGACCTGTGTGATCAGTGCAGTGTTCCATGGCCTGTTTCTATGGTAACAGGCAGAAGGCAGATTGGGGGAAGGGTTGAAATGGATTTCTTTTGGAAAAGGGTTGAAATGTTTAACCAATAGAAATGTGTGTTTGCTTTTGAATTTATGTGTGAAGGATTGTGATTTGATGTTTACATGTATATGTGTGGAAAATGAAAGGGAAACTTTTCCATTCTTTGTTTTTGCTGAGAGGTGCACAGTGCAGAGACTCTGTCAAAGAAAATCTGGTGTGTGACTGATATACTTCTTAATCTACAAAACAACTTGAAAGGTGAGTTATTTAATTGTGAGGGGATGTATGTAGACTATTTTGATTTTAATCAGACTAATGTATTTCTCCTGCTAAAGTGTAGGGAGTACTTTTTTTCTCTACAATCTTATTGACAGTGTGTGTGCATATAGAAACCATTCTGTGATAAGCATTTGCGTTTTTCATGTATTTGCAGACAGATAACTGTGCTGTTTTTATATTTTGGTAGAATTAGAAACCAGTCATTGTTTATGAATTTGTGAAATGAGTTATGTTTCTATACTAAAATGTAGTACTCCTTCTAGATGAAGAAATGTGTTTTGGTATAGTGCAAGGGATAGTGGTGTTTGTCTAGAATCACACAGTGAGTATGTGTGCATTTGGGAACCACTGTGAGAGAAGCATTTGGTAATATTGTGTATTTGCTGACAGATAACTGTTTTAAAACCTGTCATGTTGTCAAGTTTTAGTAGCATTAGAAGCCAGTCTTTGCGTATGCATTGGGAAAATAAGTCATGCTTTGACACTAATGTGCTGTACTTTAATATGTAGATTGTGTGTAGTCTCCTTACCCCTTGCACAGTAGTGAATGAGTTTTGGTAAGCAGCTAGGGATAGTGTTGCTTGTCTAGAATCACACTGTGAGTCTGTGTGCATTTGGGAACCACTGTGAGAGAAGTATGTGGTAACATCGTGTATTTGCTGACAGATAACTGTTTTAAAACCTGTCTTGTTGTCAAGTTTTAGTAGCATTAGAAGGTAGTTTTTGCTTATGCTTTGATTAAATGAGTCAGGCTTTGACACAAAAGTGCAGTCCTGAAATATGTAGATTGTGTGTAGTCTCCTTACCCCTTGCACAGTAGTGAATGAGTTTTGGTAAGCTGCTAGGGATAGAGTTGCTTGTCTAGAATCACACTGTGAGTCTGTGTGCATTTGGGAACCACTGTGAGAGAAGCATTTGGTAACATCGTGTATTTGCTGACAGATAATTGTTTTAAAACCTGTCTTGTTGTCAAGTTTTAGTAGCATTAGAAGCCAGTTTTTGCTTATGCTTTGATTAAATGAGTCAGGCTTTGACACAAAAGTGCAGTCCTGAAATATGTAGATTGTGTGCAGTTCCCTTATCACTTCCACAGTAGTGAATGATTTTTGGTAAACTCCTAGGTATAGTGGTTGTTGTCTAGAATCACACTGTGAGTCTGTGTGCATTTGGGAATCACTGTGAGAGAAGCATTTGGTAAATCATGTATTTTCTGGCAGATAACTCTTTTACAACCTGTCATGTTGTCAAGTTTTAGTAGCATTAGAAGCCAGTCTTTGCTTATGCGTTGATTAAATGAGTCATGCTTTGACACTAATGTGCTGTACTTAAATATGTAGATTGTGTGCAGTACCCTTACCTCTTCTAGACTAGTGAATGAGTTTTGGTAAAGTCCTAGGATAGTGTTGCTTGTCTAAAATCACACTCTGAGTCTGTGTGCATTTGGGTAAGGATTGTGATAGAAGCATTTGGTAACATTGTGTATTTGCTGACAGATAACTGTTTTAAAACCGGTCATGTTGTCAAGTTTTAGTAGCTTTAAAAGGCAGTCTTTGCTTATGCATTAATAAAATGAGTCATGCTTTGACACTAATGTGCTGTACTTAAATATGTAGATTGTGTGTAGTACCCTTATCTCTTCTAGACTAGTGAATGAGTTTTGGTATGCTCCTAGGATAGTGTTGCTTGTCTAAAATCACACTGTGAGTCTGTGTACATTTGAGAAAGGATTGTGATAGAAGCATTTGGTAACATTGTGTATTTGCTGACAGATAACTGTTTTAAAACCGGTCATGTTGTCAGGTTTTAGTAGCTTTAGAAGCTATTCTTTGCTTATGCATTGATAAAATGAGTCAGGGTTTGACACTAAAGTGCAGTACCATGTACTATTCTCTTCACTGTGCCAGAAATGAAAATTTAAAAGTTTGACCCAGGCACTGTCCTAGCAGAAGTCTTATGATTTAGTCAGTTTCCAAGTACTCATGTTGTGAACCATACATTACCACATAGACTGCTTCAAATGTCTATGCAGTATGCATGCAGTTTTCTAACATACTATACACTTGTCTTTCACATCTTCAATTTCCTAGTTAATATCCATACAGTCCAGCAAACATCCGTCACTCCCTTTGCACTCCTCTAGTGACCCATTCAGTACCAAGTACTAATCCATTCACTGTGTCAAAAGCCAACCACTTATAAATTCACCCAGGCACTCTCTTTGCTGTACTATAATCATTCCGTCAGTTCCCAAGTACTCATGCAGTGAGCCAGGCCTTAGCACATAGACTGCTTCAAATGCCTATTCACTATGCATGCAGGCCTCTAACCACCTACACAGTTGTCTTTCACACCTTCAATTCCCCAGTCAGTATTCATACACTTCTAGCAAACACCCTGTTACTCACCCAGTGTGTCTCCTTATAGTACTGTAATCATTCAGTCAGTTAGCATGCAGTCTTTTAGTGAGGTAGGCTTTAGGGCATGAACTGCTTCAAAGTAGTATGCACTATGCATGTAGTGTTTTAACTATTGTCACACTTGTGGTTCAGGGCTATAGTTTCTTAGTCAGTTTTTATATAAAATGTGTTTGTACAGTAATGGAATAGTATAAATTTGAAAGTTATTAATATACATTTATTTGTAATTCTTTTTTACAGATACAGAACAGGAGTGTTTCGTATCCGTTTGAACTCTTCTCGTGCAAGATTGTTTGAATGAAGGGTCCTTCGGTGTTTCATCATACTTGCCGTGCCGTACGAGTATTTCTTGTTAGGATCCCCTCGCAACAGAACTCTTTTGCAAATCTTGCACGTGACCAAGGTGGCATTGATCTTTGTTTGCTCCTCGGGAAAAGTAAAAAATGTCCACAGCACTGAAGAAAAACGTTGTGGGCGTGGTGCCTCCTCCAAAAATTCATCCTTAGATTCGGTGAATATTTTAAAGCGACAGCATTTACAGTTTTTGTAAGTTAAACTTATAATATTTGTTAGCTGTAAGCATTTTATATATCTGTGATTTGTATCTTGTGGTATTTTGCTGAGAATAGCATGCTGTTTTTTATTTTAACAATCTTTCGGATTGTTTTTTTTTTGTTAAGTGATGGGTACGATTGAAATCACAATTTTTAGGGAAATTCAATATATTCTGAGAACAGCAACAAAAACAAACAAATTACTTTGTGGAAATTATGCTGTGTTGTAAAAAATGTATTATTACATGTTATAATTTTTTTTCCCTTTTCTTTCACAGATCCAAATTTAAAAATAAGCAATTTATATGAGTTTAGATTGCATTTTTTATTGCTATTACTGTGAAGGTAAGTTTAACTAAGTCACAATATGCAGAATGAGGAGGTCTGCAAGAAGCTACAAAGTTGAAACACGTTTCTAAAAACATTCTGTTTATACCTATGTAGTTTTGAAATCTGACCATAATCAGATATCATGTGACCTGCAAAAACAGAGATTTGAGGGGTTCATACTATTTCCCATTGTAGCTTTTGAAGGACAATAATTTCAATCATTCTTCTTTGAACATCTTTGCAGACAAAACTCTGTGCTTACCTTCTATCATTTGCAAGGAATTTTTAAACTGGAAATATGTCACTTTTTGTAACATAGTTATTGCGCTCTTTCCTATTTACAAAGAGAGGAAAAGGCACTCTGTGCACTTTTTATACTCCATGTAAATACAACCTCATTATGCACACCAGTTTGCGTTGAATGGGTGTTCTATAAGTGTTGTTGTGCATGATTGCACTGAATACTCATAGAACAAGACACATGTGTAGATTTGTCAGAAATCATAAATCTCGATATGTGTGTGAATGCTGCACCATTCCAAAATTGGTGTAGAAAAGCACAACAAGGAGAATTGTTTTCATTTCTCCACATTTTTATATCTTCAATGCATGCTACAATGCTCAGCATACATTGAAGGAGAAAAATGCCTTTACTGGTTGTTTTTGTGCAGGAAGGTGTGTCTTCCTGCACAAAAACAAACAGCACATGACACAGATATCCTTGCACTATGGTTCAAGGGTGTCTGTGTCACCACATGGCTGCAGTTTAAGCAGCCGTGCAGAGAGAAGCATAGATTTGCAACATATTTATGTACATATGTTGCATCCCTGTGCTTCGGAAGTACTACAGCACACTGCAGTTAAAGAGGTTACTGTGTGATGTTGCAGCACTTCCTCATAGTTCTGCACTTATACATTCACCATACGCTACTAATGCATTCATTCAGCCAATTACGTACTACACATACATTCATCTAAACTTTCACACACTAACAAAGAAATGTAACTCTTTTTTTAAACCAGGAAAGTTAGTTCTTACAAGAACTTTTTTTTTTCTTCTTTCTTCTTTTATATTTTTTGGGGGGTTTTCTGAACAATTTTTATTTTTTTTTGGTTTTTCTGCAAAAAAAAAACAAAACAAAAAAAACAGGAGGAACCAAACAATGAACTTCAGGGAACAATAAAAAAAAAAGAAAAAAACTAGCAAATGTGACTTTCTTGCCGGCGGCAGATCCGATCGATTGACTGCTCACCGTAGCACAAAGTCACATTGCACTTAGTGCAGAGCACTTTTAAATATTGAAATTGAGAACGGATGTCTAAACTTTGGGCTGATGGATGCACACTTGAAGTGCTCGGCTGCGATGAGGTGGAAGGCGCAGGAGTGTTTCTGATCCGTTTGCACTCTTCTCGTGCAAGATTGTTTGGATGAAGGGTCTTTATGTGCTTCATCATACTAGCTGTGCCGCACGAGTATTTCTTGTTAGGATCCCCATGTGACCAAGGTGGCATTGGTCTTATTCTGCCCCTCGGGAAAAGTAAAGAATTTCCACACCACTGAAGAAAAACGTTCTTTGCGTGGTGCCTCCTCCAAAAACTCATCCTCAGATGTATGAGGAGATGCAGGTGATGCCTGCTGCCCTGAAGCCATTTTTAGTTGAAAAAAGTTAGAACTAAGTGTAAACTTAGTCTAAAAAAATCTTCTTCTCTGCTAAGAGATGCTCCTCCAAAGAAGGTCAAAGAAGAATGATTGAATTGGGTGGGGTGGGGTCTTTCAATAGTTAGAAGAGGAAGTGTAATGAACCAATCAAATCTCTTTTTTGCAGGTCACATGGGATCCGCGCACCCTGCGCATAGGCAGCACGCACCCAGCACGCATCCGCGAAATTGAATAATTTTTTTTTACTGGATTAGATGTAAAAATATATTAGCTTTAAGACTAGTTTAGAGTTTGTCTTCAATTAATATTCACATGAAATATATATATGTTTTTTTAAATGTTAAACATTTCTCGGGATCCGTGCACCTACCGCGTCATAGACGCAGATGACGCATCGCGGAAGCGCGTGAACGTCGCGTTATGTACATCGAACGTGTCGCGTATAGTCTCGGAGTCGCCTACTGGTCGCATTGTGATCGCGCACTAAACACATACCCAACGCAGACCATGCGTGGATGCTAACGCGTAGGGATCGAGAACGGTGCACATAGGGTGCGCGGATCTAAAAACATTGGAAAAATATATATATAAAATAAAGTTTTGAACATATAGTTAAAAAAATATTTTTAAAAACAAATAATATTTGTTTCATTTTTAAAAGAAATAATTAAAAAATAAAATTAAAAAATGGTGATAAAAAGTATTTTAAAAAATCATAATTAATGAAATAGACACACTGAATTTGAAAAATATAGAAATCCAATCAAAATCATTAAACTTGATATCTTTAGAGATAAGATATAGATAGGAATTAGCATTTAAAAAACCTTTGAAATTCACTGAAAAAACCATAGATTTCATGCACGTTATAGTTAGGAATTGGCATTTAAAAAACCTTTAAAATTCACTGAAAAAACCATAGGTTTCAGGGGCGTTATAGTTAGCTGGACATTTCCCTCGTACAAAACCCTAGAAATTCCCCTGTTATAGTTAGTTCAGCTAACTATAACTCGCGCCCCCGAAATGCACTGCTGATGACGTCACATATTACATCACTCATGACATGGTTAGTGACATCACTGATGATATCACTGATGACATCTCAAATGACATCACTGATGACATCACTGATGACGTCATCCATGTGATAATTTAGTGCATCTTCTCACACCCTAATATAACCTTTAATACACCGACTCAAAATTTCAGATGGTCATTTTGAAAACCATAGATACTCCAATACCAATAACTACATACCCACTCATTAACTCTTAGGTCTACATACACCTCCACTCACTCACCTATACAGTCACTCATACTTACAGTCACTCCATACAAGACTATCATATGCATCTATACACCTATATAGACACTCACACACCGCCAATCATCCATTGAGGTACTGACACACCTAGTCAGTCGTGCAAATAATTAAACACAGTCCAATTTACTCACCTATGCAGTTAAACGCACTTAAGATCACTAACTCATAAAAATAGTACCACATTCTTACGCTCTTATACAATCATTGATACAAACAGACACTCATCCATACAGCCACTCTCACAATCACACACTCTCACATATACCCACTTATATTCTCTTACACACATATATACTGCCTTTCACATATGTAGTTAGTCACACATGTACCACTGAGATATACATTCAATCCCTAACACACCCATACATACACTCACCCAACCATACAGTCCATCACAGATGGACTCTTAAAACCATGCACCCATAGAATCACCCACTCACACACCTATGCATAGAGTCACACACACCCTACCCACACAAACACTCAGGCACCCATACAGATACTCAGACAACCAATCAATAACCCATATAGACACTCATTTAGCTATTCACAAAACCATGCAGCCACTTATACACCAACACACAGACACATACAGACATTCACACAGTTTAGTCACTAGTCTGCAGTAAGATACATTTAATGACTCACTTATAGAGTCAGTTACACACCTAGAAAATCATCCATTCACACACTTGTACACCCACTCATTCTTCAACAGACCTTTCCCTATATATATTAAACATATTAAAACTGTACAGAAACACATACTCACTGGATGATGTCATCAGTGATGTCATCAGTGATGTCATTTGAGATGTCATCAGTGATGTCATCAGTGATGTCACTGACCATGTCATGAGTGATGTAATATGTGACGTCATCAGCAGTGCATTGCGGGGGCGCGAGTTATAGTTAGCTGAACTAACTATAACAGGGGAATGTCTAGGGTTTTGTACGAGGGAAATGTCCAGCTAACTATAACGCCCCTGAAACCTATGGTTTTTTCAGTGAATATATATATATATATATATATATATATATATATATATATATATATATATTAGTAGTACTAATACATCTTTATTCGAATATGCATCATAGACATAAAAGGAAAACACATAAATACATTAAAAGCATTAAAACATCCAGATCATACATTCCGTAGGCGGGTAGCAAACAGTGTAAAGGAAAACAGGGCAACCTATATATAAAATCATTGCAAATTAGCCACTCATAATTCTATTCCAGTATAGAGCACGATATATATATATATAGATATATATATATTTACCCAATTATGCCTCTGGCTCAAGAACGCAACACCACCGGAAGGTAAGTTTGTCAAAAACCTTTAATTCCTGAAGCTGCAAATCACGGCTGCTTTTTTCAATATCCCCGAAGCGTTTCGGAGCCACAAACTCCTTCCTCATGGAGCAAATGTTTGGCAAAAGTCTGGAAACAACCACACCTATAAATCACCCAAAATCCATGCGTTCTCCAGTGAAGCATGCTGGTAGATGTAGTCACAATCTTGCCCGGAAGTCGGGTCCGTGTTATATTGCCAAACAGTTTATTCGATGCTTTTCTTCCAATTTATATCCCTCCAGTGGGACCCAGTCGTGATGTGATGCTTCTCAATGTCGAATGCCTTCCTTCGCCGCTATATTGATTGTGAAATCACAACCGAGCAGTCCTACTACCACATTTCAAGTAGGCAGTGCATTCTCCGCGGCTGAGGCCGTCGCGTATTTTTTTTTTCACCCAATTATGCCTCTGGCTCAAGAACGCAACACCACCGGAAGGTAAGTTTGTCAAAAACCTTTAATTCCTGAAGCTGCAAATCACGGCTGCTTTTTTCAATATCCCCGACGCGTTTCGGAGCCACAAACTCCTTCCTCATGGGGCAAATGTTTGGCAAAAGTCCAGAAACAACCACACCTATAAATCACCCAAAATGCATGCGTTCTCCAGTGAAGCATGCTGGTAGATGTAGTCACAATCTTGCCCGTAAGTCGGGTCCGTGTTATATTGCCAAACAGTTTATTCGATGCTTTTCTTCCAATTTACATTCCTACCAATGCGCTGCCTACTTGAAAGGGTGATTTATAGGTGTGGTTGTTTCCGGTCTTTTGCCAAACATTTGCCCTATGTTGCGTTCTTGAGCCAGAGGCATAATTGGGTGAATATAAATATATCTATATATATAGATATATTTATATATATATTTATTTATTTTTTTCACTGAAAAAAACCATAGGTTTTAGAGACGTTATAGTTAGTTGGACATTTGACTCATATAAAACCAGAGAAATTTGCCCGTTATAGTTAGTTGAGCTAACTATAACTCGCATTCCCGCAATGCACTGGTGATGATGTCACATATTACATCACTCATGACATGGTCAGTGACATCACTCGTGACATCACTGATGACATCTAAAATGACATCACTGATGACATCACTGATGACATCATCCCATGAATTTGTGTTTCTGTAAAGTTTAAATATTTTTCATATATCTCTATGCCAAGGACTATTGAAGAATGAGTGGATGTAGAAGTGCCTGAATGGATTATTTAGTAGATGCATGACTGACTGTATAAGTCACTGATTGAACGTATGTTACTGAATGCATGGGTTAGTGATTAACTGTGTGAATGTCTATATTAGTCTCTCAGTTGGTGTGTAAGCAGGTGCATGGGTTGGTGAGCAGCTACACCAGTGTCTATATGGGTTATTGATTGATTGTATGAGTATCTGTATGGGTGTCTGAGTGTCTATGTGGGTGGGTCGGGGGTGTCTGACTGTGCATACATGTCTGAATGACTGATTTACTGGTTGTATAGATTCAAAAGTGCATCTCGGAAGGGCTCTATGGGTAGCTGACTGTGTGTACAGGTGTGTTGATTAGTGAATTGATGTCTCAGTTGTATATGTGAGTAACTATATATGTTTTTAGACAGTATATGTGAGTGTCGGGGTGTATAATTGACTATACGGGAGAGATAGTGATTGCAAGAGTCTCTACATACATGAATGTGTACTTGTATTAGTGATTGTATAAGAGAGTAAGTATGTGTTAGTATCTATATAAATTAGGAAGGTGGTGTGTGTATAAATAAGTCAAGTGGTGTGTATATATCTGCATAGGTGAGTACATGGGTGTGATTGATTTTTGGCATGACTGAGTATATGTGTGAGTAACTTTATGGATCAGTAGCACTGTGTGAATGTATGTATAGATGTATGAGTGGATATTATACTGATGTAATGATGAGTGACAGCCTGTATGAGTGACTCTATGAGTGTATGTCTAGCTCACAATATATAGATAGGAATCAGTGGATGGGTATCTAGTATCTGGTATTGGTGTGTCTATGATTACGACAATGGTAGTCTGTATTTTAGAGTACGTGTATCAAAGGTTATATTAGAGTGCGAGGAGGTGTGTCAGACTATCTTGTGGATGATGTCAGCTGTGATGTCATCAGTGATGTAATTTTAGATGTCATGAGTGATGACATGAGTGATGTCACTGACCATGTCATGAGTGATGTAATATGTACTGTCATCAACAGTGCATTGCAGGCACGCAAGTTATAGTTAGCTAAACTAACTAAAACGGCCAAATTTCTCTGGTTTTATATGAGTCAAATGTCCAACTAACTTTAACGTCTCTAAAACCTATGGTTTTTTCAGTGAATTTCTAAGGTTTTTAAAAGCTAATTCCTAACTATAACGTCCCTGAAACCAATGGTCTTTTCAGTGAATTTCTAAGGTTTTATAAATGCTAATTCCTAACTGTAATGTTTGTAAAACCTATGGTTTTTCAGTGAATTTCAAAGGTTTTTTTAAATATTGAACTACTATTGTGCCATTTGTCATTAGTACTGTTTTTTCTAACTTTTCAACTACATAAGATAAACTGCTAAACTGCTATGTAATGTAATATATTTCACAAATTACAGTGAGTTTTTAAATAATGCAAAATAATTTAACATTCAGAAAACAATTTTTCTCCCTTTTTTGCTGTCATCAGCTTCTACTTAACTTCACTATTCACAGTGATGTCAGTGTAGATTCATCATAAAAAAAACAATCAACTAGATTGTTAAAAAAAACAAATCCCTAATTCTCGCAAATATGATACAAAATCAACACAAATAACACATCCAATACTATTTTCAATCTTCAAATCTTACCTTTACTTTGTAGTTTCTGTTCACATTTTGCAATACGCCAAATTATGTATCAAACATTTTGCTTTGAAATCATCCAGTATGAATTCCTTAAAGTATCTTTACACCTTCCCACTAGGCCAAATGATGTATCTAAAATCTTTGTTTCAGAAATATCAAGTATGAGTTAGATAATTCAGAAGGCAATCTCGGTTTCATTTCCAAGTGTGTATCGTTGCAGTGAATCCAACCATTATTACACTTTAAATAAACTGTACAATGTCCACTTGTGGTAGTACTTCCAGCATGGAAAACAATAGCAACTGTTGCAAAAGTTCTGCCAAAATAGATAGTTGACTAGCAACAACATTTTTAATTTTGGTTTCCACTTTTCTTCCATTTGGTCTACAGCGTTGCAGCATTATAATCAAATATTTTCCATATCTTTGTAGACATAATGTGGATAGCATTGTTGATTTACAACGAGAACAGATCATCCCGTGATCAGATTCTTTTACTAATTTGGAAAATGGTACAGATTTGCAGTCAGGTATTGTCAAATATAGAAGTTGTTCTGTCAACTATTGTACTTGAAGTGAATGAACACTGTTCACATTTATGTTCCCATTTGTAACTGAGTCCAAATAAACTCTCAATCTGCATTCCTTCATCTTCTAGTACTCCAAGCATAACCATCAGAAATTCTTGTGCATCTTATTGTATATTAGCACTGAACGTTAAAGATCCAGTACATGTATCCAACAGTTGGCGAATACCAAAAGCAGAATGGATCTTACTTCTATCAGTTCTCAATTCTTGAAATAAAGTTTAAAGTGCCAAACATAATCTTTTTTCCTGACTTTCCATAATTTCGCCGTAAACATCTTCAAGATAAAATATAACGTTTAGAATAACATTACCATAGCAGTTGACACCTGAAGCATTTTCTAATTGGTATCCGACAACATCATCACTTGTTTGTATTTTCTGTTTCTTTACATCTTTTTTTTTCTCTTGATTTTGTTTCTGCTTTCCAACCATAGTTGATTCTTCAACATGTTTGCATTTTGAACACACAACACATTTCTCAGAAATAGGATATTCACCTAAACTTGGAGCATAAAGCCTTCTCAAACGATTATATTCTCTTACACAATTAACATCAACACTAACCTTGTTCTCATCAAAATCAATTCAATACAAACCAGACAACGTTCTAACTAGGCCTGGGCCAAAATTCCCTTCCGTTCGCGGAATTTGCGATAATTTGGCATTTTCGCGTTTCGCGGAAAGCGCGAAAATGTAAAAATTTCCGCATTCCGCAGCTTAGCGATAATTTGTTTCTTGCTCGCGCTGTAAAATAATACATTCTCGCGCGCGCGCGATCGCCTTACCTGAATCCCCATGTTCGGCGATAAGTTTTACCGATCCGGTCGCGTTCTCCACGAAATGTTGGATTGTTGGTAGCCATTTGCGCTGTCTCGCGACAGTTCGCGCCCGCAGTAACGTCATGCGTCGCGCGATCACGTCTTTCTTCTCGCGATCATGCACCGCAAGACAAGTGAAAACATGATGGCCGCGCCAGCGAGCGACCGCATGGGTAAATTGGCGAGCCGCGACCACGCAGAAAATACCGCGAACGGGCGGGAAAAAAACTTCCGCATCTTCGCGATATTTCCGCGTGTTTGCAGAGATTGTTAACATTTTCGCGATAATTTGCGAAAGTGAATTTCGCAAATTCCGCCCACCCCCAGTTCTAACTCGAGATAATGCAACATATACCATTCCCTCTTTAAACACAGTTCTTCCTACATTTACCAAATCATTATCTACACTTAAACCTTGAGATTTATGAATAGTTATTGAATATGCTAAACAGAAAGGAAATGGTTTTTTACAAACATACAAGTCTTTTACAAGCAAAAAACGTACAGCACAACGCGCAATCTGTCTTACCTCTGTAATCTGATCAAATTTAACTTTCAAGAATTCAATTCCATTTCTTTTTTGATATTTCACAAAATCAACAACTTTCCCCATTGCTCCATTCACTAAACCTTCTTCTACAGTCAGATTACGACTCAAAATTACCCGACAGTTTAAACATACATCTACATTTTTTTCTAAGCCAGCAGTTTTTGATACAGTCTTTTCCAGAGAATCCAATTTAGTCTGTAGTTTTTCTGCAAGAAGAATTGTTTTTCCTTGATACTCGATTTTATCAATAGCTTCAATGTGAACTATTTCTCAATTTTCTAATTTCATAAGCTCTCTATTAAATGTTTAACACTCTTCCACTTTAGGTATTAAGCAAACTACAGTCTTTTCTCCTTTCATTTTCTTGTACATTACTTCTGCTGGTGTGTTTTCATTTGTAAACAAGTTCTTTAGTAGACAACTTTGAAAAGCTTCTTTACCATGTATGCTTAGAACACCAATTCTTACATCTTTTAGAATATTTGCATAATCTTCATCTCTTGCTTGTCGCATATTCTGAGTGAGTTCTTTATATTCAAAATGTAACCACAGATTCACATTTCCAATACTTCCCAGAGATTTCTTTGCGTCTTCATGTAGAAGAGTTTTAAACACTGGTTCTCCTTTTACAGGGGTTAGTTGTAGCAGATCTCCAAATACAATTAAATGTTTTCCTCCAATGAGAATGTCGTAATCTGTATTTAATACCTGTTGCAATCTTGAGTGTACAAAAGCAAGCATTACGTTTTAGACCATGCTCACCTCATCAATAATTAATAGTTTCATTTTCTTCAGCACTCTTGATACTTCATGAGAAGCTTCTCCAGACAACTTCTGATATTGTGTGTAATTTATTATCATGCTCAACTGGTTGCATCAGTAATCTATGCAAAGTAACTCCTTTAACATTGTGTGCAGCTAATCCAGCTGGAGCTGTTCCAACAGAACATAAATGTGAACCAGTAGTTTTTTGAAGATAACTGGTCAAAACTTTAATTAAAAAACGTTTACCTGTCGCAGCTTGACCACTGATGTACATCAGAAGAGGTTTAAAAGATGAACACACACATTTTTTTTTCATGCAACAAACCATGTTCTATCTGTTCTCTCACTTGTACATATATTTCTTTCTGTTCAACATTTAGTTGCTCTTCTAAATTTTCCAATGTAATATTCTCCTCGTGTGCTTGTTGCATTGAAATTTCCACTTCATGCATAGCAATCGCTGCTTCATTTTCCAGTATTGGTTGTCCAAGAGGATCTTTGACTACATTGACCACTACATTGACTATCTTGAGAACTTTCATTAGTTATTTCAGCTGTAATAGTCTTTTCCTGTTCAACTTCATCGTTCAACATTTTTAAATATGTAGGGAAAATTGTACATGCAATGCTATCTTTACAAGCATTAAAAGAATCTTCATAGCAGTCAAAGTCTCCAAGTAATTTACTTTCGCTACGCCATGGTTTAAAGAGTTGGAGACGTGTTAAATAGTAAAATTCTCGCTTATCTGGAGCTTCACAACTGAGTTTCTTGTGATTTATACGATTACCCTTTGCATGTTTTACTAAACAACCATGACATCCAACTACTGCATATTTTCCTTCTTTTAAATTCTGTTTAACATTTCTTTTGAAGCTGTAATGTTGAAGTACTTCATACAGACATAGCTGTTCCAGATGTCGACTCCTTTTTGGATAGTATGTGTCCAACATATTAGTTTTAAGAATGTCTGTACTGACTGGTTCATTTGCTGCTAAGTATTCAATGTCTTCTAATGATTTCAACACTCTATTCCGTGAGCAGGCAAGACCTAAACTTACCCAAATGATTCCTCGTGACTTTGAATATAAACTTGAAGAGCACAAGCAGTCTGAACATTCATAGGATCCAATTTCTCTGTGGGAAAGCATTTTCAAAGTAAAGCTGTACAATTTTTTGCTAAGGCTTTTCTCTTGTGCAATTTCTTCCCACATTTGTTTCATCTCTGTTTTTTCTGATTTTGTTATGTATGTTGTAACATAACGTGCAACAGCAATTGAGTTATCTGCAACATACTGGATGTCCATGTTCGCATTCAACATTTTTAAAATGACTGGATTGTAGTAATTGATATACTTTGACACTTATGTTCTTTTTAAGTTATAGGTATTCTTTGGAGATTTCCAAGTGATTGTGTGCCTTACAGAAGAAAAAAAAGAATTTAGTCTTCATTTACAAATGACTGGACGTGGAAAACCAAACCGACATTTGGTGTAAAATGTTCCTTTAGACTTGTATTTTCTTCCACAACGGTGACTTTGGAAATGTAAAACTTGCTGTCTCAAGCTTCTATCTCCTTCTTCTCTCGGAATCCCACATGTCACATACTGTTCGATGAAGGACAATATTGTTTCATCAGAATCAGTTCCAAATTTAGGTGCATCCTTGACCCAGAGTAGCAAATGTATATGAGGTGCACCTCTTGCTTGGTACTCCATTCTCCAAAAGAAATCTGTAACTTCCCAAAGAGGTGGATTCTTTTTTATTGCAGATAAATGACATCATAGCTTGAAACCTATGATTAAAATATCTGCACAGGATCCAATGAACACAGTTCAACAGGAGTCTTTATTTCAACATTTTTTATATTGGAATTCACTTCTCTTAGAAACTCAAGCAAATTTTCCCATGCATACTCTGCACAGCTAAGTATGACAAACCATGTTTGTGTACCTAAGTTCCGTAACATACACTTGAGTTCTCCACGACGACGATACTAATATTCATTTGTTCCACGTTGACATGCCATCAAATTGATTAACTGTGCTTCTAAATTTTCATCTGTTTCTTGAACTGTCTCCACAAATTCTTTTGCAGAAAGAAGTGATTGATGGACTCCAGTTTTAAGTGTGTAGTTCACTGCATATGACAGAGAAGATAGATCACTTTCAAACAAAAGGTGAAATATGTATGGAATGCCCTGTCGAAATATAGGATCTTCAGAATATAATCTTGTTGACCGATATTCAGAAGCTGGAATCCGTACAGGTCGGTCATCATATCGTCCACCTTCTCCAGTAGGAAACAGCTGTGGAAAACAACGAGCTTCCAAGCTCTTCTCCCATACACTCATAGGAGTTCCCTGTGCTTTTTTCATTTGAAATAACTCGATGCTGCTTCCTATTACTTCTTTTGAATGCAAAGGACATATTGTGTAATGCTCATAAATCTCTTCAGTCCTTGACTTGTCCACTTTCTCTATTTGACCACTTGAAATTTCACATTCATCTTCTAAACTTATCACCTGTTCATCCACATTTACTGTTTTGTAATAAATATTGTTCTCTATAAGATATAAGGTAGCCTTTTAAACTTTATTAACATCCACAAATTCTTGCCATATTTTCAGACTCTTTGTTGGTACACCATATACTAGAATGACTACTGCCTCATTTTCCTCTTTCTCTCCAGCAATAGTTTCAATATTTTTCTTAAAATCCAAAGGTAAGTACACCACTCTTCCTTTCAGCCCTCTTTGCAAGTCTGTTGGTGGCAGTTTACCTGTTTTAGGCTCCATCCGAAATATAGTTTGAAAAGGATGAACAGATTGAATTAGAACCGACTCATATGTATTCAATTCTGCTAGTTCCTCCGGAATAGCTACTAATTCTAAGTTATTATGTACTGCTCTAGCAGGCATTTTGTTCTCTTCTTATTTGTTGTAACAATATTTACATATACGTTGATCACTACCTAACTCAAATCGACTTTCCACCAACAAGTAAGTTGCAAATTCTTCCCACTTACTATTGTTCTCCTTTTCACTTTTCAAATACAAATCAACATTCCTAGTTTGACTTTTATAAAGAGTACGTTGACAACAAACACAAACATAGTTTGGTATTTCAGAGCACATTACATTAAACTTTCCAATGATCAGTGCTAATCACTTTCCCATCTCCTTCAACATCTGTACTTGTCAAGCTTTCACTTTCTATGGACTGCTCTTCTGAACCAAAATATCGCATTTCAACATCACACACTTTTTTGGAACATCTGATGAAGAACCATGTAAAAGACCTGTATTCAGTTCACTTAAACATAATGCAGGACTTTTTACATAGTACAGTTTCCTTACAAACTTCCGCATTTCCGAATGGTGTACTGCTAACATCCTCAAGTGATGAAAAACACTTTTACACACTTTTCTTGAAAGACAAGCAAGAGAATGCCCATGCTTCTCAGTATATTTTCTTTCACTACATGGATCTAGTCCTTGCAACAATTTAATCTTCTGTTTAATACTTTTCTGTGCATATTTTCATAGCAAATTTCGCATTATCAATAGATTCCTGTTGAATAATACAAATACTGCTACAACCCCACTTATACACAGGAGCTTGTGTACGTTTCCCTTGCACTTCTTCCACTATTAACTCTTCTGCACTTTTACCAACCAATTCCACTTTTGGAAGGGGACAACCATCCTGTACTTCGTAGCAACGACCTCCAGAATCAAATGCCAATGGTAAAATATTTTCCTGGAAGTCACTTTCCTCATTAAAAAAAGGCTCACTAGTGGAAATATGTTTCCTGTGTCCATTAAAGATTTTGTAAAAGTTCACAAGTCTTTTTCTTCTACTTTTCTCTTTCAACACTTTGATTACTTTATCCAACACTTTTATCCTCTTCAAAATCACAATGACTAACTTCTGTTTTAAAGTGAAATCAGTATCCACTATACTTTAAATACGCTGCTTCTGTTTGAATTGCAGCACTTTATTTTTATATTTGCAGCATGTTTTCATTAAATTCTGAATCACTCTTCTTCGAAAAAGTCTCTGACGAATTTCTTGAAATTGTTTTTGTCTCCGGGTAAGAGATACTATTTCTTTATCATGTTTTCTTTTCCTGGTATTTGAAATTGAAATCTCCTTCTCCATACTTGAAAAATTCTTCATTTTCCTTTGTGTGATGTTATTTTCATTAAATGTTCGTAATATTTTTTTCAGAAATTGTCTAGTGCTTTTACCAGAAGAAATTGTTTGTGTAGTACTTACATTTTATTCTAATTGAAAATCTTTCCTTTTCTTCAAATATATATTTTTTTCCTCTTGTCTTTTTTCTCAGTTCTTCTAGGCATTTTCAAATTTTAATCCAAACGAAATAATTTTCTGAAAAAAAATAAATAGATTCAATTATTTTTTACATCAGTTCAATATATTAAAATAACAACATACAATTACATAAATTCTACTGATGGCTTCCAGAGGCAGTGCTGCAATGTGATGGAGCAGGGCAGCGGAGCAGTAGGATGACGGGTAGTGTCATAGAACATACCACAAGTATTTATTTAATTATTTACATGCACCTTTACAATTTACATGTAACTGCACTACATCGTATTTTTCAGCTCTCCACCGCACCCCACCACCACACAGCACTCCCTCTGCAACCCACCGCAGACAACTTTATAGATATTATTTTTAAAAATTGTAATCTATGTATTTAGGATGATATTATCAACCAAACGGTACACAGAAAAATTACCATTATTAGCCTAACAATTTTATCTACAACTTTGTAAACATAACACTGCACCCAAAACTTTAAGTGGGGGGGCTCTGTGGGGGTCTGAGCACCGGTAGTTTATTTTTGGGGGCCTAGAAACAGATCTCTATGGGGCTCTATTTTTGGGCCTCGCAAAGGTAATCCGTTGTTTTTTTTTCTTATTGGACTGTAGTGAGACAGTGAGAGCATGCACCTTGCTCACAACAGAGAAGTGGAGACATCATGCCAGGTGAGTCACGTTGTAGGAGAAAAGAAATCCTTTAAAGAGAGCCATTTCCTCTCACGATTTCCCTTCTCTTTTTGCAGCGCAGGAGCAACATTATGGCGTGATTAGCAGAGAGACCACCAGGCGCTCAACGCCCATTGCCCCGGACTCCCTGAGACAGCTTCCCAATCGCACACACAGAGCCACACCCGAGTACTTCACAGGTCTTCAAAAGACCATTTGCTTGTAAATGATGCTCTGTTCTTTTTCACCCCTTTTTAGAGCTCCTACATCCCCACTCTGCCTATTGCTGAAAGAATTAGCCTCCCCTGAAATTTCGCTCTGGTTGCGCCTTTGGAGACGACCACACACAGCCAACTCCAGCACAACCCTGCTCTCACCTTTCACAGTGTCTTGTTGTTGTGCTACGAAAACACACGCTTTGCCTGGCTCACTTAGGGGCATATTATCAAGAACAGCATTAAAATTATAGCCGCTTTAGTGGCAGGAAACTGCCGCTAAAGCGGCGATAATGAGCTTGATAATATGCCCTTGTGAATTCCGATAGAAGTCCAGCTTCACACCAGAACCTGGGCTGCTATGGGAATTCACAAGGGCATATTATCAAGCCCATTATCACCGCTTTAGCAGCAGATTCCTGCCGCTAAAGCGGCAATAATTTTAATGCCGTTCTTGATAATATGCCCCGTTATGTTTCTAAATTAACGTCTTACACTGAAAAGCTGCTTTACATTTCTTTCGCTGGATCAACCTTTGTTTAAAAGACCACCAGAGAAGGGTGGTGAACTATGGTCCACAAAGAGCAATTCAAAGCTTTCTTTTTCTTTATCAGAAACATCTGCCTCTCAATGATTATCGCCAGCCTTTTCGGCCCCTTAAGAGGCTGGGTGGATGAGTATAATATGCGGTATTTAGAATCGGGTGCGGAGGGTGCACGGAAATAAGGACGGATAGTTGAATAAAGTGCAAGTGGATGGATGGCCAGATGGATGAATCGATAGCTAGATGGATGGATGTATGGATGTATGAATGGATGGAAGGATGAATGGATGCATGGCCAGTACTTAGGAAAGACGGGTGTGCTGATAGATGCGTAGGATTGGTTCTGGGACAGATGTATGTATGATTATATGGCCATATGACTGGATGGATGGCACAGTGCTTACCATAGGCGAGTGGGTTGATAGATGCTTAGGATAAGTGCAGGGACAGATGTATGTATGTACATAGGTAGGAATGTATGAATAAATTGAAAGATGGTTGGATGGCGCAGTGCTTATGATGGATAGATGCAGGGCTTTAAGAGGGCTGGCTCCGAGCATCGGCAGTTATTTTCAGAAGGCCTCAAAACGGGTCTCTATCGGGCTCTATTTCCGGCCCTCACAAAGGTAGTCAGTTTTCTTTTTTTTTTATATTGGACTGCAGTGAGAGCATACACATCGATTTGCGCATGCTCATTTTGCTCACTACTGAGAAGTGGAGACATCATGCTAGGTGAGCCACGTTGTAGGAGGAAGGGAAATCCTTTAAAGAGCGTGTTTTCCGAACGTATGATAATTGGAGGGAATTTTTTTAAGCACAAAATGCTAGTTATCTTGATGTAGACCACGCCCCTACTTGGATAGCCCACACCCCTTTAACAGGTTTGCCCCGCCCCTTTTAGAGCACCCCCAGTTTTTTATCCCACTTAAAGACCTGACCGCACCATAGTAACAAAGAAATGGTCCAAGCTTCCATTTAAATGTACAATGGCACCAACTTTCATTATTTGCCATCAATGCGGGCAGCCTTCTACCACAGTGCAAGAGTGTCTATCAGCACGAAGATTTGTTATCCACAGAAATGTTGTGTGATTTGTGTAGCTGTCTGCTAGAACACTCATCACCAAAAGGTATTGCAAGTAAAACATATACCATACCATAAAGCGGTTCATAAATGGGCCCAGTGCCACTATACCACTCTCATCCCCATTCTTGCTTAACATTACGAAATCAAAGAGAGTGCCCCAGCAAACCTGGTAGAGCCACTATAGTAATACAGGGACTTAATTTGAACAAGTGTCTGCCAGAACGCTCAACAACAAAAGGTATTAAAACATGCACATTTCCGGATAAAACACATACCAATCCATAGAACGCTTTATAAATGGACCCAGTGGCACTACATCACCTTTACTAGCTACACATGTGCACGTTACAAATGTCCGTGTTATAATCAGCAACATACCCACCTCTCCCACCCCCACCCCTGCCCTTGATTAACCTTACGAAATCAAACCACGAGCCCCAGCACTCCCGTTCGTGCCACTATAGCCATATATAGACTTAATTTCAACAGGTGTCTGCCGGAACGCTCATCAGCAAAAGGTATTGAAACCTGCAATTTTGCAAGTAAAACATACATCATACCATAAGGCAGTTTATAAATAGTCCCAGTACCACTAGACCACCTCCACACCCTCCCTTGCTTCACTTTACGCAATAAAACAAAGAGCCCCACCAAACCTGGAAGCGCCACCATAGCCATACAGAGGCTTAATTTTAATAGGTGTCTTCCGGAACGCTTATCAGCAAAAAGTATTCAAACATGGAAATTGGCAGGTAAAACATAAACCATCCCATAGCACGGTTTATAAATGGGCCCAGTGGCACCTCACCACCTTTACTAGCTAGACATCTGTATGTTAATAAAGTTGTTTAAACACTCTGTAGAGTGTATAGCAGAGGATGGGGAAAGTAAACAAAGTTCTATTTCCCAAACTTGTGTTATACCGTCCCTTTACTGTATGTATATTAAGGACCTTAAATGGAATGAAAATATTGACGGGTGTCTCAAAAGGGATAGTGAAGCTGAGCACCGGTGAAACCCGGACCACTTAAACACCAACGTATATTCAGCACAGGGACACAGCCTGACAATTAGTATCACTTATAAATTATCACATGTAGTTTACTAATGTCAAGAAAGTCATACAGAAAATATACTGAACATTTTCATTTCTTTTTTATCTCTCACACATTTATAAAACATCTCTTCTAAAGAAACACTCCCCAACCACTTCTATTTCATAAGAACAGACAATCATTAATATGTTTACTACCATATATTTTAGTATATCTACCTTTTAATTATTCACTAGTCACAAACTACTAAAACTATTAATTATACCCAAATGCAAACCAGAAACCATGTTCATATCATATCCCAACCTATGATCAAATGATTCAAACTATGCGCACATATAAAAGGAACGTATCACTTTTACCATCTCCATCTCCTCTCCATGTAATCTCCAAACACTGTAGACGGCCTCACAGTACAACAACCTACCTAAACTTATATTCAAATCTACCTCTCACTGTCAAAAATGAGACCACAACCTGTCCCCATAACATTTCTGGGTTTGGTTTTATTGCTTTTAACTTAATAACACATACATCTCCTACCCCCCACCCTTCCCTACTACTTCCACAAAAATTATAATTTCCAAACGTGGGACATTTTGTTTATCTCGCCTGAATACATTAGCAAACCCAAATTAACGCTGTACCTCATTTTCAAAACCATACAGTACTTTAAAGATGACAAACTACATTTCTTCTTTGTGAAAAATTCCTAAACATATATAAAGTACTTATTTAACAACAGGTCAAACTTTATGCATATTTTATAACCAATATGAAACACCACACTTTATAACAGAATATTATTTTGAAATAAAAAATACTTTCAAATTTAAAAATATCACCACAAGTACTTAATCACTACTACAGAACACATAACACACCTTGTTCATTTCTACCTCACCTTTGTAGTTGGTATGCAGATTTCAAATGTAACACACGCATGCAATTCTGTCTTTGTCACACAGTACATGTAATGCACCGCTTTCATCAAGAATGGAACCAGTAATGGCACAATTTCTCTGTCGCTCCACATATAAATACATGTAAAGAACAAATCGGAATACTTCATTCCTTCATCGACATTCCAAAACTTATCTCCATTGGTTATTTTTGAATTTTCCATCTGAAAAGCTACTTAATATTCCACGCCACATACAGGTCAGAAGTTCAACCTATTTTATCACCAAACTTTCTGGAACATTTTCGACACCTGCAGGTTAAAAGTTCATGATTTTTTTTAAAAGAAAATGTTTTTTTTCCCAGCATATTCTGGAACATTTAACAGCACCTGCGGGTTAAAAGTTCACCATTGTTTTAAGTTCCAAATGTACCTTCCAAATGCAAGTAGCACGTCTGGTTGAGCTGAGCACATTTCATCCTATCATATGGACTCCACGTTTAGACTACTCGTTATTAACCAATGACAAACATGCTTTTTCACGCAACTGATATGCACCCTAGTTTTTAGTACCCAATGCTTCTTATCTTCCAATCAATTATCGTTTTCTGTGAAAAAAAAAAGATTTTTCCCCATCTTTAAACATATCTATTACTCTTACCTTCCAGCCATACCTTCAAAATGCTAGTGTGGATCGTAGGACATAGCTATGTTTTCTGGTGCAAGAGGTATGCAGAACAGAGATGTATTGACTTAGACCTAGGTTTACAAAATGTGGACATTAAATGGTTTGCACAGAGAGGATTGAAGTGGCACCAATTGTTGCCTTTGGTTAAAACCTGTTTGCATCTTCAACACCCTGACCTCATGATTGTGCATTGTAGTGGAAACGACCTAGGCACATTGACTAGGGTAGGTTTGGAAATGCTAAGGAAGGACACCTTTCAACAATTGATGTTGCTTTTGCCTCAAACTGCCTTTGTATATTCCAATATATGCCAAAGACAGAAGTGGAAATGGTCAAACCAATTTTGTCCTCAGATTGAAAAATCTAGGAAGAATGTCAACAAAGCTGTGTCTGCATACCTCAGAGACCATAGAATGGGGTCGATCTACAACAACTACATACGTTTTGATATGGCTGATATCTACAGAAGTGATGGAGTACACTTCACAGATCAGGGAAATCGAGTTTTTCTGAATAACCTGACTCTGTGCATCCGCACTTATATGTAGCTCCAACTAATAATTTTTAGAGCCGTCTTATAACCAACAAATTAGGCCCACTATTTTAGGGCCAGGTAATGGCAACTCCCGCACCCTCGCCAAAATGTATTCTCCACACAGCTGTTGTGCAGCGGCCACACCATCTGACTTTAGAGCACAGAGCTCTCGCTTTGATCACCGACTCTAGCGACAGCTCAGGATAGCAGCATGTGACTCTGAGCAATAGCTCACTTAATTTCCATGCCGGCCCCCAGCACCTGCAGACCCGTACGAGTGAGTAGTTTGAACTTTACAAATACCGCATTGATTGGAAACGGCAGAATTGAACTTCACACTCCCTCTGTAGAACCCCCCAATCATCCTACAGACGTCACACTGTTTAAAACAAAACTTCCTCCTAGTACTTATACACACATGCTCATTGCTGACACTACTTGGACAGGTGTGCCGCAGCTGCCAGAAAACATGAGTTCAGAGCACAGGGCTCACGGTTTAATACCCTGCTCCACCAGCAGCAAAGCTCAGCACCATGTGACTCTGGGCAATAGCTCACCTAAGAACTCACATAATGTCCACGCCGGCCTCCAGGGCCTTCAGACCCATAGCGGTGAGTAGTTTGCACTTGACAAATACCATATTGATTTACCTTCGCACTCCCTGTATAACACCACCTGAGCACCATATACAAATTACTGTGTTCCAAACAAAACTTCCTCCTACCACGTATAAAATATTACTCACACTTCTTGGACAGGTGTGGCACAGCACCCAGAGCTGTGTATAAGGAATGAGCAGTTCCTAGGGGTGCTGTCTAAGACAGGGGGAAAGGAAGGAAGGGAAAGCACAGGTCTTTCTTCGAAATGCCCTCACACACCCCAAGGGATGTCATGCTTCATCATTTGGGCATTTGCCCCTCGTCTGGCCGGCGCTGCAATGCCTGACGGGCTCCCGAAACTGGGGCTCTTTATCAGGGATCTTTTGAAGAAGCTGTATGGGTGCGTGTGGGTGTGAGGGCCAGGTAGTGCACTAGGAGTGGGATGGATAAAAAAGGTTTTTGAGCAGTCCTACTAAATTCAAGTTTTAATTATTGAGGTAGCTCCAACCTTATTAAAATAGTGAAGAAGCCCTGTGTAGGAAATAATGTTCCCTAAGGGCTAGTCTTGAGTGAGTGTGGTCAACATGTTTCGTGCCCCAGCTGCCCCAGAAGGGGTCAATGGCACTTCGTCAGGACCAAGTGAGTGTGAATTAAGTGCACCACCGTATAGCACTAGTTGCTAATTACGGCAGGAGGAAGTTAATGGAGAACTGGTACTGGGATGTACCGAGACCCCCAATGACCTAATTCCGGCTGACGGGGAGGAACAGAGCACAGTAGTTGCTCCGGAGTGGCGGTAGACGAGCAACTTGCCGATGTCCTACCCTCACTCCAGCACCCAGAGCGCATGACTTCACAGCATAGGACACACAGTTTGGGCTCACAGTTTCATCCCCGAGTCCAGCAGCAGCTCAATTTAGCAGCATAACACTCTAGGCAATACCTCACATAATTTCCGTACCCCGTACTTTCAGACCGGAAGGGGTCAGTAGTTCAGCGCCTTTATCCCCAAGTGCGGCAGCAGCTCTGCTTACGCCCCCAGAGCCATCAGACCCGTATGAGTGAGTAGTTTGCACTTTCCAAATACCAAATTGATTTGATACGTGTAAATTTACCTTCACACTCACTGTATAACACCCCTAAACACCATACACAACTTACAATATTCGAAACAAAAGTTCTTCCGAGTAGGTATAACTACGTGCTGACACTGCTTGCACAGATATGACACAGCGGCCAGAACACATGACTTCAGAGCATAGGACACACAGTTTGGACTCACGCTTTCATCCCAGAGTCCGGCAGCAGCTCAGCTTAGCAGCATGAGACTCTAGACAATACCTCACATATTTTCCGTACCCCAGCACTTTCAGACCAGTAGGGGTCAGTAGTTCATCCTAGTAGGTATAAACACATACTGACACTACTTCCACAGGTGTGGTGCAACAGAAAGGGCACCTGACTTCAGTCACAGCGTAAGACACACAGTTTGGGCTCACGCTTTAATCCCTGAGTCCCGCAGCAGCTCACCTTAGCAGCATCAGACTTTACAAAATACCTCACTTAATTTCCGTACCCAGCACTTTCAGACCGGTAGGTATGAGTAGTTCGCTTCGCACCCCCTCTATAGCACACCCTAAACACTCCACAGAGGTTACAGTGCTCCTACCCTCCTCTTTCCTACTTTTTTGCCCTTTTTTCCACTTACTCGCTTCGACAGAATCACAAAATGGCGGCCAACACTTCCTAGTTGCAACGGCTCACAGCGCTCCCAACCAATAGGCAGCAAGCTTGTGCTCGTAACGCCTCAGCCTATCAGATGGCAGAATTCCCAAATATCGATATCTGTAAATTTCGATATGTCTCAAGAACTACTGAACGGATTTACACCAAATAAACAAAAGTGTGCTTTCTAGACCAAGACCCTTCTCCCTGCCAAATTTGGGGTAATTCCGTTCACCCGTTCGACCTGTAGCCTTGTTTAAAATTTCCTATGGAAATTAACATGGGGAAAACACGTTTTGAGACCCCCCTTTTTTCTCGGCCCTCCCTTGACGAATCACCCCCAAACTTTTAACATAGGAGCTGATATGAACAAAGAATTTGTTTGGAAAATGTCATGAAGATTCATCAAACAACGTAAAAGTTATAAGCAAAAGAAAAATGCTCTTCCTATGGAAACTTGGTCCTAACTATAACTACCTAGGTGATCTATATGACCACTTTTCGCTCACAAGTTTCTCCAGGAAAAAGAACGAACGTAGACCTCATTAGGTGAATTTGAATATTTGTATTCCTCCTCACCTGCCATTACGCGTTTCGGCCGTCCAAGCGGCCTTGATCACATGACACTGCTCAGGTTTTTTTGCCAGTTATTTAAAGTGCTAGTGCATAAAAAAACACAATGTTGGGTTCATGGACATAGAAAACAGAGATAATTTGTACCATTCTGATATCGATGGAACTTACATTTGTAGTTTTGAACATTTTAACGAAGCATAATAAATAATGGTATAATACCCAACATTTACTAATCATGTGGCATATTTGAGTGAGGCTGTCCACAGTTCAAAACAATAGGAATAGTGAAAATAATCGTATAATACATGAAAGATTAAGACACCTGCCTAATCAATAAGACCATGAGCGCAACCATAAATAAGAATATGTGTTTGATAAAAATATATATGTAAATGTGCTACCCTATACCTGCATAAAATACCTAATAAATACACCCATGGATAATATTACATTATAAAATACCTGTATAAAATGTCACCAGGAAAAAGATTAATTTTGAATTCTTGTCTACTATAGTTAATTTTCCAATAGCGTAAGGAATGTCTTTCACATATATATGATCATTGTCAGATATTGGTTGAGTGCCTGGGAGATTTTGAATGAGATAATCTCAATTTCTCTACCAATTGGCTAAAAAAACCAATCACTTCTTGTACTATTGGGCCCTAGTGATAAAGTGTTTATAATGTATAAAATCTAAAGGTGCAAAAAAGTGCAAAGGTGCTGTGTAGGTCAATATGGACCAATTAAGTGCAAATATTGAAAAGGGGTATGTGCAAAAAATGCATGTCAATATACACAAAATATATACAAGAGTTGATGCCAGAGGGAGAGAATAGCTGCTAAGTTCCAAATACAGTCCATGAATAGATCTAGATAACTCAAGTAATGCTTGCATTCTTATAAAGTATCCTATAGCTCCGTACCATCAGAACAATGATAAAGACACACAATAAAAACTATATGTCTGAAATCCGTCCTAAAAAGTCCAAGCAAGAATAAATATAAATAAGAACAGTATAAATACTAAAACAATTGGTTATCTACAAAAACATGACCAGTATAAAAAAAGTCCAATAATTTCAAAATTTTGAAGGAGTAAAAGATGGCAAATGAAGACCAAGAGGGGGTTACATAATTTATAAATATGTGTAAAGATTTTCAGTTGCGTTAAGCCCTCCAGGATATTTGGAATCGAACTCCAGTATGTAATTAGTTTCAAGACGTCTTAGCTTTGCTTCCCTATCACCTCCCCTCTTAGTAACTGAGATCGCCTCGATTACATAGTATTTAAGATGCCTGGGCTCACTGCCGTGAGTTGCTTGAAAATGCCTGGCAACTGGGTAGTTCTGATCTTTATTTGTTGTGGCCCGTATGTGCTGTAATATTCTCTTGTGGGCAGCCAATTTGGTACTCCCTATGTACTTGAGCTGACAGCTACATTCAAGAACATACACTGCATACTCTGTTTTGCATGTTAGGTGGTGTTTGATTTCTCGGATCTTGGACGAGAAAGCTGATGTGTATGTTTTTACATTAGTGCCAAATTGACAGGCTTTGCAGGTGGAACATTTAAAAAAGCCTTTTCTTGCCGTGAGCCAAATATCTTTACAGCAATCCTCTTGTCTGTTATTGACTAATTTGTTTCCCATGCTTCGAGTTTTTCTCAAAATAAATCGATGGATTAGTAAGCATCTGATAACCTATTACTGGGTCATCTTGGATGAAATGCCAATTATGCTTAACTATGCTCCTAATTTGTTTTTCATGTTTAGAATATGATAAAAATCAATCTCACAGTTTGTGCGGTAGCAGTGACACCTGATTGAGGTGTATTAGCCTTGTATGTTAAAAGATCTTCTCTCGCCTTGGTGCGTTACCTTCTGATGGCTGCATCTACAATCTCTGTTTTGTACCCTCTAGCTAAAAACCTAGCACGGCTTTCCACCTGCTTGATTTTCGCATCATCCTCATTACTACAAATTCTACGTATGCGGAGCATCTCCCCATATGGTATGCTTTTGATTAGGTGGGGGGGATGGGCACTAGATGCATGTAAAACAGTATTTCCCGCAGTAGGCTTTCTAAAAAGAGTTGTAGTTAAAATGTTGTTGTCCACTGAGACCTGCACATCCAAGAAAGTCACTGATTGTTTGCTGATGGTGGAAGTGAACCTTAAGTAAATATCATTCTGATTGATCTCTTCAATGAATTTAATAGCACCATTTTCGCTCCCCTTCCAAACAATGAACAAGTCATCTATAAAACGGAGCCAACAGATCACATTGTTGTTGTAGATCTGCTCAAATTGATGCATGAGGACCAGTTCCACCCACCAGCCCATGAAGATGCAAGGCGTAGCGGGGAGAAAAACTGGCCCCCATAGCTACACCCTACGTTTGCTGGTACATTTGGCCATTAAAAAGAAAAAGATTGTTTTCTAGACAGAATAATAACATATCCAATAACATTCTAGTAAGTTGGGCATATATAATAGGTCTACTGCACAGAAAATGTTCGACCACCCTCAAACCATCTTTGTTACTAATACAAGTGTACAGTGAGCACACATCCAATGTTATCAAAAGGTAATCCGATCTCCAATTCAAATTTTTGATTTTGTTCAAAAAGTCACATGTGTCTTGGACATATGATTTCAAATTCTTCATGTAAGGCTGCAAGAAATAGTCAATATATCTGAATAAATTCTCCAGTGGCCCATCACAGGCCGCAATGATAGGTCTGCCTGGGGGCCTGTTGATATTTTTATGTACCTTAGGTATGAAGTAAATAACAGGAACCGAAGGATGTTCTTTTTTAATAAATTTATATATATTAAACGGCGTGGTTCAGCCATAGAGCAACGCACTGCCCGAACACGAACCACTTTGATGAACGTGAAAACGCCAAGGGACAGTTTGTGCACCGACGAAGAATGGCTTCGGCATGGTCTCCCTGCACTCTTGAAAATGGAGATGCTATGGAGTGAACAGTGAAAGCAAATATACTTTATTTTTGGGAAAAACGAAGTGAAACAAAGTGAAATTAAGGCATCACCCACCGGAGGGTTGAATCGTGAACCACAAGTCCCAAGATCCATTGCCAGGACCTACCAGAGGTCATCCACTAGGGGGCTAAAAATTTCAATAAATGAAGGACGTAAATGACTTTGTGGATTTCAGATGCCAAAACGTATCCTTTGACAAAGGTCGAAGACGACCGAAACGCGTTAGGAAAACGAAATAAATAAATAAATTGTATTTACAGTTACTGTTGGGAGTGCGGCTCATTTTCCTTTGAGGAGGGAGTTTGGATGAGATTCAAACGGCGTGGTTCAGCTGCAGAGCAACGCACTGCCAGCGAGAGCGCTGCTACTGCCCGAACACGAACCACTTTGATGAACGTGAAAACGCCAAGGGACAGTTTGTGCACCGCCGAAGACTGGCTTCGGCATGGTCTCCCTGCACTCTTGAAAATGGAAATGCTACGGAGTGAACAGTGAAAGCAAATATACTTTATTTTTGGGAAAAATGAAGTGAAATTAAGGCATCACCCACCGGAGGGGCGCCCTGGTGGTTTAGTGCTGTTTTTATGCAACTTGGGTATTAGATACAGAATAGGGAGTTTGGGATGGTCGTTTTTTAAATAGCAAAATTCCTCCCACTCCAGGAGTCCTTGATCCCTCCAATCAGTTAATTTTTCCCAGATGTTTGTGATACTGTCATCATATACACCTGATGTAATGGATGTATAAAATTTAGAATCATTGAGTTGGCTGAGAGCCTCAGTAATGTAATCATTTCGATCTAAGATTACAACATTTCCCCCCTTGTCGGCTGGGCGAATCACAATATTGGTGTCATCATACAAAGATTTTAAAGCCTGCCTCTGATCATATGATAAATTTTCTTTGATTTTTTTAGACTTTTTGTTTTTTTGTCTCAAATCCATCAATGCCTTGGCTGTGCACTCATGAAAAGTGTCTATATTATCATGCCACTGTTGCATTAGCAATCTGTGTCCTTTGTTTATGTCTATGCCGCACAGTAGATCGTGAAACTTTCTTAAGGTCTGTAATTGTCTTGCACCACTACACGTGACCAAGGCTGTTGCCGAAACGCGTTGTGTAGAGTAAAGTTTTGAAAACTTCTCCCTGTGTGCTGCCTCCTTTCTGAGAGCGTATTGACAATATTTGGTTCCAAGTTGATAATTTTCACCGGCACGCTCCACCGGAGTTTACGCCACCTCCCTCAGGGTCCCAGCACTCTGGAAGGAGCTCTTCGCATTATTATATATATATATATATATATATTCACTGAAAAAACCATGGGTTTCACACACGTTATAGTTAGGAATTAGCATTTAAAAAACCTTAGAAATTCAATGAAAAAACCAAAGGTTTCACACATGTTATAGTTAGCTGGACATTTCACTCGTAAAAAACCAATGAAATTCCCCCGTTATAGTTAGTTCAGCTAACTATAACTCGCGCGCCCGCAATGCACTACTGATGACGTCACATATTACATCACTCATGACATGGCCAGTGACATCACTCATGACATCACTGATGACATCTCAAATGACATCACTGATGACATCATCCAGTGAATGTGTCTTTTTCTGAAAATTACATATGTTTTATACATGTATATCTCAAGGTCGATGGAAGAATCAATGGGTATATAAGTGTCTAAGTCGATGATTTGTTTTTGAAAAATTGATTGTATTACTGACTGATTAAGTGTATCTTATTGAATACATGGCTTACTGAGTAATGTTTAAATATGTAAATATCTGTATCAGTCTCTCACTTTGTGTATAAGTGGCTGCATGGGTTGGTGAGTAGCTACATGAGTGTCTATAGAGGTTATTAGTTGGTTTTTTGAGTATCACTATGAGTGTCTGAGTGTCTGTATGGTTCGGTGGGGGGTATTATGTAGTGCATAGGTGCATGAATGAGTGACTCACTCTTTGTATGTGTTGAAGACAGCATGTGTGCAGGACTGTATGGGTGGATGACTGTATGCATGGATGTGTTAGTGAGTGAATGACTGTCTCAATAGTGTCTTTATGAGTAACTACATATGTTTTAAACTAGTATATGTGACTATTGGTGTATATAAGTGAGTATATGTGAGAGTGAGAGATTGAAAGAGTTCCTGTATGAATAAGTATGTGTTTCTATAAGTGATTGTTAAAAAGACTAAGTATGTGTAAGTTTCTGTTAAAGTAAGTGTGCTGGTGTGTGTATAACTGTATATGCAAGTAAATGGATGTTTGTTTCTTTATTAGCATGAGTGACTATGTGTGTGAGTAACTCTATGGATGAGTGGAATTGTGTTACAGGATGTTTAGGTGTATGAGTACATATGATGTGTGAGTACATGTATGAGTGACTGTATAGGATTGTTGGTGGATGAGTGGATGTGTATGTGGATCTTAGAATTACTGAATAGGTTGTTGTAACTGTTATTGGTATGTCCATTGTTTTGAAAATTTTAGTGTCTATTTTTGAATGTTTGTATCAAAGGTTATATTAGGGTGAGAGGAGGTCTACCACTCTGTCACAAGGATGATGTCATCAGTGATGTCATTTGAGATGTCATCAGTGATGTCATGAGTGATGTCACTGACCATGTCATGAGTGATGTAATATGTGACGTCATCAGTAGTGCATTGCGGGCGCGCGAGTTATAGTTAGCTGAACTAACTATAACGGGGGAATTTCATTGGTTTTTTACGAGTGAAATGTCCAGCTAACTATAACATGTGTGAATCCTTTGGTTTTTTCATTGAATTTCTAAGGTTTTTTAAATGCTAATTCCTAACTATAACGTGTGTGAAACCCATGGTTTTTTCAGTGAATTTGCAAGGTTTTTTAAATGCTAATTCCTAACTATAACGTGTGTGAAACCCATGGTTTTTTCAGTGAATTTGCAAGGTTTTTTAAATGCTAATTTTTTTTTCTTTCTTTTTTTTTTTTTTACATATTTTTATTTTAATTTTCTATCCTTTTTTAAAGACTATGGTTAAATTTTTAAAATTCTATAATATGTTTTTTTTAAATATATTTTATAAAATAAACATGTAAAATTTATTAGCAATACATTTTTTCTTTTTTTTTCTTTTTTTTTTAGTACGCGTACCGTAAGCTTACGGTAAGCGTACGGTTTACGCAACGTCCGTAATTTTTCTACGCTGTTTGCGTATAGTTACGCAATTTGCGTAGTCGCGCGTACTCCGCGTGGGACGCGTACGCGTGTACGCTACACGCGCACGTTACGCGGAAGTGTCGGGGAGTGACTGTTAAGCGCATGCGCGCAAGCGCGTGTCTTTTTTACGCGCATGCGTACTTTTGCCGTAAGCGTACCGTAAGCGTACCGTAAGCGTACGTTAGGTCATGTGATCATGAAACACAACTTTTGATTGGTTGAAACTACTTTCAGTTCTAGAACTCTCCTACACCACACCCATTCCCCTCATTTCTGCTTGTGATCCCTTAGGAGAAGGAGCTGGGTTGTCTTTGTGATACGATGGCAGAACAGCAGAGCTCTTCTGAGAGTGAGGCTAGCAGCACTACCTTGAGGCAGAGAGCGAGGAAACAAAAGACCTCTTACGTATGGGATTATTTTACTTTTCCAGAAGGCCAGCAAAAGGTAAATGCACCCTCAGTGACTTGCAAGCTGTGTAAGCGTGTACTTTCAAGAGGTAATCCTGACAGGAAGTATTCCTTTGGGAATCACACCATGATGAGACACCTTAAGGATGTACACAGAAGGACACATGCTCGACTTACTGAAGGTAACCCTTCAGTAAATCAACCAAGCACATCCACAGCAGCTCAGCCTGGACCATCATCTGCAGAGCCGAGTCCTTCTTCTGCAGGTCAGGTGAGCCCTTCATCTGTGGGGGGAGCATCTCCTTTTTCTGGTCCTCTGGAAATTAACCCTCGGTTTGCGAGGGTTGAAGTACGGTGCGCCCATTGTCACGATCTAATTACTTATAGGGAGACCAGTGTTTCCCTAGTGAACAGTAAAATAGATCAGCACACTTGTCGTACCGTCTAATATTCCCAATCTTTCTTTCCTCTGTCCCTGCATGAACACAACGGCTCTTTTAAGAGCCAACCTTACCTTTCATCTATTTTTTATATATGTCTTTAAAAACTTTTTTTTTTTTTTTTTTACCGTACGCGTACGGTGCGCGTAATTTTTTTTTTTTTTTTTTTAAAACACTAAAAATCAATTATCACATTACAAGGTCCTTGAGAGACTACAATTAAAAACTGCAAATGTGATTGTAGAGAAGTGGAAAAAAGGGACCATGACATTATTGACTTACCATAGCCACTCAAAAAAAGATTTATTCATTTTATTTATTTTTTATTGCTTTTTAAATGGTTATAGTTTTCGAAAATTTTCTATCTCAATCTGAAAAAAAAGAAAAAAGTATTAATATTTAATAAAACATTTAATAATACAGTACACATATTTACATATTTTTCAAAAAATATTTTTGCCTTTTTTTGCTGTTTTCAGAAAATATTACATTTCACTATAAATTGTGAAAGCAATTGCATTCATCATTTAACAGCAGGCAAAAAAAAATTAACAATCTCAAAGATTGTTTTTAAAAAAGCCCAGAATCTCTTTTTTCATAAACATAACTTTAAAGAAATGCATAATATTCTAAAAAAATATCATCTAATATCTATACTTATTTCTTTAAAATACCGTCTGACATTTTTGTTTCAGAAGTATAATCACAATAATATATGTTAAATAACTCCACAATACATCTGGTTCCATTTCCTTTAGGCCAAATAGTAATTTTAAAATTCTTTTTTTGTTTAATTTCCAATGGTAATCCAATAAAAAACAAAAGTTTAAATTGTATAGATGTCACCGTTTCTCTGTAACATTTTGGTTTCCGAAAGATTAATTAATAATTAAATAAGTCCACAATAGAATTGTTTACTTTTCCGCATGGCCAAACAGTAATTTTAAAAATCTTTTTTGAAAAAATTTCCAATGGCAATCCAATAACATTCCAAAATTGAAATTGTGCAGATGTTACCGATTTTTTCTAAATTTTTGGTTTTCCAAAATTTCCTTAAAAAATGGAAAAATTCCACATTACAATTGGTTACCTTTCCATTAGGCCAAATGATAATTTGTTAAATCTTTTTATTTGTAAATTCCAAATGGTAATCCAATAAAATGGTAAAATTGTTTTGTCCAGATGTTGCCAAATCTCTCTAAAATTTAGGTTTCAGGAAGATTAGATAGGACTTTGCTAAATCAAAAGGCAAACGTTGCTTAAAAATCAATTGGGAATCATTACACAGTGTCCAGCCTTTTTCACATTTAAGATAAACTGTGTAATGACCAGAAGTTACAGTAGGTCCATCATGGAAAATTATTGCAACTGTTACAAAAGTTTTTCCTGAAATTGATAATTGCTGTCCTGTAAACTTCTTTATTAAAGTATCCAATTTTGAACCATCAGCTCTACATCGTTGCATCATTAAAATTACATACTGTCTGTATTCCTTTAAAATTAATGTTGAAAACATGTCAGATTTACACTCACTGCATTGCATGCTATGATTAGCATCTTTAACTAATTTAGCAAAAGTGACTGTTTTACTCTCTGGCAATGTTAAATAAATAAACCTTTCAGAATCAACATTAGAGCCACATATATTATAACAGTTTTCACAACTATGTTCCCATTTATAAGAGAGACCAAAAATATTTTGTATTTGTACCCCTTCCTCTTCCAGTACCTGAAGAAAATATATCAAGAATTCCTGTGCATCTTGCTGTACATTTTGAGAAAACTGTGTTCGTCCTGAACATACATCTAAAAGTTTTCTAATTTCAGTAGCACTTTCTATTTGAGTTTTATCATTACTCAGCTTTTCAAAAAGGAGACTCAGCACAGTACAGAATCTTTTTCTCTGATTTACTATTATCTGCTCTTGCAAACTTTCCAGATAAAATGCAACATTCAGCACTACATTAGCGTAGCAGTTGACACCAGAGCTATTTTCAAAATGACATCCTACAACCTGTTCTTCATTTTCCTTATTCTTTTTGCTTGCAATTACATCACTCCTCTTTTTTTCCTCCTCTCTACATCTTCATTACAGATATTCTCATTTCTCCTTTTACGAGAAACTACACGTTTCTCCAACACAGGATACTGACCTAAATGAGGAGCATAGCTTCTTCTTAATCTATTATACTCCTTTACACAGTTTGTATCAGCACTAACTTTTGAATCATCAAAGTCTATCATGAATAAACCTGATAATGTTTTCACTCGTGACAAAGCAACATATGCCATACCTTCTTTGAACACAGTTGAACCAATGTTCACAAATGCACAATCTACAGTCAATCCTTGAGACTTGTGAATAGTTACAGCATATGCTAGAGAAAACGGAAACTGCTTCCTACGTACATATAAGTCTTTCACAAGCATGAAACGAACTGTACAACGACAAATATCTTTAACTTCTTCTATCTGATCAAATTTTATTTTTAAACATTCAATTCCATCTTTTTTCTGATAATTAATAAAACCCACAACTCTTCCCATAGCTCCATTAACTAAACCTTTTTCAACATCCAAATTTCTCCTTAAAAATACTCTACAGTTCATGCAAACATATAGATTTTTTTCTAATCCACCTGTTTTGGAAATCTTCTTCTCTAGTGAATCCAATTTATTTTTCAGTGTGCCTGTTAATGTGACAGTAATTCTTCCATCCTCAATTTTGTCCACTGCTTCCAATTTCCTGATATCTTCCTTTTCCAATTTCAAAAGCTCCTCATTGAATATTGAGCACTCACGTAGAGTTGGCATTAAGCAGATGACACTTTTGTTTTCTGCAATGTTCTTGTATATCTTCTCTGCAACTATTTCTTCCTTTGGAAATAAATTATGTAGCAGCCGAGTCTGTAATGCTTTTTTGCCAGCTTCTGTGAGTAGTCCAATCCTGATATCTTTCAGAATACTTCCATATTCTTCATCGTTTGCTTGCCTCATATTAGTTGTAAGTTCCTTGTACTCAAAGAAGGACCAAATATTTGCATTACCGATTCTTCCCAATGACTTCTTCGTGTGTTCATGTGTCACAGTATTAAACACTGGTTGTCCTTTAACTGGAGTAAGTTGCAAAAGATCTCCAAAAACTATGACGTGTTTTCCTCCAAATAACACGTCATAGTCTGACTTCAGAATTTGCTGCATTCTTAAATGCACAAAGGCAAGCATTAAGTTCGATACCATGCTCACCTCATCAATAATGAGAACTTGCATCTTCTTCAATACTCTTAAAACTTCCAAGCATGCTTCTCCAGTTAGCTTGTTGTATTGTATTTTGTTCTCATGCTCCACTGGTAACATTAGCAAACGATGTAAAGTGATTCCTTTTATGTTATATGCTGCTAACCCAGTTGGAGCAGTAACCACACAAGACAAAGCAGAATCCGTTTTTTGCTGTAGGTAGCTTCTGATGACTTTTATAAGGAAACTTTTTCCAGTTCCAGCTTGTCCGCTTACATACATCCTGATTGGATGAAATGATGTGCATGAGCACTCTTTTTTTTCATGTAGAAATCCGTGATCAATTTTGTTTCTGATCTCTTCATAAATTTGTTGCTGCTCTTGATTCAGTTGTCTTTCCAAATTTTGTAAGTCTATAAATTCTTCTTGAGCTTGATTCATAGCTGTTTCCACTTCATTCATGGCTATTGATGCTTCATTTTCAACGATTGGTTGTCCTAGGGGATCTTGACTGAGTGTTCCTGAACTTTGGCTGTCCTGAGAACTGTCTCTAGCTATTTCTGCTGCAATTGTAGTTTCCTGTTCAATTTCTTAATTTAACATTTGCAGATAAGTTGTGAATGTTCTGCATTGTATGCTGTCTTTGCAAGCATTAAATGAATCTTCATAGCTTTGAAATTCTCCCAGTAGTTCATCCTCTGTACGCCATGGTTTAAACAGCTGTAAAAGAGCCAAGTAGTAAAATTCCTTTTTGTCAGTAGTGTCGCAACTCAGCTTCCGGTGATTTATCAAACTTCCTTTTGTTTGCTTCACCAAACATCCTTCCTCACCAATGACTTTATATTTTCCATTGTTGATGTCTTCTGCGGCTTTCCGTGAATAAATGTAGTTCTGCAGCACTTCATAGAGACACATGTTCTCCAGATGATGACTTCTCTTTGGGTAATATGTATCCAACATGTTTGATTTCAAATTATCTGTACTTTCTGGGTCATTCTCGGCCAAATATTCAATTTCTCCAACAGATTTCAGTGCCCGATTTCTCATTGCTGCAAGGCCTAAACTTGCCCAAATTATTCTTCTTGATTTCGAGTAGAGACTTGCAGAAGATAACCTATCTGAACATTCGTAGGATCCAATTTCTCGATGCGATAACATCTTCAAACTGAAACTGTACAGCTTCTTACTGACAGTTTTCTCGTGAGAAATCTCTTCCCACATTTCCTTCAATTCTGTTTTTTCTGATTTCGTAATGTAAGACGTTACATATCGAGCAACAGCAATGGAATTGTCAGCTACATACTGTATATCCATGTTAGCGTTCCACATGGATAAAATCACTGGGTTGTAGTCATTTATATTTTTTGATTCTTCTTTTCTTTTAAGGTTGTAGGTATTCTTAGGTGATTTTCTTGTGATAGTATGTCTCACAGCTGACATAAAACTGTTAACTCTTCCTTTTGAAAGAACAGGTCTAGGAAATCCAAATCGACATTTAGTGTAGTATTTATCTTTGCTCTTGTATTTCCGTCGACAGTATTTTCCACACCGATGACTTTGGAAACGTAAAACTTGCTCCTTTAACTTTTTCTCTTCTGTGCTTTTTGGTAGAGCACATGTTGCATATTCTTCAATGTAAGATAACACTGCTTCATCAGTATCTGTTCCAAACTTTGGGGCATCCTTGATCCACAACAGCATATGAATATGAGGAGCACCTCTTGCCTGGTACTCTTTTCTCCAAAAGAAATCCACTACTTCTCCTAGAGGTGGATTTTTTTTATTGCAGATGAAGGACATCATAGCCTCAAATCTATGATTGAAATATCTGCAAACATTAACCGGATCCAATGAGCACAGTTCTCCTGCTGTTTTGTATTCGATGTTTTTAATGTTTGAATTTGCCTCTCGTAGAAAATCCAGTAAATCATCCCAAGCGTACTCGGCACAGCTTAGGGTAAGGAACCATGTTGGTGTTCCTAAATTCCGTAACATGCATTTTAATTCACCATGGCGTCGGTACCAATATTCATTTGTCCCACGCTGACAAGCCATCAGATTGATCAGTTGTGTTTCCAAATGATCATCTCGGTGCTGCACTTTCTCCATAAAATCCTTAGCAGACACATTTTGCAAATGTACTCCACTTTTTAAAATGTGATTTACTGCATAAGACAGTGCAGACAAGTCGCTTTCAAATAAAAGATGGAACAAATAAGGAATACTTTGTCGAAATCTGGGATCTTCAGCATATAGTCTTGTAGTCCGATACTCAGAAGCTGGAATCTGTTCCGGACGTTCATCGTATCGTCCTCCTTTTCCTTTAGGAAACAGCTGGGGAAAACATCGAGCTTCCAAGCTCTCCTCCCATACACTCACGGGAGTTCCTTTTGCTTTCTTCATCTGAAATAGATCAATATTGTCTCCCATAACTTCTTTTGAATGAAGAGGATGTATGCTAAAATGTTCATAAATTTCTTCTTCCTTTGACTTGTCCACTTTTTCAATTTGTCCAGTTGGTGTTTCTGTGTCTTCTTGTAAACCTTCTTCTTCTTCTTCTTCTATATAAATTGATTCATACCATTTGTTATTCCTTTTCAAATACAAATTTGCTCTTTGTACTTTCCGTACATCTACCAGCTCCTGCCAAATCTTCTTATTCTTTGTAGGTACACCATTAACCAGAATAATTAATGTTTCAGTTTCCAAAGTATCCGCATCAATAGTTTCCATATTTTTTTTCAAATCCAAGGGCAAATATACCACTCTACCTTTTAAACCTCTCAGTAAATCTGAAGGAGGTAATTTACCAGTTTTGGGCTCCATACGTACTATGGTCTGGAACGGATGAACACATTGAATGAGTATAGACTCATATGTATTTAATTCAGAAAGTTCAGCAGGAATAGCATCCAATTCTAAATTATTATGTACAGCTCTGGTCGGCATTCTATTTTCCTCTAACTTGTTGTAACAGTATTTACAAATACGCTGAACTTCACCCAATTCAAAACAATTTTCAAGAAATATATAGGTGGCAAAATCCTTCCACTTATAATTATCTTCATTTTCACTCTTTCTGTAGAGATCAACATACCTGGTTTGTTTTCTATAATGAGTTCTGCGGCAACAAATACAAGTTATATTTGGTCTTTCATTAGAGATTATTGCAAATTTTTTTATGTGATCATTAAATGTCTTACTTACAGAGGGTTCTACATTTTCTTCCACTTCTTCCTCATTTACTGTGTCCTTCTCTGCACTGTTTTGTTCAGGACCAAAGTAACAAAACTGAATTTCATCAACAACCTTCTCTACATCTGATACCGTTCCACGGAACAGAGCCCTATTCAATTCATCTAACTTTATTGCTGGACTTTTAGCAAAATACAACCGTCTCACAAACTTTCTCATTTCAGTATGATGAACAGCCAGCATCCTAAAATGATGGAAAACACTATTACACACTTTTCTAGATAGACAAGCCAGAGAATGACCCTGCAAACCAGTATTCTCTCTCACTCTGCATGGATCTAGACTTTGAAGCACCATAATCTTCTGTTTCACACTTTTTTTGCTATATTCTCTTAGAAACTCACGAAATTTATCAATAGATTCCTGACGCACAGTGCAAATACTACTACAATTCCAAGTGTACACTGGGGCTTTAGGACGTCTCCCCATAGCCTCATCCGCCATCACTTGTACCTCATCTCTTGGAACCATTATCTCCTTCTCCATTATGCAACCATTTTTCACTTCATAAGCACGACCTCTGATGTCAACTGCATGCAGCAAACTATTACTTTGAAAATAGCTCTCTTCATTAAAAAAAGGTTCACTACTTGAACTATGCATCCATTTTCCTAAAAACACTTTACAAAAGTTTGTTCTGTTCACTACTCTTTTCCTTTTGCTATGTGATTTCAGTACATTAACCATTTTGTCTAATGTACGCATCCTATTCAAAATTAAAATGAATAGTTTCCTTTTTAATGCTAATGCCTTTGCTGCAATGGCTTCAATTTCTTTTTTTCTCTTAAAAAACTTTGCCTTTTGCTTATATTTCTTCACATCCTTTATCAAATTGGACATAACTCTCCTCTGAAACATTTTTCTACGTATCTCTTTAAACGCTGTTTTTCTGTTTAAGTTTATCTTTTGAGTTGCAGAAGGTATATTTGCATTAACTAAATTCTCAATTTTTTCCTGTCCTTTTCGATTCAAATCACTCTTTCCAGTACAGACATTTTGTACATTTTTCCTTTTTTTGAATATGTTCCTTAGAAAATCTTTTTTTTGCTTACCAGAAGATTTTTTCTTCTTCCCAACATGAGCATCTTCAACTAACTTAGGTCCTCCAGTTGTCTTCAAATATAGGTTTTTTTTCTGCTCTTTTTTTGCTCTGGATTTTGTAGGCATCTTAAATTTTGTTCACTGCTCTTCAGCAATACCTGAAAAAAACTAAAAAAAAATTCCTTTATTTTATTTAAATATATTACTACATTTGTTTTCACATTAGTCACAAAACGAAATTTCTTTGCCAATTTGAAAGCACACTTACTGCTCTTTTTTTTGGCAAGTGATAAACACTTTTACAGACTGACAAATTATGAATCCACTTTTCAGATTTTTTACAAAGCACATGTCCAAACTGCTTTTTCAGACCAGCATCATTTCTAACCTGGGTGTCTGCCTACACTCCAGCAAGGGCAACCAGCCTTAGTGATGCTGAATGTATTTGCATTACTGACTGAAACCTCAAACCCCACTCGCTTGTGAATACTGTGCATGATTCCACATGGTAAGCAGCTACCTGTGTGCTAAGAGTCTGCTTCTGCACCAAAAAATGTCTCCCCCTTTCCATCTAATGCAACTTTGAAATCACCAGAGCAATACGCAATAAATCTATGCCTGTAATTCCTATTTGCACACAGAGTCATGTTTTCACATTAGTCACAAAACAAAATGTCTTTGCCAATTTGAAAGCACACTTACTGCTCTTTTTTTTGGCAAGTGATAAACACTTTTACAGACTGACACATTATGAATCCACTTTTCAGATTTTTTACAGAGCACATGTCCAAACTGCTTTTTCAGACCAGCATCATGTGTAACCTGGTTCTCTGCCTACACTCCAGCAAGGGCAACCAGCCTTAGTGATGCTGAATGTATTTGCATTACTGACTGAAACCTCAAACCCCACTCGCTTGTGAATACTGTGCATGATTCCACATGGTAAGCAGCTACCTGTGTGCTAAGAGTCTGCTTCTGCACCAAAAAATGTCTCCCCCTTTCCATCTAATGCAACTGTGAAATCACCAGAGCAATACACAATAAATCTCTGCCTGTAATTCCTTTTTGCACACAGAGTCATGTTTTCACATTAGTCACAAAACGAAATTACTTTGCCAATTTGAAAGCACACTTACTGCTCTTTTTTTTGGCAAGTGATAAACACTTTTACAGACTGACACATTATGAATCCACTTTTCAGATTTTTTACAAAGCACATGTCCAAACTGCTTTTTCAGACCAGCATCATGTGTAACCTGGGTGTCTGCCTACACTCCAGCAAGGGCAACCAGCCTTAGTGATGCTGAATGTATTTGCATTACTGACTGAAACCTCAAACCCCACTCGCTTGTGAATACTGTGCATGATTCCACATGGTAAGCAGCTACCTGTATGCTAAGAGTCTGCATCTGCACCAAAAAATGTCTCCACCTTTCCATCTAATGCAACTGTGAAATCACCAGAGCAATACGCAATAAATCTATGCCTGTAATTCCTATTTGTACACAGAGTCATGTTTTCACATTAGTCACAAAACGAAATTTCTTTGCCAATTTGAAAGCACACTTACTGCTCTTTTTTTTGGCAAGTGATAAACACTTTTACAGACTGACACATTATGAATCCACTTTTCAGATTTTTTACAAAGCACATGTCCAAACTGCTTTTTCAGACCAGCATCATGTGTAACCTGGGTGTCTGCCTACACTCCAGCAAGGGCAACCAGCCTTAGTGATGCTGAATGTATTTGCATTACTGACTGAAACCTCAAACCCCACTCGCTTGTGAATACTGTGCATGATTCCACATGGTAAGCAGCTACCTGTGTGCTAAGAGTCTGCTTCTGCACCAAAAAATGTCTCCCCCTTTCCATCTAATGCAACTGTGAAATCACCAGAGCAATATGCAATAAATCTCTGACTGTAATTCCTTTTTGCACACAGAGTCATGTTTTCACATTAGTCACAAAACGAAATTTCTTTGCCAATTTGAAAGCACACTTACTGCTCTTTTTTTTGGCAAGTGATAAACACTTTTACAGACTGACACATTATGAATCCACTTTTCAGATTTTTTACAAAGCACATGTCCAAACTGCTTTTTCAGACCAGCATCATTTGTAACCTGGGTGTCTGCCTACACTCCAGCAAGGGCAACCAGCCTTAGTGATGCTGAATGTATTTGCATTACTGACTGAAACCTCAAACCCCACTCGCTTGTGAATACTGTGCATGATTTCACATGGTAAGCAGCTACCTGTGTGCTAAGAGTCTGCATCTGCACCAAAAAATGTCTCCCCCTTTCCATCTAATGCAACTGTGAAATCACCAGAGCAATACGCAATAAATCTATGCCTGTAATTCCTTTTTGCACACAGAGTCATGTTTTCACATTAGTCACAAAACGAAATTTCTTTGCCAATTTGAAAGCACACTTACTGCTCTTTTTTTTGGCAAGTGATAAACACTTTTACAGACTGACACATTATGAATCCACTTTTCAGATTTTGTACAAAGCACATGTCCAAACTGCTTTTTCAGACCAGCATCATGTGTAACCTGGGTGTCTGCCTACACTCCAGCAAGGGCAACCAGCCTTAGTGATGCTGAATGTATTTGCATTACTGACTGAAACCTCAAACCCCACTCGCTTGTGAATACTGTGCATGATTCCACATGGTAAGCAGCTACCTGTGTGCTAAGAGTCTGCTTCTGCACCAAAAAATGTCTCCCCCTTTCCATCTAATGCAACTGTGAAATCACCAGAGCAATACGCAATAAATCTATGCCTGTAATTCCTATTTGCACACAGAGACATGTTTTCACATTAGTCACAAAACAAAATTTCTTTGCCAATTTGAAAGCACACTTACTGCTCTTTTTTTTGGCAAGTGATAAACACTTTTACAGACTGACACATTATGAATCCACTTTTCAGATTTTTTACAGAGCACATGTCCAAACTGCTTTTTCAGACCAGCATCATGTGTAACCTGGTTGTCTGCCTACACTCCAGCAAGGGCAACCAGCCTTAGTGATGCTGAATGTATTTGCATTACTGAGTCCAACCTCAAACCCTTAAACTATTCTTTTATTATACCAGTACACCTTAATTTATTGTGAAAACATAGTCCATATTATTTTACATGTTCCTCACATTTAAATTTCTCCCAAAACAGAAAATAATAAACACAACTTCAACAAAAAGAATTGCATTTCTATTATTCATTTCTTAATTTACCATATACATCCCCTCTCAGACTCTAAACTCACCTTTAAAATTAGTTAGTTGTGAAAGAAATGTGGCACTCAAACAGCAGATTATCAGAGCCAGGATCTCTGTTCTCTACACCTCTCTCCTCTCAGCAGAACCAGATAATGGCAAACTTTCCCTCTCTTTTTCCACACATATACATGTTAGTTTCAAATCTCTGTGCTTGCCCCTTTTTTTCAAATGTAATCACACATTTCTATTGGTTGAAAACCCAACCCTTTTCCAAAAGTACCCTTCCCCCAACTTGACTTCTGCCTAGTACCCTTCCCCCAACTTCACTTCTGCCTGCTACCATAGCAACAGCTCATGGAACACTGCTGTGTGGAGTCAGGTCAGAAGTTCGCCAAACAATGTTTCAATTCCAAAGAGCAAGAGTGCTTGACTTTTCAAACCTAACAGCAAATCCATAGTACTGTTCTTTGGTAACACATTTTTCTGTACCAATACAAAACATGCTTCTATTAATTTACACATACAGCCTAGTTTTTATTCTAGAATGGTATGAAACAGCCAATCAGTTCTTTTTTTTTTTTTAAAAATATGTATGCCTCCATTTGCAAACTGTCTTTCTTTTCATATTGCCATTCTACTGAAAGACACCTCCTGAGTGCATCCAGTTCTCCTTTGAAGATGTTCACAGTGTGGATTGTAGGGCACAGCTATGTCTTCTGGAGTGAAAAGTATGCAGAGAAAACAGATATGGTGAGAGACCTTGCTTTGCCAAATGTAGACATTAAATGGATTGGTCAGAGAGGGTTAAAGTGGCACCAATTGATGCCATTGGTGAAATCCTTCATGCACATCCAACACCCTGACCTCATAATAGTGCACTGTGGTGGCAATGACCTAGGCACTTTGACTGGGGTAGGTCTGGAAATGCTTATGAAGGACACCTTTGCACAACTGTTTTCACTTTTCCCTAAAACTGCCTTTGTGTTTTCTAACATATGCCAAAGGCAAAAATGGAACTGGTCCAATCATTTCTGTCCGCAGATTGACAAAGCAAGGAAGCACGTCAACAAATCTGTTTCTGCTTTCCTCCGTGACTATGGTATGGGTTCCATTTACCACAACAACTTGCGTTATGACATGCAAGACATTTATAGAGGAGATGGTGTACACTTCAATGATGAAGGGAACAGAGTCTTCCTCTTGAACCTTAGACTCTGCATCGGTACTTACTTGTAGGTACCACTAAAAAATCACTTAATAAACACAACGGCTCTTTTTAGAGCCCCCTAATATCTAAACACTTAAATCTGATTTTCATTTCTTTTTTTATTTTTTTTTTCTACCGTACGCTTACCGTACGCGTACCCCGTGATTTGTTTTAAAATCAATAAATGTTTTCTTTGTACTTTTCTGTCCTTCTTTGACCCACTTACAAATGTTAGGGGGTCTGTAACTCTCCTCCTTGCCCCCTTTTCTTGTTATCACTCTTTTTTTTCTGAGTGAAACACACGAAATGGCGGCCGCCGCTTCCTGGTTTCGACCGATTCGAATGTTTACTAAGATCTAAGAGCCAATCAGAATCGCGCTCGCGCACGCCACCGTACGCGTACGGTAAGCGCACCGTAAGCGCACCGTAAGCTGGCTCAGATATATATATTGATTTAAAGGCTATTTTCTCAGAATCTACTGAACAGATTTACACCAAACCTACAAAAGGCACTTCCTTGACCTGAGGACTACCTCTCTGCCAAATTTCAAGTATTTCTGTTCAGCCGTTCGGGCTGTAGCTGTGTCTAAAGGTCCTATGGAAAAATGCATGGGAAAAACGCGTTTTGGGACCCCCCTTTTATCTCAGCCCCCGCTTGACGAATCCCCCCGAGACTTTCAGGGTAGGAGCGGAGCGTAGCGCCCCACCTATTTTGAAATATTCGCGAGGATTCGTCGACCGGCGCCAAAGTTATTCAAAATAGAATGTTGCGGATTTCCTATGGAAACGTGGTCCTAACTATAACTACCTACTGGCGACCGCCAGTAGGTAATATATATATATATATATATATATATTACCTACTGGCGGTCGCCAGTAGGTAGTTATAGTTAGGACCGCCAGTAGGTAATATATATATATATAATTCACTGAAAAAACCATAGGTTTCACACATGTTATAGTTAGCGGAAATTTTACTGATAAAAAACCAATGAAATTGCCCCGTTATAGTTAGTGCTGGCAACTATAACTCACGCGACCGCAATCCTCTGCTGATGCTAATACTGTATTTAGACACTTATTTGCCCATGTCTTCTTCCATACATTTTTAGCTATACATATATTACAAATATTTTTTTTTATAAAGACACATATGTCATCAGCAGAAGATTGCGGTCGCGTGAGTTATAGTTGCCAGCACTAACTATAACGGGGCAATTTCATTGGTTTTTCATCAGTAAAATTTCCGCTAACTATAACATGTGTGAAACCTATGGTTTTTTCAGTGAATTTGCAAGGTTTTTTAAATGCTAATTCCTAACTATAACGTGTGTGAAACCTATGGTTTTTTCAGTGAATTTGTACGGTTTTTTAAATGCTAAGTTACTTTACGCCATTCGAGGCGTGCGCGCCCACTTAACGCAGTGCGTTCCGTGCACGGTTTTTATCAACTTTAATAAGTCGAAACCAGGAAGCGGTGGCCGCCATTTTCTCTCTCGCACTCTGACAGGGGGTTGAAAAACCAAGTGCAAAAACATGTAAAGGGGCTGTTTACACAGCTCCCAAGCACCTAGCCATGTCGAGGGAGTCCCCAACGATCCCCCAAGTGAAAAAAGGCAATTTTAATTTTTTCGAAAATTTCGCCGATTACGCTTACCGTATGTGTACGCTAAGAAATAATAAAAAAAAAAAAATATCCACATTCTCCCCACCCCGTGTGCAAAAGGTGCCCGATGGGCACCTTTTGTGCATGGCTTAATAGAACTAAACAAAACATATATTTTACCTGTCACAACGATGCTCATCATATGTCCTCCATGTGCGCACGGTGCGCGAAGCGCATCGTGCGTTCATGGCCCATCTAGCGTAACGTGGGCACGCGCGCACGGAACGAACTGCGTTAAGTGGGCGCGCACGCCACAAATGGCGTAAAGTAACTTAGCATTTAAAAAAACGTACAAATTCACTGAAAAAACCATAGGTTTCACACATGTTATAGTTAGGAATTAGCATTTAAAAAACCTTGCAAATTCACTGAAAAAACCATAGGTTTCACACATGTTATAGTTAGCTGGACATTTTACTGATAAAAAACCAATGAAATTCCCCCGTTATAGTTACTGTAGGCAACTATAACTCACGCGACCGTAATCCTCTGCTGATGACATATGTGTCTTTATGAAAAAAAAATATTTGTAATATATGTATAGCTAAAATTTAATGGAAGAAGACATGGGCAAATAAGTGTCTAAATACAGTATTAGCATCAGCAGAGGATTACGGTCGCGTGAGTTATAGTTGCCTACAGTAACTATAACGGGGGAATTTCATTGGTTTTTTATCAGTAAAATGTCCAGCTAACTATAACATGTGTGAAACCTATGGTTTTTTCAGTGAATATATATATAGATATATAGATATATATATATTCACTGAAAAAAACATAAATTTCACACACGTTATAGTTAGGATTTAGCATTTAAAAAACCTTGCAAATTCAGTGAAAAAAACGTAGGTTTCACACACGTTATAGTTAGCGGACATTTCACTCATAAAAAACCATTGAAATTCCCCCGTTATAGTTAGTTAAGCTAACTATAACTCGCGCACCCGCAATCCACTGCTGATGACGTAACATATTACATCACTCATGACATGGTCAGTGACATCACTCATGACATCACTGATGACATCTCAAATGACATCACTGATGACATCATCCAGTGAATGTGTGTTTTTCTGAAAATTAAATATGTTTTATATATGTATATCTCAAGGTCGATGGAAGAATAAATGGGTATATAAGTGTCTAAAAGGATGATTTGTTTTTGAAAAATTGATTGTGTAACTGACTGATTAAGTGTATCTTAGTGAATACATGGCTTAATGAGTAATGTTTAAATATGTAATTTTCTGTATCAGTCTCTCACTTTGTGTATAAGTGTCTGCATGGGTTGGTGAGTAGCTATATGGGTGTTTATATTGGATTTTAGGTTGTTTTTTGAGTATCAGTCTGAGTGTCTGCATGGTTCGGTGGGGGGTTTAACGTAGTGCATAGGTGCATGAATGATTGTCTGTCTGGTTGTATGTTTAGAAGACAGCATGTGTGCATGACTGTATGGTTTGATGAGTGTGTGTATGGGTGTGTTAGTGAGTGAATGACTGTCTCAATAGTGTCTTTATGAGTTTTTTAATATGTTTTAAAGAAGTATATTTGACTATTGGTGTATATAAGTGAGTATATGTGAGAGTGAGAGATTGATAGTTCCTGTATGAATAAGTATGTGTTTTTATTAGTGATTATTTAAAAGAGTAAGTATGTGTAAGTTTCTGTAGAAGTACGTGTTGAGGTGTGTGTATAACTCAATATGCAAGTAAATGGATGTTTGATTCTTTATTAGCATGAGTGACTATGTGTGTGAGTAACTGTATGGATGAGTGGCAATGTGTAACAGGATGTATAGGTGTATGAGTACATATGATGAGTGAGTACATGTATGAGTGACTGTACAGGACTGTTGGTGAATGAGTGGATGTGTATGTGGATCTAAGAATTACTGAAAAGGTTATTGTAACTGGTATTGGTATGTCCATTGTTTTGAAAATTGTAGTCTCTATTTTTGAATGTGTGTATCAAAGGTTATATTAGGGTGAGAGGAGGTCTACCACTCTGTCACAAGGATGATGTCATCAGTGATGTCATTTGAGATGTCATCAGTGATGTCATGAGTGATGTCACTGACCATGTCATGAGTGATGTAATATGTTACGTCATCAGCAGTGGATTGCGGGTGCGCGAGTTATAGTTAGCTTAACTAACTATAACCGGGGAATTTCAATGGTTTTTTATGAGTGAAATGTCCGCTAACTATAACGTGTGTGAAACCTACGGTTTTTTCACTGAATTTGCAAGGTTTTTTAAATGCTAAATCCTAACTATAACGTGTGTGAAACCTATGGTTTTTTCAGTGAATTTGCAAGGTTTTTTAAATGCTAATTCCTAACTATAACGTGTGTGAAACCCATGGTTTTTTCAGTGAATTTGTATGGTTTTTTAAATGCTAATTCTTACCTATAACATGTGTGATTCCCATGGTTTTTTCATTGATTTTGTATGATTTTTTTATTATAAATTCTTATATTATATGTGTTTTTTTTTTAAAAAAAAGCAATTTTTTTTTTTTAACTTTATATTCTCTTAAAACACTATGTTTTTAAAAAAAAGAAATTCTGCAATATATTAATTTTTCTCTTTTTTTTTAACCATACAGGTAAGATATATTAGTATAACATAGAAATTCTTTTTTTCCTTTTTTTTTTTTTTTTTTTAAGTGCGCGTACGGTAAGCTTACGGTAAGCGTACGGTTTGCGTAATGTTCGTAATTTTTCTACTCTTTTTGCGTATAGTTACACAATTTGCGTAGCCGTGCGTACTGCGTATGGGGCGCGTAAGCGTGTACGCTACACGCGTACGTTACGCGGAAGTGTTGGGGAGTGACTGTTATGCGCATGCGCGCGAGCGCGTGTCTTTTTTACGCGCATGCGTACTTTTACCGTAAGCGCTCCGTAAGCATAACGTAAGCGTAACTTACACGCACGGTGGGTCATGTGATCATGAAACAAAACTTTTGATTGGTTCAAAGTAGTTTCAGTTCTAGAACTCTCCTACACCACACCCATTCCCCTCATTTCTGCTTGTGATCCCTTAGGAGAAGGAGCTGACTTGTCTTTGTGATACGATGGCAGACCAGCACTCTTCTGCTGAGAGTGAGGCTAGCAGCACCACCATCAGGCAGAGAAAGAGGAAACAGAAGAGCTCTTTTATATGGGAGTATTTTAGTTTTCCTGAGGGTGAGAAAAAAGTCAATGCTGCCTTGGTGACTTGCAAGCTGTGCCAGCGTGTACTTTCGAGAGGAAATCCCAACAAGAAGTATTCCTTCGGGAATCACACTATGTTGAGACACCTTGAGGATGTACATCCTAGGACACATGCACGACATACTAGAGGCAACCCTTCAGTAAGTCGAGCAAGCACATCCACAGCAGCTCAGCCGAGTCCTTCTTCGGAAGCTCAGCAGAGCCCTTCATCTGTGGGGGCAGATTCACCTTTTTCTGATCCTGTGGAAACGAACCATCGGTTTGCGAGGGTTACTATGCGGTGTTCATTTTGCCATGGTCTAATTGTTCATAGGGAGACCAGTCTTCCCCTAATTAACAACAAGATAGACCAGCACATTTGTCCTACCAGCTAATGTTCCCATTCTTCCTTTCCTCTGTCCCTGCATGAACACAACGGCTCTTTTAAGAGCCAACCTTACCTCTCAACTTTTTTTTATTTTTTCTTTAAAACTTTTTTTTTTTTTTTTTTACCGTACGGTAAGCGTAATTTTTTTTTTATTTTTTTAAAAACACAAAAAATCAATTACCACATCTCAAGATCCTTGAGGAATTAATAACTAAATACTAAAAATCTGTTTGAGGAGAAGTGGAAGAAAGGGACCATCTAATTTCTGACTTACCTGACCCACCCAACAATTTAATTTTTAATTAAAATTTAATTGAAATTACTTGTAAAAATTGTTGTTTTTTTTCGAAAATTTTCTTTCACAATCTGAAAAAAAAGAAAAAAGTATTAATATTTAATAAATCATTATATAACACAGTACATGTTTTTACATATTTTCCCCAAAAAATTGTTTGCCTTTTTTTTGCTGTTTTCAGAATATATTGCATTTCACTATAAATCGTGAAAGCAATTGCATTCATCACTTAACAGCGGGCAAAAAAAAAATAACAATCTCAAAGATTGTTTTAAAAAAGCCCAGAATCTCTTTTTACTTAAACATAACATTATAGAAATGCATAATATTCTAAAAAAATATCATCTAATAACAATAACTATTTCTTTAAAATACCGTCTGACAATTTTGTTACAGAAGCATAATCTCAAAAATAATATATCTCAAATAACTCCACAATACATCTGGTTACCTTTCCTTTAGGCCAAATAGTAATTTTAAAATTCTTTTTTGATTAAATTTCCAATGGTAATCTAATAAAATTCCAAAATTTAAATTGTACAGATGTTACCGATTCTCTCTAACATTTTAGTTTCCGAAAGATTAATTAATAATTAAATAAGTCCACAATACAATTGGTTACCTTTCCGTATGGCCAAATAGTAATTTAAAAAATCTTTTTTGAATAAATTTCCAATGGTAATCCAATAAAATTCCAAAATTTAAATTGTACAGATGTTACCGATTTTCTCTAAATTTTTGGTTTCCGAAAAATTCATTAGGAATTAAATAAGTCCACATTACAATTGGTTACCTTTCCATTAGGCCAAATGGTAATTTGAAAAATCTTTTTTTTGAAAATTCCAATGCTAATCCAATAAAATGGTAAAATTGTTTTGTACAGATCTTGCCAAGTCTCTCTAAAATTTAGGTTTCAGGAAGATTAGATAGGAATTTGCTAAATCAAAAGGCAAACGTTGCTTGAAAATCAATTGGGAATCATTACACAGTGTCAAGCCTTTTTCACATTTAAGATAAACTGTGTAATGTCCAGAAGTAACAGTAGGTCCTTCATGGAAAATTATTGCAACTGTTACAAAAGTTTTTCCTGAAATTGATAATTGCTGTCCTATAAACTTCTTTATTAAAGTATCCAATTTTGAACCATCAGCTTTACATCGTTGCATCATTAAAATTACATACTGTCCGTATTCCTTTAAAATTAACGTTGAAAACATGTCAGATTTACACTCACCGCATTCCATGCTATGATTAGCATCTTTAACTAATTTAGCAAAAGTGACTGTTTTACTGTCTGGCAATGTTAAATAAATAAACCTTTCAGAATCAACATTAGAGCCACATGTATTGTAACAGTTTTCACAACTATGTTCCCATTTATAAGAGACACCAAACATATTTTCAATTGGCACCCCTTCTTCTTCCAGTACCTGAAGAAAATACATCAAGAATTCCTGTGCGTCTTGCTGTACATTTTGAGAAAACTGTGTTCGTCCTGAACATACATCTAAAAGTTTTCTAATTTCAGTAGCACTTTCTATTTGAGTTTTATCATTACTCAGCTTTTGAAAAAGGAGACTCAACTCAGAACAGAATCTTTTTCTCTGATTTACTATTATCTGCTCTTGCAAACTTTCCAGATAAAATGCAACATTCAGCACTACATTAGCGTAGCAGTTGACACCAGAGCTATTTTCAAAATGACATCCTACAACCTCTTCAACACTGTCCTTTTTCTTTTTGCTTGCAATTACATCACTCCTCTTTTTTTTCCTCCTCTCTACATCCTCATTACAGATATTCTGAATTCTCCTTTTACGAGAAAATACACGTTTCTCTAACACAGGATACTGACCTAAATGAGGGGCATAGGTTCTTCTTAATCTATTATACTCCTTTACACAGTTTGTATCAGCACTAACTTTTGAATCATCAAAGTCTATCATGAATAAACCAGATAATGTTTTCACTCGTGACAAAGCTACATAAGCCATACCTTCTTTGAACACAGTTGAACCAATGTTTACAAATGCACAATCTACAGTCAATCCTTGAGACTTGTGAATAGTTACAGCATATGCTAGAGAAAACGGAAACTGTTTCCTTTGTACATATAAGTCTTTCACAAGCATGAAACGAACTGTACAACGACAAATGTCTATAACTTCTTCTATCTGATCAAATTTTATTTTTAAACATTCAATTCCATCTTTTTTCTGATAATTAATAAAACCCACAACTCTTCCCATAGCTCCATTAACTAAACCTTTTTCAACATCCAAATTTCTCCTTAAAAATACTCTACAGTTCATGCAAACATATAGATTTTTTTCTAATCCAGCAGTTTTCGAAATGTTCTTCTCTAGTGAATCCAATTTATTTTTCAGTTTGCCTGTTAATGTGATAGTAATTCTTCCATCCTGAATTTTGTCCACTGCTTCCAATTTCCTGATATCTTCCTTTTCCAATTTCAAAAGCTCCTCATTGAATATTGAGCATTCACGTAGAGTTGGCATTAAGCAGATGACACTTTTCTTTTCTGCAATGTTCTTGTATATCTTCTCTGCAACTATTTCTTCCTTTGGAAATAAATTATGTAGCAACCGACTCTGTAATGCTTTTGTGCCAGCTTCAGTGAGTAGTCCAATTCTGATATCTTTCAGAATACTTCCATATTCTTCATCGTTTGCTTGCCTCATATTAGTAGTTAGTTCCTTGTACTCAAAGAAGGACCAAATATTTGCATTACCGATGCTTCCCAATGACTTCTTTGTGTCTTCATGTGTCACAGTATTAAACACTGGTTGTCCTTTAACTGGAGTAAGCTGTAGAAGATCCCCAAAAACTATGACATGTTTTCCACCAAATAACACGTCATAGTCTGTCCTTAGAATTTGCTGCATTCTTAAATGCACAAAGGCAAGCATTAAGTTTGATACCATGCTCATCTCATCAATAATGAGAACTTGCATCTTCTTCAATACTCTTGAAACTTCCAAGCATGCTTCTCCAGTTAGCTTGTGGTATTGTATTTTGTTCTCATGCTCCACTGGTAACATTAGCAAATGATGTAAGGTGATTCCTTTTATGTTATATGCTGCTAACCCAGTTGGAGCAGTAACCACACAGGACAAAGTTGAATCCGTTTTTTGCTGTAGGTAGCTTCTGATGACTTTTATTAAGAAACTTTTTCCAGTTCCAGCTTGTCCGCTTACATACATCTGATTGGATGAAATGATGTGCATGAGCACTCTTTTTTTCATGTAGTAATCCGTGATCAATTTTGTTTCTGATCTCTTCATAAATTTGTTGCTGCTCTTCATTCAGTTGTCTTTCCAAATTTGGTGAGTCTATAAATTCTTCTTGAGCTTGATTCATAGCCGTTTCCACTTCATTCATGGCTATTGCAGCTTCATTTTCAACGATTGGTTGTCCTAGGGGATCTTGACTGAGTGTTCCTGAACTTTGGCTGTCTTGAGAACTGTCTCTAGCTACTTCAGCTGCAATTGTAGTTTCCTGTTCAATTTCTTCATTTAACATTTGAACATAATTTGTGAATGTACTGCATTGTATGGTGTCTTTGCAAGCATTAAATGAATCTTCATAGCTTTGAAATTCTCCCAGTAGTTCATCCTCTGTACGCCATGGTTTAAACAGCTGTAAAAGAGCCAAGTAGTAAAATTCCTTTTTGTCAGTAGTGTCGCAACTGAGCTTCCTGTGATTTATCAAACTTCCTTTTGTTTGCTTCACCAAACATCCTTCCTCACCAATGACTTTATATTTTCCATTGTTGATGTCTTCTGTGGCTTTCCGTGAATAAATGTAGTTCTGCAGCACTTCATAGAGACACATGTTCTCTAGATGATGACTTCTCTTGGGATAATATGTGTCCAACATGTTTGATTTCAAAATATCTGTACTTTCTGGGTCATTCTCGGCCAAATATTCAATTTCTCCAACAGATTTCAGTACCCGATTTCTCATTGCTGCAAGGCCTAAACTTGCCCAGATTATTCTTCTTGATTTCGAGTAGAGACTTGCAGAAGATAACCTATCTGAACATTCGTAGGATCCAATTTCTCAATGCGATAACATCTTTAAACTGAAACTGTACAGCTTCTTACTGACAGTCGTCTCGTGAGAAATCTCTTCCCACATTTCTTTCAATGCAGTTTTTTCTGATTTAGTAATGTAAGACGTTACATATCGAGCAACAGCAATGGAATTGTCAGCTACATACTGTATATCCATGTTAGCATTCCACATGGATAAAATGACTGGGTTGTAGTCATTTATATTTTTTGATTCTTCTTTTCTTTTAAGGTTGTAGGTATTCTTAGGTGATTTTCTTGTAATAGTATGTCTCACAGATGACATAAAACTGTTTACTCTTCCATTTGAAAGAACAGGTCTAGGAAATCCAAATCGACATTTAGTGTAGTATTTATCTTTGCTCTTATATTTCCGTCGACAGTATTTTCCACACCGATGACTTTGGAAACGTAAAACTTGCTCCTTTAACTTTTTCTCTTCTGTGCTTTTTGGTATAGCACATGTTGCATATTCTTCAATGAAAGATAACACTGCTTCATCAGTATCTGTTCCAAACTTTGGGGCATCCTTGATCCACAACAGCATATGAATATGAGGAGCACCTCTTGCCTGGTACTCTTTTCTCCAAAAGAAATCCTCTACTTCTCCAAGAGGTGGATTTTTTTTATTGCAGATGAAGGACATCATAGCCTCAAATCTATGATTGAAATATCTGCAAACATTAACCGGATCCAATGAGCACAGTTCTCCTGCTGTCTTGTATTCGATGTTTTTAATGTTTGAATTTGCCTCTCGTAGAAAATCCAGTAAATCATCCCAAGCGTACTCAGCACAGCTTAGAGTAAGGAACCATGTTGGTGTTCTTAAATTCCGTAACATGCATTTTAATTCACCATGGCGTCGGTACCAATATTCATTTGTCCCGCGCTGACAAGCCATCAGATTGATCAGTTGTGTTTCCAAATGATCATCTCGGTGCTGCACTTTCTCCATAAAATCCTTAGCAGACACATTTTGTAAATGTACTCCACTTTTTAAAATGTGATTTACTGCATATGATAATGCAGACAAGTCGCTTTCAAATAAAAGATGGAACAAATAAGGAATACTTCGAAATCTGGGATCTTCTGCATATAGTCTTGTAGTTCGATACTCAGAAGCTGGAATCTGTTCTGGACGTTCATCGTATCGTCCTCCTTTTCCTGTAGGAAACAGCTGGGGAAAACATCGAGCTTCCAAGCTCTCCTCCCATACACTCACGGGAGTTCCTTTTGCTTTCTTCATCTGAAACAGATCAATATTGTCTCCCATAACTTCTTTTGAATGAAGAGGATGTATGCTAAAATGTTCATAAATTTCTTCTTCCTTTGACTTGTCCACTTTTTCAATTTGTCCAGTTGGTGTTTCTGTGTCTTCTTGTAAATCTTCTTCTTCTTCTTCTTCTATATAAATTGATTCATACCATTTGTTATTCCTTTTCAAATACAAATTTGCTCTTTGTACTTTCCGTACATCTACCAGCTCCTGCCAAATCTTCTTATTCTTTGTAGGTACATCATTAACCAGAATGACTAATGGTTCAGTTTCCAAAGTATCTGCATCAATAGTTTCCATATTTTTTTTCAAATCCAAGGGCAAATACACCACTCTACCTTTTAAACCTCCCAGTAAATCTGAAGGAGGTAATTTACCAGTTTTGGGCTCCATACGTACTATGGTCTGGAACGGATGAACACATTGAATAAGTATAGACTCATATGTATTTAATTCAGAAAATTCGGCAGGAATAACATCCAATTCTAAATTATTATGTACAGCTCTGGTCGGCATTCTATTTTCCTCTAACTTGTTGTAACAGTATTTACAAATACGCTGATCTTCACCCAATTCAAAACAATTTTCAAGAAATATATATGTGGCAAAATCTTTCCACTTATAATTATCTTCATTTTCACTTTTTCTGTAGAGATCAACATTCCTGGTTTGTTTTCTATAATGAGTTCTGCGGCAACAAATACAAGTAATATTTGGTCTTTCATTAGAGATTATTGCAAATTTTGTTATGTGATCATTAAATGTCTTACTTACAGAGGGTTCTACATTCTCTTCCACTTCTTCCTCATTTACTGTGTCCTTTTCTGCACTGTCTTGTTCAGGACCAAAGTAACAAAACTGAATTTCATCAGTAACCTTCTCTACATCTGATACCGATCCACGGAACAGAGCCCTATTCAATTCATCTAACTTTATTGCTGGACTTTTAGCAAAATACAACCGTCTCACAAACTTTCTCATTTCAGTATGATGAACAGCCAGCATCCTAAAATGATGAAAAACACTTTTACACACTTTTCTAGATAGACAAGCCAGAGAATGACCCTGCAAACCAGTATTCTCTCTCACTCTGCATGGATCTAGACTTTGAAGCACCTTAATCTTCTGTTTAACACTTTTTTTACGATATTCTCTTAGAAACTCACGAAATTAATCAATAGATTCCTGACGCACAGTGCAAATACTACTACAATTCCAAGTGTACACTGGGGCTTTAGGACGTCTCCCCATAGCCTCATCCGCCATCACTTGTACCTCATCTCTTGGAACCATTTTCTCCTTCTCCATTATACAACCATTTTTCACTTCATAAGCACGACCTCTGGTGTCAACTGCATGCAGCAAACTATTACTTTGAAAATAACTCTCTTCATTAAAAAAAGGTTCACTACTTGAACTATGCATCCATTCTCCTAAAAACACTTTACAAAAGTTTGTTCTTTTCACTACTCTTTTCCTTTTGCTTTGTGATTTCATTACATTAACCATTTTATCTAATGAACGCATCCTGTTCAAAATTAAAATGAATAGTTTCCTTTTTAATTCTAATGCCTTTGCTGCAATGGCTTCAATTTCTTTTTTTCTCTTATAAAATTTAGCCTTTTGCTTATATTTCTTCACATCCTTTATCAAATTGGACATAACTCTTCTCTGAAACATTTTTCTACGTATCTCTTTAAACGCTGTTTTTCTTTTTAAGTTAATCTTTATTGTTTCTGAAGGTATATTTGCATTAACTAAATGCTCAATTTTTTCCTGTTGTTTTCTATTTAAAACATTCTTTCCAGTACAGACATTTTGTACATTTTTCCTTTTTTTGAAGATGTTCTTTAAAAAATCTTTTGTCTGCTTACCAGAAGACTTTCTCTTTTTCCCAACATGAGCATCTCCAACTAACTTAGGTCCTCCAGTTGTCTTCAAATATAGTTTTTTTTGTGGTTTTTCCTTAGTCTGGATTTTGTAGGCATCTTAAATTTTGTTCACTGCTCTTCAGCAATACCTGAAAAAAACTAAAAAAAAATTCCTTTTTTTTGTTTAAATATATTACTACATTTTTATGATCTTTTCAAATCTTAAAATACTATGTACCCCTTTCCTACAAGTGAAAATCACAATAACACCTTCACAAATTAAATATCTAAAAACAATTCCTGTGTGCACACAGAGTCATGGTTTGAAATTAGGCAGAAAACGAAATTTCTTTGCCAATTGGAAAGCACACTTCCTACTGCTTTTTTGGCAAGTGATAAGTACTTTTACAGTCTGACACATTTTGAATCCACTTTTCAGATTCTGAAAAAAGCACATGTCCAAACAGCTTTTTGAGACCAGCAACATCTGTAACCTGGGTGACTGACTACACTCCAGCAAGGGCAACCAGCCTTAGTGATGCTGAATGTATTTGCATTACTGACTGCAACCTCAAACCCCACTCAGTTGTGAATACTGTGCATGATTTCACAGGATAAGCAGCTGGGTGTGTGCGAAGAGTCTGCTTCTGCAGAAAAAATAGCTCCCCCTTTCCATCTAATGCAAATGTAAAATTACCAGAGTAATACGCAATAAATCTCTTTGTGTAATTCCTTTTTTGCACACAGAGTCATGCTTTGATATTAGTCAGAAAACGAAATTTCTTTGCCAATTTGAGAGCACACTTACTACTCTTTTTTTGGCAAGTGATAAGTACTTTTACAGTCTGATACATTTTGAATCCACTTTTCAGATTCTTAAAAATGCACATGTCCAAACAGCTTTTTCAGACCAGAAACATGTGTAACCTGGGTGACTGACTACACTCCAGCAAGGGCAACCAGCCTTAGTGATGCTGAATGTATTTGCATTACTGACTGCAACCTCAAACCCCACTCGGTTGTAAATACTATGCATGATTCCACAGGATAAGCAACAGGGTGTGTGCTAAGAGTCGGCTTCTGCAGAAAAATAGCTCCCCCTTTCCTACTAATGCAACTGTAAAATTACCAGAGTAATACGCAATAAATCTCTGTCTATAATTCCTCTTTGCACACAGAGTCATGGTTTCATATTAGTCAGAAAACGAAATTTCTTTGCCAATTTGAAAGCACACTTACTACTCTTTTTTTTGCAAGTGATAAGTACTTTTACAGTCTGACACATTTTTAATCCACTTTTCAGATTCATAAAAAAGCACATGTCCAAACAGCTTTTTCAGACCAGAAACATGTGTAACCTGGGTGACTGACTACACTCCAGCAAGGGCAACCAGCCTTAGTGATGCTGAATGTATTTGCATTACTGACTGCAACCTCAAACCCCACTTGGTTGTGAATACTATGCATGATTCCACAGGATAAGCAGCTGGGTGTGTGCTAAGAGTCTGCTTCTGCAGAAAAATAGCTCCCCCTTTCCTACTAATGCAACTGTAAAATTACCAGAGTAATACGCAATAAATCTCTGTCTATAATTCCTCTTTGCACACAGAGTCATGGTTTCATATTAGTCAGAAAACGAAATTTCTTTGCCAATTTGAAAGCACACTTACTACTCTTTTTTTTTGCAAGTGATAAGTACTTTTACAGTCTGACACATTTTTAATCCACTTTTCAGATTCATAAAAAAGCACATGTCCAAACAGCTTTTTCTGACCAGAAACATGTGTAACCTGGGTGACTGACTACACTCCAGCAAGGGCAACCAGCCTTAGTGATGCTGAATGTATTTGCATTACTGACTGCAACCTCAAACCCCACTCGGTTGTGAATACTATGCATGATTCCACAGGATAAGCAGCTGGGTGTGTGCTAAGAGTCTGCTTCTGCAGAAAAATAGCTCCCCCTTTCCTACTAATGCAACTGTAAAATTACCAGAGTAATACGCAATAAATCTCTGTCTATAATTCCTCTTTGCACACAGAGTCATGGTTTCATATTAGTCAGAAAACGAAATTTCTTTGCCAATTTGAAAGCACACTTACTACTCTTTTTTTTTGCAAGTGATAAGTACTTTTACAGTCTGACACATTTTGAATCCTCTTTTCAGATTCTGAAAAAAGTACATGTCCAAACAGCTTTTTGAGACCAGAAACATGTGTAACCTGGGTGACTGACTACACTCCAGCAAAGGCAACCAGCCTTAGTGATGCTGAATGTATTTGCATTACTGACTGCAACCTCAAACCCCACTCGGTTGTGAATACTATGCATGATTCCACAGGATAAGCAGCTGGGTGTGTGCTAAGAGTCTGCTTCTGCAGAAAAAATAGCTCCCCTTTTCCTACTAATGCAACTGTAAAATTACCAGAGTAATACGCAATAAATCTCTGTCTATAATTCCTCTTTACACACAGAGTCATGGTTTCATATTAGTCAGAAAACAACATTTCTTTGCCAATTTGAAAGCACACTTACTACTCTTTTTTTTGCAAGTGATAAGTACTTTTACAGTCTGACACATTTTTAATCCACTTTTCAGATTCATAAAAAAGCACATGTCCAAACAGCTTTTTCAGACCAGAAACATGTGTAACCTGGGTGACTGACTACACTCCAGCAAGGGCAACCAGCCTTAGTGATGCTGAATGTATTTGCATTACTGACTGGAACCTCAAACCCTAAAAGTATTCCTCATTTAGAACAATACACCTTATTTTATGGTGAAAACATAGTCCATATTATTTTACATGTTCCTCACATTTAAATTTCTCCCAAAACACAAAACGATAAACACAACTTCAACAAAAGGAATTCCAATTCTATTATTCATTTCTTAATTTACCATATACATCCCCTCTCAAACTCATAACTCACCTTTAAAATTAGTTAGTTGTGAAAGAAATGTGGCACTCAAACAGCAGATTATCAGAGCCAGGATCTCTGTTCTGTACACCTCTCTCCTCTCAGCAGAACCAGATAATGGCAATGTTTCCCTCTCTTTTTCCACACATATACATGTTAATTTCAAATCTCAGTGCTTCCCCCTTTTTTTCAAATGTAATCACACATTTCTATTGGTTGAAAACCAACCCTTTTCCAAAAGTACCCTTCCCCCAACTTGACTTCAGCCTAGTACCCTTCCCCCAACTTGACTTCTGCCTGCTACCATAGCAACAGCTCTTGAAACACTGCTGTGTAGAGTTAGGTCAGAAGTTCACCACACAATGTTTCATTTCCAAAGAGCAGGAGTGCTTGACTTTTCAAACCTAACAGCAAATCCATAGTACTGTTCTTTGGTAACACATTTTTCTGTACCAATACAAAACATGCTTCTATAAATTTACACATACAGCCTAGTTTTTAGTGTAGAATGGTATGAAACAGCCAATCAGTTCTTTTTAAAAAAAAAAAATATGTATGCCTCCATTTCCAAACTGTCTTTCATTTTTTTTCTCATTCTACTGAAAGACACCTCCTGAGTGCATCCAGTTCTCCTTTTAAGATGTTCACAGTGTGGATTGTAGGGCACAGCTATGTCTTCTGGAGTGAAAAGTATGCAGAGAAAACAGGTATGGTGAGAGACCTTGCTTTGCCAAATGTAGACATTAAATGGATTGGTCAGAGAGGGTTAAAGTGGCACCAATTGATGCCATTGGTGAAATCCTTCATGCAAATCCAACACCCTGACCTCATAATAGTGCACTGTGGTGGCAATGACCTAGGCACTTTGACTGGGGTAGGTCTGGAAATGCTTATGAAGGACACCTTTGCACAACTGTTTTCACTTTTCCCTAAAACTGCCTTTGTATATTCTAACATATGCCAAAGGCAAAAATGGAACTGGTCCAATCATTTTTGTCCGCAGATTGACAAAGCAAGAAAGCACGTCAACAAATCTGTTTCTGCTTTCCTCCGAGACTATGGTATGGGTTCCATTTACCACAACAACTTGCGTTACGACATGCAAGACATTTATAGAGGAGATGGTGTACCCTTCACTGATGAAGGGAACAGAGTCTTCCTCTTGAACCTTAGACTCTGCATCGGTACTTACTTGTAGGTACCACTAAAAAATCAAATCACTTCATAAACACAACGGCTCTTTTTAGAGCCCCCTAATATCTAAACACTTAAATCTGAATTTTACCGTAAGCTTACCGTACGCGTACCCTGTGATTTTTTTTTTAAATTAATAAATGTTTTTTTTGTACTTTTCTGTCCTTCTTTGACCCCCTTTCAAATGTTAGGGGGTCTGTAACTCTCTTCCTTGCCCCCTTTTCAAGTTATCACCCTTTTTTTTTCTGTGTGAAACACACAAAATGGCGGCCGCCGCTTCCTGGTTTCGACTGATTCGAATGTTTACTAAGATCTAACAGCCAATCAGAATCGCACTCGCGCACGTCACCGTACGCGTATGGTAAGCTTACCGTAAGCGCACCGTAAGCTGCCACAGATATATATATTGATTTAAATGCTATTTTCTCAGGAACTACTGAACAGATTTACACCAGACCTACAAAAGGCACTTCCTTGACCGGAGGACTACCTCTCTGCCAAATTTCAAGTAACTCTGTTCAGCCGTTCGGGCTGTAGCTGTGTCTAAAGGTCCTATGGAAAAATGCATGGGAAAAACGCGTTTTGGGACCCCCCTTTTTTCTCAACCCCCGCTTAACAATCCCCCCGAGACTTTCAGGGTAGGAGCGGAGCGTAGCGCCCCACCTATTTTGAAAATTTCGCGAGGATTCGTCTACCGGCGCCAAAGTTATTCAAAATAGAATGTTGCGGTTTTCCTATGGAAACAGGGTCCTAACTATAACTACCTACTGGCGACCGCCAGTAGGTAATATATATATATATATTTTCACTGAAAAAACCACAGGTTTCCGGGGCATTATAGTTAGGAATTTGCATTTAAAAAATCTTCGATATTCACAGAAAAAAAACACAGGTTTCAGGGACGTTATAGTTAGGTTGACATTTCACGCGTACAAAACCAGAGAAATTCAGCCGTTATAGTTACCTGAGTTATCTATAACTCATGCTCCCACAATGCACTGCTGATGATGTCACATACTACATCACTCACAACATGGACAGTGACATCACTGATGACATCATCCACTTAATATCTGATGCACCTCCTCACACCCTAATATAACCTTTCATATACCCACCCTAAAATACAGACTACCGTTCTCGAAACCATAGGCACACCAATACCAGTTAGTACATACCCACTCACTGATTCATAGGTCTACACACACATCTACTCACTCACCCATACAGTCACTCATACATGCAGTCAATCATCAGTACAGTCACTGATATATGCACTCATACACCCTTACATACACTCACATACTACCATTCACCCATAAAGTTACTTACACACCTAGTCAGTCACACAAAGAATCAATCACAGTTCCATTTACTCACCTGTACATATATACAGACACCACCTCACTTACTCTCTTCTACAATCACTGACACAAGCCCACACTCATGCATACAGCCACTCTCACAATCACTCACTCTCACATATAGTCGCTTATATACTCCAACACTCACATGTACTGCCTTTCACATATGTAGTTACTTACACATATACCACTGAGACATCCATTCACTCATTATTATTATGATTATGATTATTATTATTATTATTATTAAATTTATAAGTAACCCTGGGCACAGCACTACGCTACGCTCGTGTAGTTTGCGAAGTTTGCGCTACTTCGCACTACGCGAATTGCATGTAGCACAGTGCAAGCACGCGTAGCGTAGCATAGCGTAGTGCAGCTGTAATTTTTTGCTTCCTCAACGGACTCAACGTCACGACACGAGGCTCCCGCCCTGTCATAGCAAACAGCAGTTCCCGGGGTGGGCACCCGGGGACACTGCAAGAGCCAGCCCTGGCGGGTGACTGTCCCCAGGGCCATCACTGGCTCCATGAGGGGGGCCATGCGGCCCCTCTCCCACATAATGTGTAGACCTAAGTGTGTGTAGACCTAAGAATCAGTGAGTGGGTATGTAGTTATTGGTGTTGGAGTGTCTATGGTTTTGAGAATGGTAGTTTGTAATTTAGAGTGGGTCTATCTAAAGTTATATTAGGGTGTGAGAAGATGCATGAAATTATCACATGGATGATGTCATCAGTGATGTCATCAGTGATGTCATTTGAGATGTCATCAGTGATGTCACTGACCATGTCACGAGTGATGTAATATGTGATGTCATCAGCAGTGCATTGCAGGGGCGTGAGTTAAAATTAGCTGAACTAACTATAACGGGGGAATTTCACGGGTTTTGTACAAGTGTAATGTCCAACTAACTATAACTTTCCCTAAAACCTATGGTTTTTTCATTGAATTTCTAAGGTTTTTTATATGCTAATCCCTAACTATTACGTCCCTGAAACCTGTTTTTTTTTCAGTGAATTTTAAAGATTTTGTAAATGCTAATTTCTAACTATGCCTAAATAGTTTGAACATGTACCGAAAGAGGAAGAAAGGTGCAGCAAGAAGAAAGAGAAGTACAAAAATTGGAAAGAGAAGTGCAGAAAGAGGATGAAAGGTACAGAAAGAAGCAAGGAAAATCAGAAATAGGAAACAGAAGTCCAGAAAGAGGAAGAAAGGTGGAGAAGGAAGCAAGAGAAGTTCAGAAAGAAGCATCAGCGGTGCAGAAAGAGGCCTGCATTCACTGTACCTTTCCACAGACTCATACCATACAAAGTAGCTTAATCACTAATCCTTCTCCTAAGATATCTTAAACCTCACTTTTCTCTTGAAGGTTCACGATTCATCGACTGCTCTGAATGTTAGGCCTACCAAATGTAAAACAGCAATCCTAACCATATCACTGTTGTAAGTCTGACCATGTTTGTGAAGGTATGCATGCGTGTGTGTCTGCTTTTACCTAGTGACATGTTACATAAAAATAAAAATGTTTTGCTTGCTCGCACTGTAAAATAATACATTCTCGCGTGCGCGCGATTGCCTTACCTGAATCCCCGCGTTCGCCGACAAGTTTTCCCGATCCGGTCGCGTTCTCCACGAGATGTTGGATTGTTGGTAGACATTTGCGCTGTCTCGCGACAGTTCGCGCCCGCAGTAACATCATTCGTCGCGCGATCACGTCTTTCTTCTCGCAATCATGCACCGCGAGACAAGTGAGAACAAGATGGCCGCGTCCGTGAGCAACCGCATGGGTAAATTGGCGAGCCGCGACCATGCAGAAAATACCGCGAACGGGCGGGAAAAAAACTTCTGCATCTTCGCTCTATTTCCGCGTGTTTGCGGAGATTTTTAACATTTTTGCGATAATTTGCGAAAGTGAATTTCACAAATTCCGCCCACCCCTAGCAGAAAGAAGGAACAAAGGTGCAGAAAGAGGCAAGAGAAGTGTAGAAAGAGGCAAGAGAAGTGCAGAAAGAGATAACAGGTGCAAAAAGAAACAAGAGTGGTGCAGAAAGAGGCGAGATGTGCAGAAAGAGTCAAGTGAGGTGCAAAAAAAGACAAGAGGGGTGCAGAAAGAGGTAAGTGAAGTGCAGAAAGAAGCAACAGAGGTGCAGAAAGGGGCAAGAGAATTGCAGAAAGAGGCAAGAGTGGTGCAGAAACAGGCAGGAGAGGTGCATAAAGAGGGAACAGGGGTGCAGAAATATGCAAGAGAGGTGCAGAAAGAGGGCAAAAGGGTGCATAAAGAGGCAAGAGGGTTGCAGAAAGAAGCAAGTTATGTGCTGAAAGAGGCGCTTTTGCAGAGTTTTGTAAAAAGGAGCATGGCCTCAGGCCACCTCTCAGCAATCCCACTATGTGGGGTTTACTAGAGCTATCTGGAGGTCTAGTTGGTACTTAAGGACCACCAGTAGCAATGGGTATTTTATTCCCGAACCCAGAGCACGCCAGGAGGCTCTTTTGCAGAGTAGTGCAGGGAGGGGGCGGGGTCTCCGGCAAGATGCCAGCTTCTCTTTTCTTCCTTGTTTTTTTATGAAGGGGGCTGTGTGGCCCCCCTTCCCTTAATTCTTTTTGGGCTCTGGGGACCCCATCCCCCAGGGCCTGACCCATGTATTTGTTTACAACAAAAAAACGGTAAGGGGGCCTTTCTTCATTTTGTTTTTAAAGGGGAGGGTGGCCGTGCGGCCCTCCTGCGAAGGCCAATTTGGCCCTGGGTACCCCATCCCCCGGGACCCCATGCCCCACTTCAATTTTTATTTCTTAAATATTTTAAGGAGTGGGGCAGTGCAGCCCCCTCCTGAGGCCAATTTCTGCCCCGAGGACCACCAACTCCCCCGTGCTATGCAAAAAGATTTACACTTGAAGCAGACAGTATAGTAGTACACACACTGGCTGGAACAGAGGATTTAAATTCTTTACAAAATGTTAACTATTTTCTGAAACACTTTGCTTATTGTTTGTCTATTCCAACATGAAGACTATTTACTAAAATAGAAAGCACCAAATTATATTCATTGGCAAAACAGACAGTGTTGCATTTTAAACTTGTAAGATGAAGCTGTGGAAGTTTTCTGCCTTTGTCGCTGTAGGGCTTTTAGAATTGAGTTTCACACAGCTACTTCCTGAGATACATCTTCTAGGAAGATTGCCAACATGCCAGCGGGCTGAACACTATCTTTCATTGGCTCACTGCAGAATAATTACCAAAGTAGCAGGATTGAGTAACAAGGAGTGCTCAATAATTACATATACTGGACACTGTAGAAGACAGTTTTACATGTCTCGAGAAAGACAATCCATGCCATACCTGAGCAAAGCTATCACCCATTTATTCCATTGTAAATTTAAGCCAATTCTGCTTGATTGCTACAACTGCTTGAATCTTGTACTGTGGAATTTAAGTCACTAATGAGTGTGTGAGTGAGTGATTAGTTGGTTAATTAATGTGTACTGCACAACTATGCCAGCATGGTGGCTGCAGGTGGATTAAAGCAAATCTCGAGAACAGGACTAAATGAAAATCCAAGTCATTTGTAAATGTAACTTGCATTGTCTAACTGGGGAGTGGGTCTGGAAAGGTGCTGAACAACTAAGGCTGCAATTTTTAAAAATGGGTTCCAGCTGTTCCTTCTTAATAGGAATAGTTATGTTAATAACATAACTCTGCATTTGGGAGAAAATGTAGATTTAGAGTTTGTCCAATAGTTATTGTCTACTGCAATAACCAATTGATTTTTAGGCTAAGCAAATGTTTTTAATCAAGCCATTTTCGCAATTGGGAGCCGTCACCCTTCCCTTGAATCTGAAAATGAAAGAAATATATGCTATGGATACCACTTAAGAAATGCAGTTTGGTAAATGACACTCGGGAAAGAAACAATGTAGGAAATCCATATTTTCACTTTGTTTTCGCTAAATATATGTGTGGTTGTTTCTGGCAATTTTGAACCTTGGACAGTTTGGGCCAATTGTAAAGGTACAAACCTGTATAGTCTTACCCAAAACATGCAAGTCTTTTTTACTATTAAATCGATATATTTGGCATTTGTTTTGGCAAGTAAAATATAAAGTGCACACTAATGTAGGACTAATGGAACAGTTTGTATAAATGTCATATTTCAAGTGCGTGCTTGCAGGAAAGTTTTCTGCCTCACATTTGGAGTAAATACAAAATAGATTAGGTCAAGAAAAGACACGTAGTGCGCCGAGAAAGGTCTAGGTGTCAGGATAAAAACTGGACTGTTTTTAAATACCAGGTTTAACACTGTTTCTCAGCTGTAACTGGGCCTGGCAAAAGTTGGTCAAGTTGCCTAATTCTAAAACCTAAAATGCAACTGTGCATCCACATATGTTTTAAAAAGGTACCGTGAGCTTATATGCTGTGTAACAGGATTGCCGCTGTATAGTATAAAAGATATGCAGCCTTGATACAACTTGCTTTTTCACTATCTCCAGTTAGTAATTAGGAAGAAACGTTGCTTGCTTGGCACATAGATGCTTAATCGAAGTTTATTGCATGATTAATAAAAACCTTTGCAATCAAACAAGCATAAATAATAAGCATGATATCTGGTTTAAGTGAGAAAACAGATTCATAATAAAATCCTATAAACTGTCTATGTGCTGATATATAAAAAAAAAGTATATAGTCCGATACAAAGACATTATCATTTCATGTTAAAACATGACCTCGTTACAATGTTGTTTACAAAGTGCTAATGTGCCAGGGAGGAAACTATAGGGGACTGGGGTGAGGAAAATGCATAATCTAAAATTCACAAAACTGGATAAAGCAAATAATTGTGTAAGAATATTTGCAAGCATCAAATGTCTCTTTTTCCTAAATAGTGATGTGGCATTGACTTCATTTGATATTTTCCTGTTGAATCAGCAAATGCAAAAATACTGACATAAGTTTTACCAGGCTGACATTCAAAACGTATTCAGTGGGTTCAGGGCTGCTGTGGAGAACTACAGGACAATACATTCAGGAGGTTAAATTGCTGGTGTAGCAAGTGTTAATGGGGTTATAATAATGAGAGACACAAACGTAAAACATGTAAGAGGGATTCTCGCTGCAGAGCCTGCATTTCGCCTCTGCTTGCTTGGGGTACAGCTAAGGGTATGTTCTGTAGGTCTTAAATAATACCTTTCCTGCATTTGTGACCTCTGTGGCTACCAGGCAATTATGGCCATTCGCATATTCATGTTCATAAAACAGAAGTACACAAGTCGCTGAAGAAAGCCTTTCAATGGAAAAGATCTAACTGCCCTTCATTTCCCTTCTGGAAGTAAGCCAGCTTTGAGGAAAGGAATGGGGATGTAATGATACAAAAGATATGAAAAAAAGTGGGTAAACTCTAGATTCACTTACTGAAATGTGCCAAACACAGTTGTGTGCATTGTGTAAGAACTGCTGCAACTGTGTTCAAGGCAGAGAGGTGCGTAAGTCAAAAGAAGAGACATGAGGACTACTTTCCTGAAGAAGTCCTTCTCTCTGGTGAAGGGCCGAGGCATGAACGCATTTTCTCTGGTTGTGTCTGGTTGTTAAAGAAGCTTGTTTGTTTCCTAAGAAGGAAATAGTGTGCACCCTCCAAAACCAGGGGTGAATGACTTTGGTTGTGAATGTTTTTGGAACCTGGAACAAGCCTTTTTCACACTTGAAACCGTTGTCTAATGTCCGAGTAAACGTTCCTGGAAACATTTGGAGCACAAATCAAACATGTAAAATGTGTTTGACAAACGCTGGGACTCAGAAAATGTTATATCTGGAGGGTCAGGCAAAGTACCAAGGTTCAGTGACTAAATATTGAGGGACAAAATATCGACTATACAAAAAATCGACAACAAAATATCGAGGGACAGAATATCGTCTCCCTATCTACAAACAGGTAAGTACTAAAACATCGATTCCAAAATATAGACTGTCAAAATATAGTTAGCCAAAATATCGAATTTTTTAAATGTATTAAAAATAATATAAAATTAATTAAATATTAAAAACAATTAAATAAAACATACATAATATAATATAAAAAAGCTTAAAATGTAAACATAATATAAGTAATTTAAAAAAGTCGAGATTTTGATGGATACTGAGAGCGTAAAAATTACTATTCCCACTCCAGTGAGTGCAACAGTAGAGAAAGCGTTGGATAGCGTAGGGGTCAAAATTACTATTCCCACTCCAGTGAGTGCAACAGTAGGGAAAAAGTTGGATAGCGTAGGGGTAAAAATTACTATTCCAACTCCAAACAGTGCAACAGTAGGGAAAGCATTGGAAAGCGTAGAGGTAAAAATTTCTATTCCCACTCCAGAGAGTGCAACTGTAGGGAAAGCGTTGGATAGCGGGAGGGTAACAATTACTATTCCCACTCCAGAGAGTGCAACACTAGGGAAAGCGTTGGATAGCGCAGGGGTAAAAATGACTATTCCCACTCCAGTGAGTGCAACAGTAGGGAAAGCGTTGGATAGTGGGAGGGTAACAATTACTATTCCCACTCCAGAGAGTGCAACAGTAGGGAAAGTGTTGGATAGCGGGAGGGTAACAATTACTATTCCCACTGCAGAGAGTGCAACAGCAGGGAAAGGGTTGGATAGCGTAGGGGTAAAAATTACTATTCCCACTCCAGAGAGTGCAACAGTAGGGAAAGTGTTGGATAGCGTAGAGGTAAAAATTACTATTCCCACTCCAGAGAGTGCAACAGTAGGGAAAGCGTTGGATAGCGGGAGGGTAACAATTACTATTCCCACTCCAGAGAGTGCAACACTAGGGAAAACGTTGGATAGCGCAGGGGTAAAAATTACTATTCCCACTCCAGTGAGTGCAACAGTAGGGAAAGCGTTGGATAGCGGGATGGTAAAAATTGCTATTCCCACTCCAAAGAGTGCAACAGTAGGAAAAGCGTTGGATAGCAGGAGGGTAACAAATACTATTCCCACTCCAATGAGTGCACCAGTAGGGAAAGAGTTGGATAGCAGAGGGTAAAAAATACTATTCCCACTCCTGAGAGTGCAAAAGTAGGGAAAGTAATAATTTAAATTAAAAATAAGATGACATTAATTATCAATACCGATAAAAAGTTAATTAAAAATAATTACCAATTAATAACAATTAATTACCATTTAAAAATATTAATTATCAATTGATAAAAATTTATTACCAATTAATAATAATGAATTACCAATTACAAATTAATTATCAATTATCAATACACATAAATAAAAAAAATTATATTTACTTTATTACAATTAATTTACTTCCCACCCAATTCCCCTATAAACCCACAACCCACTCCCAATAATAAAAAATACAATTAACATTATCAATTAATCAATTAATAAAAATAATTTTGCAAATAATAAAAATTATTTAGCAATTCATACAAATTATTTACCCATTAATACAAATTAATTACCAATTATTAATTATCAATTAATTATCAATACACATAAATAAAAAATTAATTATTTACTTTATTACAATTAATTTACTTCCCACCCAATTCCCCTACAAACCCACAACCCGCTCCTATTAATACCAAATACAATTAACATAATTATCAATTAATCAATTAATATAAATTAATTACCAATTAATAAAAATAAATTACCAATTAATAATTAATTATCAATTAATTAATTATCAAAACATATAAATTTAATTAACAATAAATTAACCATAATTAAATTACTTCCCACCCTATTCCCCTATAAACCCACAACCCGCTACGGAATTAAATTACGCAAGAATTAAATTACATAACATTCATTTGTTGAAATAAATTAAACATACATTACAAAAATAATACATAATTTTAACACATATACTACCATACATAACACAATTTTTTTTTTCGATATTATGGTAATCTATATTTTAAAATTCGAAATTAAAAAAAGAATTTTTAACTTTGAAATGTTATTTATTGTTTTATTGTGTATATGTAACTGTGAATGTATGTTTGTACGCTTTTATGGTCTTTTGACCGAAATAAAGTTATCAAATGAATGATATTATGGTATTCGATATTTTTACGGTCTATATTTTGGTAATCGATATTTTGTTCCCCGATTTCGATATTCTGACCTATCTATATTTTGATGAGTCGATATTCTGTCCACTCTATATTTTAACTTCGATATTCTGGGCAGTCGATATTTTGTAATCGATATTTTGGGTGTTTACCAAGTACCAAGCCTACCAGAATAAGATGCAGTCTGAGAATGCCAGACTTTGATTTTATCCTGCTCTTAGCTTTTTGATGTAAGATCTGAGACTCTAATGCTATTTTGACAACAGACTATCCAATCTTTTGAAGCTCTGCTCAGTTGCATCTTTGAGCTTTGTCCAATTAAGGGACTTTTGTCTCAAGAAAATATTCAAATTTCCACAGCAAATACAAGAAAGGGGGATTCACCAAAGTGTGCCTGGTAAAGAGACCACCTCAGCAGCTACTATTTCCAGTGATTTCCCATGCACAGCTTTTTACAACAAAGTTTGAGCCTCCAGTTTGAGCCCTAATGTATGCAGCACTGTGGACCCTTGCTCAGCGACAGCTCTTTGCCTTACCTCAACTGATTCATTTTGCCTTTTTGTCAGTGGCGCAAAATGAGAATCCTTGCCAATTTTGCTCATTGCCAGTTGTCTGCCAAGGGTACCTAAGTCCCAACCCATAGTAAATCTTGACCAAAATAAACCAACAAACTCTTTCTAACCATATTGCATCACAAGGCAGCTTTTGGCGATTCCTGGTAACCAAAGAACCAACCAACCCCATTCTTTTCTATCTATTTCCTCTACATGGACTTTGATAATTATAGAACTCCGGATCCCTACAACAAATTTTAGCTGCGTGGATGTCATTTTAAACATTGCATTTTATTCTTCCTACTTGAACAGCTTTGGGAACCTTCAACTATTTCTAAACTGTTCATTTGCTCTAGCTGTTCATGTATATCCTACAATCAACTAAGGAAGGTCAGTGATTCATTTGAGCCAGTGGTTTCCGGTACTCAGCACCGGCACTTAATTGTCAGCACTGGTACTTATGACAGTCTACCACATGATGGCACTGTTTGTCTAAATTAAAGATAAGCACATAAAAGTTGTTTATTGATTAAATAAACATTTAAGAGGACTAATGCTTGCTGCCCGAGCCACCTTCATAGCTTTGGGGGGGTGAAATAATCTATGTTAGAAATGGGGGTCTCTAGTTGGCAGTTGTTCAAATAGGCACCTTTGCTTCTAGTCAGGATAAGGGGGATACACACATTAGATAACCCCTGCTCACCCCCTGAGTACCTTGGCACGAGCAGACAGATTTATCCCAAAGTCAATACACAACCCGGCAGGGGCACACAGATTGGTTAGAGAAGAAAATGCCTGCATTCTAAAAATGGCATTTTCAAACACACAATTTAAAAACCATCTTTACAAAAAGACGTGTTATTAAATTCTGAGTTTAGAGAGACTAAACCTTATTTCTCTATCTTGTCCCAATGGGAAGTTATACTTGTAAGATATTACAAAGTACCTCCTATTCTATCCTATGGGACAAATAGCTTTTCAATAGTGAAAAATGAAAGTGGCAGTATTTCACTATCAGGACATGTCACACATACCAGTGCATGTCCTACCTTTCACATACACTGCACCCTGCCCATGGGGGTACCTTGGGCCTACCATAGGGGTGTATTACATGTAAGAAAAGGGAAGGTTAGGGCCTGGCAAGTCTTGCCAGGTCGACATGACAGTTTAAAACTGCACACAGACACTGCAGTGGCAGGTCTGAAATACATTTACAGGTTACTCATGTGGGTGGCACAATCAGTGCTGCAGGCCCACTAGTATCATTTGATTTACTGGCCCTGGGCACGCTCAGTGCCCTTTACCAGGGACTTACCAGTAAATCAAATATGCCAATCATGGATACACCTATCCATAAACACAATTTACCAGGAGAGCATATGCACTTTAGCAGTGATCAGCAGTGGTAAAGTGCCCAGAGTGCTATAGCCAACAAAAAACAGGTCAGGAAAAAATAGGAGGAAGAAGCTAAATGTTTGGGGATAACCCTGCAAAAAGGGCCAAGTCCAGCAGTCTGAATTGTCAATCTTTTAGGAGTGTAAAAGTTAGCAGTTGTGTTGGTACTTTGATTTACAGGGCTGGCAGGGGCAATGGGTGGTGCAAGATGCAGTGGCCTCCTGAGGAGATCCCTGGCACTTATTCTTTTACAAATTAAACACTGAGGAAGGTGTTGCTGATCGAGCCATATTGCCAGCGGAAAATCCCGGGATTCCTCATAGAGACCTGTTTGAAACTAGATTTTAAAACTCGAGTTCAGCCGCAGCTCATATCAATGCTTATGCCTCTTGATATCATAGTTCTAAAAATATAGCTTGCTGTAGAATCTTCAGAATTTCTCAAAATTCTCCGCAGGGGTAGAGGTTCATGTGGGAGCACCCCTACCCTGTGGTACAAAGGTACGAGACAGCAACAGAAGTGCCACCTGAGATGTAGACTATCGAATGGTGAGGACATAGCAGCTGATGGAGAAATCACTGGTGATTTCAAGAAAGAAGTCATATGGACAAACATGGGGAGAGTTTCTGGAGTCCGGAGCTCCGAAAAGAGAAAGATCAAAAAGTGGCTTAGAAAGCAGGAAGGACAATATGATGAAGTTTGTGTTGAGCCAGATTCCTGGTGACAATAAGTGGGAAACTGGCAGGGATTGCCTTCTATGCCAAGTGATTCTGAGCCTAGGAGCTGTGTAAAGGGGAATTGATGCACTGGTTGCTAGAATGATGGGCTAGAGAAAAAGGAACAAGCATTGGAATAGCCAATAGGTCTCACCTATGGCTTTGCCAATATGTTTTAGCTATGGTCGTTCAACGCTTTTGTTGGGATGATATCTTTGCACAGAGAAAGAGGTGGAGACTTTCTGACATTTGTTCTGGGAATCTCCAAGTTGAACGACTTGCTGTTGCTTCCCTCGCCAAAAGCAGCCCCAGTGCAGAGGAAAAGCGGCAATAGCTGGGGCCCAGCTCTGGCCATCCACAGGACACCGAGAGCAGTGGTGGCACCAGAATCAGCCGTCTGCAAAAAACCATAAAGGTGCACAGCCTCACGAAGCAGCCACCATCTTTAAAGGGAAACTCATCAGACTAAGATGATTATTGCACTCTATCATTCATTTTGTAAATCTTCAGAAAGAAAGCAGCGCGGGAGATGGAGCGATTGAACCGGACTCGGCTCTCTACTCCCAATATTCAGTCAAGCTTTGCCTACCTGGTACTATCATAGCCACCGTGCTTCTGTTCTTTTTGGGGTATTCTTGTTTTAGACTTGCAGTGGGGGAGGAGAAGAGTTGAATCAAGAAGGAACCCCAGAATTGTGGGCAGCTGCATTTTAGAGGTAGACTTTGACACACGCTCATGTCCACCTCCTTCCACATGTGCACTACTCATTCGCTAACAGTGTGAGAGTGACACAGATGCACATGCAGGAGGATGCTGCTCCAGTCACTGCTTCAACATGAAGGAAACACTAAGAGCCTAGCACACTGTATAAACAGCCTAAAATACAGAGAGCCCTCGTTGGTGCAATGCATACAGATCTGACTCTGGGGAGATCCCAACACCCACTTCACGTATGCTTGGGATAGAGGGGATAGATAGGAGCACCATATGACCCCATGAGAGCATGCATAAATTACTGTAAGTCTCAATAGTTGGTATCTGTACTTGGGAGGTTTGACTATGATTGAGGGGTCTCAGTTTCACTGCTTACTGATCATTGCATGCCCACTGGACCCAGAAGGTTGCCGCAGTGGACTAAGTACAATCGCCCGCTTACGGCTGCCACGCTGGTGAAGGGAGACGCCAGAATTCTTGTAATAAGTTATCTTTTAGAATAAAAAAAAGTCCTTGAGCTAGTAATGAAAGTAGGACAAGTGGAAGGCCACACGCAATGGGGGCCTGTTCCAGGCAAGGGAACAAACAACGGAAAGGAGGGACAAATAGGAACAAATAACCACTTGGAAGTAAGGATTTTTAAAGGACACTGAAACAAACAAATGAAAAGCACTGGGCAGGCTGTAAGCCCACAATGTATATACAGCATGTCTCGAAGAGAAAGTATAATCACTGTCTAGGCTCAAACTTAAAAAGCGGGATGTAAGAAGTCCAATTACAGTGGATATTTTGAAAGGTGTTGTGAGGCAGGCTGGAGTCATGTGTGCTTCCACCTGCTCAAGGCTGTCTTTGCTCTGATGTTTTTGAGGACACCAAAGTGGTGGGGGCGAGGTAATATGAAGGGCTGCAGGTAGAAGACGTGCTAGTGAAGGAAAGGAATTTTGGAGAAGAGTGCAGACAACCAAAATGGATCAAAAGGCAGCAGGCAGAGTGGTCAAGTTGAAGTAATCATGATTCAGCGTCATATGCATAGTGAGGGTAATGCAAAGTGTATAAGGCAAAGTAATGGGCAACAGGGTGTGCTTTTCATTCTTGCAAATGAGAAAGAGGTAACAGTGAGGCAGATGCTGGGGTGTTAAGAATATGCTTCACCAAAAGTGAATGGGAGGAGAAACCTTTTGACACACTCTCATTAAGGACAGGTGTAGCCACTGAAGCCTGTGCACTGAGAATGAGGAAAAGAAAGTAGATGAAGAGGTAGGGTACGTGGAGGAGTGACTGTGTGCAGAGTTATGTGCGGCTATAAGGGCAGTGGGGCAGGAGAAAATTGAAGTGGCTGCTCTCATTACAATAGTCCAAAGCGGTGAGTGGACGTGAGGAGATTTGGATTTGGTGCCTGTAAGAAATTGGATTATTAGTTTATAGTGATGTCTCATGTAATACTTTTACATGTTTATCTTTACTGACAGCCAAGTATCTCTTTGTAGCACTTGGCTGTCTCATGGTAATGAAGCAGAGCAGTCCAAGGCCTATTCAGGGTTAGTGGTGCAGGCTAGTAACCCCAGCTCACTGGTACACAACAACAGCACTCAATACATTATTGTCCTGTTAGTGCCTTTTCTTATAAAAATGAAAAGTCCTTTTTCACAGAAACACCAGTAAATTCATACAGGTAGATGAAAATACCTTTGGTGACACCCTCAGAACTCATTACACTCCTAGTGGGTCCTAATTAAACTCTATAACCAAAATACCACCCATTTATACTAGATGCAATATCTCATTAAATGTTTTTTTGCGAGGCATGAAGTAATGGAGTATGGAGTGGAAGCTCAGTGGAAGCTCCGCCCACTCTCTGCCCATGTTTTTAATTGGCTTGTGTCATTGTCTTTCGTTTAATGCTGCTGTCTGATTGATTATGAGGCTTGTTAGTCCCTCCTTATTATGGCCATGTCGTGATTTGTACCATGCTTACTGGCCCCTTTACTTCGAGTGTTACACAGTAGGGTATGTGTGATTTAGACTGTGAGCACTACTTTGTCCGTGCCTTCTCGCTCCCTTCTCCCCCCTCCCGCACTCCTGTTGTCTGTGCTTCCCCCCCTTGTCATTGATGCAATGCAATAGGTCTCGCCTAAACGTGAGTCTTATTGCATTGCAAAAGCTTGCTTTTGGCCACCTGTGGGCCAAAGAGTCTCAGCATCCCCTCGGTGACTTGTAATCGAAGGACACGGTGCAGCGTTATGTGAAACGCAGTGTCACGTGACGGCAGCCTCCCCTGCCTGTCATCGTAACATTTTTGCCAGCGCATTTTACGAGTCGTGCTCTAGGCTCTGAATTCCTTCAGGTTTTCACGCTGCAAACATCTTATGCGGCAGAAACGGGGGCTCCGGAGGCCAATTGGTATAAAAATGAATCTGCACTGCTTATTCATCAGCAGTCCTCCTCTCGAGCTTCAGCTGCAACAGTGTCTGTTTTCGAGGTGAGCCGCATACTAGTGTAAAGCAATGCCTGCCTCTATTGCAGCATCACTTTCTGTGAGTAGAGCTCGGTACTGAGGCAGTCCCTCTGGCCATACCTTCAGATGCAGCTCCTTCCATTCCCGTCTTTCTCCTCTCATTGCTGATCAGCATCAGCCCCCCGTGCTGTGCGACACGCCAGCTTTTGATTCGCTATGCATCACCAGTCAAAGGACACCAAGGTGATGACCATCAAGCGAGGGCACCCTGTGGGAAATTGCTCTCAAGTGCATACGAACATTTGATGGAGCAGGGAATCATGGGGGTAATGGATGGGACAGGGAAGCAGACAGGCACATAACCCATTAGCTGCAAACCCAGGCCTGGAATTAAAACCGGAGTGAAATGTATGCTCCTTTAAATCATCAAGTGAGCTGCTCATGCTACAGTTTTTAATTGACCACCTGGCACATGCATCAAGAAAAGCTTTTGCGAGTCCTTAATTGCGAATATTAAGGATTCGCAATTAAGGACTCGCAAAAGCCTATGCATGTAGGAATCGCTATTAAAATAGCGATTCCTTAACATTCATTAATTGCGACTCACAAATTGCGAGTCGCAATTAATGAATGGCTTCCCATTCATTCCTATGGGCCTCCAGGGGACATTTCAGTGATTGAAGATACTGCGGACACAGCGCCGCACCTACCTGGGCTCCGGAAAGCAGCCTGCACATCCCTCTGGCCGCGAGCTTTCCCCGCCGCCTCCTACCACCGAGGCCGCAGTTGGGTGAAAACTACAGGCCCCAGCATCCCTCTCCGCCACGCCTACATCCGCCGGACAACGCGCCCGGAGGCGCTACTTAGAACGAGGCTCCCTCGGTGGAGCGGGGGGACATTTTAGTGATTGAAGATATTGTGGACACAGCGCCGCACCTACCTGGGCTCCGGAAAGCAGCCTGCACATCCCTCTGGCCGCGAGCTTTCCCCGCCGCCTCCTACCACCCGAGGCCGCAGTTGGGTGAAAACTACAGGCCCCAGCATCCCTCTCCGCCACGCCTACATCCACCGGACAACGCGCCCGGAGGCGCTACTTAGAACGAGGCTCCCTCGGTGGAGCGGGGGGACATTTCAGTGATTGAAGATACTGCGGACACAGCGCCGCACCTACCTGGGCTCCGGAAAGCAGCCTGCACATCCCTCTGGCCGCGAGCTTTCCCCGCCGCCTCCTACCACCCGAGGCCGCAGTTGGGTGAAAACTACAGGCCCCAGCATCCCTCTCCGCCACGCCTACATCCGCCGGACAACGCGCCCGGAGGCGCTACTTAGAACGAGGCTCCCTCGGTGGAGCGGGGGGACATTTCAGTGATTGAAGATACTGCGGACACAGCGCCGCACCTACCTGGGCTCCGGAAAGCAGCCTGCACATCCCTCTGGCCGCGAGCTTTCCCCGCCGCCTCCTACCACCCGAGGCCGCAGTTGGGTGAAAACTACAGGCCCCAGCATCCCTCTCCACCACGCCTACATCCGCCGGACAACGCGCCCGGAGGCGCTACTTAGAACGAGGCTCCCTCGGTGGAGCGGGGGGACATTTCAGTGATTGAAGATACTGCGGACACAGCGCCGCACCTACCTGGGCTCCGGAAAGCAGCCTGCACATCCCTCTGGCCGCGAGCTTTCCCCGCCGCCTCCTACCACCCGAGGCCGCAGTTGGGTGAAAACTACAGGCCCCAGCATCCCTCTCCGCCACGCCTACATCCGCCGGACAACGCGCCCGGAGGCGCTACTTAGAACGAGGCTCCCTCCGCGTCGCGGGACACGCGCGGGCAGCGCCGGGCTGAGCCCGGGCAGAGGGCGGGCCGTCTGTGGCCGTCAGAGCCCGAAGGAGGTCGGGTCGGGCCACCCCCCTTGGATGGACAAAGGACATGTAACGTATTGAGTAACATTTGGGTATTAGTTTCAAACCTCTGATTGTGTTAACTGTGCCTGCAAGTTAAAATAGTATTTTTATATCTCCATCAATCATGGTTAAGCGGGGAGCTAAAGTACTAGCTGATTCGGCTCGGAACACCATTGATACCTACTTAGTAAAAGCAGTTAGTGCTCTTACCGAAGAGATAGATCGGACAGAAAAAGGATTATCCATGAGTTCAAGTACACTACTGCCAATTAATCAAGGTAATCCCAGTGATAACTCTCCTCACAATACTGAAATACTCACTGCTTCAATTACTTTGGAAAGGGATGACTTAAATGCTAGTAGTCAATCAAAACTTTTGAATACCCCCAGATTGTCTGTTACAGAAGATAGCCCTGCCCCGTTAAAATCACCATTGGTTAATCAAAAAGGGGGGTGGAATAAACCCACAGGACAGAACATCAGACCGAAGAAAACGTTTAAACAACTTCCTAACATTGAGCACAAGATTATAACACGCACAAGGGCTAAACAAACTTTACTGGAAACCCCTAGTATGGAAGCAATTCTTGAAAAATTAGTGGAGCTTATCAGGCCACTACATGAAAAAGTGGATAATTTAGCCAGAGAGATCCATAAATTGCAAGGATCCATTGACAAAATTGGGAAGCGTGACCTACAAACAATAGGTGTAGAAACACCCGCTATACCAGAGGGTACTGCTGTCGGGAAAGTCGTTGTAACTAATGTGCTTACAACTAAATCACCCATTAATCAACCTCGGGGTATCTTAACCACAAGTTTGCAGATATCTTCAGAAAGGAACCTACCAGTAAAAACGAATCAGAGAGGGCAGCCTAACATAACAACGTCACCTATAGAACAAACTCGTAAGGTCAAGGAAGCAAATATGTTTCCATTAAACACCAATAACCCCCCTCCCTGCATTAATTTACCACCAGAATGCAGTGCATATGTAGCAGTGCTGGCTAACATCCCTAAATTAAAAAATGGCCAAGTGGAGAACCATGATCAACTGAAGAATAAAACCCTCCACTGGTTGTCTACTAATTGTAACTACCCTATGGAAGGGGCCAGTCAGATTAATCTAGTACAGAGAGTGGGATGGATAGGCCCCCTTAGAAAAAACTTCGAGGGAGATTGCATTATAATTAATTTTAAATCTTGTCAGTGGACCAAAAATACACTTTTAAATGCGCCACCACCATCAACATAGATTTCAGGTTTTTGACTCCTTGGAGGATATTGATTGACATACTCTGCCAAAATCCTTAACACAGGTTATTCTTCCACTAAATTCTAGATTACGCACTGGTTTTTATACACGGATAGGAGTAAGGGGATACGATAAACAAGTTACATGTGATTTGCTTAGTAAAGCAGTGGTTGTTCAATCGTCCCACTTACCTAAATTTAATACAGTGGAAGTTGATAGTGTGATCGCTGGAGCCCAACAGATTTCGACTACAACCATGCCCCCCATGGCAGATCCCTTTTTAAATCCAGATTTCTCCCCTGAAGATCCATTAAACGATTGTATAGTTGCTAACTGTGACTCAAATACAGGTTACAGTGTCGTTACTAGGGGTGGGCGGAATTTGCGGAATTAACCTTCGCAAATTATCGCGAGAATGTTTAAAATTATCGCAAACAAGCAGAAATATCGCGAAGATGCGGAAGTTTTTTTCCGGCATGTTCGCGAGATTTTCTGCATGGTTGCGGGTCGCCAACTTACCCATGTGGTTGCTTGCGGGCGCGGCCATCTTGTTTTGAGTTGTTCTCGCGGTGCATGATCGCGAGAAGAAAGACGTGATCGCGCGACGCATGACGTCACTGCGGGCGCGAACTGTCGCGAGACAGCGCAAATGGCTAAAAACAATACAACATCTCATGGAGAACGCGACCGGATCAAGAAAACTTGTCGGCGAACGCAGGGATTCAGGTAAGGCGATCGCGCGCGAGAATGTATCATTTTACAGCGCGAGCAAGAAACAAATTATCGCCAAGCTGCGGAAACCGGAATTTTTGACATTTTCGCGCTCTCCGCGGAACGCAAAAATGTCAAATTATCGCAATTTCCGCGAACGGAACGAAATTTTTGCCCAGGCCTAGTCGTTACATGGAATATTGCAGGATTGAATAGAAAATTGGGCTCCCCTTTCTGGAGGGATTCTATTAATATAGGGTATGACATAATATGTCTCCAGGAAACCTGGTGCGAAGAACCCATCTTTATCGAGGGCTATTTAGCACACAGCTTGAATGCGGTGAGCTCAACTGCTGGCAGAGCCAAAGGAGGCCTTTTGCTTTTAATATCAACTAAATTAAATTCCTGTAAAATTAACAGTTGTGTATCAGTGGACGTTTATTCTCAGGTATTATGCCTAGAGTTTGACAAAGGTAAAGATTTGGTACTGATTAATTTCTACAATAATGTATTCACTGCTGACAGAGGTAAAATTTTGACCCAGCTAGAAAAGGAAATTGAGAGGACCCAGGCATTATCAGGTCACCAGTCGATTATACTCTGGTTAGGTGATTTCAACATAAGCCCCTGCCCATTTGCCACGAGTAACTTATGTGGATTAAGAAGGGAATGTGGATATATGGAGGAAACCGATTGTTTACACTTCCCACATTGTGCATATGGCACGGCCCTAAATACGATGCTAGCCAAGTTTGACTTGGATATGTTAAGTTGCACGAAAAATAGTGTAAATACAAATTGCCCAACTTTCACTGGAAGAGGCGCTAATTCCTACATTGACCACATTTTACTTTCTAATGATAGTGCTTATTCTAATTTGTGTGTTAATGAGCAAACTTTAAGCGATCATAATAGCATCTCTTTATCACTGCATTGTTGGGGTAATAAACATACGGATGCCAATAATTGTATTAATCATGTCGAGGCAGTAAGACCTAATGGTTTTAGGATCAAATGGACAAAGATTGTCCCACACAAATTGCTGGAGGAGGTATTAAGAAAATGTAACAAGGAGGTAAATTATTGTCTTGGTGATGAGGTGCATTCGCATATTGTACTCAATCACCTACTTACAATTAATGAAACAATCGATAACCTACTCACGAAAACATATAAGGGGAAAAAAGAAACCAACGCGGGCTGGTTTGACAAAAGCTGTACTCAGGCTCTTCATGCCTTAAAACAAGCTTTGAGCTCTAAACCTCGAAATCCCACAACTATTAAAAACTGTCGCGTTGATTATAAAACATCACTTATTAAGAGGAAAAGAGCTCTACAAGAGGAGGCCTGGAATAACCTCAATCTGGCGGCAGATACAAACGATAGTAAACTATACTGGGATACCATAAATAGTCCCTTTCTGAAAAACGACATAGTGCCTGAAATAACCTCTCATGTAGACTGTAAATCGTGGATGCATCACTTTTTAAACATTTTTAATCCGGATAGGTTAGTTTTAGATTCCCCTCAGGAAAATGACTATACTTGGCCAAGATTACCCCTGGTTATCAGTCTGGACGAGGTCTACGAGGGTCTAAGCAACAGTAAAGGTGGCAAAGCACCTGGCCCGGATGGGGTCCCTCTGGATTTATATAAATCCGAGTTACATCTGTGGGCCCCCATTCTGACCAGATTTTTCAATGCAACAGTGGAGGGCCAGATACCAATTTCTTGGGGCCAGTCTATAATTATTCCCCTTTTTAAGAAAGGCTCCAAGTCTGAGGCAAGCAACTATCGCCCCATCTCCCTACTGGACGCGTCCATAAAAATCATGAGTAGAATAATTTTAAAAAGACTTGAGACCTGGGCCAAGGATAATTCGATTATATCAAAGGTACAATATGGATTTAGAAAAGGTCTGGGGACGTTGGAGCAGTGCGTTAATCTTGACCTCCTTATACATAAATATACTGTTGCAAAGGATGGCAATCTGTTCCTCTGTTTCGCAGACCTGAGTAGTGCCTTTGATCTTGTAGACCACAATATTCTATGGGACATCCTGTTAGAACTCGGTGCCCCCAAAGAGTGTGTATATTTTTGGGCACGGCTTTACTCCGGTCTTTCATGTAAAGTTCGTTATGGTCCCCAGGGGGAATGTACACCCTTTTTTAAAGTTGCTAGAGGGATTTGTCAGGGTTGCGTCTTGGCACCGTTTTTATTCTCTTTATTTATTAATCAAATTGACTCGATTTTAAGTAAATTGCCTTCAGATGCCCCTATGATTGACGGAAGTGTTACCCCAATTTTATTATATGCAGATGACGCTGTTCTTTTATCACGAACACAGAATGGTTTACAACGTCTTATAGATAGATTCGTGCTATTTATTAATGACAGGAAACTGGTAGTCAATAAAACTAAGACTTTTGCTATGACCTGTGGAAAGAAGGTGAAATCAAAATCCACCTTCTATATTGATAAAGACAAGATACAATTGGTCAACAGTTTCTGTTATTTGGGGATATCATTCTCTGGAGACGGGAAATGGACCAAAGAAGACGAGAACGTGAGATTGAAGATGAACAGAAATACCAGTAGTATTTTTAGATTTGCAGCTAAATTAGGGCAAAGGAGGATAAAAGATATGCTGGCTATCTACAAAGCTAGGTGCATTTCATCAGCATTGTACGGGGCAGGTGTATGGGGCCACCATCCTGTTAATCTTTTACAGAATGATGAAAATAAGTTTTTGAAGAAATTGTTATGCGCCCCCCCCTCAGTTCCAAATTTGCTAACTCACATGAAAGCCGGTATCGACTTCATTATGGACCTAGCTGCATTACGCCCATTATTACTCTGGCGCTCCATTTGGTCTAAAACAGAGACAATATTTACACAAACAATTATTAAAGACTGTTTGATCCTCGATAATTTATCACGTATACCATGGCTGAGCTATATTTATTATTGGTTTAATCTTCTATTTGATTGCAATATCCGTCTGAACCCAGAAGCAGCCGCACTGATACCAAAGAAAGATATAAAACTAAAGTTTCTAGCATATAAGAACGCGGCTAGAGAGAGTCAGTCCAGTAACTTAATAACTGTTGCTTCTTACCTTGGTTTGAACCTAAGGAGAGGTTTTCAGACATATCTTGCGACTGTGACTTATAATTCTCACCGATTTGTCCTAACCCGCTTAAGGCTGGGGATTGTGCACCATTTAGTCTCATTCCCGCACATGAAGATTAAACCCAATACACTGTGTCATTGTGATAATATTTCAAAACAAAGCTGCTGTCACTTTTTATTGTTCTGTACATTTTATTGTGATTTTAGGAAGTTTTACCTTAAACCTATCTTTTTAAAATATAAGGTTCGGTCCACCAAATCTGCAATGAAGCTTTTAATAACTTTGGAAAGCCCTGATCTCTGTTTTTTGTGGCATTATATGTGCTAAAATGTATAAATATTAGGAAGTCTATACTTTGCTCTGTTTAGCTCTAATCATCCTATGTACTTTGAACATTTATGTATCGCTCAGACTTTTTTTATGTACTTTTAAAGTTCGAGATGATTCTGGATGTACATCGCATTGCTGTTATTGTTTTTACATATAGCACTTTTTGCATATTTGTAACGCACTAGACACTTTATGCGGGATCTGCATCTTGCCAAATAGTACTGAAGATGTTTTGTTAGCAACTCCCAAGCTTAATTCTGAACTGTTTAAGGAAGCACACTGCACTTTAATAATGACCTTTTCACACAGTCTTCTGTAATGTTCAGCGTATAAGATACTTTAGTTTGCTATGTATTTTATGTGTTTTATGTTTTTCGTTCTGCTTATATGGTTGTATCTTACATACCGAATAAAGCTTTTGAACTTGAACTTGACTTCTAAGTACTGTTTTTGCATTTAATCTTTAAAAATTCATATCTCTAATTCTACTGATTGGATTTGTGCCATTTTCCTCTATTTTGCTAATATACATATTCTCTTTTTTTCTAAGCCTCTCTAGTCTTTTTGGGGTGTATTCATTGTGTTACTGTGTGTGTGTGTGTGCACACATTCTTTAACATTGCCTCTTTAGATAAGCCTGATTGTTCTATGCTAAGCTACATGAGGGTGAGCACAGGTCATCTTTTAGTGTGTATCTAGCTTATCCTGTGTAGAGTGGTGGTTCCTGTCGGGCATGGGTGCATATTTCAGTCAACCAGGACTCCCATTTCCAATGGCACCGGTGGAACCCAGGGCACCCACAGTAATCTTTTTTTATTATTTCAGTGTTTTTTTTAATTTCAAATGTTACATTTTAACTTACATTTTATCCTTTTACTTGAAACTTTTTTTAGTAAATGTACATGTGTGTGTATGTGTGTGTGTTTGTGTGTGTGTGTGTTTTCTACTTCCACAATGGAAGATTACTGCAAACCTTATAACCATAGCCAGTGGTTTAAAAAAGCACACTGTAATATAAACCAGCAAAAACTTTTGTTGTTGCAGAAGGGTTTGAGCTGGCGAGCTAACGTGTAAAATGATGGTCCTATGAACACTTCACAATACAAGTAACAAAGCATGCAAGGTTAGTTTGAAGAAAGCATCTATCCTTTGCCATTGAATCCGTCTTCAAGGAATTGTGTTACTTCTTTTAGATATTTGAACTTTCTCTCTTCTGGGAAGGTTGCCAGTGTGCCAGAAGTCACTGTTGATGGGTATTGTTGCCAGGTGAAGAATTACCACTCCACTGGTATTGGGTAACAAACAGTGGTTTATTTTAAATACCATCTTAGAGTACAGGATTAAAGTGTTATGTCACTATTGTATATCCTGGTGACTTAAGGTTGGCATATCGATACTCTTTTTCTAAAATAAAGAATTGATGAGTCTGCCATCCAAGTAGAAAGTCATTGTGATTTAATAAACTGCCAAATACGTTTTCACGTATTTAATGAGTTGAATTAGAAGTGGGCGCTGCCGTAAAATCTAGCTGTAACTGGTGCAATCTAAACGGCCATCCCAATGCAACTCTAAGTCATATCGCAAATGATGATTGACTACATGTAAATAAATGTTGCTGATTGTGCTAAATCTAATAAGGTTGTAGGTTTAGAGCTAAAACATGTAGCAAAATATGTGCTGGGTGTTTTATTCTAAAAAAAGACAAAGAGAGGACGTTTGGAAGGATGTACAGCTTTGTGATTACTTGTTATCCCTTGAAAAACCTAAATTGTTTTTTAGAATGTTTTTAGAACCCAGAGCTGTCAATTTAGTTTGTGTTGTACAGACAAATGCAAAAGGAACACTTCATGGACAGAATGCTGAACGTTGTCATAAATTCACCCGAGTACAGAGATCTGGGCCTAAAGCCATTGTTTTTTTGCTCCTCATGCCATTCCAGTTTAGACCCAACCACATGCAAATCAGTCTTGACCCTGTTCCCCATGGAAATAGTCCAGCCCAAACTGCCAAGCCAGGTCCTCCCTGGACTGGAAACAAGCAACCTAAGACCAGATGTACCCCTCATCAGCCTGGCTAACTTGAGTCCAGTGGCATGGAGAGCATGGGACCCACATCTGGGCATACCCGTCCCACTTGGGGCGACAAAAGCAAAAAGAACAATTGATGGTCAGAATGCTGAACACTGTCATACATTCACCCCAGTAGAGAGATCTGGGCGTAAATCTGTCGTTTTTTTGCTCCCCATGCCATTCCAGTTTAGACCTAGCCACATGCAAATCAGTCTTGACCCTGTTCCCCATGGAAATAGTCCAGCCCAAACTGCCAAGCCAGGTCCTCCCTGGAATGTAAACAAGCATCCTAGGACCAGTGTATGGGTTTCACCCCTCATCAGCCAGGCTAGTTTGACTACAGTGGCATGGAGAGCACGGGACCCACGTCTGGGCATACCTGACACACTTGGGGTGACAAATGCAAAAAAAAGAAATGATGGACAGAATGCTAAACATTGTCATAAATTCACCCCAGTACAGAGATCTGGGCCTAAATCCATTGTTTTTTTGCTCCCATGCCATTCCAGTTTAGACCCAGCCATATGCAAATCAGTCGTGACCCTATTCCCCATGATAACAGTCCAGCCTGAACTGACAAGCCAGGTCCTCCCTGGACTGGAAACAAGCATCCTAAGACTGGTTTCCGGATTTCACCCCCCATCAGCTAGGCTATCTTGACCCCAGTGGCATGGAGAGCACGGGACCCATTTCTGGGCATACCCTTTCCACTTGGGGTGACAAATGCAAAAAGCAACAATTGATGGACAGAATGCTGAAAGTTGTCATACACTCATCCCAGTACAGTGAACTGGGCCTAAATCCATGTGCTTTTTGTTCCCCATGCCATTCCAGTTTTTAGATCCAGCCATATGCAAATCAGTCTTGACCCTGGTCCACATGGGAACAATCTAGCCTGAACTGCCACGCCAGGTCCTCCCTGAACTGAAAGCAAGCATCCTAGGAACGGTTTCTGGTTTTCAACCCTCATCAGCCAGGCTAGCTTTACTCCAGTAACATGGGGAGCATAGGACCCACGTCTGGGCATACCCGTCCCACTTGGGGTAACATATGCAAAAAATAACAATTGATGGGCAGACTGCTGAACGTTGTCTTATATTCACCCCAGTATAGAGAACTGGGCCTAAATCAATCTTTTTTTTTGTTCCCCTTGCTATTCTAGTTTAGACCCAGCGATATGCAAATCAGTCTTGACCCTGTTCCTAATGGGAACAGTCCAGGCCGAACTGCCAAGCCAGGTCCTCCCTGGACCAGAAACAAGCATCCTGGGACCGGTTTCGAGATATTACCCCTCATCAGCCAGTCTAGCTTGAATCCAGTGGCACAGTGAGCAAGGAACCCACATCTGGGCACACCCATCCCATATAGGCTCAGCTCCTCTCTTCACTGGATCAACTCTTAAGGGGTCAGGGGTGCTTGGGGTGCTAGTGTGAATTACTGCTGCGTAGCACTGCTGCTTTTGTTACAGGGTGCCAATATTGCAGCCCTGCTGCAAAACCGGCCCCCAGTAACAAAAGTCTAGTATCCTTGGAGCATGGGGGAGTTTTGAAGATGTATACTAAGTTCATTTGTAGTTTGATAAAGCTGAACAGAAGTCTATTGGTAAGTTAAAAGAATCGATTTTAAATCGATTGTGGGCTCGTAGAGATGATGCTACGTTTTTGTTTCCGCATGTCCCAAGTTGCCGGTGTAGTGGTTAGCCCAAAATCCTGTGACTCTGGTTGGCCCCAAGTCCTGTGATGCGCGCGTCTCATGACGTGGCAGGAGTTGATTGGCTGCATTCTGGTCGCTCCAGGTGAAGTGGTTGACAGTTGAGGCGGTGGCCAGGTCGTATACACGTTCTCTGGCAGATGGAAGACAGCAGAAGCAGGGTGGTCTGGGGGGCTTATGAAGCACCAAGTGCTGGCAGCAGCTTCAACCTCGAGAGATTCCTGCGGCTGCCACAGACCGTGACCCGAATCATCAGCGCGGTGATGAGTCATGAGCTTAGGGAATCATGCTACGGTCGAGAGCGAAACGGGAACTTTATGCATTTAGAGACGTTTCATGTTTCATATCTTTGTAATGGTAATGATAAATCCTCCTTACTGATGAAGTTGGATTTAATACTGCTGTTTTAGAAATGCCACCTACTGCTTTGTGCCTTACAGCCTGTCTCCAATATACAGCCTGGGTTGGATGACCGCTACACTTTTTCCATTCTCTCTATACAGCCACAAGCACAGGAAGGTGAGGTTCATTTGCATTCTGAGCACTCACCTGCATTCTGATGGGTCTTTCTGGGTAAGGAGGAATGGGAGGGGCTTATACACTTCAATAGGTAGTGTCCTGTCCACACACAGAGCACTGATTTACCGCCCCCCCCCACCCACCTAGGCTGGCAGACAGGACTGGGTAGAAAGGATTCCTTGTGCACTTCACAGAGCTGCTTTAAAGTCACCCCCTACATCAAAGGCATTTTTGGGTATCAGTACTGGGTCTCTGACCCCCTAAAACAGACACTTCTGGAACTTGAACTGAATCTCTGCCAGAAGGGCTGCTGTGCTGCTGAAAAGTGTCAACTGAACTGCGTTTAGGGAAGGACTGTTCTTCTGCTTGCTGTCCTGCTTCTCCCTGACTTTTCTGAAGCACAGCTGGACTCTGCCTTCCCTCTAAGTGATCTCCAAGGGCTTGATGGCTTGCCTCCTGTTTTCTGAAGTATCAGGGACACAAAAGACTTTCTGCAATTCTGCTGATGCTGCTGGACTCTGCCTTCTGTGAGTCCTACGCATGCCTGAGAAGCCCTCTCTAATTTCTGGGCCTCTGAAGTGGGTTCTGCAGCTGTTTTGTTCCAAAACCAATGTATTGTGACTTTTGCGCCGATCAGAACTGATGCATCGCCCATAGGCGCCGATGCAGAGGCTTTTCGACGACAGTGGTTCTACAGTCTGTGTGGCCTAAAGACGACTCTCTGCGTGGCTAGAGAACGATGCATTCCTTTCACCTCAGCAAAGCTCAACGACTACACAGTGACCCTTCTGCGCGGAAAACATTAATGCATCGTGCCCTCAGCACCAACAATTTGCTCCATCCAAGATACTTTCCCAATGAGCCCTGCATGTTTCCTGTAGCCGGCCTGTCCTACATCGCATTCGGCCTGAACTTTGGATTTGCACCGGTCCCTTGCGACCTTTGTAACCTTTTGACCACTACTGACTTCTAAGTTCTGTTTTTGCATTTAATCTTTAAAAATTTCATATTGCTAATTCTACTGATTGGATTTTTGCCATTTTCATCTATTTTGCTCATATACATATTCTCTATTTTTCTAAGCCTCTCTAGAGTAGTTTTGGGGTGTGTTTATTCTGTTACTGTGTGTGTGTTGCACACATTCTTTAGACATTGCCTCTTTAGATAAGCCTGACTGTTCTATGCTAAGCTACATGAAGGTGAGCACAGGTCATCCTTTAGTGTGTATCTAGCTTATCCTGGCTAGAGTGGTGGTTCCTGTCTGGCCTGGGTGCATATTTCAGTCAACCAGGACTCCCATTTCTAACAGCCCGGTCGAACCCAGGGCACCCACAGTAATCTTTTTTTATTATTTCAATGTTTTTTTAAAATTTCAAATGTTACATTTTTGGTTACATTTTCTCCTGTCACTTTAAACTTTTTTTATTAAATGTACGTGTTTGTGTGTATGTGTGACTGTTTGTGTGTGTGTGTTTTTTACTTCCACAATGGAAGATTACTGTAAACCTTACAACCATAGCCAGTGGTTTAAAAAGGCACACTGTAATATAAACCAGCAAAAACATTTGTTGTTGCAGAAGGCTTTGAGCTGGCGAGCTAACATGTAAAATGAGGGTCCTACGAACACTTCACAATATAATTAACAAAGCATGCAAGATTAGTTTGTAGAAGGCATCTATCCTTTGCCATCAAATCCATCTTCAAGGAATTGTGTTACTTCTTTTAGGTATTTGAACTTTCTCTCTTCTGGGAAGGTTGCCAGTATGCCAGAGGTCACTGATGATAAGTATGGTTGCCAGGTGAAGAATTACCACTCCACTGGTATTGGGTAACAAACAGTGGTTTATTGTAAAGACTATCTTAGAGTACATAATTAAAGTGTTATGTCACTATTGTATATCCTAGTGAAATAAGGTTGGCATATCGATACTCTTATTCTAAAATAAAGAATTGATGAGTCTGCCTTCCAAGTAGAAAGTAATTGTAATTTAATATAATGCCAAACACGTTTTTGCGTATTTATTGAGTTGAATTAGAAGTGGGCGCTGCCGTAAAATCTAGCTGTAGCTGGTTCAATCTAAATGGCCATCCCAATGCAACTCTAATTCAAATCGCAAATGATGATTGACTAAATGTAAATAAATGTTGTTGATTGTGCTAAATCTAATAAGGTTGTGGCGTCAGAGCTAAAACATGTAGCAAAATATGTGCTGGGTGTTGTATTCTAAATAAGACAAAGAGAGGACGTATGGAAGGATGTACAGCTTTGTGATTAATTGTTATCCCTTGAAAAACCTAAATTGTTTTCTAGAATGTTTTAGAACCCAGAGCTGTCAATTTAGTTTGTGTTGTACAGACAAATGCAAAAGGAACACTTCATGGACAGAATGCTGAACGTTGTCATATATTCACCCCAGTACAGAGATCTGGGCCTAAATCCATCATTTTTTTGCTCCTCATGCTATTCCAGTTTAGACCCAGCCATATGCAAATCAGTCTTGACCCTGTTCCCCATGGAAACAGTCCAGCCGAAACTGCCAAGCCAGGTCCTCCCTGGACTGGAAACAAGCATCCTGTCAGGAATCAGGCTTTGGCGCCTACGAAAACTGCTATTCCCAGAGGGCCGCGGGAATAGGGGAGGAGTCGCGACCTTCAAAGGACGCGACACGCACTGCACGTTGTGCGTAATTCTGAGAACGAGTCCATCATCCATTTTGCCTTCGGATTCGGGAAACATTGCAACCAGCGCCTGCTGCGGCGTGCAGGAACCGCGAGTGCTGTCGTGGCTTCCCCTCCCCACCTTGACTCTTCCGAGGATCATCAGTCCAGAGTGCCCGGGAGACTTCCGTGCCAACAGCCAGTTAAGTGAGCTGTGTTCGTTTTGGGGGGGTTTAAGCACCGTACGTGAGAAGAGGCTACACAGCTTCTGTCTCCCCCTGGAGAAAGTACCAGTACCTGGACCTTTGATGCGGTGAAGCAACCGCTAGTCAATCACCCGTACTTTGTGCCATAAGATGGATTTACCGTGACTAAAGGGCGGTGAAGTAACCGTCGGAATTGTGTTAGAACTGTGTAGCATGATATTGGGAAAATCCTATACATGAGAGCGGTGAAGTAACCGCACTATTGCACAGTCCGAGCACTCCGCTTAAGTCCAGGGGGGTGCCTCTGGAGTACTATACATGCCTCATTCTCCTATCTACAGAGGGGTACCATGGAGATATACCGGGGGGGACTCTGAAGGGTTCTATCCAGTCTGATTCATACCCCAGTCCTTGCCCTGCTGTATTGGTGAATTAAGGTTTTTTCTTTGTGTTACTTTCACTCACCGGTAGCCATCGTGTATGGGCTGCCTGAGGTAACGACAGCTGCTCTCGCAACCAAGAACTAGTGGAGTGGGTTGCATGAAGAATCGAGTGGCCGTGGTCTATGTGTGCTAGATAGAAAGGAGCCTTGGTCATAGCGAGAATTCATGAGTGTAGTAATAACTGTTTATGTGTGTTCTATGTTTTTTGTGTGTTTTTTCTTTTACAGGTTCTACTCCCCGCTGTTCCCTTCCTTCCCTTCCCTCACTTGATCGCTCTAACCTTCCGTGCCATAAGTGCAGGAGTTGGGGATATCAAGGGGTGGACACCCTATAGCATCTCTCGAATCCTGAGGAGCATCGACCTGGGACGGAATCTTGACACATCCCAGGACCGAATTTACCCCTCATAAGCCAAGCTAACTTGACTTCAGTGGCATGGAGAGCATGGGACCCACATCTGGGCATACCCGCCCCACTTGGGGTGACAAATGCAAAAAGAACAATTGATGGTGAGAATGCTGAACACTGTCATGCATTCACCCCAGGAGAGAGATCTGGGCCTAAATCTGTCGTTTTTTTGCTCCCCAAACCATTCCAGTTTAGACCTAGCCATATGCAAATCAGTGTTGACCCTGTTCCCCATTGGAACAGTCCAGCCCGAACTGCCAAGCTAGGTCCTCCCTGGACTGGAAACAAGCATCCTAGGACCAGTTTATGGGTTTCAACCCTCATCAGCCAGGCTAGTATGACTCCAGTGGCAAGGAGAGCACGGGACCCACGTCTGGGCATACCCATCCCAGTTGGGGTGACAATTGCAAAAAGAACAATTGATGGACAGAATGCTGAACGTTGTCATAAATTCACCCCAGTACAGGGATCTGGGCCTAAATCCATTGGTTTTTTTGTTCTCCATGCCATTCCAGATTAGACCCAGCCATATGCAAATCCGTCTTGACCCTGTTCCCCATGGGAACAGTCCAGCCCAAACTGCCAAGCCAGGTCCTCCCTGGACTGGAAACAAGAATCCTAGGACTGGTTTCGGGGTTTCCCCTCTCATCAGCTATGCTAGCTTGACTCCAGTGGCATGGAGAGCATGGGATCCACGTCTGGGCATACCCGTCCCACTCAGGGTGAAAAAAAGATCAATTGATGGACAGAATGCTGAATGTTGTAATAAAATCACTCCAGTACAGAGATCTGGGCCTAAATCCATTGTTTTTTTGCTCCCATGCCATTCCAGTTTAGACCCAGCCATATGCAAACCAGTCTTGACCCTGTTCCCCATGGAAACAGAATATCCTGAACTGACAAGCCAGGTCCTTCCTGGACTGGAAACAAGCATCCTAAGACTGGTTTCTGGGTTTCACCCTTCATCATCCAGGCTAGCTTGACCCCAGTAGCATTGAGAGCACAGAACCCACATCTGGGCATACCCATCCCACTTGGGGTGACAAATACAAAAAACTAAAATTGATGGACAGAATGCTGAAAGTTGTCATACACTCATCCCAGTACAGTGAACTAGGCTTAAAACAATGTTTTTTTTGTTCCCCATACCATTCTAGTTTTTAGACCCAGCCATATGCAAATCAGTCTTGACCTTGTTCCCCATTGGAACAATCTAGCCTGAACTGCCAAGCCAGGTCCTCCCTGGTCTGAAAACAAGCATCCTAGGACCGGTATCTGGGTTTCAACCCTCATCAGCCAGACTAGCTTGGCTCCAGTGGCATGGGGAGCATGGGACCCACGTCTGGGCATACCCATCCCACTTGGGGTAACATATGCAAAAAATAACAAATGATGGGCAGAATGCTGAACACTGTCATGCATTCACCCCAGGAGAGAGATCTGGGCCTAAATCTGTTGTTTTTTTGCTCCCCAAACCATTCCAGTTTAGACCTAGCCATATGCAAATCAGTGTTGACCCTGTTCCCCATTGGAACAGTCCAGCCCGAACTGCCAAGCCAGGTCCTCCCTGGACTGGAAACAAGCATCCTAGGACCAGTTTATGGGTTTCACCCCTCATCAGCGAGGCTAGTATGACTCCAGTGGCAAGGAGAGCACGGGACCCACGTCTGGGCATACCCATCCCAGTTGGGGTGACAATTGCAAAAAGAACAATTGATGGACAGAATGCTGAACGTTGTCATAAATTCACCCCAGTACAGGGATCTAGGCCTAAATCCATTGGTTTTTTGTTCCCCATGCCATTCCAGTTTAGACCCAGCCATATGCAAATCCTTCTTGACCCTGTTCCCCATGGGAACAGTCCAGCCCAAACTGCCAAGCCAGGTCCTCCCTGGACTGGAAACAAGAATCCTAGGACTGGTTTCGGGATTTCCCCTCTCATCAGCTATGCTAGCTTGACTCCAGTGGCATGGAGAGCACGGTATCCACGTCTGGGCATACCCGTCCCACTCAGGGTGAAAAAAAGATCAATTGATGGACAGAATGCTGAATGTTGTAATAAAATCACTCCAGTACAGAGATCTGGGCCTAAATCCATTGTTTTTTTTGCTCCCATGCCATTCCAGTTTAGACCCAGCCATATGCAAACCAGTCTTGACCCTGTTCCCCATGGAAACAGTCCATTCTGAACTGACAAGCCAGGTCCTTCCTGGACTGGAAACAAGCATCCTAAGACTGGTTTCTGGGTTTCACCCTTCATCATCCAGGCTAGCTTGACCCCAGTAGCATTGAGAGCACAGAACCCACATCTGGGCATACCCATCCCACTTGGGGTGACAAATACAAAAAACTAAAATTGATGGACAGAATGCTGAAAGTTGTCATACACTCATCCCAGTACAGTGAACTAGGCTTAAAACAATGTTTTTTTGTTCCCCATGCCATTCTAGTTTTTAGACCCAGCCATATGCAAATCAGTCTTGACCTTGTTCCCCATTGGAACAATCTAGCCTGAACTGCCAAGCCAGGTCCTCCCTGGTCTGAAAACAAGCATCCTAGGACCGGTATCTGGGTTTCAACCCTCATCAGCCAGGCTAGCTTGGCTCCAGTGGCATGGGGAGCATAGGACCCACGTCTGGGCATAACCATTCCACTTGGGGTAACATATGCAAAAAATAACAATTGATGGGCAGAATGCTGAACGTTGTCTTACATTCACCCCAGTACAGAGAACTGGGCCTAAATCCATATGTTTTTTTTATTCCCCGTGCCATTCCAGTTTAGACCCAGCCATTGCAAATCAGTCTTGACCCTGTTCCCCATGACAACAGCCCAGCCCGAACTGCCAAGCCAGGTCCTCCCTGGACTGGAAACAAGCATCCTAGGACCAGTTTATGGGTTTCACCCCTCATCAGCCAGGCTAGTATGACTCCAGTGGCAAGGAGAGCACGGGACCCACGTCTGGGCATACCCATCCCAGTTGGGGTGACAATTGCAAAAAGAACAATTGATGGACAGAATGCTGAATGTTGTAATAAAAACACTCCAGTACAGAGATCTGGGCCTAAATCCATTGTTTTTTTGCTCCCATGCCATTCCAGTTTAGACCCAGCCATATGCAAACCAGTCTTGACCCTGTTCCCCATGGAAACAGTCCATCCTGAACTGACAAGCCAGGTCCTTCCTGAGCTGGAAACAAGCATCCTAAGACTGGTTTCTGGGCTTCACCCTTCATCATCCAGGCTAGCTTGACCCCAGTAGCATTGAAAGCACAGAACCCACATCTGGGCATACCCATTCCACTTGGGGTGACAAATACAAAAAACTAAAATTGATGGACAGAATGCTGAAAGTTGTCATACACTCATCCCAGTACAGTGAACTAGGCTTAAAACAATGTTTTTTTTGTTCCCCATGCCATTCTAGTTTTTAGACCCAGCCATATGCAAATCAGTCTTGACCTTGTTCCCCATTGGAACAATCTAGCCTGAACTGCCAAGCCAGGTCCTCCCTGGTCTGAAAACAAGCATCCTAGGACCGGTATCTGGGTTTCAACCCTCATCAGCCAGGCTAGCTTGGCTCCAGTGGCATGGGGAGCATGGGACCCACGTCTGGGCATACCCATCCCACTTGGGGTAACATATGCAAAAAGAAAAATTGATGAACAGAATGCTGTACGTTGTCATACATTCACCCCAGCACAGAGCTCTGGGCCTAAATCCATACTTTATTTGCTCCCCCTCATTTGAATATGGCTGGGTCTAAACAGAGGTGGCATGTTGAGCAAAAGAACGATGGACTTAACCCAGATCTCTTGACTAGGGGTGAATATATGATTTATTCAGCATTCCGTCCATCATTTGTTTGCATAGCACTTTTTGCCCTAAGTGGGCTGGGTGTGCCCAGATGTGGGTCCCTCGCTCACTGCGTCACTGGATTCAGGGTAGCCTAGCTGATGAGGGGTAATACCCTAAATCTGGTCCCAGGCTGCTTGTTTCCGGTCCAGGGATGACCTGGCTTGGCAGTTCGCGCTAGACTGTTCCTATAAGGAACAGCGTCAAGACTGATTTACATAGGGCGTGGTCTAAACAGGGGTGGCATGGTGAGAAAAAGAATAATGGATTTAACTCAGATTTCTTGACTGAGGGTGAATGTATGATTTAGTCAGCATTCCGTCCATCATTTGTTTGCGTATCACTTTTTGCCCTAAGTGGGATGGGTGTGCTCCAACGTGGGTCCCTTGCTCAATGTGCCACTGGATTCAAGCTAGCCTGGCTGATGAGTGGTAATACCCTTACTCCAGTCCCATGATGCTTGTTTCTGGTCCAGGGAGTACCTTGCTTGGCAGTTAGGGCTGGACTGTTTCCATAAGAAACAGGGTCAAGACTGATTTGCATATGGCTGGGTCTAAACTGGGGTGGCCTGGTGAGCAAACAAATGATGGAATTAACCAGATCTCTTGACTGGGGGTGAATGTATGATTTATTCAGCATTCCGTCCATCATTTGTTTGCATGGCATTTATTGCCCTAAGTAGGATGGGTGTGCCCAGATGTGGGTCCTTTGCTCACTATGCCACTGGATTCAAACTAGTCTGGCTGATGAGGGGAAATATACCGAAACTGGTCACAGGATGCTTGTTTCCGGTCCAGGGAGGACCTGGCTTGGAAGTTCGGCCTGGCTGTTCCCATAAGGAACAGGGTCAAGACTGATTTGCTTATGGCTGGGTCTAAACTGGGGTGGCATGATGAGCAAAAGAATGATGGATTTAACCCAGATCTCTTGACTGGGGGTGTATGTATGATGTATTCAGCATTCCGTCCATCATTTGTTTGCATAATACAGACATATGCTGCTTAGGAAGAAGTTGGCAGTGACATGGCGCTTGAATGACAAGTGTTCCATCATAGTGGATGACATGTCTGTGCAGGAGGTGCAGCTGATGGTGTTCTTGTGGATGATGGTGATTTCTCCTCTGGACTTGTGAAGTCTCTGTCTTGTCTGGTGCTCTTGTAGCCAGGAGGGGGAAGGCTGTGGTGATGTTGGGTGCTGACGCAGGGTGTTGTCATGCATTAGGCACTAGATGTCCGTGGCCTGTTCGCTGAGCGTGGAGTGTTGTGTGATTGGTTGCAAGACTGTGTGAGTGCGAGAGAGTGGTATATTGGGTGCTGTTGGTGTAGATGTGGTGAGGTTTGCATGGGGTAAGTGCAGGTACATTTACAGGAAGCACAGAAGAATGCTCCCTCTGTGTTGTGTGCTGAGGCAGCAGCATGTGGAGCAGCGGCAGGAGTGGAGGGCACAGATGGTCACAGTGGGGTGTGGTGTAGGAAGAGAGGACTAGGGTTCTTGGTACAGGCCAAGTATGGACAGGGGCAGCCTTTGGCACGCCTGCTGCATGTATATTCTGTGCCCGCCATGAAGCAGGTCCTTTAGAGGGGAAGGAGTGATGTTATTTCCTGTGCAAATGGAAGATAGAAATTGAGTCATGCCGCTTCTTGCACAGATTAATGATGCACAATCCTGTAATGTCACTTCCTGCGTAGATGGGTGATGGAAATAAGTCCTCTTGCTTGGTTTCTTCTTTTAAAGACAGTTTTGGTGGGAAACCAGAGATATCCCTTTTTGTGCTTATGGATTTTGGGAAATCCAGTGATGCAACTTCCTATGCAGATGGATAATTGTAAAACCAGTAATGACACTTCCTGTGCAGATCGATGATGCAAAATTTGGCATGTGACATAGAGGGTCTTTCCCCTCTGCATGAGATTGCCAGTATGAATAAACAATTACATCCTGCAGGGACCATGAGCTGCAGCTGAGATATGCTTCTTGACTGGCGGTGGAGGATGTGGAGAAATGCAGGTGTAGGTGGCTCCCGGTGTTATTTTTCCACTGAGAATGCCTGATAAAAATGGTAAGGTAAATTTTTTCCCAGGCCCACTGCATGGGGCAGGGCCCAAGCCCACCAGCCACAACACAACTTAGACTTTTCACAATTTCTTTTGGCAAAAATGTACATTTGATGCAGACTCTAGCATGTATTTATTCAGCAGCCTCAAGTTGCCTTTTGCAGTGGTGAGGCAAGTGACAACGCACTCAGACACCGCAGCTTGTCAGGGACCCAGCTGCTGAACAGAGGCTGCTCATGGTGGTGGATGGTGCTCACATTGCTTTTATTGATATATCAGGCTTTCATTTATGATTGCTGTTCTTTCAAAGAACTTTGCCAAACAATTTGAAGCACTCTTTATAACTGTATTTGAGTTTCTGTGTTTTTAAAAAGTCGAGTTTTCTCCCGGTGGAGTAATTTATACTCACCCTTAATCTTTCTCTACATGTCTCTCACAGCCATGGCGTAAATCCAATTTATTTGCACTAAAAGACATGGCACTAGTGTTGTATCACAGTTGTGGTTGAGTGTATTATTACCAGAGGCAGGGACTTGATAGTTTTATGCCTTAAACAAAATCTAAGCAGGTAGATTGGTAAACAGGGGGAAGTTCTCTAGAGTAGCCTTTACCAAATACAAATACAAATTTGCCTTCCTTAATCTAGTATGCCATCTCAAGGAACCTGTTAGTTATCACCTCTCATTGTAGCTATGTGCATTCCTGCAGCATTATAGGCATCACCCAACCTCCCCCTTCCAGTAGCACTAAGGGACAATTGCAGCTATTGATAAAAAGAGTGGTGGAAAGTCTTGCCTTGATTTTGTCCCAATGCCAGCTCTGGTGTTGTTTTGTTTATCTTGTTTTGACCCATCCTGGGCTCAGATATATCTTAAGCTTGTAGGCAGGTGGTTTTTTCTATTAGTATTTTAGTCACTACACCAATTTGGAGAGCAGTCCATCGGCAACAGACTTGGGGAAATGTACGCACCACTGTACCGTGTGGCCATGCAGAGAAGGACTCAGACTGCCTAAGTTAGAGATGGAGATCCAGAAAACAATCCGACACAAAAGAGTTCTGGTCTTTGGTTGTCTGTCAGATTTAGACAAATCCGTATCATTCACCAGAATGGTATGGGCAAGAAGTCTACTTGTTAACTGATGCGGACCAGCTGTCACTCCAGTGATTGCTGAATTGATTTCTGACTATATATTTTAACTTGTGCGTTGATGTCTACATTTAATATATTGGGCTACATCTACACCTACCTTAATCATTGTTAATAAAAACGTTAACATTTCTTTTTTAAGAAGATGATGCTGAGATTGAGCCCAGGGCAGTGGTGTAACAAAACTTAAGGGTCCCCCTCTGCAAAGTACATGGAGGCGGCCCCCACCCGGCCCATGGCCCTGTGTAATGTGCTGAGGCATATCTGCCAAGTTTTCAGTTTGCTTATGAGTGACATTTCCATGTTTTCAGCATGCTTATGTGTGACATTTCAGTGCTTTATGTGTGACACTTTGTTAGAACCGGGGTCACCGATTCCGACACGATAGCTTGGCGCGAGGCGGGAAGGCACCAGAAGGCAATGTGTAAGTAGTTGTGCAGCACACACTCGCACTGACTCAGTAATGCGCACGCAATGAAGAGACACCACACCAGGCTGTTTTATAAAACAAGACTCTTTATCTAATTCAAGTCAGAGCAGTCGATAGGGCAGATAATCTCAGAGCAACAGTAAATTCACTTCACTTCAAAACATGAGTAAATTCCTTCAAGTACATCAGAACAGCAGAACTTCCTGCAGGTTAAAAGGCAGGAGTAACAACCGTCTCACTGCACTTATCACTGTAGGTAATGCAGTGCACGTTAAACACATAGGCTTCAATGCATTCAGGAACATTCAATTCAACAAAGAGCTTCATGCAGGTTTGCAAACGACATGAGAACATTTCTTAAGGCACTTTCAATAGTGTACCATCCCTTGTGTGGGCATTCAACACCAAGAACACTTGTATGCATGAACTCACTTTTGGCAATACTTCCTGGGTAGGGCAGGTCACACAGCACCCTCCGCTATGCAGCACAAAGATTAACTCTTAATGGGGATGCAATCAGTGATCAGGCCAGATCTCTACCGGCCTTCTACATTCATTCAGAGAGGGAGAAGTAAGAGGAAGCACACTTTAGGCATCTGCCCCCCCTCAGTCACACTCAGCACGACGTTGAAAGCGGGCACCGTCCCCTGGTTTCCCCACTCACCACTTGGTCTTTGCGGGGGAAGTTGCAGCCACAAATATCGCCGGACGCCTCTTCCCCGGTCAGCCCGCTCCTCTCTGCACGTGGGGCTTCGGCCGGGGGAGGCGGATCGGCGCGCTGCTAAAGCTGGCAAAGTTATGGGCTCCCTTGAAGAGGAGACTCCTCAATCCACCCGGAGCCTCGCAGATACCCGCAGGTGTGGCCGGCAGCAGGCCTCGGGCCTCCGTAGGCCTCGAGACCCGGGAGCCAATCACAGCGCGGCCTGAGGGGGCGCGGCCCATGACGCTGCCGGCGCCCTGGTTGCTGGGCAACGCCTCCTTTCCACTCAGCAGGCCTAGTGTGGCCTGGATTCAATCACTGCGGCTTTGATTTGCGCAGCGCCTGGGCTGCGATGGTGATTCGGGCCTCAGCTTCTCCTGGCTTAGAGGTCCCCGGGCTGCAGCGGTGATCGCGGCACAGCGCTTCTTTCTTCAGCGACCCTGAGGTCGCGGCAGTGAGTTTCGCACACAGCGCTTCTCAGTACAGGGCACAGAAGCCGCGGCGGTGATCCTGGGCAGAGCGCTTCTTTATTTCTTAGCATGGGGGCGGCGGCGGTGATTTTTGGACACAGCGCATACACACTTCCAAGCGCAGGGGCTGTGGTGGTGATTCCGGGACACAGCAGGAGCGCGCTGTACAGCGCTCAGCAGGGTAGGCAGGTTCTTCAGGCCAGCAGCCGTGTGAGCAGCCAATTCGGGTACGGCAGCGCTAGGGAGCACAGCGCTTGTAGCAGGACGCAGGCTATGGAAGCCCAGCGCCTAGAAGCACGCTGCTTTACCTGGTGATCCCCCAGTAGCAGCAGCGCTCACAGGGTCCTCAGCGCTTCAGTCCCAGCGCAGGTGGTAGTGACATCTTGGTTGCGGTTTCTTTGGTTGCAGTATCTTGGGGGAAAGGGTAGGGGTTTGAGTTGGCAGGCACAAGAGGCAGGATGGTTCCCTGCGGCACACTGGAGTTGGTCTCCTGGATTTCCCCCTCACTGGGCAAGGTCAGCAGGCTGGCAGAGCCCCTCAGCTATCTTGGGTACAGCAGGGCCTAAGCTCAGTCAGACTCAGTAGTGTAGGTTCCCCCCTAGGCCCAACAGCCTATACTCCGGCAGAGGTTCCCCCAGGTCCAGTGGTGCCCCAACTGACTAGTTAGGTTTCCCTCCTTTTCTCTTATACCCCTAGGTCAGGTGACCCTACTGAAAGGCGGCAAAGTATAACTCCTCCCCCGGCTGGAAAGTTCCAGGGGCTTCTACCATGTCTGTCTATGTGACAAAAAGGCGGGACGTCAAGGATACAGTAACAGTATGTCCCAACCTGATCCTAACTACTGGTGCGTGTATGTACAATGGCCACTCCGCAGTAGCAGGGGCCTGTGGCAGCCATATTGTTAGTGGAGAGCACCTGCACCTCAGCACTGTTTGGCAGTGGTAAGACACCCAGTGGCCTAGGTCCAACAAAAAGATGTTGGCAAAAATGAGGCGAAAAGGAAAAAACGGGGTAAGACCACCCTAGGGCTGACAGGTCTAACACACTTTTGTTCAGTGACATTTTCTCATGAACAGATCAAGACAGTTAATAATTTCAGAAACTGCTGTCTTTCTGAAATTCACTGGACTGAAAGAAGCCTTAAAATTGCAGTTTAACGGTATAAAATTGATAGTGCTCAGATGAAGTACATATCCCTCAAGGGATGTTCGCTCGCAGTATTCTCAGCCTTTTACAGTTAGACTCTGGTGATCACTGCATTGGTATATCAGATATACAGCATGTAGAAACCTAGAACGTAAGGCCACAGGTGGGTTCAGTATGCAGCAGAATAAACTGGGAGCCTTTCCTGCTGAATCTCAGTCTGCCAAGAGTCAGACACAGGTGAAGAGATAAAGGTATAGCTAGGAGCCATGGGTCCTAGTGCAGGTAATGAAAATTGGTCTCCTTGAGTAGTAATATACAACAATAATCACAGTTCAGAGGTGCCATTATGCCCCGCCTGGAGCAATCATGCCTGTTTCACCATTGATTGCAACGCCCATGGGAAAAGCATGGGGCAGCTCCTGACACTGAGTGCCTGTCAACGGTATTGCCAAACTATCCCATTTGTGAAGGAAATTTCCCTGGTGGACTACAAACTACTCCTCATATTTAATAATTACCATAAATGAATGCCCTAAACGGCTGGGCCACAAAGGGACTAAGATAATATGTATGAGGCACTATGTAGCTTTCCCTTCTTGTTACAGATGAGAAAACTCGATATTGCCTTACCCCTCTCCATCTGTTGCTTTAACATCCACCCCTTCACTCTGTTGCCGTCCTTCTCTCCAGTTTAATTTCTGACCTTTCTCTTTTCATTTTCACTGTCTCCATCCACTCCATTCACTTTTTTCCAAACAGGTCATTCATCTCCTTTCACTCAAACTAACCTCCCATTTCTCTCTTGGTTGTTTTCCATTCTCCATCCTTTTTTTCTCCTTTGTTACTTTCTTACACTCTCCTTCAACTCTACTTCTTAACTCCTCTCTCCTCGCCATTCTCCTCATGCCGACCTCAGACTGCCTTAACTCTGTCAAGTCTCATCCATCCCTCTCGGTCATCAATTTCATTTGCACTTCGCAATCCTTCAGCATTTCTTTCCACTTGTGTCTTTTGACTTTCCTCTCATACTGTCCTTCTCCTGCTGTGTCTCCCCTTCTTGTGTCACGTCTATCTTATTCCACCACTCATTTGTGTCCCTCCTTTCTCCCTTTACTTTCAGACCCCATTCCTGTTTGTTTGTCTCTCACTTCCCATCGGATCTTTTAAATCCCTCTTCATCTTTCTTTGGTTCTCTCTCTCCCAACCCTAGTAATTCCCCCCACTTTTACCAAAAAGGCTGTTTGTGTAAGGTGATGGTCAGAGAGACCTGCAAATTCCTACCAGAGACCAGAATACAGTGACTGCATCTTTACAAGAGTGAGTGTGTGCATGTGTGTGCGTGCTTGCTTGCGTGGTGGGTGTGTGTAAGGAAGTAGGAACAGTGTCTGACACCTGGGTCACAGCAGTGTTTTGGAAGCAGGGACCTTGTCCAACAACAGACAGAGCCTCTCTATATGGGGTCCAGGCACTGGGCAGAAGAGGAAGTGGTGGGGCTCTTAAAATAAATGGAGAAATTTACAGCATGCTAAAAAAAAATCAACAGCGAGGGAATCTTAACATAATGTCAGACAGAATTTGATGTCTGGCATAGAAGAGAGCACAGGAAATTTATTTTCCCAGCCATGCCGGTCAGACAGAGAGAATGTTCATGAAAGTTTGGGACACAAAGCTGTTTCAGTGACAAATTAAAGTTATGTGCAGTACTATGAGAACAAGTTGGGGCCAAAGAAGGTGTTGCTGTGATCCAAGGTCCGTGACGTTAAACTTAATTTATTATGAAAGGCTTTTGTTTTATGTTCTTACTTTTGTGGATGAGTGACTTTGGAATCTCGGCAGCCGGGCTCTCTTTGCTTCTCCCGCCATCCCTTGCGCCATCCGGGACTTATTGCTGTAGATGGTTTCTAAATGGAAAACCATTTGAATGGACGTAACAGGTCTAACAAAAGGCAGTGATGGGTGTAGTATCCTAGCTTCCTGTCCATGCATTCTCTGCCAGTGGAATGTTACAGCATGATGATGTATTATGGAATGTTAGGTGTCTCTCAAGAAAAGCCACAGTTATGATGGGGCTGAGCAGAATGCTGGCTTCTCCTGGTGGGGCTCATCTACGTATCTTCAATAAACCATCTTGAACAATATCTCTTTGTGTGGACTTCATCACTACATTTTTATGGCGACGAGGATGGAATGTTCTACGTACAATTTTTGGCGACGATCCTGAAACGAACCTGCGTCTGTCACCTCATCAAACTTCATGCAACATTAAGGTACAGATCAACTCAAGTTAAGCGAAAGCAACTGGCATCCATGACACCACCAGTGACCTCTACATCGGTTGCCCTCAGAAGTCTGTCAGTTGTTCTTGTGCGTCTGGAGAAGTGCGACTTTAAGAGCTGTCCATCCAATCTTGGGCGTCTACTCTCCAGAGTCTACGTGTCTTGAGCTCTGCTTTCAGTCAGGGTAAGCCTGATTTTGTGTTCAACTGCCACATACCTATGCCTGCACTGTCTGGGGAAGAAGTGTGGCTTTATTTGTGTGCGCCAGCCAAGGTGTACTGTCTGGATGTCTGCTCCGCTCGAAGTCTCCTGGGACATGTCTACTCCTTTATGGTGAGCAGTTTGGGATTGTTTTTCTCTGCTCATTTTCATCTCTAAATCAATTTGTCCTTTTTGACTCAAGCTTCACAAGGTTTATTTACTTGTAAACTGAGTGCCCTGTCTACTGTCTCTGGGTACAGAACAGTGCCACCGTTATTCTCGTAACCTGCATGTCTCTGGACTCGGATTTGCATAGCACACGTGTGGTAAATACATTTTGTCTGTTATTTGGGAGTATGGTTGAGACTTTTTACAACTGGCGTTTTTCAAACGTTGTACAGCTGTTTGAAAAGTGTGGCATGCGCCCTACACAGTGCGCGGATTCTTACCTCCACTTTCAGACTTCTGGCTTGTGGGTCCTTGTGACGTTCTTCAACTTTCCTGAGCCCTGCTGCCTCTGTACGTCGCATGTCCAGACGTACCGTGAGCCTTCCGGCAGAGCGTCTGCAACGAGACGCCATCTTGTGCTTCGGAGGGAGAACAGTCAGTCAGCTGTCCAGCTGTGGGGATTGTTCTCTGGACTCATCGATGCTGTCACGCTCTAAAGGTACTTTCTTCCGATACTTTCGACGAGCCATATTATTTTATACAGCTCCCAGTTTAGACTGTGCCCTCCTGTGACACTCTGCTTGTGAAGCCAAGGAAAATGATACACCAGAGACATGCGTGGTTTCTACTTTGTTTTGAAAGACTGTGGGAGCAGCTCCAATCACTGTATGTTTATGCAGAGAACTTCAACCGTTACACATGACGAGTATTTGGAGATGTGTTCTTTTCCAAATGGGCAGAGCTTATGCTGGTTAGTTTCTTTTTCTGTAGCTCATAAATTCTACTGATGCCATAGTTTACACTTTTGTGTGGTTGAGGAGTCAGAATTTGAACAGGGACACATGTTACATGTAATTTCTTATTATATCTACCAGCATGGTTAATTTATTGTTTTTCTCTGCTTCGCCAACATCATGTAACTCTTTCATCACATTTCTCAGCACACTATATTTTCGAAAACTGTTGTCTATCCTTTTGATAGTGTGACATCATCACTCACAAGTCCTATCTGCAACTCACATTTGACACCTGCGTATTTACTGTTGCAGTTTCTCTTTTGTGTGCTAACAATACTGACACATACCTTATATGGGGTTTTGTCTTACGTATTACTACTTTGTTTTCCAGTACTATCTTCAAAATGTTTTGGGTTTGCTTTTGTACTGTGCTCTCCCCATCCCTTACAAGAGGTTTGGCCCTACACGTATTGTTCTTTTGGTTTAAATTATTCATGGACCCTAGGTATTCACCCTGTTGGTACACACCGTCAGGGTACACGCTGTTTTTCATGCTTGTTTTTAGTGTCCCTACACTGGTTGATTTCTGAAGCTCAGGTGAGTAGTTGCTCACCGGTGTTATGTACTGCTTAGTACATCTCTTAATTTCCTTCGTGGGATCATAGATCTTTTCTATTTTCTTTTTCAAATTGGTTCATGGACCCTAGGTATACACCATGTAGGTACACACCGTCAAGAGTCCATTGTTTTTTTCACTATCTCATGCATGCTATAAGTTTCCCTACACGGGAATCGCAGAGGGTTTCAGTCCCATCTGCTCATTGAACATTAGTACAGGTCTCACATGTGCACAACTTTATTCTGTCTTCCTCCTGGGAGCTATGCGAGGGTTTTAGTCCTTTTCGCATTATTATATGGCTCCCTATCCATATCTGTTTGTTGACATCACTCAACCTCAAGCAACTTTATTCTGTCTTCCTCCTGGAAGCTATGCAAGGGTTTTAGTCCTTTTCGTATTATTATATGGGTCCCTATCCATATCTGTTTTTTGACATCACTCAACCTGAACAATGTCAATATTACAAGGACTATTGATTCTACGGGTCTTAGCCACATCATAGTAAGATGAGGAAAAGTAAAAGGATAATCCTCATCCAAGTCAAACACCATCATCAATACAAAATGAAAAAAGGGTTTCAGTCCCATCTTTTTATTGTACATTAGTACACGTTTCACATGTGCACAACCTTATTCTGTCTTCCTCCTGGGAGCTATGCAAGGGTTTTAGTCCTTTTCACATTATTATATGGGTCCCTATCCATATCTGTTTTTTGACATCACTCAACCTCAAGCAACTTTATTCTGTCTTCCTCCTGGGAGCTATGTGAGGGTTTTAGTCCTTTTTGCATTATTATGTGGGTCCCTATCAAATCTGTTTGTTGACATCACTCAACCTCAGCAGTGTCAATATTACAAGGACTATTGTTTCTACGGGTCTTAGTCCCATCTGTTACTGCTTTAATCCCTTATCTCTGTAGGGGTTTCCATTGGCAGGACAAGAATAACATTAGAGTCAAGATACAACATATCCCGCTTTCTTGTATATATAAAATAAATAATGAGGGAATAAGAAAAACTGAGGAAATAAGAAACATGAAACCATTGAAAGAAGAGAGCAACAGAAAAGGATAAGAGAAGCAAAGAAGAGAGGAAAACCAAAACATAAGAACCATCCTCCCTTCTATTCACAAAAGCAAAGGAAAAAAACCTGAACGACTGCCCCAAAACACACCCACTGGCTAGAATAGGAATGTAAGAAGGCAGGAGAGGAAAGAACCAACAAAACTCCGGACTACAGGATGTGGAAAACACAGAGAAAGAAAGTACAGCAGAAAAGCAGAGAAAAGCTTAAAATACACACGAGACACCAGGAGAAGACATTATAAAAAGAACAAAAATGTGCGCCAAAGAATTCAATATCAAAGAAGTCAAGATTTTTCAAAAGAGGCAACAACAAACTTCAAACTACGATTTTAACAAGGACTCTGGCACCCTGAGCCCCACCAGTGACCTTTTCATCGGTCGCCCCCAACGTGCCTGTGCCAGATCTGTCAAAGTGAATGGACTACTTAAGCTTTACTCAAGAACAGTACTACTCCATGGTTGGTTCTGTCTTCAAGTTTCTCTCAATATCAAAGTATCTCAAATGTGCTTTACCTTGCTTCATTGGTCACATGCACAAGAACTGTGTCTCCAAGTAAAGTAAGTCTTTTCAAAAACCCGGTGACAATCGATGGTCCTGTCACAACATGGGAGGTGTTGGACCATTTTGCAAGTTATCTATCCAAAACCTTTATCAAATTTGGTGAGCTTTTTGGGGCTTGTGCAGAGAAGTGAGAGACATCGAGGGCTTGGATGATCGGCAACTCTAAAGTGGACTTAAGACTTGTGCACTCGATCACCAGGTATTTATTGCACAGCGATGAGGAGTGCGCGTAACGTGCAGTGTGTGTCTTTCCAGTCTCATGTGAGTACACTCTGCTTTATTGTATTCCGGTGGTTTGCCATATGTAACAAAAGTGGCAGTTCAACCGCTGCTTTGACAATTTAAAACATAGCATGAGTGTGCAGCGCGTGCACTATTACCTGCATTTGGAAGACACACAGCTGACTCTACTTGAGATTCTTCGTTCGTGGGATCTTCTCCAACTTTGAGGAATCTTCACTATCTTGTGCCGCTTACGGGTGCCGACATGCACTAACGCACCGTGAGCCATCCGGCGCGACGTAGCTCGTCATCTATGTGTTTGCTTACTTTGCCAACCATGTGTTTCCCTACATTGCCAACCACGTTGTTCACTCTGCATTCTATTAGTATTCAACCTAATTATTGGCAACATCGCAGAGTGAGGATCGGCTCTGCTCAGCTTACCCTCCATCTCTTCTGGGTTCTCTGCAGTTAGTTTTGCTGTGTACAAGAAGGTACAGGTACATTTATATTTTGGGGATTTGTCTACGTCGAAACTCTTGTACAGTCAAGGGGTAACTACAAACTTCTCCTGTAGACACACAACCACGAAGACTCGTACAATGGCTTACGCTGCTTTTGCTGAAGGAATTATTTTGGAAGTAATCTTTCAATGCACATTTTGGTTTATACTGCACCACTGGTGCGCTTGACTTACCTTCTCGTGTGGTACCTACTTTGGGCCTGTTACTCTTTTAGGTTGACTCGGTATCAATTCTCGACATGATGGCACATCTTGTTAAGTTTACATCTGTTAGGTGTCATATTTTGTCATGGGACTTTTGTTACTTTAACTTAACATGTTTCTTATGGGGGACAATGTTCTAGTATCTCTTCAATGCAGTGAAACTCGGGTGAGATGTAGCTCACTGGGGTGTGTAAATTTTCGCTTGCGAATATTTCGATATTGATTTTAATGCTGTTGGGGTATTCTGCTCATGCACAGAACTATGCACAGGAAATCAGGACCTCAGTGAATTGTGGTGTACCCAAAAACTCACCTCAGTACCCAGAACCCCTATCTGACTAGCATCAGTGTCTCATCCGTTCTCTGCCAGCCATGCGCCACTCCACGCACAGCACACTGTCAGCCATGCGCCAGTCCACGCACACCGCCAGCCAAGCGCCAGTCCACACACACCGCCAGCCAAGCGCCAGTCCACACACACCGCCAGCCAAGCGCCTGTCCATGCACACCGCCAGCCAAGCGCCAGTCCATGCACACCACATTGTCAGCTATGCGCCAGTCCAGGCACACTACACCACCAGCCAAGCGCCAGTCCATGCGAAGCGCCAGCCAAGCGCCAGTACAAACACACTGCCAGCCAAGTGCCAATACAAATACACCGCCAGCCAAGCGCCAATCCAAACACACCCCCAGCCAAGCGCCAGACCACGCACACCGCCAGACAAGCGCCACTCCACGCACACCGCCATCACATTTATGAATTTATTTTATATAAATAAGAAAACACAAACAAATTGCAAATAGATACAAATCTACTAACACACAAACTGAAACTAAATACACTACAAAAATGCGAACCTTGAAACTGAATAAAAAATATTAAACAATAGAGGCCAGGCAGTTCACTTTACCACTCATGGATGCTCCTAAAAATTATTTTGCATGTGCTACATTCTAAAACAAGCAGGCACACACAGTCCAGGGTTAGAAGGACACTTGGGGCAGTACATATGAGTCTCCTTCCGCATACATCTTCGCCAACAGACTCTAAATCTCCTACTGGGAAAGTCTTTTGAGGGTGTCGGAGGAATGTGATCAGGAAAGTGGCGATCTTTCAATCTAGCAACATCCTCCACCACTCCAACTCTAGGAACACTTGCCTGTTCCACTAAAACAAGGCTGCCTATTACAGAAGCCTGAAACTTAGCAAAAGTCATCTTTGACTCAGGACAAGAATCCTGGAACACAACAAAAGCATTAAAGTTTGCCAAGTGGAAAAGATGGATAGCCAACTTCTTGTACCAAATGTAAGCCTTGCGAAGAGCAGCGTAAGGTTCCAACCTCTGATCTACTCTGTCAACACCACCCATGTGCCATTATAGTCTAAAATGCACACAGGATTGTGCGCTTCAGCAACCTGACCCCAAACAATCACAGGGGCAGTGCTTTCATCATGGATGGTAGTCAGCATGTAGACATCTCTCCTGTCTGAAAACTTCACAGCTAGAAGCTCCTTGCAACGCTGCACTGTCCCCACACAAGCTTTTGACAAACAATTTATTTTGGGAAACCTTTACGGTTAGAGCGAATTGTGCCACAAGCAACAGTGTCCACTTTGGCCAATTCCCTGAACAACCGTAGACCATTGTAGAAGTTATCTACATATAAATGGTGGCCTTTGTTAAAAAATCTTCTACCAAGTTCCCATACAATTTTCTCAGTGACTCCAAAAGTGGACGGACAATCAGGGGGGTTAATTCTAGATTCATTACCGGTGTACACCCTGAAATTAGAGACATATCCAGTCCTACTGTCACACAGCATATACAGCTTAATTCCATAGCGTGCCCTCTTACTAGGAATGTATTGCCTAAAAACCAAGCGACCCTTGAACAACACCAAAGACTCATCCACTGCAATATCTTTCCATGGAGCATAGATCTCAGAAAATTGATCAACAAAGAGATCAATGACAGGCCGAATCTTAAAAAGACGGTCACAATCAGGGTGATCTCATGGCAAAGCTAAACCATTATCGACATAATGCATCATCCAAAGCAGAAGCAAATACCTATCACGACTCATGACTGCCGGAAATATTGCAGTTGCCATCAAGGGACTAGTAGACCAATATGAAGACAATGATGGCTGCCGTAGCAAGCCCATCAAAAAAGTTAAACCCAAGAACTACTTAATCTCTTCCAGATTTGTGGGAGTTCACCGGGTAGCTCTAGAGTGGGGCTTAAGGCTGGCACTGTTGTCCCTCAAAAACTGCTCGGCATACAAATTAGTCTGCTCAACAATCTCTGCCAAAAACACTTCGTCCATAAACAACTGAAAAAAATGTATCGGCACAACGTTTTCAGTATTCACTCTACACCGTGGAACACCAGTAAAGTCTGGCAATGCCGGCTGCACCATGCCTGGGGCAATCCAGAGGTCAGCACTTTCAACGGGAAAGCCTTGCAGCCCCAGGCTGCAGCCCAGATGCCTCTTGCCGCACTATACCAATGGGAATCCTTGCAGCCTCAGGCTGCAGCCCAGATGCCTCTTGCCTCACTATACCAACGGGAAGTCTTGCAGCCCCAGGCTGCAGCCCAGATGCCTCTTGCCGCACTATCGGCACATCAATGTCCTCCTCTAACACAGGCACTTCATCCGCAATATGAGTAGCTTCATCCGAACTGAGAGTAGCTTCACCATTGGATGATGCCATGTGGAGAGAAAACTCACTCCCTGAATCTTCCCCTCCCACCTCAGCCTCAGAATCAGAGCCAGTCTCTGGACCATGGTCAGAGGAAGAATCAAAAAGCATACCAACAACCTGTTGAGCAGTGATCCTGCGGATAGCCATTTCCCTTACTAAGAAAGGAGACTGCACAAACAAGTCAACAACCAACACTGTGCAAAATAAATAAGTAAACAAATGTGTGCCTTTATCACAAACATCTATATACTCAAAAACTATACGATTCACTAACAAGAGACAGCTACACTCACCAGCACCTACTCTGCAAAGACACAGCAAAAATAAACGATATCCCACTAGAAAGAAGAAAAAAAAAAATTACTCAAAAGACAACAAAATACACATCAAGCACAAATGCAAAATGTTTTAGACACTCAAAAAACAGAAGTCAAACATACTGGTATTAACACACAATTTGCAAAAAACACATTCATGCAGAAAAATGAAGCTCATTTAAATTGTACAAAAAAAGTCTCTTACCAAACACATGCAACTACACAAACAACAGAACCACCAGTAACGAAACCGCAACCTGCAACAGTCTAAAGAGCAAAAGCCTTGAACTAGAACAAAAAGGGAGAAATAAAGCATTAAAATTACAATTCACAAGAAATAAAAACAATTCACATTATAACACGCTATGTCACTACCCAAATGAGGCCAGAAAGGCAAAATAACCAGGCTGATCTGCCCCCGGGGGGGGGGGCAAAATACACATATACAAATATATGTCCCCTGGAAGCAACCAATTAATTCATTTTTAAATCCCTGGCTCTAGAGGGCTTTTTTGCCCCCCCCCTCCCGGGCCAGAAAAGCCCCAAAATATAGGTGATCTGTCCCTGGGGGGGGGGGGAGGGGGGGGGGAGAAAAGTCTTTAAAATGATGTAGGCCAATAAGGAAGTGATTCTTGCCCATGGGGACGCTTCCATTTAAAATTTAAGACACTCCCTGGTGTCTAGTGGGGTTTTCTGCCTCCCCTGGGGGAAGAAAGGCCAATTAAACAAACCAATCTTATATTTTTTTAATAGGGCCCCTGGAAGCAACCCTTGCCCAAGGGGTCGCTTCCAATTAAAAAAAAAAACAAATCCCTGACTCTAGTGGGCTTTTCTGCCCTCCCACCCCCCCCCCCCCCACGGGGCCAGAAACGCCAAATAAATCAGGCTATATGTCCCCATGGGGGGCAGAATATAATTTTTAAATAAATTTGGCCCCTGGAAGCGACCCTTGCCCAAGGGGTCGCTTCCATTTAAAAAATAAATATATTCCCTGGTGTCTAGGCCAAATAAAAAAACCGATCTGCCCCCAGAGGGGGTGGAATATACTTAAAAAATATTTAGGGCCCCTGGAAGCGACCCTTGCCCAAGGGGTCACTTCCGATTTTTTTAAAAAGCAATTCCCTGGCTCTAGTGGGCTTTTCTGCCCCCCCCCCCCCTCGGTCCAGAATTGGCCAAAAAACGGTTGATCTTTTCCCGGGGGGGCAGAAAAGTGAATTTAAATTTCCCCCATAGGAAGTGGCCCTTGCCCAAGGGGTCGCTTCCTTTGAACACAAAAAGACATCCCTGGTGTCTAGTGGGGGCATTCCTGGTGCACGATCGCGACGCTGTGCGCGATCGTGCACCAGGAATGCCCTGCATTGAGACATCAGGGGAGAGGAAACACTGTTTCCTCTCCCCCGATGCCTCAAGGCATCCAGATTTGGCCCCCCCGCCCCACCGGAGACCGAAACCTACCTCCTCCTCGGTGGACGCGCTGGAAAAAATGGTTTCCAGTGCATCCAGCGCTTCCTGATGACATCGGCGTACACTGTGCGCACTGACGTCATGGGGAAGCGTGGGGGGGGTCGGGGGTGGCAGCGGAAACTCTTCCGCTGCCATCCCCCTCTGTGGTGCCAACATCGATGCCCCAGGGGGGAAGCGCCAGCGCTTCCCCCAGGGGCTATGCTCATGACGGAGCGGTTCCGTCATAAGCACAGCTCAACCGATGCTCATGACGGAACCGCTCCGTCATGAGCATCGAATGGGTTATGTGACTTTAGTTGATCCAGCTCTACGTGTAACTCCAGGGTGTTTTCCATTGTTCTGCACCTCTTACATCCACTTTGCATGAAATATTCAGGTGTTGCCACTATGTGACACAAAGCCATGCAAGCTGCGCTTGATTCGGCTTTTGGTGCAAAAATCAATTTTTGTGTGTAATTTAAGCCAGGCTGCCATTTGCACCACATTGTCTCACACAAGTGCGTGTTCTACACATTAGTAAATGTAAGATACAAGATGTGTAACCAATATTTTGATTCCAATGCGTACGTGGTTACGTAAAGGAAAAGCATTGTCATTTACAATGCCAATAGCTCAAACTCTCACAAATGCGATACCTATTGCATTGCAAATGCTTGTTTCACTCATACAATCAATAGGGTTGGGCCCATGAAAAGAGCAACGATGTGCTGGACCACGTGTACAATGTATAAGGAAAATAATTCCTTTGTCACTATGCTTCCGGACTCTTTATTGTACAATAAAATGTATTTAATGTATCAAGTAATAAACTTCACAATTATATTCCAATAATTTTCTGCATTGTATTATATTTCAATTTAATCTGTACAGAGAACAAGTTACATTAATCTTTACATTTTTCATGTTGTACATTATCCTCTTTGAAAACGTCATTTTTAAGTGCCCCTACCAACCGAATGCTGTGAAAAAATTCATCAAAGTGGAAAGAGTGCACAGAGGAAAAAATTCCAATGTTGAAAAAGGTTTATATATATCATAATCTCAATCACCATATGTACACATAGGTAGGTAAACAGGTAATCCGTTTTTTAATTAACACCAGCCCAAAGTTTGAAGAAACACGTGCGAGTTGTTCCTGGATAATTGTGTCTTCCACTTCTAATGTCCTATTACAAGATTATTAGCGATAATATTAGTGAGCTGCTGTGTTACAATATTGAAAAGATGCATCCTTATCTCTCAATATTAAATGTAAACACATTTCGAATTTGGCAGTGACCCGGCCAAAGAGCTCATGAAAGAGCTGAAATTGGATCATAAATTAAAAGTTTCTCTGAACAGGAAGCCTCAAGATCCTTAAAGTGTCCCTGGACTCCATTAATCCGGATGTATGACGATACATCGCAAACTAAAACAACGCGTGCTTTTACAATGCGGTTTTTAGTTCACATGTACCGTCACAACGCATGTTTTTACAGCGGATGGCATTAGTTCACATTTCCTTTGAAATGCATACTAAATGTTTTTACAATGGACCCCATTTCCCCGCATGTATTTACAACGCAAAATAGCCCCCAAACACTAACACACTACCCTACATAACACACACTCCACAGCACTACCCTACAGTACAAAACAGTACACTACCCTAAAACAGTACTCCAAATACGGCCCTACCCCTACGCACAGTCTGTCCCCTTTACATGAAACACTACTGTACCGGAACCCTCTGACACAACCCTAAATCCTAAAGCCTAAACCCTAAAACACTACCATACGCTACAACCCCTGACACTACCCTAAGACCTAAGCCCTAAAGCCTAAAACATTAGCATACACTACAACTCCCTGACACCACCCTAAGCCCTAAGCCCTAAAGCCTAAAACACTACCCTACACTACGACCACCTGAGACTACCCTAAACCCTAAGCCCTAAACCCTAATCCCCTTACCTCTCTCTCCTCGTGGTCATCTTTGCTCCAGTGTCCTGTGTCCCGGTCCTGCTCCCCGTTCCAGCGTCGCCGTCTGTGCTCCGGCGCTATTACTTCACATGCGTTTTAAAAGCGCATGCGTTTTAAAAGCATGCGATGTATTGACTCGCGTCGTAATATGTAAACGTTCTTACGTCGCATGCGTTGTAACGCATGCGACATAACGGCATGTGTAGTAACAGCCACGTTGAAATGGCTGCAACCCATTCATTCAAAACGTGACTAGCGGAGTAGCCGCACGGTGGGGCAGAGCCCCTTGCGCCACTTTTGCGTCACTTTTCCCATGTTAAAAGTGACGCAAAAGTGGCGCAAGGGGCTCATAAATCTGCCCCGGTGTCTTTAGCAAAGCACGCAGAAATGTGCACTAAACAAACTGATTTCAACAGACTCTGCGTACACGCTTCAGGTGCACCCAATCATTAAAATGAAGCCGTACCTTCAAACTAAACCACGTGACCAACAACTGTTGTAACAATGAATGATAGATGCCAGTAGAGATTGGAAACTCTTTACAGTGCATGTACAACAACAACGAACCCTAAACATAAAATAAAACATGAAGCCTGGTATCCATGTGCATTGAAAAATAATAAACATGCCCAATATTAAAATATACCGCACGCGACATCCAATTGTATAAAACGATAAACTGTGCTAATAACGCTGATATGAAACTAATTATTAAGGCTCTGTAAAGTATATCTCAAATAAACCTTCCAAACACTTAACAACACCGACTGAGAATCACAATGTGAGTAAACAGTGTAATAATAATGCCTGTAAAACTAAACGGGAAATCCTCAGACAATAACATTTCCATTTAAACATAATATTCCGTGGGTGATTATTGTTTGTTTGAACACTTTTAAGATGGGCCCCAATGGTGAACGTAGATTAATAAAGTCTGTTCAGATGACCTTCAAGATGGTATAATCAAGTTATCCAAGATTGCGGGGTGCAAGCTATCCTGGCGGGACAGCAATATAAATATTTCAAGAAAGGTGGTAGAATGCACACCAAAAACAGTTTAAACCATAAGAGGCAAAGGTGCTCGAAGGCACAATGTTTGGCGTTCTGCCCCGTCAGATGCTCTGTCCCAAAGCACAAATTGTAATTGAAAGACCAAATGAGGCGCCGTTGCACACCAATTCGAGATGCACAGCTATAAAGTGACAGGGTCCGTGTAATCCAACTTATCCATAGTAATCCACATTTAATTCAACACTTTTTCTATGTTTTCAAACTTCATATAGAGACGTCGTGATTTCAATCTTCAAAATGCTAGTGAAACGCCCGTCTGGGTTCCTCTCCACAGCATGTGGACATTCACATTGTCATCCCAAGTGACCATACTGGTATACCTAATGCATTTCGGATGGCTATCCCTTTTTCAGATGTAACTGCGATGTACAATATACAGGATGCAATATGCATGTCAGAAAAACATAAATGCTAATTTTAAAGCAATGATCACATAATTTGAGACCAGTTTACGGGTCATGTACATTACAGTTGGTCGAGTAGTTCAAAGCAGTGGTTACTCGCACATCTGACTTCTTTCTTACACACTGTCTTACATCTGGAATGCGCAGATGCAGAGAAAGGCAATTGGTAAGAACACTTGTTCTACTATTCTGTGTTCCCTTAGATTTTGGATCCTATCTCAGCCGGCACCTAGGGAAACCTAGCCAATCTGTACATTTGTGAAGCCTAGACACATACAGCTGTCCAGGGTGGGCTGACTTGTGTGGCTCTCGCCACGGTTTATTACCCAGAATCCCTTGCAGAACTCAAACTTTGACAACAAAAAATCATTTTCCTAATACTGGATGTGATGGAAAGTTCTGGAATCTGCAGGGAGCCGCAAACTTCCTTCCACCCGACATTCCCCCAGGTCTCTCGGTAAAAGTGGTACCTCACTTGTGTGGGTAGACCTAGTAGCCATGACAGGACACGGCCCAAAACGCAACATGAATGCAGCGCATTTTTCCACCAAAAACTTACCTTTTTTTCAAAGGAGCTGGTTGACTCATTTCACTTTCACTTTCAATGTGATGATGTCAGCATGCCATGGGCGCCGATCATCATTACACTCAGAAAATGCCTCGGGCGACATGAAAGCTCTTCCCCTGCTATCAAGGCTGAACAATAAAAAAGAAAATCCCTTTGCTGTAAGAAGAAGAGGGATTTCCTGGCGGTGTGCAGAGGATGGAATGGTTCCATCCTCTGCACATGCCTACCCTGGCGGAGGACAGAACCGTCCCTTCCTCTGCACAGAAAGGGTTAAGTTCAGGGCACTGGGACTGAGGTTTGGTTAGCAGGCCTTAGTGCAGTCTCAGAGTCCAAAAACTAGCAGCAGCAGCCTCAAACCTTGGGGGTGATCATAAAAAAGGGACATTTGCTTACACTAATTTTAACAAGTTCTTCTCTGCTTGGTGTATTCCTTTTTCAGACAGGAGGAGGTGCTAATAGATTGATTCACCGGGTAACAACAGAACCTGATTACTGCACAGCTGTAATGCTTGTGTGACAATGATGGCAGTGTCTTTTTTTCCATTGTCACACAAGTTGCACTTCTGTGGAAGGTTCGACACGTGCCCGCACGACAGGCGCTGGCAGGGTGCGCCACAGAAACCGGCAGTGGAGCAGTCATTTGTCATTGTGATATTTGCTTGTGCCCTGGGGTGAAGTCTTAGCTGTCAACAAGCAGCATCTATTGCCCTGGGATATGACGTAACGTCCTCCTCTCATGATACTAGAATGTCATGCAGTGCTGAGCGTCTGTTTACCTCATGTGCTCGTGCGGTATGTTGTAAGCCATCTGGATTCAGTGAATAGGAATGAAGCTGGTTTAGTCCAGAACGGCCTTCGCTTGCTATCTTTCCTGTCTCAAGTAGGCTAGAATCCAAAGTGCTGACTGAAGAGATACCATCCTTGAAGAACACGCTCTCCTATTTATCATCTATTTATTTTATGTGTAATATTTAATGTGTAATTTTCTGAGAGCTTACTCCTTGGCATGTGTAGGAAACTCACCTCTCTATATAGTGCACCACAAAGGAGTACACTGTGCAGAGAGGTCGAAGAGACCACTATTGGTTTACCGAGGAAAAAGTAAATAATACTAACGCACTGTTTTGTAAAAGTGTGAGTGTGCAGTTAGGCTTGTCAGAGGGTAGTGCTAAGCATTTGTTCTACACATCAAGGCAATACATGATTACACACACTCAAGGAATGAAGTTATGAACAAATTAGAAAAATAGTACTTCTTTTTATATAAATAGTTAGACCAGGAACTTCGGTACAAGGTAAATACTTTTTGTAATACAATAACTTACAGTAAAACACAAAAATCACAGATTGTGCACAAGTACGCACAATACATTTCCTATGGAAGGAAAAAGACAAGTAGAAAAGCAATGCAATACAGTTAATATTCTGGTTACCCTTTCAGAAATCAGAAGGTTTAGGGCCAAGGTTCAAAGTGCCAAGACCAAATTCTCGGGCGCATCGCGGATTCCTCAGAAAATAACACCAAAGGGGTCTCTGTAGCTGGCGTGCTATGAAGACAAGTGACCACCTGCAAAAGCAACACAGAGGGAGACTTACATTGTCGCTCCAAGGTGCTTCTTTGTGCGCTGTTACCCAGCTGTACATCTTCTCTACCTCCAGCCCACCTGGCAATCCACCTGTGCTCCCACAAGTCCAAAACCCTTTGGACCCCTACTCTCCCTTGAGAGCCTTCGGACATGCAAAACAGGGTTTTCACTACATTGCCTTACTCCAAATTTATTGCGCCACTTAGAGCCACACAAAGTGGCCTTGTGTGGATTCATAAATCACATGTAAGGTTTGCACACTCTTGCATCATGCTGCGTGGTTCAAGAGTGACGTAAACCAGCTCATAAATAGGCCACTAAGAGTTTAAGAGCTTTACAGAAAGGGTGCTAATGTGACCATGTATTATAAGAATAAAATACCCTTTGCTGTACATCAATAGCATATATTCTTTTTGTCATTTAGTTCCATGACCAGCTTAAAAAGTATCTGCCTTCGGACTCATTCTTCTATATGGACCCAGAACTTCTGAGTGCCTTGCAACATCTTTCAAATGTATGGGATGGGGGTACTTGATCTCATATGTTATCTGATAATTCAAGAGTGTGAGAAACTGGGTGTCTGTTGCAGTACCCCCCCCCCCCAGACCTTTTGCCTGGTTTTTGATGCAACGCTGACTGACATGTATGGGGTCGCTGACAACCAAGCTCTCAGTACCAGTGTTCTTTCTCTAAAAATGTACCACAGTTGGCACGACTTTAACAACCCCTATAGGTTCCTAGTTAATGCTATCCCTGGAACCTAGTGCATTGGGACTAAATAGGGTCACCAGGGCTTCAGCACAAACTGTGCCACCCTTAGGACCCCTCACCTAGAGCATGCATACTACCATTGCAGGTTGCGTGTCTTGGTGCAGAGAGAACTGAAGAGTCGACATGGCACCCATTCCTGTATGTCTTGCCCTTTTATACTGCATAAGGTATAGGTACGTCACCCCTACTGCAGGCCCTGCAGCCCTAAGGCAAGGTGCACTATATCCTTTGTGTGGACGTCTCTATCTGAGCAGATATTACCCTACAATATGAAGTCCATTCTTGGATATTGTAAGTGCATAGGGAATCCATAGAGTACATGGGCTGGATGCTTGCCATTACGAGTTTCCTAGTTCCATGATGGCTTCTCTGTACCCTATGATGTTTGGTACCAAACATCTTGTCTTAATAAATCCTCACTGATTCCAGTATTGGATTTATTAATAAATGTACACCGGAGACCTTCTAGAGGGTCCCCTGAAAACCTAGCAAGCACTGGCATGGCCTGCCACCACCAGACATGTTTAAGACCTCTTGCGATGAAGGCCAGTGCTCTCAGAGGCCAGAAATAAAATCTGCTCTGGGCAGAGGTGCTTCTCACCTCCCCCAGGACAGGATGGCCTTTCAAGGTGAGACGCTTCAAAGGCAACACCACCTTTGAAATGCAACCCAGGAAGCTCCAGCTAGGGCAGGATGCCAACCCCCCTTTCCTGCTTCACATGTGTTGGGATTACAGGCGGGAACATTTGTTAAATTAGGATGTGGGTCCCCATTCAGCCAGAACCACCCCTAAAGTGGGGCAGGTGATGAGGACCCCACTTTTCATTTCCCTCCTACTTTGTTTGTGGAGGAAATATCCAATTAGGGTAAGGGTAGTGCCCCTTCCCACAAGAAGTGGTCTCTTAGAGGGTGTAGACACCCTAAAGGTAGGCAGCCTATTGGCCACTACATGTCTCCCCTTTAACACCGCTAAATGTAGTATGTTGGTGGCATCCCTAGACGCTGAACTCAGATTTGATGGACACCAGGAAGAAAAGGACAAATAAGAGTTGCTGACCCGAGGACTGAAGCCCTGCTGCAGAAAGCTGGTGCCAATTCCTGCCTGCTTCCTTAAGGACTCAATAAGTGTGGTGTGCTGTCTCATCCTGCAACTGTGAGGCCTCCAAGAACCCCAGATCTCCCTTGGAGTGGAGGTACGACTTCCTTGTAGCCCACAGGCACCGAACCACAGAATCCGGTTGTACCGACTTGACGCTCCTCAGCGACTCTGATGCAGCAACCAACCCAAAAGTGGCACACCAGCTCCAGAGGGTCATATCTGTCTCCCCACCAAGTCTGGAGACACTAGGACATACCAGAGCCGTGCCACACCAATTCCTGGGGTACCGTACTCTCTGCATCAATCACCTAGACAAAGAGTCCAGGCCAACTATATAGGAAGCAAGCACCCGTCAAGGGATGTTGAGACCCCAGAGACTCACTTGCCGTGTGGCCCAGCTGTCCTGAACTTGCCTCTCTATGCTACATGCTCCTGACCGCGAAGACATACCGACGCGCGTCACTTGGCTGACTTATCTACTCTGCACCCAGCCTGCCCAGCCTGGGTACCTATGAACCAGCTGTGTTCCTGTGGTCCTGAGGCCCTTGTGACTTACTCCCTCAAGCGGGACCCCTCGGACTTACCTTTGAGTCCCCTTGACCAGTGTATTTTCAGGTGGCCTCCTTATTTGCAGCACACCGGCTACCAATGGCCTTAGCACCCTGCTCCCAGCCAAATCCAGGATACTCCTGAGAACCCTGTGGTGCAACATTGGGCCTGGCTTTGCTACCTACTTAAATCCCAAAGGTGAACCTTGAAATTCAACTGTGTAATTTTACATTAATTTTTTCCCAATAACTTCAATGCAGCTTAATTGCGTACAAAAGTAAATCATTTTGCGAACTTTGAAAGTTCATACCCTAACTGTAGAACACAGTTCTTGGCCTACAAAATTACACTAAAATCTGTATTATTGTTATAAATTGGTCTCAGAATTATTCTTGAGTGTGTGTCTCATTTATTGCCTCTGTTAGCTTAGCACTAACCTCTGATAAGCCTCACTGCTCGCCCACACTACCAAATATAGAACATTAGTAGTATCTACTTTTGCCTCTGTATACTAATCTTGGTCTCATTGGAAACGCTGCACGCTGGAATTCATTTTAGTGCAGTATATAGAGAGCCAGCATCCTACAACGAGATGGTAATTTCAGAATTTATGAATTGATGAACCAGTTCATTATCTGATGGAGGGGAAAGGGAATTAATGAAGTGCTGGTTCAGATATAATACTGGGTTTCTTAACACCAAGAACAAATTGAGCTACACCACCATTTTAGTAAATGGTTGGGGTTAACAAATTTAGCTTGATTGCATTGAATATGCTTGCACGACATACAGATGGTGTAATTTCACATGTGATATGCGATCATGTCACAAGACTGCCATAAATTTCCCAGCTGAAGTATGGCATGCACTCCAGAAAAAGATTTCTTTCAATAGCCAAATATAGCATGCAGCAGAAAACTCTTCTTTGAAATATATTGACTAATGTAGAGATTGAGCAAGAAATGAAAAGATTATGTCTAAAAATAATGCACCCCTCTATGCATCAAGTCTTTTTAAGCATCTTGCGGTCATGTAAGAAATACAAACTGCTTTTTTTTTAATGAAATATAAGTCAAGTCAAGTCAAAAAGCTTTTATTCGGTTAGTATAAATACAACCACATAAGCTGGACACACATAATGATACATGTTAAAAATTTATGACATATATTTGACTTAATTACAACTAATGATAAATCACTGAGCCGGGACCAGTAAATTGCACGGACTGAAAAAGAACCATACATAAATACACATCGATAAAAATCCGACAAATGTCATTTTAAAAATTGTTACATGTTGCACAGTGGACTAGGAATCGAACAAATTATAAACTCCACTTACAGATAAAGTGATATGTGCATAGTACAAAATTTAGGTATAGCAAATTGTTATTCAAAAAAACAAAAATGCACTAATCTAAGAAACATTCGATACCAAGAATAAAGTGGCATGTGCCTAGGTGTGAAATCCATGACATAATTAAAGGCACCCCTATGCCATAATAATAAAACCAATGCACAAGTTCAAGTGTATCAGTGTTGGACTTGGCCCTTCTGGCAGGTTCACCCCTGAACTTTTTTTGCTTTTTACTGATGACTTGGTGTGGTAATTGTTTGGTCTCTGCGCACTTTCCCTGTGTCCCAGGGTAAGTGCGTGCGTGCTCTGAGTGCATGTGGTGAGATAGGCCTGCCTTCCCATAGGAATGCATGGGGAATGTATGTGTCCCTAGTAGTTCCTGATGCGTGGGGTGTGCAGGCCCGAGTTTGGTATGTGCGGACTCGTGGGAGTGAATGCTGCGCGATGATGTGTGCGGCGTGCATGTACCTAGTGTGGAAGTGCCACTTCTAGAAGTGGGCACTTCTGTGTGCAGTGTGTCTGTCGCGTGATTGGCTGGTCATGTCATGTGACGGGCTAGGGATTCCCCAGAGTCAGGATGAGTCACCCAGTGGTGAATGGGGAGATCAGCAGCTAGATGGGTGGGAGGAGTACACCTGGGTCCTGAATAGGACAGGGTTTTCCACACACAATGCTGGCCCCGCCCCCTGTGGTGCGACTGACGACCCTAGCCCTGCCAGTGAATAGAGTGAGGGGCTGAGCACATCAAGGGTGCTCCCCAACCAGCTGCGACTGGTTTTCCCCCTCACCCTGAACCCAGAACAAAGGGTTTGCCTGTATAAAAATGGGGCTGTGTCCCCACAGAAACTGTTCTCTGCCAGGATCTTACCTGAGGGGGGCTGCTGCTGCTGCTGGACCAGAGGACCGCCACCTGGACTACCTCCCTGCCTGGAGGCCCAGTGAGCTGGCTCTGGGTCCAGCCTTGCCCCCCACCCCTGCCCTGCTGCATGCAGGGAAGAACCTTGCTGGACTTTTGTGCTTTCTGGCACCCCTAAGCGCCTGGAAGCGCTTTTATTTTACCTATAGCGCTAAGGAGCGCTTTAAGTGTGGCCAGCAGCGTGCGCTGCACTTATTAGTGAAGGAACCCCGACGTAGGGATTCCCTGCTATTTTGCAACATTCAGAGCGGGTGCCCACCCCGCATTGTTGCGCTGGTTGGCGGGTGCCTACCCCGCTTATTTGTGGATTTCCGCCGTACATACTGAGGGAGCCCACCCCTCTCATTGCCGAGAAATCACCGCCGCGGCCCCGGGGAAGACAGGAAGTCAGGCAGCGCCCTTGGTGACGTGCGCGGGGCCTCATCTCAAACCAGGAAGTCGACGGGAGCCTACCCCGCGCTTCCTAGAAGGGCTCCGGTGAAGTAGGGCGGCCGCGAGGACGAGAGGGGTCCCGGAGGTACTGGCTGCCCGAGCGGGGCTCTCGTGAGGAAAAGGAGAGCCCCGCCGCCACCGGAGACGTCAGCGCAGCCTCCGCTTCAGCCCGGTAAGTGGGGCGCTTGCCGGGAGGGTGCGCGAAGCAGCCTGGGTGGTTGCTGAGCGCTGGTGCGCTCCAACACGACCCACATTGTTTTTGAAGAGCCCAGGGAGGCTCTAAACCTAACGGGGGCATTTTGTTAATCAGCAGAGCGGCCCCGGAAGGCAGCGGGCCGCTCCAACGTTATTTGGGGCCATTATTCCGCTTTGCCTAGAGCCCCGAGTGAGGCTCCCCCGACTGGGCAAATTGGTGTTCCGAGCCCCGCGTTAGGCTCCGACGACATGGGCAGATTGTTTGTCTAGGAAGCTCCACCGTTTGCCCCCCCCCCTCATTTCCGCCTAGAGCCCAGAGAGGCTCCATCGTTGGGGGCAGATTTGTTTTCGAGCGCTCGTGCGCTCCAACGAGGGCATAATTTGTCTAGAGTCCAGAGGGACTCCCAAGGGGTCATATTTGTTCTAGAGCCTAGAAGGCTCCCACGACGGGGCACATTGTTTGTTTAGAGTAGGCCTGGGCGAAGCAGTACGCTACGCTCGCGTAGTTTGCGAAGTTCGCGCTACTTCGCACTACGCGAACTGCACGTAGCACAGTGCAAACACGCTTAGCGTAGTGTTGCGTAGTGCTGCGGTCATTTTTTGCTTGCTTGCGACCGCGAGCAAGCAAAATGACATCCTGGCGAGACTTTTTCCTTGTTCGCGATCGCGAGCATGGAAAATAAACCTCCCGGCGAGATTCCCAACGCGAGAAGGTCAGGTTTCTCATTGCGAGGGGTCGCGTATGCTCGCGACCGCTCGCGATGAGAAACTACCAGTTCGCGTTGAGAAAGCTGCAGCTCGAGTAAAAATCTACTCGAGCAGCAGAAAACTACAGCTCGCACTGTGCAAGATGCCATTTTCAATGATTGCACAGTGCCGGTTGCTTGTCCGCACTGTGCAATCATTGAAAACAACATCTTGCACAGTGCGAACATGTTACTTCGCAGTTCGCGAAGTGCTACGCGTAGCTCGCGTAGTGCGAACTTCACTTTGCGTAGCTTCGCGAAGTGCTACATCGCGAACTACGCCCACCCTTAGTTTAGAGCCCACGAGGCTCCCACGCTGTTTTGGGGGCATCCTCCTTTCAGAGCCTAGAAGGCTTCCAGGGCGGACAGACTCGTGTTCAAGGCACAGTAGTGCCCACGCTCATGTTCTCCAGCTGCCCAGCACTTAGTGGGCAGCTGCAACGTTTAGGTTGTGCATTGTGCGCCTGGCTTGCGCAGCCTGCGCAGTCGCGCCCTGACATTATCGGCTATTGGTCATTTCTGCACCCCTGAGAGGCCAGTTGGCCTGGGGACAGTTTTGCTGTGTTGTGCCCTCCCCTAGGGTGCCTGGTGATTTTCATACATGTACTTTTTGCGCCTGCGCAATGCCTTCATGATATTTTTTTCCTAAACTGTGTTGCACCTCTGAATGTATTTTATGCATCATGTGTTTATGTGCTTAGACCCCTACAGGTATTGTGATACTTAGGTGGTTGTTTTCTCCCTAGTACAGGTGGTACTAGTGAGGTCCTAGTTCCCTGCGTGATATATTCCTAAAGGTGGTTAGCGTTGCGTAGGTGGTACTTTCTGGTTACCAGTAGTTACTGGCTGTGTGCTATATGTTCTATTTTTAGTGCTACAGTGATTGTATGCGCTATGTTCTAAAGTATTATTCCTACGTTCTAAGTGCTATTTCTACAAAGTGCTAATTCCTGACAGTGGTTCATGTGGCCCTGTCCCCTGTATATATAATCCCTTGTAAATTCTGCCCGTGCCTGTTGGCACATTGTAAAGTGTGTGTTTTTATCTAATGTGTTGTGTATAATACAAAGGTTATTTTTATATAATACCTTGTGTGGAGTTTCCTTTGTGGTGGGCCTTGGGTGTTGTTGCTGGGTGCGTGCGCAAACGCTTTACACATCGCCTCAGGGATAAGCCTGTCTGCTCGTGCCAAGCTACCAAGGGGGTGAGCAGGGGTTATCTTTGGCGTGTAACTTCCTTGCCCTGACTAGAGTGGTGGTTTCTGCCTGACTTTGGCGCAAGCCTTAGCCAACCAGAAATCCCATTTCTAACATTGGTGATCAGCGGTGGGATTTGGACTTGCGTTTGCGCTGTACCGCAGCGGCAACTGGCCGCACTACAAAACTCTGCATTTAGATAAATCACATGGTATAGGGATTATTGTTCTAAGTTTGTTTTTAATTGTCATTTCTTTGGAAATGTGGTTTTGTGCACTGTGAGTTAGGTGTCCCTAGCTCGGGAGGGTAGATCATCCCCCTTAGTGCATTGTGTTTTCTGGATTCACCAGAGGGTGGGATCCAGTGGTGGCAGCGTAATAGTGTCCAGTACATTTGTCCCCCGCCCTGCGCCCAGAGTTGGTACCTGTGTCACGTGGTGGTCAGGTTGAGGAATCAGGGGTGGTAGAAACTGCCTTACCAGTCCGAGGGGAGGGTTGTGTGTGGATGAGTGGTGAGTGGCACTAGGCAAGTGAGTGTGAGTTCTCTGGGTTAGAGAGCTTGCTGAATCTTTTTGTGAATTGTGTACTCCTGTTAAACTCAGACCCCTAGGTTCCCTGTGTGATCTTTTCTCTAGAACGTCTGCCAGAATGGAGCCTGCTTTTGATCTCAGTGATCTAGTTTATTACAGTATGCAGGAGTTGGAAAGGTTCTGTAGAGAAAGAAACATAGGGGTGAGAGAGTCAGACACTGTGTACGAATTGAGGAACTACATGATTGGATGGCAAGCAGATGAATGGAAACGTGAGCGCAGTGAGGAAGAAAGGGCCCGGGCCTCACACCTGGAGGGTGGTGGGTCTGTGGGGAGCCCTGAAGACTCAGAAGAAGATGACAGTACCTGGACGCCAGTAGAGAGTGAGGACCCCGTAGGTAGGGAGTCCCTTGCTGGGTGCAGCGTAGAAGATAGCGCCTCACCCCTTTCCCTGTCCCCTGAGCGCAGTGGTAGTTTTCTGGATTCCCCAGTGAGGGTGGAGTCCAGGGGGGGCAGCAATATAAAGTGCAGTATAGAGAGTCCCAGTCCCAGTTCCCCGAGTGTGGTACCTTGTTCCCGAGAGGAGGAATGTAGGTTGAATTTCAGGGGCAGTAAGAAGCTGTCTCACCAGTCTTGGGAGGAGGCTGTGGAGGAATGTCATGATGCCCTGGTGGACTGGTTGGTGTTTAACCCGGAGCAGGATTTGGATGGAGTACTAAATATGATTATCAAAGAGCAGATGCTCAGTAGTTGTTCTTCAGGGTTGCGCCAACACCTGTTGAGGTATAACTCTTTTTGTCCATGGAAACTTGCAGAGGAAGCAGAGCGCTGGGAAAGGGCCAGAGGTTCTCTAGTGTCATTAGTGAGTGATTCCAACAATAGTGGGTCAGAGATCCTCCAGCCCAGCGTGGTGGAGGAGGCTCAGTGTAGCCCAGCTAGGTCCCAGGATAGCGAGGAGGGTGTAGGGGCTCACTGCCTGGCTCAGTGGAGCAGGAGTGAGGGGGTGACCGAGGGTCCCCAGACGCCCAAAACCCTGCCTCAGGACTTGGATGGTTTCATGAGGGAACACCAAGTTGGGGACCTAGGCTGTCCTGTTAGTCCACTTGAGGAAGATCTCTTAGTGAGTGGAGGACCTGGAGCACCTGTAACCAGGGCTCCTGTGGTTCTGGAGTCTGGCAGTACCACTCCGGTAGGGAGGGTACAGGAGTCCAGCGTGAGTGATTGGGGGATGAGTTCCTCAGTGGAAGAGCCGGTGGGTCAGGGACTTCCCAGTTGGGCTAGGTTCCCGTGTAGTGACCAGGGTGACACCACTTCTGTTCTGGGGGATCTCCGCGCACTGTCAGGTGGACAGGGGACGGGAGATCAGCGCCAGACAGACAGTCGCTCGACATATGTGTCATTTGATAGCCTCAGGGGGATGGAGTGGAGATCCCCAGAAGTCCTGGAGTGCCAGGCAATTATTCCACCAAAGGTTCTAGGCCAGAGGTTGGAAGGCCAGGTTCGGGATCAGCCTGACCTGAAGGGTGGGACATCTGTAATCAGCGTCCCGACCAGTTCTTCTTCCAGAGGTACCGCCCCAGTTGGTAGGGAGCAGGGTTCTGGAAGGGGGTGCAGAGGGTGGGAGAGCCCACCTCTGCCCCCGGTACAACCTGAGGGGTTAAACCCTGGGTTGGAATGGCGTTCTAGGTGTACCCCTCGCCAGAGGAGGAGGAACCCTAGGAGAAGAGGTAAGGGGAGGAGAGCCTTCCCTGAGACTCCTGGTCCGCCTGAGGGTGTAGACCCTAGGCTGGAGAACCAGTGGCAGTCTAGTCCTGTCTTTCAGAGAGGAAGAGTGGAGAATGGCCGCTATGTGCCAGGGGTTACTACCCCCCACTCTGTGGTTAGGCAAAGACCAGTGGCACCTGGGTGGCCTAGGGCCTGGTCTTGGCCGCGGACAGCTTGGGAGTACCAGTGGGGTAGCCCAGTTGGTCCAGACAGTGGTGTTAGAAAGAATTCCATGGGTTCACCGTGGCGTAGAACCGGAGGGTGTCCCTGCAGTTGCGGGCCCGCGTCCGTGTTCTATCGCCCCAAGCAGGGAAGTCCATCACGGTGGTGATTGGTCTGCCCTGCGTTTTGGCTGGAAGGGGGTTGTGTTGGACTTGGCCCTTCTGGCAGGTTCACCCCTGAACTTTTTTTGCTTTTTACTGATGACTTGGTGTGGTAATTGTTTGGTCTCTGCGCACTTTCCCTGTGTCCCAGGGTAAGTGCGTGCGTGCTCTGAGTGCATGTGGTGAGATAGGCCTGCCTTCCCATAGGAATGCATGGGGAATGTATGTGTCCCTAGTAGTTCCTGATGCGTGGGGTGTGCAGGCCCGAGTTTGGTATGTGCGGACTCGTGGGAGTGAATGCTGCGCGATGATGTGTGCGGCGTGCATGTACCTAGTGTGGAAGTGCCACTTCTAGAAGTGGGCACTTCTGTGTGCAGTGTGTCTGTCGCGTGATTGGCTGGTCATGTCATGTGACGGGCTAGGGATTCCCCAGAGTCAGGATGAGTCACCCAGTGGTGAATGGGGAGATCAGCAGCTAGATGGGTGGGAGGAGTACACCTGGGTCCTGAATAGGACAGGGTTTTCCACACACAATGCTGGCCCCGCCCCCTGTGGTGCGACTGACGACCCTAGCCCTGCCAGTGAATAGAGTGAGGGGCTGAGCACATCAAGGGTGCTCCCCAACCAGCTGCGACTGGTTTTTCCCCTCACCCTGAACCCAGAACAAAGGGTTTGCCTGTATAAAAATGGGGCTGTGTCCCCACAGAAACTGTTCTCTGCCAGGATCTTACCTGAGGGGGGCTGCTGCTGCTGCTGGACCAGAGGACCGCCACCTGGACTACCTCCCTGCCTGGAGGCCCAGTGAGCTGGCTCTGGGTCCAGCCTTGCCCCCCACCCCTGCCCTGCTGCATGCAGGGAAGAACCTTGCTGGACTTTTGTGCTTTCTGGCACCCCTAAGCGCCTGGAAGCGCTTTTATTTTACCTATAGCGCTAAGGAGCGCTTTAAGTGTGGCCAGCAGCGTGCGCTGCACTTATTAGTGAAGGAACCCCGACGTAGGGATTCCCTGCTATTTTGCAACATTCAGAGCGGGTGCCCACCCCGCATTGTTGCGCTGGTTGGCGGGTGCCTACCCCGCTTATTTGTGGATTTCCGCCGTACATACTGAGGGAGCCCACCCTCTCATTGCCGAGAAATCACCGCCGCGGCCCCGGGGAAGACAGGAAGTCAGGCAGCGCCCTTGGTGACGTGGGCAGGGCCTCATCTCAAACCAGGAAGTCGACGGGAGCCTACCCCGCGCTTCCCAGAAGGGCTCCGGTGAAGTAGGGCGGCCGCGAGGACGAGAGGGGTCCCGGAGGTACTGGCTGCCCGAGTGGGGCTCTCGTGAGGAAAAGGAGAGCCCCGCCGCCACCGGAGACGTCAGCGCAGCCTCCGCTTCAGCCCGGTAAGTGGGGCGCTTGCCGGGAGGGTGCGCGAAGCAGCCTGGGTGGTTGCTGAGCGCTGGTGCGCTCCAACACGACCCACATTGTTTTTGAAGAGCCCAGGGAGGCTCTAAACCTAACGGGGGCATTTTGTTAATCAGCAGAGCGGCCCCGGAAGGCAGCGGGCCGCTCCAACGTTATTTGGGGCCATTATTCCGCTTTGCCTAGAGCCCCGAGTGAGGCTCCCCCGACTGGGCAAATTGGTGTTCCGAGCCCCGCGTTAGGCTCCGACGACATGGGCAGATTGTTTGTCTAGGAAGCTCCACCGTTTGCCCCCCCCCCTCATTTCCGCCTAGAGCCCAGAGAGGCTCCATCGTTGGGGGCAGATTTGTTTTCGAGCGCTCGTGCGCTCCAACGAGGGCATAATTTGTCTAGAGTCCAGAGGGACTCCCAAGGGGTCATATTTGTTCTAGAGCCTAGAAGGCTCCCACGACGGGGCACATTGTTTGTTTAGAGCCCACGAGGCTCCCACGCTGTTTTGGGGGCATCCTCCTTTCAGAGCCCAGAAGGCTTCCAGGGCGGACAGACTCGTGTTCAAGGCACAGTAGTGCCCACGCTCATGTTCTCCAGCTGCCCAGCACTTAGTGGGCAGCTGCAACGTTTAGGTTGTGCATTGTGCGCCTGGCTTGCGCAGCCTGCGCAGTCGCCCCCTGACATTATCGGCTATTGGTCATTTCTGCACCCCTGAGAGGCCAGTTGGCCTGGGGACAGTTTTGCTGTGTTGTGCCCTCCCCTAGGGTGCCTGGTGATTTTCATACATGTACTTTTTGCGCCTGCGCAATGCCTTCATGATATTTTTTTCCTAAACTGTGTTGCACCTCTGAATGTATTTTATGCATCATGTGTTTATGTGCTTAGACCCCTACAGGTATTGTGATACTTAGGTGGTTGTTTTCTCCCTAGTACAGGTGGTACTAGTGAGGTCCTAGTTCCCTGCGTGATATATTCCTAAAGGTGGTTAGGGTTGCGTAGGTGGTACTTTCTGGTTACCAGTAGTTACTGGTTGTGTGCTATATGTTCTATTTTTAGTGCTACAGTGATTGTATGCGCTATGTTCTAAAGTATTATTCCTACGTTCTAAGTGCTATTTCTACAAAGTGCTAATTCCTGACAGTGGTCCATGTGGCCCTGTCCCCTGTATATATAATCCCTTGTAAATTCTGCCCGTGCCTGTTGGCACATTGTAAAGTGTGTGTTTTTATCTAATGTGTTGTGTATAATACAAAGGTTATTTTTATATAATACCTTGTGTGGAGTTTCCTTTGTGGTGGGCCTTGGGTGTTGTTGCTGGGTGCGTGCGCAAACGCTTTACACATCGCTTCAGGGATAAGCCTGTCTGCTCGTGCCAAGCTACCAAGGGGGTGAGCAGGGGTTATCTTTGGCGTGTAACTTCCTTGCCCTGACTAGAGTGGTGGTTTCTGCCTGACTTTGGCGCAAGCCTTAGCCAACCAGAAATCCCATTTCTAACAATCAGAATAACCTTGCACTAGTTTATTACAAATATATGTAAATTAGCATGGGTGGACATGAATCTATCTATGGCACCACAAAATAGTCATAATAATAACTTTTACACGTATACATGATAGCCATTGAAGAACCCGTTACATAATTCATAAAATTATGGATTTCCTGGCAGCTCTACACTTCAAAATAAAAGATGCAACATAGAAGCAGACGTCAGGGCTTTGGAGGGAACATAACAAGTTCATTGCGTCAGCTGTAGAACGAATATTGTATTTTAAAAAGATAGGTTTCAAATAAAACTTCCTTAAAAAGACATAAAATTTACAAAATAGCAGGAAATGGCAGCAACTTTGTTTAGAAACGTTGTCACATGGGCAGTTTGAATTAGAACCTGCCCCTATAACAGGGAAGGATACAAGATGGTGTACAATGCCTAGTCTCAAACGTACTAAAACAATACGGTGCGATTTAATAGTCACATCCACCAAATACGACTGTAGCCCACTCTTAAGGCTAAGCTGCCTATAAAAGACAGAGGTTTTTTGAGACCGAAATAGCTGACTTCTTTCTTCCGTCTTATACAGAATGAACGTGTCTTTAATTTCCTTCTTCGAAAGGGGTATTATATACTCTGAACGAATGTTAATTCCAAACAGAGTATTAAACCAAGAAGTAATGTAATTTAGCCACGGAATACGGTGACATAAATCTAGCTTAAGGCAGTCTTTAATTACAGACTGTGTGAATGCAGTTTCCTTCTTGTGCCATATTGCACGCCATAATAGTAGAGGGCGTACTGCAGCCAGGTCAGAAATATAATTGAGGCCAGTTTCCTGGTGAATCAAATCTGTGGAAGCTGCAGCCGGGACACATAACAGGCGTTTGAGGAAGCTGTTTTCATTTATCTGGAGTTGGGCAGTGGAGGAGTAACCCCATAATCCAGCTCCATATAGAGCTGAAGAAACGCATCTCGCATTATATATGGTAACCATGTCCTTTATTCTATGGTCCCCTATTTTCGTTGCAAAACGAAAAATACCATTAGAATTCCTATTTACTTTATGTCCAATATTTACTTGCTCATTAGTCCATTTGCCGTTGCCATCAAAATTAATACCTAAATAACAGAATGTTTTAACAGCTTGGATCTTTGAGCCTTCTAGGAAAAAGGAGCATGGTGACTTTGATTTTTTACCACAAGTCATTGTAAAAGTCTTGGATTTATTAATCAACAATTTCCTGCCATTTATAAAATGAGTAAAAGCGTCAATAAGACGTTGTAGGCCCAAAGGGGTGCGGCAAATTAGGACCGCGTCGTCCGCGTATAACAATACTGAGACGACCATGTTATCAATTTTAGGAGCATCTGCTGGGATATTGTTTAAAGTTGATGCAATTTGATTAATAAAGAGAGAGAATAAAAAAGGTGCCATAACACATCCTTGCCTTATACCTCTGCGCACGGTAAAGAAGGGAGTTCGCTCGCCAGTAGGCCCATAGCGTACACTGCAAGAGAGTTTTTCATAAAGTCTTGCTAAAAAGAATACTATCTCCTCCGGTGCACCAAGGTCAAGCAATACTGGCCAAAGGAGCGAGTGGTCCACCAAATCAAATGCACTGCTCAAATCAGCGAAACACAAAAACAAGTTACCTCCTTTCACTGTGGTATATTTGTTAATAAGCAAATCCAGATTAAGACATTGCTCAATAGTCCCAATGCCTTTCCTAAACCCATATTGTACTGGGGTTAGAATGTCTGAATCTGCAGCACAGTCTTCCAATCTTTTCAATAGTACCCTACTTAGTACTTTAATTGAGGAATCTAACAATGAAATAGGGCGGTAATTACATGCTTCGGATCGAGAACCCTTCTTGTATAGAGGGACAATCAATGATTCTGCCCAAGATTTTGGAAAATCCCCCTCAGATGCAGCATTAAAAATTCTTGTCAGGATTGGTGCCCAGAGATCCATTTCGGCTTTATATAAGTCGATCGGGACACCATCTGGACCTGGTGCCTTGCCCCCTTTACTATTTGCCATCCCTTCCCGCACCTCATCGACGCCGATCATCAGTGGCACAAATGGCCAAATAGAATTATTTAATAAAAACTGATCTAAAAAAACCTTATCTGGATTAAAAATATTAGAAAAATGTTCTATCCATTCTGTGCAATTAACATGGGACGTCAGCTCAGGGATATGATCATCCTTTAAAAAGGGACTATTTATAATTTCCCAGAATAATTTTATATTTCCGGTTTCACTTGCGAAGCCTAGCTTATCCCAGGCATCTAATCTCATCGCCTTTTTATGGGCAAGGACAGCTTGTTTATAAGCATATCTTAATTTACGGACTAAAGTTTTGTCACGGGGTTTGGACTTTAAGGCTAACTTTAAGTTAGTTAATATCTCCGTACATTCAGAATTGAACCACTTCTTACCAACATGTTTTGGGCCTTTGGATTTCCGGGTTAAAATATCGCTTATCACCTTATTAATATTAGTGAATTCCATACAAAGTTTACCAGAGGTAACCTCATCCCTTAGACAGTAATTAATGCTGTCCCTACAGCTATTTACCACAACCGATTGAATCTTATGGGGGTCCACACCATCCCATTTGATTTTCATTCCATTCGGTCTGATGGGTAGAATATCAGTAATTGTGGAATCAGTATTAGTCAGTTTGTTACCCCATGCCAACAGGACTATGGAAATACTATTGTGGTCACTAACCACCTGTTCAGTTATCCAAAGGTCCACATAGGGACTATTCCTGGTTAATAAGATGTGATCAATATTGCTGTTTGCATCTCGGCCAGTGAATGATGGACATTTAATATGGCCCTTTCTCTCGGTGCAATCCAGTAGCTCAAGGTCAAGTTTGGCCATTAGAGCATTAAGGGTCATGCCATAGTCACAATGAGGGAAATGTATCATATCATCCTTAGTCCCTACAGTGGTTAAATAAGAGTTCATATAACCACATGAGTTAATAAATGTGGTGGGACAAGCTTGGATATTAAAATCACCCACCCACACAACAACAGTCAACTTAGGTGAGATATTTAATACATTATCCAACTCTTTTTCTAGTGAGACTAAGCAAGCTCCCCTATCCCTGCGAACGTTATTATTATAAAAATTAATTAGAACCAAATCCTTTCCAACAGGGAATGATAGGCGCAAAACTTGACTAAAACTGTCAACTATAGAGTAAGAGATAACTTTGCATCCAATCAGTTTAGTTGAGATAAGCAACAATAGTCCACCCTTAGCTCTTCCCATTGGAGAAGGTATCGCATCAACACAGTATGAGGTGTAACCTTCCACAGTGACGCAATCTGTACACCATGTTTCTTGGAGACAAATTATGTCACTTCCATGGTTAATAAAATCCAGCCAAAAGGGAGTACCTAATTTGCTTCCAAGGCCTGCGATGTTCCAGGTTGATAATGAATACCCTTCTGGGATCTTGGCGATCTTATCATTATACCTGTTTGTTGATACTTCTAAATTTACGATGGGCTCACTGAGTATGCTAGCTGTTGAAATATCAGGCACACTAGGGTCATTTATAACCAGTGACCCATTCATTATAATAGGTTCCTGACAATTGATAATGACTTCACTTTGCCTCATAAATATGTTTGGGTTCACCATAGTCCCCTTATCTGGATTTCCCACTATATTATCTGGTGAAGTTCCGTGTCAATCGTTATCCTCCAAATGTGACAGACATTGAAACCTGTTATGGAGTGGTAAAGGGGAAAACACAGAACTACCCACAGGTCCCCTAGACGGCCACTTGTTCCTAACGTGAGATGCCCTATGGCAAAAAACTGAATTATTAAAAACAGGGGGTTTATAAAAATAGGCAAGTGGCAAGAGGGTAGTATTATATTCCCAACTAGAAGGCGGAGGGGCTCTAGATAAAACTTTATGGACCCAAAAAGGTGATCCAAAATTAATAATAACACAGTCCCCTTCAAAACCTTTAGATGTAGGGCCTATACAACCCACTCTTTGAGTAAGCAAGATCTGATCAGCATCTAGGATTGAAAACCCGCAATTTTTGCTTAACCAGTAAAGGGTTTTGTTTTTAAGAGAAGCATTTGTTTCCAATTGCCCTTTCCGTAATCTGGGGATGTTACATAAAACTGCGACATATGCTCCGCACTCGGGTGGCAGGTTCATAACAGAAGGGACATTATTACTTTTAAAATCATCCAATTGACGAGTGCCCCTTAACTGATCTGTTGCTAGGCCTCCATGTTTCTCGGTGCCATCCATAAAGGTGACAGCTTTTTCCTGCGGAGCTATTCCATTCTCTTCATGAATCCCCTGAGCAGTCAAATTACAACTGTTGTTGTTGGTGCTATGGGGTACAGTACTAGGGGGTGAATGATGGATAACTGGGCCTCTTGGTTTGTCCTTAACACCCACAGTCATACGTGGAACAGCGTCAGATGCAGATTTATTTATAATAGGTTCCATTTGCGGGGTAACCAGTAACGATTGTGTAGATTTAAATAAATGGGGGATTTGTGTTAAATGTTGTTCGATGGAGTCCATCCGTACTTCTAAATCACATATTTTGTCTAAAATGGGCCCTATGCGTGTCGACAATAAAGATTCCATCTTCTCCCAAAAACCCTCCTTGCCAACCATATGTACAATATCATCACACTGAACAGCAGGAGCATTTGGCTGAGTTACTGGTAATGCCCCCTTATGGCCAAATAGGTTACCTGCCTTTTTAGAATAATTCCTGCAGGTTTTACCCCTTTGTTTATATGCGGGCTGAATTTTCTCTATGTGCTTTAACTTACTTTTGGCCTTTTGCCCTCTAGTTCTAATCGGTGATGTAGCAACATTAGTTGTTGCTGAGTCTGAAACATTAGGTGACAAATGGGTAATACTACCATCTAAATCAATAATGTCATTAGGTGGTTGAAAATCTGTACTTAAGTCCTGTCCCTGGAGATCCGGGGTAGTCGAAAGTCTGCTTACCCTGGGTGACAAATCAGGTTGTACAATATGAGTCACTGTAGAAGATTCAGTACTTTTACGAGGGCCTGGTAATCCAATATAGGAGGTCAACAACATAGAATCGCAGGAGTTAGCCACGATAGTAGATGAATCAACCGGCAATACAGGAGGGGCGCATCCAATAGGGAGTGAGAGGCGTCTTTCAGTGGTCTCTATTGCTGATACAACAACCCCGATGGTTTTCTGTAACATGCGGTCTATAGCTGTTAGACTTGGGAGAGGGGTATTAATAGATGTATTCTGTCTGGTATTAGGCCGGATGGGTCCACTAGTGGGCACCGTTTTCCCCATCCTCATAAGCAAACCAGAACTCTCAAGCGCAAACGCGAGTAGATGTTTTCCACACCAATCTTACCTACACAGCAAGTCCATGTAATAGGAAGACCAAAGGGGGTAGCCCAGCCCGGCCTCCGTCGGCCCCGGACGGCCACAGACGGTCCCGCCCTTGTCCCGGGCTTCTCCCGGCGCTACCCGCGCGCGGTCCCGCGACGCGGGAGCAGCACCGTGATTATAAGCGCCTCCTGGCGCGCAACGCACGGTCACGTGGTTCGTGACCGACCGCTAGGGCACCTGGGTCTTGTAGGCTTGATGTCCGGTCTCCCCACTGCGGCCGCGCAAGATGGAAGTGCGGCGGCGGGAGACCGGAACGGCAACAGGCAGCAGGACAGCAGTGGCGGACAGCGGGAACCGCGATTGAATTTCAGGACCAGATTCCGGCTTGCCAGGTGAGTGAAGGCAGAACAGGGAACAGGAAACCCGCTCTGCCGCAGCAGCACCGTGATTATAAGCGCCTCCTGGCGTGCAACGCACGGTCACGTGGTTCGTGACCGACCGCTAGGGCACCTGGGTCTTGTAGGCTTGATGTCCGGTCTCCCCACTGCGGCCGCGCAAGATGGAAGTGCGGCGGCGGGAGACCGGAATGGCAACAGGCAGCAGGACAGCAGTGGCGGACAGCGGGAACCGCGATTGAATTTCAGGACCAGATTCCGGCTTGCCAGGTGAGTGAAGGCAGAACAGGGAACAGGAAACCCGCTCTGCCGCAGCAGCACCGTGATTATAAGCGCCTCCTGGCGCGCAACGCACGGTCACGTGGTTCGTGACCGACCGCTAGGGCACCTGGGTCTTGTAGGCTTGATGTCCGGTCTCCCCACTGCGGCCGCGCAAGATGGAAGTGCGGCGGCGGGAGACCGGAACGGCAACAGGCAGCAGGACAGCAGTGGCGGACAGCGGGAACCGCGATTGAATTTCAGGACCAGATTCCGGCTTGCCAGGTGAGTGAAGGCAGAACAGGGAACAGGAAACCCGCTCTGCCGCAGCAGCACCGTGATTATAAGCGCCTCCTGGCGCGCAACGCACGGTCACGTGGTTCGTGACCGACCGCTAGGGCACCTGGGTCTTGTAGGCTTGATGTCCGGTCTCCCCACTGCGGCCGCGCAAGATGGAAGTGCGGCGGCGGGAGACCGGAACGGCAACAGGCAGCAGGACAGCAGTGGCGGACAGCGGGAACCGCGATTGAATTTCAGGACCAGATTCCGGCTTGCCAGGTGAGTGAAGGCAGAACAGGGAACAGGAAACCCGCTCTGCCGCAGCAGCACCGTGATTATAAGCGCCTCCTGGCGCGCAACGCACGGTCACGTGGTTCGTGACCGACCGCTAGGGCACCTGGGTCTTGTAGGCTTGATGTCCGGTCTCCACACTGCGGCCGCGCAAGATGGAAGTGCGGCGGCGGGAGACCGGAACGGCAACAGGCAGCAGGACAGCAGTGGCGGACAGCGGGAACCGCGATTGAATTTCAGGACCAGATTCTGGCTTGCCAGGTGAGTGAAGGCAGAACAGGGAACAGGAAACCCGCTCTGCCGCAGCAGCACCGTGATTATAAGCGCCTCCTGGCGCGCAACGCACGGTCACGTGGTTCGTGACCGACCGCTAGGGCACCTGGGTCTTGTAGGCTTGATGTCCGGTCTCCCCACTGCGGCCGCGCAAGATGGAAGTGCGGCGGCGGGAGACCGGAACGGCAACAGGCAGCAGGACAGCAGTGGCGGACAGCGGGAACCGCGATTGAATTTCAGGACCAGATTCCGGCTTGCCAGGTGAGTGAAGGCAGAACAGGGAACAGGAAACCCGCTCTGCCGCAGCAGCACCGTGATTATAAGCGCCTCCTGGCGCGCAACGCACAGTCACGTGGTTCGTTACCGACCGCTAGGGCACCTGGGTCTTGTAGGCTTGATGTCCGGTCTCCCCACTGCGGCCGCGCAAGATGGAAGTGCGGCGGCGGGAGACCGGAACGGCAACAGGCAGCAGGACAGCAGTGGCGGACAGCGGGAACCGCGATTGAATTTCAGGACCAGATTCCGGCTTGTCAGGTGAGTGAAGGCAGAACAGGGAACAGGAAATCCTTCATTAGTATATAAACCCTGTAGGGCATTAGGTTATTGAATTGTGTGGCCTGCACAAGTAATAGGTCCACAATTTCCCGTTACTGGGAACCAAGCACCCCATTGTAGCGCTTGAATCTCTCGGGGTAGTGAGGAAGAGCAGTCCAGGCCCTTCTCAGTGGAAGGGGTGTGGGCTAGCAATCACCATTAGTTGGCATGCAATAATAACATATAATACATGATTGTCCAGTCAGTGCTTTATCTTTGGATAAAGAAAATTACATTTATTACATACACTTTTCTAAATACTATGCATTAATTTACAAATATATTGATAAGGAAGATGAAGAATTGAATATATGAGCATCACTCTCCTGCTGCTTTCGGGAAAGCTATACTGCCTGTAAGTGGCCTTGCATCATATTTTTTTTCTTTAGAAGGGAGATGTCCGGTCCAACACGGGGCACCCTCAAGGTGAGTGAACTGCTGGGTGCTGCGGGGGGAGCCTCATTATCTCTGCATCCCCAGCCCGCTACCTTACGCATGGCCTCCTTCTTCAGCCATTGAAGGAGCCAGCCTGTTCTCCTTCCTCTACTCATGTCCATGCAGGCAGGATGCCAGCTTTTGGGTGCCCTCTGCTCCCACAGACACGGGCACAGGGGGCGAAGGGGTTACTCTCTGGCCTCTCCTGTGCTCGGGGTACCGGGGTTGAGGTCTCGGGCCCCAGATCAGTGCTGTATCAGCCCCGGGGAGATGTGGACCCACAGGGGCAGGGGTTAAAATGGGGAGGTAGATCCACTCACGGGCCCTCCTTGAAAATAATTAATGAATTCACGCACCAGGTCCTGGCCCACCTTGGGGGTAGAATCACAGCTGGCAGCGGAGCTCCACGAGCTCTGCCGCTCGGAAAAGGTCAAAGGTTTTGGACCTTAAAACATCTATAACTCAGGCCCCGTTGGCCAGATTTGGAGGATCTTGGGCTCATTTTGCTCCTGGTCGCAAACTCTAACCACCAGGAGCAGTTTTAGCAGGCCTCCTTATCTCCGAAGTGGTTAAATCTACAGGGAGTTGGATCTACTATCTCCATGCACCATCCTTCCTCCTGGCCTTTGTCTCTGGGTGCAGAAGTCCTTGGCTCTCCCCCATCTGGTACTCAAGGGGCATAAGGGGGGAAGTTTCACTGGCCTTGTGGAGACCCACTGGTCGTAGGGGGCCACGTCTTCATGCCTGTTGCAGTCCCTAGGCCCACCAGCATGAAGCTCAAACAGCACCAACCAATAGAGAACTTCACCCTTGTGTGAGTCTTTTTAAAGGAGAGGGTGGAAGGCTCTAGAAGCCAGGCACCCCGTCCAATCCTAATATGCCACATCACCTTTCCACACCTGTACCAACCCTCCTGCATAGTATGTTGGGGCAGTTCAAGATGGTGTTATCCAGGAGTCACTGGTCACATCTGCTCCTGGGGTCCCAGCTCTGCCCCTCACTGATATCAGTGCTAGGGACTTTCCCACCAAAAGTTCAAAGGGTGCCCCCTACTGTGTTATTTCCAGTGGTCTGGGTTTCCTCCTTTGTTCAGTGGAACTCTGTGCCAGGCAACCTGTACGCAGTTACTGGGCTGTGCGCAACAGTAGTGTCACATGCGCAGCCCTCACAGGTGGGCGCACTTGTGTGCGCATGTGTTCATGTGTAACCATCTAAACTTGTGTGCGCATGTTTTCATGTGTAACCATCTAAGTGCCCCTTACTTTAGCTGCTTCACAGTGGCAGACACTGGAGGTAAACAGGCAAGGTCCATTTTTCATGCAAATACCGTGGGTGAGACACATGTAGTGGACTCACCCACAGTAAAAAGTCCAAAACCTGGTGATCCAAGAAGCAAAAAATCCAGGTGTACTGAATGGGAGGAACCTACTTGCAAGAAACCCTATCATGCCAGATAGTGAACGTCATACATCTGGACTGGGGTAATAGGAACGTTTTGTGCTGTGATGCATATATTAGAAGTTTGAATCCCAGTGTATGAATAGGATAATGCAGTATGTAAATATGTTCATTTTTTTTATTTATTTTCATGTCATAATGTTCTACATCGAGAGTTATTTGTAGTGTGTCTACCACCATTCTTATTTTTAAGGTTTTCTCTTATTGCAGAAAGTTTAGACACATGCAGAGTGAGAATTTATCAGAAGTGCTTTTCTAGCAGAAACTGGTGTTTGACTCGCTTTACCACTGGCTTCGAAAAAAGTACGAATGTAAAGATTGTTTTACATATTAACTCGTTCCCAACCCATAGCTTAAAAAAGTACTACTACGAAGTCTATATGCAGTTAACCCCCAGGGCGAGCTAATACACCCTACACCTTTCAAGCAACCATTTGAGGCAAACGTGATTGATTATGACAAGAAAAGGAAATCCTATATCACTTTGTTTTGCTCTGTGTTTACTGCCAGGCAACGGGGAATACGGATGTTCCTTGGAATCTGCGTGCTGCTAAAAGTGGCGCTGCTTAGGTTACCACTGAGAACTGTCCACTCCTTTTAGAGGTACCGCGTGATTCCCTGCGGACATAGACAGTCTGTTCCTCTCAATGTCACCTCGCAGAAACGTGGTCTTTTGGGATGCGCGCGCCGCTCCCGCCCCCTAACTCACCTATTATTCTCTGGCTGTGTCTGCATTGTGTACCTGTTGGCTATAAATCCATTTGATTTTAGCACCTTGTACCGCCTCCAACGACTATGGAGATGACATCAGAGTACACCATGCCCCTGATGCTCTCAGTCTCCGTGGTGGCTGGAGTCTAGTGAACATTAAAAGTGATGGGGAATACATAGCTGCCCCAAATTGCACTGAGCCTAGGGAATGAACCTGACTTTCTCCAGGGCCTTGTAAAAGGGCTCCCTTGTCCAGGAAATTGGAACTAAATATTCGTACAAAAATCACAGGTTTTTACAGAGCGTTCAAATAATCTGGGTGTGGATTTTAAAATGACCTCTTGTTATGTAACGTTTCGTTTATCTAGTAGCATGTGTGCTCTGTAGAGGATTTGGGGGCTGTGGTTTTTGCAACTATAGGAAAGTGATGACCGAGAGCACAGTTTTTCTATCATACTTAGTCTAGCCTCTAAACTACAATCCAGAAGGATCAAGATTGCCAAGGAGGTTTTGACAAAGGTAGTTTCTTCTTTCTAACTGGGACCCTCTTAGGGAGAGACTAAATATTTATTTTGTGTGTAATAAACTAGATGGTGGCACCACGGCAATTGGGGTAGTTGCCCTTTCCTCAGGATGTTGAGAAGGAAACTAGAGAAACCTTCTCACATGCTAAAATGCCAAAACTATACATTTGAGGGTGAACAACCTTTACAACGAAACTATTACAACGCACTACACTTACAACGAAATTTTTACAACGCAACATCCACTACAACGCATTCCATTACATAGCATGACACTACAACGCATGTTTAAAAACTACCTTTACAACGCATTCCATTACATCGCATACTACCTTTACAACGCATACCATTACAACGCAATCCAACACTTACCCTACTGTTGCACCCCCTAGAGTTAGAATAGTCATTTTTACCCCTATACTATGCGTTGTAATGGTATGCGTTGTAAAGGTATTATGCGATGTAATGGAATGCATTGTAAAGGTAGTTTTTAAACATGCGTTGTAGTGTCATGCTATGTTTTGGAATGCGTTGTAGTGGATGTTGCGTTGTAAAAAATGCGTTGTAAGTGCATGCGTTGTAAAAGTGTGCGTTGTAACGACATACATCCCATTTGAGAAACGCCGTCATTGTTTTTACACAAACATCAGCTTGCCATTTTTTTTTTTTACATATTTGGGTCTCAAATACAAGTTGTCATTTTTGATAAATAAACTAAATTTTCCTTCCAATTAGTTTCATACAAAACCCAGATTGCTTGCATTGACTGTAAATAACTCGCTTAGGCCCCAAATATCAACTTTCATTTGTAGTACATGTAGTTTGTCGTCCCAACTATCAGCATGTAATTTACATCAGTACTCACGTGTACTACTACAAGGGATTGCCACGAGCATGCCAGAGATGACCACCAAACTTTTTTCAGGGATGCCCATCCAACGGCACTCATGGTACGCATATACTAGGAGGGCCCAAACTAAGTCGAGGAATATTATTATGCCATATGTAGCCACCACTATGCATGAAATGGCAATCAATGTGCATAAATATGAGGACAATGTTCCTTCTGAAAGCATTATGCCAGTTGGAGCTAACCTAAGGGCTTCTAAATAAGGCACAAATGGAAACAAAATGCTACATCTACCTTTATGCTACTTTTGATCTCCACATGCTAATGATGATCTTAATTTTACTGGCACATTATTATGCCGGGGTGGCTACATTGATGGTCACAGTTTGCCAAAATCCACCCAGTTTTCCAAAACCATCATTGTGACAAGGGGACCTCATTATGCTGATTTGTCACCCACAATTTGCAAAACATGCCCACAATGTGTTTGACTTTATAATATAGGGGGTGCACTCCTATAGTATTCCTTTTTATTCCTTTTTAATATGGGGTGCTGCAGCAAACAAGAGCTGTCAACACCTGCGACGTAGAATACCAAGTTTGTAACAAGTACTGGGACTTGTATTTGCTGCGCACAATTCACTAGGTGCTGAACACCACAGTATAAACATTCACTTTTCAAAATTTGCTATGATTTATTCCTGTGTACAGATCAATTATCAATTAGATAAATCATTATCATTGTGCATATCGTTTTTTCAAAGACATTTGTACATAGAATCTCTAGATATACATTATCATCATGTACTTAGGACTCAATATAACTTTTACAAAATCATGCAGTTCCTTCCTCATGGGCAAATCTACTCTGAACGGAGTAATGCGGAAGTCGAACTAAGGATCTCGAAACCATGCTTATAGATATATGATACAACTGGTGCATACAAGATTATAACTGGGCAACATCAATGCGAGTTTTTTTATCAGGACAGCAGGCACACAAAATAAAGGTGCAGTAGAAGATTTGCCCCTGAGGAAGGAACTGCTTAAGTTCCAAAATGCATTGGACATGAGCATCCATCAGTGCATGATTTTGTAAACGTTATATTGAGTCCTAAGTACATGATGATAATGTATATCTAGAGATTCTATGTACAAATGTCTTTGAAAAAACGATATGCACAATAATAATGATTTATTGAATTGATAATTGATCTGTACACAGGAATAAATCATAGCAAATTTTGAAAAGTGAATGTTTATACTGCAGGCCAGCTGGTGTTTGTGCTAGCAGTACTATGTCATCTGCGTACTGAAGGCATGGCGTTGGTATTTTGCCCAGTTTTGGGGGGTCAGCTGGAATTGACTGAAGGCACTTGTCAAGATCTGACGTATAAATGTTGAACAAACAAGGCGCTAATACGCAACCTTGTTTTAGCCCATTTAATGTTGGGATCTTGCCGGTGAGACTGGACCCGTCTCCTTTCTTGATTTGGACCCAGGTGTGAGAATAAAGGTTGATAATGGCCTCCAAGAGTCTAGATGGGACCCCCCGGGCCTGCATCTTAGCCCATAGAGAGGCTCTCGAAACTTTGTCGAAGGCTGCTTTAAGGTCCACGAAGCAGGCGTACAGGGGCCTTTATTTTACGAAGGCCTGATTAGCTAAAAGAGTGACCGCAGAGATGTTCGTTAGGGTGCCCATCCCTGCCCGAAATCCGGTTTGCGTGGGAGGTATTTGGTTTTTTAGACTAACCCAAGCCTCTAATTCTACTAAGAGATTAGATGCGTAAATTTTCGCCTCTACATCTATCAACGCAATCAGTCTGTAGTTGGAGGGGTCCGAATGGGAACCCGACTTTGAAGTACTGGGTATTTTAGACCCAGCGGTGCAGGGGCACACACCCTATGACTTCGGGGTTTCACCCTGTTCCGGACCTACAGAAACACAGAGTCTTCTGGGTGAAGTCAAAGAATCGTTTATTGGCTGCAGACCAATGACAGGTATCCTAGAAGTACAACAGCGTGTATGTTCTCAGGAGACTGCTGAAAATCATAGGAACGGACTTCTCCTTAAGTACAAAATATCATGCTCCAGGCACACATTCCTTGGTTTACGATATGGTCATATAAAGGCATACATTACAAACGAAAAGGCAGAGTCATGATGACCATCCCACATTCCAGTTCGGCCAGCCCACAATGATTTACACAGGAAGGTTCAGATCCCATGTTTGAAGTAAATAGACCCCCCAATAAACATGAGCATCTCCTGTTTTGGGAAACAAGTCATAAAGCAAGAACAAGCAGGTGTGGGAGAGATTAGCCGGGGGATTGTGTAGAATGAAAGGGTTTTATGACGGGTCAAGCCCTGATACGAATCACAGGTGGACGGAGGAAGGGGAGCTCGTGAGACCGGTTTGTCCCGGGGCAGCAGAGCCAGCTGCCCAGGTCACAGGGAAGTCAGAGGGAGAGCCCATGTACTGTGAGGCCCGTATTAACTCCATCATAGCCTATGTGAGGGCAATGACAAGATGGCCACTGCTTCCAAAATGGAACCCGCGTAGTTGAGCAGAATAACGTGTACACAGTGCATTCATAGCTAGAACGATATATAAAGCACTCGTACATGCCGCATTTACCATTTGCGGTTCGCTAATACCAAGATAGACAGGGGTAGGGCCCTGTTCCCTACGCGGTCCCGAATATCAAAGTACGACAGACCCTCCTTTTGCCCTTACATAGGCAATCACTATACTCATCTTAATCCGAGTCTAGGTCAATGTTCACGAAGTCATGGAGATGTTGCTGTAGCATCATCCTATTACTTAGCTCGTCCCTCGATACAGGTTTCCTTACACATAAGGTAGCACAGAGGCCACATATCGCAGGAGCACACTGTATGCACAGACAGAACAGGAAAAGAATGGCTAAGATCATTCCAATGACCATCAGAACTTTCCAACCCCAGGCAGATATCAATTCCCAGAACCATCCCATCAGTGACCAATCTCCCTTATCCACGTGTATGGCTTCAGATATTTTATGGAGTTTGGAGATGGCTTGATACACTGTTGGAGCATTATCTGGTATGAAAATGCAGCAACTGGATTGGATGACCTTGCATACCCCACCGCGGTCTGCAAGAATAACGTCTAGGACCATGCGGTTCTGCAAAGTCATAAGGCGATCCGCTTGGAGCTCAGCTGTCAGATTACTAAGGGCACCAGCCGTTACATTGACAGTGGATTCAACCACACGAGTCAGCTGTCTCAGGTTCCTACTATTGACCATAGGTCCCCAAAACGGCAGGAAACCCAAGAAGAAGTCTCCTGCTTCCTGACCGGCAGTGTCCTCCTTACTAATCACACCTCTCACAACTCTGGTCTTGTGATAGTCAGAGGCAGCAGTAAATGTCGGCGGTAGCAAGTTCGCAATATAACATGTGCCCGAGAAATCAGGGGGCAACCACGTATATGCTCGGTCATGACAGATGAAATATGTGCCCTTAGCCGCCAAAAACGCAGGGGAGAACTGTGACGGGAAAGTGTACGTTTCAGTACAGTCACTTCTTCCCAGTTGAGCCCTAGGGTTCTGACCATTACCCTGTAAGCAGAACCGACCCATGTGGGGTACGACCCAGATTGGAGATGAGATTTTTCGCTGTCTTTCACCCAGACTAATACTATACCCCGTCGCGTTCCATCCTACATAAGGTCTCAGCTCTTCTTTAGGAATGGATGAGTATGCATCAATATCTCTACTCATATCGGCAACTCCTTTCATCAAAGCCTTATTATTGGTGATGGGTCTGATGGAACGCGGTGGGCGAGGGGAGTATGTATCTAGAGCATAGAGAAACATGGTTTGGAATGCCCATGACGATCCATTGTAACTGTACGGTAGCACCAGGTAGGGAATACCCTTGTTAATGGTATGTGGCATTAACCCACAGACCCAGCAATTGGTCGTATTCATTACCAGTTGGTGCTGGTGCAAGAGTTGGATAAACGAGTTATTTACGAACTCTGATCGTCTGGTCTGTTCGTGCTCAGGCAAAGGGTGAAAAGAGTGAGAGGAGGCAGTAGAAAGAGATATAGGCTGTTGAGTGGGTGCAATGGGTTTTGGAGCAGAGAAAAACACACATCCTACAATAAACATCATGATACTACACAGTGTAACAAAGCACAAAAAGACAAAACATCTACTCTTTACAATTCTACACATCCTTGTTTGAGAGTTCATTTCCTCAATCGGTCTCTCCATCCTAAAAAACTCCATCCTCTACTCGGGCCGCTCGCGGTGGATGAGTTTCTTCTGCTAAAGAGTACGCCTGTCAGTCCAGGGAAACGCCCTAGACCAACCAGAACCGTCGACCTAGCGTCTTCGGCCTGTACCCCAAAGTCTTGGCACCGCGACCCTGCGGCAGAACCCGGATGGTGGTTCGAAAAACAAAAATCAAGAAAGTCCTTCAGATGGGAGAGCAAAAAATGTCAAAAGGGAAATAGTGAGGAAAAATCTTTATTTGTCCATGGGCCTAGGTCTCAAATTATAACGGAGACGGCCAGGTGCCGTTTGGTCTTGAAACAAAAGTTCAGGCTCAGTGGTGTCCAGTCGACTTGATGGTGGCACAGCTTCCTGCAGAATATTGTCACTCTCTTGGTCTGAAACTGTGTCTTTTAAGCGTGCATCACTGAATGGTACAAAGCGAGGTACAATGTCTGTCTCTGAGTCGGCGATACCCTCCTTGACCCACTGGTCATATGGCAGAGGCAAGGGAACTACCTTGCAGTGAGTACCATGAATCCAGTGCTTCTTCCCTTTCACTCGCACTGCTGATCTTGTCGAAAGAAGAACAAGATGAGGGCCGATCCAGCGAGGTTCGTCGTTGCCTTTACGCTGGAAATTCCGTACCAGGACCCACGAGCCAGGGTTGATGGGGTGTCCAGGAGGTTCAGAGGCTTGGGGAAGAGTATCATGTACCTGTTGGTGCAAAACACGCAGTTTAACAGTCAAATCATACAGGTAATCGAGCAGTACTGGATGCTCTATTTCGCTGAACTTCGTAGGCCTTGGTACACCCCATACGTTGGCTGGGCGGCCAAAGACTACTTCATAAGGACTAAGTCCCACTCGTGAGTGTATCGTCATTCTGGTGGACAAGAGTGCTAAAGGCAGAGCGTCAGGCCATTTAAGACCAGTGCTCGCCTGAATTTTGGCCAGCTTGAGCTTTAAGGCTCCATTGTAGCGTTCTACTAGTCCAGCTGATTGGGGGTGATTTGCAGCGTGGAACTTCTGCTTTATGCCTAAACCTTCACATACATTCTTCATCACTTTACCCACGAACTCACTTCCATTATCACACCATACCATTCTCGGCATTCCAAACCTGGGGAAAAACTCCTTCACAAGGGCTTTGGCTGTGGATAGGGCAGTGTTATCTTTCAGAGGATAAGCCTCTATCCATTTTGAGAAAGCACAAACAACCACCAATACATATTTCAGGTTGTTGCATCTTTCCATGTGAATAAAGTCCAGCTGCAAAACTTCAAATGGACATGATGGGGGTGCAAAGTGACCGGCCGGAGTTGGGGTTCCCCTACCAGGGTTGTACTTCAAGCATACTATGCAATTCTTGACCACATTCTCTGCACACTTGGGAATCCCAACATTCTGCCATACTGGAGCCAACAACTTGCATATACCTTTCGTACTGATATGTGCCATTCCATGTGCCATAGTAACCACTGGAAGCACATATGCATCAGGCAACAACCATCGCTTATGTTCTGTCAGATCAATCCAACAACCATTCTCATCCAACTTACCCATACTCTCTCTCCACTTGCTTAACTCTTCTTCTGTAGCTTCAGCCTGAAGCGACTTCACACTCTCTATTGTGTTCTCACACATTCCCACATCATTAACCCATCTTGCGGGGCCTGCAACATACATTCTAGTCTTCACATTCTGTGCTGTTTCTCTCGCGGTCTCATCAGCAAACGCATTCCCACGTCCAACATCATCTGTGACTTTCCTATGCGCACTACATTTCATGATCGCAACTTGCAAAGGTAGGGTCAGTGACTCAAGGAGATCATTCACCAACTTGCCATTCTGAATTTTAGCTCCATGCGACGTCAGGAACCCACGCTCCTTCCACAAACGCCCAAAATTATGAGCCACGCCAAAGGCGTACTGGCTATCTGTGTATATATTCACTCTCATTCCTTCAGACAACACACATGCTCTCGTGAGGGCGATCAATTCTGCTGCTTGGGCCGAATTATGTGGCACTCGTGCAGTTTCCACAACCGTGTGTAGAGTCGTGATAGCATATGCAGCAGTCGTGTCACCATTAGGGAGCTTGAAACAGGACCCATCTACCCATAAAGTGCCATCACACTCAGTCAGGGGAGTATCTTTCAGATCTACTCTCCCTTTCGTCTCTTCTTCTGTCCTAAACAGACAGTCATGTTGCTCAATCTCATCTGAGTCTGCTGGAATCGGCAATAATGTAGCTGGATTCAGCGTATTGCATCTTTTTATGTGTATGTGATTCGCTAACAGTGTGAGTTCATACCCTGATAATCGCGCACTAGTCAAGTGTTGTGTCTTGGTTCTATTTAATAATGTGTCTACAGCGTGTGGAACCATGACAATCAATGTGTTGTCCATTACCAGACCAGCAGATTGTCGGATAGACATCGCTGCAGCAGCTGTCGCTCTCAGACAGCTTGGCAATGCCCTTGCTACAGGGTCCAAGGTAGATGAAAAATATGCGCATGGGCGCGGTCTGTCGCCAAAAGGCTGTGTTAACACTGACAACGCACATCCATCTTTCTCGTGAACATACAATGTAAAAGGCTTACTGTAGTCGGGAGTACCCAACACAGGTGCTGAACATAATGCATTACGCAATTCCACAAAACTTTTCTGGCACTCTTCAGACCATGGGATAGGACTCGGTGTGTCTTTGCATGTTAAGGCTAACAAAGGTTTTGCCAATAAAGAAAAACTAGGGATCCAATGCCTACAGTATGAAGTGATGCCCAAGAAAGCACGCACTTCTCTCTGTGTTTTTGGCACACTCAACTGTGCAATAGCTTGAATTCTTTCTGGGGTCAGTTTCCTTCCCTCCTTCGATAAGAGATGACCTAAGTAGGTCACTTCTTGTCGACAATATTGCAGCTTAGAGAGAGACACTTTGTGATGGAAAGCGGATAAATGGCGCAACAGTGACAATGTGGCTTCTTTACAGATCTTTTCAGTATCCGCAGCGATTAGTAAATCGTCCACGTACTGGATCAGGATAGCGCCACTAGGCAAAACAAGTGCATCAAGCTGCGCTTTCAAAGCTTGACTGTATATGGATGGACTCTCGCAGTAGCCCTGGGGAGCGCGTTTGAAGCGGAAGCTTCGGCCTCCCAGACTAAAGCCAAAAATGTCTCTGCTCTCTTCTGCAATTGGGATACTAAAGAAAGCATTCTTTAAATCGATCACTGAAAACCATGCAGCAGAGGCTGGAATCATCGTTAACAAGGCAGTTATATCGGGGACAACCGGAAACTGAGGCACAACAATCTTATTAACCTCTCTAAGATCAATCACAAATCTGTAAACAGGTGGCTGTGAAGGGTCCGTTCGTTTTAAGACAGGTAAGATCGGACTATTGCAAACGTTGCCTCTTGTCTCTTCAATCACACCCTTATGAATCAAGTCGCTGACAATGTCTAACAATGCTTTCTGCCCTTCATTAGAGATCTTGTACTGGGGAATACGTGGCAGTCTGACATTAGCCTTTAGAGTCACCACATATGGTGGTATTTCCAAGAGGCCCACATCATTGGGACCAGTAGCCCAAAGGGCATCCGGGAGGGATGACAATTCAGGTGGCATCGTGTTTTTAGACAAATACATTGGAGAAACCACTTGCTTGCCTAATGTAAGTTGTACTCCTGAAGGAGAACAATACAGTGTAGCGTGCAATCTTTTCAACAAATCTAATCCCAGCAAATTCTCACCACAACCAGTTGTCAGGATCAGGGGCGCTTTCAGCTCACAAGGTCCAACAGAAAGTGACATGGGACTGGAAATTGGGTTCCTAACTGGGGCGCCAGAAAAACCTACTGAAACATTTATATCGCCAGACAAAGGTGCGCCAGGGAGTTTGGAATGCATGATTGAACTCTTTGCAGCACCAGTGTCTAGCAGAAAAGGCTCCGTTATATTTGCTGTAGTCACCTCAACATACGGTCCACTCTGATCCACTGGCACTGAAACAACTCCCTCTCTCTGTCTATGGCTGTCCTAGTAACCATTATTCTCTGCATCACCATCTTCTGCATAATAATCATTATTGTAATACTGAGCCGTATTACTAGTCGCATTAGCTTGCTGATCAAAACTATTAATGGCGCTTTGGGGCGGAAGAGGACGCGCGTTTTGGGGAACACTCCCACGCCCTCTGCCTCTAGGAGCTTGCTGACCACCTCTACCTCTTGCGCCATACGTATTACCGTTCCGTTGCATTAATTTAGGACAACTATATTTATAATGACCTTCCTCTTTGCAGTATGAACATTGGTTGGGACCTACAGGGACACGTGGTTGATAATACCCATTCATTTGCTGGTTGTTCTGAAACTGTTGAGGTTGGTGATAGACACCTTGGGGTTGTCTATAATTATTAAGGCCACCACGTGGTGGATAGGCCTGCTGTAAAAGGACCTTTGTCTTTAGTTCCTTCGTTTTCTTCTCCGTTCTATCTTTCTCGTCTTTATCTCTGTTCTCATAATACTGTGCAGTAGCCAGTATTTGCGCTGAAGAAGAAACAGCCCAAGAACTCTCTGAATCTTTCAACTTTTTACACAGGTCAGGGAGTAAATTCTGCACAAACTTATCCACAAACAACCGTTGGCCACCCTCAGTACTCATATCTTGCCCACTGTGGTCAATAAACGTTTCCTCAAACCTAGTAAAGAAGTCTGATACTGTCTCGTCTTTCTTCTGCTTACATGCAGATAACTTGTCCCAATTTACGCGCATCGCAGGCATTAGTGTCTTCATATACGTGATGATTCTACCAGGCAATTCAGCTACTAAAGGTTCTGGTTTCGCACCACCAGTTTGTCTAGCATCAGCAGCAACAATGTTAGCCCATGTATCCCCTAGTTCTGCATTGTGATCTACATTACGAATTGATCCCCATAGAGGCTGTGGAACAACATTACCAAACAACATGTCTATGTCGGCCAGATTCATAATGCATGACCCTGCCGTCTGTGACAACTCTTTATAATAACCTGCTGGGTTTTTACGGGGATCAGGCAAGGACTGCTTAAGTGCTAACACTTCAGAGCGCTTCCATGGAACATGCACCCAAACACGTTGGAAATGCGCTGGCACAGCGGGGTTATTGCCGACAGCTGCAACTGCTTCCTTCCATACCGGGGGAACTTCTCTCATAGGGTATTGTCGCGCTTTTGCCTTTTTCCCCACAAGGACCTCTTGTTCAAACAATGACTGTTGGCAATCGTCATTCCTAAAGGACAATACAACCGCAACTGCTTTATCTACTTCGCGGTCCACAATTATACCAGTTCCAAAATCGAACCTCACTCTACACAATTCCTGCGGGTTCGGATTTCTACCACTATCCTCCAATTCTTCACAGAGAATTTCGCACATTTTCTCAAACACATATCTCTGTTTAGGGGCATCCCATTGATGGAAAGTGTTGACAACTGATTCCACATCGTACAGTGAAGGGAAAACGATCCATCTACGCGCCATGTGGTCTATTACCTTTTTCTCATCGGGGTTAGGCAATTGGCTGCGCAACTGCTTACGCTGTACACCAGGGGTTGCACCCGATGACCCAAAGAGAGGCGACATTAATGTAGTAACCACATTAGCTAAGCGCTGTCGCGCCGAAGGAGAAGCTGAGGCGAGAACAGGGGGAAAAACAGAGGGAAGAAAAGAGGATGTAGAGACAGGTACTGGAGTGGTGGAAGGAAGAGTGTTAGGGGAGGCAGTTACTGGATTAGGCAAAGTCGCAAGAAGTGCGGGGGCAGTTGGAAGCACAACTGGCGGCGCTTGAGAAGACTGCGCTACAGGAATAGGAACTGGCTGCAAAGCAACTGGCGGTTGCGGCAAGGCTTGCAGTATATGCACTGGAGGCGGCATATTTACAAGCTGGGGAGGCGCTGTGGCAGTTTGAGCATACGGGGGTGGCGAACTCAACAAATGTGACATCAGGGGATCTTTCTCCTTTTCTTCGGACTCATTCTGCTTAGAATGTGGCAAAGCTGGGTAACATTTGTCAATCCCTAACTTACGCTGCCTGTGCAATTGCTCATTCATTTGCTCCTCTTAATTGTCTTTAAATTGTACAGCTGCTTGCATTACTGACATACCTCTCTCTCTCTTGTTCTTTTTCGCTAACTTAATTTCCTTTTGTTTGGCTTCCTTTCGCCATAAGCGGAAAGAGTCAAACATCGCCGGCCGGGCTTTCTTCTTAAACAATTTAATTTCCAAATTATCTAAAATATCGGTATCGAAACTACCATTTTGGGGCCATTTTAAAACACCGTCTTTCCTGGTGTAGTGGATCCACACTTCGTTATATGCAATGGGGCCTACGCCATGTTTTACATAGAGCTCATAAGTTGGAGTTCCAACCGGAGGAACCGGACATGATTCTTCTAGCTGGAAATCTTTTCCACAACCCAAACAGAATAATCTACCAAATAGTCCAGAACCAGGCATCTTCGCTCACTAGTCTAGATCCAAACGTCAGAGGATTATCGATTACGATATTCTCGTGAATACACGAATCCTCTGGCTTTGGGGTTTGCAAACACCAAATCACCAATTACCAAATCAAATCAAACGATCCCGAGGGATACCAAAACAAATGGGAGACGCTCCACTTATACTTAACTGAATATTGCTGATCGATGACGTCACCAGAAGACTCTCTCGATTGTTTCGCTCTCTCAAACTCGTCAAGGGTCCAAAACAGGTCGATTAATCAGGGCAGCAGTCCTTCGTAGCCGTCGGGACGCGGAGAACCTCGCAGAAAAGACTTTCGGACCACGTCGACATGCAGGGGTCGATGAAGTGGCGGCCTTCCTCCAGAATTTCCACACGAAGCTCCTCACGAACCTCTGGCTTGGACTGGTACCGCTGAAATCGGCCCGAGTTGGGCGCCAAACTGAAGTACTGGGTATTTTAGACCCAGCGGTGCAGGGGCACACACCCTATGACTTCGGGGTTTCACCCTGTTCCGGACCTACAGAAACACAGAGTCTTCTGGGTGAAGTCAAAGAATCGTTTATTGGCTGCAGACCAATGACAGGTATCCTAGAAGTACAACAGCGTGTATGTTCTCAGGAGACTGCTGAAAATCATAGGAACGGACTTCTCCTTAAGTACAAAATATCATGCTCCAGGCACACATTCCTTGGTTTACGATATGGTCATATAAAGGCATACATTACAAACGAAAAGGCAGAGTCATGATGACCATCCCACATTCCAGTTCGGCCAGCCCACAATGATTTACACAGGAAGGTTCAGATCCCATGTTTGAAGTAAATAGACCCCCCAATAAACATGAGCATCTCCTGTTTTGGGAAACAAGTCATAAAGCAAGAACAAGCAGGTGTGGGAGAGATTAGCCGGGGGATTGTGTAGAATGAAAGGGTTTTATGACGGGTCAAGCCCTGATACGAATCACAGGTGGACGGAGGAAGGGGAGCTCGTGAGACCGGTTTGTCCCGGGGCAGCAGAGCCAGCTGCCCAGGTCACAGGGAAGTCAGAGGGAGAGCCCATGTACTGTGAGGCCCGTATTAACTCCATCATAGCCTATGTGAGGGCAATGACAAGATGGCCACTGCTTCCAAAATGGAACCCGCGTAGTTGAGCAGAATAACGTGTACACAGTGCATTCATAGCTAGAACGATATATAAAGCACTCGTACATGCCGCATTTACCATTTGCGGTTCGCTAATACCAAGATAGACAGGGGTAGGGCCCTGTTCCCTACGCGGTCCCGAATATCAAAGTACGACAACTTATAGATTGGATTAGGATACTTCCTCTCCAGGACTCAGGGATCAAACAATCTGCTGTAACTTTGGAAAAAAGAGGAGTCAGATCTTGGGACCAGAATGCGGGGTCATGTCGAAACAGGGCATTTGGTAGTCCGTTCGGACCTGGGGCTCCCTCCGATTTTAAGTTCTTTATAATTTTTAGCACTTGAATTCCTGTGAACAACACTGAATCCTCAAGTGGTTTGAGGTTATTAATACCATTAACTTTATCTCGGCCTCCTGCCTCCTTCACTGTTAGTGCTTCACAGTTTGGAGCGGATCGAGGTGCAACTCCGTTGTATAGGAGTTCGATGCAGGCTCTCCATGTGGCCTCCAGTATATCCGAATGATGATGTTGATTCCGGCCATTGGTTAGTTGATTTATTTGTTCCCAAAAAAGCCTGGAATCCCCCAATTTGCAAGCGTAATGAAGTTTGGCCCAGATATGTTCTTGGTGCTCTTTTTTGTGAGTTTTATGTCATTTTTTAGCTGTTTTCTAGTTTTTGCGATTAACAGCTGAAGTTCCTGGTGGCATTCTGGTCCCCGAGATCGTAATTGTCTGAATTATTTATTTAGTTGTTGTTTTTTTTCCCTCAGATTATTGTTGAACCAGACAGCCCCTTTTGAATTTCCAGCTTTGCGGGCATGGGTATTTTGTAAAAATATATTGTTAATTTCGTAAATAAAAAACTCCCAAAATTTTATGGTTAGTGTTTCGGGATTGGATTTTTCCAAAAGACTGGTGTAAGTGTTTGCGATGGCCTCGATGTTGTTCTTATTCCAGCGGAGGCATTTTAAATTATAACATTGTGTTAAAGATGATAGCGCCTTTACTTTCTCTGAGGTTTTGAAAGATATTAATAATGTAAAAGATTGTGGCTGATGATCACTTTCCGCCTTATCTTTTATCTGAAAATTTGCGATGTATGGAAAAAGGTCATAATCTGTAAAGGTATAATCTATAGTAGAGCGTGTTTTTTGTGTAACCCTGGTGTATGCTGCGGGCCGGTCGGCCGGACCTTGGCCATTGAGTATGCACATTGAAAGGTCTTTCAAGCGAGATGCGCAATTCTTGCTGGAAGTATCCTGTCGATTGGGGGCTTGTATGGGCCACTTTTTTCCCTTACTCCTATCGTATTGAAAATTCATATTTAAGTCGCCCGACAGAATGATTTTAGCATCTAAATAGGCAAGTTTTAATGTTTTTAATGAAGTAATTAGTTGTTCAATTCTTAACTTCTTTAGTTTAGATGCAGGGTGAATATAGATGTTGAGGATGAGCAGGGTGTAGGTCTCCGGGACGTCTATTTTGACGCACAACATCCAGGAGCAATCTAAATCTACAATGGAAGCCTGCCATGGAATTTCTGTAGAAATAGAAGTAGAGAGACCTCCTTTTGCTCTTCCATATTTGGTGGCTCTCTTAGCTGGGTTCAGAAATTCCTTAAAACCTATTATGGGGGATGGAGTTGTCTGCCAAGATTCTTGAAAAAGGAGAATGTTATATTGTGTAATAAAATCCATCTGGGTCTTCTAATTTTAAATGAAGGTCGTGCACATTCCAGGAGCAGATGTTACATCCTTGGTGTGAATGGGAGGCTTGTGTTGAAGATGTTCATGCCATTCCCAAGGATGTGCCTTCTCTATTTAATAACCAAGGGGTCGAAAGCTTGCCGGCTTCGGGGTAATCAAGAGTGATAGTAATTTTCCTGGCCTGGTGCTCTTTATCCCTCGTTTAACTTTGATGATCTGGGCCTTTTGCCCCTTTTAGGAGTCTCGTGGTATTAGGGAGTGGTTGTAATGGGCTGGGATTTGGCAAATGTGTCCTTCTGCTGCCAAATGAGGTTGATATGCATTTTATTGGAAAATGTGACTATTGTAACTTCGTGACCGGTGAAACTCAGGTTTTGATTGAATTCAATACTTTTGATGTCGTTGGTGTTTATGTGATTTAGGGAGAGCTTGGAATAATCTTAGCAAGACATTTCTATTTAATATGTTGTGCGTTCCCCTTGAGACGTATTGTGGATCGAAGACGACTTTGTTATTAACTGGGGGATCGTACTACAAATCATTATCCAAGATCTTTTCCATATATTTCACCACCATTGGCTCTCGGGGGGTCTGGGATGGATCTCGAGGTTCTGGTTTGTTTTTTTGTTGGTGGTTTGCACCTCCCCCATTTGTTTCCGCAGGTCGCCTTACGTCGGTACCGGTTTCTTCAACCGAGGTGGACGCGCCCTGGTTTATTTTCCTTTCTGCCGACTTGAGGCATCTCACTGACACTTGTGTTGCCTGACTTTTAGAATTGTATTTTCCCTTCCCAGCTCCAGATTTGTATAAGCTATATAATTTCCTTGGCGGAGGCGACTCCCTTAAGTTTTGGTTCGAGGTATTGAACGTGACAGGCGAATTTGGGGAAAAAGTTGATTGCTCCTTGGGGGTTACCGCTTCCGTACTGCTATGGGTTACGATATCTTCTTGCGGTGTTCTATTTTGAATTGATGTTGCCAGGGACTGATCTGATACCTGGCTTGTTTGTTTGCGCTTTCTGGATTTTCTCAGTCGTTTACGTTCCCGCTTTGATAGAATCGTAGGGGCTTTTAGCTGTCTTTCCAATGATTTATTGTGTTGATCTTGAGATGGAGAATCCTGGGCGCTTAAGTTGTCGGGAACACTTGGTAGCTTAAGTATGGGTACAGTTGACTCGGTGAGTTTAATAAGTATGGGTGTTGATTCTGTTACGCTACTTTTTTGTCCTACAGAAGGATTGGGACATTCTAGCTTAATACCCTTGGTGGCTATGTTTTCTTGCTCTAATATTTTTATTTTATCTTTCTTAGTTGGGGTAGTAGGCTTAGTTGCAACTTCCCTTGTTGTGTTCAGTAATTCAGTAAGTATGATTGGAACTGAGGCTAGTTTATCAATTATTCGGGTACAATGGCAATGGCACATTTGGAAAGTAGTTTCCCGATCTTGCTGTACCTTCAGGATCATCTCATTGAAGCTTTGCAGTTTTTGTTCGACCCCTTGAACATGGATTGCAAGGATATTTAGAAGGTCTACTGGGGTATCTAATTTGTCTGCGTGTAAAATCATTGCTTTACCAATTGTATCCATTGTACTTAGCAAGTGGGGCCATACGGTAGATGTTGATGGAGCTGAGTTGGCACTGTGGTACGAGTGGGGCAGTTGCCCTGGGAATGGTTCACTTGAACAAACTGGGGAATTGATGGGTGATGCCTTTTTTTGGTTAAGTGATATCTTGGAGGCTGATCCCGTGTAGTTTGAGTGGAGAATCGGTGTATCGTTTTGTTTATCCTGCCATCGGTATTCTACCATTTCCGACGTATGGGAGAATGGATCGGCGAGGGCTTGGATGTCAAAACTTAAATTGGCTATCCCCTGACTAGTGGGGTTATAGCCCCCCTTCTGTGGATCGAACGTGCCCGTGGGACTGGAGGTGATATTATTGTACTGGTATTTCGAGTTACTTTTGATGTGGTGATTGGCTTTGTCGCTGTGACCATTGTGACCACTGTATCCTGGTGGAGTTTGGTATTCTTGAGACTGGTATGGAGAATCCGGGTGAGATTGAGATTGATGGTGATGAATTAGAAACTCGGTTACCTGGGAATTTTTCCTTTGATGAATCTCCAGGGGAGAGAGTTTTTTAGAAGATGGTTGTTGGAGGCTCTGGTTTTCTTGATTTTCAGCACCCAAGGTACCTGAACCCGCATTTTTCTTTTCTTTCCATTCTGTCTCAGTATTTATTGTGTTTCTATCCCCTGGTGGGGTAAAATTTGATTCTTTTTTAATTTGTGAGGCTTTATCGTTTTTTATTGAATTAGTATAATTGGTTGCTTTCATGACATGACGACTCCGAATTTCCTCCGTTGTTTTAGTAGCTACTTTTAAGAAGTCCGTTATCAATGCCCGCTTGCTGCTATTTGGACAGGAGTTATGCCTATTTAGGGTTGTGCGGTTTGCCTTCTTACTATTGATGCACTTGGCTTGTAAGGCTTCCTCTGTGGAAGTTGTTTCTATTCTTTCCAAAGCTTTTGCCATCAAGTTTGGTACATCAGTTGTTGATCCGCACTCATGCTATACTCCTCCTGCTTCGATGATATCTGTTACATCTATGCCCTCTATATTTTGTGTGCCCAAATCAACCGAGGACATATCAGAAGGGTTACGCTTTTGAGCTGTAATATCGGTCAAAGTTCCTTCCTTGTCCTCATCTTTTCCTTTTTTGGCTGGGGCTGGGGGTGGGGGGTGTTCTTCTTTCTTAACCCCTCCTCTTATTTTCCCTGATCGCATAACTGTTTTTTGTCGGTTATTTGGGCCGACACTCTAACGGACTGTAGAGTCTAACCAGCAACGGCAAACGGTTTTGGCGGTTTTTGGAACAAAGCAGAGTATTACGGAGTGTTTGCTTTTTGAAGAGAGAGATCACTGGATGTGCTATTTAAAATTTTTGTGAGCTAGTACGCATTTAAGAATTGAGAGTTAGGATAATGTTTTTTTAAAACTGATTTGCTTAAATACAATCATACGCTTGAGGACTCGAGGGCGGTCCCACAAGGTCCCACAATGTGACGCGGCTTTTTACTGTTATTTGCAGTTACTTTCTGAGTGTAACCCAGCTCTCTCTGCTCACCTCTGCTCTTCCTCAATCCACAGCTTTCCTGGGGCCTTTAGCTCACACACTCCCCTGGGCTACTCTTGTGGCTTGCTCCTCGCACCTTGCTCCTGTGACTTCCCCCTCGCTTCCTCTCCTGCTGCTGCAGGGGAATCACAGCTCCCCACCTGCTGGCCGCTTCAGCTCACACCACCTCTTGACGCTGTGGGGGAAATGCTTGAGGGCTCCTGCACCCTCGTCCACAACGTCGCTGCCTGCCTGCCGCCGACACCAGCTGGAACCAAATCAGGCTGCTCCTGTGCAGGCTGCTCCTGTGCAGCTCGGATGCGGTAGGCAGTAGGTGGCAGGCGGCGGCGGCAGAAATAGCAAAATCACGGGCACCACCAGCAGGGGAGATCCTCCAGCAGCACCCCAGACGATGCCTGGTGCCCGGGCGGCAGGCGGCGGCGGGCGGCGTAAGTTTACAAATGAATTACGGAGCAGAGCCTCCGGCATCTGGTGTTTGGTGCTCCGCTCCGGCACCAGCGAACTACAAAACCCGGCAACTGGAGCCCGGCAACTGGTGTCTACTGCTGCATGCAACGGATAGTGCTCTCACCGGGAATATTTTGTACAATAGACGCCGGCTGCAGTGCACATTTGGATACAGAAGTAAGGAGACAACAGTTCTTTAGAAGAAAAGCAGTCTGTATTAGGAATCTCAGATACACATTGCATTAGGTATATCTGCACTATAACATTGTATGTAGGTGTAATCCAAGAATTTGTGTGCACAAAAGTGCTCATGTGGAAGTGAATGGTGCAAGTGAACACACTATGAAGTGCAAGAAACAGCGAAAAGGCACACCAATAATTTAAAATAGTTACAAAACATGAGCAATGAGGACACAATTGCCCTCTCCCATTAATTGCTCTCCTTCCTTTTCCCATCTCATCCTCATTCAATTTTTTCTTTTTTATACAGCACCTTCAGAATTATATGTAATCCAGTCCTGATGATGACCTGAAATTCAAACAGGCTCAAAGGCCGTCGACCACTCAGCGTACTCTTTGCCGTTTTTGTTTCTTAACAAGTCTATTGAGTCCTCAATGCCCATGTTCTTTAACCATTTTAAAATATTGTTGTGCCTTTTCGCTGTTTCTTGCACTTAATCACATGTTCACTTGTGCCGTTCACTACATCTCGAGAACCTTTGTGCAAACGAATTCTTGGTTTATACCCACATACAATGTAATAGTCCTGATTTAACTAATGCAATGCGTATCTGTAGTTCCTAAACAGTCAGTTGGGTTAAGGGTTACCTCCTGTAGTTTTTTCTGTTACAAAATGACACCGGCATTTTTTTCTTTTTAGTTATTGATCCGAAAAGAAATCAGACATGTTTTATTTCCAAGTGAGCAGGAGAAGGAAAGCACGGGTGGGCATAAGCAACATGGGGAGGATGGGTGAATGAGTAAGCAACAGGGGGAGTGTGGGAGGGAGGTATGAGCAACATTAAGAGGGCAGAAGAGAGGTGAAAGAAACACAGAAGAGGGTGGGATTGAGGAGGACACAGGAGATGGGAAGCAACACAGAGGGCTCATGTAGGGGGAAAGAAACAAACAGAGGGAGAGAGAGAAGGAGAGCTTTGGTGATGGGAGGCGATGGGGAGAAGCACAACACAGGTGAGTGCAACAGGAAGGGAGGGAATCAGGAAGAAGCGGTTGAGCAACAGAGCAACACAAGTACACAGGAAGAGAAGTACATGAGGGAAACAACTGAAAAATGCGTATTCCAATGGAATGTTTAACAGAAAAGCAAAAAATGATGCTGGAAAAGCAAACATTGGAAACTTATATGCCAGACACTCATAAAGAAAGTAAGGAGATAAGACTCAAAGGGAGGGACAAAAACAAAATTGACTAGCTGGGACGTGAATGAAAAGCAGACAAAGGAGAGTGACAGGGAAACCAACCATCATTAAGCAATGGGGGTGTTTGTTCTTGGTAACTCACAAAATGCCTCACAAGAAAACAGGGCATGCTCTGTGTAGAACCTCAATCTAACAAGTGTAATTAGAGAACACAAAATTTTAAGAGCTCCATTTATGACAATGAAGTGTCTCAGGGCAAATAATGACTGGCATAGGCCTTCTTCTCCAATACTCTAATGTTTATCTTTCTGTTTCTCCCTTTTTAATTTTGAGCTTTCTACCCTCAATTGGTTGAATGGTCTAATAGCACTATAGCCCGTCTGTCTTATTATAGGCAGACAGTCTATGGCTCAGGCCTATAACCCGGGTTCAGGGCCTATAACAACCGGTATAGCACTCAGCACTTTTAGCTTCAGCAATGATTGAGACTGTCATTATTGAGAGATATTAAATGCTCCTAATGATTTACTTTGGGTACACAATTATTTTGGAGCCATTAAACTGTCCGTGACCAAAGAATGCATGGATGATGCCATTTTTTAGGTCTCGCCTACGCAGCGCACATGCGCTGATTAGGAAAAAGACCTTTTATAATCGGCACAGCTTTGCGGACAAAAACGTGCAGATGTTGCATTGCTTTCAATGGCAACGCGTGCATGTTTGGCGATTCCCTTGCGGGAGCGAGTTTTGGCGCCATGTGTTAGCAATTATCCCTCCTGGTGCTGCTCGCTCCCGCAAGGGAAACGCTTTCACTTTTGCCGCCACTCATGCCCCCTCAGAGAAGCTTGTAAAACATATTATTTGCTAGCTGCAGTTTCTTTGAAAAGTTGATCTGAAAAGTGAAATATTTTTAAAACTTTTTTTAGGACGCCTTCCAGGCCCTGCAGAGAGATGGTTTTGTTCACTGCCACAGCTAACTCTGTTGAATGAGCGAATGCTGGTCACACGGCAACTGTTTCGAAGTTCGCCATTCCCTCCTTGGAGACAATTAAATAACTGAGAAAAAGGTTTGTGTATGTATTTGCTTGCTAATTATGTCCCATGTCTTTTGCCTGCTTGAAAATGTTCAATAGTTCACTGACTGCAACTACTGATCAATGTTTTGCGGGCACATGAGTGGTTTACTCTGTCAGCGTAATTTAGGCATTTAAATGTAATTTCTCACAAGCGCACGCTGTAATTTCATTCCCGGGCTCTGGGCTGTATTGTGCAACAAGCGGTATTACACCACACGCTGGTTTATTTTGCAAACGCCCCTTCTTAGGGAAGTCTTAAACGGAGGCTGTACCACAGAACATTAAGTGCCACTGTTAAGAGACTGCCGTGTGGCGCATGTTTCTCAAGCCGCTGTCTGGATCGGGCAAGGCTGTCTCTGGCTTCCCGGCAGCCACTGCGGTTGCCTTTCTGCCGATCAGTGTCCCTACATTCACTTACGGCCCAGGCAATGTGCTCAGACTACTTCTTGGAATTACTCAACCTCCTCGCCCCTCCCCAGCCATCATGTGGTGTGGTCCCATCTTTAATGATACCAGAAGTGCGTCACGGCAACATTCATTGTAAAGGTTGCCATTCCTCACGTGAATTGTCTGTTTTGGAATGCCTAGGGGTCGGGGTTCGAGTCTCGGCAGGGACGCTCAGCATCTTGTGATTCTCTGCAAATCACATAAACTCCCTGTCCCGTGTCTAACAAAAACGAATGTGTCAGTCTGCAACGCAACTGGTGCTCATGTAAAGCGCTCTGATACTTTCTGGTCGAGTTTGCGCTATGTAAAGAAAAACAAATAATTCTGCTCTCTTTCTCAACAGACCTCCCATGGAGGCTGCTAGCAGAGGTGGGTGGGCACACTAGCAAATTAAGAGGGAGAATCAGGCGCGCAACGCCCATTGGGCTCAAAGGGCTTCAGCCCCTCCCCCCGTCGTGTGTGGCAGCTCGGGCTGAGACAGCTTCCCGACAACACATAGAGCGGCACCCGAGGACTTCACAGGTCTTTAAAAGACCATTTGCGTGTTAATGAGGCTTTGTTGCATTTCACCCCTTCTTAGAGCCCCTGCATCTCCACTCTGCATATTACTGGAAGAATCAGTCCCCACCCCCGAGATTTTTCGTAGCCTCTCCCGAAATTTGGCTCTAGTTGCGCCTCTGGGGAGAATCAAACCAAAGGCGAGCTGACAGCTTGACTTGGCTCTAAGAGCGTGGCATAACACATGTCGAGCTATCTGCATATTTGGCATGCAAAGTGTGTAGTAAACATCAAACAAAAATATAATAAAATCTCTCTTCAAATAAAAAATAAAAATGAACAGTAGTCCTAATTCATGTCATATGTTGTAGCGTAAAAATGTAAAATTACGCAGAATTACGTGAGGTACATAACCCAGCATTTTGCACTGTTTTCTTAGCACAAAATGCACCCTTGTGCCCAAAATGGATCAGAGGAAGCATTTTGTGCTAAGAAATGAGCACTAAAAGCAATAGAACATGAACAACAGCAGCCAGAAGCCACCTATGCTCTATTCCTGTGCTCTTGCGGTAGGCAATTGTGCTGCTATGGTCTTGATTGACACATTATTTGTTTTATTATGAACCTGATAAAAATTTATCATTTCAAAACAAGTCCTTTTCCCATCTATTTTGAACCTTGTCCTGGTCTGTCAAAATTAAAATTTTGTGAGTCACAACTTTTTAAAAAAGTCCTCTTGCACTTCAGCCTTGATTACATTTTCTGAAATTCAGGACTGGGTCTTTAGACCCCAGTGAATTGCTTGCAGTTGCAGGAGGATCCCCACCACTCTGGTATTGGTACGCAGCAAAATGCCCACTGCCAAATGGAGCATCAATAAGCTCCTTTGTCTACAGCACATTACACTCCCTCCAGTCAAGGGGGCATGTCCCAAGAGCCAAACAGGTGAAATGTCCAGATATAAATGTCCACTGTTTTGTTGCAGGCAAGAGGTTCCTTCGCTATAGGACCAGAGGTGGGCACACCTTTTAAGTGCACATTATGCAGAGGCAAATCCTGGGCGGAAGCTGCTGGTTTGGGGGGATCAATGTCCATCTACAACAGACTATAAACAAAAGTGAGCTGCAGGTGTATTTCACAGCACTGTTTTAAGATTACTGGCTGGCAGGATAGTTTGTGCCAGCAGCCAATCAGAATGGGTGTGACATAGGGACCTATTCTGATTGTTTTTTTTTCCTCGAAGTTTTATATAGCACAAACTTGTCCTGAAATCAGGTATCAGAGTGCTTTACATGAGGACACATTCATTTTGTTAGTGACGGGGAGATTAAGTGATTTGCCCAGAATCACAGGATGTTAAGCATCTTTGCAGAGACTCGAACCCGGTTCCCCAGATTTGAAGTCAACCACCCTAACCATTAGGCTACATCCTCTCTCCTAAAGATGGACAATCAATCAGATGAAAGAACAGCAATTTTGAAAAAATCCAAAAAAGGCCCTTTATTAGAAGTGGCTGTTGGGAGTGAATCAGAATTGTTATGGAAAGCCAGCACCTTGGTGGACTGCATTTTGCAGCCAGGGAGGCATGGACGTCAATCACCAGAATGCCAGGGAAATTACATCATCATTTGACCTTTCACTCATGCATGTTTATACATACACACACATGTACTCATACACACACTCTCACATAAATAAACACACTCTTACCCGCAAGCATTCAAACAACATACATTTAAAAACATTTTTTGCTGACCTCAGGTGGAAGATAGAGTCATATTCCAGATAATTGTACTCCATTTTGTATTACACTAACAGTGAAAAACATATTATTATTAACAGTCAGTGTAATAAAAAAATTGACAGCAAACCAGGAAAGTGGAGCACAACCGCCGTCCATAAGGACAAGCTGCCCCTGTATTCCTGGCACTGATTTTTCCACCTCTGAGGCCAGAATAACAAGCATTGGCATAGCCAATAGGTCTCGCCGTTGGGACCTTATAAGTGTTTAGTTATCCAGCAAAATATCCTTGGTGCAACAACATCAAGTGTTGCATGGCTAAACAATTATAAGGTCCCAAAGGCGAGACCTATTGGCTATGCCAATGCTTGATTTAATTGGATGATGCCATTTTTTTAAGAGGCTGATCTCAGTGGGTAGGTCTGAGGATGCAATCTTCAACTGAGTTTAACATTTATAGAGGGATAGATTGCAGCTTTGGGGTTTTGGAGAGGACACATCCCAGCTTACTAGAAGGGAGCTTTTTTCTGAATGGTGTCATACAGGGCTCATTGCTGTGATTAGTGATGTTCAGTGATTACTGGTCAGCAGTAAAATCTTCGAATTTTCAAATCAAAACTTATTTTGAAACTGACAACAGATTTCCACACCATTACATCCCAGGAAGAATATATCACCAAATTACAGACTTGGATGTAAGTGAGAAAACCTCAGCTGAATAAAGGGAAAAAGGGTCACTGCATTTAGTGTAATGGAAATCCCCCTTAGCCCAAATAGATATATTCCCCGATTAAAGTCCATTCAACCAGATGATAAAGTTAGGAAACTAGTTATAAACCTTTATTTGGATTAGTCTGCCAATAACTACTCTGCTGGAGTATATAAAATCTGCCTTTCATTAACTATGATTATGGCAGATTTATCTTTGTTTTCAAGTGATTAGGTTGCTATCATGTTGAGGGTGGGAGAGCGTAACTTACATTTGCATAATGAAATGCATTTATTAGTAGCAAGGTGTGATTTGCATCAATAAATGATGTGTGCATATTAATTAACTGTAGTAGGCAACCGCATGAAGCCATTATAAGTAACACCTGAGTTAACATGCTATATAACGTAAGTTGGCTGCATTTCTATTAACATTTTGAATGTCATGTTTTACGGGGAAGAATCCGACACATTTCAATTTCCTGTTTGCTAACCACTTTATGTTTCTTTTCTTTCAACTGCGGATGCTGTGTTTTTCCAACATGCCTTTTGCTAGCTAGCGAATAGTTTATTGTTTTGTAATAGATGACTGATAGTGAGATTCTCACGAGAAACAGAAGACGATTCCAGGTTGGGAGAACATCTCATATGAAGATCTGAATGTACCCAATAGTCTGTCCAGAGTAACAACACAAGGACATAGCCATGCTTGGACCATTGTTTAGCCCTAAGAATTAGTGGCGGTTACCTTTTTTCAAGAGTCTGAATTAAAATGATTGGTTCCTGACAGTGAGAACAAGCTGAAATGATGCAACTAGTGTCTCTGCTGAATAATAGTGTGTTCCTTAGACTAGTTAAGAGAGATGCTTGCTGACTTCGAACTGAGAAATCCCTTCTCACCTCTGCTGATCACCACTGCCCGAAATCAAAGGCATTTTACCTAAGCATTTACATTCTCTCATTAGAGACCTTTATCAGCTTACTGAAGCTGACACCATAATTTATTTGCCTGATCAAATTCTTTTTCCCGACCTATACCTACGTAATTTAGAATATGGGTTCCGTATATGGAACACACATGTTGCATATTTTGTATTTTTTGAATAATTCTTGACATTCTATTTTACCTTATTTTGAAATATCTTCTCATGGGCCATTTAGATTTGTAATAATGATGCTTAAATCTCAATACTTATTGAATTAAGGACTTGAATTTAGATAAATTGTTAATAAATTATTTAAAACATTCTACAATTCTCTTTATTGTTTCCTGTGGAGCCCCATTGGTTTTCACTGTTTATGGAAATGAAAGTAAATGATTGCTCTTAGGTCTCTCTCCTTGTCGACGAGAAAAGGTCCATACGGCCAGTAGTGGGTTTGTATGATGGTTACACCTGATGTTTAAGATTTAAGAACCCCTGCTCCATCAGCATCAACATTTGTGTTAGACCTGTCAGCCGTAGGGTAGTCTTCCCCCAACCATTTTGCCTGCTTATCTCCAATGTTTGTTAACATCATTTATGTTGGCTTTAGAACTCTGTTCACTTTACCACTGTTAACCAGTGCTACAGTTTTTGAGCTCCCTCCTCTAAACATGGTTTAATTGGCATATACCTAATTGGCGTATTTGGTTTACTTGTAAGTTTCTTGTGGAGTGGTGTTCACCCCCACATTTTTGGACTGATGCTGCTGGTTTCTCACTACTGAGTGTGCACTGAGGTCTGCTATGCTGACCTCAGAGCCAGTCTTCTAACCCTACACCAAAGTTATGTTAAATTGAATAAACCGTATTGGCAAGTACTGGTTTACGTATAAGTTTAGGAACATTCCCCTTTTTGACATGGTCATCCCCACTTGTTGGCCTAGTACTGATGCTTTTCGACTGATTGTGTACTGGGTCACTGCTAAATAGGCCCCAGTGACACTGTTCTTTCCCTAAAAACTGTACATGTGCTCAATTGTAACCCAATCAACAATGTCTTTAGCACCCCCTTTTAAGACCCTGGTAAATGGTACCTATGGTACCCAGGGCATGGATACTAATGATGTACCCTATGGGCTGCAGAATGTAATATGCCATCCAAAGGGACCCACAATAAAGATGCATGCAGACTGCCATTTCAGGATGCGTGAAAGGGTGAAAGCCCTTCTGAAAACACTGCATTACCCACTCCCTGTGTGCAATGTCCATACACTGTGTATTATATGTAAGTCACCCCTACAGCAGGACTTAGAGCACTTAGGCAGGGTGCATTATAATCTATGTGAGGGCAGATCTGCATGAGCAGGTAAGCCCATGTGATGCCTACTTCCACTTCTAGAATCTTGCAAGCGACATGGCAGCCATGTTAAAGGTATGTATTGGGCACTACATTACGAGTTTCCCAGCTACATAATGGCTTCACTGAAAACCATAGTGTTTGGCATTAAACAACTAGTCTCAATAAATCTATACTGATGCCAATATCAGATTTATTTGGACATGCATCCAGAGGGCACCTTAGAGGTACCCCTTGAAAACCTACTAGTCCTATTGTGTGGTGGCTGACTGGTACCATCCAGCCTGCCACCACACAAAGCTTTCCAGCTCCCTGTATGGGAGAGCACATGCTATCAGAGGCCAGAATCAATGGCTGCTCTGGAGCAGGGTGTTCACACCTCCTCCAACAGTATGGCTAGTGAAATCAGCATATCTAGGACATTTAGCAACAGAGCAGGTTGGAAAATGATATTGAAGGCGTGTCACACTTTCAGGCTAGGCACACCCCTAAGCTACTACCCTGCATGCTCCTAAATTGCCCTATATTTGGTGTTTAGGGGTCTCTCTGACACCAGGAACTCAGATTTGTCTACCAGGAACCAAAAGAAGGACATCGAAGAGCCAAAGTCATGAAACCAGAGGTCCTGCACCAAGATTGGTGCCAAAACCTGCCTGGCTGCTTGCATCACACAGTCACAAAGACCAACTGAGGACTGTTCCTACCTTCAACATCCAAGCAGCATCTCCCTTGGGGTGGAAAGCCATCCCCCTGCATCTACAGGCACCGACCGCATCTGCCCAGCTCACCGTGTTGCTGGCCATCTGGCCCACCAAGGGAGCAGCACTTCAGGAAGAGGTCTTTGTGGCTCTAGGAGGTCATATCAATCTCCCTGCAGAGTTTGGAGATGCCAGGCCAGGAGTCACCCAATACCAATACCCTCATTAATGGAGCAGTTGCCTCAGCAGCCAAGGCTTGTTGGGACCCCACTGATGCTGACGCGTATCTGCCCTCAGGGGACTTCAGGAACCACGAGGCCATCATTGAGAGTGGCCATTCTGCCCTGTTTTCTTTCCTTCTCCAGGTCAGCAGAGTGAGACAGCTGGGCCAAAAACCTCTGCACTGGAGCACCCCAGCCAGGGTTCACTTAAACCAGCTGTGTCCCTCTGCTCCAGAGACCCTCAAGAGCTGAGCCCCATTTGGTTTCTGTAATGAGCAACTTAGAAACACCATTATCCTGCGGGGGATCTGTAAAGTTAATCATATAAGTGACGAAGGTCAGACGGCTCCTCATCTGCAGGGGATTTAATCAAACCTGTTTATTAAGTGGAAAACAACTTACCTTGGAGAAAGAATTAAATATAGGTCTATGCAAACTGACACAGTGTATTATGTCCATTAGCGGTGTGGACAGATGCTTCTTAATCATTTATTCCCCTCGGGCTTTTGGTCTGTTATAAAGTGTCTCTCTGACTAATTCAGCCATGGTCGCTATGACCTATATTTTATTATTTCTCATATGATTAACGCTAAAGATCCCCCACCGGATGATTATTGCTTCCAGGTTGTTCCCCATCCATTCATTCACCTAGTCCTGATGAAGACCTACTATTGAGTCTTAGATTGCCCCCCCCCCCCCTTGCTGGGTCGAAACGTCGCCATTTTGCCTAGTCCGAATTAGATAGTTGGTCCACAAAGGGGCAACTATGATTGTAATGATGACCCTTTTTCAATGATATCATACTGTATAATAAGTGTAACCGACAGGCTATTCTGTAAGAAATATGATATATATAATAGGTCTATTTCCTTTCCCCTTCTTTGTTTAAATTCCATGCTAGGGCTCTCTTTCTGAGCACATTGTCACACATCTTTTTTGGAGTGACCATATGCAAATAATATATATTTGTACTGTTGATTTTTAAATACAGTCGGTAAAACTCATACATCTAAGTATAATTTCTTTATGTGTGATGAAAAATTCATGTTATATATACTCTTCCCTACTTTCTGAAGCAACACTCCTCGAGTTAGATTTGTTGGAGTTATATAAATGAAATTAGGATAAGCAAATTCATTTAGCTCAATCCTTTTAATTTGTCTTTCTGATTGGACCACTTTTAGAAAGTTGACATTTTCTAGTCCTAACCAATTGGTGCCTGCGGCCTGTATCATGGGTCACATGACTAGGTGTAGCTGTCAGTTGGTCTTTGTGTATTGCTCCGAGACAGCGAGACAAAGTGGGAATTGGTGTTGGCAGGATGTGTCATCTCTGACTCGATAGGGGGCAGTGTTGTCACCTACTACACATGCACATCTCAAATACTATGCCTGAGCACCATCACAAAGAGTTTCACACTGGTCTTTTGTGACCCCAGACAAGCTGAGGCCAGTACAGGGAGGAATTAAATTCCCTACACCTTGGGGGGTGGAAACCTCTAGAAACATCTCATACTTCAATGCTGGCACCAAGGAAAAATAATGGACCCTTACACCCAACTCTTTAGTACACCTCTGGACCTACTGGAGATTCAGAAGGACTGCTATGTTGCTCTGCTGCAAGAAGGACTGATACTCTGCTGCCCAGCTGCCTGAGTGAGAAGGATTGGACCTGCACCTTCAACTTAGGCCCACCAGAGTGACTCCAGGACTAGTTGGCTAGCATCCTGGTTAGAGGCTCAGGGACAGATAAGGCTCAAACCGCATTGAACCCTACATGTAGACTCTGCCTGCTAAGTGTCCTGACCTCCCACCCCCACCCCCAAGTGGTGCCACATCAGTTCAGGACCTTTGGAAGTGAGCATGAAGGTGCTCTGCCAGACCAGCTGTGGTCCTAGCAGAACCAACGCAGGGTGACTCATTGCCTTGCAGCTCAGCATTGGAATCACCACTGTGCAATACATCCCCGACACAGGATCTCAAGCTCCTTGGAACCAGCTCTGCGTGAGGTATTCTTGACATGGTACCTCGCATCTCAGTCCAGCATCTCCTCAAAACTGCTGCTGTGTGACACATCCTAGATGCATGACCACACACTCACCGCTATGTGACGTATCCTCGACATGGAATCTCGCAACGCTCCACAAGTAGGAATAAATGTACTTTGTTCAGAAGGACTAACTTGGTCCCTGCATCCTGCCCGCACTTCATCCTGGTTGGCTTGATCTTGTGACTTTTCCCAGTCGAGTGCAATCAGATAACCACAGTTGGCGCTTTGTGCTTGTAAGAATTTTCTCATAAATTTTTTTAATTGCATATCTCCAGTTTTACTAATTGGATTTTTGTCAGTTTGATGTCAAAGAATTAATTAACATGTACTCTTTCTAAATGTGTGTTGTTGTGTAAGCTACAACCTTGGTGTAGCTCTACAAGGTGTGCATTCCCACCCATAGGTGACACAGGTAAACTTGGTTCAGTGCACCAAAGATGAATGTTATTGCTATTGTAGCTCCGCAAAACACTATTCAAGTATTACTGAAATAGAGATGTAGCTTTTGGGTTCTATCAATCCCCATGAAGGGATCAGGGGCACCGTGGTAACCTTAACTAACCCATTTCATTATTCACACACACAGTGTACTAAGAAGATTGACCACTTTTAAGTAAAGAGTATTTATACTACAGGAACAATCTTTTTCCTAGCACTTCTGAAACAACTTCACAGAATATTATAAAAAGGCACATTATATATAACGAGAATAAAACAAAAATTTCTAACATGATTTAAATGCCATCTATAACCAAACACCCTAAGGTCTACTTTTATGCGCTACACTAAGAAATCATGGCATGCAGAGCATCTTGCAATCTAGAGTTTCTTAGGGAGAAGAGACACCATGCATACCTTGTTGACAGCAAATGTTGTCTTTATCACTGTTGGAATTGCCCCTTTTTGCAGGGTTATCCCCAAATATTTTGCTTCTTCCTCCTATCTTTTCCTGACTTCTTGTTGTTGGCTTTAGGACTCTGGGCACTTTACCACGGCTAATCAGTGCTAAAGTGCATATGCTCTCTGTGTAAATTGTTATTATGATTGGTTATCCATGATTGCCATATTTGATTTACTGATGAGCCCCTAGTAAAGTGCACTGAGTGTGCCAGAGCCTGTAAATTAAATGCTACTAGGAGGCCTCAGCACTGATCATGCCACCCACATGAGTAGCTCTGAAAAGGTAACTCGGGCCTGCCACCGCAGTCCCTGTGCGCAGTTAAGTACTACCAAGTTGACTTGGCAAGTGCACCCACTTGACAGGCCCTAACCTTCCCTTTTCTTCCATGTGAGTCACCCCTAAGGTAGGCCCAACGTACCACAGTGGGCAGGGTGCAATGTATGTGAAAGGTAGGACATGCGCTGATGCGTGTGGCATGTCCTGATAGGGAAATACTGCCAGTTTAGTGTTTCACTATTGTAAGGCTATCTGTCCCCATAGGAAAGCATGAGAGTTAATTTATAACAGCTTATAAATATAACTTACCATTATGATCAGATAGAGAAATAAAGTTTTGTATGCCTGAACTCAGAATCTAAAGATACATCTTTTAGGAAAGGTGATTTTTACATTCTGTGTTTGAAAATAAAACCTTTAGAAAGTAGGTATTTTCTTACTTAGCCATCCTGTGTACCTCTGCTAGGATGTGTATTGACTGTCTGACTTTGGAGTGACAGGGGCTGGGGATGTGCCATGGCTCCAGAGAGTCTGCATGAGTCTGTGCTAGGCTGAATAGGCCTGATCTGAATTTGGAGTGGTGGGAGGAGTAGCACCTGCACCTGAATAGGGCTGTGTCTGCCTTTCACAATGATGGCTCTGCCCCCCCTGTGGTGTGTCTGGAGCCAGGGTTCACACTGACAATGGAGGTTGTTGTGCATTTGCAAAGTGCCCCCCTGAACTGGTTTGGACTGGGCTCAGAGCACTGGGACAACAGAAAACAACGAGATTTACTGTACAAAAAGAGGGGCCCAGACCCCAGACTTTTAGATCATCCCTGGAATTCAAGAGGACCCTTTGCCAAGGAGAAGAGCTGGAGAGAATGATGAGTAGTACTTCCACTTTGCTGTGTGCTGTGTGGGGTTGGCCTGTAGTTGCTGTTTCTGCCAAGGAAAGGCGAATGACTTTGCTGTGTGCTGTGTCCCCTGCTTGAAGGAGATCTCCAAGGGTCTGTGTGTGCTGGCCTCCTGTTCTGAAGTCTCATGGACACACAAATGTCACCCCCAGCTCCCCTGAACTCTGCTGCTGTTAGGTTTCACCTGCTAGGAGGTGCCTGTGCTAGTATTGGACCTCTGGAGGTTGTTGCTGCTGTTTGGGAGCTGGAAGAGAGAAGGGACTTGAAGAACTACAAAAACGAGGCATCTCTCTTCTTGCGGCTGTCTTTCTGATGCATCTCAACAGTGCGAGAAGAATTTCCACGCCGTGCCACTACAAAACCGGCGCAGTGCCTGTCGCCGCTGCAAGAATCAATGCATCGAGGGGTCGCAGCTGCATAAAATCGATGCAGCACCGCTCGCTGCTGCCTCAGTAGGCGGGGGGGGAGGGAGGGGTCACGTAAAAGGGGGGTACTTGTTGAAGGTTGGGAATGGGGGGGGATCAAGGGGGAGAAAAGAGAAAATGACATCATCGCCAAGAAAGTACATAGGTGGGGAAAGGAGGAAAGTAGAGGGAAAAGTGGAAAAAAAAAAAACAACAAACTTTTATGCGGGTAATCACAATTAATATATGTGGCTTGAATGATGCTAAAAAACGGAGAGAGCTGAAAGAGTATTTAAAGACAATACACGCTGATATTGTATGTGTACAAGAGACCCATATTGAGGTATCCCGCAAATATTTGCTAGAACAGTTAGGCAATCAGCTTTTAATATATACAACACAAGGGTCTAGGACGCGGGGGTGGCTGTTTTTAGCACGGGGCAGGTTGGTGACAGTAAAAAAACAGAAGGCAGATCCCTATGGCCGATGGGTCATAATAGAATGTAAAGTGCGAGGTTTCGATTTCACACTCTGTTCTATCTATGCCCCAATAATTGATGACTCAGAGGTTTTGGATCATATCAACGCACAAATGACAAATTGGCCTATGCCTATCATAGTCTGTGGAGACTTAAATATTAATGGTTTACATGGTCTGTGGAAAAATGATCCAGCCAGGTTCACAGGCCGAAAGAAGAAAAATCATAAGGCATTAATACAGATGATGCAGGATAATGGGCTGATTGATATATGGGAACAGCAAAACGATGGGGGAGGGGGGAGCACCTATTACTCTGCACCACATAAATCTTTAGATAGATTGGACTATTTTTTGGTATCATCAGCGTTGTTATCGATTTCCAAGGTTAAAAAACTACCGCGGGTGGTGTCAGATCATAGTCCTCTGGTACTCGACATCAATGTCTCAAATCAACAAAAAGAGAGATCTAGCTGGACTTTTGAGAGAGCCCTGCTACACAATCCTAAGTATGTTACCCAGATGGATAGCTGGCTAAAGGAATACCTAAACGCAAATAGAGGATCTGCTCCCCCCAGAATTGTATGGGATGCTATGAAGGCTGGCATAAGGGGGGAGACTATCAGCTATTCGTTAAAGCGAAATAAACTAGAGAGAGAGGAAATGGAGGGTAAGCAGAGAACAGTTGCCGCTATTGAAGAGGAATTTATCAAAGTAATTGAAGCCAAACAAGAGGTCGCAGGAATATCACAATGGTTGGCTATGGCAAAGGCAGCTGTGGGCGAGCTTCTAGCAATCAAAGCGGCAGGAAAATATATGGCGTGGAAACAGGACCAATATGAGTATAGCGAACAGATAGGGCATATTTTAGCTATTAGGACTCGACAAGCGGCTACTAAAGGGGAAATTCTACAGTTTAACTCTGCAACAGGGATTATAGCGACAATGCCAAGAGAGATATGCTCTATTTTTCAAGAGTTTTATCAGAACTTATATAATCCTGAAAACGGTGCCGCAGGTGGTGAAATAGAGAGCTATCTAGAGAGCGCGAAAGTAGAGAAACTGACAAGGGAGGACAGAGTGGAGATGGAATCCAGCAGCACCCCAGACGATGCCTGGTGCCCGGGCTGCAGGCGGCGGCGGGCGGCGTAAGTTTACAAATGAATTACGGAGCAGAGCCTCCGGCATCTGGTGTTTGGTGCTCCGCTCCGGCACCAGCGAACTACAAAACCCGGCAACTGGAGCCCGGCAACTGGTGTCTACTGCTGCATGCAACGGATAGTGCTCTCACCGGGAATATTTTGTACAATAGACGCCGGTTGCAGTGCACATTTGGATACAGAAGTAAGGAGACAACAGTTCTTTAGAAGAAAAGCAGTCTGTATTAGGAATCTCAGATACACATTGCATTAGGTATATCTGCACTATAACATTGTATGTAGGTGTAATCCAAGAATTTGTGTGCACAAAAGTGCTCATGTGGAAGTGAATGGTGCAAGTGAACACACAATGAAGTGCAAGAAACAGCGAAAAGGCACACCAATAATTTAAAATAGTTACAAAACATGAGCAATGAGGACACAATTGCCCTCTCCCATTAATTGCTCTCCTTCCTTTTCCCATCTCATCCTCATTCAATTTTTTCTTTTTTATACAGCACCTTCAGAATTATATGTAATCCAGTCCTGATGATGACCTGAAATTCAAACAGGCTCAAAGGCCGTCGACCACTCAGCGTACTCTTTGCCGTTTTTGTTTCTTAACAAGTCTATTGAGTCCTCAATGCCCATGTTCTTTAACCATTTTAAAATATTGTTGTGCCTTTTCGCTGTTTCTTGCACTTAATCACATGTTCACTTGTGCCGTTCACTACATCTCGAGAACCTTTGTGCAAACGAATTCTTGGTTTATACCCACATACAATGTAATAGTCCTGATTTAACTAATGCAATGCGTATCTGTAGTTCCTAAACAGTCAGTTGGGTTAAGGGTTACCTCCTGTAGTTTTTTCTGTTACAAAATGACACCGGCATTTTTTTCTTTTTAGTTATTGATCCGAAAAGAAATCAGACATGTTTTATTTCCAAGTGAGCAGGAGAAGGAAAGCACGGGTGGGCATAAGCAACATGGGGAGGATGGGTGAATGAGTAAGCAACAGGGGGAGTGTGGGAGGGAGGTATGAGCAACATTAAGAGGGCAGAAGAGAGGTGAAAGAAACACAGAAGAGGGTGGGATTGAGGAGGACACAGGAGATGGGAAGCAACACAGAGGGCTCATGTAGGGGGAAAGAAACAAACAGAGGGAGAGAGAGAAGGAGAGCTTTGGTGATGGGAGGCGATGGGGAGAAGCACAACACAGGTGAGTGCAACAGGAAGGGAGGGAATCAGGAAGAAGCGGTTGAGCAACAGAGCAACACAAGTACACGGGAAGAGAAGTACATGAGGGAAACAACTGAAAAATGCGTATTCCAATGGAATGTTTAACAGAAAAGCAAAAAATGATGCTGGAAAAGCAAACATTGGAAACTTATATGCCAGACACTCATAAAGAAAGTAAGGAGATAAGACTCAAAGGGAGGGACAAAAACAAAATTGACTAGCTGGGACGTGAATGAAAAGCAGACAAAGGAGAGTGACAGGGAAACCAACCATCATTAAGCAATGGGGGTGTTTGTTCTTGGTAACTCACAAAATGCCTCACAAGAAAACAGGGCATGCTCTGTGTAGAACCTCAATCTAACAAGTGTAAATAGAGAACACAAAATTTTAAGAGCTCCATTTATGACAATGAAGTGTCTCAGGGCAAATAATGACTGGCATAGGCCTTCTTCTCCAATACTCTAATGTTTATCTTTCTGTTTCTCCCTTTTTAATTTTGAGCTTTCTACCCTCAATTGGTTGAATGGTCTAATAGCACTATAGCCCGTCTGTCTTATTATAGGCAGACAGTCTATGGCTCAGGCCTATAACCCGGGTTCAGGGCCTATAACAACCGGTATAGCACTCAGCACTTTTAGCTTCAGCAATGATTGAGACTGTCATTATTGAGAGATATTAAATGCTCCTAATGATTTACTTTGGGTACACAATTATTTTGGAGCCATTAAACTGTCCGTGACCAAAGAATGCATGGATGATGCCATTTTTTAGGTCTCGCCTACGCAGCGCACATGCGCTGATTAGGAAAAAGACCTTTTATAATCGGCACAGCTTTGCGGACAAAAACGTGCAGATGTTGCATTGCTTTCAATGGCAACGCGTGCATGTTTGGCGATTCCCTTGCGGGAGCGAGTTTTGGCGCCATGTGTTAGCAATTATCCCTCCTGGTGCTGCTCGCTCCCGCAAGGGAAACGCTTTCACTTTTGCCGCCACTCATGCCCCCTCAGAGAAGCTTGTAAAACATATTATTTGCTAGCTGCAGTTTCTTTGAAAAGTTGATCTGAAAAGTGAAATATTTTTAAAACTTTTTTTAGGACGCCTTCCAGGCCCTGCAGAGAGATGGTTTTGTTCACTGCCACAGCTAACTCTGTTGAATGAGCGAATGCTGGTCACACGGCAACTGTTTCGAAGTTCGCCATTCCCTCCTTGGAGACAATTAAATAACTGAGAAAAAGGTTTGTGTATGTATTTGCTTGCTAATTATGTCCCATGTCTTTTGCCTGCTTGAAAATGTTCAATAGTTCACTGACTGCAACTACTGATCAATGTTTTGCGGGCACATGAGTGGTTTACTCTGTCAGCGTAATTTAGGCATTTAAATGTAATTTCTCACAAGCGCACGCTGTAATTTCATTCCCGGGCTCTGGGCTGTATTGTGCAACAAGCGGTATTACACCACACGCTGGTTTATTTTGCAAACGCCCCTTCTTAGGGAAGTCTTAAACGGAGGCTGTACCACAGAACATTAAGTGCCACTGTTAAGAGACTGCCGTGTGGCGCATGTTTCTCAAGCCGCTGTCTGGATTGGGCAAGGCTGTCTCTGGCTTCCCGGCAGCCACTGCGGTTGCCTTTCTGCCGATCAGTGTCCCTACATTCACTTACGGCCCAGGCAATGTGCTCAGACTACTTCTTGGAATTACTCAACCTCCTCGCCCCTCCCCAGCCATCATGTGGTGTGGTCCCATCTTTAATGATACCAGAAGTGCGTCACGGCAACATTCATTGTAAAGGTTGCCATTCCTCACGTGAATTGTCTGTTTTGGAATGCCTAGGGGTCGGGGTTCGAGTCTCGGCAGGGACGCTCAGCATCTTGTGATTCTCTGCAAATCACATAAACTCCCTGTCCCGTGTCTAACAAAAACGAATGTGTCAGTCTGCAACGCAACTGGTGCTCATGTAAAGCGCTCTGATACTTTCTGGTCGAGTTTGCGCTATGTAAAGAAAAACAAATAATTCTGCTCTCTTTCTCAACAGACCTCCCATGGAGGCTGCTAGCAGAGGTGGGTGGGCACACTAGCAAATTAAGAGGGAGAATCAGGCGCGCAACGCCCATTGGGCTCAAAGGGCTTCAGCCCCTCCCCCCGTCGTGTGTGGCAGCTCGGGCTGAGACAGCTTCCCGACAACACATAGAGCGGCACCCGAGGACTTCACAGGTCTTTAAAAGACCATTTGCGTGTTAATGAGGCTTTGTTGCATTTCACCCCTTCTTAGAGCCCCTGCATCTCCACTCTGCATATTACTGGAAGAATCAGTCCCCACCCCCGAGATTTTTCGTAGCCTCTCCCGAAATTTGGCTCTAGTTGCGCCTCTGGGGAGAATCAAACCAAAGGCGAGCTGACAGCTTGACTTGGCTCTAAGAGCGTGGCATAACACATGTCGAGCTATCTGCATATTTGGCATGCAAAGTGTGTAGTAAACATCAAACAAAAATATAATAAAATCTCTCTTCAAATAAAAAATAAAAATGAACAGTAGTCCTAATTCATGTCATATGTTGTAGCGTAATAATGTAAAATTACGCAGAATTACGTGAGGTACATAACCCAGCATTTTGCACTGTTTTCTTAGCACAAAATGCACCCTTGTGCCCAAAATGGATCAGAGGAAGCATTTTGTGCTAAGAAATGAGCACTAAAAGCAATAGAACATGAACAACAGCAGCCAGAAGCCACCTATGCTCTATTCCTGTGCTCTTGCGGTAGGCAATTGTGCTGCTATGGTCTTGATTGACACATTATTTGTTTTATTATGAACCTGATAAAAATTTATCATTTCAAAACAAGTCCTTTTCCCATCTATTTTGAACCTTGTCCTGGTCTGTCAAAATTAACATTTTGTGAGTCACAACTTTTTAAAAAAGTCCTCTTGCACTTCAGCCTTGATTACATTTTCTGAAATTCAGGACTGGGTCTTTAGACCCCAGTGAATTGCTTGCAGTTGCAGGAGGATCCCCACCACTCTGGTATTGGTACGCAGCAAAATGCCCACTGCCAAATGGAGCATCAATAAGCTCCTTTGTCTACAGCACATTACACTCCCTCCAGTCAAGGGGGCATGTCCCAAGAGCCAAACAGGTGAAATGTCCTGATATAAATGTCCACTGTTTTGTTGCAGGCAAGAGGTTCCTTCGCTATAGGACCAGAGGTGGGCACACCTTTTAAGTGCACATTATGCAGAGGCAAATCCTGGGCGGAAGCTGCTGGTTTGGGGGGATCAATGTCCATCTACAACAGACTATAAACAAAAGTGAGCTGCAGGTGTATTTCAAAGCACTGTTTTAAGATTACTGGCTGGCAGGATAGTTTGTGCCAGCAGCCAATCAGAATGGGTGTGACATAGGGACCTATTCTGATTGTTTTTTTTTCCTCGAAGTTTTATATAGCACAAACTTGTCCTGAAATCAGGTATCAGAGTGCTTTACATGAGCCCCAGTTGCTTTACATGAGGACACATTCATTTTGTTAGTGACGGGGAGATTAAGTGATTTGCCCAGAATCACAGGATGTTAAGCATCTTTGCAGGGACTCGAACCCGGTTCCCCAGATTTGAAGTCAACCACCCTAACCATTAGGCTACATCCTCTCTCCTAAAGATGGACAATCAATCAGATGAAAGAACAGCAATTTTGAAAAAATCCAAAAAAGGCCCTTTATTAGAAGTGGCTGTTGGGAGTGAATCAGAATTGTTATGGAAAGCCAGCACCTTGGTGGACTGCATTTTGCAGCCAGGGAGGCATGGACGTCAATCACCAGAATGCCAGGGAAATTACATCATCATTTGACCTTTCACTCATGCATGTTTATACATACACACACATGTACTCATACACACACTCTCACATAAATAAACACACTCTTACCCGCAAGCATTCAAACAACATACATTTAAAAACATTTTGTGCTGACCTCAGGTGCAAGATAGAGTCATATTCCAGATAATTGTACTCCATTTTGTATTACACTAACAGTGAAAAACATATTATTATTAACAGTCAGTGTAATAAAAAAATTGACAGCAAACCAGGAAAGTGGAGCACAACCGCCGTCCATAAGGACAAGCTGCCCCTGTATTCCTGGCACTGATTTTTCCACCTCTGAGGCCAGAATAACAAGCATTGGCATAGCCAATAGGTCTCGCCGTTGGGACCTTATAAGTGTTTAGTTATCCAGCAAAATATCCTTGGTGCAACAACATCAAGTGTTGCATGGCTAAACAATTATAAGGTCCCAAAGGCGAGACCTATTGGCTATGCCAATGCTTGATTTAATTGGATGATGCCATTTTTTTAAGAGGCTGATCTCAGTGGGTAGGTCTGAGGATGCAATCTTCAACTGAGTTTAACATTTATAGAGGGATAGATTGCAGCTTTGGGGTTTTGGAGAGGACACATCCCAGCTTACTAGAAGGGAGCTTTTTTCTGAATGGTGTCATACAGGGCTCATTGCTGTGATTAGTGATGTTCAGTGATTACTGGTCAGCAGTAAAATCTTCGAATTTTCAAATCAAAACTTATTTTGAAACTGACAACAGATTTCCACACCATTACATCCCAGGAAGAATATATCACCAAATTACAGACTTGGATGTAAGTGAGAAAACCTCAGCTGAATAAAGGGAAAAAGGGTCACTGCATTTAGTGTAATGGAAATCCCCCTTAGCCAAAATAGATATATTCCCCGATTAAAGTCCATTCAACCAGATGATAAAGTTAGGAAACTAGTTATAAACCTTTATTTGGATTAGTCTGCCAATAACTACTCTGCTGGAGTATATAAAATCTGCCTTTCATTAACTATGATTATGGCAGATTTATCTTTGTTTTCAAGTGATTAGGTTGCTATCATGTTGAGGGTGGGAGAGCGTAACTTACATTTGCATAATGAAATGCATTTATTAGTAGCAAGGTGTGATTTGCATCAATAAATGATGTGTGCATATTAATTAACTGTAGTAGGCAACCGCATGAAGCCATTATAAGTAACACCTGAGTTAACATGCTATATAACGTAAGTTGGCTGCATTTCTATTAACATTTTGAATGTCATGTTTTACGGGGAAGAATCCGACACATTTCAATTTCCTGTTTGCTAACCACTTTATGTTTCTTTTCTTTCAACTGCGGATGCTGTGTTTTTCCAACATGCCTTTTGCTAGCTAGCGAATAGTTTATTGTTTTGTAATAGATGACTGATAGTGAGATTCTCACGAGAAACAGAAGACGATTCCAGGTTGGGAGAACAACTCATATGAAGATCTGAATGTACCCAATAGTCTGTCCAGAGTAACAACACAAGGACATAGCCATGCTTGGACCATTGTTTAGCCCTAAGAATTAGTGGCGGTTACCTTTTTTCAAGAGTCTGAATTAAAATGATTGGTTCCTGACAGTGAGAACAAGCTGAAATGATGCAACTAGTGTCTCTGCTGAATAATAGTGTGTTCCTTAGACTAGTTAAGAGAGATGCTTGCTGACTTCGAACTGAGAAATCCCTTCTCACCTCTGCTGATCACCACTGCCCGAAATCAAAGGCATTTTACCTAAGCATTTACATTCTCTCATTAGAGACCTTTATCAGCTTACTGAAGCTGACACCATAATTTATTTGCCTGATCAAATTCTTTTTCCCGACCTATACCTACGTAATTTAGAATATGGGTTCCGTATATGGAACACACATGTTGCATATTTTGTATTTTTTGAATAATTCTTGACATTCTATTTTACCTTATTTTGAAATATCTTCTCATGGGCCATTTAGATTTGTAATAATGATGCTTAAATCTCAATACTTATTGAATTAAGGACTTGAATTAAGATAAATTGTTAATAAATTATTTAAAACATTTTACAATTCTCTTTATTGTTTCCTGTGGAGCCCCATTGGTTTTCACTGTTTATGGAAATGAAAGTAAATGATTGCTCTTAGGTCTCTCTCCTTGTCGACGAGAAAAGGTCCATACGGCCAGTAGTGGGTTTGTATGATGGTTACACCTGATGTTTAAGATTTAAGAACCCCTGCTCCATCAGCATCAACATTTGTGTTAGACCTGTCAGCCGTAGGGTAGTCTTCCCCCAACCATTTTGCCTGCTTATCTCCAATGTTTGTTAACATCATTTATGTTGGCTTTAGAACTCTGTTCACTTTACCACTGTTAACCAGTGCTACAGTTTTTGAGCTCCCTCCTCTAAACATGGTTTAATTGGCATATACCTAATTGGCGTATTTGGTTTACTTGTAAGTTTCTTGTGGAGTGGTATACCATATTGTAAGGAAATGTCTCTTTTTGCATGTTCACCCCCACATTTTTGGACTGATGCTGCTGGTTTCTCACTACTGAGTGTGCACTGAGGTCTGCTATGCTGACCTCAGAGCCAGTCTTCTAACCCTACACCAAAGTTATGTTAAATTGAATAAACCGTATTGGGAAGTACTGGTTTACTTATAAGTTTAGGAACATTCCCCTTTTTGACATGGTCATCCCCACTTGTTGGCCTAGTACTGATGCTTTTCGACTGATTGTGTACTGGGTCACTGCTAAATAGGCCCCAGTGACACTGTTCTTTCCCTAAAAACTGTACATGTGCTCAATTGTAACCCAATCAACAATGTCTTTAGCACCCCCTTTTAAGACCCTGGTAAATGGTACCTATGGTACCCAGGGCATGGATACTAATGATGTACCCTATGGGCTGCAGAATGTAATATGCCATCCAAAGGGACCCACAATAAAGATGCATGCAGACTGCCATTTCAGGATGCGTGAAAGGGTGAAAGCCCTTCTGAAAACACTGCATTACCCACTCCCTGTGTGCAATGTCCATACACTGTGTATTATATGTAAGTCACCCCTACAGCAGGACTTAGAGCACTTAGGCAGGGTGCATTATAATCTATGTGAGGGCAGATCTGCATGAGCAGGTAAGCCCATGTGATGCCTACTTCCACTTCTAGAATCTTGCAAGCGACATGGCAGCCATGTTAAAGGTATGTATTGGGCACTACATTACGAGTTTCCCAGCTACATAATGGCTTCACTGAAAACCATAGTGTTTGGCATTAAACAACTAGTCTCAATAAATCTATACTGATGCCAATATCAGATTTATTTGGACATGCATCCAGAGGGCACCTTAGAGGTACCCCTTGAAAACCTACTAGTCCTATTGTGTGGTGGCTGACTGGTACCATCCAGCCTGCCACCACACAAAGCTTTCCAGCTCCCTGTATGGGAGAGCACATGCTATCAGAGGCCAGAATCAATGGCTGCTCTGGAGCAGGGTGTTCACACCTCCTCCAACAGTATGGCTAGTGAAATCAGCATATCTAGGACATTTAGCAACAGAGCAGGTTGGAAAATGATATTGAAGGCGTGTCACACTTTCAGGCTAGGCACACCCCTAAGCTACTACCCTGCATGCTCCTAAATTGCCCTATATTTGGTGTTTAGGGGTCTCTCTGACACCAGGAACTCAGATTTGTCTACCAGGAACCAAAAGAAGGACATCGAAGAGCCAAAGTCATGAAACCAGAGGTCCTGCACCAAGATTGGTGCCAAAACCTGCCTGGCTGCTTGCATCACACAGTCACAAAGACCAACTGAGGACTGTTCCTACCTTCAACATCCAAGCAGCATCTCCCTTGGGGTGGAAAGCCATCCCCCTGCATCTACAGGCACCGACCGCATCTGCCCAGCTCACCGTGTTGCTGGCCATCTGGCCCACCAAGGGAGCAGCACTTCAGGAAGAGGTCTTTGTGGCTCTAGGAGGTCATATCAATCTCCCTGCAGAGTTTGGAGATGCCAGGCCAGGAGTCACCCAATACCAATACCCTCATTAATGGAGCAGTTGCCTCAGCAGCCAAGGCTTGTTGGGACCCCACTGATGCTGACGCGTATCTGCCCTCAGGGGACTTCAGGAACCACGAGGCCATCATTGAGAGTGGCCATTCTGCCCTGTTTTCTTTCCTTCTCCAGGTCAGCAGAGTGAGACAGCTGGGCCAAAAACCTCTGCACTGGAGCACCCCAGCCAGGGTTCACTTAAACCAGCTGTGTCCCTCTGCTCCAGAGACCCTCAAGAGCTGAGCCCCATTTGGTTTCTGTAATGAGCAACTTAGAAACACCATTATACTGCGGGGGATCTGTAAAGTTAATCATATAAGTGACGAAGGTCAGACGGCTCCTCATCTGCAGGGGATTTAATCAAACCTGTTTATTAAGTGGAAAACAACTTACCTTGGAGAAAGAATTAAATATAGGTCTATGCAAACTGACACAGTGTATTATGTCCATTAGCGGTGTGGACAGATGCCTCTTAATCATTTATTCCCCTCGGGCTTTTGGTCTGTTATAAAGTGTCTCTCTGACTAATTCAGCCATGGTCGCTATGACCTATATTTTATTATTTCTCATATGATTAACGCTAAAGATCCCCCACCGGATGATTATTGCTTCCAGGTTGTTCCCCATCCATTCATTCACCTAGTCCTGATGAAGACCTACTATTGAGTCTTAGATTGCCCCCCCCCCCCTTGCTGGGTCGAAACGTCGCCATTTTGCCTAGTCCGAATTAGATAGTTGGTCCACAAAGGGGCAACTATGATTGTAATGATGACCCTTTTTCAATGATATCATACTGTATAATAAGTGTAACCGACAGGCTATTCTGTAAGAAATATGATATATATAATAGGTCTATTTCCTTTCCCCTTCTTTGTTTAAATTCCATGCTAGGGCTCTCTTTCTGAGCACATTGTCACACATCTTTTTTGGAGTGACCATATGCAAATAATATATATTTGTACTGTTGATTTTTAAATACAGTCGGTAAAACTCATACATCTAAGTATAATTTCTTTATGTGTGATGAAAAATTCATGTTATATATACTCTTCCCTACTTTCTGAAGCAACACTCCTCGAGTTAGATTTGTTGGAGTTATATAAATGAGATTAGGATAAGCAAATTCATTTAGCTCAATCCTTTTAATTTGTCTTTCTGATTGGACCACTTTTAGAAAGTTGGCATTTTCTAGTCCTAACCAATTGGTGCCTGCGGCCTGTATCATGGGTCACATGACTAGGTGTAGCTGTCAGTTGGTCTTTGTGTATTGCTCCGAGACAGCGAGACAAAGTGGGAATTGGTGTTGGCAGGATGTGTCATCTCTGACTCGATAGGGGGCAGTGTTGTCACCTACTACACATGCACATCTCAAATACTATGCCTGAGCACCATCACAAAGAGTTTCACACTGGTCTTTTGTGACCCCAGACAAGCTGAGGCCAGTACAGGGAGGAATTAAATTCCCTACACCTTGGGGGGTGGAAACCTCTAGAAACATCTCATACTTCAATGCTGGCACCAAGGAAAAATAATGGACCCTTACACCCAACTCTTTAGTACACCTCTGGACCTACTGGAGATTCAGAAGGACTGCTATGTTGCTCTGCTGCAAGAAGGACTGATACTCTGCTGCCCAGCTGCCTGAGTGAGAAGGATTGGACCTGCACCTTCAACTTAGGCCCACCAGAGTGACTCCAGGACTAGTTGGCTAGCATCCTGGTTAGAGGCTCAGGGACAGATAAGGCTCAAACCGCATTGAACCCTACATGTAGACTCTGCCTGCTAAGTGTCCTGACCTCCCACCCCCACCCCCAAGTGGTGCCACATCAGTTCAGGACCTTTGGAAGTGAGCATGAAGGTGCTCTGCCAGACCAGCTGTGGTCCTAGCAGAACCAACGCAGGGTGACTCATTGCCTTGCAGCTCAGCATTGGAATCACCACTGTGCAATACATCCCCGACACAGGATCTCAAGCTCCTTGGAACCAGCTCTGCGTGAGGTATTCTTGACATGGTACCTCGCATCTCAGTCCAGCATCTCCTCAAAACTGCTGCTGTGTGACACATCCTAGATGCATGACCACACACTCACCGCTATGTGACGTATCCTCGACATGGAATCTCGCAACGCTCCACAAGTAGGAATAAAAGTACTTTGTTCAGAAGGACTAACTTGGTCCCTGCATCCTGCCCGCACTTCATCCTGGTTGGCTTGATCTTGTGACTTTTCCCAGTCGAGTGCAATCAGATAACCACAGTTGGCGCTTTGTGCTTGTAAGAATTTTCTCATAAATTTTTTTAATTGCATATCTCCAGTTTTACTAATTGGATTTTTGTCAGTTTGATGTCAAAGAATTAATTAACATGTACTCTTTCTAAATGTGTGTTGTTGTGTAAGCTACAACCTTGGTGTAGCTCTACAAGGTGTGCATTCCCACCCATAGGTGACACAGGTAAACTTGGTTCAGTGCACCAAAGATGAATGTTATTGCTATTGTAGCTCCGCAAAACACTATTCAAGTATTACTGAAATAGAGATGTAGCTTTTGGGTTCTATCAATCCCCATGAAGGGATCAGGGGCACCGTGGTAACCTTAACTAACCCATTTCATTATTCACACACACAGTGTACTAAGAAGATTGACCACTTTTAAGTAAAGAGTATTTATACTACAGGAACAATCTTTTTCCTAGCACTTCTGAAACAACTTCACAGAATATTATAAAAAGGCACATTATATATAACGAGAATAAAACAAAAATTTCTAACATGATTTAAATGCCATCTATAACCAAACACCCTAAGGTCTACTTTTATGCGCTACACTAAGAAATCATGGCATGCAGAGCATCTTGCAATCTAGAGTTTCTTAGGGAGAAGAGACACCATGCATACCTTGTTGACAGCAAATGTTGTCTTTATCACTGTTGGAATTGCCCCTTTTTGCAGGGTTATCCCCAAATATTTTGCTTCTTCCTCCTATCTTTTCCTGACTTCTTGTTGTTGGCTTTAGGACTCTGGGCACTTTACCACTGCTAATCAGTGCTAAAGTGCATATGCTCTCTGTGTAAATTGTTATTATGATTGGTTATCCATGATTGCCATATTTGATTTACTGATGAGCCCCTAGTAAAGTGCACTGAGTGTGCCAGAGCCTGTAAATTAAATGCTACTAGGAGGCCTCAGCACTGATCATGCCACCCACATGAGTAGCTCTGAAAAGGTAACTCGGGCCTGCCACCGCAGTCCCTGTGCGCAGTTAAGTACTACCAAGTTGACTTGGCAAGTGCACCCACTTGACAGGCCCTAACCTTCCCTTTTCTTCCATGTGAGTCACCCCTAAGGTAGGCCCAACGTACCACAGTGGGCAGGGTGCGATGTATGTGAAAGGTAGGACATGCGCTGATGCGTGTGGCATGTCCTGATAGGGAAATACTGCCAGTTTAGTGTTTCACTATTGTAAGGCTATCTGTCCCCATAGGAAAGCATGAGAGTTAATTTATAACAGCTTATAAATATAACTTACCATTATGATCAGATAGAGAAATAAAGTTTTGTATGCCTGAACTCAGAATCTAAAGATACATCTTTTAGGAAAGGTGATTTTTACATTCTGTGTTTGAAAATAAAACCTTTAGAAAGTAGGTATTTTCTTACTTAGCCATCCTGTGTGCCTCTGCTAGGATGTGTATTGACTGTCTGACTTTGGAGTGACAGGGGCTGGGGATGTGCCATGGCTCCAGAGAGTCTGCATGAGTCTGTGCTAGGCTGAATAGGCCTGATCTGAATTTGGAGTGGTGGGAGGAGTAGCACCTGCACCTGAATAGGGCTGTGTCTGCCTTTCACAATGATGGCTCTGCCCCCCCTGTGGTGTGTCTGGAGCCAGGGTTCACACTGACAATGGAGGTTGTTGTGCATTTGCAAAGTGCCCCCCTGAACTGGTTTGGACTGGGCTCAGAGCACTGGGCCAACAGAGAACAACGAGATTTACTGTACAAAAAGAGGGGCCCAGACCCCAGACTTTTAGATCATCCCTGGAATTCAAGAGGACCCTTTGCCAAGGAGAAGAGCTGGAGAGACTGATGAGTAGTACTTCCACTTTGCTGTGTGCTGTGTGGGGTTGGCCTGTAGTTGCTGTTTCTGCCAAGGAAAGGCGAATGACTTTGCTGTGTGCTGTGTCCCCTGCTTGAAGGAGATCTCCAAGGGTCTGTGTGTGCTGGCCTCCTGTTCTGAAGTCTCATGGACACACAAATGTCACCCCCAGCTCCCCTGAACTCTGCTGCTGTTAGGTTTCACCTGCTAGGAGGTGCCTGTGCTAGTATTGGACCTCTGGAGGTTGTTGCTGCTGTTTGGGAGCTGGAAGAGAGAAGGGACTTGAAGAACTACAAAAACGAGGCATCTCTCTTCTTGCGGCTGTCTTTCTGATGCATCTCAACAGTGCGAGAAGAATTTCCACGCCGTGCCACTACAAAACCGGCGCAGTGCCTGTCGCCGCTGCAAGAATCAATGCATCGAGGGGTGTGCAGCTGCATAAAATCGATGCAGCACCGCTCGCTGCTGCCTCAGTAGGCGGGGGGGAGGGAGGGGTCACGTAAAAGGGGGGTACTTGTTGAAGGTTGGGAATGGGGGGGGATCAAGGGGGAGAAAAGAGAAAATGACATCATCGCCAAGAAAGTACATAGGTGGGGAAAGGAGGAAAGTAGAGGGAAAAGGGGAAAAAAAAAAAACAACAAACTTTTATGCGGGTAATCACAATTAATATATGTGGCTTGAATGATGCTAAAAAACGGAGAGAGCTGAAAGAGTATTTAAAGACAATACACGCTGATATTGTATGTGTACAAGAGACCCATATTGAGGTATCCCGCAAATATTTGCTAGAACAGTTAGGCAATCAGCTTTTAATATATACAACACAAGGGTCTAGGACGCGGGGGTGGCTGTTTTTAGCACGGGGCAGGTTGGTGACAGTAAAAAAACAGAAGGCAGATCCCTATGGCCGATGGGTCATAATAGAATGTAAAGTGCGAGGTTTCGATTTCACACTCTGTTCTATCTATGCCCCAATAATTGATGACTCAGAGGTTTTGGATCATATCAACGCACAAATGACAAATTGGCCTATGCCTATCATAGTCTGTGGAGACTTAAATATTAATGGTTTACATGGTCTGTGGAAAAATGATCCAGCCAGGTTCACAGGCCGAAAGAAGAAAAATCATAAGGCATTAATACAGATGATGCAGGATAATGGGCTGATTGATATATGGGAACAGCAAAACGATGGGGGAGGGGGAGGGGGGAGCACCTATTACTCTGCACCACATAAATCTTCAGCTAGATTGGACTATTTTTTGGTATCATCAGCGTTGTTATCGATTTCCAAGGTTAAAAAACTACCGCGGGTGGTGTCAGATCATAGTCCTCTGGTACTCGACATCAATGTCTCAAATCAACAAAAAGAGAGATCTAGCTGGACTTTTGAGAGAGCCCTGCTACACAATCCTAAGTATGTTACACAGATGGATAGCTGGCTAAAGGAATACCTAAACGCAAATAGAGGATCTGCTCCCCCCAGAATTGTATGGGATGCTATGAAGGCTGGCATAAGGGGGGAGACTATCAGCTATTCGTTAAAGCGAAATAAACTAGAGAGAGAGGAAATGGAGGGTAAGCAGAGAACAGTTGCCGCTATTGAAGAGGAATTTATCAAAGTAATTGAAGCCAAACAAGAGGTCGCAGGAATATCACAATGGTTGGCTATGGCAAAGGCAGCTGTGGGCGAGCTTCTAGCAATCAAAGCGGCAGGAAAATATATGGCGTGGAAACAGGACCAATATGAGTATAGCGAACAGATAGGGCATATTTTAGCTATTAGGACTCGACAAGCGGCTACTAAAGGGGAAATTCTACAGTTTAACTCTGCAACAGGGATTATAGCGACAATGCCAAGAGAGATATGCTCTATTTTTCAAGAGTTTTATCAGAACTTATATAATCCTGAAAACGGTGCCGCAGGTGGTGAAATAGAGAGCTATCTAGAGAGCGCGAAAGTAGAGAAACTGACAAGGGAGGACAGAGTGGAGATGGAATCCAGCAGCACCCCAGACGATGCCTGGTGCCCGGGCGGCAGGCGGCGGCGGGCGGCGTAAGTTTACAAATGAATTACGGAGCAGAGCCTCCGGCATCTGGTGTTTGGTGCTCCGCTCCGGCACCAGCGAACTACAAAACCCGGCAACTGGAGCCCGGCAACTGGTGTCTACTGCTGCATGCAACGGATAGTGCTCTCACCGGGAATATTTTGTACAATAGACGCCGGTTGCAGTGCACATTTGGATACAGAAGTAAGGAGACAACAGTTCTTTAGAAGAAAAGCAGTCTGTATTAGGAATCTCAGATACACATTGCATTAGGTATATCTGCACTATAACATTGTATGTAGGTGTAATCCAAGAATTTGTGTGCACAAAAGTGCTCATGTGGAAGTGAATGGTGCAAGTGAACACACAATGAAGTGCAAGAAACAGCGAAAAGGCACACCAATAATTTAAAATAGTTACAAAACATGAGCAATGAGGACACAATTGCCCTCTCCCATTAATTGCTCTCCTTCCTTTTCCCATCTCATCCTCATTCAATTTTTTCTTTTTTATACAGCACCTTCAGAATTATATGTAATCCAGTCCTGATGATGACCTGAAATTCAAACAGGCTCAAAGGCCGTCGACCACTCAGCGTACTCTTTGCCGTTTTTGTTTCTTAACAAGTCTATTGAGTCCTCAATGCCCATGTTCTTTAACCATTTTAAAATATTGTTGTGCCTTTTCGCTGTTTCTTGCACTTAATCACATGTTCACTTGTGCCGTTCACTACATCTCGAGAACCTTTGTGCAAACGAATTCTTGGTTTATACCCACATACAATGTAATAGTCCTGATTTAACTAATGCAATGCGTATCTGTAGTTCCTAAACAGTCAGTTGGGTTAAGGGTTACCTCCTGTAGTTTTTTCTGTTACAAAATGACACCGGCATTTTTTTCTTTTTAGTTATTGATCCGAAAAGAAATCAGACATGTTTTATTTCCAAGTGAGCAGGAGAAGGAAAGCACGGGTGGGCATAAGCAACATGGGGAGGATGGGTGAATGAGTAAGCAACAGGGGGAGTGTGGGAGGGAGGTATGAGCAACATTAAGAGGGCAGAAGAGAGGTGAAAGAAACACAGAAGAGGGTGGGATTGAGGAGGACACAGGAGATGGGAAGCAACACAGAGGGCTCATGTAGGGGGAAAGAAACAAACAGAGGGAGAGAGAGAAGGAGAGCTTTGGTGATGGGAGGCGATGGGGAGAAGCACAACACAGGTGAGTGCAACAGGAAGGGAGGGAATCAGGAAGAAGCGGTTGAGCAACAGAGCAACACAAGTACACGGGAAGAGAAGTACATGAGGGAAACAACTGAAAAATGCGTATTCCAATGGAATGTTTAACAGAAAAGCAAAAAATGATGCTGGAAAAGCAAACATTGGAAACTTATATGCCAGACACTCATAAAGAAAGTAAGGAGATAAGACTCAAAGGGAGGGACAAAAACAAAATTGACTAGCTGGGACGTGAATGAAAAGCAGACAAAGGAGAGTGACAGGGAAACCAACCATCATTAAGCAATGGGGGTGTTTGTTCTTGGTAACTCACAAAATGCCTCACAAGAAAACAGGGCATGCTCTGTGTAGAACCTCAATCTAACAAGTGTAAATAGAGAACACAAAATTTTAAGAGCTCCATTTATGACAATGAAGTGTCTCAGGGCAAATAATGACTGGCATAGGCCTTCTTCTCCAATACTCTAATGTTTATCTTTCTGTTTCTCCCTTTTTAATTTTGAGCTTTCTACCCTCAATTGGTTGAATGGTCTAATAGCACTATAGCCCGTCTGTCTTATTATAGGCAGACAGTCTATGGCTCAGGCCTATAACCCGGGTTCAGGGCCTATAACAACCGGTATAGCACTCAGCACTTTTAGCTTCAGCAATGATTGAGACTGTCATTATTGAGAGATATTAAATGCTCCTAATGATTTACTTTGGGTACACAATTATTTTGGAGCCATTAAACTGTCCGTGACCAAAGAATGCATGGATGATGCCATTTTTCAGGTCTCGCCTACGCAGCGCACATGCGCTGATTAGGAAAAAGACCTTTTATAATCGGCACAGCTTTGCGGACAAAAACGTGCAGATGTTGCATTGCTTTCAATGGCAACGCGTGCATGTTTGGCGATTCCCTTGCGGGAGCGAGTTTTGGCGCCATGTGTTAGCAATTATCCCTCCTGGTGCTGCTCGCTCCCGCAAGGGAAACGCTTTCACTTTTGCCGCCACTCATGCCCCCTGTAAGCTTGTAAAACATATTATTTGCTAGCTGCAGTTTCTTTGAAAAGTTGATCTGAAAAGTGAAATATTTTTAAAACTTTTTTTAGGACGCCTTCCAGGCCCTGCAGAGAGATGGTTTTGTTCACTGCCACAGCTAACTCTGTTGAATGAGCGAATGCTGGTCACACGGCAACTGTTTCGAAGTTCGCCATTCCCTCCTTGGAGACAATTAAATAACTGAGAAAAAGGTTTGTGTATGTATTTGCTTGCTAATTATGTCCCATGTCTTTTGCCTGCTTGAAAATGTTCAATAGTTCACTGACTGCAACTACTGATCAATGTTTTGCGGGCACATGAGTGGTTTACTCTGTCAGCGTAATTTAGGCATTTAAATGTAATTTCTCACAAGCGCACGCTGTAATTTCATTCCCTGGCTCTGGGCTGTATTGTGCAACAAGCGGTATTACACCACATGCTGGTTTATTTTGCAAACGCCCCTTCTTAGGGAAGTCTTAAACGGAGGCTGTACCACAGAACATTAAGTGCCACTGTTAAGAGACAGCCGTGTGGCGCATGTTTCTCAAGCCGCTGTCTGGATCGGGCAAGGCTGTCTCTGGCTTCCCGGCAGCCACTGCGGTTGCCTTTCTGCCGATCAGTGTCCCTACATTCACTTACGGCCCAGGCAATGTGCTCAGACTACTTCTTGGAATTACTCAACCTCCTCGCCCCTCCCCAGCCATCATGTGGTGTGGTCCCATCTTTAATGATACCAGAAGTGCGTCACGGCAACATTCATTGTAAAGGTTGCCATTCCTCACGTGAATTGTCTGTTTTGGAATGCCTAGGGGTCGGGGTTCGAGTCTCGGCAGGGACGCTCAGCATCTTGTGATTCTCTGCAAATCACATAAACTCCCTGTCCCGTGTCTAACAAAAACGAATGTGTCAGTCTGCAATGCAACTGGTGCTCATGTAAAGCGCTCTGATACTTTCTGGTCGAGTTTGCGCTATGTAAAGAAAAACAAATAATTCTGCTCTCTTTCTCAACAGACCTCCCATGGAGGCTGCTAGCAGAGGTGGGTGGGCACACTAGCAAATTAAGAGGGAGAATCAGGCGCGCAACGCCCATTGGGCTCAAAGGGCTTCAGCCCCTCCCCCCGTCGTGTGGCAGCTCGGGCTGAGACAGCTTCCCGACAACACATAGAGCGGCACCCGAGGACTTCACAGGTCTTTAAAAGACCATTTGCGTGTTAATGAGGCTTTGTTGCATTTCACCCCTTCTTAGAGCCCCTGCATCTCCACTCTGCATATTACTGGAAGAATCAGTCCCCACCCCCGAAATTTTTCGTAGCCTCTCCCGAAATTTGGCTCTAGTTGCGCCTCTGGGGAGAATCAAACCAAAGGCGAGCTGACAGCTTGACTTGGCTCTAAGACCGTGGCATAACACATGTCGAGCTATCTGCATATTTGGCATGCAAAGTGTGTAGTAAACATCAAACAAAAATATAATGAAATCTCTCTTCAAATAAAAAATAAAAATGAACAGTAGTCCTAATTCATGTCATATGTTGTAGCGTAATAATGTAAAATTACGCAGAATTACGTGAGGTACATAACCCAGCATTTTGCACTGTTTTCTTAGCACAAAATGCACCCTTGTGCCCAAAATGGATCAGAGGAAGCATTTTGTGCTAAGAAATGAGCACTAAAAGCAATAGAACATGAACAACAGCAGCCAGAAGCCACCTATGCTCTATTCCTGTGCTCTTGCGGTAGGCAATTGTGCTGCTATGGTCTTGATTGACACATTATTTGTTTTATTATGAACCTGATAAAAATTTATCATTTCAAAACAAGTCCTTTTCCCATCTATTTTGAACCTTGTCCTGGTCTGTCAAAATTAAAATTTTGTGAGTCACAACTTTTTAAAAAAGTCCTCTTGCACTTCAGCCTTGATTACATTTTCTGAAATTCAGGACTGGGTCTTTAGACCCCAGTGAATTGCTTGCAGTTGCAGGAGGATCCCCACCACTCTGGTATTGGTACGCAGCAAAATGCCCACTGCCAAATGGAGCATCAATAAGCTCCTTTGTCTACAGCACATTACACTCCCTCCAGTCAAGGGGGCATGTCCCAAGAGCCAAACAGGTGAAATGTCTAGATATAAATGTCCACTGTTTTGTTGCAGGCAAGAGGTTCCTTCGCTATAGGACCAGAGGTGGGCACACCTTTTAAGTGCACATTATGCAGAGGCAAATCCTGGGCGGAAGCTGCTGGTTTGGGGGGATCAATGTCCATCTACAACAGACTATAGACAAAAGTGAGCTGCAGGTGTATTTCACAGCACTGTTTTAAGATTACTGGCTGGCAGGATAGTTTGTGCCAGCAGCCAATCAGAATGGGTGTGACATAGGGACCTATTCTGATTGTGTTTTTTTTTCCTCGAAGTTTTATATAGCACAAACTTGTCCTGAAATCAGGTATCAGAGTGCTTTACATGAGCCCCAGTTGCTTTACATGAGGACACATTCATTTTGTTAGTGACGGGGAGATTAAGTGATTTGCCCAGAATCACAGGATGTTAAGCATCTTTGCAGAGACTCGAACCCGGTTACCCAGATTTGAAGTCAACCACCCTAACCATTAGGCTACATCCTCTCTCCTAAAGATGGACAATCAATCAGATGAAAGAACAGCAATTTTGAAAAAATCCAAAAAAGGCCCTTTATTAGAAGTGGCTGTTGGGAGTGAATCAGAATTGTTATGGAAAGCCAGCACCTTGGTGGACTGCATTTTGCATCCAGGGAGGCATGGACGTCAATCACCAGAATGCCAGGGAAATTACATCATCATTTGACCTTTCACTCATGCATGTTTATACATACACACACATGTACTCATACACACACTCTCACATAAATAAACACACTCTTACCCGCAAGCATTCAAACAACATACATTTAAAAACATTTTGTGCTGACCTCAGGTGCAAGATAGAGTCATATTCCAGATAATTGTACTCCATTTTGTATTACACTAACAGTGAAAAACATATTATTATTAACAGTCAGTGTAATAAAAAAATTGACAGCAAACCAGGAAAGTGGAGCACAACCGCCGTCCATAAGGACAAGCTGCCCCTGTGTTCCTGGCACTGATTTTTCCACCTCTGAGGCCAGAATAACAAGCATTGGCATAGCCAATAGGTCTCGCCTTTGGGACCTTATAAGTGTTTAGTTATCCAGCAAAATATCCTTGGTGCAACAACATCAAGTGTTGCATGGCTAAACAATTATAAGGTCCCAAAGGCGAGACCTATTGGCTATGCCAATGCTTGATTTAATTGGATGATGCCATTTTTTTAAGAGGCTGATCTCAGTGGGTAGGTCTGAGGATGCAATCTTCAACTGAGTTTAACATTTATAGAGGGATAGATTGCAGCTTTGGGGTTTTGGAGAGGACACATCCCAGCTTACTAGAAGGGAGCTTTTTTCTGAATGGTGTCATACAGGGCTCATTGCTGTGATTAGTGATGTTCAGTGATTACTGGTCAGCAGTAAAATCTTCGAATTTTCAAATCAAAACTTATTTTGAAACTGACAACAGATTTCCACACCATTACATCCCCAGAAGAATATATCACCAAATTACAGACTTGGATGTAAGTGAGAAAACCTCAGCTGAATAAAGGGAAAAAGGGTCACTGCATTTAGTGTAATGGAAATCCCCCTTAGCCCAAATAGATATATTCCCCGATTAAAGTCCATTCAACCAGATGATAAAGTTAGGAAACTAGTTATAAACCTTTATTTGGATAAGTCTGTCAATAACTACTCTGCTGGAGTATATAAAATCTGCCTTTCATTAACTATGATCATGGCAGATTTATCTTTGTTTTCAAGTGATTAGGTTGCTATCATGTTGAGGGTGGGAGAGCGTAACTTACATTTGTATAATGAAATGCATTTATTAGTAGCAAGGTGTGATTTACATCAATAAATGATGTGTGCATATTAATTAACTGTAGTAGGCAACCGCATGAAGCCATTATAAGTAACACCTGAGTTAACATGCTATATAAGGTTGGCTGCATTTCTATTAACATTTTGAATGTCATGTTTTACGGGGAAGAATCAATTTCCTGTTTGCTAACCACTTTATGTTTCTTTTCTTTCAACTGCGGATGCTGTGTTTTTCCAACATGCCTTTTGCTAGCTAGTGAATAGTTTATTGTTTTGTAATAGATGACTGATAGTGAGATTCTCACGAGAAACAGAAGACGATTCCAGGTTGGGAGAACAACTCATATGAAGATCTTAATGTACCCAATAGTCTGTCCAGAGTAACAACACAAGGACATAGCCATGCTTGGACCATTGTTTAGCCCTAAGAAATAGTGGCGGTTACCTTTTTTCAAGAGTCTGAATTAAAATGATTGGTTCCTGACAGTGAGAACAAGCTGAAATGATGCAACTAGTGTCTCTGCTGAATAATAGTGTGTTCCTTAGACTAGTTAAGAGAGATGCTTGCTGACTTCGAACTGAGAAATCCCTTCTCACCTCTGCTGATCACCACTGCCCGAAATCAAAGGCTTTTTACCTAAGCATTTACATTCTCTCATTAGAGACCTTTATCAGCTTACTGAAGCTGACACCATAATTTATTTGCCTGATCAAATTCTTTTTCCCGACCTATACCTACGTAATTTAGAATATGGGTTCCGTATATGGAACACACATGTTGCATATTTTGTATTTTTTGAATAATTCTTGTTGACATTCTATTTTACCTTATTTTGGAATATCTTCTCATGGGCCATTTAGATTTGTAATAATGATGCTTAAATCTCAATACTTAATGAATTAAGGACTTGAATTTAGATAAATTGTTAATAAATTATTTAAAACATTCTACAATTCTCTTTATTGTTTCCTGTGGAGCCCCATTGGTTTTCACTGTTTATGGAAATGAAAGTAAATGATTGCTCTTAGGTCTCTCTCCTTGTCGACGAGAAAAGGTCCATACGGCCAGTAGTGGGTTTGTATGATGGTTACACCTGATGTTTAAGATTTAAGAACCCCTGCTCCATCAGCATCAACATTTGTGTTAGACCTGTCAGCCGTAGGGTAGTCTTCCCCCAACCATTTTGCCTGCTTATCTCCAACGTTTGTTAACATCATTTATGTTGGCTTTAGAACTCTGTTCACTTTACCACTGTTAACCAGTGCTACAGTTTTTGAGCTCCCTCCTCTAAACATGGTTTAATTGGCATATACCTAATTGGCGTATTTGGTTTACTTGTAAGACTCTTGTGGAGTGGTATACCATATTGTAAGGAAATGTCTCTTTTTGCATGTTCACCCCCACATTTTTGGACTGATGCTGCTGGTTTCACACCACTGAGTGTGCACTGAGGCCTGCTATGCTGACCTCAGAGCCAGTCTTCTAACCCTACACCAAAGTTATGTTAAATTGAATACACCGTATTGGCAAGTACTGGTTTACTTATAAGTATAGGAACATTCCCCTTTTTGACATGGTCATCCCCACTTGTTGGCCTAGTACTGATGCTTTTCGACTGATTGTGTACTGGGTCACTGCTAAATAGGCCCCAGTGACAGTGTTCTTTCCCTAAAAACTGTTCATGTGCTCAATTGTAACCCAATCAACAATGTCTTTAGCACCCCCTTTTAAGACCCTGGTAAATGGTACCTATGGTACCCAGGGCATGGATACTAATGATGTACCCTATGGGCTGCAGAATGTAATATGCCATCCAAAGGGACCCACAAGAAAGATGCATGCAGACTGCCATTTCAGGATGCGTGAAAGGGTGAAGGCCCTTCTGAAAACACTGCATTACCCACTCCCTGTGTGGGAGAGCACATGCTATCAGAGGCCAGAATCAATGGCTGCTCTGGAGCAGGGTGTTCACACCTCCTCCAACAGTATGGCTAGTGAAATCAGCATATCAAGGACATTTAGCAACAGAGCAGGTGGGAAAATGGTATTGAAGGCGTGTCACACTTTCAGGCTAGGCACACCCCTAAGCTACTACCCTGCATGCTCCTAAATTGCCCTATATTTGGTGTTTAGGGGTCCCTCTGACACCAGGAACTCAGATTTGTCTACCGGGAACCAAAAGAAGGACATCGAAGAGCCAAAGTCATGAAACCAGAGGTCCTGCACCAAGATTGGTGCCAAAACCTGCCTGGCTGCTTGCATCACACAGTCACAAAGACCAACTGAGGACTGTTCCTACCTTCAACATCCAAGCATCATCTCCCTTGGGGTAGAGAAGCCATCCCCCTGCATCTACAGGCACCAACCGCATCTGCCCAGCTCACCGTGTTGCTGGCCATCTGGCCCACCAAGGGAGCAGCACTTCAGGAAGAGGTCTTTGTGGCTCTAGGACGTCATATCAATCTCCCTGCAGAGTTTGGAGATGCCAGGCCAGGTGTCACCCAATACCAATACCCTCGTTAATGGAGCAGTTGCCACAGCAGCCAAGGCTTGTTGTGACACCACTGATGCTGACACGTACCTGCCCTTAAGGGACTTCAGGATCCACGAGGCCATCATTGAGAGTGGCCATCCTGCCCTGTTTTCTTTCCTTCTTCAGGTCAGCAGAGTGAGACCGCTGGGCCAAAAACCTCTGCACTGGAGCACCCCAGCCAGGGTTCACTTAAACCAGCTGTGTCCCTCTGCTCCAGAGACCCTCAAGAGCTGAGCCCCACTTGGTTTCTGTAATGAGCAACTTAGAAACACCATTATCCTGCGGGGGATCTGTAGAGTTAATCATATAAGTGACGAAGGTCAGACGGCTCCTCATCTGCAGGGGATTTAATCAAACCTGTTTATTAAGTGGAAAACAACTTACCTTGGAGAAAGAATTAAATATAGGTCTATGCAAACTGACACAGTGTATTATGTCCATTAGCGGTGTGGACAGATGCCTCTTAATCATTTATTCCCCTCGGGCTTTTGGTCTGTTATAAAGTGTCTCTCTGACTGATTCAGCCATGGTCGCTATGACCTATATTTCATTATTTCTCATATGATTAACGCTAAAGATCCCCCACCGGATTATTATTGTTTCCAGGTTGTTCCCCATCCATTCATTCACCTAGTCCTGATGAAGACCTACTATTGAGGCTTAGATTGCCCCTCCCCACCTTGCTGGGTCGAAACGTCGGCATTTTGCCTAGTCCGAATTAGATAGTTGGTCCACAAAGGGACAACTATGATTGAAATGATTACCCTTTTTCAATGATATCATACTGTATAATAAGTGTAACCGACAGGCTATTCTGTAAGAAATATGATATATGTAATAAGTCTATTTCCTTTCCCCTTCTTTGTTTAAATTCCATGCTAGAGCTCTCTTTCTGAGCACATTGTCACACATCTTTTTTGGAGTAACCATATGCAAATAAAATATATTTTTACTGTTGATTTTTAAAAACAGTCGGTAAAACTCATACATCTAAGTATAATTTCTTTATGTGTGATGAAAAATTCATGTTATATATACTCTTCCCTACTTTCTGAAGCAACACTCCTCGAGTTAAATTTGTTGGAGTTATATAAATGAAATTAGGATCAGCAAATTCATTTAGCTCAATCCTTTTAATTTGTCTTTCTGTTTTGACCACTTTTAGAAAGTTGGCATTTTCTAGTCCTAACCAATTGGTGCCTGCGGCCTGTATCATGGGTCACATGACTAGGTGTAGCTGTCAGTTGGTCTTTGTGTATTGCTCCCAGACAGCGAGACAAAGTAGGAATTGGTGTTGGCAGGATGTGTCATCTCTGACTCCATAGGGGGCAGTGTTGTCACCTACTACACATGCACATCTCAAATACTATGCATGAGCACCATCACAAAGAGTTTCACACTGGTCTTTTGTGACCCCAGACAAGCTGAGGCCAGTACAGGGAGGAATGAAATTCCCTACACCTTGGGGGGTGGAAACCTCTAGAAACATCTCATACTTCAATGCTGGCACCAAGGAAAAATAATGGACCCTTACACCCAACTCTTTAGTACACCTCTGGACCTACTGAAGATTCAGAAGGACTGCTATGTTGCTCTGCTCCAAGAAGGACTGATACTCTGCTGCCCAGCTGCCTGAGTGAGAAGGATTGGACCTGCACCTTCAACTTAGGCCCACCAGAGTGACTCCAGGACTAGTTGGCTAGCATCCCGGTTAGAGGCTCAGGGACAGATAAGGCTCAAACCGCATTGAACCCTACATGTAGACTCTGCCTGCTAGGTGTCCTGACCCCCCCACCCCCACCCCCAAGTGGTGCCACATCAGTTCAGGACCTTTGGAAGTGAGCATGAAGGTGCTCTGCCAGACCAGCTGTGGTCCTAGCAGAACCAACGCAAGGTGACTCATTGCCTTGCAGCTCAGCATTGGAATCACCACTGTGCAATACATCCCCGACACAGGATCTCAAGCTCCTTGGAACCAGCTCTGCGTGGGGTATTCTTGACACGGTACCTCGCATCTCAGTCCAGCAACTCCTCAAAACTGCTGCTGTGTGACACATCCTAGATGCATGACCACACACTCACCGCTATGTGACGTATCCTCGACATGGAATCTCGCAACGCTCCACAAGTAGGAATAAAAGTACTTTGTTCAGAAGGACTAACTTGGTCCCTGCATCCTGCCCGCACTTCATCCTGGTTGGCTTGATCTTGTGACTTTTCCCAGTCGAGTGCAATCAGATAACCACAGTTGGCGCTTTGTGCTTGTAAGAATTTTCTCATAATTTTTTTTAATTGCATATCTCCAGTTTTACTAATTGGATTTTTGTCAGTTTGATGTCAAAGAATTAATTAACATGTACTCTTTCTTTCTAAATTTGTGTTGTTGTGTAAGCTACAACCTTGGTGTAGCTCTACAAGGTGTGCATTCCCACCCATAGGTGACACAGGTAAACTTGGTTCAGTGCACCAAAGATGAATGTTATTGCTATTGTAGCTCCGCAAAACACTATTCAAGTATTACTGAAATAGAGATGTAGCTTTTGGGTTCTATCAATCCCCATGAAGGGATCAGGGGCACCGTGGTAACCTTAACAAACCCATTTCATTATTCACACACACAGTGTACTAAGAAGATTGACCACTTTTAAGTAAAGAGTATTTATACTACAGTAACAATCTTTTTCCTAGCACTTCTGAAACAACTTCACAGAATATTATAAAAAGGCACATTATAAATAACGAGAATAAAACAAAAATTTCTAACATGATTTAAATGCCATCTCTAACCAAACACTCTAAGGTCTACTTTTATGCGCTACACTAAGAAATCATGGCACGCAGAGCATCTTGCAATCTAGAGTTTCTTAGGGAGAAGAGACACCATGCATATCTTGTTGACAGCAAATGCTGTCTTTATCATTGTTGGAATTGGCCCTTTTTGCAGGGTTATCCCCAAACTTTTTGCTTCTTCCTCCTATCTTTTCCTGACTTCTTGTTGTTGGCTTTAGGACTCTGGGCACTTTACCACTGCTAATCAGTGCTAAAGTGCATATGCTCTCTGTGTAAATTGTTATTATGATTGGTTATCCATGATTACCATATTTGATTTACTGATAAGCCCCTAGTAAAGTGCACTGAGTGTGCCAGGGCCTGTAAATTAAATGCTACTAGGAGGCCTCAGCACTGATCATGCCACCCACATGAGTAGCTCTGAAAAGGTAACTCGAGCCTGCCACCGCAGTGCCTGTGCGCAGGTAAGTCCTACCAAGTTGACTTGGCAAGTGCACCCACTTGACAGGCCCTAACCTTCCCTTTTCTTACATGTGAGTCACCCCTAAGGTAGGCCCAACGTACCACTGTGGGCAGGGTGCAATGTATGTGAAAGGTAGGACATGCGCTGATGCGTGTGGCATGTCCTGATAGGGAAATACTGCCAATTTAGTGTTTCACTATTGTAAGGCTATCTGTCCCCATAGGAAAGCATGGGAGTTAATTTATAACAGCTTATAAACATAACTTACCATTATGACCAGATAGGGAAATAAAGTTTTGTATGCCTGAACTCAGAATCTAAAGATACATCTTTTAGGAAAGGTGATTTTTACATTCTGTGTTTGAAAATAAAACCTTTAGAAAGTAGGTATTTTCTTACTTAGCCATCCTGTGTGCCTCTGCTAGGATGTGTATTGACTGTCTGACTTTGGAGTGACAGGGGCTGGGGATGTGCCATGGCTCCAGAGAGTCTGGATGAGTCTGTGCTAGGCTGAATAGGCCTGATCTGCATTTGGAGTGGTGGGAGGAGTAGCACCTGCACCTGAATAGGGTTGTGTCTGCCTTTCACAATGATGGCTCTGCCCCCCCTGTGGTGTGTCTGGAGCCAGGGTTCACACTGACAATGGAGGTTGTTGTGCATTTGCAAAGTGCCCCCCTGAACTGGTTTGGACTGGGCTCAGAGCACTGGGCCAACAGAGAACAACGAGATTTACTGTACAAAAAGAGGGGCCCAGACCCCAGACTTTTAGATCATCCCTGGAATTCAAGAGGACCCTTTGCCAAGGAGAAGAGCTGGAGAGAATGATGAGTAGTACTTCCACTTTGCTGTGTGCTGTGTGGGGTTGGCCTGTAGTTGCTGTTTCTGCCAAGGAAAGGCGAATGACTTTGCTGTGTGCTGTGTCCCCTGCTTGAAGGAGATCTCCAAGGGTCTGTGTGTGCTGGCCTCCTGTTCTGAAGTCTCATGGACACACAAATGTCACCCCCAGCTCCCCTGAACTCTGCTGCTGTTAGGTTTCACCTGCTAGGAGGTGCCTGTGCTAGTATTGGACCTCTGGAGGTTGTTGCTGCTGTTTGGGAGCTGGAAGAGAGAAGGGACTTGAAGAACTACAAAAACGAGGCATCTCTCTTCTTGCGGCTGTCTTTCTGATGCATCTCAACAGTGCGAGAAGAATTTCCACGCCGTGCCACTACAAAACCGGCGCAGTGCCTGTCGCCGCTGCAAGAATCAATGCATCGAGGGGTCGCAGCTGCATAAAATCGATGCAGCACCGCTCGCTGCTGCATCGATTACCGATGCATCCCGGATTTCCACACATCGCACCTGTGCGACACGTTTTCCCGACGCATCACCTGCGACACAGAATCGTCACAAAGAATAGACGCATCACTTCCCCCTACAGACTGGATTCGTCAAATTACTTCTCCTGCGTGCAGCAGAACTTTCAAATCGCCTCCCAAAGGTCTCAGGAACAGACGCATCTCTTTGTTTTCAATGCTTCTTCAATCTGCGGCTGTTTGGCCTTGTGAATTTTGACGCAACTACAGATACTTTATGTAAGAGTCACGCCTCCATAGTGTTCTATGGTACAAGTTCTTGAAACATTTTGAAAGTCATATTTTTAACTGTGTATGTTGGATTTTTGTCATTTTGGTCTTGTTAAGTTTAGATAAAAATATGTTATTTTTCTAAACTGGTGTGGTGTCCATTTGTGGTGGTTTCACAATGTTACTGTGAGTGTTGGTACAAATACTTTACACATTGCCTTTGGGATAAGCCTGTCTGCTCGTGCCAAGCTACCAAGTTGGAGCTGGAATTATCTAAGGTGCGTATCCTACTTACCCTGACTAGAAACAAGGGTCCCTATTTGAACAAAGGTACCTACCTCTGCCAACTAGAGACCCCCATTTCTAACAATCACACTCTGCGGCTTTCAGTGAGATGTAGCATCTGTGAAGTGCGAAGTGTGCTGGGAGTAGATGAGACCGTCTCTGGCAGGAACTCGACCAATTATCTTGGTGAGGACCTTTTCTGACAAGCGGTGAAGTGGCCATCCTTATATAATAAAAATGTCTGACCTACGTTTTAGACTGTCTGATATAGATTGTGTGCATCAAGGTGAGCATCCCAGACATTTCCTTATGAACATATCATGTAAAAGGAGGTTAAGTCAGACTGCACTCTTTAGGCTGAATGTCTTTATTTCTTCCTATTTAACAATGACCTGATGAAGAGTAGACAGTTGACCCAGACTAATATTGCATCAATTGTTGCATCTATGTCATTAATCGAATGGCTTGATGCTTTCATAGTTCTAAGATAAAGTCAGCTGGCATCTGCACTTATGGCAAACATGACAATGATTCTGCATAAATTGAGAAACATGGAGACTTCCATTGTCTAAGATTGAAGAGATGGAGATGGCAACCTCCATCATTCAAGATGGAGTCAGACCTCGAGTCTACATAAAATGGAGTCGGAGCTTAGGGGCTTAATGTCAGTGTGGGATTTTTTCTTTTGATGTGTTTTCACTTTATTACTGTTTGTGTGCTGCATAAATGCTTTATACATTGCCTCTAAGTTATGTCTGACTGTTTTTGTGCCAAGCTACTAGAGGGTTGAGCACAGGTTAATTTGAGGTTTGTGTGTGTTTCACCCTGACAAGAATTGTGGCTACTGCTTAAGTAGGGTGTCCCCCCCCAACCAGGAACCCAATCATAACTATTGGGAACTAAGAACCCTTCAGAAAAGAATTTGGTTGTTAATCGATACCTGTGTTACGTATACTGACCCTGTCGTAACAGACCTCAGAGTTAACTAGCAGTCTATGGCAAGGTCAGTACCATCTGGGTAATTACCTAACATATAGCCAACTCTGCGAAATAAGAAATTGGCAAATTTTCCACAAAACAAGATTTCCTCTTTGAGGAAACCCTTACGTTTTTAGAATTAGCAACACTTAACACATTTGAGACCCATTCCCACATCTCTCACTTGAGCTTGTAAAACTACTGATGCAAACTTTTCCACTCTGAGTATGCAACTCTCTTCTCATTTGTATTGAGGCACCTAAAGGAATTTATATATAATTGTTCACAACTGGCGAACTTGTTGAAATATCTCATCCTGGCTCAAAATAGATCAATAGAGATTAGTTATATGCTATCAATTAATTTATATTGTGCATTGAAACATTTATATAGAGCTCCGTCCTCTTCACATGGTCACCATGCTCTTCAGTTAGTGTTGGGTTCCTTTGCCTCTTTAAGTATGTAAGGTGGAAAGGGTGTTGATTGTAAATTGCCCTAAATGAATGTTATTGTGTGACGTATATGAGGTTGGGAGTTGTGCTCGAAACTTGGTGCTAGAGGTGTGTAGACATCATGTCAAAGTTCTAAGACCGTACCATATGCGAGCATGGGGGAGGGGTGCAGGGAAAATACCAAGTGGGGAGATTACAACAAGGTGCTTCGCTCTTGTGTGAAATGTCGAAAAGAATGTGACAAAAAAAGAATTATGCATGTGGAAACCTACTTTTTTCGGTCACTTATAGTTAATATAAGAGACAGGTTGTTAAGGCACATTGGAATGCAATATGGTTGCAAATTACTCAATTTCCAGCTGACACTGAGGTGCCGATTACGATCCTGTAAAAAAATTCCCCGTACGACTCGTATCCGGTCTTTTTACCGTACGAATCGTACAAGTGCCGTACAAACTGCCAAGTACGATTCGCATGGGAAAAAGTCCATACGAATCGCATTGGGAATAATTCCCCACACGTCCTCGGGTCGGAAAATGTGTCCGACACATCCTCGGACGAGTTACCGTACAAATGTGAAAAGTGAAGTCCGACCGCGCAAGTACGATCCATCCCGTGCGTCCGATGTTACAACCGGATGGAAAAAACACCGTCCGCACCGAACTCCCATAGCAACCATGGAGACATGTGCCCACATACGTGCCCAACACTCCCCCCATCCCCCGTATGTACGCGCCCAACCACCCCCCCAGCCCTCCTATGTACGAGTCGAATCCCCACCCGTGTATGTACACCTGTGTACGTACGAGTCGAACCCCCCACCCGTGTATGTACACCCGTGTATGTACGAGACGTACCCCCACCCGTGAATGTACACCCGTGTATATACACCCGTGTATGTACACCCCCGTACGTACGGCCCGTACCCCCACCCGCATATGTATGGAGCGTACCCCCACCCCAACCGTGTATGTACGACCCGTACCCTCACCCGTGTATGTATGGAGCGTACCCCCACCCCAACCGTGTATGTACGACCCGTACCCTCACCCGTGTATGTATGGAGCGTACCCCCACCCCAACCGTGTATGTACGACCCGTACCCTCACCCGTGTATGTATGGAGCGTACCCCCACCCCAACCGTGTATGTATGACCCGTACCCTCACCCGCGTATGTATGGAGCATACCCCCACCTCAACCGTGTATGTACGACCCGTACCCTCACCTGCGTATGTATGGAGCGTACCCCCACCCCAACCGTGTATGTACGACCCGTACCCTCACCCGTGTATGTATGGAGCCTACCCCCACCCCAACCGTGTATGTATGACCCGTACCCTCACCCGCGTATGTATGGAGTGTACCCCCACCCCAACCATGTATGTATGACCCGTACCCTCACCCGCGTATGTATGGAGCGTACCCCCACCCCAACAGTGTATGTACGGCCCTTACCCCCACCCCAACCGTGTATGTACGACCCGTACCCGTGTATGTATGGAGCGTACACCCACCCCAACCATGTATGTACGACCTGTACCCTCACCCGTGTATGTATGGAGCGTACCCCCACCCCAACCGTGTATGTACGACCCGTACCCTCACCCGCGTATGTATGGAGTGTACCCCCACCCCAACAGTGTATGTACGGCCCATACCCTCACCCGCGTATGTATGGAGCGTACCCCCACCCCAACCATGTATGTACGACCCGTACCCTCACCCGTGTATGTATGGAGCGTACCCCCACCCCAACCGTGTATGTACGACCCGTACCCTCACCCGTGCATGTATGGAGCATACCCCCACCCCAACCGTGTATGTATGACCCGTACCCTCACCCGCGTATGTATGGAGCGTACCCCCACCTCAACCGTGTATGTACGACCCGTACCCTCACCTGCGTATGTATGGAGCGTACCCCCACCCCAACCGTGTATGTACGACCCGTACCCTCACCCGTGTATGTATGGAGCGTACCCCCACCCCAACCGTGTATGTATGACCCGTACCCTCACCCGCGTATGTATGGAGCGTACCCCCACCCCAACAGTGTATGTACGGCCCTTACCCCCATCCCAACTGTGTATGTACGACCCATACCCTCACCCGCGTATGTATGGAGCATACCCCCACCCCAACCGTGTATGTACGACCCGTACCCTCACCCGTGTATGTATGGAGCGTACCCCCACCCCAACCGTGTATGTACGACCCGTACCCTCACCCGCGTATGTATTGAGCGTACCCCGACCCCAACTGTCTAAGTACGGAGTGCACCCCAGGCCCCAACACCAGCACCTTCACCCAACATCGCGCATGTACGAGTCGTACCAAGCCAGAGACAAGGACAGCACTGTACAACAAAATGGCCGATGTACACACCGTACACACGCTAAAAACACACGTACACAACCAGGACAAAGCAAAACAACACAAGAATACTCTATTCGAATCGCACAAAGCCACAAAACATGTCCAACAAGCACAAATACAACACATTCACTCACCTGCAACTGCCAATCTCCCAAACAGAGGCCCAAAACACAACCACTCCTTATAACACACCCACCCAAAGTTCAAACACAGCCACACCCACCAATGGACCAATAAAAAGGGCCCACACACACAAACCATGAGCCTTTGCAACAGACTCACTGCTGCCAGACCCCACAGACAACCCACAGCACCATACTTGAACCTTTACTACACCTTACACTTGCACACCTGCACACACCCACCTTCACAAACACCCCCTCATCACATTCACACACACACCTGCACAACCACAGCCACACACCCACAACCATCCACACCCACACCCCCATAACCATCCACACCCACACCCCTCACCATGCCCACTAACAAGAATCCAAAGTTCACTAGCCAAGAGTTGGAGGTCCTTGTCGACGAAATCCTCAGAGTCGAGCCACACCTCTTTGGAACATTGGTCAGACAGACCAGCATTTCCGAAAAAACAGCCATGTGGCAGACGATTGTCGATGCTGTGAATGCTGTTGCGTCCACCAGAAGGACCAGGCATGAATGCCAAGCCAGGTGGTACGATCTGCAGAGGAGGGTCCGAGCCAAAATGACCGACGACCACAACCAGGCCAACATCACTGGAGGAGGGCCGCCCCGCAGACGCGTACAATACCATCCCTGGGAGGAGAGGGTGATGGCCATACTGCCGGTGGTGGCAGTGGACGGAGTAGATGGACTCCGAGAGCCGGGTGAGTACACAAACAACTCACCTCACATGGGGGGAACGTCATCCACAACCAAACTCACAATCATGCATGCAACCACCCCAAGCTATCGCATGACTCAACCACACTCCATGAACACGCACATGCCACTAGCGCCACCATGCCCCATGCACCCAGCTGGACAATGCCAAGTCACAGGCCACAGAAAACACCAGCACAAGACACGGTAAGCCGGATGGCGGGAGTGTGGGCCCCAAAAATCACATTGTGCAACTCAGAAGCAGACAACAATGCCCTCTGCCCATATGGCCTAGGTCACAGCCAGACAAACAGTGTGTCCCCACACAGGAAAGACTTGCCAGCAAATGGCGGACGCCTTGCATTAAGACATGGAGGTGAAGGCACGTTTATGAACATGACAGCAGCTAATGAACAGCCAACACTGTGAAAGAGTGGCAGCACACACCACCACAGCAGCAGCGCAGACACAGACACTACACACAATGGGTGCCTGGAGATCAGAAACAAACTCACATGAACAAGCCAAGGGCCATTCAAAGATCTGCAAAAAGTGTGTGCCTAGGAAGCTGGGCTGAGGTGACAGAGGGTGACACACAGAGGGAGGGAGAGGGAGAGAGAGAGGGAGGGAGACACAGGGAGACGGACAGAGGGAGGAGGCTGACACAGGGAGGGAGGGAGAGGGGGACAGAGAGGGAGTGAGAAAGGGAGACACAGGGAGACCAATTCAGCCTTGGGGGTGTGGGAATGTCTGCTCGTCAGCAGGTGGACTGCGTGCATGTAGACAAGGGTGGCCAGTGCCTGAATCCCCCTCTCTTCTCCATGGCAAAACACTGGGCCATGTCTCAACCTGTGCACGAGTACAACGCCAGCTACCTGCATTATATAAGTGTGTGAAACAACTCCATGTGCCCACGTACAGTGCAACACGGAAGGCGCCAATGCATGGCTCGCCACACCTGCTCACTCCACTGCTGACTGCAGTCACAATTGACGCAGCAAGTAAGACTGTGCCACACAGAGGTAAAGTCTCAAAAGCTGTGGCCAAGGGACATACCCATGCACAAGTGCACTGTGAGTGGAATGCAAGACATATCCAAATACCCAGAGAAAATGTGCCAACTTAGAAACTAATGAAACATGGATGTTGCATGGAACAAAAATAACATTGTCTCTCTCACACACAGGTCAACGTCGTGGATCACCCCCCAACACTGGGGGGGAAGACTCACAGGACCCGGCTCTGCGGGATGACGATCCCACCGGCAGCGACGACTCTCACCACTCTGTGGACGACCCCGACCAACCTGGCCCCTCTGGTGTCCAACCACCTGCAGCACCTGCGTCAGGTACAACTGGGCCAACCACCACCCCCACTCTTGCCACATCCCAGGAGACACCCAGAATCCCTGCCCCACCACCAGAATGCAGCCAGGCTGACCAGGAGGGACACGGTGTACCGGGCACCCAGGAGGGGGCAGGCGACAACGCTAATGCCACCCCTCAGGGGTCCCGGAGACCCGATGTGCCCATGAGGGCAGGCCAAGTGCAAGTGGGCAGGGGTGGTGGGAGTGGAGGGCGGCGGAGGCGCGAGCCTGACCAGTTGGCTGCGGAACCGGTATATTCCCATGTCAGAAACATCCTGGACACATACCGGCAGGACACCACGGGCATGGCCCAGGTTGTGTCCACCCTCAACGAGATGAAGGGGACCCTCGAGGAGATCAAGACCCAGCAGGCCCAGCAACATGCGGAGCAACATGCCTTTCTACTGCGACACCAAGGGCGGATGGAGGACAGACAGGCTGAGCTTGTGACGGTGTTCACGGGAATTCACCGTACACTCCGTCGGATGGCCGACAACATGGGCATCCCTCCCTGTGCCACCAGGCGAAGAACATCACCACCCACAGGGAGGGATCAGGAGGAGGAGGAGACATCCGACGGAGCATCCCAAACATCGTCACGGCCTGCTTCTGAGGGTTCCCGCAGGAGGGTGGGTCGTCCACGGAAAAGACCGTGAGGGTCGGCAAACAGCACCATCTCCCAGGACACCTGGCCTGGCACCTGGCCCACTGGACCAACAGCAGCACATCAGCAAAAGACATTCTCTGCCACATGGACTTGCTGGTCACTGTCTGACCAATGTTGACAAAGACTGTGGCATGGACTCTGATGATTTCCAATGGCAAGGACACCAACTCCCCCAGTGAACTTTGGATTCCACACACCCGGAAAGCCCCTCATGTCATACCCCCCCCCCACGTACCCCAACCCAAATAAAAAGTTACACGTTAAAGAGATGATGCCTACATTTTGCATTATTACCTTACATGTGTCTTGTAAAGTCTAACCATGCCTGAGTTCTCATATGACTTCAACTATCCATACCCTGGGGCCTGAGTCTGGCACAGGACACACATGGGTCACAATGTATTAGGCAAGACAGACATGGAGCACCATACACACCTGTGATGGGCCCAACCAGCTGAGGGGGTGGCCGCACAACCGTGCCGACAGACATATTGAGTACAGCGACAGTCATGCGCAGAGGTCAGGGATCATGTGGAGTGTCCTGGTGGATGCAGAGAATGGTGGCCTGGCCAACATTGGATGCATGGGGATGGCACATGTCACAATACCCACACAGTCATGGACATCATGCACAATACAGAGTCTAATCCCACACAAACAGCTTGCATCTTGCTACTCTACACATAGACACATAGCCACTATCACGGAAAACCATGCCAGACATGCCGTATGCACCGTGGCAACACACCAGCATTGACTGAGAAGAGGCACCTTGGAGGCATGGAGACACCTTTATTAGTCATGTATTCGGGAAGGAGTACACATACACAGGTCATGTGGAGTAACATGTGGGTCCAACACTGGAACCCCCCTTCTGTAGCACAAATGCGTGATAGCCATGGAACTGGCACACAAGTGTCGGGTAACAGCTAAACACCCCCTGCTGCTCACGGAGAGGCTGCCATACACCATTGATCCTCTGATGTGGAAGTCCCACACCATGTCAAGCCAATGAAAACCGTATGTGTCCGAGGGCAGTGTCACACACATTGATGCCATCATCACAATCCACTATCCCATCACAGATGACTGTCAACAAGTCTGACCATCTATTCAGGTGTACCCAGCTACATGTAATGTGCCCCATGGTGATGCGACATGTCTGCAGAGGAACCAAACATCAACAGGGGCAGTGTGCACACATCGTAAACAACTGCCACACCCAATACACCCCTGATGCATCCCTTACCCTAAGGAGACTTCCAAACTTGTCCGTGCGTGTAACGCTGAGTCAGCACACGATGACGTGTCCATGAGGAATAGCAGTGCCACAACAATGCAACCAGCAGACGGCATGCGCAAGTACCTGGGGATGGTAGACACACAAGAAGTCAGCCACAAAAAGCACAGCCACTTGCATGTGCATGTACTCGACACATGTAAGGATGACAACATGCTAGGTCACAATTATGACTGTGGAAATACACTCATCACTGGCACCATCACTCGAGTGACACATCCACACACACCTCTGACTCACGTGGCATACATGCAGATGGACACACACATCGCAACACATGCCACACGGGGACCAATGCGTGCACACTCAGACACTGGTACTCACCACTAAGCAAAGAAGTCGCGTATGAGCCGACTCCGAATGTCCTCTTGTGGAACCACATCCTCCACATCACTAGCCCCATTGCCAAGCCCTTCGTCCTCCACGGGTGGATGGTCCTGATGACCTTGATCCAGGATGAGTGGCACAGCTTTCTCAACTGCCATGTTGTGCAGCATGCAGCAGACCATGAAGATTTTGCAGACCTTCGCCGGGGCATATGGGAGTGCGCCGCCGGTCTTGTGGAGGCATCTGAATCGGCTCTTCAGGAGGCCAAATGTCCTCTCTATCACTCGCCTTGTCCGGCCATGGGCGGTGTTGTAGCGGAGCTGGGCCGGCGTGCTGGGGTTGCGTAGAGGTGTGATCAGCCATGGCAAGTTGGGATAGCCAGCGTCCCCTACATGGAAACCACATGGACATAAGTAGGACAGGAGAAGCGGTCGTGCTGGAAGTCTACGCAAAATACAGGACAGACAGAGTGTACCCACCAACAACACATGCTCGTTCGTTGCGCAGCTGCGTCATCATTTCAGGCACCCTGCTACGCCTCATGATGTAGGCATCGTGTGCTGATCCTGGAAAACGAGCACAGACATGTGAAATCACCATGTTGGACAGACACACTACAAGGGCATTGATGGAGTGGTAGTGTTTGCGATTCCTGTACGCTACCTCCTGTGCCTGTGGTGGTACCAAAGCCACATGTGTCCCATCTATGGACCCAATGACATGGGGCATCCCTCCCAGGGCATAGAATCCACGCTTAACCCCAGTCAACTGGTCAGGAGTTGGGAAATGGATGAACTCATCCAGGTGAAGCAACATGGCCTCTAAGAAATCATGCAGCACACGGCTGAACATGCTCTGGGACATGCCACCAACATGAGCTATGGTATATTGAAAGGTACCCGTGGCAAGAAAATGTAGGGCTGTCATTACCTTCAGCTTGGGTGTCAGTGCCGTAGGATACGTGTGCAGCGGTTGCAGGTGTGGTGCCAGCCTTGCCATCAATTCCTCAATCAACGGTTGGGGGAAGCGGTAGCAGCGTATACAGTCATTCTCCCGCATGTCAGCCATGTCCGGAATTGGTCGGGGAAGAGGCGGCGCTCTGCAGTAATTTGGAAGTGACAAGGAAGAGTGAGTGCACTACAACAACAATTTATATGTACTGAGCACATGTTAATCTGTCAATACACATATGCTACATACGGAGTCAGGTATGTGCTACATGCCCTGGACACGTATGGCTGCCAGGTGACACTCCTACCAAGACCCAGCTACACACGGAGATTGTGAACCTCCACATGCCATGGCATGGGACTAGCTGTGTCCCAGTGTAAGTGAACAGCCAGACGCAACACAGGAGTGACATACATCAACACATCAGCAGAAGTAGGATGTCGATTGCAGAGACAGGTAGCGGAACACTAGAGCCACAGGTCACATGACATTACACTAGGACAGCCCACACACCTTGCCATTAAGGTGTACATGTAATGACTCACCACACATACATTGAGAGGATGCAGACAGGTCCTTGTTACGCTACTCCGTGTCCCATGCATACATACGCACCTCACATCCGATACCACATGTGGCCTGTGGTGCGTAACAGTGTGCCATGTCCAGCTACACACAGACACATGTTGGTCGCTGCAACAGCTGATGCTTTTGAGGGAACACCAACATCAAGCTAATGGGAACACACCACACATACATGACATAGACACATCGTGCACCGTGGGTAGTCACATGTCTGGTGTGGTAACCCCTGTAGCGGGCATCAGGGGACACTTGCGTGTGTTGTTGACTGTGCCATGCCAGTGATGTTCATCCCAAGTGTGCAGTACGACATGTACACATGTCAAAGGAGTTAAGGGCATGCCTGGCACATATTGCACCGTCACACATAACATCTGTACACATCTCATCATACATCTATTGCCTTCTCGACTCAGGAGTAATGTGCCACATCACAGCCTTTCACACCTGTGCCCCACACATGTAGTGTTGCCCAGACAATGCCTTGATGTCCATCCATGGACAAATATGTCAGCTCTATTCCTTCCTGTGTGCTGCCTGTCACCACTGTGATGTGTGAAAGGCACCGTACATTCGCTCTGAGGGCCTGTGTACGTTCCCTATCAGTATGGGAGTGCTGCCGTAGGGCTACCCATAGTGATAGTGAGCGTAGGCGCGCGTGTACGGTCCGTATCACTATGGGTACGCATACGCGAGCACACCCATAGTGATACGGACCGTACACACGCCTGTACGTTTACTATCACTATGGGTGTGCTCGCGTATGCGTACCCATAGTGATACGGACCGTACACACGCCTGTACGGTCCGTATCACTATGGGTACGCATACGCCAGCACACCCATAGTGATAGTGAGCGTACGCGCGCGTGTACAGTCCGTATCACTATGGGTACGCATACGCCAGCACACCCATAGTGATAGTGAGCGTACGTGCGCGTGTACAGTCTGTATCACTATGGGTACGCATACGCCAGCACACCCATAGTGATACGGACCGTACACATGCGCGTACGCTCACTATCACTATGGGTGTGCTCGTGTATGCGTACCCATAGTGATACGGAGCGTACACACACCTGTACGGCCCGTTGCTATGCATTTGGGGTGCCCTAGGGCCCCGGAACGCACCGTACCTGTGTGTGAATCTCCAAATTACATAGGGGACACATGAGGGACAAGTATAAAGGCCTACATGCATGCTGGTTGTCATGGAGACCAAGTTTAAAGTATGAATTTTTTTCTGCAGGTGCACAGCATAAGTCAGTTTGAATGAATCTACTTTGTTGCAATGTGGTTCTGGAGTTGACATCATGCTCAAGAAAAAAAACAATAAAAGCCCACTGACTGTGCTAGGTTTGAAGGGATTGGAGGAAACATAGGATGCAAATGTGAGTGACCAATCACTCTGTACTCCTGTGCATGGAACAGACCAGCAAGGCAGATATAAGGCAGCCAGGTCCTATGAGAGAGCACTTGCCTGCACATCTTTGGATTCTACGACCCAGCTGCTGCTCCTGATTCCCTGGAACCATGTCAAGGTCTGTGGAGAGGGCACAGCCTTTCACCCTGGAGGAGAACCTGGCATTGCTGGATGTGATCCTCCCACAGTACCCCCTGCTGTATGGGCGACCAGGGTATCAGGTGAGTGCAGAGTCCACTAGCACAGACTGTGTTCCTTTTTTGTGACTGTGACTTCTGGCATTGTGTCCAGGTGTGACACACATGCAATGTACTGTAGCGGGGGTCCCAGGGGGGAGGAATGCCTGATGTCTCCCAGCCAGAGCATGCTGTGGTGCATGTCTGCCGTCCTCACTTGCATTGTGTTTACTGTGACAATCACTGCATGGTGCATGCCACATTCTGCCTGTCTTATCCTCCTGGGAATGTAGCCTCTACAGTCCTCATGTGATTATGTGGTCAGCCCAGTGTGACAGGTGACTGTACCCACAGATGTGTGTTAGTTCTGTGTACCTGTGCTGAGAGTGTCCACATGATGTGTTTGTACCCTGGACATCGGTGTGTGTGTAAGTCCCCTGTCATGTGGGTGGGTGCATATGTGGAGTGTAGCACCCAAGCTGCATGAGGGATGGATAAACCCTGCCCATCTGATGTGAGCAGGGAGCAGTGCTGTGTGTCTGACGTGCAGAGCCAGCCCCACACCTGTGAGCCCCCCCGTCTAGTGGCACATGTGCAGAGTGAGGTTTGTCGCTGCATTTGGCAATGGCAGGTGAATGTCCTGTGCCTGTGTGTGTCTGTGTACTCTGCTGAGGTAGCGTCAGTGGCCTGTGGCATGTGACTGCTTTGAGGTGCTGCACCTAATCCTGGTGTAGCTTGTGATGCACAGTGTGAGCCTGGATCATTGATTGTGTCGTTGCCCTCATTCCACCTGTGTACTTTCAATGGCACGTACTGCTTTTGCCCTTCCCCAGAGGATCATGTCCCTATGACAAAGGTGCAATGTGTTGGATGCATACTATGCCTTGTTGTAAACAGCAAATTTGTTCTAATATGTGTCCCTGTGACATGTGCCAGGTGTATTGATGTAGTGTCACTTGTTCATCCTCACAGGTAGGCGCCTCTGCCAAGAAGCAGATCTGGATGAACGCCGTCAGTGCCGTGAGGAGGACGGACAGTCGCAAGCGGCGCCTGGCCCAGGTGAGAAAACGCTGGCAGGACGTGGAGGATCGCACGGGTCCTGCTGGGGGACTCACCTGAGACCCATAAGAACCGCGGGCGCCGCCGTCTGACCCACATCCACAAGCGTGTGCTGGTGGTGGTCTTTCCAGACTTGGACAGGCGCTTACAGGAGAAGCAGCAGCAGGACGGGGGTAGGTACATGTGTGTTTGTTGTGTGTCACCAGCATTTGTAAGTGCACAGTTGCATGGATACACTGCCAGGGTTTAAAGGTGCTGTGCAGATCCTGTTACCCACAGTATAGCGGTGCTCTCCTGCCTCCCTTCCCCTCCTTGCAATGTGTTCCCTGGTCTGTGTGTAGTCACTCCTTCACAAGGTTATCTAGGCTGGCACTTTATCCACGTGAACAATGCCTGTAGCATCATGTGTGGGGGTGGTGTGTAACAGGTTTTGGGACCTTGCCTGTGCCCTGTCCAGTTCAGTACTTGTGGGTTCTATGTCAGTTGGCACTGATGCTGAGTCCAGACATGGGAGTTAGTCTCTCAAGTGTCATGCCTTACAGCACGCATGTCCTATGTTGTGGCCTGTGACATGATGTGCATGAGTGTGCGATACGCATAGTGCAGGGATGGTGGCGTGTGTTGCAGTCATTCCCATTCAGGACCATGGAGTTGTGTGGCCACTACTGTCCCCTGGGGCATATTTTCCTAGGTGTCATGTGTGTCATCACAAAATGTGGACACTCTCAGTGTCTACAGCATAGGTTGTGCTCTGTGCCATTGTCCCCTGGCACCATGTATATTGACGTAAAATGTAGTACAAGTGTCCACTGTACAGCCTGACCTGATTTTCCTTGTTCATACTCACGGTGGCCAGTGCCTGTGTGTCTTGTTACAATCATCTGATGATGACCATTTGTACATGATTATTTGGACAGGCGCACCTTGGGTATTTTGTGTCCAATCTTGCATTTATCCAGCCCATGTGTATTTCACCCAGACTAAGAGATGTAAGTGCTTCCTGTGTCTCAACAAATTGTCTCATGTAGGGGGTGGTTGGTGCGGGCAAAGCCTACATGTCAAAACCTGATATCTCCTTGCTAGGTCTGGCCAGTGTGTGATGTTTGTCTGGACATACACTCAAGGTGCAGTGAGCCAGTCATGGTGGGCATGTTTTCAGTATTACCTATGCAGCATGTGCCTAAAGTTCATGGATATGGTCCCTGCTCATCCCTATTTTCGGCAATGCTGTGTGGTGCAGATGCAGTGCTGGATTGTCCCCAGAGCCTGGCTCCTCTGTCAAAATCCATTTCATCTCATTTGCTATTGTGTCATGCTCTCCATAGTTTTTCAGTGGCATGGTGGGTCAACCAACTGTGTGTTGCAGGGCCTACATATGTACCTTGTTTTGTAGATGTTACTCATGTTTCTTTTCAGGCTATGCACTGTAACCTATGTAGATTGGACTCATGTGACATATGTATACAGGTGTATGATTAATTGCTGTCTCTTCACCTTGCCCACAGCATCGTCGGGGGACACGGAGGGAGACATGAGCACAGACGGAGCGGAGGGACCGAGCACCAGTGCCAGCGATGACATCTTGCCTGGCACATCGAGTGGAACTGAGGCGGAGGGGAGTGAGGCCGAGGACCTGTCCACTGCCACCACAGAATATGAAGCTGACGGGTCCGAGGATGAGCTCTCCGAGTGGTGGTAGGCTGCACCACCAGCTGACAGCGGCACAACATCTCTCCCCGCCCCCTCCATTGCCATCAGCCGCCTCCCACTTGCTCGTGTCCCTTCCCAGCGTGCCCAGTCACCACATGTCTCCTTCCTGCCAGGCACCGCACCCCCTGCCCCTGTCTCCACTGCTGCCACCAATGCCGAGTCTGTGGACATCCAGCAGCAGTTGCAGGTTGGTCAGGCTGCGATGCTTAATGTCCTCCATGGCCACAGCCAGGTCCTCAACAACATGGAGGCATACTTGGAGGGCATTCACTCATCGCAGGCTGACCAACGCAGCTTGCTGAGGTCGATAGACAACATGGAGGCATACTTGGAGGGCATTTTCTCATCGCAGGCTGACCAATGCAACTTGCTGAGGTCCATTGACTCGACACTGACTGCAGCAGTGGGTCTCCTGCTGCGCTTCATCCAACCCCCTACCCCTGACCCATCCACACTTCTCACTCACATGCCTGTCCCACGTACACCCAGACGTCAGCATGCACCCACCACAACAGACACAGGCACCACACCAGCAGGGAAGGTCAAACGCACACCTCCTGGCATGCACACACAGGGTGAAGTAGGCACACCCACTGGGTCGGGGGGCAAACGTAAGACACGCAGCCAGAGTGGGAGTCCGCATTCCACAAAATCCACTCCCTCCAAATCCCCTCCCCTCAGCTCTCCTGGCCACAAATCCAGCAAAGACTCCTTCATGGCTGCTCTGTCCCTGAGCCCCACAGTGACACCACCCCACAAGTGGTCAAAGGAGTCCCCGGTCAGGGTGGTTGAGTCCCCCCCCTGTCCACACCCTCCCCCAGTGGCGCTGCGACCCATCCCTCCGACCCCCCCCCCTCCTTGGGGCCTGTGGTTCCTTCGGGTGCAGGGGAGTTGCTGGAGGACCTTGCTAAGGTGTGCAGCGCCATCCTGACCTCTGCCTTTGGCGCTGCCCCACCCCCTGTGGTGGCGTTCTCCGTCCCTGCACCCACGACACCTACCCTTCGCCCTCATGTCCCTGCGGTGCCTGGTCCTTCCCCCCCACATGATGCTCCCCCCCTCTGGAAGACAAAGGAGTCTGACTGTGCAGGCAAGCTAGGGGACACGCGTCCCACTGTGTCCCCCACCTGGATTTGAACTTTGGATTGCCCTATGGGCATTGTACATTTTGAACTTTCAAGGGACAAACAGAATTTTGGATGCTGAATAAAGCAATTTCTTTTTCCTTAGTACACTACTGTCTGTCTGGTATTGCTGTTGGTGGACCTGCTCCATTATTTTGGGTGGTGATAATGTGTTGGGTGTGTGGGAATTGTAGTCTTGTGCTGGTCATAGGGTGGACCCTGGTATCTGTGTGCCATCACAAGCTGTTGGCTACATAACTTTGTTCATGTAAGCAGTTACTGCATGGTGACATTGTTCCAAGGTGTGTTCCTTCCTCTGTGTAACCTGACATCTTCCCTGCAGGGTCATTCCAATATGTGGTGCTGAGCTGTGTCTACATTGGCTGGGTGTGTGACGGACTCGTTAGACTTGGGCCATGCATGCTGAGCGATGTCTCCACCTGCATCATTCGTGGCATCCTTGGTGGTCTCTGTACTTGTGTATGTAGACTGTTGTCATGACTTCATGTGGACATGTTTTCTTTTCGGCGCTATGCATGTGTATACTCCCAGCCTCGCACACATGTGGTACATGTACTGCAGGATCTTTGTGCACCTGACTGACATTTGTGGACATTGGATCTGTGGGTACTCCACCCTTTTCTTTGCAGGGGCACTGCTGTTAGTGTTAGGCACCCACCCCTCCTGTGTCTGGGCACTGCTGTGAGTGTTCGGCACCCACCCCTCCTGTGTCTGGGCACTGCTGGGAGGACTCTGCACACACCCCTCCTGTGTCTGGGCACTGCTGGGAGGACTCTGAACACACCCCTCCTGTGTCTGGGCACTGCTGGGAGGACTCTGCACACACCCCTCTTATGACTGGGCACTGCTGGGAGGACTCTGCACACACCCCTCCTGTGTCTGGGCACTGCTGGGAGGACTCTGCACACACCCCTCTTATGACTGGGCACTGCTGGGAGGACTCTGCACACACCCCTCCTGTGTCTGGGCACTGCTGTTGATGAATACAGGCCCCAGCTAGGCCCGCAAGGCACAAGGGTTCGCTCTCCTGTAACGGAATCTATAAGGAAGTTGGCACGGAAACTGCAAAGTACAAAAACAGCATTTATTAACCCTTAAGGGTGGCCCTACAATCCACACAACACCCTTCAGTATTGCATGGAGTAGCACACAGAACTTGCGTACACAGTCCCCTTTTATACACAACAGAGGGGCTCATAAGTGGGTGGATACAACATGAGGCCGAAGAACATTACCATTTATGGTCATTCTCGATACTGAATCAATACATGGGCGGAGCCAACACACTCCTTGAGCCCGCGAAACACATGGTCAAGCAAGGCTAATTATAACAGATGTGGTCAAGTCTGGACATGCGTCAGATGGACAAGAGAGAGCTATTTATAAACTGTTACTAGGCAGATTACAAGAGCAACTAACACAAAGGTCGGACTCTCCTCGTGGCGAACACGTGGCACATGATAATACAAAATGGATTCCGAACTTCGGTCAACATAACGGAGAAAACATGATCTAAAGGGAAAGCATTAATGTCTTTAGTAAATGCTTAATCACATTGCTGTTTTAATTTACAACAGACGACCCTTTCAGCATTTACTGAAGACATCCGGTTTCCAAAAATCATCATATATGTCAATTATCATCATTCCTTTAACCCCTTCGGTGCTCATGACGGAATGGTTCCGTCATGACCCACGGTTGAGCTGTGCTCATGACGGAACCATTCCGTCATGACCACACCCGCGCAAGATTCCGTCAGCACAGCGGCGGAATCTGCGCAGCATCGAAGGGGTTAACCTCTTTAGCTAGACGCTTCTGATGAGCAACATCGGCAATAGCTTTCTTATCCGGGATGCAGAGTGAAATGCATACGGAACAGAACAATGGTCCACATTGAACACACATACAGAAAAAGAACAAAATTGCTATAATAATACAAAGACCAGTTAAGACCTTCCATCCCCAGGCAGTAACCAATGCCCAAAACCATCCAGAAAAGGACCAAGTGCCGTTTTCTGTGTGGATTTCAGCTGCTATTTTATGCAGCTTGTTAATGGCGTTATAAACGGATGGCGTATGATCAGGGATAAACACACAGCAACTACTTCCAATAATTTTACAGGCTCCACCTCGATCAGCTAGCATTACATCTAATACCATACGATTCTGCAATGCAACAATCCTAGTTATTTGTAACTCTTCCGTAAGATTCCCAAGAGCAGCAGCAGTCTGATTTGTCACAGCTTCTACCACTCTTGTTAATCTTCGGATCTTCCTACTATTCAAAGCGGCTCCAACAAAGAAAAACAGTCCTAAGTTAAAATCAATATACTGCTGCAAGCTGGTATCAGTCTGATCCACATTATCAATCGATAAAGTACGTTTATACCTATTTACAGTCACATTATTCAACAATTTCAAATCCTTATGGTAAGATGCTGGTGCTAGGAATACAGGAGGTAATAGGAAGGATACATAACATACCCCAGACCACCCAGCCGGCAAACGGTAATAACCTTTATTTCCGCACACAAAATAGGTATTATGGGACGCTAGGAAGGTACTGTTATTCAATCCATCAATGTTCAAGACAGTTAGGCAATCACTGACACCAACAGGGATAAAACCCACACTCTGGACACACAGGTCCGCTTGAGCCTGTGCCACTTGGATCACGAATTTGTCCTTCCCCACAGTGTCTCTGGTGTTCGTGAAGATATAGGGAATGGATTCATTGTCTGGTCGGTACTCTTCCCATTCCCAAATTGTCCCATTCGCTTGCGGATATCCATTTTTATCCTGATGACATTCTTTATTAAGTCTGAAAAGCAATCGCCCCACCGTCGGTTTCCGAGTGGCAAACAGTAAGGTGTACCATGCTCTACAAGAGCCATTATGAGAGAAAGGAAGTGGTATAAATGGCGTACCTCCTTTCTTCTGATGGGCCGGCATCATCCCACATATCCAACAGTTCGTGGCGTTCGTAGCAACATGGGTATGATGCAGCATCTGAATGAAAGTGTTATTCAAATAAGACTGTCGATGCTTCAACTCTTGATACGGCAATGTATAGAAGTAGTGCTCCGCAGGCACCGGAGTCGTCAACACAAGTGTTTTCCGAGCAGGAGTTACCTCCTCTACAAACCATGTTGTTATTCCAACAATAGCTACTGTTAGCATGAACCCCAACGCACAAAGGATTTTCTTCTTCTCCATGTCAAAGGAAACAATACCCTGATATCTTCCTGAAACTAAAAAGTCTGTCAGAACTCTTCCCCTTGGGCAGCGGTTGATTTCTTCACCAGCGGGCCAAGACGGGTGTCACTACACTAATGCAGGGCTGATCCCCCCCCCTTGCCTCATCGGCTCTCCGTTTCACTAACCCAAGGGCCGTTCTGACAGTATGTCCCGGTACTGGAAACCTCACTTCCTCGGTCGAAGATGATATCGCCTTCCTCCAGAAGTCGCGTGGTCCGGAAAGAGCTCCTCAGTGTCACCCGGCTCCGCAGCACGGCCTGTCTCTGCTGCCAGGATTTCTCGTTGATCGGTCAGCACGGCAGACTCCACCAATCCGGGCGGTACCTTTCGACAGTGCAAGGAATGGATCCAATTCTTCCTGTTCGAGACTCGCACAGCCGTCCTCGTTGCAAGGAGGACTTGCTCAGGGCCCACCCATCTCGGCTCCAAACTGTTCGTTCTGTCGAAGACTTTCACCATGACATGGTCACCAGGCCGGAGACCATGTCCTTCACCGGTAGACCGATCAGGGAGCGCCTCTCGGACCTGTTGATGAATAGAAACCAAATTATCCGTTAACTGTGCCAGATAATCGCTCATCATTACACAAGGTACATCATACACAGCCTTAGGCCTTGGTGGACCCCAAATGTTCATTGGGCGTCCAAATACTATTTCATACGGCGTAAGGCCGGTTCGAGAGTGTGGCACTGATCTAATTGATAATAACGCCAGTGGCAGGGCGTCTGGCCAAGTCAGAGACGTTGAAGCTTGGATTTTGGCTATCTTAAGCTTCAGTGTACCATTATACTTCTCGACTAGTCCTGCAGACTGAGGGTGGAACACGGCGTGGAACTTCTGAGTGATGCCCAGGCCCTTCAAGACGTACTTTATAACATCCGCTACAAAGTGAGGCCCATTATCACTCCACAGAAGTCTACAGACGCCGTATCGAGGGAAAAACTCTTTTAGCAGTAGCTTCGCCGTGGTCATTGCAGTATTGTCTTTCGTAGGGTACGCCTCAACCCATTTACTGAAGGCGCAAACCACTACTAGAACATACTTCAAATTGTTACAGCGCTCAAGCTGGATATAGTCCATCTGCAGAACCTCAAAGGGTGCAGTGGGCGTCGCAAATCCTCCTGCTGGAGTTCGAGTACCCTTTCCTGGGTTATACTTCAGACAGATCATACAGGTCTGCACCACCCTCTTTGCCGTGCTAGCAATCTCTGGATGCTCCCAGACTTGGGTAAGCAATTTCACAATTGCGGAAGCTCCAACATGTGCTAGCCCATGTGCCATCTGAACCATAGGTTGTACGAAAGCCGTGGGTAATTTCCATCTATCCATCTGCTTATTTCTCCAACAACCCTCATCATCCAACTCTCCCTCGCTAGCCCATTGCTCCCGCTCTTTATCGGAAGCGGTCCGTTGCATTTCGCGCACTTCCTCCTTCGCATCACGCCATCTTTCCACCTGTGACTTTACTACATACATGGCAGTAGCACCGGGCTGCATCGCAGTCTCCCGCGCTACTCGGTCTGCTAGCGCATTCCCTTCTCCAACTTTATCAACTACTTTCCTATGGGCGCTACACTTAACAATGGCAATTTTCTTTGGGTATGTCAATGCGGTTAAAAGATTGTGAACTAACTCTCCATGCATTATCTGCACCCCATGTGACGTTAGAAACCCTCTCTCCTTCCAGAGTAGGCCGAAGTCGTGCGCTACTCCGAAGGCATAGCGGCTATCTGTGTAAACATTCACACACAATCCTGTACTGAGCTCACATGCTCGTGTTAATGCTATCAGTTCCGCTGCTTGAGCTGACTTCTGTGGTATGCGTGCTGTCTCCACTATCGTTTGTAATGTGGTAATTGCATATGCTGCTGAAGTCGTACCATCTGGTAGCTTCAGACAGGATCCATCCACCCACAGTTCTCCATCTACATCGGAAAAGGGCGTATCCTGGAGATCAATACGACCCTTTGTTTGTTCCTCAGTCACAAGAATACAATCATGCGCTTTCCGCGCCTCAGGCTGAGTTTCGGAGTATGGCAACAATGTTGCCGGGTTTAGTGTTACGCACCTTTTCAACGTAATATGAGGAGCCAAAAGCGTCAACTCATATCCCGTCAAACGGGCACTGGTCAAATGCTGCGTCTTTGTTTGGTTAAGCAGGGCATCAACAGCATGGGGGACTAATACCAACAGCTTATGAGATAACACAATTCCCTCGCTTTGGCGTATTGACACAGCTGTCGCCGCAACCGAGCGAAAACACCCTGGTAATGCTCGGGCGACAGGATCAAGTACAGCCGAAAAATATGCACAGGGGTGCTGCTTGTCGCCGTGCATCTGCACTAAAACTGACAATGCACATCCATCTTTCTCATGCACATACAACGAAAAGGGTTTTGCATAATCAGGGGTCCCTAACACTGGTGCTGAGCAAAGGGCCTGTCGCAGTTGCTGAAAAGCAGCATCACACTCATCTGACCAAGGGATTGGGATAGGCGTATCCTTTGTCAAAAGGGCTAACAATGGCTTAGCTATGTGTGAAAACCCCAATATCCACTGTCTACAAAAAGAAACAAGGCCCAAAAATGCACGCACATCCTTCTGCGTGGATGGTCTCGGTGTGTCCAAAATTACTTGGATACGATCCGGTGTGAGTGCACGTCCCTCCTTAGACAAAAGGTGACCCAAATAAGTCACCTTTGGTCCACAGAATTGCAATTTCTTCCGCGACACCTTATGATTGTGGGATGCTAAAAAAGAAAGTAAGGATAGCGTGCTTTTCTCACACAATTCCAGGGTGTCAGCCGCCAACAAGATGTCATCGACATATTGAATGAGGGCGACCCCCTCGAGTAAAACAAAGGAATCCAACTGTCGTTTCAAAGCCTGACTGTAAATACTAGGGCTTTCTGTGTAGCCCTGGGGAATTCTACAAAAACGATAAGATCTATTGTTTAATGTGAACCCAAAAAGAAATCGGCTATCGGGGTGAATGGGAATAGAAAAGAAGGCATTTTTCAAATCAATCACTGAGAACATGGTCGCCGTAGGCGGGACCAAGGTAAGCAACGTCGTGATATCGGAAACCACCGGGTACTGAGGTATCACGATCTTGTTTACCTCCCTCAAATCAATTATGAACCGATAGACCTTTGCATCCGTGTCCTTTTTCAGAATAGGGAGAATCGGACTGTTACAGATATTATAGGGAACTTCTTCCACTAATCCCACTGCGATCAAATCTTGCACAATCTGTATGAGAGCGTCCTCGCCCTCCTGGGAAATACGATACTGCGGGAGGCGCGGTAACACCGCCCCCTCCTGGACACTAATGTGGACCGGAGGAATCACCATTTGTCCCACATCTGTGTCCGAAGTCGCCCATAAAGCTCGAGGGAGGGTGGCCAACAACCCATCCTCTGATATCGTACACATCCGCCCTGACCGGGGGTAGTTGTCATTTAAGATCACCCTCACACCCTCAGGGGAGCAGCGGATCGTAGCCCTAAAGTGCTTTAACATATCAAGGCCCATAATGTTATCCGGTGTATACGGAGCAAGCAGAAACGGACAGGGCGCAGAAAAAGAATCAACCTTAAATGTAAGGGGCTGTGAAAGAGGGCTTCGGGAGAGTGTACCGTCAAACCCTACCGATGTAACCACTGAGCCGGATGGGGGAGCCCCCGGAACCAAGTACCTAGACAATGCACTACGTGTCGCTCCTGTATCCACTAGGAACTGATCAGTAGAACCTAAAACCTCAGCCGATACATAAGGACCCGTCTGATCGACCGGCACCTCAACTGATTCAGACCCCCATCCAACGCATTCCTATGCATGCTGAGAATCATGATATCCTGATCGATCAATCTCCGATACGTGATACTGATGCTGGCGATCGAAAACATTTGAGCTATCTCGGTGCTGCCCAGCGGTATCGAAACGAACATGATCGTCAGAATTCCCTCTAAAGTTCGAGGAACCCCCTCTACCTCTCGGGCCACCCGGAGTATGCCCCTGACGCGAAGCACGCAACACTGGGCAATCCCTGGCCCAATGGCCCAATTGCTTACAATACGCACACTGGTTCCTATTCAAATCAGATCGGCCCGAAGGGGGACCATAAGATCCTCCCCTTCCTCTATTATTACCCCGTCGGGGCGGGCCATATACTTGTGCCAACATTACCTTAGTCTTAAGATCTTTCGATTTCTTTTCCTCCTGGCCCTTCGCCTCGTGCTCCTGACGCTCATAATACTGAGCGATAGTCAGAAGGGCCGTCGGCGTCGCGGAGGACTAGGAACTCTCGCTCGCTTTTAAACGGGCCGCAACTGCCGGTAGCAGATTAGCCACATATTTGTCCGCGAAAAGGTGGCGGCCCGTGTCGTCAGTAAGCGACTGGCCACTAAAATCATGAAACGTTTCCTCAAAGCGCGTGAAGAAATCTGCAACTGACTCGTCAACTTTCTGTTTACATGCAGCTAACATATTCCAGTCAATCTTTTTAGGGGGAATAATTGTTTTCAACTTAGCCACAATAGCAGCAGGGAGATCTAAAATATTCTGGGGTGGTTTCTGTGCGGGCTTCCTCTCCCTGTCTTCATCCTCAAGCTCAGACCACCGGGCCTTGAAGGCAACCGCATCATCCACCTTTCGGACAGACCGCCACGTGTCCGGTGGTAGAATAAGACCAAAGAACAGGTCTATATCCGCTAAGGTCATAATGCAAGAATTCAAGGCCCCCTCGACTTCTTCATAGAAGGCCGCTGGATTCTTGCGGGGGTCAGGCAATGCATTCTTTAACACCATAACATCGGCCCTATGCCATGGAGTATAAACCCAATTATACACAAAATATCCCCTAGCATCGGCGGAGTTAATGTCCGAGCTAGTCCCCGCTCCTTTAGGAGGAACATACAAAGGTGCCGCCTCTCGCATTGGTTTAGCATGCACTACGTCATCCTTATCTGACTGGGAGGTGGATGAGTGGCCCCCTGCTGCAAACGAATCCGACTGCTTCTCCTCCTCCGTTTGTTGGCGTGCTTTCTCTCTAAGGGCCAGCACCTCGTCCCGCAAAGCGAACAACCGCCGAGCCGCCTCAGGAGCCTTAGGGGGAGAAAAAACACCATTACGTAATGCTCCGGCATCCGAAGACACTTCGTCAGGCTCAAGGACACTAGAATATTTTCGGAAAGCAGCAATTACTTCATCCGCAAAATGAGACAGAAAATACACCCTCTCTCTATCTTGCCACGACCCCCAAGTATGGAACAACTCCTCCTTAGACATCTTGCCCTTAAGTGCACGGAGGGAAAGTTTCCGAAGCTCAGCCATATGCTCGGCCGATAACATGGACCGTGTGTCTACCTTACCCGAAGCCGGGCCAGAATCTTGCGGCCGCGGAGCAGATGCGCCAACACAAGGGGGCGGAGAGCGATCTAGCAAATAAAAATCATCATCAGGATTATTAAGGACAGGATAAAGTGGCTGGCGAACAACATATTGACCCGAAACTTGTAGCCTACGCTCTTTCTCTTGTCTGTCCGCCTGCTCTTTGTCCTCCCGACGCTTCGCTTCCTGTACTCGCACATGATCATTCTTCCGTTGGTCTTTATCATACAGCGCTTTCTCACGCTTCTCTCGCTCACGCACTTCCTTCACCCATAATCGCACACACTCAAACATATCCTGACGAGCACGTCGCTTACACATACACTGTTCCACATACTCAATCTTACGTATATCAAACGATCCATACAAAGGCCATCGCAACTCAGGATCCTTCTTCGTGTATTTCCTCCATACTGTGCTGTACATTATGGAAGAAAGACCATGCTTCACATACATATCCCTATTAGGCGTCCCCTCTGGGGGAGCTGGAGCAGATTCCTCGAGGTTCAACCGGTTTCCAAAACAGCAGCACCACTTACGGAGTGCGCTGAAAGCAGGCATGCTCAGAAATAATGCAAAATATGCAATATTATAAAAAAAATGGCGCTTAATCGTCGCGCCGTTCAAAGTTACACAGCTCTGGAGAAATCTCTCCACATTACCTGCCTATATGTGTTGCAACGCATATATTTTCACAAAGACAAATACAAAATATGACTAGTCATCATCAATCAAACTCAAATAGCCAACCCAGGCTTCAAAAACTCGGAGCAAGTACCGTACAACGGTTCTTACCAATCAAGAGTCCAGATTCCAACTGCCAAGCTCCACAATCGCCCAAACGGCTCTCACGGCAGGACCGACAGAAGAGGTCTCAGTCGATGACCGGCGCCACCCAGACGGTCAGCTCGGAAGGGAAGGAAGAAAAACCTCGGGATGCCAGGGCTAAGACGCCGCTGGCAGTGATCACGTCCCCGGCCAAACTCCTCACCTTCGTCGCGACCAGTCCTTCGAGCATCCGAGTCGCCGATGAGCCCCACGTGACGGGCGCCAATTGATGAATACAGGCCCCAGCTAGGCCCGCAAGGCACAAGGGTTCGCTCTCCTGTAACGGAATCTATAAGGAAGTTGGCACGGAAACTGCAAAGTACAAAAACAGCATTTATTAACCCTTAAGGGTGGCCCTACAATCCACACAACACCCTTCAGTATTGCATGGAGTAGCACACAGAACTTGCGTACACAGTCCCCTTTTATACACAACAGAGGGGCTCATAAGTGGGTGGATACAACATGAGGCCGAAGAACATTACCATTTATGGTCATTCTCGATACTGAATCAATACATGGGCGGAGCCAACACACTCCTTGAGCCCGCGAAACACATGGTCAAGCAAGGCTAATTATAACAGATGTGGTCAAGTCTGGACATGCGTCAGATGGACAAGAGAGAGCTATTTATAAACTGTTACTAGGCAGATTACAAGAGCAACTAACACAAAGGTCGGACTCTCCTCGTGGCGAACACGTGGCACATGATAATACAAAATGGATTCCGAACTTCGGTCAACATAACGGAAAAAACATGATCTAAAGGGAAAGCATTAATGTCTTTAGTAAATGCTTAATCACATTGCTGTTTTAATTTACAACACTGTGAGTGTTAGGCACCCACCCCTCCTGTGTCTGGGCACTGCTGTGAGTGTTAGGCACCCACCCCTCCTGTGTCCGGGCACTGCTGGGAGGACTCTGCACCCAACCCTCCTATTTCAGGATATGTACGCTTAGAACATACACAGGTGTGGGTTCGCTCCATGCATACGCGGGTGGGGGTACGGTCCGTACGTACACTGTTGGGGTGGGGGTACGCTCCATACATACGTGGGTGAGGGTACCGGCCGGACATGCACGGTTGGGGTGGGGGTACGGGCCGTACATACACTGTTGGCGTGGGGGTATGCTCCATACATACGCGGGTGAGGGTACGGGTCGTACATACACGGTTGGGGTGGGGGTATGCTCCATACATACGCGGGTGAGGGTACAGGTCGTACATACACGGTTGGGGTGGGGGTACGCTCCATGCATACGGGGTGGGGGTACGGTTCGTACGTACACTGTTGGCATGGGGTGTACGCTCCATGCATACGGGGGTGGGGGTACGGTCCGTACGTACACTGTTGGGATGGGGGGTATGCTCCATGCATACGGGGGTGGGGGTATGGTCCGTACGTACACTGTTGGCATGGGGGGTACACTCCATGCATACGGGGGTGGGGGTACGGTTCGTACGTACACTGTTGGGATGGGGGGTACGCTCCATGTATACGGGGGTGGGGGTACGGTCCGTACGTACACTGTTGGGATAGGGGGTACGCTCCATGCATACGGGGGTGGGGGTACGGTCCGTACGTACACTGTTGGCATGGGGGGTACGCTCCATGCATACGGGGGTGGGGGTACGGTCCGTACGTACACTGTTGGGATGGGGGTATGCTCCATGCATACGGGGGTGGGGGTACGGTCCGTACGTACACTGTTGGCATGGGGGTATGCTCCATGCATACGGGGGTGGGGGTACGGTTCGTACGTACACTGTTGGGATGGGGGTACGCTCCATGCATACGGGGGTGGGGGTACGGTCCGTACGTACACTGTTGGGATGGGGGTACGCTCCATGCATACGGGGGTGGGGGTACGGTCCGTACGTACACTGTTGGGATTGGGGGTGCGCTCCATGCATACGGGGGTGGGGGTACGGTCCGTACATATCCGTACCCACGCTGTGGAATGCTTGTGCGGGCCGTACCCGGGCCTTTGCCACGTGGGTACAGCCGTCCCGCCATTGTTGGGGTGACGTAGGTGTGGGCGTGGTACGACTCGTACCCACGCTCTTAAGGCGTGGGTATGGGACGTACCTGTATTGTTGTGTTACCGGTTCGCGTCATCACCCACTTCCGTTGTGGCGGACGCTGGCTTTGCTGGACATGCCCCTACCCCCTCGTAGTGACCAGGGCCTGGGGGTCAGGTATGTCCAGGGCATGTGTGCTGTGTGACTTGGGTGGGGGTTTTGTGGCCTGCCCCTGCTCCTACCCCCCCCCTTTCCCCCCTCCCTTTGTTGTTCTGACCTTCTGCGGCGTCTGCGTCGGAACCTGTAGAGGAGGTCGACTGCTATGAGGGCCGGGATGACACGTAGGTTCGGGTCCATGTCTGTCCGTCGTGTGCAGGTACTCCTTGTTCGCGTCGTCCTGATTTCCCGGCAGTTGTTGGCTGCCGGAAAATATTCTCCGTGCGGGATGACGTCGGTGCGAATCGTACTTCCTGGTTCGTGAATGGCAGGCTGCGTGCGTCCCGACGTCACGTCGGCGCTTTCCCGGATCACATTTGTATATATATTTTCGTCGGTCGGTGTTTTGTACGAATCGTACGGAAATAGTATTTCCGTGCGAATCGTACTTCCATGTTTGTATCTTGTTCCGACCGGGTACGCGTCGGACGGGGAATATGCTCCGTCCGACGGTTCGTACCCGGTTTTTACAGGATCGTAATCGGCACCTGAGTCTGTGTCTTAGCCCTTTGGTCTGAGAAGGAGGTTACTTCAGAAGTAGAGTTATTAAAGGAGGGGACTAATAGGAGCAGCGGCATCCTCGGGTAAACAGATTGGGATTACTTTTAGGTATGGCATTTTGTTTAAGGAAGCCAGGTCCTGAGACATAGATGGCAAAGTTAGCAGTGTGCAGTTCTTTGAACATAATACGGCAAGTCACAACTTTAATTAAACTCATTACCACAACTCATTAGCAAACTCATTAGCAGCAAATAAAATACATTGAATAGACATGGCATGGCTACAGGTAGTGAATACATTAACCTCATCCTTCCATCGTTTGTGTAATATCTAGAAATTACAGTATTTTACAAAACAATAGTGTGTTTTTATACTGCATTTCATATCACACATCTGTTTCTAAACACTCGAAATAAACAGGGTTACTATTAATAAATGTATTGGTGATCAAATTACAGACATTGTACGACTGGAAGACTGAGTTGGCCTTTCCATACCACAACCCAAAATGTTGACCTGCAGTTGTCAGCAGATGCCAGAAACAGATGTTTACCACACCGGGCTCTCTTGCTGCCATGAATGAAATAAAGAGAAATGCCTGTATAATCCAGCTCTCCACTGCTGGCTATGTTTCACATGTGCAAACGCTTATTGCAAACGAAGATGGGCTTTGTCCCTTATATCGATCGTGCTTCCCTTTGACACAAGGAGAAAGCATGAATAAAGAAGTCCACAGCTACAAGCCAGGGTGTGATGGCTATTATAATAGCGTACAAGTGTCACTGGCCAGACACTACTACAAAATGTACTACATTACTCTACATAGTGGTTCTAGTGGGATAGTAGTTCTACCGAGTGCATGAACAAGGCTTGGTGCTTTTCCGAAGCTAGTAAAGCACAAAGTCGGGAAAACAATATCTATATGCTCACACAAATTTCAATTTGCTTTTCCTAGAAAAGACCACACCGGGCCTAAATGTGCAACACTTAAGTAGGAAGGGGGCCTCGATGATTTGTGGAAGAATATTTCTTTGACATGAAAGTACAGCTTATTTGTACCTCTAAAAATCATGGAGTGCATAGACGGGAGTAGATAGCAACACTGCTTCAGCATGTCCCTATCCATTAAGAAAACATTGCACTGCTGGTAACAATGAGTCATCTAGGGGATTGGGGAGTTCAAAAGAGGTACCAACCTATATCTGCCTACCCACACAAGTGGTCAGACTTTGCACTTCGTTTAGCTCCATTGTCACTATCTCCATCATAAGAGGCTACAGGTTGCCAACTAAATCATGGCCCACCATCGGAAATTGGGTACTACACCCTTGACTATGTCATCATTGTAGAAAATGGGAGTATTTGTTAAGGGGGGTGAGAACCCAGCTCAAATAATATTCACAACCCCTATTAGGGTAAACCACTAAATTCACTAACTAAACCTACGCTTAACCAACTGGTATCTTACCACGAAGTACCCAGTCTTAACTTAGAGGCAAGGTATAAAGTGTGTATGCAGCACTAAAGAGAAATAAAGAGAAAACACATCAAAAGAAAAATCCTAAACCTATTAAAAATAATTGGAGTAAATTTGAATACATAAAAATACATTTTTAAAAACTGAAAACTAATAGGTAGAACAGGAGATATGATTTTTCAAAATTTAAAAACAGTGCCAAAAAGCACAAAGCACCAACCATGGTCATCTGGCTACGCTAGACCAGGTCAAAGTCCAAAGTAAGACTAACCATGATATAGTACGGGTTGAATACAGAAACTCAGTTAGAAAGTTAACCTTCGGACTTAGAAGCTCTTATGGAGGAAAAAGTGGTTGTTGATGAGTCATCAGCAGGTCAGGCTGTATTGTGAGAGTCAATGTTTTTTTTGTTGTTTTTTACTGGTGATATCTTGACGCCAAAATAGCATTAAAGGCGGTAAAGCGTTTTAGTTGGAACTTGGAAGCGGAAGCACCCGTCTTCAAGCCCATCACAAAACATCATAATTAACAATAAAAAAAAAAAATCAAACTAGATAATTACAAGTGGTTGCACTTTTGGGGTCCAGCAGGCCTCTTATTTTGGTTCTGGGCCGTTGGTAGTACCAGGCATGTTTATTCTAAGGCTTATTCAGGAGAGGTGTTCTCTATACAAACATCCGAAGCGTATCAATCAACTAATCTGTAACAAGCTATTAACCACGATGAAAGATGCTGCTTTCAGCGACTCGTGCATGGATCTGCAATACACTGAATGTGCTTACTTGTGAGGTGACCTGTAAGAGATGGGCTTATTATAACACCTCATCACACCAATGACAGGCAGCTGCATTACTCCAAGATTCAATGTTTACTGACAATAATTGACAGCCTCCTCAACAATCGTAGAAAACTGGTTACGTGTGGAACCGACGAGGTATCTGAGCAATGTTTCACAGCCATTAGAAGGGCCCCTCCAGAGAAGGGTTCAGACTCCAGAATGGGACAGTGTGGGGCAGGGGCAGAGGTGTTGGGAATCTACCAGATCTGTGCCAGTAAGGGGAATTACCCTCCCCAACTTACTCAATCTTTTACACACCTTAACTGTTATTTTCAAACAAAAGAACACTATTGATTAGTGACTTTCAACAATGTTTTGCAGAACACTGTTGATTGTGTAAATACAAGTGGAGCACTACAATGCTATCAACAGATCAGACCATACGGGCCCCTTTGCTCATGTGCTGTACGTTACGTCACGGGAAAGGTGTCTGTTTGGTCTTGGAAGCCAACGTGCTACACGTCATTTCGACTAATTTCTATGGTTTGAAAGGGAAAGCTAATAATCGGAAACATCCCGGAAAAGGCTCAGCTGTGAGACACGCCCTTTCGACAGTACTCATTCACTAATGTCTGGCCGCCTCTAACCTCCAGCATTGGTGTGGGACATGAGCGCCTGCACCTTTTCTTTCCATGCTTCAGGAAATGATGTGGATGCTTTAGGCCATGCTAGCTGCCATAGCATACATTAGCAGGCCTGTGTTGACAGAACGGGCACAGATCAGCTCTCCTGGAATCAGGCTCTGGAAACTTGAGTTACACAGTGACCTTTCGAGCTCCTTGTTTATTTCTAGTTCCAGTCCGTGGACCGGGACCAAAAAGAACTCCGATATCACCTCGCAGGCCAAGTTTCTCTATCACGGTTTCCAGTCGAGTGGATTTAATGTACTTTTATTTACAACGACACCCACCTCAGATGAACTACTTTTCCTATTTGATCGCACTCCTGAATGGACTTGGATTACACTTGCCAGGGCGCACCGGAGACGTTTCTTTACAGTTGTCGAAGTCGACTCACTGAAGCACGTCTCCGTGTTGTTGTGCCGAGTGAAGGGACAGGTGTGCTTTGTAAATAGTACAGGGCAGCACAACACGAGGGCGGAGGGGAAAAACCAACAGAAATAGTGTTGAAAGGTTGAGGGCATGGGCCATCACCATGTTTCACAGAAATAACTTGGCAGTAAATGCTTAACCCTGTAAATGTCAGGGTCCATAGTCGGGTGATATTACTCAGGCAAGAGACGTGCCTTCCGAGGTGCTTTCAGGAATCCTGCTTTATGCAAACACTGAGCTTATGTAGGTTTAAAAATAGAGAAGACGTACATTTTTAGAGCCGTGATTCATTTTAAGAGAGCATAAGGAAATAGCAAAGGATATGTGTCTGGTCTTGGCTTCCAGCCTTTTAAAATTTCTCAATGCTTATTTTGCTTTGTCATGGGTTTTGCAGGACTTTATTGTTGGAGAACATGTTGTACCTTTGTCAGTCAAAATAAAATGGCTAAACGATAAGTATGTTTGTTCTTAAAAAGCACACATGGCCTATGTAGACCCGGTCACTGAAGGGAACTGCCGCTCTATGTGGAATGTCTGCCTGCACCATACACCTCGGACGTCTGCAACCTCATCTGCGGAGTTCCGCAAGGATCTTCCATTAGCCTGACCATCTTCAATGCATACACGATGCTGCTAGCTAGCATAATCCAATATCATGACGTCAGCGTCCTCTCCTATGCTGATGAAATGCAAATGATTCTCCCCTTGATGGACAAATTGACCAGTACCTCGATCAAGTTCAATGTCTGCATGACTGAAATAGACAAATGTAAAGCTAATTTGTATCAAAACCAAAATCGCGATCTTCGGGAAGAGCACTATACTGCGGGACTCCACCTGGTGGCCAACAGAGCTAGGACTGACTGCAACCACTCTCACCAGAGCTAGAACTGACTATGACCACCCCCACCCCCCCATGAATCTCAGGATTGCCATTGACAACAAACTTGATATGACCGCCCAAATCAATGCTGGCACCACCTCATGGTTCTATACCCTGAAGATGCTGAGGAAGATTTTTGAATGGTTCCCCATCAGCACCCAGAAAACTGCCCTTCTTCTCTGTGCTCACAAGCAAGCTGGGTTACGGGAACACCCTGCAAGGTAAACATACATAATATCGAATTCAAAATATCGACAGGACAGAATATCGAGTTTTTAATATAGAATGGACAGAATATCGAATTGCCAAAATATAGTGGTGAAGAATATCGAAAATCAGGTAAGAAATAAATATCGATTTAAATAATATAGAAGAAAGTAATATCGACAGTCATAATATAGTTGTTAAAAATATCGAATTATTTTTATAGTGTTTTAAGTGTTAGTATATGTGTTAAAAGTATGTATACATTTTGGAATGTATGTTTGAATATTTTTAAAGTAATGAATTTTATGTTATTTAATTTTAGTGTAATTTAATTCCTTAGCGGGTTGTGGGTTTATAGGGGATTAGGGTGGGAAGTAATTTAATTATAGTACATTAAATAATAATTTTTAGGAATTATTAATTATTTTTAATATAATTTTGCGTATTACTTCTGTAGCGGGTTGTGGGTTTATAGGGGAATAGGGTGGGAAGTAATTCAATTGTTATTAGGTAATTATTAATTGGTATTGAAAGTTAATTTGTTGTTGATTAATTAATAATTGGTAAATAATTTGTATTAATTGTTAATTAATTAGTATTAATTGTTTGATTGATAATTATGTTAATTGTATTAATTTATTATTTGTAGTGGGTTGTGGGTTTATAGGGGAGGATGTATGACGTTACAACGCATACTTTTACAATGCATGCCCTTCCAACGCAATTTTTACAATGCAACATCCACTACAACGCATTCCATTACATCTCATGACACTACAACGCATTTTTAAAAACTACCTTTACAACGCATTCCATTACATCGCATACTACCTTTACAACGCATACCATTACAACGCATAATATTACATTGCATTTAAGGTAAGTTTTGGATAGTATAGGGGTAAAAATTACTATTCTAACTCCAGGGGGTGCAACAGTACGGTAAGTGTTGGATAGTATAGGGGTAAAAATTACTATTCTAACTCCAGGGTGTGCAACAGTAGGGTAAGTGTTGGATAGTATAGGGGTAACAATTACTATTCTAACTCCAGGGGGTGCAACAGTAGGGTAAGTGTTGGATAGTATAGAGGTAAAAATTACTATTCTAACTCCAGGGGGTGCAACAGTAGGGTAAGTGTTGGATAGTATAGGGGTAAAAATTACTATTCTTACTCCAGGGGGTGCAACAGTAGGGTAAGTGTTGGATAGTATAGGGGTAAAAACGTACTATTCTAACTCCAGGGGTGCAACAGTAGGGTAAGTGTTGGATAGTATAGGGGTAAAAATTACTATTCTAACTCCAGGGGGTGCAACAGTAGGGTAAGTGTTGGATAGTATAGGGGTAAAAATTACTATTCTAACTCCAGGGGGTGCAACAGTAGGGTAAGTGTTGGATAGTATAGGGGTAAAAATTACTATTCTAACTCCAGGGGGTACAACAGTAGGGTAAGTGTTGGATAGTGTAGTGTAATATTATGCGTTGTAATAGTATGCGTTGTAAAGGTAGTATGCAATGTAATGGAATGCGTTGTAAAGGTAGTTTTTAAAAATGCGTTGTAGTGTCATGCGATGTAATGGAATTCGTTGTAGTGGATGTTGCGTTGTAAAAATTGCGTTGTAAGTGTAGTGCATTGTAAAAGTTGCGTTGTAAAGGTTGTTCCCCATAGGGGAATATGGTGGGAGTTAAATTAATTGTAAATAATTAATTATTGAAATAATTTTTGTATATTGCTAATTAATTTATTTTAATTAATTATTAATTGGTATTCATTTTATTTATGAATTTTTGGTATTGAAAATTAATTGTTCGTTTAGTTAATTAATTATTAATAGGGTATTAATAAAAAACATTGGTATTTATAATAAATTAATTATTACATATTGTGTGATTGGTAATTAATTTTAATAATTTTATTTTGTGTTAATAGTGTATTTATTTTTAATAAAATATTAAATTATTATTTTCCCTACTATTGCACTCACTGGAGTGGGAATAGTAATTTTTACCCCTACGCTATCCAACGCTTTCCCTACTATTGCACTCACTGGAGTGGGAACAATAATTTTTACCCCTACGGTATCCAACGCTTACCCTAGAGTTGCACTCACTGGAGTGGGAATAGTACATTTTACCCTCCCGCTATCCAACGCTTTCCCTACTGTTGCACTCTCTGGAGTGGGAATAGTAATTTTTACCCCTACGCTATCCAACGCTTTCCCTACTGTTACACTCTTTGGAGTGGGAATAGTAATTTTTACCCCTACGCTATCCAACGCTTTCCCTACTGTTGCACTCTTTGGAGTGGGAATAGTCATTTTTACCCTCCCGCTATCCAACGCTTTCCCTAAAGTTGCACTCTCTGGAGTGGGAATAGTAATTTTTACCCCTACGCTATCCAACGCTTATCCTACAGTTGCACTCACTGGAGTGGGAATGGTAATTTTTACCCCTACGCTATCCAACGCTTTTCCTACTGTTGCACTCTTTGGAGTGGGAATAGTAATTATTACGCCTACGCTATCCAACGCTTTCCCTACTGTTGCACTCTCTGGAGTGGGAATAGTCATTTTTACCCATACGATATCCAACACTTTCCTTACTGTTGCACTCTTTGGAGTGGGAATCGTAATTTTTACCCCTACGCCATCTGACGTTTTCCCTACTGTTGCACTCAGTGGAGTGGGAATAGTACATTTTGCCCTCCCGCTATCCAACGCTTTCCCTACTGTTGCACTCTCTGAAGTGGGAATAGTATTTTTTACCCCTACACTATCCAACGCTTTCCCTACTGTTGCACTCTCTGGAGAGGGAATAGTAATTTTTAGCCCTACTCTATCCAACGCTTTCCCTACTGTTGCACTCTTTGGAGTGGGAATAGTAATTTTTACCCCTAAGCTATCCAATGCTTTCCCTACTGTTGAACTCACTGGAGTGGGAATAGTAAATTTTACCCTCCCGCTATCCAACGCTTTCCCTACTGTTGCACTCTCTGGAGTGTGAATATTAATTTTTACCCCTACGCTATCCAGTGCTTTCCCTATTATTGCACTGTCTGGAGTGGGAATACTAATTTTTACCCTCCCGCTATCCAACGCTTTCCCTACTGTTGCACTCTCTGGAGTGGGAATAGTAATTTTTACCCTCCCGCTATCCAACGTTTTCTCTACTATTGCACTTACTGGAGTGGTATTAGTAAATTTAACCCGCCCGCTATCCTACGCAAATAATATTGCATTTTTTAAATTAATATTACGTCAATATATATGTATTAATATTTTTTTTTTACTTGCATTAATGATTTATTAATTTTAAAGTAATTTAAGTATTTTTAAGTATGTTTCAGTTAATTATATGTTTTATTTCATTAATTTTACAATAATTTTAAGACATTTAAAATAATTCGATATTGTGACTAACTATATTTTTTACAACGATATTTTTGATTCTATATTTTTGTACTTACTTGTTTAGAGATAGGGCTTCGATATTTTGGCATTCTATATTTTTCCTTCCATATTTTGGCAATTCGATATTCTTCTTCTCGATATTTCATCAGTGATCTCCCTGCAAGTCAGGATAAACAAAAAACTCACCAGAAGGCTGCAGACCATTCAAAACTCGGTGACTAGAAGCACTCACATCACCTCAAACCTAAATGAGCTCCACTGACTCTTCATACACAAACAAGCACATTTAAAACTACTTACCCACCCTTTCAAGGCACTACATAACACTGGCCCAGCATACCTCTACAATCACATCTGCTTTCACAAACCTTCCATTCACCTCTTACGGACAGGACTCCTACTTTTACACATAAGAGTCTCCTCCTCACATCTTGAATTCTGCAAGCAGATGAGGACCTGACTTTTCAAGTAGTCCCACAAGGCTCTAGGTTTGGTTAGGCTCACACCTACTCAGTGCTAGGATACCCTTCCAGATGATAGTGCACTTTACAAATCGTTATAACATTACATAGCATCCACTCCTGTGCCAATGACATGCAACTCATAGTCTCCCTCATGGGCAAGACCCTTAACACAAAAAACAAGTTCACCGCCTGCATGACCAAAGTTGCTAACTGGATGAAGGCCGACTGGTTTAAGCTCAACACTGACAAGACAGAAGTAATGATCTTCAGGAAGAACACCTCACCATTGGAATCCAACTGGTGGCCGACGGAACTCAGAACCTCACCAACACCCAGAACCCATGCCACGAACCTCCGAATAATCATCAACATCAAACTGAACATGGCTGCACAAGTCAACGCCATGAATGCATCCTGCTTCCATTCTCTAATGCTGAGGAAGATCTTCAAGTAGCTCCCATATAACAATAAAAAAAAACTGTCACTCATGCCCCAGTCACCTTCAAGTTGGACTATGGGAACACCAGTCTACCCCAGGATCACCAAGCAACTCAGTCGAAGAACACGAAGCATCCAGAACTGGGCAACCAGACTCAGGCACAACCTCTCCTAATACACAAACACAATAAATTCAAACTGTCCACATACACATTCAAGGCAATACACAACCCAGGCCCCACCTGCCTGAACAGTTGTGGATCCTTCAAACAACCACCCAGATACCTCCTCTCCACAGAGCTCCCACTCTCACACATTCCACACATACACAGAACCAGATTAGTAGAACAGGCATTCTCTTGCATCACTCCTGAAGAATGGAACAACCTCCCACTCCACATCAGAGCCTCCTCTTTTCTTGAATTCCGCAAACAGCTGAAGACCTGATGTTTCAATGAACAAATCTACTATAGGCAGGACTAGGCACACACACCTGCTCAGTGCCAGGATGTCCTTAAGGATGATAGTGTGCTTTGCAAATACACATTACATAACAATGTGGTCCTTGTGAAGAGAAAGAATGCCGTCACTCACAGTGAAGTTAGCCAATGCCTGAAGTGGGCTAACCCACTGCTGCATTCTGTATAATGTAATGAGCAAAAGAAACATGTGAATGACACAATAACAGACCAATTGTTAAGGAGGGCTGGCTGGAAACCATTATTAGTTAGTATATTTTATATATAATTTTATCAAAATCCAAAGGTCTTGTCTAAACTCTGATTCTAAAAATAGAGAGGAGGTCTTGGTTTATTAGCATTGCTTTGTAGATCATATAGGAAACTTTTATTAGTAACTCTACCAATGGCTTTGGGCACTAAATATGTGTAGCAATGATGACCGTGATTGAATGTACAGCTTTGGTTTCCATTCAGTGCGAAGAGGATGTCTAAGGCACATAGTAAACAGTAAAGGCCCGGCTGACAAATCCTGTTTTTATAGATCTGGCATTAGCCAAGACCTTTTTATTTCACTAAACTATGTATAACAGCCTTCAGTCTGGCATTAGCCAAGGCCTTTGGATGTTACTAAAATTATATATATATATATATATATATATATATATATATATATATATATATATATATATATATATACATCAAATTATGTATATATATATATATATATACATATTACCTACTGGCGGTCGCCAGTGGGTAGTTATAGTTAGGACCTATTTTCCATAGGAAATCCACAACATTCTATTCCCCATAAGTCTGGCGCCGGTTGACGAATCTTCACGAAAGTTTCCAAACATTTGGCCAGCTCCTGTCCACTCCTATCCTGAAAGTTTCGTGGTGATTCGTCAAGAGGGGGCCAAGGAAAAAGGGCGGTCCCAAAACATGTTTTCCCCATGCAATTTCCCATAGTACCTGTTGACGCAGCTACTGCCCGAACTGCTGAACGGAATTACACCAAATTTGGCAAAGAGGTAGTCCTCAGTTCAGACTCGTGCCTTTTGCATAAATGGTGTAAATCCATTCAGTAGTTCCTGGGAAAAATAGAGTAAAAATTATAGATATATCTATGGCCTCGGAGGATCCGGGCACCCTATGTGCACCCTGAGCACACCCTCTGCAAACCGAGCGCGCACCCTCCCGATCACGCGCCTAATGCTAGTTGACTGTCAAGTGTCTGTCAACATTCGAAAGCAGGAACTGTTGGCAGCCATTTTGTGCCTCGGTAGAAGCGTGGCTAATTAAATAAGGGAAATAAGTGTGTGAAAGATGTAAAGGGGGCAGGGTAGAAATACTCTGACCCTCTAGTGTTGCTTAGGAGGTCCTAGAAGGACCCCCTGGGGCCCTCTTTAAAAAAAAAAACGGCGAAATGCTCGCAGGGTGCGTGGATCCGCCCCCCCCCCCCAAAAAAACGAAGTGCAGGCTTCCGCGCTTCGTTAATAATTAGCCCCCCGGGGGCAAAATCCCAGGGGCAAAATCAGTAAAAATGAATGGGGGGCCCAGGAGGGCCCCCCAGCACCAGGGATCACTACCCCCCGGGGCTAGAAAATAGACAGGGTGGGGCGACTGCCACCCCCCAGGGCCAGCTCCTACAGTGTCCTCGGGTGCCCATCCCAGGACACTGTTGTTTGCTATGAGAGGGCGGGAGTCTCCCGCCCTCCCATAGCAAACTACGTTAGGATTTTGAAAGAGAGAGCAGGGAACCCTGATCTCTCTTTCAAAATCCAAACGATATTGCTTTTCCACACGGGGAGCTGCATGTCAGCAGCTCCCTATGTGGAAAAGCAATGCCGGCTCCCAAAGGACGTGGGGTGCCGCAAGGGGCCGTGGGGGCGTTGGGGCTCCCCTTACAGTCCCCAACGTTTTTTAATAAACCCCGGGGGATGGGGTCCCCGGGGATAATAAAAATTAGTGATAGGGGCTATTTTTTTTTTATGGTAAAATTAGGAGTCGCGCATCCTAACGCGTTGGGTGCACGATTTCTCTCACGTTGGGTGCATGGTTCCTCCTTGGGTGCGCGGAGCCAAGGGAAAACAAACAGATTTTTTTGGGGAGATAAACATCAAACTTAAGTGTTTCGTTCTTGAGTTGCTCTAAAAAGAGCCGTTGTGTTCATTGAGAGTTTTTGGTACTTATAAGTAAGTACCTATACAGAGTTTGAAGTTGTTGAGGAAGACTCTGTTTCCTTCATCAGTAAAGTGTACTCCATCTCTCCTGTACATCTCTTGCATATGAAAGCACAGATTGTTATTGTAAATGGACCCCATTCTATAGTCTCGGAGAAAAGCAGAAACAGATTTATACACATGTTTCCTAGCTTTCTCAATCTGTGGACAAAAATTATTGGACCAGTTCCATTTCTGCCTTTGGCATATGTTAGAATAGACAAAGGTAGTTTTGGGAAAAGTTAAATCAATTCTGCAAAGGTGTCCTTCATAAGCATTTCCAGACCTACCCCAGTCAAAGTGCCTAGGTCATTGCCACCGCAGTGCACTATTATGAGGTCAGGCTGTTGGATATGCATGAAGGATTTTACCAATGGCATCAATTGGTGCCACTTTAACCCTCTCTGTCCAATCCATTTAATGTCTACATTTGGCAAACCTAGGTCTTTGTGAATGCCTTTGTTTTCTGCATACATTTGGCTCCAGAAAATATAGCTGTGTCCCACAATCCACACTCTAAGCATCTTGAAGGGAGGTCTGGATGCACTCATATGGTCTCTGTAAATGAGATGGCAGTTTGAAAAGTAAGATTTTTCTAAAATGGTGGCTAAGATGCAGTTTTGAAAAAAGACAAGAAATCATTGGTTGTTTGACAACCTTCTACACTGAAAGGTAGGGTGCATGTTTCTGTTTTTTAAACACATGATTCTTATTGGTAAACAAAAACTGATTGAAAGGAACATTATATATGATAAGCTGATATGTTGAAAAGTCAAGCACACTTGCTGTTTTGATTAGCAACATTGTGTGCTGAACTTGTGACCTATGTGCTCAGTTCAGTGTTCCATGACCTATTTCTATGGTAACAGGCAGATAGCAGATTGGGGGTAGGGTTCAAATGTATGTCATTTGGAAAGGGTTGAAATGTTTAACCAATAGAAATGTGTGTTAGCTTTTGAATTAATGTGGGAAGGAATGTGATTTGATGTTTACATTTATATGTGTGGAAAATGAGAGGGAAACTTTGCCATTCTTTAGTATTGCTGACAGGTGCACAGTGCAGAGATTCTGTATAAGAAAATCTGGTGTGTGACTGATATACTTCTTAATCTACAAAACAACTTGAAAGGTGAGTTATTTAATTGTGAGGGGATGTATGTGGTCTATTTTGTTTTCAATTAGACTAATGTATTTCTCCTGCTAAAGTGCAGGGAGTACTTTTTTTGTCTACAATCTTATTGACAGTGTGTGTGCATGTAGAAACCATTCTGTGATAAGCATTTGTGTTTTTCATGTGTTTGCAGACAGATAACTGTGCTGTTATTATATTTTGGTAGAATTAGAAACCAGTCATTGTTTTTGAATTTGCAACATGAGTCATGTTTCTACACTAAAATGTAGTACTCGTAGATTAAGAAAGGTGTTTTGGTAAACTCCTAGGGATAGTGTTGCTTGTCTAGAATCACACTGTGAGTCTGTGTGCATTTGGGTAACCATTGTGAGAGAAGCATTTGGTAACATCATGTATTTGCTGACAGATAACTGTTTTAAAACCTGTCATATTTTAGTAGCATTAGAAGCCAGTCTTTGCTTATGCATTGATAAAATGAGCCAGGCTTTGACACTAAAGTGCAGTACTGAAATATGTAGATTGTGTGCAGTACCCTTATCCCTTCCAGAGTAGTGAATGAGTTTTGGTAAACTCCTAGGATAGTGTTGCTTGTCTAGAATCACACCGTGAGTCTGTGTGCATTTGGGTAAGGATTGTGAGAGAAGCATTTGGTAACATTGTGTATTTGCTGACAGATAACTGTTATAAAACCTGTCATCTTGTCAAGTTTTACTAGCATTAGAAGCCAGTCATTGCTTATGCATTCATAAAATGTGTCAGGCTTTGACACTAAAGTGCAGTACTGAAATATGTAGATTGTGTGCAGTCCCCTTACCCCTTCCAGAGTAGTGAATGAGTTTTGGTAAACTTCTAGGGATAGTGTTGGTTGTCTAGAATCACACTGTGAGTCTGTGTGTATTTGGGAACCACTGTGAGAGAAGCATTTGGGTACCCATTCAGCACCATGTACTAATCAATTTACTGCGCCAAAAGCCAAACACTTATAAATTCACTGAGGCACTCTCCTTGTACTTCTCTAATGATTCAGTCAGTACCAAGGTACTTATGTAGTGAACCTGGTTTTAGCACATGGACTACTTCAAATGACTATCCACTATGCATGCAGGCCTCTAACCACCTACACAATTGTCTTTCATACTTTCATACCCTCATTTGCCCAGTCAGTATCTATATACTCAAGTAAACACCCTGTCACTCCCCTTGCACACCTCCAGTGACTTATTCAGCAGCATGTACTAATCTATTCACTGCGCCAAAAGCCAAAAACTTAAAAGATTTATCCAGGCACTCTCCTTGCAGTACTCTAATGATTCAGTCAGTACCCAGGTACTCATGCAGTGGCCCACGCCTTAGCCCATGGAGTGCTTCAAACGTCTGTCCAGTATGCATGCAGGCCTCTAATCACCTACACATTTGTCTTTCACTTTTTCAATTAACTAGTCAGTATCTATAAACTCCAGTGAACACTCTTTCGGTCCACTTCCACACCTCTACTGACTCATCTGGCACTATGTAGTAATCTATTTACTGCACCAAAACACAAAAACTTAAAAAGATCAACCCAGGCACTCTCCTTGCAGTAGTGTAATGATTCAGTCAGTACCCAGATAATCATGCAGTGTCTGAGGTCTTAGCTCATGGACTGTTTAAAAGTCTATCCAGTATGTATGCAGGCCTCTAGTCACCTACACACTTGTCTTACACTTCTTTAATTAACTAGTCAGCATCTATATACTTCAATAAACACCCTGTCACTCATCTTGCACTCCTCCAGTGACTGATCCAGTACCATGTACTAATCTATTCACTGCGCCAAAAGGGAAAAACTTAAAAGTTTTACCCAGGCACTCTCCTAGCAGTAGTCTAATGATTCAGTCAGTTCCCAGGTACTCATGTAGTAAAGCATGCATTACCACATGGACTGCTTCAAATGTCTATGCAGTATGCATGCAGGCTTCTAACATACTATACACTTGTCTTTAACAGCTTGAATTCCCCAGTCAGTATCCATGTACTTCCAGCAAACACCCTGTCACTCCCCTTGCACTCTTCCAGTGACTTATTCAGCACCATGTAGTAATGCATTCACTGCGCCAAAACTGAAACACTTATAAATTCACCCAGGCACGCTTCTTGCAATAGTCTAATCATTCAGTCAGTACCTAAGTACTAATTGAGTGAGGCAGGTCTTAGCACATGGATTGATTCAAACGTGTTTCCACTATGCATGGAGGTCTCTAAGTACCAACACAATTGTCTTTCAGACCTTCAATTTCCCAGTCAGTATCTATAAACTTCAATAAACACTCTGTCACTTCAATTGCACACCTCCACTGACTCATTTGGCACTAAGTATTAATCTATTCACTGCACCAGAACCCAAAAACTTACAAACATTCACCCAGTCACTCTGTTTGTAGTACTCTAATGATTCAGTCAGTACACAGGTAGTTTTGCAGTGATCCAAGTGTTACTCTATGGACTGTTTCAAACGTCTATCCACTACGCAGGTAGGTCTGTAGCCACCTACACACTTGTCTTTCACACCTTCAATATCCCAGACAGTATTCATACAGTTCCCGCGAACGCCCTGTCACTCCCTTTATACTTCTCCAGTGACTTATTCAGCACCATGTACTAATGTATTTACTGCACCAAAATACAAATACTTATAAATGCACCCAGGCACTCTCCTTGCAATACTCAAAACATTCAGTCAGTATCCAAGTACTATTGAACTGAGACAGGCCTTAACATATGGATGGATTCAAACACGTATCCACTGTGCATGTAGGTCTCCAATCACCTACACACTTGTCTTTCACACCATCAATATCCCAGTCAGTATCCATACACTTCTAGCAAACACCCTGTCACTCACCCAGTGTCTCTCCTAATAGTACTGTAATCATTCAGTAAGATAGTTTGTAGTCTTTTAGTGAGGCAGGCTTTAGGGCATGAACTGCTTCAAAGTAGTATGCACTATGCATGTTGTGTTTTAACCATCATCACACTTGTGCTTCAGGGCTATAGTTTCTTAGTCAGTATTTATAGAAAATGTGTTTGTACAGTAATAGAATAGTATAAATTTGAAAGTTATTAATATACATTTATTTGTGATTATTTTTTACAGATACTGTTCTTCACCGTTAAAATCGAGAAATCATGCCAGAAAAAAAAGTAAAAGAAAAGAACAGAGACAGGAGAATTACTTGAAGAAACATCAACCACAAGTATTGAATGAACAACATAATGTGGCTAAAAAGAAAAAATCTTTTGGTAAGATCACAAAGCAATTTATTAAAAATGTTTGTAGGACCAGACAGAATGTACAGAATACTGAAACCACTGATAATGTTTCAACTAGAAAAAAATTCAAAATAGGAGGAAAAGCAAAAAAGCAAATGGACAGTCAAAGGAGACAAAGTATGGTAAAAGAAGGCAAAATCAGTATAAGGAAATACGCAATAAAATATTTTACAAGAGAGTAGTACATAATTTGCTGAAAGATGTGAAGAAATATAAAAAGAGAGCTCTATTTTATAAAAAGAAGAAGCAGATTGAAACCGTTGTTGAAAAGGCCTTTGAAGTAAAAAGGAAACTATTCATTTTAGTATTAAACAGAATTCGATCACTAGATAAACCAATCCATTTAATGAAGGCCAAAAGTAGGACGAAAAGAGTAATTAATAGAAAACATTTTTGTATTTTTTTTGGGAGAATGGAAACACAGTTCCAGTTCAGAGCCTTTCTTTAATGAAGAGAGTTATTTACAGAGCAATAAATTATTGTATGCAGTTGAGGTTATGAGGTTAGAGATGGTTGTCCAATTGACAAAGAGAAAATGGTTGAAAGAAATGCAGAAGAATTGATAGCTGATGAAGTTCTAGGGAGACGTCCTAAACAACCTGTGTACACTTGGAATTGCAGTAGTATTTGTAGTGTACGACAAGAATCTATTGATAAATTATGTAGTTTTTTACGAACATATAGTAAAAGAAAGTGTTAAACAAAAGATTAAGGTGTTGCAAGGACTAGACTCTTGCAGAGTGAGAAAAAATACTGGTTTGCACGGTCATTCTCTGTCTTGTCTTTCTAGGAAAGTTTGTTAAAGCGTTTTTCACCATTTCAGGATGTTGGCAGTACATCATACTCAAATGCGGAAGTTAGTGAGAAGCAGTGACGGCCCAAATGCGATGCAGCGCGCGCAACGAAATTCGTTTTATTAATTTTTTTTGTAACTTACCTGAAATCGGCCGAATGCCGCATTTTGCAGCCCCCCACCCTGTCCATCCTCTGCGCCACGTCACCGCCCCGGTAAAACGCCCTACACGGGCCGTCACTGGTGAGAAGATTTTTTTATGCAAAAAGTCCAGCACTAAAGTTAAATGAGTTGAACAGTGCTCTTTTGCGTGGGTCAGAATCAGATGTGAAGAAGGTTTGTGATGATATTGAGTTTTGTTACTTTGGTCCTCAGCAAGAGAGTGCAGAAACTGACACATTAGTAGAACAAAATGTTGAAGACAATGTAGAACCCGTGACTACAAAAAATGTTGAGGATGAAATCACAAAGTTTAAGGTAATTTCAGGTGAAAGACCAAATGTTTCTTGTATTTGTTGTCGGCGAAGGGGTGTCAATCTGTATTTAAAAAGTGAAATAGAAGATAATGATAAGTGGAAGGAATTAGCAGCTTATTTGTTGGTAGAGGATTGTTTTGATTTGGGATCTGAGCAGCGTATTTGCAAATATTGTTATAACAAATTAGATGAGAATAAAATGCCTGCTAGAGCTGTTCATAATAATCTAGAGTAGAATCTTGGAGAAGTTGTGGATTTATTTTGGAGAAAGGAGTATCAAGCAAGAGGTGCTCCTCATATACATATGTTGTTATGGATCTAGGACGCCCCCAAATCTGGAACAGATTCAGATGAAACTGTTTTGTCTTTCATTGAAGATTATGCTACATATGCTGTACCAAATAGCAGAGAAGATAAAAACTTAAAACAACAAGTCTTACGATTCCAAAGCCATAGGTGTGGAAACCACTGTCGACGAAAGTACAAGTCAAAGGATAAGTTCTATACCAAATGTCGTTTTGGATTTCCATATCCTGTATTATCCAAAAGAAGAGGGAACAGTTTTATGTCAGCTATGCGACATACCATCACAAGAAAGTCTCCAAAAAATACCTACAACTTAAGAAGAAGCGAAGAATCAAAATACATAAATGACTACAATCCAGTTATTTTATCCATGTGGAACGCTAACATGGATATTCAGTATGTTGTGGACAATTCCATTGCTGTTGCTCGATATGTAACGTCCGACATTACTAAATCAGAAAAGACGGAATTGAAAGAAATGTGGGAAGAGATTTCTCACGAGAAGACTCTAAGTAAGAAATTATACAGTTTCAGTTTGAAGATGTTATCGCATTGTGAAATTGAAGCATATGAATGCTCAGATCGGTTACATTTGCAAGTCTATATTACAAAAGTAGAAGCATCATTTGGGTGAGTCTAGGTCTTGCAGCAATGCGAAATCGGGTACTGAAATCTGTTCAAGAAATTGAATATTTAGCAGAAAAAGAACCAGAAAGTACAGATATTTTGAAAACGAATATGTTGGACACATATTACCCAAACAGAAGTCATCATCTTGAGAACATGTGTTTCTATGAAATGCTGCAAAACTACACTTTTAAACGGAATACTACAGCGGACATCAATGATGGAAAATATGCAGTGATTGGTTCCGAAGGATGTCTGGTGAAACAAAGGAAAGGACATTTAATTAATCACAGGAAACTGAGTTGCGACACTGCTGACAAAAGGGAATTTTACTATTTAGCCCTTTTGCAAATGTTCAAACCTTGGCGTTCAGAACTGGAATTACTTGGAGATTTCCAGAGCTATGAAGATTCATTTAATGCTTGTAAAGATAGCATAGACTGCAGTGCTTTTGCAAATTATGTGAAAATGCTGAATGATGAAATTGATCAAGAAGCTACAATTGCAGCTGAGATTGCTAGAGGACACTGTTGTTTGCTATGAGAGGGCGGGAGTCTCCCGCCCTCCCATAGCAAACTACTTTAGGATTTTGAAAGAGAGAGCAGGGAACCCTGATCTCTCTTTCAAAATCCAAACGATATTGCTTTTCCACACGGGGAGCTGCATGTCAGCAGCTCCCCATGTGGAAAAGCAATGCCGGCTCCCGAAGGACGTGGGGAGCCGCAAGGGGCCGTGGGGGCGTTGGGGCTCCACCTACAGTTCCCAACGTTTTTTAATAAACCCCGGGGGATGGGGTCCCCGGGGATAATAAAAATTAGTGATAGGGGCTAATTTTTTTTTATGGTAAAATTAGGAGTCGCGCATCATAACGCGTTGGGTGCACGATTTCTCTCACGTTGGGTGCATGGTTCCTCCATGGGTGCGCGGAGCCAAAGGAAAAAAAACAGATTTTTTTTGGGAGATAAACATCAAGCTTAAGTGTTTCGTTCTTGAGTTGCTCTAAAAAGAGCCGTAGTGTTCATTGAGAGTTTTTGGAACTTATAAGTAAGTACCTATACAGAGTCTGAAGTTGTTGAGGAAGACTTTGTTTCCTTCATCAGTAAAGTGTACTCCATCTCTCCTGTACATCTCTTGCATATGAAAGCACAGATTGTTATTGTAAATGGACCCCATTCTATAGTCTCGGAGAAAAGCAGAAACAGATTTATACACATGTTTCCTAGCTTTCTCAATCTGTGGACAAAAATTATTGGACCAGTTCCATTTCTGCCTTTGGCATATGTTAGAATAGACAAAGGTAGTTTTGGGAAAAGTTAAATCAATTCTGCAAAGGTGTCCTTCATAAGCATTTCCAGACCTACCCCAGTCAAAGTGCCTAGGTCATTGCCACCACAGTGCACTATTATTAGGTCAGGCTGTTGGATATGCATGAAGGATTTTACCAATGGCATCAATTGATGCCACTTTAACCCTCTCTGTCCAATCCATTTAATGTCTACATTTGGCAAACCTAGGTCTTTGTGAATGCCTTTGTTTTTTGCATACATTTGGCTCCAGAAAATATAGCTGTGTCCCACAATCCACACTCTAAGCATCTTGAAGGGAGGTCTGGATGCACTCATATGGTCTCTGTAAATGAGGTGGCAGTTTGAAAAGTAAGATTTTTCTAAAATGGTGGCTAAGATGCAGTTTTGAAAAAAGACAAGAAATCATTGGTTGTTTGACAACCTTCTACACTGAAAGGTAGGGTGCATGTTTCTGTTTTTTAAACACATGATTCTTATTGGTTAACAAAAACTGATTGAAAGGAACATTATATATGATAATCTGATATGTTGAAAAGTCAAGCACACTTGCTGTTTTGATTAGCAACATTGTGTGCTGAACTTGTGACCTATGTGCTCAGTTCAGTGTTCCATGACCTGTTTCTATGGTAACAGGCAGAAGGCAGATTGGGGGTAGGGTTCAAATGTATGTCATTTGGAAAGGGTTGAAATGTTTAACCAATAGAAATGTGTGTTAGCTTTTGAATTAATGTGGGAAGGAATGTGATTTGATGTTTACATTTATATGTGTGGAAAATGAGAGGGAGACTTTGCCATTCTTTAGTTTTGCTGACAGGTGCACAGTGCAGAGATTCTGTATAAGAAAATCTGGTGTGTGACTGATATACTTCTTCATCTACAAACAACTTGAAAGCTGAGTTTTTTAATTGTGAGGGGATGTATGTGGTCTATTTTGTTTTTATTTAGACTAATGTATTTCTCCTGCTAAAGTGCAGGGAGTACTTTTTTTGTCTACAATCTTATTGACAGTGTGTGTGCATGTAGAAACCATTCTGTGATAAGCATTTGTGTTTTTCATGTGTTTGCAGACAGATAACTGTGCTGTTATTATATTTTGGTAGAATTAGAAACCAGTCATTGTTTTTGAATTTGCAAAATGAGTCATGTTTCTACACTAAAATGTAGTACTCGTAGATTAAGAAAGGTGTTTTGGTAAACTCCTAGGGATAGTGTTGCTTGTCTAGAATCACACTGTGAGTCTGTGTGCATTTGGGTAACCATTGTGAGAGAAGCATTTGGTAACATCATATATTTGCTGACAGATAACTGTTTTAAAACCTGTCATATTTTAGTAGCATTAGAAGCCAGTCTTTGCTTATGCATTGATAAAATGAGTCAGGCTTTGACACTAAAGTGCAGTACTGAAATATGTAGATTGTGTGCAGTACCCTTATCCCTTCCAGAGTAGTGAATGAGTTTTGGTAAACTCCTAGGATAGTGTTGCTTGTCTAGAATCACACCGCGAGTCTGTGTGCATTTGGGTAAGGATTGTGAGAGAAGCATTTGGTAACATTGTGTATTTGCTGACAGATAACTGTTATAAAACCTGTCATCTTGTCAAGTTTTACTAGCATTAGAAGCCAGTCATTGCTTATGCATTCATAAAATGTGTCAGGCTTTGACACTAAAGTGCAGTACTGAAATATGTAGATTGTGTGCAGTCCCCTTACCCCTTCCAGAGTAGTGAATGAGTTTTGGTAAACTTCTAGGGATAGTGTTGGTTGTCTAGAATCACACTGTGAGTCTGTGTGCATTTGGGAACCACTGTGAGAGAAGCATTTGGGTACCCATTCAGCACCATGTACTAATCCATTTACTGCGCCAAAAGCCAAACACTTATAAATTCACTGAGGCACTCTCCTTGTACTTCTCTAATGATTCAGTCAGTACCCAGGTACTTATGTAATGAACCCGGTTTTAGCACATGGACTACTTCAAATGACTATCCACTATGCATGCAGGCCTCTAACCACCTACACAATTGTCTTTCATACTTTCATACCCTCATTTGCCCAGTCAGTATCTATATACTCCAGTAAACACCCTGTCACTCCCCTTGCACACCTCCAGTGACTTATTCAGCAGCATGTACTAATCTATTCACTGCGCCAAAAGCCAAAAACTTAAAAGATTTATCCAGGCACTCTCCTTGCAGTACTCTAATGATTCAGTCAGTACCCAGGTACTCATGCAGTGGCCCACGCCTTAGCCCATGGAGTGCTTCAAACGTCTGTCCAGTATGCATGCAGGCCTCTAATCACCTACACATTTGTCTTTCACTTTTTCAATTAACTAGTCAGTATCTATAAACTCCAGGAAACACTCTTTCGCTCCACTTCCACACCTCTACTGACTCATCTGGCACTATGTAGTAATCTATTTACTGCACCAAAACACAAAAACTTAAAAAGATTAACCCAGGCACTCTCCTTGCAGTAGTGTAATGATTCAGTCAGTACCCAGGTAATCATGCAGTGTCTGAGGTCTTAGCTCATGGACTGTTTAAAAGTCTATCCAGTATGTATGCAGGCCTCTAGTCACCTACACACTTGTCTTACACTTCTTTAATTAACTAGTCAGTATCTATATACTTCAATAAACACCCTGTCACTCATCTTGCACTCCTCCAGTGACTGATCCAGTACCATGTACTAATCTATTCACTGCGCCAAAGGGGAAAAACTTAAAAGTTTTACCCAGGCACTCTCCTAGCAGTAGTCTAATGATTCAGTCAGTTCCCAGGTACTCATGTAGTAAAGCATGCATTACCACATGGACTGCTTCAAATGTCTATGCAGTATGCATGCAGGCTTCTAACATACTATACACTTGTCTTTAACAGCTTGAATTCCCCAGTCAGTATCCATGTACTTCCAGCAAACACCCTGTCACTCCCCTTGCACTCTTCCAGTAACTTATTCAGCACCATGTAGTAATGCATTCACTGCGCCAAAACTGAAACACTTATAAATTCACCCAGGCACGCTTCTTGCAATTGTCTAATCATTCAGTCAGTACCTAAATACTAATTGAGTGAGGCAGGTCTTAGCACATGGATTGATTCAAACGTGTTTCCACTATGCATGGAGGTCTCTAAGTACCAACACAATTGTCTTTCAGACCTTCAATTTCCCAGTCAGTATCTATAAACTTCAATAAACACTCTGTCACTTCAATTGCACACCTCCACTGACTCATTTGGCACTAAGTATTAATCTATTCACTGCACCAGAACCCAAAAACTTACAAACATTCACCCAGTCACTCTGTTTGTAGTACTCTAATGATTCAGTCAGTACACAGGTAGTTTTGCAGTGATCCAAGTGTTACTCTATGGACTGTTTCAAACGTCTATCCACTACGCAGGTAGGTCTGTAGCCACCTACACACTTGTCTTTCACACCTTCAATATCCCAGACAGTATTCATACAGTTCCCGCGAACACCCTGTCACTCCCTTTATACTTCTCCAGTGACTTATTCAGCACCATGTACTAATGTATTTACTGCACCAAAATACAAATACTTATAAATGCACCCAGGCACTCTCCTTGCAATACTCAAAACATTCAGTCAGTATCCAAGTACTATTGAACTGAGACAGGCCTTAACATATGGATGGATTCAAACACGTATCCACTGTGCATGTAGGTCTCCAATCACCTACACACTTGTCTTTCACACCATCAATATCCCAGTCAGTATCCATACACTTCTAGCAAACACCCTGTCACTCACCCAGTGTCTCTCCTAATAGTACTGTAATCATTCAGTCAGATAGTTTGTAGTCTTTTAGTGAGGCAGGCTTTAGGGCATGAACTGCTTCAAAGTAGTATGCACTATGCATGTTGTGTTTTAACCATCATCACACTTGTGCTTCAGGGCTATAGTTTCTTAGTCAGTATTTCTAGAAAATGTGTTTGTACAGTAATAGAATAGTATAAATTTGAAAGTTATTAATATACATTTATTTGTGATTATTTTTTACAGATACTGTTCTTCACCGTTAAAATCGAGAAATCATGCCAGAAAAAAAAGTAAAAGAAAAGAACAGAGACAGGAGAATTACTTGAAGAAACATCAACCACAAGTATTGAATGAACAACATAATGTGGCTAAAAAGAAAAAATCTTTTGGTAAGATCACAAAGCAATTTATTAAAAATGTTTGTAGGACCAGACAGAATGTACAGAATACTGAAACCACTGATAATGTTTCAACTAGAAAAAAATTCAAAATAGGAGGAAAAGCAAAAAAGCAAATGGACAGTCAAAGGAGACAAAGTATGGTAAAAGAAGGCAAAATCAGTATAAGGAAATACGCAATAAAATATTTTACAAGAGAGTAGTACATAATTTGCTGAAAGATGTGAAGAAATATAAAAAGAGAGCTCTATTTTATAAAAAGAAGAAGCAGATTGAAACCGTTGTTGAAAAGGCCTTTGAAGTAAAAAGGAAACTATTCATTTTAGTATTAAACAGAATTCGATCACTAGATAAACCAATCCATTTAATGAAGGCCAAAAGTAGGAGGAAAAGAGTAATTAATAGAAAACATTTTTGTATTTTTTTTTGGGAGAATGGAAACACAGTTCCAGTTCAGAGCCTTTCTTTAATGAAGAGAGTTATTTACAGAGCAATAAATTATTGTATGCAGTTGAGGTTATGAGGTTAGAGATGGTTGTCCAATTGACAAAGAGAAAATGGTTGAAAGAAATGCAGAAGAATTGATAGCTGATGAAGTTCTAGGGAGACGTCCTAAACAACCTGTGTACACTTGGAATTGCAGTAGTATTTGTAGTGTATGACAAGAATCTATTGATAAATTATGTAGTTTTTTACGAACATATAGTAAAAGAAAGTGTTAAACAAAAGATTAAGGTGTTGCAAGGACTAGACTCTTGCAGAGTGAGAAAAAATACTGGTTTGCAAGGTCATTCTCTGTCTTGTCTTTCTAGGAAAGTTTGTTAAAGCGTTTTTCACCATTTCAGGATGTTGGCAGTACATCATACTCAAATGCGGAAGTTAGTGAGAAGCAGTGACGGCCCAAATGCGATGCAGCGCGCGCAACGAAATTCGTTTTATTAATTTTTTTTCGGAACTTACCTGAAATCGGCCGTTTGCCGCATTTTGCAGCCCCCCACCCTGCCCATCCTCTGCGCCACGTCACCGCCCCGGTAAAACGCCCTACACGGGCCGTCACTGGTGAGAAGATTTTATTATGCAAAAAGTCCAGCACTAAAGTTAAATGAGTTGAACAGTGCTCTTTTGCGTGGGTCAGAATCAGATGTGAAGAAGGTTTGTGATGATATTGAGTTTTGTTACTTTGGTCCTCAGCAAGAGAGTGCAGAAACTGACACATTAGTAGAACAAAATGTTGAAGACAATGTAGAACCCGTGATTACAAAAAATGTTGAGGATGAAATCACAAAGTTTAAGGTAATTTCAGGTGAAAGACCAAATGTTTCTTGTATTTGTTGTCGGCGAAGGGGTGTCAATCTGTATTTAAAAAGTGAAATAGAAGATAATGATAAGTGGAAGGAATTAGCAGCTTATTTGTTGGTAGAGGATTGTTTTGATTTGGGATCTGAGCAGCGTATTTGCAAATATTGTTATAACAAATTAGATGAGAATAAAATGCCTGCTAGAGCTGTTCATAATAATCTAGAGTAGAATCTTGGAGAAGTTGTGGATTTATTTTGGAGAAAGGAGTATCAAGCAAGAGGTGCTCCTCATATACATATGTTGTTATGGATCTAGGATGCCCCCAAATCTGGAACAGATTCAGATGAAACTGTTTTGTCTTTCATTGAAGATTATGCTACATATGCTGTACCAAATAGCAGAGAAGATAAAAACTTAAAACAACAAGTCTTACGATTCCAAAGCCATAGGTGTGGAAAACACTGTCGACGAAAGTACAAGTCAAAGGATAAGTTCTATACCAAATGTCGTTTTGGATTTCCATATCCTGTATTATCCAAAAGAAGAGGGAACAGTTTTATGTCAGCTATGCGACATACCATCACAAGAAAGTCTCCAAAAAATACCTACAACTTAAGAAGAAGCGAAGAATCAAAATACATAAATGACTACAATCCAGTTATTTTATCCATGTGGAACGCTGACATGGATATTCAGTATGTTGTGGACAATTCCATTGCTGTTGCTTGATATGTAACGTCCGACATTACTAAATCAGAAAAGACGGAATTGAAAGAAATGTGGGAAGAGATTTCTCACGAGAAGACTCTAAGTAAGAAATTATACAGTTTCAGTTTGAAGATGTTATCGCATTGTGAAATTGGAGCATATGAATGCTCAGATCGGTTACATTTGCAAGTCTATATTACAAAAGTAGAAGCATCATTTGGGTGAGTCTAGGTCTTGCAGCAATGCGAAATCGGGTACTGAAATCTGTTCAAGAAATTGAATATTTAGCAGAAAAAGAACCAGAAAGTACAGATATTTTGAAAACGAATATGTTGGACACATATTACCCAAACAGAAGTCATCATCTTGAGAACATGTGTTTCTATGAAATGCTGCAAAACTACACTTTTAAACGAAATACTACAGAGGACATCAATGATGGAAAATATGCAGTGATTGGTTCCGAAGGATGTCTGGTGAAACAAAGGAAAGGACATTTAATTAATCACAGGAAACTGAGTTGCGACACTGCTTACAAAAGGGAATTTTACTATTTAGCCCTTTTGCAAATGTTCAAACCGTGGCGTTCAGAACTGGAATTACTTGGAGATTTTCAGAGCTATGAAGATTCATTTAATGCTTGTAAAGATACCATAGACTGCAGTGCTTTTGCAAATTATGTGAAAATGATGAAATTGATCAAGAAGCTACAAATGCAGCTGAGATTGCTAGAGACAGTTCTCAAGACAGTCAAAGTTCTGCTGCACTGAGTCAAGATCCACTAGGACAACCAACTGTTGAAAATGAAGCAGCGATTGCCATGAATGAGGTGGAAACAGCAATGTATCAAGCTCAAGAAGATGTAATACAGTTAGGAAACTTGGAAGAACAACTAAATGTTGAACAGAAACATATATATCAATCAACAAGTGAAAAAGCAGATTGACCATGGATTACTTCATGAAAAGAAAGGGTGCTCATGTACATCATTTCAACCTATCCGAATGTATGTGAGTGGTCAAGCTGAAACAGGAAAAAGTTTCTTAATTAAAGTAATTACAACTTATCTGCAGACAACAACTGAGTCGCATTTGGCTTGTGTTGTCACTGCTCCAACTGGGTTGGCAGCACATAACATTAAAGGAATTACTTTACATCATTTACTCATTATTGATGAGGTAAGCATGGTCTCAAACTTGATGCTTGCCTTTGTGCATTTAAGAATGCAGCAAATTCTTAAAACAGAGTATGACGTGTTATTTGGAGGAAAACATGTCATATTTTTTGGCGATCTACTGCAACTAACTCCGGTAAAAGGACAATCGGTATTTAAAACACTTGCACACGAAGATACCAGAAAGTCTCTTGGTAGTGTTGGTAATGTGAACATTTGGACTTATTTTGAATACAAAGAACTGACAAAAAATATGCGACAGGCAAATGATGCTGAATATGGAATTTGTTACAGGGATTCTGCTTATGCACAGAACTATGCACAGGAAACCAGGACCTCAGTGAATTGTGGTGTACCAAAAACTCACCTCAGAACCCAGAACCCCTTATCCGACCAGCATCAGTGTCCCATTCCTTATCCGAGTTTTATCTCGGCGGTCCCAATGTATAGACAACCCAGAACAAGCGACTTAGGGTATTCTCAGGAATGGTGGGAATCAGAAATACCTGTTCGTAATTATTCTCATATCAGTTCACAACAGAATAAACAGAGACACGGTAAAGTTGAAAGAGTTTATTTTATAAACCTCGTGGCCTAAGATGCAGTACTTCGGCTAACATAAGCACACAAATGATTAAGATCAAAACCATCAGCATAGTTACAATACCATAGAAAATGAAAGGAGTAATCATAATAAAATGACAGTTGATGACAGCTACCTTCCTTTCGCTAGTAAACTAATATTATTATTATTACTAATAAAAGGTCTCTAGGCTTGAATGGGGAACCCCATACCATAAAGATCAGCTTAGTGGAATCACATCACAGGATCAGCTAGACTCTGCTCCTGGGAAAGCTCTTCTTCCGAATGTGTCTAAAACATGCAGCCTGCAATATTAAAAGCACTCGACTTTCAGGTTTTTGCAGCTGCGTGCGTGTTATGGCTAAATAGTGGGCCGATCAACCTGAACCCAGCGACCCAGACTGTTTTCTTTACACAATGTTCAGACCAAGGTAGCTGCTCACTGTTAGGGATGTGAACAACAGACAGTTCTCATGTGAAGCAAAGGCGAGCAAGCATTTCTCAATTAATAACATGTAACTACAGTGTTGTGTGCAAAAGCAGCAAAAGTGGCAAGATGGCTTTCTAACATCTAACGCGGTTGTGCTAACTGAGCATTGTACGTATATAAATAGTAGTCTTCACTACAAAGTATCCTTCAAGATATAAGAATTGGAATTCTGCCGGGAACATGGAAAACAAGCTTTGGAGAGTCGATTACTTTGCAGTTTGTTTCCAAATGAAAATGTAGTTCCTGAGAAAGTGTACATGAAAATTGCAGAAAATAAATCAGTGATTTGCTTAATGCCAACACTGCGCGAGTGTTCTGTATTCAACGAAGAACTATTGAAACTGGAATATGAAGAAATGGAAGCCATCGATAAAATAGAGCATGAAGGAATCACTATTATTTTGACGGGAAAGTTGAAAACAAAACTGTATTCTTTACAAAAAAAAATATCTAAAACAGCTGGTTTAGAAAAGACACTAGGGTGCCGATCACGATCCGGTGAAAAAAATTCCCCGTACGACTCGTATCCGGTCTTTTTACCGTACGAATCGTACAAGTGCCGTACAAACTGGCAATCACGATTCGCATGGGAAAAAGTCCATACGAATCGCATTGGGAATAGTTCCCCACACGTCCTCGGGTCGGAAAATGTGTCCGACACGTCCCCGGACGATTTACCGTACAAATGTGAAAAGTGAAGTCCGACCGCGGAATTACGATCCATCCCGTGCGTCCGATGTTACAACCGTATGGAAAAAACACCGTCCGCACCCAACTCCCATAGCAACCATGGAGACATGTGCCCGCATACGCGCCCAACACCCCCCCAGCCCTCCTATGTACGAGTCGAATCCCCACCCGTGTATGTACACCCATGTATGTACGAGACGTACCCCCACCCGTGAATGTATGGAGCGTACCCCCACCCCAACCGTGAATGTACGATCCGTACCCTCACCCGCGTATGCATGGAGCGTTACCCCCACCCCAACCGTGAATGTACGGACCGTACCCCCACCCCACCGTGTATGTACGACACGTACCCCCACCCACGTATGCATGGAGCGTACCCCCCACCCCAACTGTGTATGTATGGACCGTACCCCCACCCCAACCGTGTATGTACGAAACGTACCCTCACCCACGTACGTATGGAGCGTACCCCCACCCCAACCGTGAATGTATGACACGTACCCCCACCCGTGTATGCATGGAGCGTACCCCCACCACAACCGTGTATGTATGACCCGTACCCTCACCCGCGTACGTATGGAGCGTAACCCCACCCCAACCGTGTATGTACGACACGTACCCCCACCCGCGTATGCATGGAGCGTACCCCAACCGTGTATGTACGACCCGTACCCTCACCCGCGTACGTATGGAGTGTACCCCCACCCCACCCGCGTATGCATGGAGCGTACCCCCACCCCAACCGTGTATGTACGACCCGTACCCTCACCCGCGTATGCATGGAGCGTACCCCCACCCCAACCGTGTATATACGACACGTACCCCCACCCGTGTACGAATGGAGCGTACCCCCACCCCAACCGTGTATGTACGACACGTACCCCCACCCGTGTATGCATGGAGCGTACCCCCACCCCAACCATGTATGTACGACCCATACCCTCACCCGCGTATGTATGGAGCGTACCCCCACCCCAACCGTGTATGTACGGACCGTACCCCCACCCCAACCGTGTATGTACAACACGTACCCCCACCCGCGTATTCATGGAGCATACCCCCACCCCAACTGTGTATGTACGACCCGTACCCTCACCCGCGTATGTATGGAGCGTACCCCCACCCCAACCGTGTATGTACGGACCGTACCCCCACCCCAACCGTGTATGTACGACTCGTACCCTCACCCACATATGTATGGAGCGTACCCCCACCCCAACAGTGTATGTACAACCCATTCCCTCACCCCCGTATGCATGGAGCGTACCCCCACCCCAACATTGTAAGTACGGAGCGCACCCCAGGCCCCAACACCAGCACCTTCACACAACATCGCGCATGTACGAGTCGTACCAAGCCAGACACAAGGACAGCACTGTACAACAAAATTCCCGAAGTACACACCGTACACACGCTAAAAATGCACGTACACAACCAGGACAAAGCAAAACAACACAAGAATACACCATTCGAATGCCACAAAGCCACAACACATGTCCAACAAGCACAAAAACAACACATTCACTGACCTGCAAATGCCAAAATCCAAAACAGAGGCCCAAAACACAACCACTCCTTATAACACACCCACCCAAACTTCAAACACAGCCACACCCACCAATGGACCATTAAAAAGGGCCCACACACACAAACCATGAGCCTTTGCAAAAGACTCACTGCTGCCAGACCCCACAGACAACCTACAGCACCATACTAGAACCTTTACTACACCTTACACCTGCACACCTTCACACACACACCTTCACAAACACCCCCTCATCACATTCACACACACACCTGCACAACCACACACACACACCCACAACCATCGACACCCCCCCACCATCCACACCCACACCCCTCACCATGCCCACTAACAAGAATCCAAAGTTCACTAGCCGAGAGTTGGAGGTCCTTGTCGACAAAATCCTCAGAGTCGAGCCACATCTCTTTGGAACATTGGTCAGACAGACCAGCATGACCGAAAAAACAGCCATGTGGCAGAGGATTGTTGATGCTGTGAATGCTGTTGCGGCCACCAGAAGGACCAGGCATGAATGTCAAGCCAGGTGGTACGATCTGAGGAGGAGGGTCCGAGCCAAAATGACCGACAACCACAACCAGGCCAACGTCACTGGAGGAGGGCTGCCCCGCAGACCCGTACAATACCATCCCTGGGAGGAGAGGGTGATGGCCAGACTGCCGGTGGTGGCAGTGGACAGATTAGACGGACTCCGAGACCCGGGTGAGTACACAAACAACTCACCTCACATGGGGGAAAGTCATCCACAACCAAACTCACAAACAGGCACGCAACCACCCCAAGCTATCGCATGACTCAACCACACTCCATGAACACGCACATGCCACTGGCGCCACCATGCCCCATGCACCCAGCTGGACAATGCAAAGTCAGAGGCCACAGAAAACACCAACACAAGACACGGTAAGCCGGATGGCGGGAGTGTGGGCCACAAAAATCACATAGTGCAACTCAGAAGCAGACAACAATGCCCCCTGCCCATATGGCCTAGGTCACAGCCAGACAAACAGTGTGTCCCCACACAGGAAAGACTTGCCAGCAAATGGCGGACACCTTGCATTAACACATGGGGGTGACGGCACGTTTGTGCACATGACAGCAGCTAATGAACAGCCAACACTGTGAAAGAGTGGCAGCACACACCACCACAGCAGCAGCGCAGACACAGACACTACACCCAATGGGTGCCTGCTGATCAGAAACAAACTCACATCAACAAGCCAAGGGCCAGTCAAAGATCTGCAAAAAGTGTGTGCCTAGGAAGCTGGGCTGAGGTGACAGAGGGTGACACACAGAGGGAGGGAGAGGGGGAGAGAGGGAGGGAGACACAGGGAGACAGACAGAGGGAGGAGGCTGACACACAGAGGGAGGGAGAGGGGGACAGAGAGGGAGTGAGAAAGGGACACACAGGGAGACCAATTCAGCCGTGGGGGGTGTGGGAATGTCTGCTCGTCAGCAGGTGGACTGCGTGCATGTAGACAAGGGTGGCCAGTGCCTGAATCCCCCCTCTTCTCCATGGCAAAACACTGGACCATGTGTCAACCTGTGCACGAGCACAACGCCAGCTACCTGCATTATCTAAGTGTGTGGAACAACTCCATGTGCCCACGTACAGTGCAACACGGAAGGCGCCAATGCATGGCTTGCCACACCTGCTCATTCCACTGCTGACTGCAGTCACAATTGACGCAGCAAGTAAGACTGTGCCACACATAGGTAAAGTCGCAAAAGCTGTGGCCAAGGGACATACCCATGCACAAGTGCACTGTGAGTGGAAGACATATCCAAATTCCCAGAGGAAATGTGCCAACTTAGAAACGAATGAAACATGGATGTTGCATGGAACAAAATTAACATTGTCTCTCTCACACACAGGTCAACGTCGTGGATCACCCCCCAACACTGGGGGGAAGACTCACAGGACCCGGCTCGGCGGGATGACGGACCCACCGGCAGCGACGACTCTCACCACTCTGTGGACGAACCCGACCCCGACCAACCTGGCCCCTCTGGTGTCCAACCACCTGCAGCACCTGCGTCAGGTACAACTGGGCCAACCACCACCCCCACTCCTGCCACATCCCAGGAGACACCCAGGATCCCTGCCCCACCACCACAATGCAGCCAGGCTGGCCAGGAGGGACACGGTGTACCGGACACCCAGGAGGAGGCAGGCGACAACGCCAATGCCACCCCTCAGGGGTCCCGGAGACCCGATGTGCCCACAAGGGCAGGCCAGGTGCAAGTGGGCAGGGGTGGTGGGAGTGGAGGACAGCGGAGGCGCGAGCCTGACCTGATGGCTGGGGAACCGGTATATTCCCATGTCCGAAACATCCTGGACACATACCGGCAGGACACCAGGGGCATGGCCCAGGTTGTGTCCATCCTCGAGGAGATCAAGACCCAGCAGGCCCAGCAACATGCGGAGCAACATGCCTGTCTACTGCGACACCAAGGGCGGATGGAGGACAGACAGGCTGAGCTCGTGATGGTGCTCAGGGGAATTCACAGTACACTCCGTCGGATAGCCGACAACATGGGCAACCCTCCCTGTGCCATCAGGCGTAGTGAGGAAATATGAATTTTGTGATCGGTTATGTCCCCTATCGTAGACCCCAACGGCTCCATGTGCATGCTATAAGTACATGTATGTTCCCTCCTACTCCAGTTTTGAAGACGCAAATATATGTGCGTCCACCGTCAACATGTCCTCTTTCAGATCCGCCATGAATGGGTCAGATATTCCATTCCTAAGTATGAAAGGCCACCGACTTTATGTGGTTCACTTTCCACATTTTACAGATTCAGGCGAGTAGGCCCTGAATTCTGTCATCAAGCCTTTTCCTGCCTTCTGCCTCTGAAAGCTCCAGTCTGAGCCTGCATCTGTATCCATGAACTTTGTCCTCCTCCCTGCGCGGCTAACAGTGCCTGATCCAGCATATTGCCTGCCAAAAACTGTATTTCACCTTCAAGATTATCTACTCCGCTCCTCATCCGATGCATTCCTGTCTAGCAGTTTAGGTAAACATTCCTCCAGCTACCGTGCAAAGGGGCCAGGCCTCGCTGTCCTCATGCAAGTAATTCATAGCTCTGTTACCATGGAATATTCCTACCCCCTCGCATCTCATGTAGACACTTAGACGCTTGTACACGCACTAACAGTCAGTATAGAATAGATTCTATCCTAGAGACCTTTCCTTTTGGATAACACAGTTCTTTAAACATAGGATATTAGATATGATTTGGGATTAGGTTGACATAACCCCCAGACTTCTGTCTCCACATGTAGAGCTAAATGTCAAGTCCCCTTCACCCTCTAGTTGCACGTCAATCACACGTCATGCGGCTGCGCGCGCATCTCTGCCAAATATTTCTGCTGACATTGCAGGATTCTTCTATGGATCCACCCACTTGTGACATCGTGTTTAATGACGTATTTTAGTTACACCCATGTATACGCCTTTGTTAGTTACGTATGCACCTTTTATCTGTACTATCAGCTGTTACGCATCTTGCATCTGTCTCACTGTAATGTATTTTCTAAAAAACTGCTTATCTGTCAATAATGTATGCCCTTCCTTCCTGAACTTTCGTGGTGATGGAATAGAAAGCCTACAATTCGAATTGTATTCCTTTGTATAGGAATAAAGCCTTTTAAAACCTCTAATACCACGGATTCTGCCTCTTATATTTACTGAGTTATTCTTAATAGACTTTACCGCATAAAAAATAGTACCGGTAATTAAATATTTACCACATAAATTGGCGCCCGAATAGGGACACTTTCTCATCCCACGCGCCGGCGGTGCGTTGCAGGCCCGGTCTCCTGCCACAGCTGAACGGACAACTACGCGTACCCGCAGGATTTCCTGTATCTCCCTCCGGCCGAGCGGGGGTGACTGAGGCTGCGATCAACACCCAGACGAGGCGGTGAGAAGTGCGAAGTATCCCGACCAGAGCCTAGCTGAGAGAGCAAGATCCGAGGTATACAGAGGCCCACCAGGTTCCGAAGTTCCGAGTCCAGTCGAGTCGAGTCCAGTCCGGTCCAGTTTCAGTTCCGTTCCGAGGCCTTCCGTTCCGAGCTACCCGGTGAGTACCATTACCGGGGAGGCATTTAACGTGCACATAGTCTGTGCCGGTCAAGACGGGTTTGGGTACACAAGTCCGGTCTGCACTGTTTTAGCAGTGTATCTGTACTGTTTAGCAGTATATATAGTATGTCTTGCATATAAATAAGTACTATCTAGTGTCAGTATTATGTCAGTAACTAGTTTTCTATTAGTTATCATTGTTCGAAAAAACTGTTAAATGTTAAATGTTTTAAAACGTTCTATATATTGTGGTGTGAATGACTGTTCATTATTGTGTTCATTGTATAAAGTGTGTTCTAGAAATAAGGTCTAAAAATGCCGCTCTTTTCGAAACTAAGACAGATCAAAACCAGAAAAGGGGTACTCGAAGAAGCTGTTCCCATTCCACCTAGGGATACTCCAGGATACTTTATGTATCATAAGCATGGCCTAGATGCCGTATTATTTCTTGATTTATGGGTGGACTACACCAAAGAATTACCAGAGAATCAGAGATGGCCCGCAGCGGGGACCTGGGATGCAGATTGCATCATGAGAGTAGAAGAAGAATTATGGAAAAAGAAAGCCAGACAGTCACAGAAAGATGCCATTGAATTATGGCGTAAAGAATCATACAGACGTACAGAAAAAGCACTCAGACAGGAAGAGAAAGGTAGAGAGAATTCAAATAAAACTCGAGAAAATCTATTACTTGAGGAAGGTACCCGAGTAAACTCAGAACAAGTAGATAGACAAAGAAACACTCTTATGAATGGTATGTATCCTCTTTTGGCCGAAGGGTTACCTAAGGCTATTCCGGAAATACCAAAAGACTTAACTCCTCCATTACTCCCGATAAAAGCACATCCCAAAACACATCCCAAAACAGCAAAGGATGTTTTCCTTTCCTCCTATTTAGATGACGTAGCTCCCGAGTATGCTAATGCCATACCACACATACCGCTTGCCGATGGTGTTCAACACCAAGAGCATCCGTCTGTACCCCCGCAACTACAAACTCCTACACAAGTTCCCACAGGTCCGTCCGTGTCTACAGTTTTTCCCGCATCTACAATCTCTATCCTACGTCCAACGAATCCTTTCGTGCCTAGCACCTCAGACGGTGCTACAGGAGGTACGACAGACATGTTTGCCACCCCGCCGCGAAACAAACAGACCCTTAGAGATTTAGCACTCCAACGTACACCCCAACTAGCGACATCCGACATGTTTAAAGAACAGCTTGTAGATTGTAGATACGACCCAGTACCAGGTAGACAGGATAAATTGCTCATATCATCACTACGTATAAGACGAGCTACATTATATTTAATGACAATACCAGGAATGGGTGAACACCTAGACGAAATATATCGCTTTGTCCAAACAGGGCGAGGTCCAGAAAGTATTAACGAAGCTATGGAATACCAGAAAGTGGATGTCCAAAGACAACTACTACGTTTTTTCATAAATTGTGTAATTAGGAATCAAGACAGGCCCGGGGCAGATCACGATACCATGCAAAGACTTGTCAAATGGGGTCAGAACATATCAGAAGAGAAACATGATAGACAGGCGTGTATAATCGCCATGTGTCGAAAGATCCGCAAGGAAGTAGAACGAATACATAAAGAAAGACGAGAAACAGACAGAGTAGAATCAGAAGAGGAGGAGGAGCAAGAATCAGAACAATTAGAAACGATAGCTTATGTAGGTAGAGGAAGACCCCATAATAATACTAGAGGTTTTAATGACCCGATACGTCCGATACGTCCAGAATATAATCGACATTTTCCAAACCCTATGTTAAATACAAGATCCCCTGAACACCTATTCCAAGCCGTTGATAAATTACTCCGAGATCGAAGGGGGTACCATGTGCTCGATTCCATGGACGAACAAGAATTAGCCAGGTCAGCAGTACAATGGGCTGACAGTCCCAGCGACTACAATGATGATGTACTTGCACACACGTTTCTGAATCTTGACCCATACGAACAGCGTTTAGCTAGTATATACATGATTCAACACCTCCTTATATTATATAAAAGCCAACACTCCGATCCAGGACCCTTACCTGACATATTGACAGAACTACTAACGAACATATGGAGAGGGTCAAGTACTGATTTGATTAGGGAAATTCTAGAATCCCGAAACCAATATTTAAATTTCGTATGCCCAGAACACGTTCCAGTTCCCATCATAGGAAGAAAAATGTATCACATAGATAGACAGAACCCGTTACACGAAGTACACCCAATCAGAGGTGACGGTAATAACTTTACACGCGTGTTTGTGTACACGCCTATAACTAAACTGGAATTATTAGAAATGAAGAAAGTAGTACCCAGCCATGACAAGGACCCAGCAGGTTTCCACCGCGAGATAAAAGACATGTTACTCATGGGAGAGTATACCTACCCCGATATTATGAAAATATTAAAAGTCCTATTACCCGCCGGTGTTTATGAGAAACTCAAAGAAAAGGAATGGGAGGAGGGAGACCAAAAGATAGATTGGACAGCATTAGAAAACGAAGAGAAGGCCCGAGCTGCAGGATCAGGGCTTGGGGAAAAGACTACAGCACTAGCAGGACTACTAGTGCAGGTACTGCCACGTTTATTAACTACGAAAAAGGAAGACTGGGGTGCAATCTCAGCCTGTAAACAAAAGCCAGATGAAGACACTAGTGATTTCTATTCCCGATTTGAAAAATGTTTTGGTATAAATAGTGGTATAAAAGCCAGTAGTGAGTCATATCCACATCTGTTTGTGACAAAATTAGTTGAAAATTCTCTGCTACAAGTCAAGAATAGAGTATTGAAATTCGAAAGTACCTGGCAAGGTAATACCCCATCACAGATGTTACAGATGTTACAATATCATCACAATAGAATTAGAGAAGAACAAGAACACGAACAAAGACGTATGAAAGATACAAAAATGAAAATGCTTGTTGCTCAGTCAGTCCCAGCTGATGGTCTTCAAAAGGGTAATTCCGCAGGTCCTACGAAAGGGACATGCAACTATTGTAAACAACCAGGTCATTATATACACGATTGTCCAGTCCTGAAACATAATATTGCTACAGGTAGAACCCAGGAGAGACCACGTCCACCTAGACAGGATCAGAATCAACAACAAATCTCTCAGCATGCACAACCTAGGTTAGCTATGCAACAACTAGCTCCGCAACAGGGAGCTCCACAACAGACCGTAGCACCACCACAAGCGCAGCCTATTGCTGCCACACAAGCAACAACACAACAGATGTATCAGTATGCACAAGCAGATTATCCCGATTATCAGCGATATACATGACATAGCCTAGAGAGGGAAGTTGGCTTACCCCTTATTGAGGTTCCTGTAGACCAAGAGGGACCTTATGTACATAGTGAACTATTAGGGGAAGACAGAAAGTTTTTACTTGATACAGGGGCAAGCAGAACAACTATAAGACGCAGTGAAGTTCCAGGGGCACCCCTCTCAGGCTCACAAAATATTTCCCTTGGATTCTCAGAAAAACCTATAATAAATGACGTAACACAACCTCTTCCACTCACGATTGGTCCATTGACACGTACTACAGATTTATTGCTTACTAAATCATGTCCAGAAAACTTGTTAGGTATAAAAACATTGAAAGCTCTAGGAGCTATAATATGTTGTTCTCCGGAAGGAGTACGACTATTTCTACGTGACTTCAAAGGTCACTACGTGTCCAGAGACATGGATCACCGACTGCAGAATTTACCTACACATTTATGGGCACAAGGCCCCACTGATGTTGGTTGCATGAATATTACACCATATCGTGTCACACTAAAAACAGGAGTAATACTACCACGAATACGACAATACAAGTTACCACCCGATGCTGTTGTGGCTTTGCTGCAAATCATTGACGAGCTCATTGCACAAGGAGTGGTTGTCGAAACCGACTCCAATGTATGTAATTCCCCGATAATTCCGATTCCTAAAAGAACGGATCCAAAAGCACCACCAGTATATCGATTAGTTATTGATCTGCGCGAATTAAATAAATGTATTGTACCACAATACCCTGTGGTCCCAGATATCTCTTCATTACTAACAGCTATTGACTCAGAAGCAACGTTCTTCACTGTAATTGATCTCAAGAATGCTTTCTTTAGTGTCCCAATCGATCCGGAAAGTCAATACTTGTTCGGGTTCAGTTTAAATGGACGAAGTTTTAAATTCACACGCGCACCTCAAGGATTTACAGAAAGCCCCAGCATCTATAGCCAAGCACTGAAACGAGAACTTGACAGTATCCACATGCCAGTTAACACTGCCTTGCTTCAATATGTCGATGATCTGCTGATCACCGCCCGAAGCGAACCTGAATGTGAAACAGCGTCACTGACGGTTTTAAAATTTTTGGCTAACAAGGGACACAAGGTGTCCCCTTCTAAGCTGCAATTCTGTGTCCAGCGAGTTGTTTACCTTGGGCACTCGCTGTCCAAGGAGGGAAGGCAGCTTACACCCGACCGCATCCAGTTAATCGCTAACATGCCACCACCCAAGACACAAAAGGAGGTACGGGCATTCATAGGCCTCACTTCGTACTGTAGGCAGTGGATCCCTCAATATGCATTTCTAGCAAAACCACTCATCCAGTTGACAACACAGGAGGCAGCCACATTGACTGTCCTCCCTTGGACTCAAGAACATACACACGCCTTTGAAAGCTTAAAGAAAGCTTTATGCCAAGCACCTGTTTTAGCAACACCATGTTACAGCAAACAGTTTACACTCTTTGTTACAGAACGCGAAGGTACTGCCTTGTCAGTACTCACTCAGGAACAAGCAGGATCACACAAACCATGTGCTTATTTCTCTAGTACATTAGATCCAGTAGCTCAGGCTCTTCCTGCGTGCCTGAAATCGGTGGCAGCAACAGCTTTAGCAATCAGACAAAGCGATGCCATAGTGTTAGGACACCAATTGACAGTACAAGTACCACACGCAGTGGAGGTTCTCTTGAACCGCACACAAACACAACACTTGACTATAGCAAGACTCACCGGTTACGAACTGACATTGTTTCAGCCACACATAGAAATCAGACGTTGCAATACGTTAAATCCTGCCACACTGTTACCAGTGGGCGGAACAGATCCATTGGCACATGATTGTGTCGAAGTCATTACTATCACGACGAAACCCAGACAAGACTTGACAGATATCCCTTTGTCAGATCCAGACTTGACATTGTATGTAGATGGGTCATGTATGAGAACAAGTACAGGAGAGCTAGTGGCCGCTTACGCAGTCACAACAGACACTGAAGTCATTGAAACAAATTGTATTAACACTTTGTCAGCTCAAGCAGCAGAGCTCATCGCTCTGACACAAGCCTGTATTCAAGCCAAAAATAAGAAAGTCAACATATACACAGATTCACGTTATGCATTCGGAGTCGTCCATGACTTCGGCGTACTGTGGCGAGAGAGAGGTTATTTAACTTCTCACGGTGCCCACATCCAGCACGGACCCCTCATTCAAACACTATTGGACGCGATTCATCTACCCACTGCAATATCGATTATGAAATGCAAAGCCCATACAAAAGTTACCGATATCATTTCTCAGGGTAATGACCTAGCTGACAGAACAGCTAAACAGACTGCTCAGAATCAGACTCTCACAACTGACATGACAAAGACAATAGTTCAGACACTAACACATTGCATGACAGTTAAGGATCCCGCCCTTGATGTAATTGACATACAGACACATGCTAAACCAGAAGAAATAAAGAAATGGACTGAATTAGGAGGGATCCAAACGGATCAAGGATGGATGACGAAGGAAAAATCTATATGGTTTCTTCCCGACTCCATGGTTCAAGTTATCATTAACACAATACATAGTCCAGCGCACCTAGGAGAAAAAGCTATGCTAGACAGCATTCAACACATTTGGTTCAACAAACACTTGCGAGCAGCAGCTAAACAAAAAGTTCGTACCTGTATGATATGTTGTCAGTTTAATCCAGGTAAAAGCATCCCCGTAGAGCAGGGTGGATTTCAACCTCCCGATCATGCTTTTGAAGTCCTCCAGATGGATTATATCCAGATGGAACGATGTCGAGGATTCAAATATGTTCTCGTAGTTGTCTGTGCTCTTTCCCGTTGGACAGAAGCATACCCGGTTTCAGATTACACTGCTCCGACTACTGCCAAACAGTTAGTTCGAGAATTCTTCCCACGGTACGGTTTACCACGTGTTGTCTACTCAGATAACGGCCAGCCGTTCTCATCCGAACTAATGAAACACGTTTCCCTTTTGTTAGGCTACCAATGGAAATTCCACTGTGTCCGGCATCCCGAGGCCGCAGGTCTCGTGGAACGCCATAATCAAACTCTGAAAATTAGATTGTCCAAAATATGTAGGGAAAAAGGTGTCGATTGGATAGTAGCCTTACCAGTTGCACTCTTTTACATGAGAATGGTAGCACATTCTCGAACAGGGCTATCCCCGTACAAGGTGATCTTCGGTAGACCACCAAATATGTGGGGGACGCCTATACCTCGCAAAATCACTGATGTTGACTGTAATATGCTGACAGATTACCTGGCTTCCTTGATGTCTGCACTACAATCTTGTCGTTCACAGGTAGCCGCAGCTTTTCCCGATAATACTGAGGTGAAGCCCCATGACGTGGTTCCTGGTGACCTGGTTTTGGTCAGGAATTTCGACCGGAAGACCCAACTGGATCCTAGGTGGAAGTCGCCTAAGTTGGTTCTACTGACTACAAGGACTGCCGTGAAGATTGAGGGTCGCAAAGGGTGGTTGCACTCGAGTCATATCAAGAAATTTTATGGACTACCATCCAGTGTGAATACTCAACCCTGTATTCCCTCACAGACAGACTCAAAGCTCCCCTTGGTTGAGCAATCAAAACCAGAACTTTATAAACTAAAATTGAGGTCTAGTAAGTCAGACAATTTGATTGTTTAAGTCCTCTCCAAGGTGAATCGGTTGAATTAGTCTCTGACATGTATCCTCTAGACCGGAATAGAGAAAGAAATCAACAGATGCAGCTGAAAAAACATGCGTATTGTAAATCACTTCGTAGTCACTGCACAGTAACATTATTAATTTTGTTTTTTCTAAGTCTTCTGATCATTATTTTCAGCATACTATTGCATATGTATTACCCTATCCCTAAGCGTGCTTACAACATAACTGCAGAACATTCTTTTAGCGAATTACCTCCGCATGAGTTGTCCTATAGATTTGCGCTGCGCAACAACACATTTATTAGTATGTTACATCATTCCGATCAGACCAGCAATGCCACAAATTGTTGGATATGTGGCCGACTCCCTCCTTATCAGAACTATAAGGGAGTTTTGCCCCTCTTTCCCTATCCGTTCACACACAATGGCTCCTGTGGAGCATGGTTTAGTCTGATTAATTCCCTAGATTCAAATTCCGCAGTTTATCAAGACAACTGGGTATGGGGAAACCTGAACCTAGTTTTGCTTAAAGTCTGCTACCCTAACAAGGAGGGACTTCCCAAAAGAACAGGAACTGATCTAGAAAATGAAGTATATGGATTAGGTAATTTTACACTTAACCTCATGATCCTGAACGTTGAATCTGAAGCTACACCAATCTTGCCCGCCATGTCAGTATTCCCAGTAAAAGGGGAATTATGTGTAAGAAAGAATGGTTCCATACACATGGGCCATAGTAAATGCACCACTGTAATAAAATTCAGTGATCAAGGCAAGTCTACATTTAGAGCTTCCCATCATTCCTACTTCATATGTGGCCAGACCGCATATATATGTCTACCCCTAGATTGGGATGGTACCTGTTACATAGCATTCCTTCTGCCACCTGTTTTCCTAGCTCCTCCTGATTATCATAGAAATACCCATTTAGTACACAATAGACAACAGAGAGATCTCCCAATTGTCGATTACACTGAAACAGCATGGGAAAAATACACAGATTTCAATAAAGGGTTCTTCCCCTATATAGGTACAGTCACTACTAGTAAGCTGATACGTAGATTAACCAGAACCCTTGAAGCAGTAGTGAACGAGACTATTTCCGCCTTAGGCAATTTAACAGAAGAGCAGTCTGCTATGCGGATTGTTGTGCTTCAAAATCGTCTTGTCCTTGACGTCATCCTGGCCGATAGGGGCGGAGCTTGTAGGGTCATCGGATCAAGTTGCTGCATTTTCATACCAGAAAATTCGCCGTCAGTATATAAAGCCATAACCCGCCTTCATAAGATTATAAGCCAGATACACCAGAGTCCAGGCACCTGGACTTGGTCCGGTTGGTTCTGGGGCGTGTTGTCAGCCTGGGGATGGAGAATCCTATCCTTCCTAGGTATTGGCTTTCTCATACTATTCAGTTGCTGTTTATGTCTACAATGTGGGCCAGCGATTTGTGGTCTGTGTGCCACATCGTGTATCCCACATCCAAGTTTTCGTTCAAAATCCCGGAAGAAGAAAGAAGAACAAATGATGCTATATGAACAGATCGATGGATTGATGAAGATCGATATCTCCTGAGGGTCCGTAGGGGACAAGGAGGGAATGAGGAAATATGAATTTTGTGATCGGTTATGTCCCCTATCGTAGACCCCAACGGCTCCATGTGCATGCTATAAGTACATGTATGTTCCCTCCTACTCCAGTTTTGAAGACGCAAATATATGTGCGTCCACCGTCAACATGTCCTCTTTCAGATCCGCCATGAATGGGTCAGATATTCCATTCCTAAGTATGAAAGGCCACCGACTTTATGTGGTTCACTTTCCACATTTTACAGATTCAGGCGAGTAGGCCCTGAATTCTGTCATCAAGCCTTTTCCTGCCTTCTGCCTCTGAAAGCTCCAGTCTGAGCCTGCATCTGTATCCATGAACTTTGTCCTCCTCTCTGCGCGGCTAACAGTGCCTGATCCAGCATATTGCCTGCCAAAAACTGTATTTCACCTTCAAGATTATCTACTCCGCTCCTCATCCGATGCATTCCTGTCTAGCAGTTTAGGTAAACATTCCTCCAGCTACCGTGCAAAGGGGCCAGGCCTCGCTGTCCTCATGCAAGTAATTCATAGCTCTGTTACCATGGAATATTCCTACCCCCTCGCATCTCATGTAGACACTTAGACGCTTGTACACGCACTAACAGTCAGTATAGAATAGATTCTATCCTAGAGACCTTTCCTTTTGGATAACACAGTTCTTTAAACATAGGATATTAGATATGATTTGGGATTAGGTTGACATAACCCCCAGACTTCTGTCTCCACATGTAGAGCTAAATGTCAAGTCCCCTTCACCCTCTAGTTGCACGTCAATCACACGTCATGCGGCTGCGCGCGCATCTCTGCCAAATATTTCTGCTGACATTGCAGGATTCTTCTATGGATCCACCCACTTGTGACATCGTGTTTAATGACGTATTTTAGTTACACCCATGTATACGCCTTTGTTAGTTACGTATGCACCTTTTATCTGTACTATCAGCTGTTACGCCTCTTGCATCTGTCTCACTGTAATGTATTTTCTATAAAACTGCTTATCTGTCAATAATGTATGCCCTTCCTTCCTGAACTTTCGTGGTGATGGAATAGAAAGCCTACAATTCGAATTGTATTCCTTTGTATAGGAATAAAGCCTTTTAAAACCTCTAATACCACGGATTCTGCCTCTTATATTTACTGAGTTATTCTTAATAGACTTTACCGCATAAAAAATAGTACCGGTAATTAAATATTTACCACAGTAGAACATCACCACCCACAGGGAGGGATCAGGAGGAGGAGGAGGAGACATCCGACGGAGCATCCCAAACATCGTCACGGCCTGCTTCTGAGGGTCCCCGCAGGAGGGCGGGTCGTCCACGGAAAAGACCGTGAGGGTCAGCGCAACAGCACCATCTCCCAGGACACCTGGCCTGGCACCTGGCCCACTGGACCAACAGCGACACAGCAGCAAAAGACATTCTCTGCCACATGGACTTGCTGGTCACTGTCTGACCAATGTTGACAAAGACTGTGGCGTGGACTCTGAGGATTTCAAATGGCAAGGACACCAACTCCCCTAGTGAACTTTGGATTCCACACACCCGGAAAGCCCCTCATGTCATACCCCCCCGTACCCCAACCAAAATAAAAAGTTACACCATAAAGAGAAGATGCCTACATATTGCATTATTACCTTACATGTGTCTTGTAAAGTCTAACCATGCCTGAGTTCTCATTTGACTTCAACCATCCACACCCTGGGGCCTGAGTCTGGCACAGGACACACATGGGTCACATTGTATTAGGCAAGACAGACATGGAGCACCATGCACACCCGTGATGGGCCCAACCAGCTGAGGGGGTGGCCGCACAACCGTGCCGACAGACATATTGAGTACAGCGACAGCCATGCACAGAGGTCAGGGATCATGTGGAGTGTCCTGTGGGGCACCCAGGTATGTGTGGACAGGTGGCAGAACCATGTCCTGCAAGCTTGAGTCAGGTGGATGCAGAGAATGGTGGCCTGGCCAACGTTGGATGCATGGGGATGGCACATGTCACAATACCCACACAGTCATGGACTACATGCACAATACAGAGTCTAATCCCACACAAACAGCTTGCATCTTGCTACTCTACACATAGACACATAGCCACTATCACGGAAAACCATGCCAGACATGCCGGATGCACCGTGGCAACACACCAGCATTGACTGAGAAGAGGCACCTTTGAGGCATAGGGACACCTTTATTAGTCATGTATTCGGGATTGCAGAGGCAACTCGGAGTACACATGAACGGGTCATGTGGAGTAACATGTGGGTCCAACACTGGAACCCCCCTTCTGCAGCACAAATGCGTGATAGCCATGGAACTGGCATACAAGTGTCGGGTAACAGCTAAACACCCCCTGCTGCTCACGGAGAGGCTGCCATACACCATTGATCCACTGATGTGGAAGTCCCACACCATGTCAAGCCAATGCAAACCGTATGTGTCCGAGGGCAGTGTAACACACATTGATGCCATCATCACAATCCACAATCCCATCACTGATGACTGTCAACAAGTCTGACCATCTATTCAGGTGTACCCATCTGCATGTCATGTGTCCCATGGTGATGCGACATGTCTGCAGAGGAACCAAATATCGACAGGGGCAGTGTGCACACATCGGAAACAACTGCCACACCCAATACACCCCTGATGCATCCCTTACCCTAAGGAGACTTCCAAACTTGTCCGTGCGTGTAACGCTGTGTCAGCACACGATGACGTGTCCATGAGGAATTATTATTATTATTATTATTTATTTTTGTAGAGCGCATAGTCACCAAGAGGTATCCCAGCGCTAGGAACCCCAATTCTACAGTTCGGCGGACCCGGGGCAGAGCAAAGGAGGGGGGGAGGAGGGGGGGGGGAAGCAAAGGCTCAGAATAATGGGAGGACTTAAGACCTTAGGGAAAGAGATGAGTCTTTAGCTGCTTCCTGAAAGGCAGGTATTGTGATTCGAGTCTCAGGTGGCGGGGGAGCGAATTCCAGAGGCGTGCAGCTTGGACCGAGAAACGTCTTCCTCCTGATCGGGCTTTCTTGAATCTGGGGGTGTTGATGAGGTTTTCTGAGTCTGAACGGAGGGGTCTTGTAGTTTTATAGCGGGTGATGAATTTGCTAAGAATCGGGGGGCCTTGATTTTGTAGTGATTTATGGACTAGGCATAGGGCCTTGAATTTGACTCGCTCTCTTATGGGGAGCCAATGCAGAAGTTTGAGAGCAGGTTTAGCAGAGGTTCTGGCAGGGGTATTTGTGATAATCCGGGCAGCGGTGTTCTGGATTCTCTGAAGCTTGTTGAGGGTCGCTTCCGGAGCGCCCAGATAGATCACGTTGCTGTAATCAAGCCTTGATACTATTAGGCCTTGGATTAACAGTTTTTGGGAGTTGAAGGGTAGGAGGGGCAGGACTTTCCTCAGAGATTTCAGGAGACCAAAGCAGGTCCCGGCAACCTTCTTTGCCTGTATAGTGAATGAGAGGTCAGTGTCAATCCACACGCCCAGACTTTTTACCTCTGTTTTTGGGTCAGGGGGGGGACCCAGACAAGCTGGCCAGATGTTCGGGGAGAGTGAGATTCCTTTCGGGCCAAGAAGAAGAACCTCAGTTTTCGTCCCATTTAACTTTAGGGCTGACCTATTCATCCAGCGGTGGACCTGCGTGAGGCAGTTGTATAGGTCAGCTGAGTGTTGTCTGGGGTGGGACAGAGACACCACTAGTTGCGTGTCGTCAGCATAGCTGATAACGCGCACTCCGAATGGGGTGATAACCTCCTCCAATGTGGACATATAGATATTGAATAATGTGGGACTCAGAGAGGAGCCCTGAGGCACACCACATTGGAGGGGCATTTCGGAGGAGCGGGCGTTCTTCTCCCAGATCTGGTAGGTCCGTTGGGCCAAGAAGGATGAAAGCCAGGACAGGGCTGTGCCTTCCACACCAACTCTTTTGAGTCTTTTGATGAGGAATAGCAGTGCCACAACAATGCAACCAGCAGACGGCATGCGCAAGTACCTGGGGATGAGAGACACACAAGAAGTCAGCCACAAAAAGCACAGCCACTTGCATGTGCATGTACTCGACACATGTAAGGATGACAACATGCTAGGTCACAATTATGACTGGGGAAATACACTCATCACTGGCACCATCACTCCAGTGACACATCCACACACACCTCTGACTCACGTGCCATACATGCAGATGGACACACACATGGCAACACATGCCACACGGGGACCAATGCGTGCACACACAGACACTGGTACTCACCACTAAGCAAAGAAGTCGCGTATGAGCCGACTCCGGATGTCCTCTTGCAAAACCACATCCTCCACATCACTAGCCCCATTGCCAAGACCTTGGTCCTCCACGGGTGGATGGTCCTGATCATCTTGATCCAGGATGAGTGGCACAGCTTTCTCAACTGCCATGTTGTGCAGCATGCAGCACACCATGAAGATTTTGCAGACCTTCGCCGGGGCATATGGGAGGGTGCCGCCGGTCTTGTGGAGGCACCTGAATCGGCTCTTCAGGATGCCAAATGTCCTCTCTATCACTCGCCTTGTCCGGCCATGGGCGGTGTTGTAGCGGAGCTGGGCCGGCGGGATGGGGTTGCAGAGAGGTGTGATCAGCCATGGCATGTTGGGATAGCCAGCGTCCCCTACATGGAAAGCACATGCACATAAGTAGGACAGGAGAAGCGGTCGTGCTGGAAGTCTACGCAAAATACAGGACAGACAGAGTGTACCCACCAACAACACATGCTCGTTCGTTACGCAGCTGCGTCATCATCTCAGGCACCCTGCTACGCCTCATGATGTAGGCATCGTGTGCTGATCCTGGAAAACGAGCACAGACATGTGAAATCACCATGTTGGACAGACACACCACAAGGGCATTGATGGAGTGGTAGTGCTTGCGATTCCTGTACGCTACCTCCTGTGCCTGTGGTGGTACCAAAGCCACATGTGTCCCATCTATGGACCCAATGACATGGGGCATCCCTCCCAGGGCATAGAATCCACGCTTGACCCCAGTCAACATTTCAGGGGTTGGGAAATGGATGAACTCATCCAGGTGAAGCAACATGGCCTCTAAGAAATCATGCAGCACACGGCAGAACATGCTCTGGGACATGCCACCAACATGAGCTATGGTATTTTGAAAGGTACCCGTGGCAAGAAAATGTAGGGCTGCCATTACCTTCAGCTTGGGTGTCAGTGCCGTAGGATACCTGTGCAGCGGTTGCAGGTGTGGTGCCAGCCTCGCCGTCAACCCCTCAATCAACGGTTGGGGGAAGCGGTAGCACCGGATACAGTCATTCTCCCGCATGTCAGCCAAGTCCGGAATTGCTCGGGGAAGAGGCGGCGCTCTGCAGTAATTTGGAAGTGACAAGGAAGAGCGACTGCACTACAACAACAATTTTTTGGTGCTGAGCACATGTTAATCTGTCAATACACATATGTGACATACGGATTCAGGCATGTGCCACATGCCCTGGACATGTATGGCTGCCAGGTGACACTCCTACCAAGACCCAGCTACACACGGAGATTGTAAACCTCCACATGCCATGGCATGGGATTAGCTGTGTCCCAGTGTAAGTGAATAGCCAGACGCAACACAGGAGTGACATACATCAACACATCATCAGAAGTAGGCTGTTGATTTCAGAGACTGGTAGCAGAACACTAGAGCCACAGGTCACATGACATTACACTAGGACTGCCCACACACCTTGCCAATAAGGTGTACATGTAATGACTCACCACACATTCATAGAGAGGATGCAGACATGTCCTACTCCGTGTCCCATGCATACATACGCACCTCACATCCGATACCACATGTGGCCTGGTGTGCATAACAGTGTGCCATGTCCATCTACACACAGACACATGTTGGTTGCTGCAACAGCTGCTGCTTTTGAGGGAGCTCCAACATCAACCTAATGGGAACCCCCAACACATACATGACATAGTCACATCGTGCACCGTGGGTGGTGACATGTCTGGTGTGGTAACCCCTGTACCGGGCCTCAGGGGACACTTCCGTGTGTTGTTGTCCGTGCCATGCCAGTGACGCTCATCCCAAGTGTGCAGTACGACATGCACACATGTCAAAGGAGTCAAGGGCATGCCTGGAACACATTGCACCGTCACACATTACATGTGTACACATCTCATTATACATCTGGTGCCTTCTCGACTCTGGAGTAATGTGCCACATCACAGCCTTTCACACCTGTGCCCCACACATGTAGTACTGCCCAGACAATGCCTTGATGTCCATCCATGGACAAGTATGTCAGCCCTATTCCTTCCGGTGTGCTGCCTGTCACCACTGTGATGTGTGAAAGGCACCGTACATTCGCTCAGAGGGCCTGTGTACGTTCCCTATCACTATGGGACTGCTGCCGTATGTGTACCCATAGTGAAAGTGAGCGCACAGGAGTGTGTACGGTCCGTACCACTATGGGTACACATACGCGTGAACACCCATAGTGATAGTGAGCGTACAGGCGTGTGTACGGTCCGTACCACTATGGGTACACATACGTGTGAACACCCATAGTGATAGTGAGCGTACAGGCGTGTGTACGGTCCGTCTCACTATGGGTGTTCTCGCGTATGCGTACTCATAGTGATAGTGAGCGTACGCACGCGTGTACGGTCCGTACCACTATGAGTACGCATACGCGAGAACACCCATAGTGATAGTGAGCATACAGGCGTGTGTACGGTCCGTACCACTATGGGTACACATACGCGTGAACACCCATAGTGATAGTGAGCGTACAGGCGTGTGTACGGTCCATACCACTATGGGTACACATACGCGTGAACACCCATAGTGATAGTGAGCGTACAGGCGTGTGTACGGTCCATACCACTATGGGTACACATACGCGTGAACACCCATAGTGATAGTGAGCGTACAGGCGTGTGTACGGTCCGTACCACTATGGGTACACATACGCGAGAACACCCATAGTGATACGGACCGTACACACGCCTGTACGCTCACTATCACTATGGGTGTTCTCACGTATGCGTACTCATAGTGGTACGGACCGTACACACGCCTGTACGCCCACTATCACTATGGGTGTTCTCGCGTATGCGTACTCATAGTGGTACGGACCGTACACGCGTGCGTACGCTCACTATCACTATGAGTACGCATACGCGAGAACACCCATAGTGAGACGGACCATACACATGCCTGTACGGGCCGTTGCTATGCATTTGTGGTGCCCTAGGGCTCCGGTACGCACCGTACCTGTGTGTGAAACTCCAAATTACATAGGGGACACATGAGGGACAAGTATAAAGGCCTACATGCATGCTGGTTGTCATGGAGACCAAGTTTAAAGTTTGAATATTTTACAGCAGGTGCACTGCAGTATTCAGTTTGAATGAATCTACTTTGTTGCAATGTGGTTCTGGAGTTGACATCATGCTCAAGAAAAAAACACAATAAGAACCCACTGACTGTGCTAGGTTTGAAGGGAACATAGGATGCAAATGTGAGTGACCAATCACTCTGTACTCCTGTGCATGAAACAGGCCAGCAAGGCAGATATAAGGCAGCCAGGTCCCATGAGGGAGCACTTGCTTGCACATCTTTGGATTCGACGACCCAGCTGCTGCTACTGATTCCCTGGAACCATGTCAAGGTCAGTGGAGAGGTCACTGCCTTTCACCCTGGAGGAGAACCTGGCTTTGCTGGATGTGATCCTCCCACAGTACCCCCTGCTGTATGGGCGACCAGGGTATCAGGTGAGTGCAGAGTCTACTAGCACAGACTGTGTCCCTTGTTTGTGACTGTGACTTCTGGCATTGTGTCCAGGTGTGGCACACATGCTATGTACTGTAGGGAGGGTCTCAGGGGGGGAATGCCTGATGTCTCCCAGCCAGTGCATGCTGTGGTGCATGTCTGCCGTCCTCACTTGCATTGTGTTTACTGTGACAATCACTGCATGGTGCATGCCACATTCTGCCAGTCTTGTCCTCCTGGGAATGTAGCCTCTACAGTCCTCATTTTATTATGTGGTCAGCCCAGTGTGACAGGTGACTGTACCCACAGATGCGTGTTAGTTCTGTGTACCTGTGCTGAGAGTGTCCACATGATGTGTTCGTACCCTGGACATCGGTGTGTGTGTTAGTCTCCTGTCATGTGGGTGGGTGCATATGTGGAGTGTGGCACCCGGGCTGCATGAGGGATGGATATACCCTGCCCATGTGATGTGAGCAGGGAGCAGTGCTGTGTGTCTGATGTGCAGAGCCAGCCCCACACCTGTGAGCCCCCCCCGTCTAGTGGCACATGTGCAGAGTGAGGTTTGTCGCTGCATTTGGCAATGGCAGGTGAATGTCCTGTGCCTGTGTGTGTCTGTGTACTCTGCTGCGGTAGCGTCAGTGGCCTGTGGCATGTGACTGCTTAGAGGTGCTGCACATTAGCCTGGTGTAGCTTGTGATGCACAGTGTGAGCCTGGATCATTGATTGTGTCGTTGCCCTCATTCCACCTGTGTACTTTCAATGGCACGTACTGCTTTTGCCCTTCCCCAGAGGATCATGTCCCTATGACAAAGGTGCAATGCGTTGGATGCATACTATGCCTTGTTGTATACAGCATATTTGTTCTAATATGTCTCTCTGTGACATGTCCCTGGTGTATTGATGTAGTGTTACTTGTTCTTCCTCACAGGTAGGCGCCTCTGCCAAGAAGCAGATATGGATGACCGCCGTCAGTGCCGTGAGGAAGACGGAGGGCCGCAAGTGGCGCCTGGCCCAAGTGAGGAAACGCTGGCAGGATATCCGGTGCTGAACGCGGAGGATCGCACGGGTCCTGCTGGGGGACTCACCTGAGACCCATAAGAACCGCGGGCGCCGCCGTCTGACCCACATCCACAAGCGTGTGCTGGCGGTGGTATTTCCAGACTTGGACAGGCGCTTACAGGAGAAGCAGCAGCAGGAAGGGGGTAGGTACATGTGTGTTTGTTGTGTGTCACCAGCATTTGTAAGTGCACAGTTGCATGGATACACTGCCAGGGTTTAAAGGTGCTGTGCAGATCCAGTTACCCACAGTATAGCGGTGCTCTCCTGCCTCCCTTCCCCTCCTTGCAACGTGTTCCCTGGTCTGTGTGTAGTCACTCCTTCACAAGGTAATGTAGGCTGGCGCTTTCTCCACGTGAACTATGCCTGAAGCATCATGTGTGGGGGTGGTGTGTAACAGGTTTTGGGACCTTGCCTGTGCCCTGTCCAGTTCAGTACATGTGGGTTCCATGTCAGTTGGTACTGATGCTGAGTCCAGACATGGGAGTTAGTCTCTCAAGTGTCATGCCTTACAGCACGCATTTCCTATGTTGTGGCCTGTGACATGATGTGCATGAGTTTGCGATACGCATAGTGCAGGGATGGTGGCGTGTGTTGCAGTCATTCCTATTCAGGACCATGGAGTTGTGTGGCCACTACTGTCCCCTGGGGCATATTTTCCTAGGTGTCATGTGTGTCATCACAAAACGTGGACACTCTCAGTGTCTATAGCATAGGTTGTGCTCTGTGCCATTGTCCCCTGGCACCATGTATATTGACGTAAGATGTAGTATAAGTGTCCACTGTACAGCCTGACCTGATTTTCCTTTTTCATACTCACGGTGGCCAGTGCCTGTGTGTCTTGTTACAATCATCTGATGATGACCATTTGTACATGATTATTTGGACAGGCGCACCTTGGGTATTTGGTGTTCAATCTTGCATTTATGCAGCCTCTGTATATTTCACCCAGACTAAGAGATGTAAGTGCCACCTGTGTCTCAACAAATTGTCTCATGTAGGGGGTGGTTGGTGCGGGCAAAGCCTACATGTCAAAACCTGAAATCTCCTTGCTAGGTCTGGCCAGTGTGTGATGTTTGTCTGGACATACACTCAAGGTGCAGTGAGCCAGTCATGTTGGGCATGTTTTCAGTATTACCTATGCAGCATGTGCCTCAAGTTCATGGATATTGTCCCTGCTCATCCCTATTTTCGGCAACGCTGTGTGGTGCAGATGCAGTGCTGGATTGTCCCCAGGGCCTGGCTCCTATGTCAAACTCCATTTCATGTCATTTGCTATTGTGTCATGCTCTCCATGGATTTTCAGTGGCATGGTGGGTCAACCAACTGTGTGTTGCATGCCCTACATCTGTACCTTGTTTTGTAGATGTTACTGATCTTTCTTTTCAGGCTATGCACTGTAACCTATGTAGATTGGACTCATGTGACATATGTATACAGGTGTGTGATTAATTGCTGTCTCTTCACTTTGCCCACAGCATCATCGGGGGACAAGGAGGGAGACATGAGCACAGACGGAGCGGAGGGACCGAGCACAAGTGCCAGCGTTGACATTGTGGCTGGCACATTGAGTGGAACTGAGGCGGAGGAGAGTGAGGCCGAGGACCTGTCCACTGGCACGACAGAATATGAAGCTGACGGGTCCGAGGATGATCTCTCCGAGTGGGCGGAGGCTGCACCAGCAGCTGACAGTGGCACAACATCTCACCCCGCCCCCTCTATTGCCATCAGCCGCCTCCCACTTGCTCGTGTCCCTTCCCAGCGTGCCCGGTCACCACATGTCTCCTTCCTGCCAGGCACCGTACCCCCTGCCCCTGTCTCCACTGCAGCCGCCAATGCCGAGTCTGTGGACATCCAGCAGCAGTTTCAGGTTGGTCAGGCTGCGATGCTTAATGTCCTCCATGGCCACAGCCAAGTGCTGAACAACATGGAGGCATACTTGGAGGGCCTTTTTTCATCGCAGGCTGACCAACGCAACTTGCTGAGGTCCATTGACTCGACACTGACTGCAGCAGTGGGTCTCCTGCAGCGCTACGTCCAACCCCCTACCCCTGACCCATCCACACTTCCCACTCCCATGCCTGTCCCACGTACACCCAGACGTCAGCATGCACCCACCACAACAGACACAGGCACCACACCAGCAGGGAAGGTCATACGCACACCTCCTGGCACGCACACACAGGGTGAAGTAGGCACACCCACTGGGTCGGGGGGCAAACGTAAGTCATGCAGCCAGAGTGGGAGTCCGCATTCCACCAAATCCACTCCCTCCAAATCCCCTCCCCTCAGCTCTCCTGGCCACATATCCGGCAAAGACTCCTTCATGGCCGCTCTGTCCCTGAGCCCCACTGTGACACCACCCCGCAAGCGGTCAAGGGAGTCCCCGGTCAGGGTGGTTGAGTCCCCCCCTGTCCACACCCTCCCCCAGTGGCGCTGTGACCCATCCCTCCGCCCCCCCCTCCTTGGGGCCTGTGGTTCCTTCGGGTGCAGGGGAGTCGCTGGAGGACCTTGCTAAGGTGTGCAGCGACATCCTGGCCTCCGCCTTTGGCCCTGCCCCACCCCCTGTGGTGGAGTCCTCCATCCCTGCACCCACGACGCCTACCCTTTGCCCTCATGTCCCTGCGGTGCCTGGTCCTTCCCCCCCACATGATGCCCTCCCCGCTCTGGAAGACGAAGGAGTCTGACTGTGCAGGCAAACTAGGGGACACGCATCCCACTGTGTCCCCCATCCAGCTGTGACTCATGGACTGCCCTATGGGCTTTGTAAATATTGAACTTTATCCACACACACTTTATTTGAAAATGCTGAATAAAGCCTTTTTTTTTCCTTAGAACACTACTGCTTTTGTGGTATTGCTGTTGGTGGGGCTGCTACATGATTTTGGGGGGTGATCATGTGTTGGGTGTGTGGGAAATGTAGTAGTGTGCTGGTCATAGGGGGTACCCTGGTATCTGTGTGCCATCACAAGGTGTTAGCTAAGTTTCTCTGTTCATGTAAGCAGTTACTGCATGGTGAAATTGTCCCAAGGTGTGTTCCTTCCTCTGTGTACCCTGACATCTTCCCTGCAGGGTGTTCCCAATATGTTGCGCTGAGCTGTGTCTACATTAGCTGGGTGTGTGACGGACCCCTTCAACTTTGGCCATGCATGCAGAGCGATGTCTCCACCTGCATCATTCGTGGCATCCTTGGTGATCACTGTACTTGTGTATGTAGTCTGTTGACATGACTTCATGTGGACATGTTCCCTTTTAGGCTGTATGCATGTGTGTACTCCCAGCCTCGCACACATGTGTTACATGTACTGCAGGGTCTTTGTGCACCTGACTAACAATTGTGGCAATTGGATCTGTGGGTACTCCACCCTTTTTTTTCCATTGGCACTGCTGGGGGCCTCTGCACCCACCCCTCCTGCGTCTGGGCACTGCTGGAAGTGATAGGCACCCACCCCTCCTGTGTCTGGGCACTGCTGGGAGGACTCTGCACCCACCCCTCCTGTGTCTGGGCACTGCTGGGAGGACTCTGCACCCACCCCTCCTGTGTCTGGGCACTGCTGGGAGGACTCTGCACACACCACTCTTGTGACTGGGCACTGCTGGGAGGAGTCTACACCCACCCCTCCTGTCTCTGGGCACTGCTAGGAGTGATAGGTACACACCCCTCCTGTCTCTGGGCACTGCTGGGAGTGATAGGCACACACCCCTCCTGTGTCTGGGCACTGCTGGGAGGACTCTGCACCCACACCTCCTATGTCTGGGCACTGCTGGTAGTGATAGGCACCCACCCCTCCTGCGTCTGGGCACTGCTTGGGGGACTCTGCACCCACCCCTCCTGTGTCTGGGCACTGCTGGGAGGACTCTGCACCCACCCCTCCTGCGTCTGGGCACTGCTGGGAGGACTCTGCACACACCAATCTTGTGACTGGGCACTGCTGGGAGGACTCTACACCCACCCCTCCTGTCTCTGGGCACTGCTGGGAGTGATAGGCACACACTCCTCCTGTCTCTGGACACTGCTGGGAGGACTCTGCACCCACCCCTTCTGTGTCTGGGCACTGCTGGAAGTGATAGGCACCCACCCCTCCTGTGTCTGGGCACTGCTGGGAGGACTCTGCACCCACCCCTCCTGTGTCTGGGCACTGCTGGAAGTGATAGGCACCCACCCCTCCTGTGTCTGGGCACTGCTGGGAGGACTCTGCACCCACCCCTCCTGTGTCTGGGCACTGCTGGGAGGACTCTGCACCCACCCCTCCTGTGTCTGGGCACTGCTGGGAGGCCTCTGCACCCACCCCTCCTATGTCTGGGCACTGCTGGTAGTGATAGGCACCCACCCCTCCTGCGTCTGGGCACTGCTTGGGGGACTCTGCACCCACCCCTCCTGTGTCTGGGCACTGCTGGGAGGACTCTGCACCCACCCCTCCTGCGTCTGGGCATTGCTGGGAGGACTATGCACACACCAATCTTGTGACTGGGCACTGCTGGGAGGACTCTACACCCACCCCTCCTGTCTCTGGGCACTGCTGGGAGTGATAGGCACACACCCCTCCTGTCTCTGGACACTGCTGGGAGGACTCTGCACCCACCCCTCCTGTGTCTGTGCACTGCTGGAAGTGATAGGCACCCACCCCTCCTGTGTCTGGGCACTGCTGGGAGGACTCTGCACCCACCCCTCCTGTGTCTGGGCACTGCTGGAAGTGATAGGCACCCACCCCTCCTGTGTCTGGGCACTGCTGGGAGGACTCTGCACCCACCCCTCCTGTGTCTGGGCACTGCTGGGAGGACTCTGCACCCACCCCTCCTGTGTCTGGGCACTGCTGGGAGGCCTCTGCACCCACCCCTCCCATGTCTGGGCACTGCTGGTAGTGATAGGCACCCACCCCTCCTGCGTCTGGGCACTGCTGGGGGGACTCTGCACCCACCCCTCCTATGTCTGGGCACTGCTGGGAGGACTCTGCACCCACCCCTCCTGCGTCTGGGCACTGCTGGGAGGACTCTGCACACACCCCTCCTGTCTCTGGGCACTGCTGGGAGGACTCTGCACCCACCCCTCCTGTGTCTGGGCACTGCTGGAAGTGATAGGCACCCACCCCTCCTGTGTCTGGGCACTGCTGGGAGGACTCTGCACCTACCCCTCCTGTGTCTGGGCACTGCTTGAAGTGATAGGCACCCACCCCTCCTGTGTCTGGGCACTGCTGGGAGGACTCTGCACCCATCCCTCCTGTGTCTGGGCACTGCTGTGAGGACTCTGCACCCACCCCTCCTGTGTCTGGGCACTGCTGGGTGGACTCTGCACCCACCCCTCCTGTGTCTGGGCACTGCTGGGAGGCCTCTGCATCCACCCCTCCTATGTCTGGGCACTGCTGGTAGTGATAGGCACCCACCCCTCCTGCGTCTGGACACTGCTGGGGGGACTCTGCACCCACCCCTCCTGTGTCTGGGCACTGCTGGGAGGACTCTGCACCCACCCCTCCTGCGTCTGGGCACTGCTGGGAGGACTCTGCACACACCCCTCCTGTCTCTGGGCACTGCTGGGAGGACTCTGCACCCACCCCTCCTGTGTCTGGGCACTGCTGGAAGTGATAGGCACCCACCGCTCCTGTGTCTGGGCACTGCTGGGAGGACTCTGCACCCACCCCTCCTGTGTCTGGGCACTGCTGGAAGTGATAGGCACCCACCCCTCCTGTGTCTGGGCACTGCTGGGAGGACTCTGCACCCACCCCTCCTGTGTCTGGGCACTGCTGGGAGGACTCTGCACCCACCCCTCCTGTGTCTTGGCACTGCTGGTAGGCCTCTGCACCCACCCCTCCTATGTCTGGGCACTGCTGGTAGTGATAGGCACCCACCCCTCCTGCGTCTGGGCACTGCTTGGGGGACTCTGCACCCACCCCTCCTGTGTCTGGGCACTGCTGGGAGGACTCTGCACCCACCCCTCCTGCGTCTGGGCATTGCTGGGAGGACTATGCACACACCAATCTTGTGACTGGGCACTGCTGGGAGGACTCTACACCCACCCCTCCTGTCTCTGGGCACTGCTGGGAGTGATAGGCACACACCCCTCCTGTCTCTGGACACTGCTGGGAGGACTCTGCACCCACCCCTCCTGTGTCTGTGCACTGCTGGAAGTGATAGGCACCCACCCCTCCTGTGTCTGGGCACTGCTGGGAGGACTCTGCACCCACCCCTCCTGTGTCTGGGCACTGCTGGAAGTGATAGGCACCCACCCCTCCTGTGTCTGGGCACTGCTGGGAGGACTCTGCACCCACCCCTCCTGTGTCTGGGCACTGCTGGGAGGACTCTGCACCCACCCCTCCTGTGTCTGGGCACTGCTGGGAGGCCTCTGCACCCACCCCTCCCATGTCTGGGCACTGCTGGTAGTGATAGGCACCCACCCCTCCTGCGTCTGGGCACTGCTGGGGGGACTCTGCACCCACCCCTCCTATGTCTGGGCACTGCTGGGAGGACTCTGCACCCACCCCTCCTGCGTCTGGGCACTGCTGGGAGGACTCTGCACACACCCCTCCTGTCTCTGGGCACTGCTGGGAGGACTCTGCACCCACCCCTCCTGTGTCTGGGCACTGCTGGAAGTGATAGGCACCCACCCCTCCTGTGTCTGGGCACTGCTGGGAGGACTCTGCACCTACCCCTCCTGTGTCTGGGCACTGCTTGAAGTGATAGGCACCCACCCCTCCTGTGTCTGGGCACTGCTGGGAGGACTCTGCACCCATCCCTCCTGTGTCTGGGCACTGCTGTGAGGACTCTGCACCCACCCCTCCTGTGTCTGGGCACTGCTGGGTGGACTCTGCACCCACCCCTCCTGTGTCTGGGCACTGCTGGGAGGCCTCTGCATCCACCCCTCCTATGTCTGGGCACTGCTGGTAGTGATAGGCACCCACCCCTCCTGCGTCTGGACACTGCTGGGGGGACTCTGCACCCACCCCTCCTGTGTCTGGGCACTGCTGGGAGGACTCTGCACCCACCCCTCCTGCGTCTGGGCACTGCTGGGAGGACTCTGCACACACCCCTCCTGTCTCTGGGCACTGCTGGGAGGACTCTGCACCCACCCCTCCTGTGTCTGGGCACTGCTGGAAGTGATAGGCACCCACCGCTCCTGTGTCTGGGCACTGCTGGGAGGACTCTGCACCCACCCCTCCTGTGTCTGGGCACTGCTGGAAGTGATAGGCACCCACCCATCCTGTGTCTGGGCACTGCTGGGAGGACTCTGCACCCACCCCTCCTGTGTCTGGGCACTGCTGTGAGGACTCTGCACCCACCCCTCCTGTGTCTGGCACTGCTGGGTGGACTCTGCACCCACCCCTCCTGTGTCTGGGCACTGCTGGGAGGCCTCTGCACCCACCCCTCCTATGTCTGGGCACTGCTGGTAGTGATAGGCACCCACCCCTCCTGCGTCTGGGCACTGCTGGGGGGACTCTGCACCCCCCCTCCTGTGTCTGGGCACTGCTGGGAGGACTCTGCACCCACCCCTCCTGCGTCTGGGCACTGCTGGGAGGACTCTGCACACACCCCTCCTGTCTCTGGGCACTGCTGGGAGGACTCTGCACCCACCCCTCCTATTTCAGGATATGTACGCTTAGAACATACACGGGTATGGGTCGTACTTACACTGTTGGGGTGGGGGTACGATCCATACGTCCGCGGGTGTGGGTACGGGTCGTACTTACACTGTTGGGGTGGGGGTACGCTCCATACGTCCGCGGGTGTGGGTACGGGTCGTACTTACACTGTTGGGTGGGGGTACGCTCCATACATCCGTGGGTGAGGGTACGGGTCGTACTTACACTGTTGGGGTGGGGGTACGCTCCATATGTATGTGGGTGAGGGTATGGGTCGTACTTACACTGTTGGGGTGGTGGTACGCTCCATACGTCCGCGGGTGTGGGTACGGGTCGTACTTACACTTTTGGGGAGGGGGTTCGCTCCATACGTACGCAGGTGAGGGTACGGGTCGTACTTACACTGTTGGGGTGGGGGTACGCTCCATACGTACACGGGTGAGGGTACGGGTCGTACTTACACTGTTGGGGTGGGGGTACGCTCCATACGTACGCGGGTGAGGGTACGGGTCGTACTTACACTGTTGGGGTGGGGGTACGCTCCATATGTACGCGGGTGAGGGTATGGGTCGTACTTACACTGTTGGGGTGGGGGGTACGCTCCATACGTCCGCGGGTGAGGGTACGGGTCGTACTTACACTGTTGGGGTTGGGGGTACGCTCCATATGTCCGCGGGTGAGGGTACGGGTCGTACTTACACTGTTGGGGTGGGGGTACGCTCCATACGTACGTGGGTGAGGGTACGGGTCGTACTTACACTGTTGGGGTGGGGGTACGCTCCATACGTACGTGGGTGAGGGTACGGGTCGTACTTACACTGTTGGGGTGGGGGTACGCTCCATACGTCCGCGGGTGAGGGTACGGGTCGTACTTACACTGTTGGGGTGGGGGGTACGCTCCATGCATACGGGGTGGGGGTACAGTCCGTACATATCCGTCCCCACGCTATATGATGCTTGTGCGGGCCGTACCCAGGCCTTTGCCACGTGGGTACAGCCGTCCCGCCATTGTTGGGATGACGTAGGTGTGGGCGTGGTACGACTCGTACCCACGCTCTTAAGGCGTGGGTACGGGACGTACCTGTATTGTTGTGTTGCCGGTTCGTGTCGTCAAGCACTTCCGTTGTGGCGGACGCTGGCTTTGCTGGACACGCCCCCACCCCCTCGTAGTGACCAGGGCCTGGGGGTCAGGTATGTCCAGGGCATGTGTGCTGTGTGACTTTGGTGGGGGTTTTGTGGCCTGCCCCTGGTCCTGCCCCCCCCTTTTCCCCCTCCCTTTGTTGTTCTGACCTTCTGCGGCGTCTGCGTCGTAACCTGTAGAGGAGGTCGACTGCTATGAGGGCCGGGATGACACGTAGGTTCGGGTCCATGTCTGTCCGTCGCGTGCAGGTACTCCTTGTTCGCGTAGTCCTGATTTCCCGGCAGTTTTTGGCTGCCGGAAAATATTCACCGTGCGGGATGACGTTGGTGCGAATCGTAATTCCTGGTTCGTGAATGGCAGGCTGCGTGCGTCCCGACGTCACGTCGGTGCTTTCCCGGATCACATTTGTATGTTTATTTTCGTCGGTCGGGGTTTTGTACGATTCATACGGAAATGGTATTTCCGTGCGAATCGTAATTCCATGTTTGTATATTTTTAAGACCGGGTACGCGTCGGACGGAGAATATGCTCCGTCCGACGATTCGTACCCGGTTTTTACCGGATCGTGATCGACACCTAGATGCATGTGTAAACTGTCGGGTAATTTTAAGGTGTAATTTGGATGTAGAAAAAGGTTTAGTTAGTGGAGCAATGGGTAAAGTGGTGGATTTTGTTAATTATCAGAAAAAAGAAGGAATTGAATTTTTAAAAATTAAATTTGATCAGATTGAAGAAGTTAAAGAAATTGGCCGTTGTTCAGTTCGTTTTTTGCTTGTTAAAGATTTATATGTTTGTAGGAAACAATTTCCATTTTCTCTGGCATATGCAGTGACAATTCATAAATCTCAAGGATTAAGTGTAGACAGTGCATTGGTGAACATTGGATCTACCGTTTTTAAAGAAGGTATGGCATATGTTGCTTTGTCGCGAGTCAGAACATTATCTGGTTTGTTTTTGATTGATTTTGATGAGACAAAGGTTACTGCAGATGAAAACTGTGTAAAAGAGTATAATAGGTTAAGAAGGGTGTATGCTCCGAGTTTAGGTCAATATCCTGTATTTGAAAAGCGTGTGGTTGGCCGAAAAAGAAGGTTTGAGAATATCTGTATTGAAGGTGTAGAGAAGGGAAAAGAACAAGATAATGTTGTGATTGCAAGTAAAAAGAAAAGGACACTATTGAAGAGATTGTTGGTTATCAGTTTGAAAATAGTTCAAGTGTCAACTGCTATGGTAATGTAGTGGTCAATGTTATGTTTTATCTTGAAGGTTTGCAACAACAAATTATGCAGAATCTTCAAAAAATATTTTGTTCTCTGTTGCATTCTGTTTATGAAAAAATGACAACAGATACAAGTAAAATACAATCTGTTTCAGATGTTCGTAATCTTTTGGAGTTGTGTTCTGGTTCTACACAATTTACACAAAATATCCAACAAGATGCTCAGGAATTTTTAATGTATATGCTTACCATTTTTGAAAATTAACGCGTAGAAATAGAAAATATTTTTGGCCTTTCTTACAAATGGGAACATCATTGTGAAAATTGCATGTATACATGTACCACTAATGTAGACACTGAAAGATTTCTGTATTTAACATTACCAGACTGTAAATCAGTGTCTTTCAATAACTTAGTTAAAGGCGCAAATCAAAACATGGAGTGTAGCCAATGTAAATCAGAAATGTTATCCACATTATTTTTAACAAAATATGGACAATACATAATTTTAATGATGCAACGTTGTACAGCTGATGAAAATTGGATACTTTAATAAAGCAATTTGTAGCAACACAACTATCAATATCAGGAAGGACTTTTGTAGCAATTGCAATAATTTTCCATGATGGTCCTTCCACAACATCTGGACATTACACTGCCTATCTATCTATTTTCAAACAACGTTTGCCTAGGGAATTACCAAATTCCTACCTAATATTTTTAAAGTCAAAGTTTTAGGAAGATAATTCACTCTCTGAGGAATTTATTATTATAATTTAATAGGATTATCACAATTTACATAAAAAGGAGTGCAAAAAAAACATTTGGCCTCAAGGAAAGGTATATGTTTGAATTATGGACTTTTTACATGCTCATTGACTCGGTGAATATTTTAAAACGACAACATTTACAGTTTTTATAAGTTAAAGTTATAACATTTTGTTAGCCATAAGCATTTCATATATGTGTGATTTGTATTTTCTGGTATTTTATTGAGAATAGCATGTTGTTGTTTTTTAAACAATCTGTTTGATTGTTTTTTTTTTTGCCGGCTGTTAAGTGATGAGTACAATTTAAATACTATTTCTAGTGAAATTCAATATATTCTGAGAACAGCAAAAAGGGCAATCAAATTACTTTGTTTAAATTATGCTGTGTTGTAAAAAATGTATTATTACATGTTATAACTATTTTTTCTTTTCTTTCACAGATCCTAATTATAAAATAAGAAATTTACCCCAATTTACATCACAAAAAAACATCTGAAAAAAATGTGTACCATTTTTAATTTGTATTATTGGGAAGGTAAGTTTAACTAAGTATTAATATGCAGAATGGACAGATCTGCAAGAAGCTACAAAGTTTGAACACGTTTTTAAAAACACTCTGTTTATACCTATGTAGTTTTGAAATCTCTCTATTATCGGATATCATGTGACCTCTAAAAAAACAGATTTGAGTGGTTCATAATATTTCCCAGTGTACCTATTGAAGGACCGCAATCATTTCAATCATTCTTCTTTGAGCATCTTTGCAGACAAAACGCTGTGCTTACCTTCTATCATTCGCAAGCAATTTTAAAAACTGAAATATGTCACTTTTTGTAACATAGTTATTGTGCAAGGCACTCTTTCATATTTGCAAAGAGAGGAAAAGGCACTCTATGTGCAGCATACATTGAAGGAGAAAAATGTGTTTTCTGATTGTTTTTGTGCAGGAAGGTGTGTCTTCCTGCACAAAAACAAACACCACCTGACACAGATATCCTTGCGCCATGGTGCAAGGGTGCCTGTGTCACCACATGGCTGCAGTTTAAGCAGCCGTGCAGAGAGAAGCATAGATTTGCAACATATTTATGTACATATGTTGCATCCCTGTGCTTCAGAAGTACTACAGCACACTGCAGTTAAAGAGGTTACTTTGTGATGCTGCAGCACTTCCTCATAGTTCTGCACTTATACATTCACCATACGATACTAATGCATTCATTCAGTCAATTACACACTACATATACATTCATCTAAACTTTCACACACTAACAAACAAATATAGCTCTTTTTTTAAAACAGGAAATTTAGTTCTTAGAAGAACTTTTTTTCCTTCTTTTTTCTTTTATATTTTTGGGGGGGTTTTATGAACAATTTAAAAAAAATTGGTTTTTCTTGAAAAAAAAAAGGAAAAAACAGAACTGGAGGAACAAAAACAATGAACTTCAGGGAAAAAAAAAACTAGCAATGATGACTCTCTTGCTTTCGGCAGATAAGATCAATTGACTGCTCTCCATAGCATAATACAGCATTGCATTTTATGCAGAGCACTTTTAGGCTTTGAAACTGTGGACGGATGTCCACATTTTGCACAGAAGGATCCACCCTTGAAGGGCTTGGCTGCAATGGATCTGATGGAGCAGGAACAACTCTCATTCTGCAGCATTCCTCCCGAGCAAGGTTCACTGGATGGAGCGTCCTCAGATGCTTCATCATACTTGTTGTTCTGCAGGAATATTTTTTGTTCGGATCCCCACGGGACAGCACTCTCTGGCAGATCTTTCAGGTTACTAAGGTGACATTGGTTTTTGTTTGTCCCTCAGGAAAGGTGAAAAATTTCCACACCACAGATGAATATCTTGGTGGGAGTGGTGCTTCCTCCAAAAAATCATCCTCAGATGAATGAGGAGATCCTGGAGATGCCTGCTGCCCTGAAGCCATTATATAAAAAAAAAAAAGTTAGCGCTAAGTGTAAACTTAGTCCAAAAAAGGTTCTTCTCTGCAAAGAGATGCTCCTCCAAAGAAGGTCAAAGAAGAATGATTGAAATGGGTGGGGTCTTTCAATAGTTAGAATAGGAAGTGTAATGAACCAATCAAATCTCTTTTTTTCAGGTCACATGGGATCCGCACACCATGCGCATAGGCAGCACGCACCGAGCGCGCATCCGCGAAATTGAATTTAAAAGGAATATAGGATTAGAAGTAAAAATATATTACTTTTATGAGCATTTTAGAGTTTGTCTTCAATTAATATTCACATGAAATACATATATATATGTTTTTATAAATGTAAAATATTTCGCAGGATTCGTGCACCCACTGTGTCATACACGCACATGACGTATCGCGGAAGCGCGCAAGCATCGCGTAACGTGCATCGTACGTTTTGCGATAGGCTTGGAGTCGCGTACCGATCGCATTACAATCGCGCACCAAAATACGTACCCACCGCATACCGTACCCGAATGCTTTCGCACAGGGATCGTGAAAGGTGCGCATAGGGTGCGCGAATCCCCCCAAAAATAAAAAGAAATACAATAATAAAGTATTGAAAATATAGTTCAAAAAATATTTTAAAAAATATAAAAAAATATTTTTAAAAAATGTACATTTAAAAAAAAAAAGGAAACATTAAAAACAAAGAATATTTTTTAATTTTTAAAATTAATTGTAAAAATAAGTTACAAAAATTGTGATTTTTTAAAAACATAATTAAAGAAATTGACACACTGAAATAGAAAAATTTTGAAATCTTATGAAAATTATTAAACATCATAGCTTTAGAGATAATTTATAGATAGGAATTAGTATTTAAAAAACCTTTGAAATTCACTGAAAAAACCATAGGTTTCATGCGCGTAATATTTAGGAATTGGCATTTGAAAAACCTTAGAAATTTACTGAAAAAAACATAGGTTTCAGGGGTCTTATAGTTAGCTGGACATTTCCCTCGTACAAAACCCTAGAAATTCCAGCCCGTTATAGTTAGTTCAGCTAAATATAACTCGTGTCCCCGCAATGCACTGCTGATGACGCCACATATTACATCACTCTGACATCACTGATGACATCACTGATGACATCATCCAGTGACTGTGTGTTTCTGTAAAGTTTAAATATGTTTTATATATACCGTGCGCGTACCGTATGCGTTACGGTGCGCTTTGCGCACCGTGCGCCCACGTTACGCAGTTCGCGTAATTTTTCCGTTTCCACCGTACGCGCACGCTACGCGTACTCCGCGATTTTTCGCAAAAAAATTAAAGGAAATTTTGGCCCTTGGGGGTCCTTCTAGGAACCCCTGACTAAGGCTAGGGGGTCAGGAACTGTCCACCCTGCCCCCTTTTCACGTTCTCCACCTTTGTTTTTCACCCCCTCAGACTGCGAGAAACAAAATGGCAGCCGACACTTCCTGGTTTCGACCGATTCAAATGTTTGCTAAGATCTAACAACCATATATGCTTTTAAATGCTGTTTTCTCAGGAAATACTGAACAGATTTACACCAGACCTGCAAAAGGCACATCCCTGACCTGAGGACTACCTCTCTGCCAAATTTCAAGTAATTCTGTTCAGCCGTTCGGGCTGTAGCTTGGACTAAAGGTCCTATGGAAAAATGCATGGGGAAAACGCGTTTTGGGATCCCCCCTTTTTCTCAGCCCCCACTTGACGAATCCCCCCGAGACTTTCAGGGAAGGAGCGGAGCTGAGCGCCCCACCTATTTTGAAAATTTCGCGAGGATTCGTCAATCGGCGCCAAAGTTATTCCAAATAGAATGTTGCGGATTTCCTATGGAAACACGATCCTAACTATAACTATCTACTGGCTACCGCCAGTAGATAATATATATATATATATATATATATATATATATATATATATTACCTACTGGCGGTCGCCAGTAGGTAGTTATAGTTAGGACCACGTTTCCATAGGAAATCCGCAACATTCTATTTTGAATAACTTTGGCGCCGGTTGACGAATCCTCGCAAATTTTTCAAAATAGGTGGGGCGCTACACTCCGCTCCTACCCTGAAAGTCTCGGGGGGATTCGTCAAGCGGGGGCTGAGATAAAAGGGGGGTCCCAAAACGCGTTTTTCCCATGCATTTTTCCATAGGACCTTTAGACGCAGCTACAGCCCGAACGGCTGAACAGAATTACTAGAAATTTGGCAGAGAGGTAGTCCTCAGGTCAAGGAAGTGCCTTTTGTATGTTTGGTGTAAATCTGTTCAGTAGATTCTGAGAAAATAGCCTTTAAATCAATATATATATCTGAGCCAGCTTACGGTGCGCTTACGGTACGCTTACCGTACGCGTACGGTGGCGTGCGCGAGCGCGATTCTGATTGGCTCTTAGATCTTAGTAAACATTCGAATCGGCCGAAACCAGGAAGCGGCGGCCGCCATTTTCTCTCTCGCACTGAGAGTGTGGATTAAAATACAAAGCACAAAAACATGTAAAGGGGCTGTTTGGACAGCTCCAAAACACCTAGCCATGTTGAGGGAGTCCCCAAAGATCCCCCAAGGCCAAAAACGGAATTTTTATTTTTTCGCTAATTTCGCCGATTACGCTTACCGTACGCGTACGGTAAAAAAATGTGGGAAAAATTTAAATATTACCTTTCAAAACGAAGTGCATCATATGTCCTCCATGTGCGCACGGTGCGCGAAGCGCATCGTGCGTACATGGCCCATCTAGCGTAACGTGGGCACGCGGTGCGCGTAGCGTAACGTGGGCACGCGGTGCGCGTAGCGCACCGCGTGCCCACCGTGCGTGCACGGCACTAACTGCGTAAAGTGGGCGCGCGGTGCGCGAAGCGCACCGTGCGCGCACGGAACGAACTGCGTTAAGTGGGCGCGCACGCCACGAATGGCGTAAAGTAACTTAGCATTTAAAAAAACGTATAAATTCACTGAAAAAACCATAGGTTTCACACACGTTATAGTTAGGAATTAGCATTTAAAAAACCTTGCAAATTCACTGAAAAAACCATAGGTTTCACACATGTTATAGTTAGCGGAAATTTTACTGATAAAAAACCAATGAAATTCCCCCGTTATAGTTAGTGCAGGCAACTATAACTCACGCGACCGCAATCTTCTGCTGATGACATATGTGTCTTTATGAAAAAAAAATATTTGTAATATATGTATAGCTAAAAATTTATGGAAGAAGACATGGGCAAATAAGTGTCTAAATACAGAATTAGCATCAGCAGAGGATTGCGGTCGTGTGAGTTATAGTTGCCTGCACTAACTATAACGGGGGAATTTCATTGGTTTTTTATCAGTAAAATTTCCGCTAACTATAACATGTGTGAAACCTATGGTTTTTTCAGTGAATATATATATATATAGTACCAGTCCTGATCACAATATAAAGCAGGCGCTGACTCCTTGGGTAAGTTAATCAAAGAAAAGTGTTTATTCCGTTATGATGACCTAGACGCATTTCGGCGGTATTACCACCTTGCTCACTATAGATAATATATTTACTAATATTGGCTTTCAGCCAAACCTCGTCATCCATTGATCTGTTGTTTTGTCAATCACATTTTGCTTCTGCCCACTGTAGCTTGTAGCATTTGGCAGTGGGTTAGCATACTTAAGCCACTGGTTAACTTCACTTTGAGTGTCTGCATTTCGCTCTCACACAAACAACACCTTTGCATACAAGCCAGTTCCCTTTAGTGCCAGTGGTTTTGTTTAAAATTTATAATTACTGTATTAGTGTTGCCTTTGTGTTTAGAGCACGATGTGATAGCAGGATGCTTCTGATGCACATTCCATCTTTATCAGATCCCATCGTCTACCAATTCTATTGTAAATTACTTTTGGAATGCTTTGCTTTTCTGACTGCTGATTTTTCACAGCATACCAGATTGTGTCCAATAGAAATTGCTCTGTATTAAGTTAGCCTCTATTTTATTTATCCTCTTTCTTTTTCTTTTTTTCTTTCTTTTTTTCTTTCTTTCTTTCTTTCTTTCTTTCTTTCTTTCTTTCTTTCTTTCTTTCTTTCTTTCTTTCTTTCTTTCTTTCTTTCTTTCTTTCTTTCTTTCTTTCTTTCCTTCTTTCTTCCTTTCTTTCTTTCTTTCTTTCTTTCATTCTTTCTTTCTTTCTTTCTTGCAAGAGGTTGCAGCCAATGCTAGATTGATTGACTTATTACGTCTGTGTTAGCCAAGATCTTATGATTTTACTAAAATTATGTGTATAACATAAGCCCACATGCATCAAAGCAAAAGCAAGTCGCAAACGGGCAGATTCTCAGAATCTGCCCCTTTGCGACTGGGATTTTTGCATTTGGGATGCATCATCCCAAATGCAAAAATCGCAATTTAAGGAATCTCTAAATTGCGATTCCTTAAATTGCTATTGCATTTAAGGAATCCCAAATTGAGATTCCTTAAATGCAATGCATGAAAGTTTAAAAATTAGCGATTTCGCTAATGGGGGAGCAAATTACCATGAAGTTGAACTTCATGGTAATTTGCAAAAACTTTGAAAAATGCACTAAAGTGCATTTTTCAAAGTTCCATTTTACACACACACATGCCCTTGGGGCATGTGTGTGTGCAAGATGTATTCATATGCAGATTTCAGGGGTGCAACAGGGTGTCTTTTTGACGCCCTGGCACCCTTGAAATAGCATGAGCAATTTGCGATTCTCTAATTGAGATTAGTAAATTGAGAAAGTCTTCCCATTCATTCCTATGGGCCTCTAGGCCCATAGGAATCAATGGGGAGGTATTCCTTAATTGCGACTCGCAATTTGCGAGTAGCAATTAAGGAATGTTTAGAAATCGCTATTTTGTAAGCGATTTCTACATGCATAGCCTTTTGCTATTCCTTATTAGCGAATCCTTATTTTTCGCTATTAAGGAATCGCTAATGGCATTGTTGATGCATGTGCCAGATTGTTACTTATACGGGTTTCAGCCAGACTTCATCCATTATTCTGTGGCTGGTGTCATTCACATTTTTCTTCTACTCACTCCAGCATTCAATAAGGGGCAGTGTATCAGCCCACTTCAGCAATTAGATCGCTTCACTATGTGTTTCGGCATGCTTCACTTTCACAAGGTACACATCCACACACAAAGTAGTTACTCTCAGAGCCAGGGAGCACTATGGTATGTGTACTTTTTTTAGACCAAAAAGGTTTTATTAACTGCAGTAAATTATGTTGTTGTTGTTTGATGAGGGTCCAGTATATTCCCAAACAATAACGTTTTTCAAAAATCGTGACAAAACAAAATAAGAATTGCCAGAAGGCTGGTGGCCAATGCAAGACTTATTGGATTTGCCAAGATTGTTTTTTTGGCCTCTACTTGAAACCCAGAGACGACTGCAAGCAATAAATAGTGAGAAGAACAGTTTAGCCTGAAAAGGCCTATAAGTATTGGTCTTCGGCAAGTGGCTTTCCAGCTCTTTCCAAAAGTGCTTTAACATACATTTTCATTTTTATCCTTCTGCCAGCACAAAATTGAAAAAATTAATATCAATGTCTTACAGGTCTCTCCTAGTGAAGGTAGGGGTTTGCCATAGAAGGACCTGGTGCATAGATTGAGGAGAGGGTTGTCTTGATGGTTATCCTAGAGGAGGAAGGTAAACCAGAAAGGAAATTAATTGGAGAGTATTTGCTTCAAGGACTTTGTGGGGTGTTTGGGAATGTAGTGAAAACAAATTTGAAATGGAGAGAAAAAGGTGACCTTAGGGCTATCCTGGTTTTGATGGTGTTTCAGATTGGCAGACTTGTCATGGGCAGATTGTTGGTGATGTGGACCTCTGAAGCAGTGGAGCCATGTATGAGACCACAAGCAACTTGATTACAGTAGGAGTCAAACGTGGACTGGGAGTATAGGTGAGTTTTAACAGCCAGTCGAGTTGGGCACTAACGCTTGATCAAAGCTGTTGGGGTACCAACATGCTACAAAAACAGTAGCCATCCAGGTACTGAAGGAGTTGGATGAGTTCAGACGGATGAGAAATGTCACAGAAGTCATTCTGCTGCTGTTCACCACTTGAGCTGGGTCCGAGTGCCTCACAACAAGAGCTGAGGTCAGACTGTAGGCAGGATGGCCAAATGGAAAAGCAAAGGATTTTTTTCAGTGGCAAGCATCAAACAAATAAGCACAAAACAATCTAAGACCCCCCAGGAGTCTCAGAATCAAAGCTGGCAGAGTTGTCCCAGGGATTGAGTTAAAAAAAAAAACAGATCACTGATAAAGATTCAAGCCTTAGGAGCTGTTCACAGAGCATAAATTCTTTGGGCCATTTTAGATGGATGAAAGAGTATGAAAGGTGTTTTAACTGGAGGTGGAGGAGCATTGGTGAAGTATTGCATTGGCCATAGTTATGAGAGTGTCTGTTTCCTCTAAACCATGTGCAAACCCCTACTTTTGCAGTGGTCAGAATTCTGAGTTGTATGGTATTTACCTTTCCCAGTGATATCAACGCCCAGATTCTGGATTCTGACAGGCAATGCAGCGCCCAAAGATAGTGCGTGACAGGGAGAGACCATGAGAGTTCCATATTCACATCGAAATGGCTCTCTCCTCCCCTCTTCCGAGCACCAGCGTTGATTTTAGCTGCCGAGCACAACACTCACACCCTAGCGCCATAGTGCTAGGGTGTGTGCGTTAGTCTAGCATAGTTTTGTACAGGAAAGGTATCTTTTCCATGCAAAATTCTAAGCTTAGACAAGTGAAAAAGCTTTTCCTACTTTGTATGTGCGTTGCACACTGCAGCACACATGCAAAGTCGGAAAAGCATGGAGAAATTAAAACATTTCTCAGTTTAACGCCCCATTATCAGTGGCGTTAATTTTTGGTGCTAAACCCTTTTTTACTGATGTTTGAGAATAGGGTTTAGCATACCAAAGCATTGGTGGTAGCACAGGTACACTCATGTACCACCCATGTAACACCCCCTTGACGCAAAGTAATGCAAAGCAGCGTTTCGCACTGCTTTGCATTACTTCACCATACAAACCAACACAAATACCAATTTGCTTCTGTTTGCGAATCCGAAAAAGTTTAGCGATTCAAAAGTAACGTTAACTCAACACTTAACCTTTGAGACTATGGGCCAAAGTGCATTAACTATTCACCCTTCATTACATTTTGGAAAGTCAAACCGGCTGGAAATTTAAAAAAAAAAAAACAGAATAACATTTACTTTAACATGCAGATTTTTGTGCTATAAGCACAAAAATGTTCATGTACTTCTCCCAAAACTCTTAATAGGTGCTATTTTGTAGCACCTGATAAATTCTCAACCTCAGCGCCTGGCATTTTATTGGGACCTAAAATAGCTCCTAACCACTGACACACTCCCAATCAGGGCCATAGTTGGAAACTGATAATAACTTCTTCTCAGCGTAACTTTTAAAATGTATAAGGACTTTATTATGAGTAAGGTCTAAGTGGATAGGAACGCACTTATTATGAGTATGGCAGTGCAGAGCGGGATTGCCATGCCCCCACACCACCAAACCCGTGTCGGAACCGCCAGCAAGATCAGGAATTTTTTCCTGGTCTGGCAGGCAGTTCCTTAGCGTTCCCAGGGTGGTGCCCATAAAACAGGCACCACAATGAGAACGTCAATGGCAGTACCCGGGGTGCATACACACAGGGCGGAACATGTTGTGCCCCTCTGTTTGCTTCCACGTGGCGTGAGGCACCAGGGAACCCTGTAGGGCCCCCTTGTTTGTCTCTCTGCCATGGTTTTCATGGCGGGATCACCACCATGAAAACCATGGCAGAGAGGAAACTCTTAATATGCTGGGCAGGACCGCAGTGGTCTTGCATGGATATTGTGGCCTCAGGACCACCAGGCAACCACCGAAGAATTGCAGCTTCCTGGCAGTTGCGACGGTTGCAGTGGTCCCAAGGTGGCTCGCCCACCCTAGTCGTAATAGGGAGGTCGGGGACCACCACCATAATTGTGGCGGTCTGTGGACTGCCGGACTCATAATAAAGACTTAAGACACAACGTCTTAAATGATGCTGCCACCATTTACAACCATAAACTCAGAAGAAAACCTCAGAAATGTCACAATAATGCATTTTATATGGTATAGTTTGTTTCCAGTTCAGTGAATCCCGTTTTTGAAGTGACTATGTAAAAATTGCTAATTTTACACACTATAACTGGCCTGATCTATGTTCCAAAATCTTGACATGCCCACCTGTTCTATCCAAGAAAAACAGATTCCTGCTGAGTTTTCCATTGTCATTAAGACTATTTTTGAGGGTAGGATGCGAAGACATGTGACTACACTGACAGGATTATTACATTAGCAGAAGAAAGCTACACATATCAGGCAGTGATTCGCACTAATCATCACTGCATTACATTGAGAAATGCAGTTTTAGGTCTTGCTTGACAGCACAGTTGGTGCCAGGCGTAAAAAATGAGCTTTCTGGAGTAGTACAGAGAGGGGCTTTGGCTCTGCCCACATATTGGTAGTCTAAAGTCCATACTTTAATTAGGCAGATGTCATGTGCTTTCACAGAAAAAAAGTGTTTTCCCTCCAGGCAGCAGTGATTATTTAATGTATTTATCTACCTGCCCGAGCCAGAACCAGCTTGAATTTTCAGGGGCACACATGGTACTGGCATGCTGTTAAAGAGTCTTAGATAACTAGATAATTGATAGTATTTGTTTTTCTCTGGTAGGAGCACAGATTGGAGAAGGGCAGCCATGAGGAATGTATTACAGTCCAGCACCCTCCCCTTTCATCATTAACTTTAGGCTTGAGATTTCAGTTGTAGGTTTGAGAGCAGTGCAGGATGCTCAGGGCTGCCCTCATCTATATGGATTATATGAAGCTCTGTTTCATCTTGTCAAAGTTACAGCAGAAGAAAGTTCTACAGCTTGGAGGCAAGAAACCTAAAGGAACTCCCTCCAATTCGAACTTTCCGGACAGTGGGATCCCCTGCCGGCAAGGATCCTGAAGAACTCAAATGCCTTGAAGGAAGGTAAGGTTTAATAAGCTGATGGAGCTATCTTGCCCCAGCTTCAATAAAGGCCCTGTAATAATAACAAAGAGTCTTAAAAGACACACACTTCTGAATCAGGAGTCAGTGCAATTTCTGCTAGGCTGAACTCAGCAAAGCCCGTCTGGGAAGGTTCATCAGTAATCGAGCCACAGAATTCTGTATCAGTTGGAGCCTCATAAAATGGGCTTGAGAGACACCCAGATAGTGGATGTTACAGTAATCCATCTGGGAGATGATAAGAGCCTGGATTTCTGTTTTCCGTGTGGCTTCAGGCAAGAGTCCAATGAACTTTATAGGAATTTCAACATTCCAAAGCATTTGCCTGCTAATGCAGTGATCTGGTGGTCAAATGTGATCATAAAAAAAAGAGCTTTCAGAATAGTACTGCTCAAGGGACTTAGGCTCCACCCACATGGTGATACCCCTAGTTACAGGATTTGATTTGGCAGAATGTTTGTGCTTCCCCTAAAATGAGTGTTTGTATTGGTCTTTTTGGCCAGTGCCAAAGCTTATCCTCGATAGAGCAGACTGATTTAAAGATAAAGGCACTTGGCTTGATGTATTTATTGTGAAAAGCAAAAGTTACAGTCATTAGGCAATTATGCGTGGTTTGTTATTATTCTGTAGGAAAGTCTAGAGATATTTGTATTTGTTATATGACACCTTAGAGATTTCCTTAGTAGGTATGGGCTTTGTTATTGGTTACCCCCACTTCTGACAAACCATTGGTAAAGAAGATTTGCACCGCCAGAATCCTTGATAGGCCCTCTTCGGAGAGATAGTATTATGCTATGTTTACTTTATAAATATAAGTCAGATGGTTGCCTTGTGGGAAAGTTTAAATTTAGTACAGAAGGTCTCAGTTGGTTATAGTGATGTTTTAGCAGAATTCGGATACAGCGGTTTACCTGATCCCAGTTATCATTATTTTATTTTATTTGCTGAATTTTGAGTTTTACACTCTTCCTTCATTTGGTCATCCGATGAATCTTGCTCATCGTATTGAGGGGTGAAGGAAACTAGGGTGTCAACTGGGGGCTTCCCAACTAGGACCAGAAATTGGTAACCAATTACAAATTAATGATCAAGTTAAAATACACCACCCTCAATACCATGCTGTAGAGGTATAGCATGGCAAATGGAAGTCCAAACCTCCTCAAGAAGTTTAGTTGGGCCAAAATCACACAGTCTAACAGCTTATCTACTGCTGGACAGAACAACAGCAATAAGACTTGCAGTTCTGGAAACAATCTATGATTATCTTTGCTATACATTAGATTCTAGATATCATATGCACAGTTTGTGGAAAGAAAATTAGTCAGTTTTGAAGACTCAGACATTTAAGGTTTCAATTAGTGTTCTATTAAGCAGCAATATAAATCAAAGCAATAATTTTTATTCAAAAGGTTCAGTCATGAGTTTCAGAATACAAATACAGATGTATTTGTATTACAAAACTACACAATGGATACAGAAGCAGTTCCTAAAGACCATAGCGAAAGACATCTCGGAAAATCAAGTTCAAGGGAAAATCTTACAAGGCATTTGCAAAGTTATGGTTCAGTAAATGAGTCCAAGAAAAGTCCACGAGGCAAGGGGCTCCTTCCACCAGCAAGGACAGGAAAATGTTTTCAGAGCTCTCTCAGTGGGCATAGAGTCTGATCAGAGGCAAGGCAGAAGAGAACTGGAAAACTAGCAATTCTGCCAGCATGAGTCCTCAGGACAGCAAGAGCAAAAGTATACAGGCACTGCTCTGATCAGCTGATCCCGATTCGGCTCCCTCCAGGGAAGCATTCAATAATATAGTTCAACAAGTCCGGTGATGACATCGACTGTCACACAATTAACGTCAAGTACTCATGAAGCCTTCATCCGCACACAAGATAAAAAAAGCGGCAACGTTAGCGTTCTTTCCCACACTATCCATAGGAATTGTTTGTCCGTCCTGGGGACACAGGTTAGTCCACAAAGAATCATTAATTACTGAATCTTCCCGTGTGCCAGTAGCAAGAGTACATGTCACACGGTAGTATCAAATGGGTATTACAATATGTTTCAGTTACTTCCAGAATGCCACTGGAAAGTACAAGAAAGTTACATGAGTGTGATCTGAAGGAAGAGTCTTTCTCATCATCATGAGGAGTACAGGGCCAAGAAATAAACTCAAGATAAGGCATTAAAGTCAGTGATTGGAATACATATGTATATGTGAATTTAGATATAAGCAAGTGTTATTCAATTAATACATTAGTCAAGTAGTCAAGTGTCACAAATCAATTCATGAATTCATACATTAGTGATTGTGGCGTACTGCCACATTTTCAAAGTGTATACAAGCAACTTATTCTTATACATTCATAGAAAAAATCAGCTTTCTTGCTCCTTGCACATAAGTTTTACATCAACTTTACAAAGTCAATGGTGCATTACAATGAGAACAAAAGAAGATCATTTCTTTAGCATTATACATTTTTAGTCATCATAAAAATCCACACAATTGCATTTGAAGCATCAATGCATCAAAGATTCAATGACAAATATTAATTTCATATTAATTGTGTGCTTGCTGAAAATATATTATTATAAGTTTATATTTCATCATGATTTTAATCTTGTACAAATTCAGCTGTTAGGCAAATTAGAGACACAGTACATGATATTCGTCTATTTCTAAAATCTAAACACTCTTTTACGGTGTTTGTACTATAGGTTTCCTTATTAACCCCTTCAGCACGGCGCGGATTACCGCGCTGTGCTGAAGGTTCGTTGCGCGAGCGGGGCCGTGACGGAGCGGTTCCGTCATCCGCACAGCGCGACCGATGCGCATGACGGAACTGCTCCGTCATGCGCATCGAAAGGGTTAATCGTTGATGTTTCTAGAACATGTGCAGGGTGCACATGCATTTTAAATGTATATTTTCATTCTCATATTCAGTTTTTGTCGTGCAAAGAATTATCAGCTTTTAAGCTGAATTAGTGACAAGCCACTGATAGCTATAGGCCTGACTGATACACTTAGAAATATATTTCTGATGCTATAGGTCTGATCTGTTTATTATGAAATGTTATAATAAACTTAGTATACATGACATATTGCATATGCTAAAGTCAATAGCCATTTAATCCTGGATTATTATTCCTCTGTATAAAACTCTACAAATAGGTATTTCATTACATGAAATGTCACTCATTACCTTTGTAGGGAAGGATTTTGATGTTGGGTTTCTGCCCCAGAAAAATTCTAGGGTTAGTAAATTTGCAACATAATAATTCTTCTACATTTTCTTCTTAGATTTCTGCCAGGATCTTTAAAAAAGTTGAAATAATACATACATCCTTATATATAATCAAATATCCATATAGACACATAGGGGGCATTTGCGGTAAGCTCTGTTCTACCATTGGTTCATCTGAGTGTGCTCTGCTTGCCAGCCTGCCGACCAAGATGGCCGCATAGCACTGTAGCTCTGCCAAAACATCTGTAATCCTAGCCATGTAGTGGAATGTAGCCAGTGCCAGTGAAGTGAAAATAATTCTGTGAGCCTGTGGTGATCTATCAACTGGGCTGGGAGGCTGGTGCCACTAGCCGACTGAGTGCAGACGAATAACAGGCTGGTCGCGGCCGAGAAAATGGCACCGTCGGTGAGAAGACATACAAGCACGAAATACTACTGGAAAATGGTTCTGAACGGGAGGCACAGTGTGGGCACTGAGGGGCCGCATGTCCGCACCCGGAGAGATGCTGCACGACATGCGCTGAAGGAGGGGTCTGGGCCCGGACTGCGGAGGCCGGTGCTGCGCCTGGTGGGAGGTGGTGCGGAGAGTGGCTGGTACCAGGCATCAGGTAAGTGGGCACGCCACACTCCCAGAGACCCCGTGGTGACAGGGGCCGTGGCTGGGCTTGGGAGATGGTCATCCGGCTGTGGCGGCCCGTCCAAGCATGATAGTACCGCTCTTGCTCTGCCCTTCGTGCGTGGCCGTCAGGCTTGCTACACCCGCCCCTCGTCCTTTAGCCGCCCGTATGGGCACGAGCTGCCCGGGCTGTGTTTGGAGCCTGGCCTACAACTACAATATCGATACTTTCGCAGCCCTGAAGAAGTAGAGGTACGAATTACCACACAACGAAATACGTGTTGGCTGCAACAAGCTGTATTGGTGAAGAAACCTACATTTATCCACTGGATTGTATCATATGGATTACTGGCTGTACTAAGGACTTGGATTGAACATTAATCCTGAACTGATGTCTATGGATTAAAAGTGGACTAAGATAACACTTGTGATCTCGAGATCATTATTGACATTTTAATATGGCCCCATTCACAAAGGTAAATTGAGACGAAAGTCTAACTTTGCGGCTTTCAGTATTCACAAAGGACATTTACGAGTAGGAAAGTTAGACTTTTGTCTTAGTTTAACTTAAGTTTTGTCTTACTTAGACTTAAGACCGAAACTTAAGTTAAACTGAGACCAAAGTCTAAGTTTACTACTCGTTGATGCCCTTTGTGAAAGCCGAAAGTTGTAAAGTTAGGCTTTCATCTCAGTTTACCTTTGTGAATCTGGCCCATTTTTTGCTCGGAAAGGATTTCTGTTGAAGTCCTCTGGGTACAGTGTGCAGGGTCTAAGGCAGGAAGATATATAATGCACCGGTCCATATTGTGGAAGACCACTTCAAGCGAGCTGTAATCTACAGCACCTACATGGCAAAAGACACTCTATATGATCAACATTTTGTTACTCTTTAATCAGGAAACGGGGACTCGGCATGTTGTTGCCACTTCCCCTGTGCATACACACATCACAGTTGAATGGTTGTTGTTGGGGTTCCTATCGTTTTGAATGACGCGATTGTGGGGATAGGGTTTTTCGGATATATCGAGATCAGGGATGGGTGGGAGGTTAGTGTCAGGACTGTCAGATTGAAATACTACTGCCCTTCGTAACCGTCCAGCGGGGATGATGGCGTGGAGCGAGTTTGACTATTCCCTTATACGTTGCCACCCAGAGAGTGCTTTACAAACACTAATTTGTGAAGGAATGCACCGGGGAAAATGGGAATGAAAAAAATAATAGAAGCTGTGGAGTGTCTGTTAGATCTGGGGGTCTCTAGTTGGCAGGGTAGGTACCACTGTCCAAGTAGGGACCCTTGCTTCTAGTCAGGGAAAGGAGGATACACTGTTAAGATAACCCCTGCTCACCCTCTAGGTAGCTTGGCCTGAGCAGTCTAGGCTATCAAAGGCAATGTGTAAAGTATTTGTACCAACACTCACAGTAACACAGTGAAAACACCACAGATTTACTCCACACCAGTTTTAGAAAAATAAGGTATCTTTACTAAAAACTTCACAAGACCATATACTACAGACAAACCAACATATAATTCAAAAAGGTTACTTTAAAGATAGTTCAGAGTTTGCAGAAAGTACTCCAGGATGTAAAAGTCAGTGTCCTGCACAATGCGACTCTCAATGCACAAAATGCGACACTCTCGTGCCCAACAGTACCTGTAGTTGCGATAAGGTTCCCAAAAGCTATAACAAGGAAGCTTGCAAAGGCGATGCGATACTCCTGAGATCCTGGGGAGGCTTTGCAGCAGCCCTGCTTCACGCAGCAGAGGTGGATGCGCCGGCTCCGATCTGTAAGGGGAGGATGCGATGACTTTGGCCTTCGTTGCGTAGGTTTCTTGGGGGGAAGCTTCACGCACAGGTTCGATGCGACACTCTTCGATGTGGTGCGATGCGTGGCGCAGCGTTGCCTTCCGGCGCCGCAACTCTCGATGCGCCACGGAACGGGACTCTGCGTCGACGCACGCAGCGACTGGAGACTTTTCACGCACCGGCAGTGGTGCGGCCCGCAAACTGGTTCTGCGACGACCCTCGCAGCGTCAGGAATCTTCTCGCACCGGGACGATGCTCGACGCACTTGGCGATGCGGGGACCCTGCGTGTTGCGATGGTGCCGCAATGAAATTTTCCTCGCACTCTCGTCTTGCGACACGCAATCGGATAATGCGTTGGGTACCAGTTGTTTCTTTTTCACGCTTCTGCTTCCCAGCTCCCAAACACAGCAAAAACGACCTCCTGAGGCCCCAAGACTGGGCAAGCACTCCAAGGCAGGTCAGAACTCTCTCAGCAGAGTTCCAAGGGAGCTGGTGGTGAAGTCCTTTTGTTCCTGGGACTTCTTAACAGGGAGCCAGCTCTTCTCAGGCCCTTGGAGATCAGAATCAAAAGAAGGGGACACAGCAAAGTCCTTCCTCTCTCCTTGGCAGCAAAGCAAAACAGCAAGCAGGCAGTCTTCTCCTCTTCAATCCTTTTCAGCTTTCTCCTTGGCAGAGGTTTCTTCTTAGTTCCAAAGTGATCTAAAGTTTAGGTGTCTGGGGTCCTCTTCTTATACCCCTCCAAGCCTTTGTCTCTCTTTGTTCCAGTGGGGGGATTTCCCTGCTCAAACCGGTTCCTGGGTGTGCTCTGCTCTGGAGCACCTGGTTCCTTTCAGAGTGAGGGGCAGGGTCGTTAGACGCTCAGCAGGAGGTGGAGCCTTCTTTGTGCCAGCAGAGGCAGAGTCCTCAGCCTGGCCAGCAGGGGGTGGAGCCAGCTTTGTGTTGGCAGGGGCAGCCCTATTCAAACCCAGGGACTACTCCTCCCACCCATCTAAAGCAGATCTCCCTATTCACCCGGCTGCTGACTCATCCAGGCTCCTGGAGCCACCTAGCCCATCACATGACACCCTTCAGCCAACCAGCACACAGGCACACAGGAAGGTTAAACAGGGGAATAGCTACTTTCTAAAAAGGGCTATTCTCACACAGAGAATTTAAAAACCATCTTGCTAAAAAGATGTATAATTAAATTCTGAACACAGAGATACCAAACTCGGATTTTCTATCTTGCCCTTATGGGAAGATAGGCACGTAAACAGCCTTCCCCATTCTATCCTATGGGCAAGATAGCCTCTCAGCAGTGAAAAACGAAAATGGCTGTAATTCACTACCAGGGCATGTTACACACCTCAGTACATGCCCTACCTTTCAGATACACTGCACCGAGCCCAGGGGGGTACCTAGGGCCACCATAGGGATGCCTGACATGTACAGAAAGGGAAGGATAAGGCCTTGTCAGTGGGGGCACTGGCCAGGTCGACATGGCAGTCCTGGACTGCACATAGGCACTGCAAGCAGGCCTAAGACATCATTTTAGCGCTACTCCTGTGGGTGGCACAATCAGTGCTGCAGCACACTAGTAGCAATTGAATCACCAGCCCTGGCACACCCTGTGCACTTTACTAGGGGCTAACAGGTGAAACAAATATACCAATCATGGATAACCAATCAATATAACAATTTACCAAGGGAGCACTTGCACTTTGACACTGATCAGCAGTGGCAAAGTGCCCAAAGCATCTAAACCAGCAAAAACGAAATCCAGCATAGCATCAAAAATACAGGAGGTAGAGGCAAAAAGTCAGGGGTAACCACGCCAAAGATGCCAGGTCTAACAGTGTCTCTGGAAGGTGATGGTGTAAACCCTCTGGGACAATGCAGGCCTCTAGGGTTTTGGGGGAAATACACTGTGTGCAAGAGAGGAAACAGAAATGTAGAAGGCATACACACATAAGAAAATCCTCAGAATAGTACACCACACTGTTCAAGGGTACTTACATCCATAACTCACACAGCACACCTTGTAATGACTAATGAGCACCCTGCAGTCTATTCTGGGGAATGTCGTCCACCAAACTGCTGGGTTGCAAAGGCAACAGGTACGTTACTGCTGGAAAGTCAAGGTTCAGTAACATGCACTTTCCTCCAGGAAAAACTGCTTATTTACTACAGTCAAGAATAAATGTGCAAATAACAGCGTTATGTGAAAAGTAAAGAAAAAGTCAGGAGTGTAGGAAACATGCTCCCACCACTTTTCTGACACCTCGTCGATGAACGTGCTCGCTGTTGCGTCACAGGAGCAAGAGAAATGCCAGCCGTCAGGGGTTTACGAGGAACACATCGTCTCTGCGTCCCCGTAACATCCCCTGTAACCATCTGTCAGCTGGTGAAGAATTGATGCGGCTGATAAGTAGTTGGCCGTCCACAGGACGTTGCCGAAGGAATCCGCTGTAATGGGAAGGCAGGCGAACGGGGTACCAACCGCCGAGCCCCGGTGCAGCGATGACGCGACTAAGAAGACAGTGAAAAATAGATCAGAGGTGCTGAAGGAAGTCAGCGCGAATGCACGCTCTGACGAGAGCATAGATGGCTCAGCAAGGAAGTCTCAATAGCAGTAAAACGGAAGGGCCAGGAAAGCAGGTATCCCAGCGCGACTGAATACCCAGGAACACGGATTGTCAAATACCAGGCCGGTGCAAAGGAGGGGCTTATATCCAGACCTTAATTAGCAGATGATTGCAGGAAACACCTTCCTGCCTGCAATCCCTTGGGCTGCTGGGAGTTGTAGTCCGGAATACACACTTGCTTCCCAGTCATGCAACAGTAAAGTAAGGGTGTAAGGGACAGACTATGTGTACCCCTTACTTGCGGGCCCCTCCTACCTGACACCACCATGACAGTTGGGATAAGGAGGTATCTTGCTTTCCTAGTATTTTGATTTTTTTTTGCTGTTCATATTATTGTCACAGTCTCCATCCAATACATATCACATAGTGCATCCTTGATGTCTGACCATAAGACATGTCCCTACGCGAACAACCTGGAACATTCAAGGGATCAACAATACACATAAAGGCAATCTAGTGCTGCATTATCTTCAGAGACATAAAATTGACATAGAGTATTTACAGTAGACACATCTTGCCCCCAAGGCTCCCACCACCTTTGCTGCAACATGGGGTCCACACAGGTACTTTGCGGGCTACAGTTCATATGTGAGGTGGGTTGCCATACTGGCCACAAACGAGTTCCCTTCTACATGACAGAAATTACAGCAGATACAGAGGGCAGTTACCTTCTGGTCAAAGGCTGCCTTTGGGGGTACACGATGTTGCTGGTGAATGTCTATGCCTCTAATATAGATAACCCAGAATTTTCCATTAACCTCATGACCCAAATAGACCTCATGGAGGCGGACCAGGTATGCATGAGGGGGTACTTCAACCTGCTGTTGAACTTACAGCAGTTTAGCACAGTGAGCACCTCAGACACTAAACCAAAGTCTGCTCACGGATGCATGGCCACCAGCACCCAACATATACAGTGTATGCACACTATTCTGTGCAATATGATACATGGACTCGACTGGACTACTGGCTGCTAACACTCGCTCTATTGCAGTGGACTGTTGATATACTACATCTACCACGTACACTGTCCGACTACTCACCTGCTGTTTTTATGGCTCTGTATTCCCAGTGCTGTGCAGGTTGAGAGGCATTGGAGGTTTGCTGAGGCAGCTCTGCGGGTCAATGTTTTTCGTTCTGAAATTTGGGCGGCAATACTGGAGTACTTTGACAATAACAAGGGGACAGTTAAATCGAGGGCCATGCTGCGGAAGGCTTTTCAAGAGTATATACGTAGAGTTTGAATTTCTAAACATGAGAGCATACTCAAAGATGGCGTACACCAGCCCAGCTGGAAAAGAAACTTGTGGAGAAGGACCGGGCCTCAGAGGTCCGAGGCCTAACCAACCTGCTACCAACCCACGTTGCATTAATGGGTGAGTTCCATTAGGTGGCTGAGCGCGAAACACACTGTCTAGGTAAATACGCGGTAGCCCGCAGATATGAGGAGGGAGAGAGGCCAGGCTGTGCGCTGGCAAGGTTGATACAACCCGGAGGCCAATCTTATATTGCCGCCCTTAAGAGTGCAGATGGTGGCTATATTGCTGACACTAAGGGCATCCAGAATTAGATATTAAAGTAGTACACTGAACGGTATACAACACAGGCTACTTCAGACAAGGGGCCTAGTAACAGGTACCTGGATGAAGTGGCGTTGGTGTGGCTTGTACAGGCAAACCGAAAATTCCTGGGTGAACCGTTTACAGAGGAAGAGATAGTCCAGGCCATAGAGGCCATGGAGGGCTCTAAGGTGCCTGGGCTGGATGGCTTCTCTGGGGGTTTCTATGAGGCATATAAATACCTGCTAGCCCCATATCTCTTAGAGGTCTATCAAGAGGCTGTTAAAAAAACGGGTATTGCCATCAACTCTCCATAAAGCTGTCATAATGCTGCTTCCTAAGCCAGGAAAAGACCCGTTGCTATGTAGTTCATACCGCCCGCTGTCGTTGTTAAATTTTGACAATAGGGTACTGGCCAAATGGTAGCCAACAGAATATCACAACTGCTAGACCTAGTGATATCACCAGATCAGTCTGGAATTGTACCCTGTAAATCTGCGGCCATGAATCTTCGCACACTTTTTGCGGTACTCCACAGAATTTCACCATCTGTGCCAGGGGCAATGTTGGATGCAGAAAAGGCATTTGATTCACTGGAGTGGCCTTTTTTAGGTTGACAATGGGAAGAATGAGCTCCCCACTGGGATTCATTGCCCTTATTAGGCTGTTATACACTGAACCATCAGCCCGCGACCGCCACTCTATCACAAGGATGATGTCATCAGTGTTGTCATGAGTGATGCCACTGACCATGTCATGAGTGATGTAATATGTGACGTCATGAGCAGTGGATTGCGGGCGCGTGAGTTATAGGTATCTGAACTAACTATAACAGGGGAATTTCATTGTTTTTTTACGAGTGAAATGTCCAGCTAACTATAACATGTGTGAAACCTATGGTTTTTTAAGTGAATTTGCAAGGTTTTTTAAATGCTAATTCCTAACTATAACGTGTGTGAAACCTATGGTTTTTTAAGTGAATATATATATACACTCTGTTTCCATCCATGGCATAGTACTGCATGGGATAATGGTTCAGTCCACATCACTCATTTACTCCCTTGCCCTGTGAATAATGGCATTTTCTGATCACATTTGTATATCCATCTGAAAGTGAGTGTGCTTCAGTGTCAGGGGTGGTTGTCCAGTCTTTTATTTGCAATGTTATTCTTTTATAGTTCCCCTTTCATTTGTTTTTTCTTTATATTTTAATATTTCTTAAGAGGAAACTACAGTTTTTCAGGCAGTGCTAACAGGTCTCTTGCTTGCTGCTCATTTCATCTGCAGGGAGCCATATCCCATATTGCCACTTCCTTTAACCCCTTCCCCGCTCATGACGGAACCGCTCCGTCATGAGCCACGGTTGCCGTGTGCTCATGACGGAACGGTTCCGTCATGACACGCCCGTTGGCGGCCGCTCCGCCTACGCGGCGCTGTTTCCCCGCCTGTGCGGGGGGACAACGCAAGTGGGCGGAGTCATGACGGAACCGTTCCGTCATGAGCACAGCTCAACTGTGGCTCATGACGGAGCGGCTCCGTCATGAGCACCGGGCCACCGCGCTGCCCCCCCGCACCCCCCAGCGCCACGGCGGAATTCCCGCCGCGGCGAAAGGGTTAATCCAGGAGACCATTATGACAACCTGCTGTGCATAATGTATCACCCTTTTACCATTCCAAGGTGGCCAACATGTTGGCTCTAAGTGTGGGAGCAATGCTGGAAATTAAAAACAATGATAGACTATTTACAATACCTCTACAAGACAGGCACCATCTGCTATGGTTAGTTTTGTACTGCTGGCATATGCCTGCCATGTTTAGATGGCATCATGTTTTCTTTTTTTTCTATTTGTATTCTTTCAATTTGTTTAGCATGTTTAGTTTGTTTGTGTTTTATTGTAGTTGTGTCTTGAGGGGGAATACAGGAATGAGACAGTGATGGTTTACTTGATGTATGAGTGCAAACATGAGTGACAGACTGCAAGTGATAATTTATTGATATATTGAGTACTTAAACCCATCAATGACATAATAGGCAATAAGACGAACATACTGGCAATGGTTTTTTTTTCAAATGAGCAGGGCCTATATCTCAGTCTCTGCTCAGGGCTCCACACATCCAAGCACGAACCCTGCAAGTCCCTCACAAACAGACTTACAGTCCAGTGATCAACATTTCCGCTTCAGCCGAGGTTCTGTTTCACACACAGTGGGTGGAGGTTGTGAGTAATTTCCCTGCATTCAATGAACCTTTGCATGTGTCGCTGAGAAAGGTACATTTTCTATTTTGTTCATATTTAAATAGAGGGTCGTCAAATCTTTCCTATGAAAGAGAAGGCCTGTGGCTGCAGGAGGCACCTGAAAGTGAGTGACGACGTTTTTCGTGTGCATAAGGATATGTTCTCGTTTTTGCGCTGTCTCTGACGCATTATGAGCGACACAATCCATGCCCAAGTAGTAAAATCCATTGCGGAAATAACACTAATAATTAACTGGTCATATTTTGGATTTTATACCGGAAACGCAAGTTTTCAGCTCTCACAGTCTAAATATTTTATTCTGCTGTTATATGTTCTGTTGATATTCACGAGTTCGTTGGGGTTCTGGAAAGTCTCATAACCTGACTGCTGAACCAGAGACCCCTTTTAATCTAAATCGGTCAAAAGTCATTTATCTACAAGATAGGATGCGTCGCATCACTTTAACAGATCAAGATGCGGGTGTTGCTGGGTACCAGTATTCGTAATATTTCAATGACAAGGTTCATGTCGTTTTTCGATGCTCCTTCTGCTGCTTATCTCATATCTCTCATCAAGAAAGCCTGCTTAGGTCTTCCTTGTTCCAACAGCTGTTCACCTATCTAGAGTTCTGTAGCAGCGCAAGGGCGGAAGTGAAGCGAAAGACGAAGGTAGATCAGATCTACTCAAGCCGAGCTCGAAAGATAACATTATATTTTCCGACATTAAGATATAGAGCTTCTTGTAAATGGAAAGGATAAAAAAAACACGAATCTATCTAGGCCAAGACTGTTCCATTTGTCAGATTGTTTGTTTCCCGGGCAGAGCATGGTTCATGCACTCATGAACTCATTTTAAAGGGCTCGCTTTAGGATCACCTGTGGGGTATGGCTAAATGATGCCCCCAATCCCCGCAGAATGGGATGAGAGGCCCCTGAGTCCCGTGCTAAATGGGGGCCATCTTCAGGTTTTGGGACACCGTGAGGCATCTGCCACTGCCCCCACCCCACCGCCCTAGGGCCTGCTGGCAGTGGCGTAACGAAAGTTGAGGGGTGCCCCCTATATGGTACACGGAGGGGCCCCGCTCCGGATTTAATCCGGAGCTCTCAGGCCTCAGGACTGTGCTGAGTGGTCCACCTGCAGCTCAAGGGCCCCTCCGCACCCCAGAGGCTGCGGGGGCCTGTGTTATGCCCCGATCTGTTGGCCCTGTATGTCCTGCGTTGCACCCCTGAGTATTACCAAACAGGATGGTTCTGATTTTAACTCTTGTCTGATAAGCCTCTGTTGGTTAGACATGTTCATTGTGGCCAGTGCATATGACTGATTTTTCGACATGTTGGGCCTGAATCACGATGGTAAACGTCTACGTTTGTGTATGTTTACTCGTTTTTGATGTTCACAAAACTGCAATTTAATATAAATATTACGACTGCAGAGACTCCGCAGTTGAGTGGGGAACTCCGCACATAAAAGGTAGGATAGGCCCATATTGTTATGTGCAGAGTTCCCCATCACAACTACGAAATCTCCGCAGTCGTAAAGTTACTATTAAATCACAGTTTTGTGAATATCAAAAATATTTATGTTTACCTTTGTGAATCAGGCCTCTTGACTCTCCCACTGATAATCTTCTAAAAATAACTGATTTAAACGTGGTGTTTCGTGTAGAAATGTTCTGTTATTTGCAAATGTATACATTATTCGAAACCTCATAACCTATTTTCTCATTAGTCTCAGATGGTGGACCATAAGTCTCAAGATTGTCTGCAACATGATCCTGAAAATATTTTTCTTGTCACCTCCATTGTTTGTAAGTATGAGTGATTTGAGTTTGAACTGCTCACTGCGTTTTACTTTGCCTCTGGGCGAATATGACTTCATGACAGGCTTGAGCTTTCTGAAACCTTTGGGGGTTGTTCAGCTAGACCCAGAGATCAAAGGTCAGTGCTTTCCAGTGATGCGAGTGCCTCCTCCGTTGTCCTGTTTAGATCTAGAAAGTTTCAGTGTGACTGCTTTGTTGCTCATTGGAAAGGCTCATCATGTGACCTGCTAAGTGTGTTGAGCACAAATTGGTAATAATGTCCTCAGTGAGGAACTCATTTTCCTTGTTAGATGAATGAGACTAATATGTGCTACAAACCTTCCAGACTCCTCCGCTCATACAGACTCCTATTTGCACCAATCCCATATATACTGAAAACCAGATCTGATGATCGAGACTTTTACTACATCTCTATTAGGGCGCGGAACAAGCTACCGCTACGCATTAGAGCCTCGCCGTAGGTGTGGCTAAACTCACACCTGCTCAGCACCAGGATAATAGCCCAGTGATAGTGCGTGCTATAAATCTACATAACATAACATGGTTATCTGGTCATGCTAGACAGGAGCAAAGTTGCTAGTTCAGACTGATGGAGCATAAGCTGGATACAGGGACTAGGTTTACCACTGAAGAGTTATTTTCTCAAGTCTAGCTTGAAAAGCTCCATTCGTGTTGGGGTAGGATGTAAGGAGGAGGCTTTCGGTGTGAGGAGTAGGTCAGGTGTCACAGATGGTAGTTGCCGCAGCAAAAAAGAGCCAGTCGTCGCTGGAGCTTCATGTTGGTTGATGTTCCCAGAAGGTTGTTATTGCTGTCAATAGCAGGTCTTTCGCTGGTAGTTGTTGTGGACAGCAGTGGTGGCTCCTCTGCGAGCGTCACCCCACTGCTTTTAGAGCAGTGAAAAGGGGTAAAATAAAATGATATAAACCTTGTTATTATCTTTTTATTTGTGATTGGCGCAGGCTGGGTTAGGGCGGGGCGGGGCTGTGGCTCAGAGTGGGATGAAGAGTGGACTATACAAACTAAGGGGCATATTATCAAGACACGGCGTTAAAATTATCGCCGTTTTAACGGCAGAAAACTGCCTCTACAGCGGCGATAATGGGCTTGATAATATGCCCTTGAGAATTCCCATAGAAGCCCATGTTCTGGTGTGACCATGGGCTTCTATTGGAATTCTCTGAGGCATATTATCAAGCCCATTATCGCCGTTTTAGCGGCAGTTTTCTGCCGCTAAAGCGGGGATAATTTTAATGCCGTGCTTGATAATATTCCCCCATGTGTGCAAGACTGCTTGGTACTGCGCTCAGCGTTGTGTTTGGCTCAGGGGAGCCTGTGTGTCCCGGAGCTTCGGCAGCTTCTTCCAGACTGGAGTCAGGAAGTGCAGAGAAGCAGAGGAGCGAAGCAGCCGGCGGAGAAAAGCTAAATGCGGTTTAAAAATATATATATTTACAACCCCTCCTCTCCACCCCCTGCAACCCATGCCCCACCACCCCCATTCCCTACTAGCCACCACTGGTGGACAGTCACTGGCGTCATGAAGAGCTAGTCTCACTGGAGCTTCACACTTGTGGTCATCATGGGTGGCAGAGGTTTGGCATGAGCAGGCCCATTTGCAGTCACAAAGAGCCTTATCTTCAGGATTTTCACTTTTTTATTTGTGAAGGAGCTCTCACTGATTCCAAACAAGGATCTAGGAGCTGGGTGGCACCTCTTAGGGATCAGGACTCACTCCAGTAGAGGCCAGCAGCAGGGCTCAAGAAGGTCCGGTAGGCACTGTTCAGCTGGGCAGTTGCAGGGAGGCTCCTGGAGGCTTGTTTTCCTGTTGCTCACACAGGAGGTCAGCCAGCTGATCAGTGGAAACACTCTGGGTAGCCTGGAATCAAGGCAAGCAGGTCTAATTCTCCTTCTTCAGACAGCAAATCAGTCCTTTCAGAATTTTAAATTACAATTCATTTGAGTGTGAACATTATTTCTCTATCTGCTCCCCATCTGAAGTTAGCAATTACTAAATGTAATAGGCTAACCCCAGATGAGCAAGCTAGGCCTTACAGCAGTAAAAAACGTTAAATACGTTTTTTACTGTCAGGACATGCAAAAGTTAAACTCACATGCCCTATGTTTTAAATGACGTGCACCCTGGCCTATGAGCCTCTAGGGCGTACCTTAGGGGTAGCTTATAAGTATTAAAAATGAATGCTTAGGCCTGACAAAATGGTTATTTAGCCAGGTCAAAATGGCATTTTAAAACTGCACAGATTTATAAATGAAATACACTGATACATCTGTCAAACCCTTCTAGCCACAGGGATAGAACATTTGTTAGTTTGCAAAAACATGCAATACCCAAAGCCATAAACTGAGCTTATAATGATTTGTTATCGTGCACTGACCATGCATCAATTCAAATGGTAAAATCTAACTAATTAAAAAAAAAATTGAAGAATTCCTCTGCATTTTTTTATTTTAAATATGCCCAGAAAATTAGTATAGATATTGTGGTTATTTGTATAACTCTGAATTGGGGTTTACCCAAACAGACATGTAATATGTGATTTGGAGGGTACTTTGCAAAATGTGTTTTTTCTTGCACACTGGCTTACAATTGGACGTAATAAATGGAAAAATAACAAATGACTTACTATTATATGATTCTTCGCTTCTGCCAGTACTAATTAAATCACACTTGTGTGACTGGACCTTTCTCTCGAGAGCAGAAAAGCCCCAAAACCCAACAAGGGAATATTAAGATTTTGGCATGCAAACTGACCCAGGGGCTAGCTGTTGTACCAAGTTAAACCTACCAATCCCAGACATTTTTTAAAACTAGACACACAGGAGAGGCCAGTGTGATATGACTTGTGTGGATCCCACTTTGTATTCTTTACCTGAAATACACTGCAAACTTCAAAATGTGGCTAAAATAATGCATTATTCTCTCATTTTACATTTCAAAATCCCTACCATCCAGTGCTCTCACACTTCTCCTAAAAAAAGATACCCCACTTGTTTCGCTGGGCCTATTGCATACAACAAAAAAGGCAGCTGACTTCCAACTCCCTTTTGTTGGAGATGAGGGTAGAAACATGAAGGCTCTGTAACCTACAAAGAAGATCTGACTTGAGATTGCTTCAAAGAAGGGAGTCTACTGATTGCTAAGGAGAAGTGTCGGAGTTTACCTTGCACAAGAATAAGGCTGCCTAGAAGAGGAGGGCAATAAGGAGCTGTGCTTGGAAGACTGTCATTGGCCTAATATTGCCCAGGAAATAATTTACACCATCAAGCTCTGTAGTGAGGCCTTTTCACCCTGGGTCTCCTTAAGTGTTCCCTGGAACAAGATCGCTCACTCCTCTAATCTGTGTTTATTGTGAAGGTTGTTAGCAATTTCCCTGCCCGTTCCAGGAGCCATGGAGAAAGTTACTAGTGGTGGAGTGGTGGATTTCATTACTCGTCACTAATGGTGATTGACACTGTCATCAGCAGTTTACTAAACAGTGCCTCTGATGACTTGGCACTACAATGATTAGTAACCGCCTTTGGTGCTTCCACACATTGACAATAACCCCACTGATTATCACTGTGACCAGGAGTGGACTCTTCCTTTGGGCAATAGCCTTGAGTATTGCTAAAGAGAAAGTTCACTGAGTAAGAGCCCTCTCTAATCAGCCGGTTTCTTTTGAGAGCACCTCTCCTCACCTGACTCTGAGGCATACAACCACCCTCCAGAGACGCTCAGAAATTGTCAGGTAAGGGCAGAGGCCAACCCAGCTGCACTAGCAAAGAAAGTATGTTAGTGCACACACAACTACAAACAGCACCCCAAAATCCCAGACCACAACACATTGCAGGAAATGCCTGCACATTGAACAAACTGAGTTGTTCTGAAATAATACTGCAAAAGAATGGAACCAACTACCTTTCCATATCAGAGCCACACCAAGCTTGTTGACTTTTGGCAAGGAATTGAAAACCTGTCTATTTTCCAGATAATGATCGATCTGAGCCCACTTAACAGCTAGCGCCAAGACACCTCTGGGTATACGTTGCACTTTAAAAGAGCTTTTAACATGAATATAACTCCAGTACCATTGTCCAAAGATTCCAGAGGACAAATATGGAGTGATTGCTCCCCAAAGCTCCTGATAGTGGTCAACAGCTATGCTGTGCTTCCTCTACTCTGTCAAGGCTCCTGATCTGTGCAAGGACTGTGCAAGGAAGCACCCTCTAATCTACTAATGCTACAGCATCCCTCTGCCTCAGAGTGACACTCAAAGAGTCACTCTGTGTTCTGATCAATAGTACATTATATGAGGACAATATTCATACCACTTATGAACATCATGCATGTGAATGGTGGAATTATTCTATTGAGAGTCAGGAAGTGTGCTGTGGTTTAGATGTACCTGGACTGGAATGAGGGTTGGTTGACAGAGGAGCTGTATGGAAGGGGTGAAGGTGGCTGAAGGTAGGGCTGTATTTTTTGACTGACTCTGCGCATAAGTAGCTGTGTTTCAGGAAATAGTCCATACTACCCTGATTTATTCCTGGGCTTCTACTGTTTAGTTTCCATCCTGATAGATGTGTGGGTGATAATGGATTGATGGGGGGAGTGGGCATGATGAGGTAATGATGTTGTAGTATTAGAGATGGCAGACATGGTATCATTACTAACTACTGTAAAATCTTTTAGAGTGTTCAGGATATCAAACAGTATGGATAAAATATGGTGAATGATATCTAAAATGTGTGTCATGACTGCCTCGTTTTCATAAACGATAGCATGTAGTACATATTTATGGTTATGATAATAAGAGATAGTAAGTTTTTTTCCTATAAAGGAATTTTGGAAACTTGAGACTAAGAAGAAAAAACAAAGTGCATTTGTCTAGGGTGAGGTTCTTAGTGAAAAAAAACTACTAGGGCAGATGTAATGGAGCACATTTTGTACTGTAGTAATCTCTGTTAATGACCTTGAAAAGCTGATTCTGTATGGGGCACTGGCAATAGGGAGCCATGGGGTATCATTTAGCAGAGAGAAAATCTGGTAGTAAGTAAGATGACACATTGGGTATAAAATATATAAGCTCTCACATTTGGTTGACAGCACGTTGAGTTGCAAAATTTCCCTTCGTTCAATATCAGCATGAGAGTGAAATGAAAACACGTTTGGAGCTAAAATCGCATTAAAATGCTCAAACACAGGTAGATTCAAAATCTCCCTTGGCTACAAGTCTGTAGGAGATGGATGTCAAATTTAGGTGCAAATTCACTCAGTATATAGACATAATTACAGTAAGATGCCAAATTAGGTATAATGAGTCTCCATCAGTATGGCATAACATTTGTTTGGAAGCATATTAACCATATTGTGGTGCTAACTTATCTTTCGTATAATGCCTGTAATACCAACATCAATGTGGAAAATAGTTACAAATTACATTTAGCTACAAACTCACTTGAAGACACACAATCTACAATGGAGCAAAGTAAATAAGATGAAGGTCTTACATTTATTAATTTAATGTAGCTGCTCTTTAATGCCTGTGTAAATATGGTAAACTATGTATGTGAGCAAGCATGGTCCTAAGGAAACTGAACACTCCATTGTGGCAATGCCTGCTGCACAAACATATGATTGTGTGTACCTCCATCATCCATTTCTATTCTAAATGTACATCATGTAGTGAAAAGCAGCAGTAGGGAACTGAGGGGTGGTAGTCAGAACGCCAAAAGAGAATATACAGTTTAACTGATTTAATGTAATTATAAGCGTTATATTTCACCATAAATAGTACATGAATTAGCCCCTTGTATGTTATCCACCCATTACATCCACCTGCCAGGCCTTCGCACAGCATAGTTTATCAACATTAGTTACATTTTGATCTTGCTTAGTTTATTTTTCTTTATTTTGCATTAAAATCTTTGTAATATCTGGGTTTACGTCTTGGGTGGATGCATGGGAAAGCCCTAACTCCACCCATGTAATGCCTACCCAACGCGCTGCCTTGCATTACTTTGTATTTACTAAACCACACCTGTCCGTGCAAATGCTAAAAATAATTTTTTGTTTGTGGTTCTGCCCACGCTAAATCTTAGTAAATCTTGGCTTTGGTTTTACCGGGTGCTTACCGGTCTTAGGTAAAACCTTAAGCAAAGTGAGACAGTATGTCCCCAAGGAATCCCCCTGTCCAATTTGAATCGGACCCTTACTGTTTGCATAGTATGTGCCAATTTATCACACCTAAAGCAAAATCCGCACTTTAAAGCACTGGTATGCACTGCAGCATACCTCCCTCAGTATTCCTAAAAGAAAACAGCCGAACCCACGCCTCAGACTCCCAAAAGCAGAACGGAAAGAGAATGTATTTTTAGATTCTCTTCTCTTTTTTAAGACATGGCCTCTCCCTCGTCCCCTCTCTGTTACTGACTGAAAAGTGGAGCATTCCTCGGGATAGCCAGGCTGCACATTTCATGGAGATTCCACTGGTGAAACGAGCAGGCTAAGGGAAACAGGAGATGGGCGCCGGGGATACCCCAGGCACCAAATATACAGCAGACTCCTTGGACGGAGTCTGCTGCCGGGGCTAAAATAAGATCCTGTGGTATGTGTCAACATGGGATCCTGTCACACGGGGGTTCCTACCGTCAGCACCACGCTCACGCTTAGCATAGTACACACTTTCACTGATCAGCTGTGTTCTCAGCTCTGTGTGGTACCATCTGTACGCTACTGCATACGGTTCACAACAAAATATGAAAATTGTATAGAAGGAAAAACCAAAAGCATCTTCCCCGATCCTCACTTGGGTGACTGAGGTAATCATTAATATTGGGGTGGAAGACAGGGGATTGGTTCTGAACTTTTATAAAGTTATTTAAATAAAGCCAACGGAAGACAGCATCAAATGTGCTCATCTTTTTCGTTAAGTTAAAAATATGTGATTTAATTGCTCTTTAGCTCGGAACAACTTTACAATAAAGCTAAAATGGACACATAAAGACTATTGGTAACAAGCATTGACAACGCCAATATGTCAGGTGGTGTCGACAAACTTCTTGGCAATTCTTTCTTTGTTTTTTTTAATGGATTTTGCAAAACATTATTCTGCAGGAAGGTGTTCATCAATAAAACGCACAATACCATAGTAATCACTGATGCTTAGGGAACTACTTTCTGTGGGGATGTTCTCTTTGTGAAAATGCCCTAACTCATAGGGAAATCAGCCAACGTCTGATGTGGGCTGAAGCATAATCCCTTGATGCATGCTTGAGTGGGGTGGTGAAAGATGTGAATGGCACAACCACTGACAAATTGATGAAGTGGGGCTGAAAACTCCTATAAGTAGCTACATCAGACACAGAATTTTAGTAAAATCCAAAGGTCTTTGCTAACACTGACCTAAAAAAAAAGCTATTGGTTGCCAATATTTAGTCTTTTAGAAAAAAGGAAAGAAAGAAGCAAAGAAAGAAAGAAGGCAAGAAGGGAGAAACGAAGGAAGAAAAGGAAAAAGTGTTTTATGTGCTGCAAATGAAACACAATAACGTGGCATGTGCTACCATCTGGTAGAAAGGTTCTTTTTTCACCTCAGAAACTATACACAAATGCAACACTAATGTATTTGTAAAGTAAAAACAAAAACACTGGCACTGAAGGAAACTACTTTGTATGCAGATGTGCTCATTATGAAAGAACAAAATGCAGTCACTCAAAGTGAAGTTAACCAGAGGTTAAAGTAAGCCGACCCGTTGCCCCCTGCTGGATGCTGCAGTGGGGGGAAGAAAAATGTGAATGACACAACAGTACACCAAAGGATGTAGAGCAGTGGCTGAAAGCCACTTTAAGTAAGTACTGGATCTGGCCCTTTTTGCAGGGTTATCCCCTGGCTTTTTTACTTTTGCCTCCTATTTCTTTGACCCTGTTTTTGTTGGCTTTAGGACTCTGGGCACGTTACCACTGCTGGTCATTGCTAAAGTGCATATGCTCTCTGTGTAAACTGTAATTTAAGGGTGGGCAGAATTTGAGTAGTTGCGCTCCGCAAAGCTCCTCAAAGCTCCGCAAAGCTGTAAAAAATCGCAGCGAGTACGCAGAATTCCACGAATACATGGAATTGCTTGTTCCGCCCGCTCGCGATGCTTTTTTCCTGTTCGTGAACGCTGTTTGCGTGCTCGGGGGGAATATCTGGCGAACACGCATTTACAAAGTGCGAACAAGCAAAAAAAAAGCCGGATAACGGAATTTTGGGCAATTTACCCAAATTCCGCAAATTACGTGAGTGGAACGGAATTTACCGCCCAGGCCTACTGTCATTGTTATTGGCTCTCCATGATTATTTGATTTACTGGTAAGTCCCTAGTAAAGTGCACTCTGTGTGCCCAGGGCTTGTAAATCAAAAGCTACTAGTAGGCCTACAGCACTGGTTGTGGCACCCAAACGAGTAGCCCTGTAAACTTGTCTCAGGCCTGCCATTGCAGTGTCTGTGAGTTCAGTTTAAAACTGTCATGTCGACCTGGCAAGTGTACCCACTTGTCAGGTTCAAACCCTCACTTTCACTACATATAAGGCACCCTTAAGATAGGTCCAAGGTACTCCAATGGGCCAGCTGCAGTGTATGCGAAAGGTAGGACATGTACTGGTGTGTTTTACATGTCCTGATAGTGACATACTGCCAATTTTGTTTTTCACTATTGCAAGGGCTAGATCTCCCATAGGCTATCATTGAAGATGCCTTGCAAAATTTTACAAGTGTAACTTTCATTTGGGAACAGCTAGAGATTTGGAGTATGGGCTCTCTGAGCTCATAATGTAAAAACATATCTTTTAGTGAAGGTGGTTTTTAAATTGTGTGTTTGAAAGTGCCACTTTTAAAAAGTGGGTATTATCTTGTCTAAACATCCCGTGCCTCTACCTGCCAGTGAAATCAACCTCTGGTTTAGTCTGCCAGGAGACTGTTTGTGCATTCTCTCTAGACAGTTACACAAAAAGAGTTGAGGTGTTCCCTGCATATCCTTATGGTCCATCACCAGGCTGATGGACCTTCCTGAGTTAGAGTGGTGGGAGGAGCTGTCACCTGCACCTGAATAGGGCTGAGCCTGGTCTATCAATGGTATCTCCACCCCCTGGAGTGTATCTGGAGCCAAGACCAGGCAGGACAATAAATTGTGCTCTACAAAGAGAATCCTTTGAAGAATGCTGAGTTCACGGGCCAAAAGATGTAAATGTATTGGGTCTAAATCCCCAGACTTTTAGAGCACTTCTAGATCAAGACGAACTTCTGCCACGGAGAAGAGCTGAAGGTCTATGAGGAGGTGTACTGCCCCTTTGCTGTGTGTTGCTTTGCTGGGTTGGCCTGCTGTTGCTGCTTCTGCTTTGGAGAGGAAAAGGACTGGACCATTCCTGTGCATCCACTTTTGAAGTTCCCAAGGGCTTGTGTGTGCTTGCCTCCTGTTGGAAGTCTCAGAGCCATCAAAGACTTTATCTGCAGAATCCCTGATCTCCACTGCTGGGAGTTCTGACCTTTCTTGTGGTGCCAGATCCAGTTCTGGGCCCTTGAAGGTTGTTCCTGCTGCAAAAACCTGCTTGAAAACAACAAAATTGACGCATCACACTTCCAGCGCCTGTTTTTCTAATGCAGCACCCACAGACCAGAACAGTCTGGGATTTTAATGCCTTACTTCCCCCTACGATCTAGATTCAATGCAACACTTCTTCTGCGTGCAGCAGAACCGACACATTACCTCCCCGTGGACTCAGGAACCAACGCATTGCTTTCGATATTTGGTTTGGTTTACACATTGCCTCTGAGAGAGGACTGACCGCTCGTGCCAAGCTACCAAGGGGGTGAGCAGGTGTTTTCTTGAGTGTGTAATCTCCTTATCCTGACAAGAAAAAAGGGTCCCTACTTGGACAGGGTGCATAGGACTGCCAACTACAGAGCCCCATTTCTAACATGTGTGGTCAGTGGTGAGGATAGGACTTGTGTTTGTACTTTGACATAAAGTGATTAGTGTACACTACTGCTGAGTGATTAGTGTACACTACTGTTGAGTGCAGACCATTACGCAACCACACACTGCTTTTTGCTTTTTCCTTTTTTTGTGATAACCCTTGAAGTATCTAAGTGCTATGTCTCTTTCCGGCGAACCAGCAAATGATGTTGCAAAAGTGGTGTTTAAGATTCAGAAGTTGCAGTCTTAGAAAGTGGAACGGCTCAAACAGTTTCGCAAGGATGTTGCATGTCCCATTAGAAGCTCCACTAGTAAGGAGGACCTGCAAAAGACCCTGGGTGCTTGGTGGACAGCAGCACAAGCTGGGGAGGCTGGGAATGGGAATGTGGATCTAGATGTGCAGAGCCAGCAAGGGGATTTTGGAGTTTGGATCTGCCAGTAGGAGCATATTTAAGGGTTGGAAGCATTGAGTTATCCCAAAATCTGTGCCCAGATAACAAGCGACAGGAGAGAGATCATGTGAGAGAGCTTGAGAAACTCAAAAATTTGAAATGGAGCACAAAGAGCTGGAGAAAGAGAAGGAGCAGGCCCTTGCTATAGAGGAGAGGTTCCTTGCTCTGGAAGAGAATAAACAGTTGTTGGCTCATGAGTTATGTTTGAGGGAGCTGGAGTTGCAAGCCATGATGCCTGAGTCCAGCGCAGATGGTGAAAGCAAAAGTGGTTTGTCCAGTACTGAGGAAACATTGCACAAACCCAGAGACTTGGTATCCAACATGAAGGAGGGAGATGACATACATCAGGGCCTTCAGGTTTATGAGGTTGCTCCAGAGGTGTGCAGGGTCCCTGAGGTAAATTGGGGAACTGGCACAGGGAGTCATATTCAGAGTGGTGGGAGTGACACTCAACTGGTTCTAGAAGAAAGTGACATGAAGAGGGGTTCCCCCAAGGTAGAAGCCCTAATAAGGGAGTGTGTAGACACCCCAGAAGAGTGTGGGTTGAGTTTCAAGGACAGTGCAGAACTGTCTGACCAGTCCAGGGAGAATACAGTGGATTATTTTATCAAGACACTGATTGGTTGGGTGAAGGGTAGTATGATTAACGCATGTGAGGGGCTTGACAATCTGGTTACTGGAGAGCATTTGCCTAGTCCGTGTTTTCCAGAGCTATGCGAAATTAATACCATGTGAAGTGTGAGTTCTCTGACCCTTGTCGATGCCATCCTTGATGATGACTCAAGACCTCACATTGCAGTTCTCAGCTCCTACAACATGCCGCTGCATGATGCATCAAAACACAGGACTCTGCACCATCCAGTGTGCAGGATATCTTTATGCAGGACTTTGCATCGCAAGCCCCTTGTCGATGCTATCCTCGTTAATAACTCAGGATTTCACATTGCAGTTCTCAGCTCCTGCAACTTGCCACTGCATGATGCAGAAATCTCCACGATGTATGCTTCACATGGGAATCTGCAATGCTCTACAACCAGGATTATAGGTACTCTTGTTCAGCGTGCCTAACTGGATCCCTGTAGCTCCATTGTGGTTGGCCTGAATTTGTGACTTTGTCCCGGTCTAGCATGACCAGATATCCATAGCTGGTGCTTTGTGCTTTTTGGCTCTATTTTTACTTAAGTCTGCAAACTTGCATATCTCTGGTTCTACTGTTTGGATTTTTGTCATTTTAGTCTTGAATTATTTATTATAAATTGCTCTATGTTTCTATATTGAAAGGGATTTCTCTTGTGTTGTGTTTCCACTTTATTACTGTTTGAAGTGCTGCATAAATACTTTACATATTAACTCCAAATTAGGTCTGACTGCACCATCCCGAGCTACCAGATGGTTGAGCGCACATTAATTTGGGGTTTGCTTGTGCCTCACTCTGACAACTATTGTGGGTCCTACTTGATCAATGGGTAGCCTAATTTCTTGCAAGTGCTTTTTTATGTACCTAATAACAGCCACCCCCAACATTAAGCCAGGTCCCACATCCTCTCTATATAAATTGATAGTGGATAGACAAAGTTCAAGATCATCTGGTCCGTTGAATAGTGACAAATAGCACTTGTAGTGGGGTAGGTTACTTCTTGTAACCTCTGTGGACTTTTATGCAACCCCTATGATTTAACCGTATGAACTACTAGATATTTAATAAGAATTTTTTCAATTTTGCTAGTGAAAATAGGTGGAAAATTGTGCCTTGTAAAATTCACTGTATATTAAAATGCTGTGATTGCAAGTTTTATGTTTTTAGCAGGAGTATGGAGAAGAGGTAGGGAGAGGAAGGTGAAGAGACAGAGGGTAGATGAGGGGGTAAGGACTATACACATGTCATGTCCAAAAGTATGCAGGAACTACTGGTTCAGGTATAGCTTGACCATACAAGTCTTTAGCAGTCTGCAAAATGAGAGTAAGTGTTTTTTTTAATTCGTTTTATTTGTTTTTTGGTATTTTGTGATACATCATGAAAATGAAAAGCAAATCTGTTAACAACAGTTTGCATCAAAAGTTAATATATATCTCTATATTATATACCAATTGTTAGAAATTGGGTCTCTGGTTAGCAGAGAATGCACCCTGTCCAAGTAGGAACGACACTCCTAGACAGGGTAAGCTAGATGCATACTGTAAATTATCCCATGGACACCCTCTGGTAGCTTGGCACAGAGCAGGCGGGCTTAACTTAAGACTCAATGCGTAAAGTATTGGTACAACACACACATACACACACACAAACACACTAACACAATGAAAATACCACAAAAAGATGCCACACAGGTTTAGAAAAATAGTGAATATTTATCTGAGTAAAACAAGACCATAATGGCAAAAATCCAATCAGTAGAAGTCAAGATATTAATTATTAAAGATTACATGCAAAAATAGTGTTTAGAGGTCACTAGTTGTCAAAAGGTTACTTGAGGTCACAAGGGACCTATGCATATCAAAAGTTCAGGATGACCACGATGGAGGCAGGCTGGCTACGGGACCCACACAGGGCTAGCTGAGAAATTACTTTTGATGGAGCAAAGCATCGACATTGAGGGTATGATCCGTTGATCTTTTCTACACAATCGGAGTGCTGCGCTGTCATCAAACTTTACTGAGGTGAAGGCAGTTCGCCGTTGCCGGGCCACACAGAGCGTCGTTGTCGGGCCACACAGGCAGTAGAACCATTGTTGGTAAACATCCTTTGCGTCAGTATCAAAAGCGATGCATCGGTTCCGATTGGTGATGATGCATCTGTTTTGTAGCAAAACAGCTGTAGAACCCTCTTCTGAGGCCCAGAATGTGTAGAAGGCACATCAGGCAAGAGTAAGACTCACAGACGGCACAGTCCAGCAGCACCAGCAGAATTGTAGGCAGTCTTTTGTGTCCCTGAGACTTCAGACAACAGGAGGCAAGCTAGCAATCCCTTGGAGATCACTTGCATGGGAATGTGTGGATCAGCTATCCTTTAATAGAGTCAGGGAGCAGCAGACATCAGGGCAACAAGCAGAAAAGCAGTCCATTCAGAACAACAGTCCAGTTGGGTCCTTTAAGCACCACAGCAGCCATTCTGACAGAGATTCAGTTGAAGATCTAGGAGTGTCAAAGCCCCAGTACTTAATCCCAAAAGTGCCTTTGATGTGGAGGGTGATTTCAAAGCAGGTTTCTGAAGTGCACAAGGATACCTTTCAACCCATCCCTGTCTGCCAAGCTACCTGTGAGGGGGAATCAGTGCTTTGTGTGTGGACATGGCACTACCTATTGAAGTCTCTCAGCCCCTCCTGATGAATACAGGCCCCAGCTAGGCCCGCAGGACACAAGGGTTCGCTCTCCTGCAATGGAATCTATAAGGAAGTTGGCACGGAAACTGCAAAGTACAAAGACAAAGTTTATTAACCCTTAAGGGTGGTCCTACAATCCATACAACACCCTTCAGTATTGCATAGAGTAGCACAAAGAACTTGCGTACACGGTCCCCTTTTATACACAACAGAGGGGCTCATAAGTGGGTGGATACAACATGAGGCAAGGAATGTTACCTTTTATGGACATTTTCGATACAAGATCAATATGTGGGCAGAGCTGACATACTCCTTGAGCCCGCGAAAACATGGTCAAGCAAGGACTAACTGATAACAGATGTGGTCAAGCCTGGGCATGCGCCAGGCGAACAGAGGAACTATTTATAGACTGTTACTAGGCAGATTACAAGAGCAACTAACACGAAGATAGGACTCTTCTCGTGTTAAGCACGTGGAGACATGACAATACAAAATGGAGTCCAGACTTTAGTCAACATAACGAAAGAGACGTGTCTAAGGAAGGAGAATTCATGTCTTTAGTAAATGCTTAATCACATCGTGGTTTCAATTTACAACAGACGACCCTTTCAGCATTTACTGAAGACATCCGGTTTATTAGGATAATCATCGTATATGTCAATTGCCATCATTTCTTCTACTTCTTTAGCTAAATGTTTCTGATAGGTGACATTGGCAATAGCTTTCTTATCGGGAATACAGAATGATACACATAAGGAACAGAGCAAAGGACCACATTGGACACAGATGCAACAAGAAAACAGAACTGCTATAATTATACAGAGACCAGTTAAAACCTTCCAACCCCAAGCAATGATCAATGCCCAAAACCATCCAGAAAAGGACCAAGTGCCGTTTTCTGTATGGATTTCAGCTGCAATTTTATGCAACCTGTTGATTGCATTATAGACTGACGGCGTGTGGTCAGGGATAAACACACAGCAACTACTTCCGATAATTTTACAAGCTCCACCTCGGTCAGCTAACATAACATCTAACACCATACGATTCTGCAATGCAACAATTCTAGTAATCTGCAATTCTTCCGTAAGATTCCCAAGAGCAGCAGCGGTTTGGTTTGTCACAGCCTCTACCACTCTTGTTAACCTTCGAACTTTCCTACTATTTAGGGCAGCTCCAACGAAGAAAAACAATCCTAAATTAAAATCAATGTACTGCTGCAGACTGGTGTCAGTCTGATCCACATCATCAATTGATAGAGTGCGTTTATACCCATTTACAGTCACATTATTTAACAACTTCAAATCCTTATGATAGGATGCAGGTGCCAAAAATACAGGAGGCAATAGGAAGGCTACATAACATACTCCGGACCAACCGGCTGGCAAACGGTAATAACCTTTATTTCCACATACGAAGTATGTATTATGGGATGCTAAGAAGGTACTGTTATTCAACCCGTCGATGTTTAATATGGTAATACAATCACTAACACCAACAGGAATATAACCCACACTCTGGACACACAGGTCCGCTTGAGCTTGAGCCACTTGAATCACAAATCTGTCTTTTCCCACAGTGTCTCTGGTGTTCGTAAAAATATAAGGAATCGATTCATTGTCTGGTCGATACTCTTCCCATTCCCAAATTGTCCCATTCGCTTGCGGATATCCATCTTTATCCTGATGACATTCTTTATTGAGTCTGAAGAGTAACCGTCCCACTGTGGGTTTCCGGGTGGCAAAAAGCAAAGTGTACCATGCTCTACAAGAGCCATAATGAGAGAAAGGAAGAGGTATGAATGGCGTTCCTCCTTTCTTCTGATGAGCTGGCATCATACCACATATCCAACAGTTCGTAGCATTCGTGGCAACGTGGGTATGATGCAACATCTGGATGAAAGTGTTATTCAAATAAGACTGACGATGCTTCAATTCTTGATACGGAAGGGTATAGAAATAGTGCTCCTCAGGCACTGGAGTGGTCAACACAAGTAACTCTCGAGCAGGAGTCACATCCTCCACAAACCATGTGGTTATCCCAACAATAGCTACTGTGAGCATAAAACCTGTTGCACAAAGAATTTTCTTTTTCTCCATGTCAGAATAAAGAATCAATATCTTCCTGAAACTAAAGGCTTGTCAGAACTCTTCCCCTTGGGCAGCGGTCGATTTCTTCACCAACGGGCCAAGACGGGTGTCGCTACACTAATGCAGGGCTGATCCCCCCCCTTGCCTCATTGGCTCTCCGTTTCACTAACCCAAGGGCCGTTCTGACAACATGTCCCGATACTGAAGAGTTCACTTCCTTGGCCTGAGATGATATCGCTTTCCTCCAGGAGCCGCGTGGTCCGGAAAGAGCTCCTCAGCGTCGTTCGGTTCCACAGCACGGCCTTTCTCTGTGGTCAGAATCTCTCGTTGATCGGTCAATACAGCAGGCTCCACCAATCCAGGCGGTACTTTGCGGCAGTGCAAGGAATGGATCCAATTCTTTCTGTTGGAAACTCGCACAGCCGTCCTCGTTGCAAGTAGGACTTGCTCAGGACCAACCCATCTCGGCTCCAGGCTGTTCGTCCTGTCAAAGATTTTTATCATGACATAGTCGCCAGGCCGGAGACTATGTCCTTCACCGGTGGACCGATCAGGGAGCGCCTCCCGGACCTGTTGATGAATAGAAACCAAGTTATCCGTTAACTGCGCCAGATAATCATTCATCATTACACAAGGTACATCATACACAGTCTTAGGTTTTGGTGGACCCCAAATATTCATTGGACGTCCAAAGACAATCTCGTACGGTGTAAGACCGGTTCGAGAGTGCGGTACCGATCTAATTGACAATAACGCCAGCGGTAAAGCATCTGGCCAAGTCAAAGATGTCGAAGCTTGGATTTTAGCGATCTTGAGCTTCAGTGTACCATTATACTTCTCGACTAGTCCTGCAGATTGAGGGTGAAACACTGCGTGGAACTTCTGGGTGATGCCCAGACCCTTCAAAACATACTTTATAACATCCGCTATAAAGTGGGGTCCGTTATCACTCCACAGAAGTCTACAAACGCCATATCGAGGGAAGAACTCCTTCAACAGCATCTTGGCGGTAGTCATTGCAGTATTGTCTTTCGTAGGGTATGCCTCAACCCATTTGCTAAAGGCACAAACCACTACTAGAACATACTTCAAATTGTTACAGCGCTCAAGCTGGATGTAATCCATCTGCAAAACCTCAAAGGGTGCAGTGGGCATTACAAATCCTCCTGCTGGAGTTCGAGTACCCTTTCCTGGGTTGTACCTCAGGCAGATCATACAGGTCTGCACCACTCTCTTTGCCGTGCTAGCAATCTCTGGATGCTCCCAGACTTGGGTAAGCAATTTTACAATTGCGGAAGCTCCAACATGTGCTAGCCCATGTGCCATCTGAACCATAGGTTGTACAAAAGCCGTGGGTAATTTCCATCTATCCATCTGCTTATTTCTCCAGCAACCCTCATCATCCAATTCTCCCTCACTGGACCATTGCTCCCGTTCTTTATCAGAAGCGGTCCTCTGTATTTCTCGCACTTCTTCCTTCGCATCGTGCCATCTTTCTACTTGCGACTTCACTACATACATGGCAGTAGCACCAGGCTGCATCGCAGTCTCCCATGCCACCCGGTCTGCTAACGCATTCCCTTCTCCAACTTTATCGACTACTTTCCTATGGGCGCTACATTTAACGATGGCAATTTTCTTCGGATATGTTAATGCAGTTAAAAGATTATGAACTAACTCCCCATGCATTATTTGTACTCCATGTGACGTTAAAAACCCTCTCTCCTTCCAGAGCAGGCCGAAATCGTGCGCTACTCCGAAGGCATACCGGCTATCTGTATAAACATTCACACACAATCCTGTACTGAGCTCACATGCTCGTGTTAATGCTATCAGTTCCGCTGCTTGAGCTGATTTCTGTGGTATGCGTGCTGTCTCCACTATTGTTTGCAATGTGGTAATTGCATACGCTGCTGAAGTCGTACCATCTGGTAGCTTCAGGCATGACCCGTCCACCCACAGTTCTCCATCTACATCTGGAAAGGGCGTATCCTGGAGATCAATACGACCCTTTGTTTGTTCCTCAGTCACAAGAATACAATCATGTGCTTTCCGTGCCTCAGACTGAGTCTCGGGGTACGGCAACAATGTGGCCGGATTTAACGTTACGCACCTCTTTAACGTAATATGAGGAGCCAAAAGCGTCAGCTCATATCCCGTTAAACGGGCACTGGTCAAATGCTGCGTCTTTGTCTGATTAAGCAGGGCATCAACAGCATGGGGGACTAATACCAACAGCTTATGAGATAACACAATTCCCTCGCTTTGGCGTATTGACACAGCTGTCGCCGCAACCGAGCGAAAACAACCAGGCAATGCTCGGGCAACAGGATCAAGTACAGCCGAAAAATATGCACAAGGGCGCTGCTTGTCGCCGTGCATCTGCACTAAAACTGATAATGCACATCCATCTTTCTCATGCACATACAGCGAAAAAGGTTTGGTATAATCAGGAGTCCCTAACACTGGTGCTGAACAGAGGGCCTGTCGCAATTTCTGAAAGGCAGTGTCACACTCAATCGTCCAAGGAAGCGGGATAGGTGTGTCTTTTGTCAAAAGGGCTAACAATGGCTTAGCTATGTGTGAAAACCCTAGTATCCATTGCCTACAAAACGACACAAGACCCAAAAATGCACGCACGTCCTTCTGCGTGGACGGCGTCGGCGTGTCCAGAATTACTTGGACACGATCTGGTGTGAGTGCACGCCCCTCCTTAGACAAAAGGTGACCCAGATAAGTCACCTTTGGTCTACAGAACTGTAACTTTTTCCGAGATACTTTGTGATTGTGGGATGCCAAAAAGGAAAGTAAAGACAACGTACTCGTTTCACACAACTCCGGAGTGTCGGCCGCCAGCAAGATGTCATCGACATATTGAATGAGGGCGACACCCTCGGGCAGAACAAAGGAGTCCAATTGTCTTTTCAAAGCTTGACTGTAAATGCTAGGGCTTTACGTGTAACCCTGAGGGATTCTACAAAATAGGTAAGACCTATTATTTAGAGTGAAACCAAAGAGGTATCGACTATCGGGATGAATAGGAATTGAAAAGAAGGCATTTTTCAAATCAATAACTGAAAACGTGGTCGCCGTAGGCGGGACCAAAGTAAGCAACGTCATGATATCAGAAACCACTGGGTACTGAGGTATCACGACCTTGTTCACTTCCCTCAAGTCAATTATAAACCGATAGACTTTAGCATCCGTATCCTTTTTCAAAATGGGTAGAATCGGGCTATTACAGACGTTGTAGGGAACTTCCTCCACTACTCCCACCTTAATCAAATCCTGCACAATCTGTATAAGAGCCTCTTCCCCCTCCTGCGAAATACGATACTGTGGAAGGCGTGGTAACACCGCCCCCTCCTGGACACTAATGTGAACAGGCGGAATCACCATCTGTCCCACATCAGTATCCGAGGTGGCCCACAAAGCACAAGGGAGGGTAGCTAACACAGCATCTTCTGCAACCACACACATCCGTTCAGACAGGGGGTAATTGTCATTTAATATCACCCGCACTCCAGCAGGGGAGCAGCGGATCGTAGCTCTGAAGTGCTTCAACATATCAAGGCCCATAATATTGTCCGGCGTGTTCGGGGCAAGCAGAAACGGACAGGGTGCAGAAAAAGAATAAACCTGAAATGTGAGGGGCCGCGAAAGAGGGCTTCGGGAGAGTGTACCATCAAACCCTACCGATGTAACCATTAAGCCAGATGGGGGAGCCCTCGGAACCAATTGTTTAGACAGCGCACTACGAGTCGCTCCTGTATCCACTAGGAACTGATCAGTAGAACCCAAAACCTCAGCTGATACGTAAGGACCCTTCTGATCAACCGGCACCTCAACTGATTCTAACCCCCATCCAACGCATTCCTATGCATGCTGAGAATCATGGTACCCAGAACGGTCAATCCCCGACACTTGATACTGGTTTTGTCGATCGAAAACATTAGGCCTATCTCGTTGCTGCCCGGCAGGGTCAAAACGAGCGTGATCGGTAGAATTCCCTCTAAAATTCGAGAAACCTCCTCTACCTCTCGGGCCACCCTGATTGTGTCCTTGACGCGAAACATGCAACGCCGGGCAATCTCTGGCCCAGTGTCCCGATTGCTTACAATACACACATTGATTCCTGTTCAAATCAGATCGGCCCGAGGGAGGACCATAAAATCCTCCCCTACCTCTATTTACACCCCGGCGGGGCGGACCATATACTTGCGCTAACATCACCTTCGTTTTTAAATCCTTCGATTTCTTCTCCTCCTGCCCCTTCGCTTCTTGCTCCTGGCGCTCATAGTACTGAGCTATAGTCAGGAGGGCTGTCGGGGTCGCAGTGGACCAAGAACTTTCACTCGCTTTTAGGCGGGCTGCGATCGCCGGTAGTAAATTTGCCACATATTTATCAGCAAAAAGGTGTCGACCCGTATCATCCGTAAGTGACTGACCACTAAAATCATGAAACGTCTCCTCAAAGCGCGTAAAGAAATCTGCAACTGATTCATCAACTTTCTGCTTACACGAGGCTAGCATATTCCAGTCAATCTTTTTAGGGGGAATGATTGTCTTCAACTTAGTCAGAATAGCAGCAGGGAGATCTAAGATAAGCTGAGGTGGTTTCTGCGCGGGCTTCCTCTCCCTATCCTCATCCTCAAGCTCAGACCACCGAGCCTTAAAAGCGGCAACATCATCCACCTTCCGCACAGATCGCCACATATCTGGTGGTAAAATAAGCCCAAAGAACAAATCTATATCTGCTAAGGTCATAGTACAAGAATTCAAGGCCCCCTCGACTTCTTCATAAAAGGCCGCTGGATTCTTGCGGGGATCAGGCAACGCATTCTTTAAGGCCATGACGTCAGCCCTGTGCCAGGGAGTATAAACCCAATTATACACAAAATATCCCTTAGCATCGGCGGAGGTAATATCCGAGCTAGTCCCCGCTCCTCTAGGAGGAACATACAAAGGCGCCGCCTCTCGCATTGGTTTAGCATGCACTAGGTCGCTCTTATCTGACTGAGAGGTGGATGAGTGGCCATCTCCGGTATGCGAATCCGACTGCTTCTCCTCCTCAGCTTGTTGGCGTGCTTTCTCTTTAAGGTCCCTCGCCGCGTCCCGCAACGCAAACAGTCGCCGAACCGCATCAGGCGCCTTAGAGGGAGAGAAAACACCATTACGCAATGCTTTAGCATCTAATACCACATCGTCAGGCTCAAAAACACTGGAATATTTCCGGAAAGCAGCAATCACTTCCTCAGAAAAGTGGCCCAAAAAATACAACTTTTCTCTATCCTGCCACAACTCCCAGGAATTCAACAACTCAGCAAGGGATAACTTGCCCTTGAGTGCACGATAGGAAACTTGCCGAAGCTCACCCATTCGGTCAGCCGATAACATGGACCGCGTGTCTACCTTACCCGAACCCGATCCAGAATCTTGTGGCCTCGGGGCAGACGCGCCGACATAAGGAGGCGGAGAACGATCTAATAAATAAAAATCATCGTCATGATTATCAAGGACAGGATAAAGTGACTGACGAACAGCATATTGACCCGAGACTTGTAACCTACGCTCTTTCTCTTGCCTCTCCGTCTGTTCTCGCTCCTCCCGACGCTTTGCTTCCTGTGCTCTCACATGATCATTCTTCCGTTGCTCTTTATCAAACAGCGCTTTCTCACGTTTCTCACGCTCACGCACTTCCTTCACCCATAATCGCACACATTCAAACATGTCTTGCCGAGCACGCCGCTTACACATACACTGTTCCACATACTCAATCTTACGCATATCAAACGACCCATACAACGGCCACCGTAACTCAGGATCCTTTCTGGTATATTTCCTCCATACTGTGCTGTACATTATGGAGGAAAGACCATGCTTCACATACATATCCCTATTAGGAGTCCCCTCAGGGAAGGCTGGAGTAGATTCCTCGAGGTTTAACCGGTTTCCAAAGCAGCAGCACCACTTACGGAGTGCGCTAAAAGCAGGCATGCTCAAAAATAATGCAAAATATGCAGTATTATCAAAAATGGCACTTAAACGGTGTGCCGTTCAAAGTTACACAGTTCCGGAGAAATATCTCCACATTACCTGCCTATATGTGTTGCAACGCATATATTCTCACAATAGCCAATACAAGATATGACCGGTCATCACAAATCAAACTCAAATAGCCAAACCAGGCTTCAAAAACTCGGAGCAAGTACCGTACAACGGTTCTTACCAATCAAGAGTCCAGATTCCAACTGCCAAGCTCCAAAATTCGCCCAAACGGCTGTCACGGCAGGACCGACAGAAGAGGTCTCAGTCGAGGACCGGTGCCACCCAGATGGTCAGCTCGGAAGGGAACGAAGAAAAACCTCGGGATGCCAGGACTAAAGGGCCTCTGGCAGTGATCACATCCCCGGCCAAATTCCTCACCTTCGTCGCGACCAATCCTTCGAGCATCCGAGTCGCCGATGAGCCCCATGTGACGGGCGCCAATTGATGAATACAGGCCCCAGCTAGGCCCGCAGGACACAAGGGTTCGCTCTCCTGCAATGGAATCTATAAGGAAGTTGGCACGGAAACTGCAAAGTACAAAGACAAAGTTTATTAACCCTTAAGGGTGGTCCTACAATCCATACAACACCCTTCAGTATTGCATAGAGTAGCACAAAGAACTTGCGTACACGGTCCCCTTTTATACACAACAGAGGGGCTCATAAGTGGGTGGATACAACATGAGGCAAGGAATGTTACCTTTTATGGACATTTTCGATACAAGATCAATATGTGGGCGGAGCTGACATACTCCTTGAGCCCGCGAAAACATGGTCAAGCAAGGACTAACTGATAACAGATGTGGTCAAGCCTGGGCATGCGCCAGGCGAACAGAGAAACTATTTATAGACTGTTACTAGGCAGATTACAAGAGCAACTAACACGAAGATAGGACTCTTCTCGTGTTGAGCACGTGGAGACATGACAATACAAAATGGAGTCCAGACTTTAGTCAACATACCGAAAGAGACGTGTCTAAGGAAGGAGAATTCATGTCTTTAGTAAATGCTTAATCACATCGTGGTTTCAATTTACAACACTCCCATTCCTACTTGCCCAGCAAGACCCATCAGAATGCAGATGAATGCAGATGAGTGCTCAGAATACAGATGAGCCTCATGTTCCTGAGTTTGTGACTGTCTATAGAAAATGCACAAAGTGTTGCTGTCACACAGCTCAGACGTGTACTGGGCACAGGGTGCAGGTGCACAGAGCAAAGTTTAGAGCAGTGAAATGTCCAAATTCTAAAAATGCAAAAACAACAGTTGATGGACAGAATGCAGAACAATGTCATACATTCACCTCAGTACAGAGATCTGGGCCTAAATCCATCGTTTTTTTGCTCACCATGCCGTTCCAGTTTGAACCCAGCCAAATGCAAATCAGTCTTGACCCTGTGCCTCATGAGAAAAGTCCAGTCCGAACTGCCAAGCCAGGTCCTCCCTGAACTGGAAACAAGCATCCTAGGACCTGTTTCGGGGTTTCACCCCTCTTCAGCCAGGATAGCTTGATTCTAGTGGCATGGTGAGCACGGGACCCACGTCTGGGCATACCCTTCCCACTCGGGGTGACAAATGCAAAAACAACAGTTGATGGACAGAATGCAGAACAATGTCATACATTCACCCCAGTACAGAGATCTGGGCCTAAATCCATCATTTTTTTGCTCACCATGCCGTTTACAGTTTGAATCCAGCCATATGCAAATCAGTCTTGACCCTGTGCCTCATGGGAACAGTCCAGCCCGAACTGCCAAGCCAGGTCCTCCCTGAACTGGAAACAAGCATCCTAGGACCGGTTTCGGGGTTTCACCTCTCTTCAGCCAGGATAGCTTGATTCCAGTGGCATGGTGACCACGGGACCCACGTCTGGGCATACCCTTCCCACTCGGGGTGACAAATGCAAAAAAAACTGTTGATGGACAGAATGCAGAACAATGTCATACATTCACCCCAGTACAGAGATCTGGGCCTAAATCCATAGTTTTTTTGCTCACCAAATTCTAAAAATTTAATTTCTAAAATAGTAATGTTAAACCCAACTAAGAGGATTTATCATTACCATTCCAAAGATATGAAACATGACTTAGCATCTCCTTTCTAATCAGTATTTATGGCTTAAATGTGTTATAAGGAACTATCAATCCTAGTCTATGACAGGAGTAGGCCTCGTAGTAGTGAAAACAAATGTATCTATTTGTCACTACCAGAACATGTAAACTTAAAAGTACATGTCCTACCTTTTACTTACACAGTACCCTGCCTTTAGGGCTACCTTGGGCCCACCTTCGGGGTGACCTATGTGTAATAAAAGTGGAGTTTAAGTCTTGGCAAAAGGTTTTAAACGCCAAGTTGAAGTGGCAGTAAACTGTTTATATAGACTGTGCAGTGACAGGCCTGAGACAGGTTTGAGAGGCTACTTGTGTGGGTGGCACAAACAGTGCTGCAGACCCACTATTAGCATTTAGATTACAGTCATGGGCATATGGTATACCACTTTACAAGGAGCGTTTAAGTAAACTAACTATGTCAATTAAGTATATACCAATGTCGCCATGTTTTAGGTGAGAAGCACATGCACTTCAGCTCTAGTTAGCAACGGTAAAGTGCTCTGAGTCCTATGTCCAACAAAAAGAAGATCAGAAAAATAGGAAGTGAAAAGCAAAACGTTTGGGGCATACAAAGGGCAATTTCCAACACCAATGTTACTTATACAAAAAGAAATATCTCCATCAACATAGTGCGTAGTGTCAGGGTGAAACATTTACCATGTGACAAGACTGACATATTCACATAAAGATGACTTATGTATGCCTGGAGGCACTATCTGCAAAAAAAGTAGCAATTTAAAAACAAAACCTACAAACAAGAGCACAGTTGATGCAGTTGTATCGTAGGCAGGGAATTCTAGAAAGTGGATATCACTTCCAATGAGGAATGCTGTGATACATGGCGCTGGTCTTTCCCCTTTACGAGCCGGTTTTATTTATGTGCCATTCATTTCGATCTTTATTCTCAATCTTGCTATACTCTGTTTTCATCCTTCCAACATGGTGTTTGAATATCACCCTTCACGAGCCATCCTCAGCAACGGGCTAGAATGACTAAATACACCAATAGACAGGCACACGTATTGGATGCATCGTCACTTGTATCATTTTTGAATCAGGCGCAACACAGTCTTTCCGCGGCTGTCTCTAACTGAAGGACCCGTACTCACTCCTGCGCTCACCGCCCGGACATTGGAAACATTTGCATATAGAGAGTGTTTCACAGGTCAGTGTCTCGGCATGCCTAGCTCAACATTTTCACTCCGGTTTTACGACCAAATTAATTTTTTTATTTTGCTCCCACACCCACAGGGGTTGCATGAGTGCTATGGTATCTAGTTTTAAGCAATAGGGGTATGTTGGCACATAGTTCAACTGTACTTCACCATCGATGTAGGTCCGTTATGCACTGCACTTTGGTGCCTTGACTAAGCTAATTCAAGCTGGAACCAATTTTAACCCCTTCTTTTCTTGTTTCCTTCCCTTTTACATTCCACCTTCTGTTTGTCCCCCCTGCTCCTATCCTTGTCTAGGCTATTTCTCAGGCAAAAACTTCTCTGTGTCCTGATGATGATCCCTTAATTTGAGTTGGGATCGAAACATCATCGACTTTTTGAATCTACACTCCTAATTTGCTCATTTGAATTTCAATGGAGCATAAGATGCCTTTTCTAATGTGACTGTTTAAATATGTATTTCATGTTAAAGTCACTATGTATATAAATGCATCAGTTCTGGAAATCTGTTAACTTGCAACCCTTAACCCGCATTATTTCTATATTTCCCTACTTTAAGGTTTCAAATCATTGTCTATTGAATAAATTAACTGAACCTCCATTTGGAGAAAGTCAATGTAATTCTTATTACAGTTCTGTGTTCCATTGTCCATTACCCTTTGGAAGGGACCAATGTTGCTTGTAATGCTATGTTAACCCTAGGTCCCTTCTGAGTCCTAGAGTTCACTTGTTTCTTTAAAACTCTGACTGATGGGGAGACTGAGAGGGTGAATCAGTCTTAAACGAAGTACCTCAGATGTCTCTTAGCTGCTCACAGTTCAAATTTGATAGAAGAATTGAGAACTGCAGATTTTGCGTATAATATTAACTCTCACTCCAGCACAGACATGTCTCCATTCTTTCATTTTCTATACTTCATCCTAAGACTATTCATTTAGACTGGAACTCAACAACCAATAAGGTTCAGGCAGTAAGAGAACACCATCAACATTTAGATAATGCTCATCACAAAGCAGTAAATCAACTGCAACAGACCAAGGTAAGGACCAAATGACAAGCGGACTTGCATCCATCTAAAAAAGCAGTGTATCAGGAGGTAGGCCTGCTATGTTTGGCTACCAAACAACTTGAGATTTTCAGGGACTTGCAAATTGCAGCCTCATTTCATAGGACCCTACAAGATTTTGCAGGTAGTCAGCCCAGTTACAATGAAACTGAAACTGCCAGAGTACTTTAAAATTCACCCTGCCTTTTACGAAACCCTATGTAGAAGAATCTGTACCAGAGCCTCCCCCAACACCTTTCTTGAATGGAAAACATTCTGAACTTGAGGTAAAAGCAGTCCTTGATGCCAAATGTATTGGTGAAAAGGTATTTTAACTTTTCAATTGTAAGGGTCATGGGCCAGAGTACCAATCCTGGGACTCCTCAACTGATCCATCACTTTCACCAGAGAACCCCCTCCAAACCCAATCCTGTTTGTCAACCGTTGGTCGATATCAGTTACCTGCCCCCCGTGTCGAGTTCTGCCTTAAGTACGTAGAGGGGTCAAGTGCACACAGAAAATCATCCCCGGTTCAAGGCTACTCCTGAGGACCCAGCATTCTCTGATTCCCAAATCCTCAATGAGTCTTTTAAACTTACTCCCGGGAACCCAGATAAGGCCTATGGCTCATGACTCTTCCAAACCTTTTTATGATGCTTCAACTTAGTCAGGGTACACAGGACTCTTGCACAATTGGAATGAGACTTTCTCAAGTCATGTGAACCAGCATCCATCTTGGATCCTAAAAAGTATTTAATCCATGCCCTGCCAACGTGTAGGCGCTTGGCGTTCTCAGCTTCAAAGGAAAAGGACCTCAATCCTTATTCTTACGTTTCTTACTTTGAGAAAGATGATCTTTGCGATGCTTTTTCCAGTAATTCTCAGCTTCTCTTTGTGGTGTTATTACACCGACTGCTGCTGTTCCTGAAAAAGAAAAGATAAAGGTTAGTTACATTTTCAAGTTGAATAAAAGGCATTAAAACCACTTTGTTTCTTCCATGAGTAAGTAACATTGCTAGTTGTAAGGAAGGGACATTTTTGAATTCAAGTACTAAAAACACCTTGTGAAAGAATATAGCACAGGGTAGCAGTGCTCCAACCAGCCCCCAGAACTCAAGTTCTTTACAGAATATGATGGATAGAGAATCCGAGGAGCAAAGGCGAGACAGTAGAGAAAGATTATGAGGCAATAGAAATAAACCACAATTTAAAGAACATTCTTATCTCACACAAATTAAGAACGGCCATGCAAAAAGCACCCTTCTAGGAACTGAAGAAATTTGTTTTTTAGAAGATAATAACACATGATTGAGCACCTCTAAGTGTGAAATAGCAGAGTTTGATTTGGTTTAAAAGATGACTAATTATTGGGTTGTCTTGTGGCCACAGGAAGAGAGAGCTCAGTTAAATACTGAGGGCCCTCAAATGCACATTTACTAAAGGAGCTGAGAAAGAGACTAACAAACAAGACCTAATATCATCTCTTTCCATCCCAAAACATCCTGCTTCCCCCAAACTGGTGCATAGACCCATTATAATTGCCAACTGGTAAATGTACCAGGTACTGCAATTGGTTGGAATCTCGTCTCTCCTGCAACTCACAGAACAAACAGGTTAGTGAGCCTTAAGCAGCGCTAAGGATAGTACAGTCCACTTTAAAGACTCACCAATTGCAGATATCTGTGTTCAAAATGCAGCCAGTGGGGAACTGGTGACATGCATTTTCACTCTCTCCCGCTTCTGGGTGGAGATGCAGTGGGTCTCCTCTGTGTAGTGATACTCTTCATAGTAGGGTAGGCTCCAGCCTGGAGAACAGACAACAGAGGCACAAAGAGGTATGAGCTATTCCTCCATCTGATTGTCACCTGGCACACTGAACAGGGATCAGGGATGACCAAAAGGCGATCAACCAAATGACAGTGTTGCAGAAGGGCTACTTAGCAGTTCTTCTCAGCAAAACACCTAATCACATTCCTCAAGCATCCTTGTCTTTCACCTCCCCAATTAGGTGCCTAGGTCACCGCCCTCCAACTTCAGGAATGTCAGTAATGTATTTCCACTGTCTGCAAAAACAACCTCAACCCCATCATTTCTACAGGAACAAATATGAAAGTCAGATGTAGCGAAACATACATCCTTCTTTGTCAGATAACTCAGGTTTAACCAAGTAAAATCATGCAACCACATGGAAATGTTTTACTACTATTACCCCAGATATCCTGAAAATGGCCAGTGAGAACAGAACATAAAAATATCTTAATTTCACACCACTATGGCCAGAGATTGCTCCAATGCCTGCTCCACTTTTTGACTATAAATCTTAAATTTTCCCTGAACCAGTGCTCTCTCTCAGAATCCCTCGAGCTGAGGAAAATTTGTCATGTTCTAAAGAAGTCAAGCTAGATCCAGGAGTGCTCAAGAACTAGAGGCTCATCACAGACCTCCCTTTCCTTTTTTAGAAATTGGAGAGACATGCATCAATCAGCTAGAGGAATGGACTGGTAATAGTCATCTCCTTGGTTGTTTCCGATATGACTTTCTCTCTGGTCACAGCCTGGAGCCTCCAATCCATTGGCTTATATACAATGCTGTATGATGCCAAAATAAAGGAAGTTCTTCCCTCCTGGTCACTCTTGAACTTACCAGTGGCCTTTGATACTGATGATCATGATACCCTCCTTAAGAATCAAAGAAATAGAATGGCTATTAAATATACAGTGGTAGAATGGTTTAAGTCCTATCATTGTGACAAAATAGGGCATTCCTTTAATCATACCATATCCTATCAAATTCTCAGAGCTTCAATCTCCTACCACTGCTCAGTAATCTCTCTGTGACACCACCAGGTGATGTATTAACACAGCATTGTAATCTCATTTCTAAACTATGTGGCTGATACTCACCTATATATTGAAATCAAATACTCCAACATTGTTATGAATCTTACATTCCTCTTTAAAATTATTCAGAACTAGTCAACAAATGTTTAGCTAAGGTTGGGTCCGCTGCAGACTAAATTCAACTTTCTTGCACCCGACAAGGGACAGGAACTTACTACAGCTTGATCAAATCAACTCAAAGAAATTGGCTTCACTCGAACAATGACCACCTCTTCAAAATCTCTGGCTTCAAACTGAAAAAGCTACTCTTGGTTGATCTTCTTATTACAGAACTGGTCAGGAACAACAGATGAAAACCTTTCTGACACCTACTGCATGTTCTCCCAAAACAAGTCCTTAAATTGGCCTTCCAAGGCCAAGTTATTTTGAATATAAACTGCAGAAATTCTCTGATTGGGCTGCCCAAATCACACTTAGCTCCCCTAAAAGCAGTCCTTCATTAGGCAGCTGGTTTTATCGCCAATACTATAAGATTTCAGTGCATCACATCAGTCTTTAGGGGGGCTTCCCATGGATCACCGCCTAGCATGCAAGCCTGCATTCATTACTTACTTGTTGTGCTGCAGCTATCCCACGAATCGAAATTAAGGAGGTTGAAAATGCCATCTCTATGCTCATACCTAACAAAGCGCCGGGCCTGGACAAAATCCCTGGCGATCTGTTTAGGTCTGAACCTACGGTGTGGGCTCCCTACTTATGTGTCCTTTTTAACTCCATTTTGTATGGTGCAGAGCCACCAGTAACCTGGCGTGGCGCGGAGATAGTGCCTATTCACAAAAAAGGCTGCCCTTTACAGCCCTCAAATTATCGCCCGATAAGCCTAATTGATACGACCCAAAAACTATTCGGGCGCATAATTTTGAATAGATTACAGGCCTGGGAAGAAGAAAATAACGTTTTAAGCACTTTGCAGGCCGGCTTCAGGAAGGGTACTTCAACCCTTGACCAGATATTTCGTCTTCAGGTTATATTCTGGAAGACTGTGAGAGTAGAGGGTGGCAGCCTCTACCTCATTTTTGTTGATCTAAGGTCAGCTTTTGATCTGGTCCCGAGAGAAAAGCTCTGGGCCGTTCTGCAAAGGCTCAACATTCCCCCCTATCTCTTGGATGTTTTGAAGAACTTACACAAGGCCAATTTCGCCCAGGTTAGATGTGGGAAGTATGGCGAACTCTCTGACCGCTTTCCTGTTAGTCGAGGAGTTCGACAAGGATGTGTGCTAGCTCCCACGTTGTTTTGCCTATACATTAATGGACTCATAAAACACCTTCTAGCCCTCAAAGACATTGACGTCCCTAGGCTTGTATCGGGCAAGGTTCCTGCTCTAATGTTTGCTGACGACACCCTGTTGTTGTCACGCACTCCCATGGGAATTCAGCGAGTTTTAGATGGCTTCGTTGACTTCTGTGGTGACAGGGGCCTTGAGATCAACCTAGCCAAAACGAAATTTATGATTCTCAACCCTCCTAAAAGTACCCGCCCGAGCCCAGTATTGAATGGTATCCCCCTTGAAAGGGTGAAAACGTTCACTTACTTGGGGATTACACTCCAGGAAGATCTTGGCTGGGGAGGCCAGGTGGTCAATTCTACACTTAAGTTGACCCAAACTACAGGAGGTATGGCTAGATTGTTTAGTGGCACGGTTTTTAAACCAGCGGCCCCAGTGGTAGAAATTTACATTAATGGACTCATAAAACACCTTCTAGCCCTCAAAGACATTGACGTCCCTAGGCTTGTATCGGGCAAGGTTCCTGCTCTAATGTTTGCTGACGACACCCTGTTGTTGTCACGCACTCCCATGGGAATTCAGCGAGTTTTAGATGGCTTCGTTGACTTCTGTGGTGACAGGGGCCTTGAGATCAACCTAGCCAAAACGAAATTTATGATTCTCAACCCTCCTAAAAGTACCCGCCCGAGCCCAGTATTGAATGGTATCCCCCTTGAAAGGGTGAAAACGTTCACTTACTTGGGGATTACACTCCAGGAAGATCTTGGCTGGGGAGGCCAGGTGGTCAATTCTACACTTAAGTTGACCCAAACTACAGGAGGTATGGCTAGATTGTTTAGTGGCACGGTTTTTAAACCAGCGGCCCCAGTGGTAGAAATTTTTAAAACTCAAGCCCGATCTGCCGCTACCTATGGAGCAGAACTATGGGGCCACTCCCAAATAGATAGTCTAATGAGGGTCGAAAACTCCTTTATCAGGAAACTATTAAGTTTACCCCCTAGTACTCCGCTGGTCCCAATTAGATTAGATCTGGGACTGCTTCCCATTGAAGAAGTGGTGGTGGCCCGGCCTGTCCAATATTGGAAGAGATTATGGTCCAATCCAGACCTCGAAATTTTCAGAGATGAATTTCTGGATCTCTGGCCTACACTCAAACACATGAAGATCCCTTGGTTAACTCACGTTAGGGAAACTTGCTTCAGGATTGGTCGCAGGGAACTCTGGGATACCCCAGAAGCTTCCTGCCTATCTGTTTCTAAAACCAATCTTGCTGAAGAACTAAGATACTTTCATCTAACACGCCTGCACATGGATCCTAACATAGGCAGGCTGACCAAACAGTTTCTCCAGATTAAACCGAACTATGGGAGGGAGTTATTCCTGGATCTGATTTTCCCTCCTCTAGCCAGGAAATTATATGTTCAATTTAGAATGGGTACCTTACCACTCAGGTCTTTCACTTCTAGATGGGACATTAAGAATAGTATTTCATGCCCTGCATGTGGCTACAAACTGGAGGATGAAATTCATGTGTTCTTTGTTTGTCCTGCGTACCTTACCCATAGGAAACGTTGTGTAAAATCGATTTGTAGGAACCTTGGTTTTAGAGATTGTGTTAATGCCCTGCGAGTTTTAAAATACGACACCCATCCCCCAATTGTGTTCGCAGTTTCACGCTTTCTTAATGCTGTATGGTTTCAGCGTAGGAAACTTTCCACCAATTTTTAATAATGTGAAAATTTTAATTTGATTATTTTATTCTGTTTTGGTGGTTAAAATGTGATCTGCTCTTGCTTTCGACATATAAATTGTTGTATTGTATTCTGCTTTTATGGCCCTTGTGGCCGAAATAAAGTTTTTTGACTGACTGACATTACTTACAAAACGAATCACATGGGTAAATCCAAACTCTTATCACAAACATTTCAGGTTTATGGCAGAAAGAACACAAGAAGAACCCAAACTCTGCTCAAGTTAGACACTACTAGTTTCAGAAAGTGCTCTACCTTCCATCATACTCTGGTAGTGCACCTGGAATTTGGAATGCTGTCCTGGTGCAATCCGACTGTTCACAAGAATCTCCACTTCTAAAAAAGAACTCAAACATCACCTTCTAAAATATCTTTTGCAATCTGTAGCCACTACTCATTCCTTATCTCTTTGACCCTGAACTATCAATATCATGACTTTAATTAATTGATTTAATCTTTATACATCAGTTAATTGTTGTGCTAAGCTATAATACCACCTTTTGACTTGGGTATGGACTTGCTATATCAAGTGTCAAAATAATTTCTCCAATACCCAGAGGCTGGTTTGGAGTGAAGCCTCCTGGATACATCTTGGCAAAGGAGGGCCACAAGGGACCCTCTCAAGAAGATCACGGTTGACCGTGAATGCCCTAGTTCTCCTTCTAGGCATTGTGTGATGTGATCCTTACCCTATGTGCACTACAACAGGACCTTGAAATAAGAAGCGTACACTCAGGACCCCAGGAGGGCAGGAGCATAGACAGGCTACAGAAACTAAATAAAAAATGATATGGGTTCTATAGGGCTGAAAGTACCCCATCATATCATTTACTTCACCTAGCCACCCGTATTGCGCGTGGTGGGAGTTCACCTTGGCATATGTTCACCTAAATGTCAGCAAACCCTCGTAAGATTGCTGTCCCTAGTGTGTATACTAAAGTCTGGGGCAAACATATAAAAAATGGTCAATGTCAAGATCTTTTATATCAAACAAAAGCTCAGGAATATGTGTGGTAAGCCTGGTAAGGCCTTCTAAAAAATTGCTAATGCAACCTGAATCGAAAGGATCAACCTCAACCATTCACAAATTCTTTGAACCCAAAGAAAGTAGCCGCTTTTGTACAGAACCCATTGACCCAACCCTAGGAAAGAGTGGCAAAAAGTAGCTTAGCCAGGAGTCTGCGCTAACAAGGGTGCCACCAAAGTGGTATCAGTCATATGTTTCACCTGAAGCTGAGTTGACTAGGACGATAAAGCATACAGTCTTCATGAGGGGTGATGTGGAAGACTGATGGCTGAGAGGGACACCATGTCAAAAGCAGCAAATGGAGGACCCAGCCTCAAAGAGAGTGGAATACTAGAATAGCAGTTCTTATAACCATGTCTAAGCATGGAATCAGTGATATCTCCACAGTCCCTGGATTGAGTTCTGAAATCAAGGTAGGCTTGCAACTGCTAGATCCACAAAAGGTACCTTACTTTAAAAAACAGTAACAGGTCCTGGGATAGCGCCAGGGAACAAACATGCATGCTCTGTATGTTAACCCTTCCCAGGAAGATGCCACAACCATGAAAACAGGTAGCACATGTAGGAAATAACGTAAAAAAAAAAAAATTCAATACAATAACAAATTAAAATGACAACGTGCCTTGGAGTTTTAAAAATGACACACGGACATTCAGTGCTCAAAATGAAAACACTAGGCTTAAAAGGCCTTTAATCAGACGCGTTCTCTTGTAATAAATCATGCTCTTTTCAAACATAAAAACATGTACAAGTATAATTCATAGTTAAGGTGACTAGTTTAGATTTTATTTTAATTATAAAATGTGCTTTTAAACATGTGTGTAGTGGCAGTGTACAATTTGTATTATATTAACTCAATATTTTAAAGAATTTGCACAAGAGCAATGACAGCTAAATGGAATAAAACTCAAAATGAAATGGTGCACTGGGAAAGCACTCTCCTTCCAATAATCATTCAGACGGTCATTATAAATATTCCTTATTTTTCCTTCTTTCTTATTTATATATATGCGTCTTCACAAAAAATCCACAAGTATACAGAAATCATCCAGCCAATGCGTTTTGTTCAAATTGCCAGTTTTGAACTTCTGCAGGGCTGAAAACAACATGGCAAAAAATATATATCAGAACCAATACAGACAAGACACTTCTTGACAAACACAGTGACACAAATCTGTAGCTAACACATACAAACTAACTGGCACATACAGAATATTACTAATATCACAATAAACAAAACAGAATATCACTAATGTCACAATGCTGGTAACCGAGAACATCACAGCCGTGAGGGGAACGTCCAACACAGCCTAGCCATGAGGGGAACGGCCAAATCTGACTTCACTCTTGCTGCACCTTTCCTTGTTGTCGTTCTGCCTTATACCTGTATGCCTGCATACCCGCCCAATTAAAACCAACTAAAACCTGCCCACCTGCCCACTCCTTTCCCAGATCACCTCAACTCAAAAGTGCAGGTATAAACTACTGGGATCGTCCGAGAGCCGTGTCGGAACTTGGAGTGTTGGTGAAGCCTGCCTGCCTGCCTGCTGTGTGGTTTGAGAAGCTTGAACGATTGAAACCCAAAGCCGAAAGCCGAAGCCATAAGCAGGTTGGGCGGCGTTGAGCAGATTGCTGGTTGCAACTAAGCGGGTGAGGAGCAAGGAGCAGGAGGAGTGAGGCGGAGTGAGCGTGCGTGGAGGTACCTACCTACCTACGACCGCGACCGGTGCCCTGATTTTAAAATCCAAGGAGCGGAAGCGAGTGCCTGGAGGTACCCGCGACCTTGATCGTGAATCGGGAATCCTTGACCTGTACCCTGAATCGAGACTGAGCGGGTGAGGAGCAGGTAGGCATGGCAAGTGGGCAGCGTGACTGGAGGTACCCGCGACTGCGACCTGTGCATTGAAAGTTTGAAATACTGCCCTGCCCTGAACTCTGTGTCTCAGTGCCGAAGCAGCTGTGTTGAGTGAGTGGACAAGAAACGGGAGCTGCCCAGAGTCCCTCGCAATCTGTGCTGATCTCTGTACCCGGAAAGAGCACATGTCTGCACCTGCACCTGCACCGGCGCCTGTGCCTGTGCCAGTCCCCGCGCCCGGATCAATTCCGGACTAACTCCAGGTTGTCTGTCCTCCACTGTTGTTTTCCTGCCCTCACTTGGTTTCCTGCTGCCGTGTCTGTGGACGGGCTTGGTTGCCCCACCCCCCATCCATCCAACGAACAACTCGGGATTGAGGGACCGGCTGGGCTTGCCTCCGTTGGTCTCCTAAACTACATCACCCAGGATCTCCTGGGCCAGGCCGCCACCCTAGCGCCAGGAGGCGCTTAAAGGACAGCCTGCTCCCTCGCCCTGGGACAAGGGCGGGGCCGTCTGAGGCATTGTCATTGACTTCTAGACACGCGAAGTAAGACTTTTGTTAGTAGTTTGATTAAATGTTTATGTCCATGCCAGAACTACTCAGTGCCCTACCATAGTGTTAATTTTAGCAATCATTTACACCGGAAACATTTTTTGTAACTTTATTAACTCTCTGAGGAGCATGACTGGTCGACGTAGTAAAACTAGAAAATCTCTTGTGGGAGGCTCGGTTCAAGGCACTCTTGATCTTTTTATTACAAGGGCTGCCTCCGTGCTCGAACGTGAGATCGAAAACACGGAAAAGCGTTTATCTTTCGAACTTTCGCATAGTAAACGTTCATCCCTGGGTAAAATACAGTCAGCAATAACTCCAACGGCCCAGATCCTTGACAACTCCCAAGAGGCTGACACCAGTATCCCACGTCAACTTCAAGATCGAACCTCCCTAACGCCATCACATATGAATGATACATCTTCTGACATGACTTTAGATTCTACCCCAGAGGAGCTAATTACTACCATTTCCTCTAAGGATTCCACGTACAAGGAAATGCACAGCAATACAACTGCCCCTAGGCAAATAATAGGTAAAAGGAAAAGTGGGGGGACACATCAGGCTCGTAAACACACAAAAACGCCTAAATTAGCTAGGAACATCTTAAAGAATATCGAGAATACTGTGGGAAAGGGAACACAAGATAATTACATTCAACCTACCACCCTTACTAACGATTTAGTGGGCACAATGGATAAATTAGTTAAATCGCTAATATTACCATTAATAGAGCGAATTAAAAGAATGACTGATCAACTGTCGAGCATAGAAAAAGCAACCACAATCAATACAGATCTACTTAATGAATTTGTTAAGGCCAGGCCCCACCAACAAGATCGCATGACACTAAATGGCCCAAAAATAGCGGCGAAAACATCTTGTAATATCATGTCAACAACACAAGTTAAGAAAACTGTAGTTTCCCGATAATAGATAAAAGTCACTCTAGACTTCAGGAAGTGTGCTCGGGGAGCCAGGCAACACTAAAAGATAAGTCTAAGCTCAATGCCCTCAAGAAGTTTTCCCATACTGACCCACAAATGACGAACAGGGACGATAAAGCGGAGCAGCCAATTTATATGACACACAATACTCAGACTAGTGCAGCTAGGAAGCCCCTTGCCGCTGAATTTCATATGTCACATCAGCAAAAAATAGACCTACCACCAGAAGTGGTACCCTACATCGTGGTCTTAACTGGGGTCCCGGAACTACCAGTGGGAAAGACTGAGGGCCAACAGGGACTTAAAAATAAAGTCATATTTTGGCTGAGGAACAGGCCGCTGCCCCCTAACATAAACGGAGAAATTCTTCATGTTAGAAGGTTAGGGTGGGCAGGATGTAGACCAAAAGACATTAGAGGGGACGTAGTCATAATAAATTTTAGGGACCGTAGGGCAACTAAACATATCGTTGACTGGTACTCTGAGAAAAGAGGGGAAGAAATTTCTACCCATGATCTTAACTACTTTTACCCACAATCCCTTCTGGCCCACCCCTCAAGATCTAGTGTCCTTTATGGGTGCAGGAGGGAAAACCTTTGTCTAAATGGCCTTGGCCTCGAAGTTCCAACATTTAACCATTTCTCCTTGCTCTCAGGGTTGGAAGGTGTTGATTGACTGTCCAAACGAGATATCGGGGAGAATTATGTTTTAAGATGCACAGAAACTTTACCAACTCTAAAAATTAATTCAAACCCCGATAAACAGTCCGAAACCCCGAAACCTATTTTAAATAGATCGATTAGCCACAATGAAGTAAAAAATCAATCTACCTTGACAGTAAAGCCATCATTGGGCATTAACACGCATGGTTTAGAAGATGTTGTGGAATCAACTAAAGAGTTCTCAACGCAACAACCTTTGGAGTTAGTGGAAACTTCCCCATCCAAGATAGACTCCTCGATCGAATTCCTATTTTGGAATATTGACGGATTACACCGGATATTAGAAAACGATACGGGGATAAGTCTCCTGGAGAAATTTAATATTATATCTCTCCAGGAGACCTGGTTAACAACCGAAATTCATCTGGTAGGTTATATAACCTTTTTTACCCTGCAATACACAAAAGGTGGGTTGACAGTATTTATTTCAAATACCATAGGGGGCTTGGCCATTATTCCACCTGCTTTGGAAACAAATTATCAAGTCTTCCTCCTCCGTTTTAGTAAAGACGAGCCCGTCCTATTAGTGAATTTTTACAACAATTTGTCAGATAGGGAATTTCAAACTGTTATGCAACAGCTGTATTCCCAATTATCGACTTTGACTAGGGATTTTGCAAAAGGATCCACTATCTTATGGGGGGGCGATTTTAATCAACATCCCTGTGAATTCTGTCACCACAACTTGTGTGGGCTAATGGACGAGAATGAAGAACCATTGGTCCATTTCTCCCACTCAAGTACTGGAAACTGCCTAAATGAATCCTTGCTCAATCTGGATTTAAAAATTGTAAATAAAACTAACGCTCTGACTCAGAGGTTAGATCCAACTTTCATTGGAAGAGGCTGCCAAACTACCATAGACTTTATTTTGATTTCTAATTTCTCAGGGAACCGAGTTACCAACTTTCAAACCCTCGTCACCACACAAAGTGACCATTGTGCCCTTACTATTAAAATCCATCTTTTGCGAGAGGACAGTACCCAAACTATACAAAGTGCACTGAGGCAAAATACTTTACATTTGGATAGACTTAATGGTTTCTCACTGAAATGGGGAAAAATTGATCCACCAAAAATTATAAGAAAAGTAATTCAAATGGCTCACAGCTCAATCCTTAAATGCCTAGATCTGTCAGTAAACAGTAAAGAAGTAATAAGCAACTTTGAGGAGGTTACAAAAGCAATAAAAGCAGTACTGTTTGTAAAAATACATAACACCCAAAAGAAGAAAGTGGGATGGTTTAACCATTGTTATACTGTGGCGCATTCTAAATTGAAAGTTGCCCTACAAAACTCAAATAGGGAGCCCCACGAAATAGCAAATTTGAGGCGGGAATATAACAAAGCATTAAAGGATAGGAAGTTAGATCTCAAACAGGCCCTATGGGACCAATTGCACAAAAGCTGTTTACTCAAAGATAGCTCTGCGTTTTGGGCTGTGGTAAAATCCCCATTTCTGTTAGAACAAAAGAATCAACCATCCATTGAGGTGGCAATCGATGAATTGACCTGGGTAGATTACTTCACAAAAATATTCGGAGAGGGACGAGTAGACATAAGCGCAGATTCAACTTCTCTTTCATCCAATACCACCTATCCACTAGAAATAGATATTGACATCGGCGAAGTTCAACGAGCCATTAAAACCAGTAAAAACGGCAAAGCCCCAGGCCCCGACTGTGTCCCGATAGACTTATTTAAGTCAAATGAAGAGCTTTGGGCACCACTACTTACAAGGGTGCTTAGGGCAGCCTGTGAGGTGGGATTACTGGACTCATGGTCAAAATCAATTTTGGTCCCAATTTTTAAAAAGGGGGATCGCCAGGAGGGATCGTGCTACCGCCCAATCTCCTTGTTGGATTCTCTGGGTAAAGTTGCAGGTAGGATCATCTTGGAGCATCTCCATCAGTGGGCGGAAGACGGCGGGATACTTTCGGATATCCAGTTTGGATTCCGTGAGGGTCGGGGGACAGTTGAACAGGCCCTGAATCTAACCCTGCTCCTGGAGAAATACATATGTGCAAAAGCAGGCAGTGTCCACATGGTTTACCTGGATCTGTCCGCTGCTTTTGACTGCGTTTGCCATGCTAAATTGTGGTCAGTACTGTTGGATATGGGGATGGAACTACCTATAGTAAATTTTCTGCGCAAAATGTACACAAATGCATCAGCAAGGGTGAGGTACGGGGCAAATGGGGAGTTATCGGCGCCGTTCAAAGTGGAGAGGGGTGTGTGACAGGGGTGTGTCCTGGCTCCCTTTCTCTTCACGCTTTATACCAACGGCCTGGAGCAGGCCATGTTGAACGGGAGCCAGGACTTTCCCCAAGTTAACAACCGTCCGATTCTGGCGTTGCTCTATGCGGATGACGCCGTGATATTGGCACGCACCCCCCTAGAACTTCAGAAGGCCCTAAACAGGTATTCCCATTTTATGGGAGAGCTGAATCTACGTATCAACATCAAAAAGACTTTTGTTATGAGTGTAGGTTTGGCGAAAGTAAGGTCAAAGAGTATATTTCTATATAATGAGAAGTTGGATGTAACAACACAATATCCCTATTTGGGCATTACTATTGACCACAAGTTAAATTGGTCTCTTGCAATAGAGTCTAGAAAATTTCATCTAGTAAGAACTACTATGGCTCTTGTGAACTTCTCGAACAAATTGGGCAGAAGACCGCCAGCAGAGCTCATAAAGATATACAGAGCTAAGTGTCAGTCAGTAGCATTATACGGAGCAGGAGTGTGGGGGTATGCAAATATTAAAAACTTACAAATGGCAGAAAATGCATTCTTCCACTTCCTCTTAGCGGTGCCCAAAAGCACATCTACATTTGCATGCCACACAGAACTGGGAATCCCATATTTAACGGACCTAGTAAAAACTCAGCCACTTCTTCTTTGGCATCGTATATGGTCCGGGGATAAAAATACACTCACCCAGCAAATTATTGTAGATTGTATGGCTTTAGATCACTCACTTAAAATTGCATGGTTGGCTTATATTAAAGGGTTCTTACTTGATTTGGGATTGGAAAAATACTATTTGGCCCCCGCTACAATCTGGTCACGATCTAGAAAGGCATTACAGGCGCTTTCACTTGCCCATTTAGAAGAAATTTGATTAACAAAAGAAGCCTTTAAACCATCTGTGCAACATTGTGTTGCTGTCCAAACAACCTTATCAATTCAGCCATACTTAACCTATGATCTTACCACTTTTGAGAGACTTCTCTTAATAAGATTTAGGTTGAATATTTTCCATCGTCTGGTTGCTTTTCCGGAAAGGAACAAATGGGCTATAGTACTATCAATGTGCCCGTGTGACGAGACCTCAATTCAGACCACTATGCATACCTTTTTCTTCTGTAAATTCTACAGAGAGCATAGAAAGATCTGGCTAATCCCGCTATTAAAACATGTTGGAATAAGACAATGCCGTCCGGCTATGTTATTGTTACAATCATTGGGTGAGGAGTGGATGTCGAAGTGCATAGTTAAATTTCTGAAATGCATCTTCCGACATCGACTAAATTTGTAAATGTGCCCACTCTAGGGTAACCTATCTGAGCAAAGCGAAAGTGTTATCTCGCTACTATATTGTACATATTAGCAATGAACTTTTGCTGACACTAGAAATATAACATGGTGAAGCAATTAAGTGATTATTACGTTTTTTTATAAGGAAAATTGGAAATGGTATTTTTATAATTGTATTTTTATAAATTGTCAGTATTTCGTTTTAAAATTGTTATGAATTGTAAATGTTTTTTGTGATTGCTTTTATGGTTTTCTATCTGCTAAAAACCGAATAAAGAAATACTTGACTTGACTTGACTTCACTTGCCTCCATCCTGCCCAGAGGGGAACAGTTAGTGCGAAACTACACTACCCAGAAACCCCACAACTGACGCCTGCTCAGCCCTGCAGTGCATGCCCGGAGGCGCGATAAGATCCCCACTGGCCTCCCGCAGTGTGGGACACTGGTAACAGCGAACATCACAGCCTTAAGGAGAACGGTCAACACAGACTAGCCGTGAGGTGAACGGCTAAAACTGACTTCAGTTGCCTCCATCCTGCCCTGAGGGGAACGGCCAGCGCAAAACTACACTTCCCAGCAACCCCACAACTGACGCCTGCTCTGACGCTGCAGCTCGTGCCTGGAGGTACGATAAGATCCCCATCGGCCCCCTGCAGCGCGGTCCGTGCGTGGGCGGGCTCGGGCCAATGGCGGGCCCATCTGTGCCCATCAGTGACTGGAAGAGGCTGGGCAGGGCCACAACTCTTAAGATGTGCTGAGGTGAGTGTCGAAATATCACAACATGTTATGTTATGTTATAGAGGATTTTATAGCGCGCTCAATTACTCAAGAGTGTCCTGGCACGAGCAGTTATCGGAAAGGAGGGAGGGATGCATGGATCAGCTAATTAAAAAGAAATGTTTTAAGTTGTTTCTTGAAGGGTCAAAGCTCCTGAATACTCCGAATTTCTAAAGGAAGAGAATTCCAGGCCAGCGCAGTTTTGACAGAGATGGACTGACCTCCCAGCCGGGACCTGCGAAAGCGGGGGATGGTCATCAAGTGTTGGGTGGCTGATCGTAATGCTCTATTAGAGACATAAAAGCTGAACCGCTTTCTTATGTATAGAGGGCCCATACCATGCAGCGCTCTGTAAGCCACCATAAGTACTTTAAATTGCACTCTTTGGGCCACTGGAAGCCAGTGCCAATCACGCAAATGCTGTCTCACGCTAGATCTTCTAGAGATGTTAAATAGAAGTCTGGCTGTGGCATTTTGAATCGTTTGTAGTTTACTCAGCAAATAGCTGGGGATGCCACAGTAGAGAGCGTTGGCATAGTCCAAGCGGGAGAGAATGAGTGCCCGAGCGACCATTTCCTTGGCATGGCAGGGAAGAAGGGGAAAAAACCTTCTAAGAGATTTAAGCGTGCCAAAGCAGACACCTGTGAGTTTCTTAACTTGCACCGCAAAGCGGAGATCATCGCCAAACCATATTCCTAGGTTCTTAGCAGGCGCACCCACTGACTTAGGGTGAGGGAAGTCATGCGGCCACATATTTTCATGGAAGGCAGGTGGAAAAAAACCATATAGCAGCACCCCGACTTATCCTCATTGCACTTCAGTTGGGCATGTGCCAGCCACTGAAACACGGAGGAAAGGCAGTTCTGTGCTCGAGAAGTCGACAGGTCACCATCTTGGCACTCCCTGATTGATTCTGCCATTTCAACTAGAGCCGTCTCAGTGCTATAACATGGGGAAACGCACAATCATAACAAGCTCCCGCCCCTCTACCTCTATAGACAGCATGCTAGAAAGAACAGTTAACATTGTCGCAAATGAGATCGAGCTAACCGACAGGCGATTGTCCTTGGGACTGTCAGCTCCACGGACGACCCCTTTGGCAGGGGATAAACAAGAGGATTGTATTAGCCCCCCCGATGCCAAATGCATTTAACAGTACCACTAGGTACTCACCAAATCTAGGAAGTGGTTGCAATATAGAAAGTAACCAGGATAATCAGGGTAATGAGGGCAATGGAGCCTTTGAGGATCACCCAGTAGTGGTCTACAACAAGGATATTATACCAAATATGGATGTCTACCCGAACCCAGTAATCACAGGGGCAAAAATAAAAATAAAACTGGCTAAAGCGACCAGATCTAAGAGGAAATAACACCCCTGTTCAAAACAACAACGCACAGCCCTGAGTTCATGGATCCAAGGCACGGTGCCCCCCGCGATCCCAGCGATTGCGATTGCGGAGACTGCTGATGTTACTGTTGACCTAACTTTATCGGAACCATTAAATCGTTCCACCTGTACTCAGACTGAGTCTACAGCAGCTCCTTCACCCCGCCCTAGATCTGGTGACATTTCAATCGATATCATAGTGGAAACTGTATGTGAGCGTATTAGAGACCTTGTGGACAAGAATTTCACTGCCCTTTGGAAACACTTAGATCGTTTGGAGTCATTGACAAATAAATTAAATACGCACACTAATATCTTTAAATCAACCACCAAACAAGGAGGGGTCTCCAATTCGCAATCCCCTAGTGCAGTGAATTTGAATCAACAATGGAAAACTCCGACACCTATGCCCCCTCTCTAACAGTGCCTGTGTTACATGTAGCAAAGCAAAGGAATGTCCTTTATCCAAACTCATTCCTGCCCAGAAAAAATCATCAACTACAGGCTGCACATATAGCCCAAACACCCATATTCATCCAGCTAATCATGTTGCCACCGCAAATCCCATAAATAAAGCCACTTCAGGGTGTAACACTCAAAACCCAACCACCGCTACTGAAATCCATGATAGTGGAACATCTGCTGAGGCCAGTAGAGAAGTTCTTAGCTTACCACCAGCAGCATGTCCCTATGTCTTAGTCTTAGCAGGTATTCCCCCCCTAAGAACAAATCAGACTGAGACTTGGGACCAATTGCGAAACAAAAGCGCTGGCTGGCTTGTCAAACACAAAGGGCTCAGGGTGGCAAACATTAGCAATATTATAATGGTGCGCTGGGTAGGGTGGGTTGGACCCTCATTAAAGAACATTGAGGGAGACTGTGTTGTCATTCATTTTCTACGACCGTCACTGGTAAGATTGATTTTGATGACACAGGAGCTCAACAACATTATTCCAACCCTTATCTGGTCGCTGCCCCTAGGTTTTTTCTATAATCCAACCCCGGGGCTAAACATCTTTGCCATCCCCCCGCATACAATGCATAACAGGTTTTCCACCCTGTCTGGTCTAGACAGCCTGGATTGACTGTCGCCCATTCCAACATTAGCTGAGCCCGCTCCCACTAGATCCCTGTCCAATTCCTTGGGACACGATACCCCAAAACCATATGATCCAAACCTGCACGTGCTAAGCTGCAATGTTGCGGGCTTGGCTTCTAAAAAAAGCTCTGAAGACTGGGTAAATATAGTCAAAAAGTATGACATCCTCATGTTCTAAGAAACCTGGGCCACAAGAGATCTATATCTAGAAGGGTTTGTATGTTTCAACAACATCTTACCCGCTCCCAAAGTAGGCCGCCCATCCGGGGGACTCTCCATTTGGGTCAACATTTTCTCAGGTGGTAGCGCCAAGACTGTTCCTACAAAAAATGATAGCTTTCAAGCCCTGATCTACATACGGGGGGGCCCCAATTTGCTTTATCATCTTTTATTACAATGACTTTTTAACTTTACCAAATATTAATTTTATCAATTTGTTTAATTTTTTTGCGAATTTACAAAGTCAAAAGGCGTCCTACAATTTAGCTGGAATTTGCCTAGGTGGCGACTTTAACACCAGGATTCCCAGGGAAAATGAATTAGTTACTGTTCCTCTGGCTTACGAGCACCCATGCAAAAGGGGGACAGAATTGTTAGATCATTTGTCTAATCATAATTTACTAAATGTGATGGAAATTGTGGCTGTATGTCATAATGATAATTGTTTAATACCTACATACAGTTGTTGTGGCTGTGCCTCTACCATTGATTATGTTTTTATATCTGCCACACTTGAAGACTTGAAGACTCAGCGACCATAACCCAATTTCAACTACGATTAGATTTGCTCCAACATCAGATTTTGTCAAAGAGCCTGGGGCTAGTAATCTAGTGCCCTCGACCGATAATCTTACAGTGATTTGGAAAGGCATTGATAACAAAAATTTGTTTTCCAAAATGATAAAAGCACACCCATCACTCATTGATATTTGTCTGTCATCTAGTGATTCCAATCCAGAGCCAATTAACACTTTTTGTCGTCTATGTGCTGCCATTAAACAATTGATTTCTAGGCCTGCATTAGATACTAACCAGAGCCCAAGATAGTTTAACAATGCTTGCTCATGAGCAAACAGAGAACTCCGTGTAGCACTCGCAGCAACACCAAGGGACGCAACTCTTGTTAAGTCTCTGAGGTCACACTACAAACAAGTGGCCAGGCAACGAAAAGATGAGATCCTAAAAGAACGCTGGAACAACCTTGCCTGTGCCGCTAGCCTTAATAATGAAAACTGTTTTTGGGCAGCAGTCAAAGATATGAGGTCTATGGGTCTTACTCTCACCCCCTTAAGCTGTAACATAACCAGTGAAGCCTGGGAAGCCCATTTTTCCAAGATCTATACAGCCCCATCCCAGAGTGAGGACCCTTTAAACTCCCAGGTTGTGTCACGGATTCTGATATCCGTGTCAGAAGTTGAGGACGCCATTCATCAAAGCCTAGGTAATAAGGCCTGACGGGCTCTCTAATGACCTTATCAAGCATAAACCTGAATTCTGGGCACCCGTTTTACTTAATGTTTTCAACAATTTAACAAACACTGCTATCCCGAGCACATTGACTACCAGCATTATTGTCCCGATTTTCACAAAAGGAGACCGATCCAACCCTAGCCGCTACAGACCCATCTCCCTAATTGACTATACATTGAAGATTCTTGGGAGGATCCTGTTTATCAAAATTAGGTCTTGGGCTGAGGGGGAACACATTTTAAATAAATGCCAGCTAGGTTTTAGAAGTAAATTGGGAACCGTGGAACAGTGCCTGAATCTTAATCTGATTATCAGCAAATATACCAAAGCCCGGAAGTCGCCCATTTACTTGGCTTTTATGGACCTCACTTCAGCCTCTGACTTTGTCAACAGGTCACGCCTGTGGTCGGTACTTTTAAAATACGGATTGGATGAGGTTTTAGTTCATTTTTTTCCTTATTTGCACAGGGATTTGAAGGCACGGGTGAGGATCGGTAAGGACGGGGAGGTTTCAAGGGACATCAATATTGGTAGAGGGGTCAGGCAGGGTTGCGTACTGGCCCTGCTCCTATTTATTTTATATATTAATGATCTACACAATGTATTGTCCGAACTTGCTAATGATGTCCCAAGAATCAATGGTAATACACTCCCCATCCTACACACCGAACACACTACGCACTTTAGTTAGGGGCTTCGTAGATTTCATGGCTGACTTAGACCTTTGCACTCATTTAAAAAAATCATTCATAATGACCTGTGGCCCTAAAAAGCACCTTATTAATTCAATTACCTCAGGTCCAGAATGTTTGTTACGCACTTGCACTTTCCCATACTTGGGGTTAGTATTCTCTGGCAATGGCTCTTGGGCAGCCAATGCAGGCCGTAGCAGAAGTACATTTTTAAAGGCCATTAATTCAATTTTGAGCCTCCTGCAACCCGAAACATCTGAGGTAATGCTATCCATAACTAAAATGTATAAAACACAGTGAATTCCCACCGCAACATATGGCGCAGAAATTTGGGGCTTTACAAAATGCAGTGGTATCCAGAGAGAGGAAAACAGATTCTGCCGTAAACTCTTAGGGGCTCCAATTTCCTCCTCACATTTTGTGTGCCATAAGGAATTCAATCTGCATTATATTAAAGACTATAGCAGGTCTCGTCTTGCTATATTTTGGCTAAATGTTTGGCAAAACCCAGCAGCAACTCTGACAAGAGGCATAATAACAGACTGCATTAAATGTGATAAGGAAGGGAGCATACCCAGGCTTGCCGCTGTCAGAAAAATCTTGAGCAGAGTGAATTTTGAACATATTTTTCTAAACCCAACTGATCTGGAGGGAATAAATAAAAAAGACCCTCCAGGAGGCTCTATACATACAATACAGCAACACAAGAGACGCTATACAGCTCTCGAAATCATCAGTTGTAAGGTATATGTCTTTGGTGAACGCTTACAGCCCCCAATCATATCTGCCATCCAGCTATCTTTTAAAGAACTTTGGTCATTGGGAAAGAAGTTTGCTCTTTCGCCTCAGGGCTGGAACCTTAAAATACTCAATTTGCTTCCCTATAGGCTTTAATATCAATCTTGAGCAAACGCCTTGCCCCAAGGCACCCGCAGCAATCAATCTATGCTACACTTTTTATTTTTCTGCAACTTTTATCAAAAATACTCTAAACAATTTCTGATCCCTTTCTTTAAGGCTACTGCCATCATTTATTATAGAACAGCCTATTAGGAAATTCTTAAGCTCAAGAGGAATTATCTGATTCTTTGTGTAAGTTCTTTCTTGAGAGTGTGGCAGCTCATTCGTGTGCTTCAATGAGCACCCCGTAACCCAGCTAATTGCATTTAATCTCATTATGCTGCTCTTTGATTGGAGTTATAAATATTTATTATGGGATGGTGCTCCATAAGAAACTGCTGTTCTGTATATTAGAACCCACCTTTTATGGCTTATATTCAATTGCACTTTATATTATGCTGCTAAAATAGTTTACATTTGATTGCACTTTATCATAATATACTGCAATTCATTGAACATTTGACTGCACTTTATAATACTATGCTGCTACCGGTTAAGGGCTATATTCTCTCCGTGTTCCAATGTTATCCATGACGCTGTTGTTTTGCAAAGCATGCCCTATTTTAATATATGAATTTTAATCTTTGATACAAACTACAAGCCCCCACTTGCCTACTGCTTTTACACTGTGCATTGCTTATAATTGTTTGTACTTTTGTTGGTACTTTAATCTGTGCTTTTATGGATATTTCTATCCGAATAAAGATTTATGGAATTGAATTGAATCACAATAAACCAAACTGTAAACATAGAAAAATCACGACACAACACCCAACAGAAACACTGTGAATAATAACATCATCATGAAAGAAAAATCCAGCATATCCTATAACCATAAAAAAAACACAAGACATTGGTACCAGGCCAGCACAAAGCTAAATGACAAACTAATACACAAAATACTTTACCCAAACCCAACCGTGAAGCAATTATAAAGTATAAATGCAGTGATATGGTTATGTAAATTCATTGTTACACTGATTAATGATTATATTGAAAAACATATGTTTAAGAGAGGCATAACTCATTTGCCATAGGCATCATTTGCACATCCATTAAGTGGAGGTGTTTTGGAAATAACAAGTACTAAAACCCATCTGTAAAGAACCAAAATATACCTCATACATATCATATTTACAGAAAATTAATTTCCCGCTTCTTGAGTAACTCAAACGTTAATTCCAATTACTCGATATACAAAAAGATGTGTAGACGTGTTTCCTTCTTTGGAATATGTCAAATGGGTTCCAGGCATATTTCATAGATATTAAACCCGTTAGTATGGGAATGGGGGTTATTTGCCCATCACTGCCACCTAAAAATAACTATCATCATATGAAAATTGTATGGCATTGTAAATAGCTTTACTAAAATATATTGCACAGAAATATTAAAAGCAAAGCAATTAGATTTTTACCCAGAATCTAAGTGTCAGTCTATGTATTTCTAAATGTCAAATCATATTCTATACCTGTCAAAATAGCACATCGAGTGTCAAGTGGCAACACTTGCTATGATTTCCCAATGAGGAACATATAATCTCGAAAAGCGGTTTGACTTAATAACACTCTATCCGTATATTTATAAAAACAAATGTTTAGGAACGTAGAACCGAAATTGAAATAGTAAATTAATGTACTAGAAAAGAGGAGGGGGTCGTGTATATCAACACCTGGTCAATCTGTGGGAAGCTCGGCCATCCTAAAAAATCCCAAATATCAGGGAAATAGAAACCAGGAGATGAAGACCCCTTGGAAACACCTGGACAAAGTATACCAAACACTCATCACAAGTGGGTTCCATGAGGGCCAACAACAAGTATGGTAAGGGCTGTCATACATAAAGCTAAAAAGCAGGACATAGTATACCATAAATTCATAACAAGTGGTTCTAAAGACCAAACAACTGCAGGTACAGGAGTTGCAGTGCACAGGGCCCTGATTTGGAGGAACAAGGAGTGAGGGGCAGTGCTTATACTCCGCCGTTGTGAGTTTGACAGCTAAATAGAATGAATGGCTTTTAAAAAAAACAACTTTATTGGCATTTTTGAGTTACACAAACATCTTATAAGGACATATGAACTATGTTGCATTCTAGTTCTCGTGTTGGTGATATATTGGCCCACATGATCCACCTCTACATGCTGCCTACGGACATCGAGCCAACTTAACCTGCTAACTCCCTCACTCCTTGCCCCCTCCCTTCTGCATCAGGTCACATAGCCATGAAAAGAAGCTTGACATTATACATGATGGTCTGAGGTTGCTTATTAAAGCCTAGCCGATATCTTCATCTTGTCCCTGTCGGGAGTTCTTCATCCGTAGTTGTGAAGCCCTTTTACCTGAGGCCCTTTGGGTTTCCAAGGCCTGTTTATCTCTTAATTCTGTTAACATATAGGACCATGCTTGGAGATCATCAACAATCTTTTCATCCTTCTCAACAAATTTAATTCGTACCATTTCTGTGGTTGCCCACTCACTCATATCTCTCACCCATTCTGCAGTCTGTGGGGGCCTATGTCGAAGCCATGCTACTACAAAATGTCTCTGAGCCAGAACCAACCCCAGGAGAACAAACCGTCTGCTTAGCATTTTGTGTTTAGGCTTGGGAGACAATCCCATCAATACTTGCCAGATCTCTTTAGGGATTGCCCATCCCATGACCCTCCGGTGACGTGCAAGCACATCATCCCAGTAGGAGAGTAGTGACGGGCAGGTCCAGACCATGTGGCGAAAATTCGCCATGCGCAAATTACATCTTTGGCATTCACCCCTGTGGATCGGGTATATTATGTGTAATGTGCGTGGGATGAGATATATTTGATGAACTAAATAGGATTAATGGCTTGCAGCTTGCCCAGAAGAAGCTTGACTTTGCAGATAATACTAAAATGTGCTATGAAATAAAGACTCTCAGAATGACCTCAGAAGTCTAGTAGAATGTTATTTTAAACAAGAGCTCTATTCATAAACTGGCTTAAAGCCTCTTTTATTTACTATAGAAATTTCATTGCCACAACATGTTCTAATATTTTTTAGCTTACATAAAAAGTTTCTCTTGCAGCAAATGTAATGTGTTTAGTTAGAATAACACGTTTTTCTATTGGAAGGTTAGGAAATTAGATCATTTTACCAAACTGATAGCCATGTCCTTGTGAATTATGTGTGGACAGGAAGAAGAAGGAGATGTGTCCACTGGAGAATGCTGGATTTAAATTGGAGAAATGAAGAACAGTCCACATGTTTTCCTGTTTATAAATGTGTTCCTAGTCTAGGAGTTTTAGGACTTAGACTTAGATGTAGAATTGAAGGTGAGCAGAGCAAAGGTGATTTGCAGGAACAGATATAGACAGATGGGAGCAGAAAGCATAGAGGCGAGAGTTGAGAGCAAACAATCTGATGCAGAGGAGGAGAGGACAGACTTTGATTCAGAGCAGACAGAACAGAAGGAGCAGGAGAGATTCATGTGCAGGACAGCAGAAGACAGGATGGATTTAGTATATGGGAGAAGGGAGTCAGTTTCAGCTGAGAGACAGGCCGTGGTGTGCCATTTGACCCTTATTAAAATCCTAAGCTTTATGCTTTGAGTAATTGGCTTTACAAAGGCTTATTTGCTCTATGCTTTATTTTCTCTTTATAGGAAACTTTGCAATTATTAATTATTGAGTTATTAGCTTCATGCTAATCTCCCTCTTGCCTTTATTTTTTAACTCTTCATTGGTTCTGACTGACATCAATTTTGCCTAAACCTGATTGATATTTGACTAATCAATTTAGACTAAAACAAATCTATCTTTAATTACAAAACCAAACCCTTTAAGCTACTTATATTTCTTTGTATTTGATTAATTGCTTGTGTTTATGGGGAGCTCTTTTGGTCAAAATATGGTGGCAAAGATTTGTCACCTCGAGAATACATATTGGTGTGGAAAAACGGTAATGGTAATTAAAGGTAGTTCTGCCACATGCACTAAAATGTCCAAAGAGAGATTACTGAGAGATTTCCATGCTAGCAGTTTAGCACACATTTATGATGGTTGAGATGCCACCTCAGGAATGTGCCTACTCTCACATAACTGACAAACTCATCACACTGCCATCAATCATCATGGATCTAAAAAATCAAATCATGGTGCCTGGTAGGGGTCTTAGTAAAGGTACAACTCAGAATTCAGCAAACACAAGGCGATGATGAAAAGAGCGCTGGAACTTTTCAGACACCCACAGATCTGGGTTGAATCCAATTATCGTTCTTTAGCTCACTTCGCCACCCCAGTTCAGACCCAGCTATATGTAAATCAGTCTTGACCCTGTGCCTCATGGGAACAGTCCAGCCTGAACTGCCAAGCCAAGTCCTCCCTGGACCAGAAATAAGCATCCTAGGACCGGTTTTGGGATAACACCCCTCATCAGCCAGGCTAGCTTGAATCCAGTGGCAAAGCGAGCAAGGGACCCACATCTGGGCGTACACTGCAAACTGAGGGCGAACAAAGCAAATACAACTGAGAACTCTCCGGAATAAAGCAGCCTAGTACTGAGGCGTACCATATAGACAGTCCCAGCTGCATTTCACCAAACATTCTTGGTCCATTCATAACCTGTACCACTTAAATTCACATGTAATCCTTTCTTGGAAGCCTTCAGGAATTAATAGTTGAAATAGATCAGCATACACTCCTAGTATATGCAATGAAGCAGTAGAGCTAGTAGAGGACCCTGAATTAAAAGCCTCAAGCCATCCACCTAGATGAGAGCAGTAGAAGTCAGAGAAAGTATCCCCTGGTCAGAAGAAACACCTCTCAAAACATGAACATAAAAGGCAAAGAAATGTGAGAATTAAAAAGACCATTAAACATCTAACTGCAGTACATATCTGTTAGACCTGTCAGCCCTTTGGGTGGTCCCTCCTCATCATTATTTATTTTGTCCCACTTTTGCCTCAAACCCTGTTTGAATTTTTCCTTTTTGGGAACCACCAGACTTTTTCGTGTTGCTGCAGATTCAGGGAGCCATTTTAGCTACCCCTGAAACTTCTGTCTGAGGGCCTGGAGCACAAAATGGTGGCCACCTGTGACATCACCAGCATCCACTGGAACCTACTAGCACCTTCCAGAACATTCCAGAACCCTGTGACAGTTGGAGGCGGTTTAGAATGTTGGGAAGCTAAGACAGAGAGTTGGCAGTTGGAGCTGGCAGTTGGCACCTGACTGGTGAAGAGTGAGCAGCAGAAACCTGAAGGAGGAAGGAGTGAGGCAGCAGGGGTGGAAACTTGTGCCTGGAGTGGGGTCCATAAACCCACCCTTGATACTAGTCCCTACTGACTGAGCCCAGCCTGGAGCCCTGTGTGGGAAGAAGTAAGAAAAACCATCTTAAGGACCTGGACAGCAGGAACAGGCCTTAGAAACCAAGAACAGCAAGATCCTGACCTGGATACTGGTTTCCCTGGAGCCGGACTTCGAGTAGCCTGGAGACCTGGAGCCTGAGGTGGAGAAGCGGCGCTGACTGGAAAAGCAGACGTCGTACCCAGAGCCGCCAGAGATCGTGAGAGGGCGCCGACGGAGGACGTGAGGAGTACCAGAGGTCGAGGAAGAAGTCACCCAAGGTCGAGTGAGCGGTGTCGACGGGGGAGTGAAGTCCGCCCTCCGGAGTCGCCAGAGACCGAGGTGAAGTGTACCGGAGGTCGGGAGTGGAGGTCGCGCTCCGGAGTCGCCGGAAACCTGAGGAGAGGAGCACCGGAGGTCGGGAGTGAGGATCGCACTCCGGAGTCGCCGGAAGTCGACATCGAGCCAAGGCCGGCCGACGTCATCAAAGTTGAGGTCGCCATCGGACCGGAGCCGCCCGAAGTCGACATCGAGTCAAGACTGCCCGACGCCATCGAATCGGAGGTCGAGATCGAGCCGAGGCCGCCGACATCGAACCGGAGCCGCCTGCCGGCGTCGTCAGGAACTGACATTGTGCCGAGGCCGCCGACATCGAACCGGATCCGCCTCACGGCGTCGACACGACTCCAGCGGCGTCGGAACTTCAGAAAAAGGGCAGTAAGTGGAATAGAGGGCGCCAAAGGCCCTGTGGAATCCTAAGAGACTACTCTAGGGGTTAGAGAGGTGCTGGAACCAGCTGGACTGTGTCAGGGGTGAGCTGAGACTAATTTAGAGGGGTTGTGTAGAGTGAGAGAGCCAGGTCTCTGGTATTCCCCCCTTGATCTACCTCAGTTTAGGCCTCAGCCTTGTCCAAGCCAGGGAGTAGACACCCTCAAGCCTTCCACATCCCCACAAGCTGTGCCTGGGCCAAATCAGCCCTTAGGAATTCAAATGTGATCTGATTCTATGAGTGTCACTGTCAGCTTTTAATTATTTATTGAGGGCACTGTATTTATTGTATTTAACCTATTTATTGTTTCACTGTATTTATTGGTCCACAGTATTTATTGATGCACAATATTTATTGGTTTACAGTATTTATTGCCTCAGAATATTTAATTGCCTGTATGTATTGCACTTATATTTATACCTTCCTTATTTATGATCACCCCTATTTATTGAATCATTAAGACAGTATTCATTTGACCTGCACTATTTAAAAAGTTTGTATATTGTGATTGTGTATTATTTATCTAATCAGCAACTAAGAGAAAAAGAAGATAAAGAAAGATATTTTCATAATTTTTACGGTGTAGAGTCATTTTTGGAACGGATGCACGCATGGTTATTGTATGGGTATGTCGTATGCTTAGCACGGTGCCTGATCCCTGACCACTCGAGCCAAGTTACCACTGTGTGCCCCCGGAAATTACTCCGTTACCACCGACCCTTACCGGTGTGGAAGTGGAGTAGTTTCCAACATTAATTGGTGTTCAGTGGTGGGATAGAGCTGTGCCTACGTATACTCAACAATAACTGTGGGTAGTCCATAGGCCTACACCGGGAGTTTTCTCAAAGCGGCCTTCCTAATTGTGGGTTTTTGTTTTTTCCAAATTTACTCTGGTGGTGGGAGGAGGTATTATTAAAGGTACCCCCCTGCATTGTTACTGCAAATAACTGTCCTCTGACCTGAGTGGGCAAGATGGAGTTTGTACTGGAGAATTTAGAAACGTACACTGTGGCCCAACTCAGGGAGTTTTGCCAGCGGGAGGGGGTGTATTGTCCCCCAGGAGCAAAGAAGGGTGCACTCCAAACCAGCTTAAAGGCTTGGGGGGAGGCACGCCGAGAAAGCAAGGCTGAGGAGGAGGACAGGGATAGAGAGCCCGACAGTGAGGGAGCTGGTTTGTACCAACCGGAGGTGGGGAACCTGTCAGCGGGGCCCAGGACACTTTCCAGGAAGGGCAGCAGTGCCTCTAGCGGTGGCTTGTCTGAAGTGGAGTTAACAGACCGGAGGGAGAAAAGACAGCTCACATGGGACTTAGCAAGGCTGGAGAAAGAGAAAGAGGAACAGAGGATGGCTCATGAGATAAGGCTGAAAGAGATAGATCTTCAGATCCTGAGAATTGGGGCACACCCTGTACCTAACGGTGGCAGCGGAGAACGAGAGTACACCAGGGAACCCAAACCCTACCTGCCAAAGGACATAGTAGCTAGCTATGGGGTGGGTGATGATATCGCCAAGTGGCTAGCGGCCTATGAGGTCTCGTTAAGGGCCCATGGGGTTCCAGAGAAGTACTGGGGAGGGGGATTGTACAAGTACATGCCTCCAGCTGGTAGGGATGCCTTATTGGCCCTCAAAGAGGATGAGCAGACCTACTACCCCACCATGAAACTGGCGCTCATAAGAAAGTTTGGACTAACACCCGAAAAGTACAGACAGAAGTTCAGGGGTAGTCACAAACTGGGCACACAGAATTGGGTGGACTTCCTGGACTATGCAAAGAAGGCACTGGAGGGTTGGATTCAGGGCAGTGAAGTGAGGAACTACGAGGGGTTGTTTGACCTAGTACTGAAGGAACACCTGCTTGAGAAATGTTTCCCTGAACTGCGTCAACACCTGGTGGACAGCAAGCTGACCAGTCCCCGGAAGCTTGCTGAGGAGGCGGACATTTGGGCTAGTACCCGGGTGTCCACAAGGGGGACTGGAGGGGATACTCAAAAGGCCAGACAGGGCGCCCCCCAGAAGAAAGAGGGAGGGGAAAAGAAAAAGGAGTTCTCCAAAGGCCCCCAAAATAACTTCCAAGGGAAGGGAACAGGATTCACCCCTAGGGCTAACCCACCCAGGAACCCTAATCCTGGCCAGAGTCAGCAGCCAAGGGTTGTCCATTGCTACGAGTGCGGTGGCGTTGGACACTATAAAGGAGATCCGAAGTGCCTGAAACGACCACCCCCTCCCACTGGAGGAAAGACCCCCGGAGTAGCTAGTGTAGTGCTCGGGGAGGAGATGCCTTTAATTAAGGGAAGGGAGTGGGCGGGTGTCACTTTAGTGTCCCTGGGAGAACGGGAGATGGTTCCTAAGATCCAGGTGCCCGCAAATACCGCAAAGTATGGGCAGTGGGTCACCATCAACGGCCAAAGAGGGGAGGCTCTGAGAGACACAGGAGCCAGTATGACTATGGTGCGTAGCCAACTGGTGTCTCCAGAGCAGGTAATTCCCGATGTACTCCACCCAGCCGCGATGGCTGACGGCAGAACAGGCCACTATCCCGTGGCCGAGGTTCCCTTTGAATGGGGGGGGGTTGCAGGTTCACTTCGAGTTGCCGTAAGCCCTGCCGTGCCAGTCGATTGTCTGCTGGGGAATGACATGGAGCACAACGCTTGGAAGGAGGTGGAATACCGGACTCACACTGAGATGCTGGGTACACCTGATTGGGCCTGTGTTAGCACAAGGTCCGCGACTACCCAAAGAGGGAGTTCGTTTCGGCTGGAGCCTGGAACAAAGGCCCAGCCGGCTGCCAGTCAAGGGAAGAACCGAGGACAGGAGGAGCCTGCCTCGGCGTCCACACCCCGTAGGACAGATAGGCCACCGGAGGTGGTGGACCAGGAGTCTGCGGTGGGGGACGTTACCAACCTGGAGGACCTACCCATCCCGGCCGAGTGGCACGTGGAGGGAGGCCCGTCCAGGGAGGAATTCTGCCAGGGCCAGAGGGAGTGCCCTACCCTTGAGGGGCTGAGGCGACAGGCCGAAGCCCAGGCAGCAGGGAACGTTGAAGGGAACTACAGTGTTTACTGGGAGGATGGCCTCCTCTACAGTGAACCCAAGGCACCCCTACATGGATCGTCACGAGCCTTGGTAGTCCCTCAACGTTATCGAGCCTTCCTTCTGGAGTTGGCTCACGAGATACCATTGGCAGGACACCTGGGGCAAGACAAGACCTTCGCCCGTCTTGTCCCACACTTTTATTGGCCTCAGATGAAAGTGTCGTCCGATACCTACTGCCGGACATGTGTGTCTTGCCAAGCCAGTGGGAAAACAGGGGTGAAGCTGAAAGCTCCCCTGGAACCACTTCCTGTCGTTAGCACCCCCTTTGAAAGGGTGGGCATCGACATTGTGGGTCCGTTAGATCCGCCAACATCAGCTGGTCACAGGTTTATCCTGGTTCTGGTGGATCATGCCACACGGTACCCAGAGGCAATACCTCTGAGGGCCATAACAGCACCTGTTGTGGCTAGGGCCCTGATGGGAATCTTTACCCGAGTGGGTTTTCCCAAGGAAGTTGTGTCCGACAGGGGGACCAACTTCATGTCAGCGTATATGCGGGCGATGTGGAAGGAGTGTGGAGTGACATACCGGTTCACCACTCCTTACCACCCCCAGACCAATGGTCTGGTGGAGAGGTTTAACAAAACCTTGAAGGGCATGATCAGAAGTCTGCCTGAAAGCCTGCGGAGGAAATGGGACGTCCTCCTACCCTGTTTACTCTTTTCTTACAGGGAAGTGCCACAGAAGGGAGTGGGCTTCAGCCCCTTCGAGCTTCTGTATGGGCACCCTGTACGTGGACCTCTCAACCTGGTGAGAGACGGATGGGAAAGAACTCCCAGAAAGCTTCCCCAGGATGTGGTGAGCTACATGCTGGCCTTCCGGAGCCAAATGGCTAAGTTGTGGAAGCAAGCTTCTGACAACTTGGAAGCCAGCCAAGCAGTGATGAAGGCGTGGTATGACCACAATGCTCACCCGGTGGAGTTGGAGCCTGGCCAGAAGGTGTGGGTGATCGAACCAGGAGAGCTTAGTGCCCTCCAGGATCGCTGGTCAGGACCCTTTGAGGTGTTGGAGAAGAAGGGTAAGGCTACCTACTTGGTGGACCTGAAGACCCCTCGTCAGCCCCTGCGGGTGCTGCATGCCAACCGCCTCAAACCCCACCACGAGAGGCCCGAAGTCATCTTGATGATGGTGACTGACGGAGGAGAGGACGTGGAAAGCGAGCCTCTCCCTGATTTGTTTGCGTCTCAAGAAAAGGATGGGTCGGTGGAGGGAGTGATTCTCTCCCCATCTCTAACTCCTGAACAGCAGGAGGACTGTCGCCAGGTCCTGGGGCAGTACTCTTCGTTGTTCTCCCTTGTCCCGGGTAGGACTCACCTGTGCGTCCATGACGTGGACACAGGAGACAGCCCACCTGTGAAGTCCAAGATCTACCGGATGTCAGACAAGGTGAAGGCCAGCATTCACAGTGAAGTCACTAAGATGCTGGAGCTAGGAGTGATCGAACCTTCTAGCAGCCCCTGGTCCAGTCCGGTGGTGTTAGTACCAAAAGCTGCACCACCGGGTGCCCAACCGGAACTGAGGTTCTGTGTGGACTACCGGGGACTGAATTCAGTGACCAAAACTGATGCTCATCCGATCCCTAGGGCGGATGAATTGATTGACCGGCTGGGAGCTGCCCAATATCTAAGTACCTTTGACCTTACTTCTGGGTACTGGCAGATCTCTTTGACTGATGGAGCAAGGGAAAGGTCAGCCTTCTCCACGCCCAATGGCCACTACCAGTTCTGTGTGATGCCCTTTGGGCTCAAGAACGCACCTGCCACGTTTCAGCGCCTGGTAAACCAGATCCTCACCGGAATGGAGAGTTTCTCTGCTGCTTATCTAGCCGTCTTCAGTAACAGCTGGGAGGATCACTTTCGTCACCTGCAAGCTGTTCTCCAGGCCCTGAGACAAGCTGGATTGACGATCAAGGCCAGCAAGTGCCAGATCGGGCAGGGGTCGGTAGTGTACCTTGGACACTTGGTGGGTAGGGGAGCGGTGCAACCCCTCCAGGCAAAGATCGAGGCCATCATGGCCTGGGAACCCCCCAAGACTCAGACTGAGGTCCGAGCATTTTTGGGCCTCACGGGATACTACCGCCGCTTCGTGAAGGGGTACGGTACCATCGTAGCCCCCCTCACGGAGCTCACGTCCAAGAAACAACCTCAACGGGTAGTCTGGACGGAGGCTTGTCAGCAGGCCTTTGTGAGATTGAAGAAAGCCATGTGCGAGGCCCCGGTCTTAAGGGCCCCAGACTTTTCCAAGGAGTTCATTGTCCAGACAGATGCATCAGAACATGTCATTGGGGCAGTGTTATCGCAACTCAATGAAGAGGGTCTGGATCAACCCGTGGTCTTCCTATCCCGGAGACTACTTCCCAGGGAACAGAAGTGGAGTGCAATAGAGTGTGAAGCCTTTGCAGTGGTATGGGCTCTGAAGAAGTTGCGGCCATACCTGTTTGGCTCGCACTTCCTGGTTCAGACCGACCACAGACCCCTTCGTTGGCTGATGCAAATGAAGGGGGAGAATCCCAAGTTGTTGAGGTGGTCTATTTCCCTACAGGGAATGGACTTTCAGGTGGAACATCGGCCTGGAGTGGACCACGCCAATGCAGACGGTCTCTCAAGGTATTTCCGCCTTAGTGATGAGTACTCCCAAGGGGTTGGGTAGCTCTCCCCACTTTCAGCTGGGGGGGACGCGTGTTAGACCTGTCAGCCCTTTGGGTGGTCCCTCCTCATCATTATTTATTTTGTCCCACTTTTGCCTCAAACCCTGTTTGAATTTTTCCTTTTTGGGAACCACCAGACTTTTTCGTGTTGCTGCAGATTCAGGGAGCCATTTTAGCTACCCCTGAAACTTCTGTCTGAGGGCCTGGAGCACAAAATGGTGGCCACCTGTGACATCAACAGCATCCACTGGAACCTACTAGCACCTTCCAGAACATTCCAGAACCCTGTGACAGTTGGAGGCGGTTTAGAATGTTGGGAAGCTAAGACAGAGAGTTGGCAGTTGGAGCTGGCAGTTGGCACCTGACTGGTGAAGAGTGAGCAGCAGAAACCTGAAGGAGGAAGGAGTGAGGCAGCAGGGGTGGAAACTTGTGCCTGGAGTGGGGTCCATAAACCCACCCTTGATACTAGTCCCTACTGACTGAGCCCAGCCTGGAGCCCTGTGTGGGAAGAAGTAAGAAAAACCATCTTAAGGACCTGGACAGCAGGAACAGGCCTTAGAAACCAAGAACAGCAAGATCCTGACCTGGATACTGGTTTCCCTGGAGCCGGACGTCGAGTAGCCTGGAGACCTGGAGCCTGAGGTGGAGAAGCGGCGCTGACTGGAAAAGCAGACGTCGTACCCAGAGCCGCCAGAGATCGTGAGAGGGCGCCGACGGAGGACGTGAGGAGTACCAGAGGTCGAGGAGGAAGTCACCCAAGGTCGAGTGAGCGGTGTCGACGGGGGAGTGAAGTCCGCCCTCCGGAGTCGCCGGAGACCGAGGTGAAGTGTACCGGAGGTCGGGAGTGGAGGTCGCACTCCGGAGTCGCCGGAAACCTGAGGAGAGGAGCACCGGAGGTCGGGAGTGAGGATCGCACTCCGGAGTCGCCGGAAGTCGACATCGAGCCAAGGCCGGCCGACGTCATCAAAGTTGAGGTCGCCATCGGACCGGAGCCGCCCGAAGTCGACATCGAGTCAAGACTGCCCGACGCCATCGAATCGGAGGTCGAGATCGAGCCGAGGCCGCCGACATCGAACCGGAGCCGCCTACCGGCGTCGTCAGGAACTGACATTGTGCCGAGGCCGCCGACATCGAACCGGATCCGCCTCACGGCGTCGACACGACTCCAGCGGCGTCGGAACTTCAGAAAAAGGGCAGTAAGTGGAATAGAGGGCGCCAAAGGCCCTGTGGAATCCTAAGAGACTACTCTAGGGGTTAGAGAGGTGCTGGAACCAGCTGGACTGTGTCAGGGGTGAGCTGAGACTAATTTAGAGGGGTTGTGTAGAGTGAGAGAGCCAGGTCTCTGGTATTCCCCCCTTGATCTACCTCAGTTTAGGCCTCAGCCTTGTCCAAGCCAGGGAGTAGACACCCTCAAGCCTTCCACATCCCCACAAGCTGTGCCTGGGCCAAATCAGCCCTTAGGAATTCAAATGTGATCTGATTCTATGAGTGTCACTGTCAGCTTTTAATTATTTATTGAGGGCACTGTATTTATTGTATTTAACCTATTTATTGTTTCACTGTATTTATTGGTCCACAGTATTTATTGATGCACAATATTTATTGGTTTACAGTATTTATTGCCTCAGAATATTTAATTGCCTGTATGTATTGCACTTATATTTATACCTTCCTTATTTATGATCACCCCTATTTATTGAATCATTAAGACAGTATTCATTTGACCTGCACTATTTAAAAAGTTTGTATATTGTGATTGTGTATTATTTATCTAATCAGCAACTAAGAGAAAAAGAAGATAAAGAAAGATATTTTCATAATTTTTACGGTGTAGAGTCGTTTTTGGAACGGATGCACGCATGGTTATTGTATGGGTATGTCGTATGCTTAGCACGGTGCCTGATCCCTGACCACTCGAGCCAAGCTACCACTGTGTACCCCCGGAAATTACTCCGTTACCACCGACCCTTACCGGTGTGGGAGTGGAGTAGTTTCCAACAATATCATACTGACCAAAGTTTATCTAATATTTGATGAAAAGATGGAGCTGAAAATGCTGCAAGTTGTGCTTTTTGATATATCTCTAATCGGGACTACAGAAATACGTTCCATGATTGTAGAACAGAGTGATGCTGCAGTGATAACCACTGTTCTATTAAACAAACCTGGTAACTGACTTTCAACTACATCAACCCTTAATCCATCAATTGGCCTAAAACTGTGCTCATGGAATGTGGGGAGCCTTGTAAAGCATAACGAGGTAGTAGCATATTGTGAACAATTTAATGTAATCATCCTGCAGGAAACATGGAGCTTGACCACCCATTCCATTAACTGAATACTTAGGGGCCTATTAGGATGCCCGCCACCCTAGCGGTGCTGGGACCGGCTGCCAGTGGTGCGGCAGTCCCACATCTGCAATTAGGATGCCACCGCCACCGTGGCGGTGGCATCCTCTACTCCCAGCATTGTGGTGGGCGGTGCTCACAGCACTGCCCGCCACAATGCTGGGAATGCACGTTGTGCATTGTAATGCACAAGGTGACAGGCACTGCGTGGTGCCAGCCACATTGTCCGTGACAATGTAGGGGGTACCAAAGGAACCCCCCATGTGCACCCCCCAATACTGTGGGGGCCCGCAACGAAAGCAAAATACGCATGCAGTGTTGTGATTGGTCTGAGCTCTGTGGTTCGGTGCTCAGACAGGTGCTGGGGGACTGGACATGTTCTCCACCCAGGCTGTAATGTAGCCTGCGTGGAGAACAGGCAAAGTGCACATGAAGCTCTGGCCTGCCCGAGGGAGCCAACAAAAGCATCATGCGCACTTACAGAGTGCACTCATCACTCCTCCCCCTGCAGTGCTCTGGGGTCATGGAGCCCAGCTTTGCCTCAACTGAGCCACACAGCAGTAGGAAAAATTAAATGATAATAATATTGTGTTATTGTACTTTTATATTTGTTCTCCTTAGACTGCTCTGGGAGCAGTGCAGCCGCAGCTGAACACAGTCTACATCTGCCTGGCTTTATTAAATGAGAGGCACACTTTGCTCAAACTTCAGTTCAACTATTTAACTGGTTTAGCCTTGGTTCTTGTAGGCCGGAAGTAAAGAATGGCAAGCTTTCTAGTGGAGTATCTTCCTCTACTAGCACATTTTGTGAAAAGCATACACATTGCAGAAAATAAGCTAAGGGCGGCAACTGCTCCAAATAATTGTTAAAAACTAGGAAGGGAACGCTTTTGGCCACGGGGACAATATCAGCCTCTCACTTCCGTGGGACATGCACATGCAGAACAACAATGTCACTCTTTGAGAAATTATGCAAATTGCACGCCTCTCAAAAATCGCACTACTGACTTTCTTTCTACTCGCTTGCCAGTCTTAAGTATTTTCAATCAAATAGATTTATATTGTGACGTTTTTGAAGCTTTGTGGTTTTAATGATACATTTTATAACTGTTATCAACTTCTAGGCCCATTGTTTTACTTTTCATATATGGCATTAATTAACCCCTTCAGCGCGGCGCGGATTACCGCGCTGTGCTGAAGGGTTCGTGCACGGGCGGGGCCATGACGGAGCGGTTCCGTCATCCGCACAGCGCAACCGATGCGCATGACGGAACCGCTCCGTCATGCGCATCGAAAGGGTTAACTGAGGCATGAATATATTGAATTGAATTACCAAAACAAATAAAATACAGTGAATACATCTTAAGCTTGCTAATCATTTGCAAAACTAGCTCAAGTGATTCCACTGTCTCCAGTTTCATTCAGGACCCACCAAAAACCATGCCACAAAACTTTGTCAAGAGTCATTCTTAAACTTAGCTAAAACAGGCGAGCAATGTCAAAATATACTTTCATCTCAGATTATCATAGCAACCCAAACTAGTCCTATGGCCAAGATAATATTAAGAGCCTCATTACGATGTTGGTTGGAGAGCATTCCGACTTACTCGGTCTCGGAATAGTTTCAGACCGAATCGAATTTGGGGAGTCCAACCGACTGATTATGATGTGTCCGAGCACCGTTCGGTCGGACTCCCATTGACTTTAAAGGAACCTGTGTTTCGACCGACAACACAGGCTTCCATTGGAAAATGGGGTGGTTGCAAAAAACTGTGCCCACTGTGGCGGGCACACATTGGTGCCTACTCCACTGTGCATGGTTGGAAAGAGGGGACCCCTAGGCACCCCCACAGGCCCAACCTGGAGGCCTATGGGTGAAGAAGGGCCTGCTAAAGGCTACCAAAATCAGATTCCAACAGCCAATCCATGTCAGACAGACCGATTGGTAAAGGCTGACCGATTCTAATATCGTTACCGCTCGGTCTGAAACTCAGTCTGTAGAGATGCACGAGTTGGCTCCGACTGACTCAGTGTTTCCAAAATCGGACAGTCCGAACAGTTTCCAACCATTGTATGCGGTCGGTCTGAAATTTTTCCGAGTCGGGTGGGAACAAGGCTTCTGACACTGATTCGGACAAACTGAATACCATTCAGAGCCTTTCTGACTGACATCGTAATTGGCCCCTAAGTATGAGGACAATCCAGGGTTTACCCAGATGTTTGGCAAATTGAGCAATTCAGGCAGGCTGTGTCAAACTGTTGTTCATCCTGATTCCAGCATTAGAATTCAGTGTTATACAGATCTGTCCTAGCGGTGCTCAGCTTAGTTATATTTCACATTGATGATAAGTTAGGTGGGAAATCCAAGACAGCACTCACTCTGAGTCTGACTCGCTTGTTCTATTTATTTATTTTATTTTGAAAGTTTTATAGAGCGCAAACAAGACCCAAGGCGGTATCAGAGCGCTGTACAGCGTTGTCGTCAGCAATTATACAGAACATAAAGAAGATAATACATTAGTATCATTGGTGCAATCTAGCGCTCCGAGTAAAACATCTTACAATCAACAGTTGATGCAGTTAAAGGGGCTTTCTAGGAATAGAACAAAAAGAGAGAAAAATATGTCATAGAATATCAGTGAGAAATATTTAAAGATTATGGTTATTAACAGAACACACTAACATGATCAGCACACTTAACGTTTGTTCATTAGTAGTCTTTTGACCAATTTTTTAAAGGAAGTAGTGGAAGGATTTGATCTGATCTCTGATGGCAAGGAGTTCCAAATTCTTGGAGCAAGACCGGAGAACGCACAGTTGTATGATCTTTTGTTTTTGAATCTTGGAGGTTTCAGGAGAAGGGTGGACGTACTTCTGAGGTTCCTGTTGGAGCCCGATAGTTCAAGTTTATTAGCCAGGTAGTATGGGGTACTGTAGTGTATGGCTTTATGAGTCAGACAGGCTATCTTGAGTCGGATTCTTGCTTCAATAGATAGCCAGTTTAGCAGCAAAAGGTCGGGTGAAATGTGATCAAATTTCCTAGAACCCGTTAAAAGCATGGCCGAAGCATTCAATGCAGCTCAGAGAGGGGCCAGGCTAGCTTTGGGAAGTCCTGCGAGGGTCACCAGCCCGTATTCCAATCTAGGCTAAATCAGGGATTGAACCGCCGGTCTGAGATCTTCGGGGAGGAGGAATGGTTTGATTTTCTTCAGTGTGTTGAGTTGGAAATTGGCTCCCCTAGTAGTAGCACTGATGTGTGCCTGCATGTTTAGGTGTTTATCCAAGGTGATGCTTAAAGATTTGGCAGAGTGTACAACGTGAGGAGTGCAGTTCAGAGTAGTTAGGTGTTGAATCCAGTCTAGGATAGGAGCTGAGTGATTAGGTGGGGTGATCAACAGAAATTCCGTTTTGAGAGTATTTAGTAGGAGATGGTTCTGAGCTAGCCATTATTGAGTTTGGGCAAGTGCAGTGTTTAACATTTTTATGTCCTCTTGCGAGGAGATCTTCAGGTACAATTGCGTGTCATCCACATACATGTGGTATTGGATGTTGGCTCTGTTCAAAATTAGGCCTGGGGGCGAAGCACTACGCTACGCTCGCATAGTTTGCGAAGTTCGCGCTACTTCGCACTACGCGAACTGCACGTAGCACAGTGCGAACACGCGTAGCGTAGTGTTGCGTAGTGCTGCGGTCATTTTTTGCTTGCTCGCGGTCCTCAACATCAAGTTGGCGACCGCGAGCAAGCAAAATGACATCCCGGCGAGACTTTTTCCTTGTTCGCGATCAGCAACATCAAGTTGGCAATCGCGAGCATGGAAAATAAACCTCCCGGCGAGATTCCCAACGTGAGGTTTCTCATTGCGAGGGGTCGCGTATGCTCGCGACCGCTCGCGATGAGAAACTACCAGTTCGCGTTGAGAAAGCTGCCGCTCGAGTAAAAATCTACTCGAGCAGCAGAAAACTACAGCTCGCACTGTGCAAGATGCCATTTTCAATGATTGCACAGTGCCGGTTGCTTGTCCGCACTGTGCAATCATTGAAAACAACATCTTGCACAGTGCGAACATGTTACTACGCAGTTCGCGAAGTGCTATGCGTAGCTCGCGTAGTGCGAACTTCACTTTGCGTAGCTTCGCGAAGTGCTACTTCGCGAACTACGCCCACCCTTATTCAAAATGACCGAAAGTGGTTCCATAAATAGGTTGAAGAGAGTGGGTGAGAGCGTAGAACCTTGTCGGACTCCAATCAGGACAGGGGTAATGGAAGCGAGGGCATGATTAACTTTGATCCTTTGCATGCAGTTGTGAAGGAAGGAGGCAAACCAGTTTAGGGCCGGGCCCGACAATCCCATCCTAGGTTGTAGGAGATCAATCAAGTTTTTGTGTTTGATGGTATCGAAGGCTGAGAACAGCTCTAGAAGGATCAGGAGACAAGGGACATTTTGGTCGAGGGCTCTCGCGGCGTCATCAACAATGTGAGTTTGTGCCGTTTCCATGCAGTACCCTGCTCTGAATCCTGACTGATGGGAATCCAGGAGTTGATATTTCCCTATATGTTTGCAGAGCTGCGAGTTAATGCATTTTTCAAGCAATTTTGTTAGAGTCATGCTGCTGGTGATAGGTCTGAAGTTGTTTGGATCTGATAAGTCCGCATTGGGCTTCTTGGGAATGGGAGTAACTTGCCCAACTTTTAGGCAGTCCGGAATTTTTCCCGGTAAGAGGGATTCATGAATGATCCTGGACCAAAGAGGGAGAACGGTCGAGATTATATCTTTATAGAGCTTGGCGGGGAGAGGATCACCAAAGTGGTTTGAGGGTTTGATGGATGCCATGTTGCGAAGTAACTCAGTGCCATCTGGTAGGAGAAAACTGCTCCAAGAGGCGTTGTTTTTGAGGTCCAAAGGCGAGTGTATTGTCGAGGATTCCGTCACCTCCCCTAATCCTGCCGGCAATATCTTGGATAGCAAAGTAGGGGTAGTGTGTAATAGCTCCAGCTCTAGTTTCATTTTTTTTTCAGCGAAGTGAGCTGTCAAATCATCTCCACTGGGGAGCAGGGATAACGGAGTCGAGCTCTGGTTAGAGGATTGGTTATATTGTTCCTTAATGATTTCGAAGAGTTTTTTTGGTCTGTTTTTGGCTCCATCCAGTTGAAGTCTGAAATTATCGATTTTCGCCATGCGTATGTGTTTGTTGTAAATGCTTCTCATTTTCCTCAGTTGAGAGAGATTTGTGGTGGAAGGCGAGTTTCTCCAGAGTCTCTCCGACAGTCTTAGATTGCGCCGTTCATAATTTAGGACACCATTAAACCATGGTTTAGAGAGTTTGACTCGGATCCTTTTGAGCTGTTTCAGAGCAACCGAGTCAAGAATGTTAGAAAAAGTATTAATGTAATGCTCCGAAAGATCATCAAGGTAGGTTAAATTAGGGGGGGGGGGGGCTATAGTCTATTTTTAGTGATTGAGGTTATCAAACTAATGGCGAGGTCTCTCATATTGTGAGTCATTTGTTTCGCTTTAAGGGATTGACCCTGTCTACCCAGTCCCTTGTCTAGGATGAGGAAGGGAATTTGAAAATGGTCAGACCAGTCACAGGGTAAGATTTCTCCTCTTTGTATGAAGTTGACTTTGGCAATGATGAGGTCTAGAATGACGCCTTTATTGTGAGTAGGGCCTTTACAGAGCTGCGAGAAATTGAGGTCAGAGAGGAAAGTCTTAAAGGAATAGACAACTGGATCATTTGTGTCATTCCAATGAAGGTTTAAGTCTCTGAGGAATATATGGCAGGGTTGATCCGAGCTCGAGCTAATGACCTCCATGATTTGCTCTGTGAAGACTAGATTGGCACCAGGAGGGTGATAGATCGAGTATAGCACACAAACCTTCTTGTCTTTGTTCAAGATTTCAGAGACTAGCTGTTCACAGGAGGATAAGACAGTACTAAAGGATTGTTTTACTGTGAGGTTGGAGCGATGAATGCAGGCAATGCCCCCTCCTGTTTTATCCAGTCTATTACTTCTGAGTATAGAGTAGTCGGGAGGTATTAAGATGTCAAGAATTGGCGAGGAAGTATAATTGAGCCAGGTTTCAGTGATGATCAGAAGGTCCAAGTTACGTGCAATGATGAGATCAGAAATATCAGCTGCATGTTTCACAGCTGATCTACAATTGAGAAGCATCGAGTTGATGTGCAGATTGGAAGTGACCACTTCTCGACGTTTTTATATGACGTAGGTTCTCTATGTTCAACTTTCTGAGATTAAGGCTCGGTTCCCTGTCAGGGTCAGCAACGATTGAGGGTAAGCTGAGAGTGGAGTTGGGTTGGAAGACCGTTTTAGAGTCAGAGTAGGACCCAAGCAGGGTGAGAATGTCTTCATCAGATAACTGGGGTAGGGGTCTGTGGGGCCGAGAGTGGTGGTTAGGTAGAGGCCTCGAGCTCCAGCTAGAGCTAAGATATCAGCAGAAGGAGCTAATGCCTTTGGTAGAGTAAATCTTCTGTGGGTTGTGGATATCATTCCTCATCGTAGGAGGTGAGACCCAACGCTTTCCCATCTTCGGGGAGAGCTGAAGAATGCTTTGCACCAACTCTTTGACTACTGAGATATCATGCTTGAGGTCATCAATCTTCTTCTCAAGGCCATGATTGTTCAGGCAGTTATTTGCCAGAGTAGCCCACTCTGGTGTGATAGTATCCACTTTTGTAGGGTTACTAGAGGTTTGGATAGAACCATTGGCACATTTACATATGGAGATAGGGTCAAACTCGAGATGGGGATCAGAGCTTGGAGTGGGAATAGGGAGAGACGGAGTGTAATTAGGAGGAGTATAGGGTGGTGCGGCGTGTTGTGATAGTGTGGGTGATTATCTGTTATTGGTCAATGTACCAGCAGCACCAACAAGGTTCCTGGCCCTGAGATTGGAGGATACAGGACCTAAGGGGCGAGTATCCAACCCTACCTGACAGTTAGGGTTGGTAGGGTGGTCATCACTACCGTTATTGGAATAACTAGTGTGTGATATAGGGGATTGAGGATAGGAGGTGAGGTCAGGTAGAGGACGGGAATTGGAGTGGATAGTAATAAGGTGGGAGGTACTCAGGTCAGTTAAACCTTCCTCAGCACGAGACAGACTTGTGTTTTTCAGGTTCATAGTGTGGGGGTTTGGGATGGTCTCTGTTAGGATGGGTCGTGTTGTGGGGAGCGTGTTGACAGACAGGAGCGTGGGCAGTATGGAGGAGGGGCCGTCCATTGCCTCCAGATTAGAGTCAGTAAGTGGAACATTTTGACTGTCGGTGGAGGTGTTGCGGTTAGTTAGAGTGTTCTTGAACTTCAAAAAGGCATAATTGAATCACTTGAGGTTCAGGTCCGAAGCCTGGATAAGGACTTTACCATTATTGTAAAGGGAGATAGTCAGCTCCACCATAAGGGCCAGGGATGGAAGTGTGGTTAAGCGAAAACCATGTGGAGTTTTGGTCAATTTGGAATCCAGCATAGAGGTGAGGGACTTTCTCCACTGCCCTCTTCTGTTGGTGTAGGAGATGAGATCCGTCACTTTAGTGCCCTTATTTGAGATATATGTTTCCGATATCAGTGTTTTGGGCCATCTCTTGAGGATATTGTGCTTAAAGTTCTTCTTAGCCTTTAATGATAGGTTGGGGGGTAGATAATCTTCACAAAGTTTACGCCAGATTGGACAAATGGGTTAGAGGCGAGATAAGTAATGTGTGCCATGATAACTGGGGAGTGTAGTAGGCAGTGATTAAAGGAGCCCAAAAGGTTGGGAGGTAGCTAAAATTAGTAGTGGAACCTGGTAGAGCTATTTTGAACCGTTAAATAAGATACTGAAACTGAAAGCTACATCACTGCTCATTCATCACAGTAGACCTATGAAATGGCTGCATTGTGCCGGTGTCCCCCATCTTGGTACTAACAGGCTTAGTTACGATAAGCAAGCTTCCTCAAACAGAAAGACCTATTCAGATAACTTCTTTTTTTATTTGTTTTAACCATCTTTATTAACTTTTTACAATTTAATTTCCCTAAGACCACCCACTCCCCCACCCACTATCCAAGCTATTATACAAATTCATACCTACATTGGTTGAGCTGAGCAGCTATTTAAAGAAAAACAAACAAAGGTAAGAAAGGGATAGAAAATGCAGCACCATAGATCGAGTGTCTATTGGCCATCTTCATGGGACTCCAGCCATTCCCTCAAAGAAGCCCAGATTAGCAATCCCTTTTTGCAAGCCCGAGAGCCCTTCTGGGCATACACAGCCCTTTCAATGTGATACACCGACATTAAACGACTCAGCCAATGATTAAAGGAAGGCGGGGCAGGATCTAGCCAAGCTGTCGTTAAGCATAGTCTAAGCACTGCCATCACAATGAACAGAAATATAGGATGAGCCATCGGGGAGATTTCCTGTTCCTGAACTCCAAAAATAATTAATTGTGACGTGACCAAAGCCTTCAATTTCAATTTAACTTTAAAAAAATCATTTAACTCTTGTCTTAGGCTTGCTAACCCTGGGCATCTGACAATCTCACAAGGTTTTCTTTCACTCTCTAAGATATTGTTTTAAATAAGTGGACGTATTTTTATGCTGCTGGGGGATTGGGTTAGGCAGTGAGGGAATTGTGAATGCTTTTACGTGTTGTTGGGGGACTTGCCCATTTTTTAGTTGGGGGAAGAAATTCTGAAAACAAGTGCTGCTATTTTTAACCATTTGGAGCTTCCTTATCTCCTGCTCTAAAAAAGAAACACTGGCTTATTTTTTTACTTCTCTGGTGTATGTGTAACTCCTCGTCTTTTTCGCCCTTCACACTATTTGCATACAGGGCATTGCGGCCATCTTGCTTGTGCAGTCTGTTATTTGCGAGTAGCGCTCTAGCTCTCGCACGCTGCAGGCGCCCATTTCTAACCCTATTTAATGGGCTGGGCTCGGACGTGCAGCGCCTGACAAGGTTTTCTTTCACTCTCTAAGATATTGTTTTAAATAAGTGGACGTATTTTTATGCTGCTGGGGGATTGGGTTAGGCAGTCTGGGAATTGTGAATGTTTTTACGTGTTGCTGGGGGACTTGCCCATTTTTTAGTTGGGGGAAGTAATTCTGAAAACAAGTGCTGCTATTTTTAACCATTTGGAGCTTCCTTATCTCCTACTCTAAAAACGAAACGCTGGCTTATTTTTTTTACTTCTCTGGAGTGTGTGTAACTCCTCGTCTTTTTCGCCCTTCACACTAATTGCATGCAGGGCGTTGCGGCCATCTTGCTTGTGCCGTCTATTATTTGGGAGTAGCGCTCTAGCTCTCGCACACTGCACGAGCCCATTTCGAACCCTATTTAATGGGCTGGGCTCAGACGCGCAGCGCCTGACAAGGTTTTCTTTCACTCTCTAAGATATTGTTTTAAATAAGTGGACGTATTTTTATGCTGCTGGGGGATTGGGTTAAGCAGTCTGGGAATTGTGAATGTTTTCACGTGTTGCAGGGGGACTTGCCCATTTTTTAGTTGGGGGAAGTAATTGTGAAGACAAGTGCTGCTATTTTTAACCATTTGGAGCTTCCTTATCTCCTGCTCTAAAAACGAAACACTGGCTTATTTTTTTTACTTCTCTGGAGTGTGTGTAACTCTTCGTCTTTTTTGCCCTTCACACTATTTGCATACAGGGCGTTGCTGCCATCTTGCTTGTGCCGTCTGTTATTTGCGAGTAGCGCTCTAGCTCTCGCACGCTGCAGGCGCCCATTTCTAACCCTACTTAATGGGCTGGGCTCAGACGCGCGCAGCGGACACGCCGCTGGTGCGCCGAAGGCGTGCCTAAGGCAAGCCCGTCTGCGCCCGTCCGCGCCAAGACAGCGACAGAGGCTAGTTATGCTGCCCGTTCTGCACTTATTGTCGGAGTCCACCTCCAGCTGTCAAGTGAGTTCCTTAAATCACTTCGGCCGCCCTCCTGCCCCTGTCTTGGTTGCAGGCTTCCACCCTTTAGAGCTGATTTTTCGTGTGCTGACTACGGCTTTGTTCTTAATCCTGAGCTCCTCTCGGCTCTTACCAACACCCCGAGAAGGCAGAGTGTGAAAGCTGCCTTGATAAATGCTCGATCAGTGAGGAAACATCACTCTGAGGTCTTTGAATTGATGATGGATAACGCCCTCGATCTGTTGTTTGTTACAGAGACCTGGCTGGATGTCGGTTCCAACCCCATTATTGCACTGACCACCCCTGTTGGTTTTAAATTTTGTAGGGTGGACCGCCCTGCTGGCAGAGGAGGTGGTGTAGCAATTCTCTACAGAGAGAACTTAACATTTCATAGTAAAATTTCTAGCCGATGGGATGGGTGTGAGGTTCTGGATTTTACCATTCATTTTTCGGATCATTTTACTTTGGGTGGCTCTCTTATTTATCGCCCCCCTGGCCCAGCTAGTGCGTTCTTGAAATCTTGTGGGGATGCCCTAGCTGAACGTTTATTACGTTTTTCCCATTATTTGGCTTTCGGTGATGTGAATCTTCATCTTGACCAACAAGATACAAAAGAGTCGGTGGATTTCCTTGATTCTCTCCAACTTGCTCACCTTTCTCAGTGGGTTTCTTTACCCACGCATCAGGGTGGCCACATCCTCGACCCTATTTGTTCTAACTTTCCAGTGGTAGTGGACGACCCTTCACCGGTCCCTTGGTCGGACCATTTCCTCATCTGTTTCTCCTGGGATATTAGTTGGCCAGTTCAGCCCTTGCGCTCTACCCGCCCTCCGACGTTTTCTAAAATCGACCCTTTGCAATTTAAGATTTCCCTGGCTGCTTCTAGGCCCCCTCGCCAGGAAGATCTTGCGGGGTGTGTGGCCGGGTTTACGAGGTGGATTGCAGATGCAGTGTCCTCACTTTCGCTGCCCCACGCATCCAAGCTTACCAGAGAATCGCCCTCTAAACCTTGGTTCCCGCCGGAGCTGAAAACACGGAAACATGAGTGTAAGGTGTTGGAGAGGGCTTGGCGCTCCGGCGGCTATTGCCCTTTGGCAAAGCTCACATTGAGAGCTAAACAAAAGAGCTATTATGCAGCGATTGCGGTGGCTAAAAGTCAATACTTTACATCATGCATTGATCAGGCTAATAATAACTCTAAAGAAATCTTTTCAATTGTGAAAAGTTTTATGTCCCCGTTAGCTTTGGTGCGCCCCGCCCCTGTTACAGAGGATTGGTGTAACATACTGGCCAGGATCTTTCTTTTTTTTTTTTTATTTAACTGGGAAAAAGTAGGTTGACACAGCTGTATGCCTACAACCCGGAGGCCGGCAGCTTGTTTCGGATGTCAGCATTACTATTTGTACACAGCTTGTATGCCTACAACCCAGCGGGCCGGCAGCGATGTATCAATACAGCAGCGCAACGTCCGCTATATCCATTCAACAACTTATTTCAGCTGATAATGCATGGTCGTACTTTATAAATCTAAACAAAACCCCTCCCCTCCCCCCACCCCTTCTGCCTTGCCCTACATATCTATGATATCACGCAGCTGTCCCGATCCAACAGGCCCCCATATTCACCCAAATGCCTCTGACCTGAAGCACGTTCTCACCTTGCAACTCCCTATGTTCAATACACTCCGCAGGAGTCAATCCATGATCCCCTTTCATTTCGATGCCGCAAGTGCCTCTCCCCTTAGCCCCTTTGTAGGTCTGAACCCCCCGCCTCCAGCCAGGCCACAAATGGTTTCCAAATATCTGCCGGCCTAGATCTGCTGGGCATTAACTCCCAATAATGCCACAGCTGGTCTTTACAATAGACCACAGTATTTACCCAAGCCGTTACTGTAGGGGCCTGTTTTTGATTCCAGTGGATAGCCACCTGCCTTTTTGGCAGTAGCAACAGCATGGCCGTAAGTTTACGAGAGTTTTTTGGGACCTCGAATACAAAACCTAGAAGCGCCGTCAGCGAAGTGGCTGGTATCCAATATTTCGTGATTTGTCAAATATGCCCAAACACTTCCTCCCAGTACCTCCCTATCGGACCGCAGTCCCATGCCAAGTGTGTAAATGTGGCACCCGGAGCCCCACACCTCCAACAGTTTGTGTCCGGGCATATGCCCATACGGTGCAGCTGGGAAGGTGTACGATATAATCTATGCAAGAAGTTAAAGTGGATTAGCCGCAATCTATAATTAGGAAATAGATGTTCTAGCTGTGAGCAGCAATACTGCCACTGTTTATCCGTGATGTCAATACCTGTGTCTTTCTCCCACTTCACCCTGGCCGTGCACACCATTATCGGCGACTCTTTTTGTGTTATACTATATATACGTGTAATCAGCTTGCGAGGAGATGGATTAGCCAGCACATTCTCAAGCGCAGGTAGGGCAGGCGGCACTTGCGGGAATGACACGTATCTAGCACGGCATGCGGTTCTAAGCTGATAATACAATAATGTGTCTGATGCCGTGGGCACCTGGGCATTACACATCTGTTGTAACGTAAGAAATGTATTGTCTGGATAAAGGTCTTCACCCGTGGCTCGACGTGTAACTGCTTTGTCTACTAGTGGAGTTAGGAGCGGGTTTCCCCCCGGTGGCATAGACGGTGCATAGAATTCCTCAAGATTGGCCCTCTTGGCTATCCCTCTCCATGCCCACCTCAATGCCTCTACTGTATTGATTTCTAAATGAGGTATTTTATAAGGCTGATATACCGCCGTATTCAGCGGAATGGGAGCTACCCTATCCATTTCTATCGCTACATGGGGTTGGAAGGGCGTGGGGTGCTGCCAAAAATGCTAATATTGTGCCTGGGCACTGTAAGCATATAGTTCAAAATCGGGGGCCCTCAGACCCCCCTGATCAAAGGGTAGTGTCAGCAGCTTCCAGGATGCCCTCGGCTGGTTACCCACCCATACCAGGTCAAGGACGTGGGATCCCAGCTTTCTGAAGAAGTGTGGAATGTTCACGAATAAATATAGAAGCTTAGGTAAAATCACCATTTTAATGATGGCTATATTTGCCCCATTAATGACAATGGGAGGTGCTTCCATTTCAGTATTTTGCCCTCTATCCAAATCATCATTCTCCCATAGTTTGCCAGCCATATGTCCTGCACCGACCTGCTCACCCATATTCCTAAATATTTAACTTCGTCACTTGCCCATTGTATCGGATATTCCGTGTCGAACTGGGTAGTGCTATCAGTAAGCGAAAATATCTCGGACTTGGACCAGTTCACCTGTATACCTGTGAGGCCACCATAACGCACAATCTCTCGCATTACTTCCGTAAAATTGTCCCTGGGGTTTGTGAGGTATATTATCATGTCATCGGCACACATTGAGATCAGCAGTCCTATGGACGTGAACCCAATGCTTCTTTGCGCGTGGTGTTGGCGGAGCCGAGCCGCCAGAGGTTCCGTGGCGATTGCGAACAACAGCGGCGACAGTGGGCAGCCCTGTCTCGTTCCCCTGGTTATGGCGAAGGGTGCCGACACCTGCCCATTTATTCGTACCCATGCTACAGGGTCCGTGTAAAGCAGCTGTATTTGCTTAATAAATAAAGGGCTAAATCCCATCCGGGACAGCAGGATAAAGAGGAACCTCCATTCCAACGAATCGAACGCCTTCGTGGCGTCCAGCAGTGCAGCTATGGCTTGTACATGGGGGGCCAGATAGTGCCGAATTCCAAACAACGTACGTAAATTTTGGGCAGTCGAGCGGCCTGGTATGAAACCAGACTGGTCTGGCAATGCTATCTGCAGCTATAAAACACAACAAAACTTCCTACACCTAGGTATACAAAAATAAATCACTTCATTTATTTGATAGTTTTTTCACTTTTTTTGAAAGACACAATAAATGTCCATTTTCAGTTATATACTAGTACATATAATACATATTACATTACTACATTACAATAATAAAACACAAATAGAGCATATCTTGAACAGCCCACACCATAATGACAAAAATGAATAACACCTACACATAATACAATGCGAAAACTAAAACAGTGAGAAACAACATTTACAGAAGAAAAACATTTTTTTGAGACAGAAAATTATACATAACAATAAAACATAAAATCACACACAAGACGTGTGATTTTATGTTTTATTGTTATGTATAATTTTCTGTCTCATTTTCTTTTGTAAATGTTGTTTCTCACAGTTTTAGTTTTCTCATTGTATTATGTTTAGGTGTTATTCATTTTTGTCATTATGGTGTGGGCTGTTCAAGATATGCTCTATTTGTGTTTTATTATTGTAATGTAGTAATGTAATATGTATTATATGTTCTAGTATATAACTGAAAATGGACATTTATTGTGTCTTTCAAAAAAAGTGAAAAAACTATCAAATAAATGAAGTGATTTATTTTTGTATACCGTTGGTTGTGGGTTTTGCCTTATTCTATGGACATAGTGCCTAATACTGAAATAGATAGGTGTAGGAAGTTTTGTTGTGTTTTATAGTCTATTCCCTGATTTCTTCCTCGCATATTTAAAACATTCAGGGTCCCTCTGTCGTAGTTTATTAATGCTATCTGCGGCACCGTAGGCTGCAACCGTTGGCTATGAGTTTGGCATAGATTTTAGCATCCAGATTTATGAGGGAGAGCTGGCGGTAAGAATCAGGCGCTTTAGTATCTCTGTCAGGTTTCAACAATGTTATCATAGTAGCCTCTCTGAGCGTGGGGGGAAGTATACCCATTTCCATGGCCTCTAGGTATACCTGCAACAAGCGGGGCACCAGAATATCTGAGTATTCTTTATAAAAGGCCGCCGTAAGCCCATCTGCCCCTGGAGCCTTCCCCGCCAGCATACTACTTATTACTTGCCTTATGTCTTCCACCGTTACGGGAAGCTCCATGTACTGCCTAGCACTGTTGCTAAACCATGCCAACGCTATGGTGTCCAAGTAGTCCACTATATCAGCATGGGGCCGGTTGGTCTTGGACGCATATAGAGTTTCATAATACTGGGACATCGTATTCAAAATTTCTGGCGGTGAGCTAACCAACTCCCCGTTCTCCGCAGTTATTTCAGTGATGTAATCCGCTCCTCTAGGCGGTCAAAGTAATCCCGCTAGCGTTTTCCCGGCTCTATCTCCCTCTCCATACCGCCTTGCCTGCGCATTTTTATATAGGTACGATGTTTCTCTCTCTGCTTCCGCCTGATATTCTGACATTTTAAACCGGAGCTGCGCCATACCAGTGGGAGTGGAGGTGCAAGCCTGCTTTCGCTCCAGATCTCCAATCTCCAGCTCCAGTCTCAGCAGTGTATTACGTATGTCTTTAAGTACCCCAGTTTTGAGTGCTATACAGTCACCTCGTATCACAGCTTTGAATGCTTTCCATACAGTGCCAGAGGAGTCAACTGTGCCCTCATTCCATACGAAGTAATCTTCTATCCTCCCTCGCAGCTCTTCTCTAAAAACTTGGTCCTGCAATGCCCCTGAAGGAAATCTCCAACTGAACGGAGCTATATATGGACCTGGTACTTTAAGTGTCATCTGTACAGGTACATGGTCTGAGAATGTACATGGGAGGTGCTCAACCTCCGTCACCCAAATGTGCATATCCCTTGACAACAACCAAACTTCCAACCTCGACCAGGTGCTGTGATGGTGCATCACACATGTGCCCTCTCTAAGTGTGGGGTGTAGCACTCTCCAAGAATCTACTAAGTGCATATCAGCAATAATATCGTGTAACAGCACCTCTGCTCTTGGGTGGTGTTCACGTGATGCACCCTGCCTGTCGGCTGTGTCCGAGAGGGCGGCATTGAAGTCGCTCCCCCATATGGCTGAAGTGTTATTAAATTACTGCATCATGTGCCCGATACGATGGAAAAAGTCTGGGTCATCAGTATTGGGGCCATAGGTGTTTATAATCAATGTGGGTGTGTTGTACAGTGTACCCTGTAGCAGGATGTACCGTCCTTCCCTATCTATCACTGTGCGATGTGTGCGCCAGTGCAAGCCCCTGCGCAGAAGTACAGCTACTCTCCGCGAATAGTTAGAGTATCCCCCGGCCACTACCTCCCCCCATCTTTTGTGTCGAAGCATACCCTCAGTGCTGACCATCAGATGTGTTTCTTGCAGCAGAAATATGTCCACTCCGTGTCTAGCGAGATATGAAAGAACTAGTCTCGCCTTAGATGTGACATCATTGCATCCAAGACCATGCGCCTACAATACGAGACCCCCGGATCCACCCCGCAAACGACCTCCAGCCTAGAGCTATAAGTATCAACATCCAGGCAGTATCCATCTGCAATCTTTACCTCTCTTGGCAACCAACATCGACCTCTGAGTGTGTATTTGTCACGTGGCAGATACCCAAAAAATAACTTTCCCGCTCCCCCCTTTCCCTCCCACCCCAAACCCCCAATCAGGTTGTGATGCCCCCCCATCTCCCAAACTTGCAAACAAAAGCCCCATGTTAGGAGCCCTAAGGGAATCATCCCATGGGGAACGTAGGTCCACCGGCATTACAACCCTGCACTCTTGGCAGGGTGGCCGAGCTTTCACTGACTGCCCCAAGCCATGAAGCCATTATGCTACCGTGCCTATTTCTGCATGCGCACTGAGATAGTCCCAGCGTCACCAGAGAACTCACTAACCCTATCTAATAGCTTTTACATTCAATGAACACCCCCGTCAATTCAGCCATGTCAATTCAAAATTACAAAGTTATGGACTTATCTGCCCCAACGGTGTTGCACTCCAGTGCCCTCAGTCATTATCGCTCAGGTTGTTTGCCACATGTCACTCTTCTGACTGCGGCTTTTGTCTCTGCTCCTTGGCCAGCTGCTTTGCATATGACAAAGCAGCCTTCGCATCCGTAAAGAAGGCGGGCTTACCAGGGCCCTGTACCCTCAGCTTGGCTGGATTTATCAGTGAGTATTTAGTTCCAATTTGCTGGAAAATCTTTTTGGCGGGCAGAAACTCTCTTCGGGCCATCTGGACTTGCACCGTGAAGTCTGGGTATATAGCAATGTTGTTGCCATCGTATTGCACGTCTCCTTTCTCCAGTGCTGCACGAAGGATTGCATCACGATCCCTATAGTTGAGGATTCTGGCCAGGATAGGTCTCGGCGGTGCACCCGGTCTCGGCCTAGGGCCCAATGTTCTGTGAGCCGGTTCAATTAAGAACATGGGGGATAGAGCAGGACCAAAAAGCTCTTTCAACATGGCCTCTAGATAGCGTTCCATGTTCTGAAAGTTCGTTGTTTCCGATATGCCAGTAATTCATACGTTGTTTCTCCTTGATCTAGCTTCCAAATCCTTATGCTTCAACTTGATTACCAGAAGTACACCATCCATTTCATGTAGTTTAAAGTCTATTTCCGTCTGCCCCTCTTCCGTCTCCGTGACTCTAGTTTCCAATACCCCCATTCTACCTTCCTGCTTGTCCATCCTCTGTGTTATCCGGTCCATTCGCTCTGCGAGGGAGTCCATTTTGGAGTCGAGACCTTGAAGACTTGACTTGAGGTCCTTAAACATGGATCGAATGTCTTCAGCTGACGGCACCGAGGCGGCACCCTCCTCCACCTGACCTGCTGGCCAGTCTACCCATCAGACACTGTGCCCTACGCAACACTCATGACTGTCAGCACTTCACTGAGTTATCGCCATCCACCATCCGGCAGGATCCCCCTTGGCACTACCGACCAGCGCCCGCACTGCCGATGAGCCGCTATACACACCAATTCAAGAGCGGAACGGCTCCTAGTCGGCTTCCGCGACAACCACCTCCGCCGCAGCCCCCTGTGGAGAGAGCTTTGAGTCGTGAACTGCGTGTCCTGTGTACCAAGGGACGTGAAAGTCGCAGCCCTGACCCTGTGCGCCAGCCTCCTTAGACCATGCCAGTCTTCTACCACGGCATCACCTAATGGTCTCCGCCTTGTCCGCCAACAGTCGGTGCCCCACAGTGCTTCCCCTGGGCTTGCCAATTCCAGCCCACTGGTAGAGCAGCAATCTGCGAAAATCGGGCCGCGCCAGGCATGTCCCAACTATGCTTTGGCCGCCTTTCCCGCAATCACCGCCACTTGAGGACAGTTCCGCTCTACGCCGCCACAGCAGGGGGAGGGGCGGCCTCCACGCACCCCACACACTTCTGTCGACCCGCGTAGCTTTGCCTCCAATGCTCCCACGCAGCAGTTGCAGGGTGTTTTTCCTTTGGGGCCCACGTCTACAACAGCGTTACCGGCAGCCCTCGCCCCCTCTGGGACGCGACATGTAGCCTACCTCCAGGCTCGCGTACCGTAGTCTCCTCCGCATCTCGCCCGCAGCTTACAAATGGCATCTGGTGCCAGCATCTCGACCATCTGCAGGTACCCCGTCACTGCTCTTACGCGGCCGCGCCTCCCAGCTGCCACTCAGGGTCGCGAGTTTACCCGAGGCCCTGGTGTCTCCGATTACAGACGTGTGCAGGCCTCGGACGCGTCATCTTCTCCGCTTGCTCTGGATTTCTTCGCTAACTTTGTCTGGTGATGTTGCCTTGTTTACCTAACACTGAGGCAGCAGCAGGCTCCCACTCAATGCAGTGATGACGGATTTTGAAAGGATTAATTTAGCTCGGCAGGCGGAGCCGCTCTAGTGCGCGGCCATTTTGCTGCTCAGCGAAGCCACGCCCCCACTGGCCAGTTTTTTCAGGGCAAAATTTTGGACATTCAAGCCACTTTTGCCATCAACACTTTCACACCTGTCCCCTGTACCCCTGTTTTTCTGTCAGCTGAATCTTCCTACAATTTTCTTCCTTTTCTGTGGTTGATTTTTTTACCTCTCTTAAAATTTAGATGGCTTTAAAATCAGGCTCACCCACAGATCCCTGTGCGGCCAGACTTTTGGCTTTCTTTGCAGATTGCGTTAATCCGGAGGTCAATCAGATCATTAATATGTCATTGCGGGAGGCCTGTGTTCCAACTTCATGGAAGCAAGCCAAAATTCTTCCCCTTCAAACCATCTTTGGACCCTTTCACTCCTAGAAATTACCGTCCTATTTCATTGCTTCCTAGCCTGGCCAAGGTTTGTGAAAAGGTGGTCACTAATTAGCTTACTGAGTATGTGGAGGCTTCTGGCCTGCTCCATCCGGCACAATCAGGGTTTCGGGTGGCCTTCAGTACTGAGTCTGCCTTACTGGAGGTGTCTGAGGCGATTAGAGAGTGCCTTGATGCCGGTGGGAGGGCAGCGCTGGTTATGCTGGACCTCTTGGCAGCCTTTGATACGGTGCCCCATGCCCTGCTTCTCAATCGCCTCCGGGATATTGGAATTTCTAGGTCTGTGTGGGGCTGGATTTGGTCTTTCTTAGAAAGCCGTTATCAGCAGGTTTGGCTTCCCCCGTGTGCTGCGGCTTCACGGATAGTGGCCACTGGTGTTCCACAGGGGTCATCCCTTAGCGCCCTCCTTTTTAACATCTATGTTACTCCGCTTGTTTATCTGGCCGAAACCTTGGGGGCTAAGGTGATGGCCTATGCGGATGACACCCAATTGCTGTTTTCCTGGGGACGAGATGAGGACTCGGTCCTCCCTGCTTAACACTGTCTTTCCTTGGTTTTTCGGTGGCTCGCTCAGGCTCAGCTTAAATGCAATGAGCAGAAATCGGAGATCCTCTTGTATGGTGCTTTTCCTGATGACTTCAGAAGGAGATTATGGCCCCCTGGTTTTCCCCTTCCTTGTTCTAAGGGTGATTCCGTCAAGAACCTTGGGGTCTGGTTCAGCGAGAACCTGATTTTTTCCTCGCAGGTAAAGAAGATAACAGGTTCCTGCTTTGTCATTCTTAGGGCTTTGAGGAAGTTGCTTCCTCTTTTGCCCAAGGCTGCGAAGGAGACTGTGGTTCGTGCGCTAATCCTTTCACGCCTTGATTACGCCAATGCTTTGTATGCTGGCATTCCGGGTTACCTGTTGGATAAATTACAGGTGATTCAAAATGCTGCTGCCCGTCTTCTGCTGGGCCTTCCCAGCAGATGTAGTGTGCTTTTACACTTGCGATCGCTGCATTGGCTTCCGGTTAAGGCTCGTATAAAATTTAAAATCTTATCCATTGCTCATAAAGCCCTGTACGGGTTGGGTCCTATTTACTTACAGAACAGGTTGGTTTTCTACACCCTGGTAAGACAGCTGCGTTCGTCTTCTCAACTTCTGGCAGAGACTCCCCGATTTAAACACCTAAGACTGGGCGGCTGTTCTTTTTCCCGGCTGGCGGCGCAGGCTTGGAATGCTCTGCCATTTACCAGGGGCATTAAAGTCCCTGTGATTTTTAAAAAAATCTGAAAACCTTCCTGTTCTAGTCTCCTTGTCTGCGGCTGTGTTGATCCTTGTTTGGCTCGCGCCGGGACACTCTTTGGAGTATAAGTGCGTGCTACAAGTGTATATGACATATAACATAACATAACAATCTGCGAGCATATGAGCTAGATCAACCCCAAACATTTGACAGCGGGGACAATTTACACCGCTAACCCGTTTACTAATCTTTGACGGAGTTATATATAAATTAAACCAAGTCTTATAGTGCTGCACTTGTAGGTTAGCGGAGAGTAGCATCGATTGAGCAAGCTCTAACGAGAGAAGACTATCTCTCGCCGTAATATGGCTTTTTGCCTGCCACCGGGCATATGTTTCTCCATGTCATCACCTAGCCTGTCATTAAACAGTTTGTAAATCTCCCCAATCCGATGTTTTCCTCCCCTCAACATTTCCACCAATGCTACTTTATTAAACCCTTCACCTCCCCCTTTTTCTTCCCAACAAAGTCCCTAATTTGCAAAAATTAAAAAAAATCATTATTTCCTAGAATGAAAAAAAACTTTTCAAGTCCTCAAATGAAACAAAACCCTCTTCATTGAAAAAATCTCCAAGAATATTGGGGCCGCTATTCTTCCCCCAACGCATAATGACTGAATCACGAAAAATATTTGGCAATACGGGATTGTCTTGAAGGGGAGTATAAAAGCAGAATTGCCCAATCCCAAGCTTTTTCCGAATACTAGTCCATACCTGGGCCTCATATAATAAGGTCTTGAATCTTACTTTTTTAAAGTAGCTGAATTCAAGCTCACGAAATAAAAACCCACGGGCAGCTACCCTGAGGATTAACTCAAAGCACGATGGTACCATACTGCCCTCCGTCCCTCTCTGACCTGTATCGAACAGCAATGGAGTGATTTGTTGAAGGGCAGAAGCCCAGTGGTATAGCCTAAGATTTGGTACTGCCCAGCCCCCCGTTCTTTTGATAAACAAAGAAATTTCAATGCCCTTCGTGGTCTGCCATAGGCCCAGAGGAACTTTCCCATCATGCTATTGAGTACCTTAAACCAGTTATTATTTACCTCCAACGGAATGGCTCTGAAAAAATATAAACTCTTAGGGTGAAATATCATTTTTAATAGATTGCTCCTACCAATCAGAGTTAAACGGAGGTTGTTCCACTTGTGTAGATCAATTTTAGTTTTGTCTATTAATGGTCCCAGGTTCCTCTCAATGATTTTATCCGTGTCTGCCGCAGTCTTAACCCCCAAATACACAGCATCTGGCAATACCCGTGTATCCTCATAACAAACATTATCATTAATAAGAATTTGGGTTTTATCTTAGTTCAATTTATAACCCGAGATTCAACCAAATCGACGAGCCTCGGTCTCAATTTGACCAACCGCAAAAGCAGGATCTGAAGTAATGACTGAAAGGTCATCGGCTTATGCCAATATTTTGGTCTCCCAGCCCGAGGTGAAAATTGGGCGAATTAGGCGGTTGATCTCAATTCGGGTAATCAACAGATCTATATAAAGGGCAAAAATCAGGGGAGAGCAGGGGCAACTTTGTCCCCTGCCGAATTGTAACTAGCTCTGACTCTCCACCCATTAATGCGATCCTAGCCGTGAGATTGGTATATAACTTTTTAATCCACCCAATAAACTCCTGCCCCAATCCCTTCTTCTCCAAGATTGACCATAGATAGGGTCAAGAGACCCTATCAAAGACCTTCTCGGCATCCAGTAACAGCAATGCCATGGGGTCCCCTTGAGTTTTAGCAAAATCAAATAAGGTGATTACCCGCCGAATATGATCTGTTGTTCCAAACCCCGGAATAAAACCATGTTGAGTCGGTGACACAATTTTCCTTATAATCCCAGATAATCCCAGATAACCTTGAGGCCAGAATTTTTGCAAAGATCACAGTTAATTAACGTGATTGGGCGGTATGATCCTAACTTTTGCACTGTTTTGCCCTTTTTTGGGAAGACCACAATCCTTGCAAAGGCCCAAGATTCGGGTGGAGGAGAACCTCCTTGAATATCCAAAAACACCTCCAGCATAAATTTGCTAAGGGTAGTAGCAAATACTTTATAAAATTCCCCAGGTATTAAATCCACCCCCTCCGCCTTACCTGATGAGAGCCCTACAATTGTAAGTGCCATCTCTTCTGCAGAGATTGGCCAATCCAAACTACTTCTATCTTCCTCATCCAAGAGATTCCTATCTAGAGAAGACTCTAGATAGGAATCTATCTCCTCCACATCCGAAATCTCCTCCTTATAGAGTTGTTGGTAGTATCTCTGAAAAGCCGTCCTTATCCCATCTACATCCGGGAAGAGCCCACAATCCGGATCATTAATCTGTTTAATCTCACCAAAAACCACTTGTTGTCTTGCACGTAAAGCTAAGGTGCGCCCACCTTTATCATTAAGCTCATACGTTTTGTTTTTCCAGACGGTATATTTATTGGCCGCCTTCTTAGAAGCTATATCCTCAATTGCAGCTTTAGCAAGAATAACCCACAGCTGGGCTTCCTCAATATCCCGTTTAGCCAAGACTGCCTCCATCAGCCCAGTCTCTGCACAAGAGAAAACCTGGTATTTCTGCTTCTCCTTCTTTTCCCTGTCCCAACTAAACCTCATCTTTTCACCTCTAATCCCTGCTTTCAGCACGTTCCATACAATACTCAGGGGGGCAGTCCCCGCGTTCTCCATGATAAATAGCGGTATCCAATTCCTCATCTGGTACAGATAGTCTTTGTCTAAGAGTAATGCTCGCTTGAACGACCATGCCCTATTAATCTGAAGGGTTGCTTGAATATCTACCTCCAATACCAACGGGTTATGGTCAGACATTACACAAGGCTATTTAAAAATACGTGACGCCTGAAGCCACCTACTTGAAATTAAAAAAGTAATCAAGACTGTTGTGAACTTTATGTGAAGCAGAAGAATACGTGACACCGGGGTCCGAGGGGAACTTTTCCGCCCATACATCATATAGCCCATGGGTTTGAACTAGATGTTTTAGTGACCGATAGACCTTAGGCATGCATCCCTGATAGGCCCCAGTATCTACCCTTAAAGAGTCTCCCCTAATATTAATATTAAAGTCCCCATAGATAACTAACGGGAACGCCCATACAGCTAGCTCGGTGCAGATCCCATCTAGTAAAGTGGAGTCATCAATAACAGGACCATGGATAGAGCAGAGAGTAAAAGAGCCTTGTGTGTGAATAATTTCTGCAACTGCCCATCTCTTCAGATTATCCAGTCTAGTTTTATTATAGCGGTTCTTGCCCTTGCGCCTCAGAATTGCTACCCTCCTTGTACGAGAACCTTGTAGTGTCCTAGTAATGATATGGTAGTCTGAAAATTCTAATAACTTTTTCTGTGACCCTCTCACGTGCGTTTCTTGTAAACAAAGGATATCTGCTCTCAAAAATTGCTCCTCTATATTCACCTTTTGCCTCTTTTGAAAGTTATTTAATCCACAAATATTAATTGAGGCTATTCTTACATTAGTCATTTAATATGCTGAAAAACCTACCAAAAAAAAGCCCTACTGCCCGCTCGACCAACCCATGCCTTATGGCTTGGATGCCACCCCACCCCCTTTCGACTAGCTTTCCCTGCTTCCATCCCTTATCACGAGCAAAAGGGTAAATCCTGATCCTCATGATGGTTCCCACCCACCAAGCCGCTGCTGCCCCTGTCCCGACCCTCAACTTAGCAAACCACCCCCCAAAAAGAAACCCACAAACCCCCAGAGGAAGACCCGCCACAAAAACCCACATACAGACTGGAACACCTGAAAACAAGTAAGCTACCCCCCTTAAAGATGTAAAGCTAAAGAAGACAGCAGCGCCAATTCCAGCCATGTCTAACATTCAACCCATTTCAGTCTTGCTAGAGATCTCCTGTAAATAGTTTTGTGCTTTGATCTCTGAAACAAAAGTCCTCATCTTCCCCTTGAATATAATCTTGAGGCGAGCAGGGCTCAGTAGATATACCCCACAACCAAGTTGTTGAAATTGTAGAAACAGCTGGCGGAACTGCCACCTCCGCTCCACTGTTGCATGACAGAAATCCGGACGAGTAAAGAAGGTATGACCCTCAAATGTTCTCTTTGCCTCAGGTCTTGCCTTATCAAAAATGGCATGCACAGAAGAAAATTGCCAAAATATACCAGAACCGCTCTTGGTTTCTCTTCCTGCTGGGCTTGGTTTTTCATTTTAAGCATCAGAGGGAAGTGATGAACTCTTTGAATCTCAGATTTCCAGTCCCACTGGGCAAGATCGGAGAAAGCTCCCTTAAGTAGTTTCACCATGAAAGATCTAATGTCGTTCCCCTCCACCATCTCTGCTATACCGAGGAACCGCAGGTTGTTCCTACGCTGGCGGTTTTCAAAGTCTTCCAGCTTCCACCTTACATCTGCGAGCTGTGTCTCCTGTACAGTTTGCTGTTGCTCAACCGCCGCAGCCACCATGGCAGCAGCCTTTTCTCACTCCTCGACCAGAGTAATCCGCTCTGCCATCTCTGAGCAAATTTTGGATACCTTTCGTACAGCCCCTTGAATCTTTATAGCGGCCAGGTGAGCTCTTTTATGTTCCATTCTTGCCTCAGACTGCATCTGCTTCAGAGTGGCATGGATTACTTCCATTGAGGTGGGGGCCGCATGTCAGTCTGGTGTAGGGGCTCCCTGGGAGGGGCCTGATTTTTCTCCTTCATTCTCACTGTACACCTGGCGAGTTGCTGAGTAGTCCCACCTCTGTTAACCGAGTGATACCGACTTCTAAGCCAGATTCCCTTTCTATTCTTCGCGCTCTCTCGTGGCGTCTTTTAGAGAAGGAGAGTCGTTTCTGAGTTACGGACTTTGCTTTCCCATCCTTTGAGCTGTCCCCCGCTGATCCTTGGGCGGATTAGTCGTCTGTCAGCACCTCGCTTAAACCAGATAGGTCTGATTCATCTGTTAAAAAAAACAATTCTCTGCAGGGGATCCCCCTCTCTGATTTATGTCCGTTTGTTCTTGAGTTACCTGATGAACCTGTGGGGGGTCTAGCTCGTTACAGGACTCGCCATCACTGCCTGTATCGTTCCTATGTTCACTATTATTGCTATTGTTTTTTTCACTCCCTGCATTTCCACACACCTCCCTGTTCATCCTCCTCTCTGCTTAACAAAATCTTCCCCACTCTTCACCCATGGTAAAACACCACTGCCTACTCGAACTCTGAATCTAACATCACTCTAACCCTCCTGCATACCTCCTCTCAATCCGTTACTCCAACCCACTGCCCCCCTATCTTACTAGCTCTGAACACCAGCCTGGTCAACTACCTCTGCCTCTCTCTGCTCTATATTGGCAACCTTCCAAATCCTAATTTCCCCCGTCCAACTCAACCTTGCCCCATAATCTCTCATTCCCCCCTCCAACCCTGCCTTTCCGCATCTCTCTGACCCAACGCCCCCTGAGTTGCTGCTGTGTCTCACAAAACGAACCCCTCCCTCCCTCCCACTCCCTCTCCCTCCACGCTCTTACCTTAAACCTCCTTCTTCTAAACTTCTCCTCCCCTCTCTTTGCCGGCTCCCTTATTCTCCCCCAGCCAATCCTCACCACCATGTCCCTCCTCAATACCACCCACACACCACACCCCCATCATGCCCCAACTGACAAACACTCTGCCCTCACCAAACATGGACCCAACTCTTGGACCATTCCATACCCTCCCAACCTCTCGAAAAATGCCAAAAAGAATCTTAAAAATAAATTCCTAATCCGACATCCTGAAACCCTAATTGAGGACAACCACCACAGCCCCACGTCCCCCATTAAAACAAACTATATCTTTTACACCAAACGCCCCTCCAAATGGAAGAGCACTTTTTTTACACAACCTCCCAGTATCTAGCACAATTAAAATCCCCCACGGCTACAAACTTGCCACTTCTCCTACCTCGTTTTTCCCTGGTGAAATAACCATTTCCATCTACAAAACTGGAAACATCCTGATTCAAGCCTCAGAACAGCACCTCACAATTGTTGAACTCCTCTTCAGCACTCTTTCTAACCAGCTGTCACTACCTACTCCTCCCCCAACACCCGCTCAGTCCCAAAACCGCTCCGAGCACCCCACAGCCGCCACAACCCCTAACCCTCTCCCTAACGAGTAACGACAGTCCCCATATAACAACTCCTACCCTGGCACCCTCACTGGAACTCTCCCCTGCTGCAATCCTACCCCCTCTCCCCACACCTGCTCCCTCCCCCACCCACTCCCAAATCTCCCCCGCCTCCCAGAGACAAAACCCTCTCCCCATGACACTCCTTCCCATAATGACACATCCCTCTCCTTAACTCCTAGTCTAACCACCTCTCTGGAACCATCCACCCGTTCTCCTCTAATTCACTCCTTCAAATTCCCATGCCCCCTAATGACCATCCACCTCCAACACCCTATCACCTCCCTAGTACCACTTCCACCCATTACGCCGTTACCACATCCCCTCTCACACCTCACATTCTCCCCTCACCTCTCCCCCCTTCCCCCTCTCTCCCATCACACATCACACCCATCCCTCCCTCCCTATACTGGGCCACACCACCCTCCCCTCCCCTGGCCTCCCACACTCCGCATTCAAACACTGATCTTCCCACATTATCCCCCCCTGATGAACCGCTAACCCCAAGCTGCCTACCTTCTCTCCCTACCCACTCCGTCCCTAACCCCTCCTCCATTCCAACCACTTACACTTCCCTCCTATCCAACCTCTGACAGACACTTCGTAACTTGGACCACAATCTCTCTACCCTAGCTCCTGAACTTACCCTACTCAGAAAGATTTCAATCGGTTCAAATCCCAATAACCCATAGCCCGCCCCTCTTGGCCCTATCCCCCATATGCTTGCCCACGAAAACACGCATATGCCAAACCTTGGTTAACAACGCCTCTCCTCACCCGCTCTCACAGAACCCTTTGAACCTCGAATACCTACATCGCCCTTGATCTCCCTGTCCTCTGCAACACCTACCTTAACAATCACCCACCTAAAGATCTTTCCCCCTCTCACTCCATTATCCCTGTTATCCTGGGGACCAGCAGAATCCCTGTGTCTACTAGCTCCCACAGACCCCCCTCAACTCACCAGCATTCAATTACTCCCCGCCCCTATCACCAACCCCAAGCCCCTTACCTGCATGCTCGTGAACTCGGCTGTCCGGCATGCGACCGAAACCATTCTTAACAAAGGTACCGATATCGCCTTCCTCACCGAAACCTGGCTCAAAGACCACTCTACACCCATCATCGACCTTCTTGCCCCCCCGGCTACTCTATTCTCAGAAGAGACAGACCCAAAAAAATAGGGGGTGGTCTAGCAATCATTTTTAAAGAAGAACTACAACTCTCCCTGATTAACAACCCTGACTACACAACCTTCGAATACTTAGGAGCCGAACTCAAAATGAAAAGCTCCCCCCCAATACGACTGCATAACATCTGCCACCCTCCTGGTGAAACCCTTCCCTTTGCCGAAGAACTATCTGACCTTCTAACTAAATCTCTACTTTCCAGCTCCAAAAACCTCTTCCTAGGAGATCTGAACATCCACTGGAATGAACCTGATGACCCTGCAATCCTCCTTCTCAATAACCTCCTTGAGATTACTGACCTCAAGCAACTTTGCCACTCCCCTACCCACGCCAAAGGAGCTGCTCTAGATGCCATCATCTCCAACCCTGATCTTACATCCTTATCCAACATTATCCCTATCGACTGGTCTGACCACCATCTCATTCTGTTCACAATCTCCCCTCCTGCCCCACCGCCCCTATAAAAATCAATAAAACTACAATTGTGACCAGAAATCTTAAGCAATTCCCCCCTGGCGCACTGAAACTTAAATTCCAATCCCAACTTAGTCTCACCCCCCTCTTCAAATGCAAATGAACTCACTGAGCACTTTAACAAAACAGTCTCTGAGGCTTTCGACCACCTTGCCCCACTGAAAACTAAAACATTAAAAAATGCCTCCTCCAAATCACGGTTCACCCTAGACCTTAATAAAGAAAGACGCTCACTGAGACTGGCGGAAAGAACATGGAGACATCACCCTTCCCAATCCCATCTTGCTCTCCTCAGAACTGCGAGATCCTCTTACAAAAAACTATTTTTATCCGAAAAAGCGGCATTCTTTCGTCTACAACTCTCTCGTGCCAAAAACAGACCTAGAGAACTCTTCAACATTATTAGAAAGCAAACCTCCCTTGCACCCCTTAACCCGGTGGCCTCCACTAACAAATGCAAAGAAATTGCCAACTTTTTCAGTGAAGAAATCGCAAAAATTGACCGTGCTTTCCTCTACACTCAACCCTCGCTCACCCCTCAACTTTCCCTGGATACCACACCTCATCCACCCCTCCCATGGAACACACCCCTGACTCCCTCACTCTCCCTCCCATCACATACCCCTCCTGAACCCCCCCACTACCCTACCGCTAAAATGTAACACCTCATGGCATAATTTCCACTCCGTCTCTGAACGGGAAGTCTTTAACATCCTAGCCAAACTGAAACCTTCCTCCCACACCCAAGACCCTCTCCTTTCTGCACTTGTCCAAGATCTCAAACACGTCATTGTCCCCCACTGGACCAACATCATTAACGCCTCTCTCCTAACAGGGAGTGTTCCCATCTCCCTTCAACTCGGACAAATCACTCCCATCCCCAAAAATCCCAAGGCTGACCCCAATGACCCTAACAATCTCTGCCCTATCTCCAACCTCCCCCTCCTCTCCAAAGCCCTCGAAAAGTGCGCCCTACTCCAACTGGACAAACACATTGACAAGTACAACCTTCTAGACCCTCTTCAATCTGGCTTCCGCAAAGGTTGCAGCACTAAAACTGCACTGCTCAACATAGTCGATGATATTCACTTAGCCCTGTACAAGGGCGAGACCTACCTACTCATCCTTCTTGACCTCTCCGCATTTGACACAGTTTACCACGTTACTTTACTCAATACACTCAAAAATCGCTTTGGCCTCAATGGCACTCTCCTTAACTGGTTCACCTCCTACTTCCAACATAGAACCCAACAAATTAAAATTCAAAACTGCCTCTCTAGCCCAACTCCTGTCTCCTTAGGTGTCCCTCAAGGATCCATCCTCTCCCCTGCCCTTTTCAACCTCTTTATGCAACCCCTTACCGTATAATTAAACAAGCTAAAATCAACTATCACCTGTACGCTGAAAACACACAACTGTACTATAAAATAAAATCCCATGCTGATATCCAGCACCTTAACACTGCACTAACCAAGATCCAAACCTGGCTCCACAACAACCATCTTAAACTCAAACCTAACAAAACTGAAATCATCCTCTTCTCTCCCAAAAACAACCCTCTCCCCATTCAAACATGGATTGCTGACCTTAACGCGCTAAACTGCTCTCTCTCCCTCACCGATTCTGTTAAATCACTCAGCATCACCGTCAACAATAAACTCACACTAAATTCCCATGTAAAGAACTCAGCAAAAAGTGCACTCTTCACACTCCGGCATCTCAAAAAAATCAAACCTTTTATCCCAGCTGAAGGCTTCAAATGAATTACCCAGTCTCTTGTCTTATCCAAAATCGACTACGGAAATGCCCTTCTCTCTGGTACTCCCAAAATCCACCTTGCCCCCATCAAATCCGTCCTCAACCTTGCTGCCAGACTAACAACAAACTGTAAACGTTTTGACCACATCTCCCCTGCCCTCAAAAACCTCAAATGGCTCCCCATTGAAGGCAGATCCTCCTATAAAATTGCCTGTATTACTCACAAAGCCCTTTATCAGAAGACTCCTACCTACCCTACAACTAAACTTATAAAAGCTGGCTGTGCCCAAACACTGAAAAGCACCAACACTCTTCTTCTCATACCCCCCCTCCTAAAAAAAATGCCTCGAACTCCCGCTCCTTCTCTGGCAAGGCCCCAACCATTTGGAACACCCTCCCCAAAGACCTTCAATGCAACCCCTCCTATTCCAGCTTCTGAAGAGACCTTAAAATTCATTTTCTCACTAAATTTTGGGGATAGTAAATCCCGGTACTTCTTTCTGACTACTTCCCCTCCTCCTTCCTTAGGCAACTCCTCCTACCCCCACACTCAGCCACCCCCCTCCTGACACCCTTCTCACCTCCATCCCCCTCATTATACCCCCCACTCCCTACTATGTCCACTGAGTCCACCTTGGCAAACTGTGAAATTAGTATGTACACGAACATTCTGGTTCTTTCAATTTGTTTTCTGTTTATCCTACATGTACCTCTGCTCACTATGTCCCCTAAATTGTTCCCTTTACTTTGTTCGACCACCTGTACAACCTGTTTCGTCCAAATGCTATGATTGTTTTTTCTTGCGTATGTACTTTGCTGATATAAAGCGCTCTGATACCCTCGGGTGGAGCTAGCACTATATAAAACCTTCAAATAAACAGGAACCTTGACCTGGTGATTCTACATCATTTAGAACCACCGTAGTTGTTTCGCGTCAATGTAAATCCTGGCTCCCAGTTTCACTAGCCCCCGGAGCCACTCCTCCTGCGGCAGCTTGCTCCTCACAATTATTCTCAGACACTTTTTGAGCCAGACATTCAGATAACGTCAACGTAATTGCTTGGCATGGGTCAGCACTTGTGCAGAAGAACAGGCTTTGCCTTAATGGTGAAAACATTGAAATCCTACACATCTGCCCTGCTTATACATAGCCCCTTACTTTTACTTGGCCACTATCACTGGGTACTTTCGAATTACCAGCAGAAAATATTAAATTCAGCATACTGTTCGAAATAAGCTGTCTATACCCCACCAATTTAATGTTGGGTTTGAAAAACGCATTCTAAACTTACATCTGTTGAAAGACTTGGTATTCTTCTCATCTCCTCCTCCCCATCTCAAACAAAATGCAAAGGGGGTTCCAGTGGTAGTATCTTAGTTGAGGACCGTAACTATACAATGTTGTCTAAAATATCGTAAATAAAGCTTCCAATTACTGAACTGTGCTGCCAGACACTTACATTTTAAGACCTACCACTTCGACCTTCAATATCTGATCATTGAGGTACCTCACTAATTGTTTCAATACCAAATTGTCATCCAAAAGTCTTCAGCCACATTTTCTGAACCTGCTCCCTGTTTCCAGATCAAATAAACTAGTTTTGGTGATAGATCCCTGCAATCTATGGGCTCTACCCAATGAAAGGTTCTGGTCATATAAATAAGACTAGACGATGACTCAAATTAAAAACATCCCTCTTTATCCAAATATATGACTAAATCCATTGCTTACATTCGTTGACGGTTGCCTACAAATTAACTGATGTCACATTTCACACTGGAAAGGGCACTTGATCACCTATCCTGACCAGTCTGATACGCTTTTAGGTGCCTCACTTTTGAAGTACTTTGGGGCAGCCACACCAGTCGAATGTGTGCAATACAGTTCATTGAACAATTAAATATCTAAATAAAAACTAAGCATGAAGCATAAATTTGCTTTTTAGTCCTCGGACAACAACTTAAGCCAGATTTATGGAGTAGTAACTGCGTCAGGGTGGCTAAGTATTTTATTCTGTCGCCCTATTGGAGTAACCACACTCCAAATTTAGAAAATTCTGTTACCCAAGTGGACATCTCTTATATTGGCAGAAACTGCTGTCACTGTGGTTTATGTCATTGCATTGAAAGTGTGCCGTAATGCTTTGTCAACATGACGGCACACTTTCAATTTTATTATGAAAATAAAAAAACAATAACGCCCTCGCCAAGAGAGCTTCTTCCCATTTTAAGTTGGTCATTGAAATATTTTCTCTACCCCCACATTTTTGGATGGCGGTAATCAAAAGTTTTTAAAAATTGCCCTTTGTTCACCCCTCTAAATATGACAGGTAAACAAATGACAAAACCTCCAACATCTCTTGGCCCCGGCGTGTGGAATCAAGTCAAAATATCGCTGGCGTGATGCATCTGAAGTAATGTCTCAGAAAAGCAAGCGTTAATGCAGGACTAATGCCTGGCTTCGCTTTGCAGCTTTGAACCCCCCATCGCTTTTCCGAGAAATTATTTCAGGTTCATCACGCCGGCGATATTTGGACTTGATTCCACACACCGGGGCCAAGATCACTCATGATCGAACCTTTACACGTTAAAGATGACTGACTAACGAGGATTGACTCTGGTTCTCTGTGGGCTGTCATCCCCTACTCACCCATATTTGTCCTGATGAAGACACGCCTTGACTACTTAATAGAGCACAGATTGGGTTGAAACGTCGACGATCTCAAACGGTCCAGCTTGACCAAGGCTCTGCATGCATAAGATTGATTAATTTGTATAAAGCAACAGAGTTGTTGTGTTCTTCATAATATTCTGGCCTTCTTTTTCCCTTGTACATATTTTAATCACCATGTATATAGTACGCACCAAATTCTATCACTGGGCACAAATGTCAATTGATCACACATCACCTTAAGCTTCACCTCGTGTTGACAACCTTGTTTACATATGCGTGAGTATATATAAATGAGTCAATTTACATAAAACAACATAATACTCATCAATTTGCGTTGCTTTTGCTTTTTGTTATGTGTTCCATATGTCAAAACAGCTCAGATATGAATGTTTTAAGATTGTAGAGGATAACATATAAATAATAATTGTTTATATAAGAAATAGTTTGCACGCCCGACAGAACCATTGTCTTTGCTTATATATTCATACCCAGGTTCTGAGCGACACAGGGTCGCCCCATTTTTGTTTAACTTTATGGATCTGTCAGCAGCTATTTAATTGTTTTCATTCTTCAAATGTACGCCCAGGCCACTGCTTATGTTTGGTACAATAGGAATGGAGGATGCACTTGGCTGTTTAAAATAAAATGGGGGGTAAGGCAGGGCTGTGACCTTGCCCCTTTTCTGTTTTCACTATATACCAATGGTTTACAGGAATCTGTGATAGGGACCACAAAAGATTTGCCAACAGTACCCCTACCGATTTTGTTTTATGGATGATGTCATATTGATCGCAGGAACTGTGTTGGGCTTACGAAAGCTGATTGTGGCCTATTCGAAAATGTATGTACAATCTGGATCTTCGAGTGAATGAAGCCAAATATTTTGTGCTTGTGGCAGTTACTCGCCTTAAAAACTTCCAATGTTTCAAATAGAGCAGTGCAGATACATTTGCTTACCTGGGGGTTGTGTTGATAGAAAAAGTACTTAGTTCAATATGGTGAGCAATAGAGCCCTTGCCATGGAGTAAAGCATGAGGGTATCTCTTCTTTTACAAATAAGTTGGGTGCTAAGAGGATTGATGTGATAAAAAAGGTTTATGCTGCCAAAGCCGTCACTGCGGCATGTTATGGGGCTGGGTTTGGGGGATGGTGCAATTGATTGACTCCAAAGAATAGAAGATAGTTTTAATAAAAGACTGTGAGCACTCCCTGGCAACTGTGCAAATTACATCTGCTACACTGAGTTAGAGGCCCTATATATCAAAGACGTAGTGAGACTTGCCCTGAATATGCTATGGCATTCGATTTGGAAGAGCGATATGGTCACTGTGACTCAAAATATTATCAAGGACTGCTTGGCCCTAGACAATATACACAAGGTCACCTGACTGTAATGTGTGAAATCAGTGCTGGAGAGTCTGGGGGACTTATTTTCTAACTCGTCTAACTGCAGAACTGTGTCCAAAGATAGAGATAAGCAAATATTCTTGGACAAATATGCAAGAGATCTTGCTGATGCTAGTCACACTAAAAATTCTGTAAAACTATTTCTTACATGCCCCCCTCCCACTCGGGTGGATGAGTCTTATTTGATATTTGTGACAAACCCCTAACATCGCTTTATCTTAGTTAGATTCCATATGAATTTTATTCTGTTAATGATGGGCTTTCCAAAGAATACGTTTTCAATAACTGATCTTCCAGAATGCTTCTATAATATACGGTCTGTACAGTCTGATTTACATATACAATTCTCCCCCTTTTGCGAAAATTCCATTTTAAACAATGCTGTCTTTCGCTTTATTGTATTAAACAACTATCTAATCCCTTTATCTGTTATAGTACGGCATTGCTTCTTTGGTCCTCATGGCCTAATAGGAAGACCTGGACAGAATGAGATAGTGGGGGAGAAAAGGGTGGTGACTGACATCAAGACTGACGACATATTGTGGGTTTGCTTAAGTACTTGTTTTTTATAGCTATTTTTAAAATTCACTTTATGATGTTTGTGATATGATATTTATGTATATTTGATGACAATACCAAAATACTGGATAGGTCTGATAGATTAAATTAGCGATGCAAAAAGGGAATGATTGAAACCAACTTCTGATGGCACAATTAACTTTTTATTATTGTGATGATTAAGATCAAAGCAAAAATGCACCTTAATCTGGTGGGGTGCACACATTTGAAGGTAGAGCACACTTTATATATTTATCTATGTGATATTTGTAAGTATAATATATTTTTTATTGATGATTTTTTTTTAACTTTGTTGTATTTTAGTTGAGATGTTTTCTAATATGTCCTTTATATGCTTTGGAAACAATGAAAAATAAAGATTAATGATTGATTGACTGATTGACTTACCATTAACATTCAATGCGTCATCAGCACTTGAGGGCTATGCTCTACATCCGTTTGCATTGTGTAGTGTTAAGCTCCCTTTGTGAGTTTTTTCAGGGGCACCAGGGTAATCATGGGTTATTGATCCTTTGGGCTTTTCCCTACTATAGATTCTAAATCTGAGCATCAACAAAAACTCCTTTACTATCAGATTATCGAAGTCGAGCAGCTCAGGGCTTTTTCTGAGAAGTTCAGTGAAGCACATAGCAGCATTTAATAACTCACTATCCAGCTAATATTTCACTTGAAAAGAAAAATACTTTAATCATGATTAAGCTAAATTCTGCATTGGAAATTCAGGGTATACGACATGTATAATTGATACAAGGGTCAATATTACCGTAAAGTGACCTGAGATCTTACATGGAAAATAACTGTTTAGCAACTTAATACATTCGATTTGCCAAAAGTGGGTATGGGAAAATCTCCTCTTAACTCCCCCCACACCCCAAAGCTGGCAATACAACAATATTCAGAGAGATAAGATTTGGTTTGACTCAATTTAACCGCAATAACTGCCCAACCATCTTTTACTGTGGTTTTAGTTTCCCAAACCATATTTACACACTGTACCTTTAATAATAATCCAAATGTGTGTCTCCAACTCTCTGTTTAGTGGTTGTGAATAAGCTACAGCTCCTTCTGGTGGACATTTGCACATGCATTTAGGTGAGTCGCTGTGCCTGACTCGATCCCAACCTTGCCATCTCCTAGGATGTCTCCCAGCTCTGACATGCATCTTGAACTTTAGAAAAGATGACCTTTGTAGGCTCAGGTGAACATAGGCTGCATTCACCTGAGCCAGTCAGGAGGCAAGTGGCCATTATTGATGGGTGTTCCTCTTGCACAAAGATCCAACACTCCACCCATAAAACAGTATCACAATAGTGATCTTTGTTGAGGGGAATACACTAAAAGTGATTGTAAATTTAATTAGCACCAAGCTGTCTCAAGAGCTAGTATTTCCAGTGATGAAACTGCCGATCATGGTTGTGAATCATTATTGGAGCTTTGTCTTGCAGTCTGTCCTTCATAGTCATATCATTTGTCTCTGGTCAGTTTCTGCCACAATACATGGATTGATCAAGGAGGACTGAAGCATGTTCATACAGGTACCAATTCAGGGAGAAAGCTGGCTTTGCTCTGGAGCTTGTTTTAGGTGAACGAGGGTCACAAGGTCTCACCATGTAGCAGGGCAATGCAAATCCTTCCCTCTGGTCCAGCTGGCCATTTCTTTCTTTGGAGCACCTCCAGTCCATCTTCTCTAGCCGGGCTTTCTGTTATTCAGAAATCCCTCCTCTACAACAGTCAGTGGGCTTCTTCCTTCAAGGTAGTTCAAGGCAACTTTCATGGCAAGACATAGACCTTTGAAATTCCTGTTCTTGATCCTTGCAAAGAGGAGTTGGCAGCCCTGGTGCTAGGATGTGTTTCTCATATTGTATTATGTGGACAACTATCACTAGTCAGTGAGGAATCCTGGAAGCATGGGGGCTGCTGCTCTATTTGTACAGGCTTTGTCCTTTAGTATTAGCAGGAAGAGAGCTGGGATTGGGAGTTCCCTGTCAGGGTAATCCAAAACAAAGGTACAGAAAGGGGTCATGGGCTGTCCGTGTATGTCAGAAGGGGCCTCTGTTTACTGTCATCTACACCCTAGAGTCGATCTAGTTCAAAGAATAAAGAAGGCTTTGTAAGAGCCCTGGAATTCCTATTGCTCTCTGGCAGGCTTCCTCCATCCTCCATCTTTTGACCCACTCAAACACACATGATCTAAAATAGATGTCCGGGCTGCAACAGTCAAGCAAAACGCATATGCTCCATGCTCATCCTGCTTACATAACCAAAGTACACATATTGCATATGGATGAAGCAAATTACCCAGTTGGAGGAGGCCAACAGACAATAGGCAACTCTCCCTTTGCAGTCATCAGGTAAAAAACAGACTTCCCTGTGGGCATAATCAGTCCCTGCCATCACTGTTAGTCCTCCAAAGCCTAAAGAGCTGAAAGTAGTCAAGGGGGTGCCCTTGGTCATATTCCTTGTCACATATGGCCCTCAGAGTACATGGATGATTGTAAAGTGTTCTGAAGCCAAAACTCTAAAATAACCAGAGAACTGCTACTTGGGAAACTCAAATCAAGAATTGACGCTCATTCATGTCATGCAGGTTTTCTTTCCCAGATTGACCATTAATTTATGCAAATAGGTTGTGTCTGTGGTAGACTGTAAAACAAGGTGGAAAACTGTACGCTGCGAGGTATCCCTATTACTGCAGCCAATCCTTTTGTGCCACAACACAATGCTGAATATTACACAAAACAGATTTTTTTTGTGACAGCCTGGCCAAGGACATCATCAATATGTCTGACCATCTGTAGATCTGTTACCGCACAATTTTTGGGGACTAGCTTTACTGGTTAGGACTGCTCTTTTAAGCCCCAGCCATTAGAAATATAGGGGAAAAAGGGAGAGCCAATATTTTGTCACTTCTGAAACATAATCCTATAACAGAAAACTCATGATAAAATCTGTTACACGTATTTAAGAACAATCTAAATAGTTTCAGAACGATTATTGAAGCCAACTAAGGGATAATTGCCATGACAATTTTTACACAAAATCTTTTTCACCTTCCAGCTGTTGGCTGTTGCAGAATGGCAAAATGTAAACAAATTGCAGGTATTTTTTCTAACGAAGTTGGCAAACCTATTCTTCACACAAGGCTTCGTAGCATGAAGCACAGTAAATATAGGCCTTGGTGTCGAATTTGAAAAAAACAAGAGGTGGATGAAGGGATTGCAAATTAGGACTGCTGTGAAGGAGCATTAAGTTACAGGAAAAAAAGAGATAAGGGACGAAGATAAGATAAGCGATGCAGAATGTCATGACTCTGGGGATGAAAGTTATATGGAACAGGGCAGGAAGATGCCCTAGAGAGGGCAGTGGTGCCAAGGTAGGTTCACTTAGGTCTCTGACACGGGATTTTCCTCAAAGTTTCTATGGTTGCAGTTATAATAACCAATCCAGTCCTAGAACATCATGCTGCCAGGCCAGGACAACCAGCATGGAAGCCATAAAGTAGCAGCACTGACAACAGATACTATGATTTTAACATCTCAGATCGTGTTTGACCTTGTAGTTGTTCATGTGTAATTTTTACTTTTGGTTTATATTGTTTTATAGAGTAAACAGTAGTACTCAAGGCTGGTAGAGCACTATATGACCAGAGGAAATTATACTGTAAGAACAAATACCAGATTCAGTCATTGGCTCCATGCAAGCAGTAGGGTAAGCACTGATAGACACAACAGTGCAATGCATATTGTTGCACGTAGGTTTCACGAAGTGGAAATTAGTCAGAAACGATGTTAACCCCTTCAGTGCCGGGCGTTACATTAGCGGGCGGGGTCCATGATGAGATAGTCTCGTCATGGGCACAGCGCAACCGTGCTCCATGACGAGACTATCTCGTCATAGGCATAGAAGAGGTTAAGACACAAGCACGCGGTGACCATAAATTGCACGTAATGATGACATCAGGTACAACCAACCCATCAGTAGTGAGGCTATCTTTGCATGCAACATGATGCAGATTCACGCTGGCAGAGACTGATGAAAATGACATTTATATGGTGCTTTCTACACCTAACGAGGTTTAGGAGCACTTTACATCGAGTAGCATGCTACCCGAGATTAAAAGTTAGTGGTCAGTTAAGTGGTTATTTGGGTTGGCCAGGCATTTTAAAAGAAACCATTCAATGCCTTTACTCCTGCTTCTTTGTGGTACATTAGTGACTTGGGTGTGATCATTACAGGGGCTATGTAAGAATCAAATGCTTATTTGAATTAATAAATATTACTATGATTTAGAGAAAGAACTTAAGACCGACAGGCATGCAATTTAATGTAGTTTACATACAGAAGAGGCATCCAGAATGGAAGCAAAGTTACATTTACAATAAATAAGGGATGGAAAAGGTAAAAGTTGAATTCAAGGTTATTATTTCATGCAGGATTTTAAGGAATATACCTGGTAGAGATTTCTTGCAACATAATGTAATCTGTGGATGTGAAACTTTAGAAAGAAACAGTTTTAAACCCTTGACTGGTTAAGCTTTTTCACCCCAGTGCGGAGCCCTTTTTTGACTATTTAGAGTACTTCTTGCTTACACCTTCATAACTTTTCTTTCTAAATAAGGTATCAACACCAATTTTGCATCCCTTTTTTGCAAATATTCTAGGCATACTAAGAGAACCTAGGGTTTGTGGAGTCCCATGGAGGGGACCAAGAAAACTGACAAAATATAGTTAAATTTGGGGTTTTAAAGGAAAAATGGGGGAAAAAGTGCTGCAGAAGAAAGTACCTGCCTTTGTTATAAAATGACACCAACAAAACATTTACTGTGCTAAAATTACCACCTTCCCATCTTTCACGGACAAGGTTACCACAGTTTTTGCATTTTTCTATGAGGCAACCCATTTTTTCAAGTGTTTGTGGTTTCCACCTACTCCCAGTTGTGGTGGAAACAGGTGTGAAACCCGTTTGGGAATCTGGACAGCTATACATTTCTGAAAAGTAGACAGATTATTGAATTCAGCAAGTGGTCATTATGTAGATCCCTCAAGGTTTTCCCAAAGTAACTTACTGATGAAAAAACACAAAATTGAAAATGAGTAGGAAAAAGAAGCCATTAGTGACATAATTTTCATCTGTAACCTTGGGTGTGTGACTTGTTGTGGTTTTTACCCAGAAGCCATTGAAACGTTCACACTGTGCATAAAAACATACATTTTCCTCACATTTCTGTGAGTGCAAGTCCTAGCATCTGAGGGGAACCATAAGTTTCCTTCTGCCAAACTTCCCAATAAAAATGTTAACTCACTTGTGGCCCAGGCCAAGAGGGGTCACTCCACCCAAAAAAAAACATATAAAAAAATTCCCTGGTCTATAATGAGAGTAAACTCTCCTATCCACACCTAAGGCAAAAAGATTAATGGGCCCAGTGATGGGGGAGCAAAAGCCCATGCTCAGGGGAGCTGCCCCCCCACCAAAATACTATTCATAAAAAAAGGGTGTACAATCGGCTTTCTGCCCCCCCCCCCCCATGGGATAGGGAGGATTAGGGGGTAAACATCCCTATCCACCCCACAGGGGGCCATATAGACACATTAAGCCCAGAATGGGGGCATGCAGAGGCCCATTCCATTGGCTTTCTGTCCCTTCTGTCCTGGGGGAGCAGAAAGTCTTATGGGTCCCGGGGAAAGGGGGGCACACAGTCCCAGGGAGGGACTCACCCCAGCTGTCTAGTGGGTGGATGCCTGTTTGGGGATCGCCCTCCTGTGGAGACCCCAACCATGTATACACTAGAGAGAAATCCCATTGCAATGGGGAGATTCTCCAGTTTCCAATGATACCTCTCTATCCAAATCAGTGCCTGGGGACTGAGATATGCCCCAATGCACCGATTCCGTGAAAGTGAAATGACCCAATTGGCTCATTTCACTTTTACTTTCAGTGAAAATGATGTAATTTTACACAAAACACAAGCATTGGCAAAGCCAATAGGTATCCCCTATACAAGATCTATTGCCTTTGTCAATGTATGTTTAGCGATGTTGCTTAACAGTGCAGCTGTTGTGCAGCATTGCTGAAAGTAAAAAATAAAAGTGCTTTGATGGGTCAATGCTGTCCACATAATAACACGTTTTTTCCTTTACTTTCAGCCATGTTGTGCAACATGTCTAACAAAACGTTGACTAAGCCAATAGATCTTGTACATGAGAGACCTATTGGCTTTGTCTCTGCTTGTTGGTCTTTGCAGTTCGTGGTTGATATTTGATCTATGTGCTTTCTATCCCTTTCAATATAGAACATGTTGAGCTTGCACAGGCATATTGCAAGATAAATACAAATTTGACCATAATGCATGAAACCAACACACTTCGCACATTGGCCATGCTACAAACTTACACTGTTCCAACCTCGGACAAAATATGATATAACATGCAACACATCCACCATATACACGTTGATGGCATGCCTTGTCAGGGGTAGAAGCATATCTGTATCAATCTATATACAGATACACACATAGAGCAAAATAGGCATTTTTGCTTTTAGCCTTCTGTAGGGTTGTGGGGGTGGAAGGATTTTAGGCTTGGTGCAATCAACTTTCTGCAATGTGACGCATGATGCAAGGCTAACCTTTCTATAGTCCCTCTTTGGCATTGTAGTCTACGATGGCATCCAGTGAAGGCCAGAGACACTGTCATTATCACCGTTCCGGACGTTGATGTCTGCATCACTGTGTGAGACGTCGATCATTCACAGATATAAAGCCCACCTTTTCCCATTAGTCACATGGTAGGACTGGATGCAATCATGTGATTTGACACCTTGTCTTCTGTAATGGTAAGCATTTTAATGTTAAACTTGTGTTATGTAAATGGTGCTGAGACCCCTGGTCACGCTAACCTCCCCCACTGTGACACCCCATTTCGTGGCTGCAAGTCACTGGCCCCTTTAGAAATGGAGCCGCTGTATTTGTTCCCCTTCTAAATTGATCCAAAAGACAAGCAGGATGTTTTTCCCATCCAAAGTTGATCCAACTATCTGATTCAAGAAATATGTAATTTACAGTAACTGCAGAATATATTAATGCAGTAAGATATGGGGAAATTTCTAATGTCTTTACTATTTCAATACTATACGTTCCCACTGATATCTAAACCGTGCTTTATCACTAAATTAATTCTCTTTAAAACGCATTATTTGCCAACCTATTTTTTCAATTTTTTCTTGAGAGAAGGCCCCTTCCAAAAACCCCACGTTTGTCCATTAAGCTTGCTCTCTTCACTCGCTACATAAAAGTTATACCCATCTTTTACGCTCTACCACTTTAAAATGTCACCAGTTGCCAATGAATTTTACCAATTGAAAATATAAAATGCATCCTCTCAGGTAATAGGAAAAGGTTAATCAAAAGTGACAACACAAGTCCTCAACTCTACGAGTTGAAATAAAGAACATTTGCCTGCCATATATCGAAAATATGACCTGGGCACACCTCTCCTCTTCTTGTGGCATGCATACCCCACCACATCATCAGTAGTGATGAATTTACATGTCTGAGGAGAGACAAGGGTGTCTGATTACAAAAGTCTGTTTCATTTAAGCAACAGTTAATGTTTAAAGTAACTTGTTTGACCTCACAAGCAGTCCTAAGAAGCAAAATGGGAAAGGAGTGGATGGGTAAGGGAAGAAGGACATGGCGCTACAGCCAGAGCTGCTGACTTCCGGACTGGGGAAGCAAGTTTTAGGTTCAGCATCGTTCAACATCCTGTGATTCTGGGTAAATCACATAATCTCCCCTGCGTGAAAAATGACTGTATAATGTATCTGGTGCTCATGTAAAGCGTTTCAATTCCTTAGGGTCAGGTCAAGTTTATAATCCATATTTTTAAAGCGTGAACATATCACCCCTTAAGGTATCAAGGCAGTGGGTGTTGCCGGGGATATTAAGTGAGCTATTGCCACATGGTACTGAGCTGAGCTGCCACCGGCGCCATGGATTGAACCATGATCCCCGCACTCCAGAGTCAGCCCTCTGGTCACTGCGCTACATCTCTCCCTAGTTTGCACCAATGACCACATTTATTAGATTTTATTCTGCTCTAACGGAATGTGGCTTTTTAACAGTCTTCCTATAGATACTTTTAAGGACATGGCAGATTCTTGCCTCACTTTAAAAAGCAAGCCCAATGCTTATTGAGACCCCTTTATGAGCAATCCTCAAGTATTGCAACATATAAGCACATCACACTATCGGTTGCTGCAGAGAATGCTTCTCTAAGTGTCTCGAATTTCAACGATTTTAGAACTTCTATTCCTCAACCCCTTTTGCTTCTGGGAGAGTGGCCACCTCCAGCTATCTTGAATTTCGGGGAGAAATCTTTTGGTGTGTCCAGTTAAACCACTGTTATATAATGCAAGGAAGGTTGAAGGAGCATCTTGATTTGAGAGGGAGTCATAGAAGATGACAGCACTCCAGTCAGGCCATTCTTCACGTCACTTCGTCAGCTTCAGCCCTGGAAACAGTACACTGTTATCCCAACACACAACTTGATAAAATATTCTAAAAAACTTCCTATTATCTGCTCTGACCGACTTCTTGTTATTATTACAATTAGACGTGCTTAGAAAATGGCAAAACCACGGAATAAACAATTACAAAATAAAAGTGCATGTTGTTCATTGTATTTTGTGTACATGATGTATTAAACTATCCATTTCGAGTCCGTTGTCAAAATGCACAACCAGGCTTGTTCAAGAGTGTAAAAGTAGACATCTATATATATATAGAAATACTTACGATGTAAAAGAGAACCCAATATTGCCTGACTCTGTGACAACTGCACTGCTTTAAGTGATTAGGAAAGTGAAGGTCAAGGCATTTGTAATGAGGGAATAATGAGGCAAGTAGCAGGTTTCGCTTTCAGTTTTTTCCGAAGGGCAGGGTAAGCCTGTTATCTCGTTTCTCAATCTGCTGTAGTCAGATTTTCCATTGCAGAAACGGTCAGGGAAACGGTTATGGCATCGGAACAGCCCTAGTTGCTGCCAGAAAAATGTAACTGACTGGATTCAGGCGAGTTTGCCAATTACTACCGTGCTCGCGATTGTATGAAATCCCACCAAAGAGGCCCCGTTCCGGGACAGTTAAATTGTGAGAACGGCATGCAAAAAGAATCCACACAAAGCAGGTACAGACAGCCAGACACCGCGGCCACGCAATAACGAGAAATCCCTGGCATCCCCTGTCTCACTGACCATGGTTTGATATATGAAATCGTTTATTAGAAAACGTAGGAACTGAAGCATAGAACGCGGCCCAGAGACGTACTGCGCCAACAGCATAGTGAGCCCAAGACGACTTCTACTCAGTGCTTATGATTTATAGGGGAATTAGTTAGAGCCCTTCCCAGGTTTGGAGATTGAGTAAGCCGTAAAACTTGCAAAGCCTCCGTTCCTTTCAGGGCCTAATCCTACTGAGTCGACCTCCATGATAAAAGTAAACACCATGCTTATAAATCTCCATCCATGAGCCCTATTAATCCCGCTTGCGAATCCCCTGTCCTTATTTTTACCTCACAAGTTGGAAGCAAATTGCTGACAAACAGTTGTGGTATACATATGTACATCCATGACAAAGGCTTTTCAGAATCCATCTGAATATGCAGAAGGAAGCTTTCCCCTTCTATGGCTGGAGGGGAGTATATGCGGTTGTAGGGTGGAAAATACTCTTTACAATGCAGAAATTACCACTCAGTGACTTTACCGCACATGTTTGACTAAGCAAGTTCTACAAGCATATGCCTTTACCACTCATGCCTTTATCACGCATTTCAGGTAAGTTTAAATGTTTGTTAGTGTGTGTGTGTATATATATATATATATATTCACTGAAAAAAACACAGGTTTCAGGTATGTTATAGTTAGGAATTAGCATTTAAAAAACCTTAGAAATTCACTGAAAAAACCATAGGTTTCAAGTATGTTATAGGTAGGAATTAGCATTTAAAAAACCTTATAAATTCACTGAAAAAACCATAGGGTTCAGGAGTGTTATAGTTAGCTTCACATTTCACTCGTACAAAACCATAGAAATTCATCCGTTATAGTTAGTTCTACTAACTATAACTGACGCACCCGCAATCCACTGCTGATGATGTCACATATTACATCATTCATGACATGGTCAGTGACATCACTGATGAAATCACTGATGACATCTCAAATGACATCACTGATTCCTAAGCATCTTGTTGGATATTCTGCGTAAATTGTGTACAACCAGAACATATATCCAAAAGATTACGAATATCAAAAACGCTTTGCATTTTTGTTTTATCTGTTCTCAATATTTTATTTTTTTTAAACATCTTTTTATTAGTTTTATACAAACAATTGCATCATCAGGTATGTTGCAGAATATACAAACTGTACTGGCTTTATATCTGCATGCACATTTGGAACAGTTCACCCCATCACAATCTACCGTAACTCTTCATTGCCGTGAGACAGCAAAATAACACCCAGTTCCAGACAGAGCACCCATATCTTTCGAGAAGCCCCCCTGTATCACACCTCCTTCGTGGGAGCAGTCTATTATCATTTCCCAGCCCTACCTTAACTAAACATTTCCATTGCTTGTCACCAGTGGGCAGCAACCCACATCCAACTCACAGCAATATTCCAATTTTACATTATTAGTGTTTCCCCGTTTCATGCTCCGCTCCTTCCTCCCATCTAGCAGTGTCCCTCCTGCCCTCTGGGTGCGAGCTCTCCGAAGGCTGCTCAAGCAAATAGCAGGTCAAGGGGGCCCAGATATCCCGCGGCCTGGAAGCACTGGGCAGCAGCTCCGAATACAAAGCTAGCTGCTCTTGGCACATCACCAGATCAGCAATCCAGTCCTTAAACTTCGGGGCTCTCCCCCTACCCCATCTACAGGCCACCCTTCGCTTCGCCATTAGGAGCACCATTGACATATATTTCCGATGTGTCACCTGTATCGGTTTGACATACCCCAGTAGTGCCAGCAGAGGTGTAGGTTCAATATGCGTATGCGTCATATGGGAGAGGGCTTCAAAGACCTGCTGCCAGTAGTCATTCTCCCCACCGGGCACTCCCACGCCAGATGCAAAAAGTCCGCTCCCGGCGCTACACACCGGTTGCATCTGTCTGAGTCTCTCAATTTAAATTTAAACATCTTAGCTGGCGTATAATATAATCTATGTAGGTATTTATAGTGTATCATACAGAGTCTACTGCTGGCCGCCACCCTTTCTGTCTGTAGGCAGCAATATTCCCACTGCTCATCTGAAAGCGTCACATCCAGCTCCTCATCCCAACGCGCCCGGGAGATTGGGTCAGCTAGTTCTCTCTGTGTGTGCACCATTCTATAAATGAGCAATACAAGTCGTGTAGCTGTTTTGCATTTAAGCATTACCTGCAGTGGAGCTAGTGCCCGCGGCTCTTCTGGGAAGTTTGGGGTGAGTGTACGTATCCCCTGTCTTAGTCTAATATACAGAAAGAAATCAAGCGATGTCTGCCGCTGCCCCTGTAACATTTGTTCTGCAGTGCGGAAACGCCCCTCATGATACACCTTCTCTTGTAACAGAGGCATGTTTGGGTGATATGTAAGGGGCAAGGAGGCCGCATACTGCATGGGAGCACCCAGAATGTGTCCAATCCGATTCCAAGCGCTGATTGTGCATGTGACTGTGGTCGGCCTCTTATCTCTAGGTGTCACCGGCTCAAATAGTGCTCCATCTATTGGTATCGGATGTGCCAGCCAGTGCTCCGCCGCTACTTGTGGCATATATCTGGGTTGCACAATCCAGTACCAAGCGTAATGAGCCTGCGCACTTAGGTAATACAACTCAAAGTCGGGCACTCCAAAACCTCCCCGCAAGTATGGTCTGGTGAGTATGTCCCATTGCAACCGCGGCTGCCGGCCACCCCAGACCAATCGCGTTAGTTCCGACCTGAGTGTCAGAAAGAAATGCCTCCCCGGGTAAAATGGGATGTTAAGAAATAAGTAGAGCAACTGAGGAAGGATCACCATTTTAATCAAGGACACTCGTCCAGCCATCGACAGGAGCAGAGCGATCCATCGAGTCACGTACTCCGCAATGCGCGTTATTACAGTGCCGTAATTCAGGCGCATAAGCTCGTCTCTGTCTCTCGTCACCCTAACTCCCAAATAGCGCACCTCCTCATCGCACCACTCTAGGGGGTAGTCTAGCTGAAATCTATTGGTCGCCATTGTCAGCGGGAATATACAAGACTTACCCCAGTTGATGTTTATCCCAGACATTTTCCCGAATACTATAAACTCTCTCAGGATCGGATTCAAATTATCTTGCGGATTCCGGATGTACAGTGTGATATCATCCGCGTACAGGGATATCAGTATTTGCCGCATATTGCATCGCAGTGCTCTATCTTTATGATGCTGCCGCAACTTCGCTGCCAGCGGCTCCATTGCTATTGCAAAAAGCAGCAGAGAAAGTGGGCACCCCTGCCGAGTTCCCCTCGTAATGGACAGCGGCATAGACATGCGCCCATTTATTAGAATCTTAGCCTCTGGTAATGTATATAACAGTCTGATCCATGATAAGAAAAGGGGCTGGAAGCCCATTCGCAGCATTACTCCAAAAACATAATCCCACTCCACCGAGTCAAATGCCTTAGTGGCGTCTAAAAAAACTGCGGCCAGGGGCAGATCAGGTGAGACGTTGTTGAGCACCGCAAAAAGCGTCCGCAAATTATGGGAAGTGGCCCTACCCGGCACGAATCCAGACTGGTCAGGGAGTATCAGATTTTCGAGCAGTAGACTCAGGCGGGTAGAAATCAATTTAGCCAGTATTTTGGCATCACAATTCAGGAGGGATAGTGGCCTATAAGAGTCACATGCCCGCGGCGGCTTCCCTGCCTTCAGCAGCGAGATCATAAGTGCTACCCTCATCGACGCTGGGAAGCAACCAACCTCCAGCGACTCTTCATACACTTCACGCAGAACAGGGGCCATAATGTCTATATATGTTTTATAGAATTCTATTGGGATACCATCCGTCCCAGCAGCTTTCCCCGACTGCATACCCATGATTGCCTCTCGCACCTCATCTAGTTCAAATGGAGCGCATAAGAACTCTTGTTGCGCATCACTAAGCCAACCCAGCGCTACATCTCCCATAAATTCTTCCAGATTCAAGTAATCCCTTCTGTTGGTGGCGTACAATTGCTCGTAATTTCTCGTGAATGCACTAAGTATACCCACCGTGTCTTGATAAACTACTCCTTCTAGGTCCTCAAATTTCCAAGATATAATTTGCATCTCGAGGCTTTTGAACTACAGCCGCCAACATCCTCCCTGGCCTTTCACCCTCACCGTAGCAACGGGCCTTCCAGTGTTTACCCCGGAAGCGTGTTTCCCTCTCCGCTGTGCTCATATATTCCGTAAGCTTATCCCTAAACCATATCTGGGCTTCTGCAGACGGTGTTAGAGCCAGCTCCGCCTCTATCATTTTCAGCTCCCCCTCCAATTTCTGCAGGGAGTGGACTATGTCTCTAGGTACCCAGAACCCCTTGGATATACAAAACCCCCGGATTGTTACCGTGAAGGCTTCCCATATAATTTCCACACTGTCCACCGAACCCTTATTGCGGGCGAAGAAGTCATGCACCTCCTCCCGCAACTCCTCCTGGAATACCGAGTCGAGCAGCATGGCAGCCCTCAACCATCAGCCGCCACGCGGCACTGCAAGGTCCGCCAACGACAACGTGAGTCGCACCGGAGCATGGTCCGAATACGTCCGGGCTAAATGCTGCACTTGGACTATCGCGGGCCCCAGTCCCCTAGACACCAACCAATAATCGAGCCTCGCCCAGGAAGCCGCCCGCACCGTGAAATTTGTCCCCTCTTGGGAGTCTGGGTATATGTGCCTCCAAGCATCTATGAGCTGATATTCATCAATGGTGTCCCTAAGTATTCCAGCTGCCTTTGTATAGTGATGAGGGGCCGGGTGTGATCTATCGCGGTTCGGTTTATATGTAGCATTAAAATCCCCACCCCAAATAATGTGTTGGGAGCCCACCTCAAAAATTGGGCCCACAGCGTGGAAAAAAAATGTGGGTCATCAACATTAGGCCCATAACAACAGGCCAAGGTAACAGACACCGAACCCAGTCGTCTACACATAAGGCAATATCGTCCTTGCGGATCCTCTGTTGACCCCACAAAATGGAAGGGAACCCGCCTTTTTATAAGTATCGCCATCCCACGCGCATAGGAGGAGTTGGAGGAGAAGACCCTGCGGTCCACCCACTTGCTCGCAAACCGGTTGCTTCCCTGAGGAGAGAAATGTGTTTCCTGTAGCATAGCAATGTGTGTACAGTGTCTGTCTAGATAGGCTAACAGTTGTCGTTTTTTCCGCGCATCCCCCAGCCCTCGAACATTTCACGTGATGATATTCAATTTGTCAATGTCACAATCAGCCATAGCCCTGAGTGTCATCTATGACCTGGTGCACCGCCCAAACGTTGCAATGCAGCCCATGTTCTGTAAAACAGCCTAGTACAGTAACCAGTCTAAGATGCATCCTGTCTAACTTCTTCAACCGTACCCCTGGTGTGTTCCTATTAGTATCCGGCCAGGAGAAAGACGTAAATAAACCAACGATCAGCCCATTAGTCCCCACCCCCTCCCACTGAAGCGACCCCAACTTGCCAGCGATGTAGTCCCTCCCCATCCCCTCCCTTACCAACAGATTCAGTATCGGTACCACACCACCCAACCAGGGTGTGCAGCGACCTGCCCCGGGGTAGTACCCACTGGGGGCCTCTTCTAGGTGGTCACACAACGCCCTCTCGCCCCAGTAGTCTCTCCCTGTCAGCACAGTTAAGTTCTAGGGGGCCAGAGGTTGCCCGGTGAGAACAATATTTCGCTCAACTTGTTGTTCCTTTTCCACATCAATCAGCCCTGGGTCTGGTCTTTAGCCGCATGCCACGCCTTGGAGAAGTAGTATGTTCCTAAATACCAAGGAAGCCCATCGGGCCCCCAGATGACAGTTCATGCCAAGCCCTCTCCATCTCCCTTCGATTCCAAAGGCTGTGAGGCCAGCCGTCCTCCACTGCCGCGAGTTGCTTTTTTCACCTGTTTTAGGAAGTCTTCCACTTGATTCGGTGTGGTGAAGAAATGTTGCTTGCCTTGATGTGTCACTCTCAATCGCGCCGGATAGAGCAGCGCATAGTCTATTTGCGCCTTGCGCAGTTTAGCTTTCACATCCAGGAACTTACGCCTCTCCTCTTGTACCATAGGAGTGCAGTCAGGATAGATCGAAAAGGTATTGCCGTCATACACCATGGACTGTTTTCCTCTAGCGGCACGCAGAGCCACGTCGCGGTCCCTGTAGTTCAATAGTCTCGCAATAATTGGGCGCGGATTAGCTCCCGGTTGCGGCCGGGGGCCCAGAGATCTGTGGGCATGCTCTATGATGAATTGACTGGATAACTTCTCTGCGCCTATCGTGGACAGCAGCAGCTTTTCCACATATACCTCCAGCCTCCCAACATTAGTGGACTCCGGAATTCCCATAATGCGAATATTATTGAGCCTACTGCGTGCTTCCAAATCCTCATTCTTTGCAGCTATCACCCGCAATAGGTTATCCATTCTAGCAAGCTGCGTGGTGTGCCTAGAGGTCGCATCTTCCATTTCCGATAGGCGCCTTTCTGCCTCTTGAATCCGCTCCTCATGCCCTTCTCGTTTGTGGACTATCGCATCCATTCTGGTCGACATGTATTCTACCTTCTCAACCACGGTGGCAAAACTCTGTTGAATCTCCTGGAGAAGGTTCTGGGTGTCGGCAGTGGAGGCTGTGACTCTATCTTGGGCCTCATATCGACCCTCCTGCTGCTGCCCCCCCTGCTGAGTCTGTGTCCCACGTCTCGCCGCCTCAAAATGCAGCTTCGCTTGCTTAGCATCTGTCTTGCCCATAATGTCGCTGCAGTTGGGGCCCCCTTCGCTGTCGAGTCGATCACCCCTTAGTTTTGATCCCGTCTGCACTATGTCGCAAGCAACCGTCGCGCTCTGCAGCCACTCACCCCGTCTTCTATTGCCGGTAATCAATATCCTCGCCAACCCGTACCACAGACTGGATCCACGGGGGCCACTCACCGCTCCACGGCCTTGCTGGTATCACCGATCTCCCTCCACTTCAGCCGTTCTCACTGCACCACAGCAGCAAAGCAGGTCAACACCCGCCACGACACAGCGCCGGCCCAGCAGTCCAGCCGCTTCGCCTTCCTGAAATCTGCCTCTGAAGATGGGGGGAGGCTCAATTTGGATGATGCTCCACTCGAAGCAGCACTCTTGCACCTCAACAGCCAGCAGGTCCCTTCACATATCTGTTAATTCCAGCCACAATCTGCATCAGCGCTTGGTCGCGCTTTTACCCAAGCCGTTGAGCAGTGCTCGTGTTCGCCGCCCAGGCCTCAGCAGATTAACAGGGCAGTCCCCGCAGTAGGTCCCCTGCTCCAGGCGCTTCTTTCATGCGCGATGCCATCGGGTCCCAGCCTGCGTCTGCATGCGCGTGCAATAGGACGCTTTGCACTCCCCTCTCTCATGCAAGCTCCCGGCAGCGGCCTCTATATAAGCCCGTCACCGAGCTTTGCTCCCCGCCGGACCTGCCGCCTCACCAAAGCATTAGCGCCATCAGAGCCCCAGGCGCACAACAGAGCAGTCTCCGCCGGGGCATCAGCTATGTTGGGCGCTTCCACCGCAGTAATCAGTTTAGTTTCTGCCGCAATGCAAAGTCGCGTCTTGCGGCCTACTCCCTCGTGTGCAGCCGCGGCCTCAGGTACCTCCACCGGCCGTCTCCTCGCACACCAGGGCTCCGCAGCAGCAACCCGGTCACACTTCACCACCTCGTATCTCCAGCTCCCCTGGTGCGTTTCTCGCCAAACTTTCAGCGAGTCTTTATGAAGGTCCTGGAGTGCCCCCGATGTGGACAGATATGTTCTCCGCAGTGTTGAGCAGGATGTTTAAAGGATAATTTCACCGGGCTGCGGGAGCCTCACTACAGTGCGGCCATTCCGTGTGTGCGCCACCAAGCGCCCCCCCTGTTCTCAATATTTCATAAACAGAATGCAACAAGGAACAAAATCTTTTTTCCCCATTCTCCTCAATTTGCTCTTGCAATCTTTCAAGAAAAAAAAGAACATTGGCCACTACATTAGCATAACAGTTGATACCAGAAGTATTTTCAAAGTGATAACCAACAATCTGTTCTACAGTATCCTTTTTCTTTTTACTTGCAATCTCAACATTATTATGATTTTTTTCCTTTTCTAAAACTTCACTACAGATATTCTCATATCTTCTTTTTCGACCTACCACACGTTTTTCAAACACAGGATATTGCCCTAAATGGGGCACATACACTCTTCTTAACCTATTATGGGGCATATTATAAAGGACGGCGTTAAAAATTATCGCCGGTTTAGCGGCAGAAAACTGCCGCTAAAGCGGCGATAATGGGCTTGATAATAAGCCGCAGGGAATTCCCATAGAAGCCCATGTTGACACCAGAACATGGGCTTCTATGGGAATTCTCAAGGGTATATTATCAAGCCCATTATCGCTGTTTTAGCAACCGTTTTCTGCCGCTAAAGCGGCGATAATTTTAAAGCTTTCCTTGATAATATGCCCCTATATTCTTTTACACAGTTTGCATCTGCAGTAATCTTTGACTCATCAAAATCAATCAAAAACAAACCAGATAAACTTCTGACTCGCGACAAAGCAACATATGCCATACCCTCTTTAAACACAGTACTTCCAATGTTCACCAAAGCACTGTCTACACTTAATCCTTGAGAATTATGAATAGTCACTGCATATGCCAAAGAAAGAGGAAACTGTTTTCTACGTACATACAAATCTTTAACTAGCAAAATACGAGCAGAACAACGAGCAATTTGTTTCACTTCTTCAATCTGATCAAATTTAATTTTTAAACATTCAATTCCATCTTTATTCTTATAATTAACAAAATCCACAACTTTTCCCATTGCTCCATTCACTAAACCTTTTTCAACATCCAAATTACGCCGCAAAATAACCCGACAGTTTACAAATACATAAAAATTCTTTTCTAAACCTGCAGTTTTAGAAATAGATTTTTCAAAAGAATCCAACTTTGTTTTCAATTTGTCCGTCAAAATAATAGTGATTCCTTCATGCTCTATTTTATCAATGGCTTCCATTTTTATTATTTGTTCATTTTCTAGCTTCAAAAGTTCTTCATTGAAAATTAGGGGTGGCCGGAATTTGCGTAATCGCGTTACGCAAATCTCCGCGAAACGGTAAAAAATCTCCGCGAACACGCAGAAATTCCGCGAACACGCGGAATTGCTTGTTCGCGATGCTTTTTTCCTGTTCACAATCGCTGTTTGCATGCTCGGGGAGAAATATCTCGCGAACACGCATTTTGAGAACACGAACAAGCAAAAAATTTCGCGAAGACGCGGAATGCAAAATTTTGGGCAATTTTGCGTTCTCCGCGGAACGCGAAATTACCCAAATTCCGCGAGTGGAACGGAATTTACCGCCCAGGCCTATTAAAAATAGAGCACTCACGCACTATTGGCATTAAGCAGATTATTGAACTTTTTTCTTCAACTTTTTTATATATTTTTTCTGGAAGTATATTTTCATTGGGAAACAAGTTTGTAAGTAGTCGACTTTGCAAAGCTTGTTTGCCATGTTCTGTCAGTACTCCAATTCTTATATCTTGAGGAATACTTCCATATTCAGCATCATTTGCCTGTCGCATATTTTTCATGAGTTCTTTGTACTCAAAATATGATCAAATGTTAACATTTCCAACACTTCCCGAGGACTTTTTGGTGTCTTCATTTGCAAGTGTTTTAAATACTGGTTGTGCTTTTATGGGTGTAAGTTGCAGTAGATCTCCAAAAACTATGACATGTTTTCCACCAAATAACACATCATACTCTGTTTTAAGAATTTGCTGCATTCTAAATTGTACAAAAGCAAGCATTAAGTTTGAGACCATGCTTACCTCATCAATAATCAGAAGTTTCATATTCTTTAGTACTCTTGAAACTTCTAAACAAGCTTCTCCAGATAGCTTGTGATATTCCAATTTGTTTTCATGCTCCACAGGTAGCATGAGTAAACGATGCAATGTAATTCCTTCAATGTTGTGTGCTGCCAACCCAATTGGAGCACTTACAACACAAGACAAATGTGAGTCCATTGTTTTCTGTAGATAACTGGTAATTACTTTAATTAAGAAACTTTTTCCTGTTCCAACTTGTCCACTCACATACATTCGTACAGGTTGAAATGAGGTGCATGTGCATTCTTTCTTTTCATGAAGAAGTCCATGGTCAATCTGTTGTCTGACTTGCTGATATATTTCATTCTGTTCAACATTTAGTTGTTCTTCCAAGTTGGCTAAGTCCATAATATCTTTTTGAACTTGATGCATTGCTGTTTCCACCTCATTCATGGCGATTGCTGCTTCATTTTCAACAATTGGTTGTCCTAGTGGATCTTGACTCAGTGGAGCAGAGCTTTGACTGTCTTGAGAACTGTCCCTAGCAATCTCAGCTGCAATAGTAGCTTCTTGATCAATTTCATCGTTCAACATTTTCACATAATTCGCAAAAACAGAACATTCTATGGTATCTTTACAAGCATTGAAGGAATCTTCATAGCTGTGAAAATCCCCAAGGAATTCCAATTCTGAATGCCATGGTTTGAACAGTTGCAAAAGTGCTAAATAGTAAAATTCCCTTTTATCAGGAGTGTCGCAACTCAGTTTCCTGTGATTAATTACATTTCCTTTCCTTTGTTTCACCAAACATCCTTCGGAACCAATAACTGCATATTTTCCATCATTGATGTTTTCTGTAGTATTCTGTTTAAAAGTGTAGTTTTGCAGCACTTCATAGAGACATATGTTCTGAAGATGATGACTTCTATTTGGATAATATGTGTCCAACATATTTGTTTTCAGAATATCTGTACTTTCTGGTTCATTTAATGCTAAATATTAAATTTCTTGTACAGATTTAAGAACTCAATTTCGTGTTGCAGCAAGACCTAGACTCACCCAAATGATTCTTCTAGATTTGGAGTATAAACTTGCAGATGATAACTGATCTGAGCATTCAAACGCTCCACTCTCTCGATGGGATAACATCTTCAAACTGAAACTGTATAATTTCTTACTTAGACTCTTCTCGTGAGAAATCTCTTCCCACATTTCTTTTAATTGCGTCTTTTCTGATTTTGTAATGTAAGATGTTACATACCGAGTGACAGCAATGGAACTATCCGCTAAGTACTGAATAACCATGTTAGAATTCCACATAGAGAGAATAACTGGATTACAATCATTTATGTATTTTGATTCTTCACATGTTCTCAAATTGTAGGAATTTTTTGGAGACTTTCTAGTGATAGTATGTCTCACTGCTGACATTAAACTGTTTACTCTTCCATTTGATATTACAGGACGTGGAAATCCAAAACGACATTTGGTATAAAACTTTTCCTTAGACTTGTACTTTCGTCGACAGTATTTTCCACACGGATGACTTTGGAATCGTAAGACTTGTTGTCTTAAATTGTTTTCTTCTGTGCTTTTGGGTATGGCACATGCGGCATATTCTTCAGTGAACGACAAAACAGTATCATCAGAATCAGTTTCGAATTTGGGGGCATCTTTGATCCATATGAGCATATGTATGTGAGGAGCACCTTGAGCTTGATACTCCTTTCTCCAAAAGAAACCCACAACTACTCCAAGAGGAGGATTATTTTTATTACAGATAAAAGACATCATAGCTTCAAATCTATGATTGAAATACCTGCATACATTAACAGGATCCAAAGAGCACAATTCTCCAGGTGTCTTGTATTCAATATTTTATATATTCGAATTTGCCTCTTGAAGAAATTCAAGTAAATCATCCCAAGCGTATTCAGCACAGCTTAGGGTAAGGAACCACGTAGGAGTTCCTAAATTTCTTAGCATACATTTAAGTTTTCCATGACGACGGTACCAATACTCATTAGTGCCACGCTGTCATGCCATCAGATTAATCGGCTGAGATTCTAAATGATCATCTCTTTGATGTACTTTATCAATAAATTCCTTCGCAGAAACATTTGGAAAATGTACTCCTGTTTTCAATATGTGATTCACTGCATATGAAAGTCCAGACAAGTCACTCTCAAACAAAAGATGAAATATATATGGGATACGTTGTCGAAATCTTGTATCTTCTGCATACAATCTTGTTGTCCGATATTCAGATGGATGAATCTGCACAGGCCGTTCATATATCGTCCACCATTTCCTGTTGGGAACAACTGCGGAAAACAACGAGCTTCCAAACTTTCTTCCCATACACTCATGGGACTTCCCTTAGCTTTTTTCATTTGGAATAACTCAATAGTATTTCCCATCACTTCTTTGGAATGAAGTGGATGTACACTGTAATGTTCATAGATTTCTTCACATCTGGACATGTCCACCTTTTCAATTTGTCCACTTGACGTTTCAGTATCTTCTTCTAAATCTATGTCTTCTTCTCCTACATACACATTTCTATAGTACTCATTATTTTTTATCAGATACAATGTTGCCTTTTGCACTTTTCTAACATCCATTAATTCTTGACAGATTTTCATGTTCTTAGTAGGAACGCCATTAACTAGAATAACTAGTGGTTCATTTGCTACATTCTCTACACCAATAGTTTCAACATTTTTCTTTAAATCTAGAGGTAAATATACAACTCTTCCTTTTAATCCTCTCTGTAAAGCTGAAGGAGGTAATTTACCTGTTTTAGGCTCCATACGAACGATAGCCTGAAACGGGTGTACACATTGAATGAGAATATACTCATAGGTATTTAAATCTATCAGTTCTGGAGGAATAGCAACCAACTCTAGATTATTATGAACAGCTGTAGCGGGCATTTTATTCTCATCTAATTTGTTATAACAATATTTGCAAATACGCTGGTCAGAACCCAAATCAAAACAATTCTCTACCAACAAATAAGTTGCAAATTCCTTCCACTTATCATTATTTTCTCTTTCCCTTTTTAAATACAGATCAACAGTCCTAGTCTGATTTTTATAGTGAGTTCGCCGGCAACAAATATAAAGAATAATTTGGCCTTTCACCTGAAATCACCTTAAACTTTGTAATTTGATCTTCAACATTTTTTGTACTACTATGTTCAACATTCTCTTCAACATTTTCTTCTATTAATGTATCAGTTTCTGCACTCTCTTGTTCAGGACTAAAGTAACAAAACTCAATGTCATCACAAACCATCTTCACATCCAATACTGATCCACGCAAAAGAGCACTGTTTAACTCTTGTAACATTAGTGTTGGACTTTTTGCATAATACAATCTTCTCACTGATTTCCGCATTTGAGTATGGTGTACAGCTAACATCCTGAAATGGTGAAAAACACTTTGACATACTTTCTTAAAATGACAAGCCAGAGAATGACCTTGCAAACCAGTATTTTTTCTCACTCTGCAAGGGTCTAGTCCTGGCAATATCTTAATCTTTTGTTTAACAGAATTTTTACTATATGCTCGTAAAAAATTGCATAAAATATCAATAGATTCTTGTCGTACACTGCAAATACTACTGAAATCCCAAGTGTACACTGGGGCTTTAAGACGTCTGCCTAGAACTTCATCAGCTATCACTTCCACTGCGTTTCTGGTAACCATTTTCTCTTTCTCAATTGGACAACCATTTCTAACCTCTTAAGCTCGACCACTGGTATCAACTGCATGCAACAAATTATTGCTCTGTAAATAATTTTATTCATTAAAGAAAGGCTCAGAACTTGAACTGTGTTTCCATTCACCCAAAAAATTAAAATTATTTCTGTTAATTACTCTTTTACTCTTACTTTTGGCCTTCATTAAATGGATTGGTTTATCTAGTGATCGAATTCTATTTAAAACTAAAATAAATAGTTTCCTTTTTACTGCAAAAGCCTTTTCAACAATAGATTCAATATGCTTCTTTTTTTATGAAATTGTGCTCTATTTCCATATTTTTTCATATCTTTCATCAAATTAAGAACCACTCTTGTAAAAAAAAAAAAAAACGCATTTCTTTGTACTGATTTTGCCTTCTTTTACCATACTTTGAATCTTTTGCATGTAAATTATCTTTTTTTCTTTTCCTGTTACTGATTTTCTTTTGTCTAGTCAAATCATTGTCATTAGTTTGCACATTCTGCACACAGTTTGTAGGCTTTGAAAGTTTTTTAATGAATTCCTTGGTTGTCTTACCAGAAGACTTCTTCTTTTTAGCCACATGATGTTGGTCATACAATACTTGTTGTTGAATTTTCTTCGAATATGTTCTTTTTCTGTCCTTTTCTCTTTCTTGATTTTTCAGGCATGTTAACTTTATTTTAATGGACGATAAAAAATATATGTAAAAAGTAAACATAAATAAATGTATTTCAATACATTTATAAATTATACTTTTCAATTATTATCCAAACCCATTCTATATAAAAAACATTTAACCACTTTGTTTTCTCTTCACTAATTAAAATTGTAATTCAAGGTGTATGCATAACTAAATAGGTGATTACAGGTCAGCTTGTGTAATGGTCGAAGGTTTCTACCAGTGTTTGTGTTATGCCCTGGGACATTATATGAGTACTTACTCACTGACTGAATCATTACAGTCCAGCAAGGAGAATGCCTGGGAGAATGTATAAGTGTTTAGGTTTTGGCAAAGTGAATGGATTAGTACATGGTGCTGAATGGGTCACTGGAGGTCTGCAAGGGGAGTGACAGGGTGTTTATTGGAGTATATAGATACTGACTGTGGAATTGAAAGTGTGAAAGACAAGTATGTAGGTGGTTAGAGGACTGCATGCATAGTGGATAGGCATTTGAAGCAGTCCATGTGCAAAGGCCTGGGTCACTCCATGAGTACTTGGGTACTGAGTGAATGTTTAGAGTAGTGCAAGGAGATGTGTTTGGGTGGATTTCTAAGTGGTTGGGTTTTAGCACAGTGAATGGATTAGTACACGGTGCCGAATGAGTCACTAGAGGAGTGCAAAGAGAGTGACAGGGAGTTTATTGGAGTGTATAGATACTGACTGAGGAATTGAAGGTGTGAAAGAGAAGTGTGTAGGTGGTTAGAGGCCTGCATGCATAGTGGATATGCATTTGAAGCAGTCCATGTGCAAAGGCCTGGCTCACTGCATGAGTACTTGGGTGCTGACTGAATGATTAGAGTACTGCAAGGAGAGTGCCTGGGTGAATTTATAAGTGTTTGGGTTTTGGTTTAGTGAATGGATTAGTAGATGGTGCTGAATGGGTCACTGGAGGAGTGTAAGGGGAGTGACAGGGTCTTTGTGGGAACTGTATGAATACTGACTGGGCTATTGAAGGTGTGAAAGATAAGTGTGTAGGTGGTTAGAGGCCTGCATGCATAGTGGATATGTGTATGAATCAATCCATGTGCTAAGGCCTGGCTCACTGCATGAGTACTTGGGTATTGACTGAATGATTAGAGTATTGCAAGGAGAGTGCCTGATTGAATCTATAAGTGTTTGGGTTTTGGCACAGTGAATAGATTAGTACATGGTGCTGAATGGGTTAGTAGACGGGTGTAAGGGGAGTGACAGGGTATTTATTGGAGTGTATAGATAATGACTGGAGTATTGAAGGTGTGAAAGACAAGTGTGTAGGTCGTTACAGGACTGCATGCATAGTGGATAGACGTTTGAAGCAGTCCATGTGCTAAGGCCTGGGTACCTACATGAGTACTTGGGTACTGACTGAATGATAAGAGTAGTGCAAGGAGAGTGCCTCGGTGACTTTATAAGTGTTTGGGTTTTGACACAGTGAATAGATTAGTACATGGTGCTGAATGGGTCACTAGAAGAGTGCAAGGGGAGTGACAGGGTGTTTGCTATAAGTGTATGGATACTGACTGGGGAATTGAAGGTGTGAAAGACAAGTGTGTAGGTGCTTAGAAGCCTGTATGCATAATGGATAGGCGTTTGAAGCACTCCATGTGCTAAGGTCTGACTCACTGTATGAGTACTTGGGTACTGACTGAATGATTAGTGTACTGCAAGAAGAGTGCCTGGGTGCATTTATAAGTGGTTGTATTTTGGCACAGTGAATGGATTAAGACATGGTGCTGAATGGGTCACTGGAAGAGTGTAAGGGGAGTGAAAGCGTGTTTGCTGGAAGTGTACAGATACTCACTGGGGAATTGAAGGTGTGAAACACAAGTGTGTAAGTGGTTAGAGGCCTGCATACATCTTGGATAAGCGTTTGAATCAGTCTATGTGCTAAGGCCTGGCTCACCCCTTGAGTACTTTGGTACTGACTGAATGATTAGAGTACTGCAAGGAGAGTGCCTGGGTGAATTTATAAGTGTTTGGGTTTTGGTTTAGTGAATGGATAAGTAGATGGTGCTGAATGGGTCACTGGAGAACTGTAAGGGGAGTGACAGGGTGTTTGCTGGAAGTATATGGATACTGACTGGGGTTTTGAAGGTGTGAAAGAAAAGTGTGTAGGTGGTTAGAGGCCTGCATGCATAGTGGATAGGTGTTTGAATCAATCCATGTACTAAGGCCTGGATCACTGCATGAGTACTTGGGTACTGACTGAATGATTAGAGCATTGCAAGGAGAGTGCCTGAGTGAATTTATAAGTGTTTGGGTTTTGGCACAGTGAATAGATTAGTACATGGTGCTGAATGGGTCACTGGAGGAGTGTAAGGGGAGTGACAGGGTGTTTATTGGAGTGTATAGATAATGACTGGGGTATTGAAGGTGTGAAAGACAAGTGTGTAGGTAGTTACAGGACTGCATGCATAGTGGATAGACGTTTGAAGCAGTCCATGTGCTAAGGCCTGGGTCACTGCATGACTACTTGGGTACTGACTGAATGATTAGAGTAGTGCAAGGAGAGTGCCTCGGTGAATTTATAAGTGTTTGGGTTTTGGTGCAGTGAATAGATTAGTACATGGTGCTGATTGGGTCACTAGAAGAGTGTAAGGGGAGTGAAAGTGTGTTTGCTGGAAGTGTATGGATACTCACTGGGGAATTGAAGGTGTGAAAGACAAGTGTGTAGGTGCTTAGAGGCCTGCATGCATAGTGGATAGGCGTTTGAAGCACTCCATATGCTAAGGTCTGACTCACTGTATGAGTACTTGGGTACTGACTGAATGATTAGAGTACTGCAAGGAGAGTGCCTGGGTGAATTTATAAGTGGTTGTGTTTTGGCGCAGTGAATGGATTAAGACATGGTGCTGAATAGGTCACTGGAAGAGTGTAAGGGGAGTGAAAGTGTGTTTGCTAGAAGTGTATAGATACTCACTGGGGAATTGAAGGAGTGAAAGAAAAGTGTGTAGGTGGTTAGAGGACTGCATGCATAGTGGATAGGCATTTGAAGCAGTCCATGTGCAAAGGCCTGGGTCACTCCATGAGTACTTGGGTACTGAGTGAATGTTTAGAGTAGTGCAAGGAGATGTGTCTGGGTGGATTTATAAGTGGTTGTGTTTTAGCACAGTGAATGGATTAGTACATGGTGCCGAATGAGTCACTAGAGGAGTGCAAAGAGAGTGACAGGGAGTTTATTGGAGTGTATAGATACTGACTGAGGAATTGAAGGTGTGAAAGAGAAGTGTGTAGGTGGTTAGAGGCCTGCATGCATAGTGGATATGCGTTTGAAGCAGTCCATGTGCAAAGGCCTGGCTCACTGCATGAGTACTTGGGTGCTGACTGAATGATTAGAGTACTGCAAGGGGAGGGCCTGGCTGAATTTATAAGTGTTTGGGTTTTGGCGCAGTGAATGGATTTGTACATGGTGCTGAATGGCTCACTAGAAGATTGCCAGAAGAGTGACAGGGTGTTTGCCGGAAGTGTATGGATACTGACTGGGGAATTGAAGGTGTGAAAGACAAGTGTGTAGGTGCTTATAGGACTGCATGCAGTGGATAGGCGTTTGAAGCACTCCATGTGCTAAGGCCTGACTCACTGCATGAGTACTTGAGTACTGACTTAATGATTAGAATTATGCAAGGAGAGTGCCTGGGTGAATTTATAAGTGGTTGTGTTTTTGCGCAGTGAATGGATTAAGACATGGTGCTGAATGGATCACTGGAAGAGTGTAAGGGGAGTGAAAGTGTGTTTGCTGGAAGTGTATGGATACTCACTGGGGAATTGAAGGTGTGAAAGACAAGTGTGTAGGTAGTTAGAGGCCTGCATGCATCGTGGATAGGCGTTTGAATCAGTCCATGTGCTAAGGCCTGGCTCACTCTATGAGTACTTTGGTACTGACTGAATTATTAGAGTACTGCAAGGAGAGTGCCTGGGTGAATTTATAAGTGTTTGGGTTTTGGTTTAGTGAATGGATTAGTAGATGGTGCTGAATGGGTCACTGGAGAAGTGTAAGGGGAGTGACAGGGTCTTTGTGGGAACTGTATGAATACTGACTGGGCTATTGAAGGTGTGAAAGATAAGTGTGTAGGTGGTTAGAGGCCTGCATGCATAGTGGATAGGTGTTTGAATCAATCCATGTGCTAATGCCTGGCTCACTGCATGAGTACTTGGGTATTGACTGAATGATTAGAGTATTGCACGGAGAGTGCCTGATTGAATTTATAAGTGTTTGGGTTTTGGCACAGTGAATAGATTAGTACATGGTGCTGAATGGGTTAGTAGACGGGTGTAAGGGGAGTGACAGGGTATTTATTGGAGTGTATAGATAATGACTGGAGTATTGAAGGTGTGAAAGACAAGTGTGTAGGTCGTTACAGGACTGCATGCATAGTGGATAGACGTTTGAAGCAGTCCATGTGCTAAGGCCTGGGTACCTACATGAGTACTTGGGTACTGACTGAATGATAAGAGTATTGCAAGGAGAGTGCCTCGGTGACTTTATAAGTGTTTGGGTTTTGACACAGTGAATAGATTAGTACATGGTGCTGAATGGGTCACTAGAAGAGTGCAAGGGGAGTGACAGGGTGTTTGCTATAAGTGTATGGATACTGACTGGGGAATTGAAGGTGTGAAAGACAAGTGTGTAGGTGCTTAGAAGCCTGTATGCATAATGGATAGGCGTTTGAAGCACTCCATGTGCAAAGGTCTGACTCACTGTATGAGTACTTGGGTACTGACTGAATGATTAGTGTACTGCAAGGAGAGTGCCTGGGTGCATTTATAAGTGGTTGTGTTTTGGCACAGTGAATGGATTAAGACATGGTGCTGAATTGGTCACTGGAAGAGTGTAAGGGGAGTGAAAGTGTGTTTGCTGGAAGTGTACAGATACTCACTGGGGAATTGAAGGAGTGAAACACAAGTGTGTAAGTGGATAGAGGCCTGCATACATCTTGGATAAGCGTTTGAATCAGTCTATGTGCTAAGGCCTGGCTCACCCCTTGAGTGCTTTGGTACTGACTGAATGATTAGAGTACTGCAAGGAGAGTGCCTGGGTGAATTTATAGTGTTTGGGTTTTGGTTTAGTGAATTGATAAGTAGATGGTGCTGAATGGGTCACTGGAGAACTGTAAGGGGAGTGACAGGGTGTTTGCTGGAAGTGTATGGATACTGACTGGGGTATTGAAGGTGTGAAAGAAAAGTGTGTAGGTGGTTAGAGGCCTGCATGCATAGTGGATAGGTGTTTGAATCAATCCATGTACTAAGGCCTGGATCACTGCATGAGTACTTGGGTACTGACTGAATGATTAGAGCATTGCAAGGAGAGTGCCTGAGTGAATTTATAAGTGTTTGGGTTTTGGCACAGTGAATAGATTAGTACATGGTGCTGAATGGGTCACTGGAGGAGTGTAAGGGGAGTGACAGGGTGTTTATTGGAGTGTATAGATAATGACTGGGGTATTGAAGGTGTGAAAGACAAGTGTGTAGGTGGTTACAGGACTGCATGCAAAGTGGATAGACGTTTGAAGCAGTCCATGTGCTAAGGCCTGGGTCACGCATGAGTACTTGGGTACTGACTGAATGATTAGAGTAGTGCAAGGAGAGTGCCTCGGTGAATTTATAAGTGTTTGGGTTTTGGCGCAGTGAATAGATTAGTACATGGTGCTGAATGGGTCACTGGAGGAGTGTAAGGGGAGTGACAGGGTGTTTGCTGGAAGTATATGGATACTGACTGGGGAATACAAGGAGTGAAAGAAAAGTGTGTAGGTGGTTAGAGGCCTACATGCATAGTGGATAGGTGTTTGAATCAATACATGTACTAAGGCCTGGCTCACTGCATGAGTACCTGGGTACTGACTAAATCCTTAGAGTACTGCAAGCAGAGTGCCTGGGTGCATCTTTTAAGTGTTTGGGTTTTGATGCAGTGAATGGATTAGTGCATGCTGCTGAATGGATCAGTGAAGGAGTGCAAGTGGAGTAACAGTGTGTTTGCTAGAAGTGTATGGATACTGACTGGGGAATTGAAGGTGTGAAACTCAAGTGTGTAGGTGGTTAGAGGACTGCATGCATAGTGGATAGGCGTTTGAATCAATCCATGTGCTAAGGCCTAGCTCACTGCATGAGTACTTGGGTTCTGACTGAATGATTAGAGTTTTTTAACCAGTTATGTGTTGGCAAAGACATGAAGTACCCAAAGCCTTCTCTCAGAATGGTTCCTAAATGCATACAGACTCACAGTGTGATTCTAGACAACAAACACTATCCCTTGCATATTACCAAAACACATTTTCTTGTCTGGAATGGGTAAACTGAGTACACACAATCCACATATTTTACTACTGTAAATTATTATTGTAGAACCCTGACTCATTTTACAAATACATAAGCAATGACTGGTTTCTAATTCTACCAAAGTGTGAGAACAGGATAGGTTTTTAAGCAGTTATGTGTCTGCAAACACATCAAATACCCAAATCCTTCTCTCAGAACAGTTCCTAAATGCACACAGACTCACAGTGTGATTCTAGAAAACAAACAGTATCCCTTGTATTTTACCAAAACACATTTACTATTCTTGAAGAGGTAATTTGACTGCACACATTCCTCATATGTTACCACTGCACATTAGTGTATAAGCCTGACTCATTTTGCAAACACATAAGCATTAAATGATTTCTACCAAAACGTGAGAACAGGATAGGTTTTTAAGCAGTTATGTGTCTGCAAACAAATGACATATCAAAATGCTTCTCTCAGAATGATTCACAAATCCACACAGACTCATAGTGTGATTCTAGACAAACAACACTATCCTTTTCTTTTTCCCAAAACACATTTACTAGTCTACAAGAGGTAAGATAAGTACATACACTCCACATATTTTAGCACTGCATTTTAGTGTTGAAGCCTGACTCATTTTGAAAATACATAAACATTAACTGGTTTCTAATTCTACCAAAACGTGATAACAGGATAGTTTTTTAAGCACTCATGTGTCTGCAAAAACATGAAACACCCAAATCCTTCTCTCACAATGGTTCCAAAATGCACACAGACTCACAGTGTGATTCTAGACAAACAGCACTATTCCTTGCACTTTCCCAAAACACATTCACTAGTCTGGAAGGGGTAAAGTGACTGCACACATTCTACATATTTAAATACTGCACACTACTGTGAAAGCCTGACTCATTTTCTGAATGAATAAGCAATGACTGGCTTCTAATGCTACTAAAACTTGACAACAAGACCGATTTTAAAACAGTTATCTCTCAGCAAATACCCGATGTAACCAAATGCTTCTCTCACAATGGTTGCCCAAATGCACACAGACTCACAGTGTGATTCTAGACAAGCAACACTATCCCTTGCATTTTTCCAAAACACATTTACTAGTCTACAAGAGGTAAGGTGACTGCACACTTTGCACATATTTTGCTACTGCACATTGGTGTAGAAGCCTCACTCATTTGCAAATACATAAGCAATGACAGGTTTCTAATTCTACCAAAACATGAAAACAGGATAGGTTTTTAAGCAGTTATCTGTCTGCAAACACATGAACTCCCACATTTTTCTGTCACAATGGTTCTCAAATGCACACAGACTCACCATGTTATTCTAGACAAGAAAAAATACTCCCTGGGCTTTTAACAGCAGAAACACATTACTCTTATTAAAAACAAAATGCACCACATACATCCCCTCACAAATTAATAAATCACATTTCAAATTGTTTTGTAGATTAAAAAGTATGTCAGTCACACACCAGATTTTCTTATACAGAATCTCTGTATTATTCTGCTTTCACTAAAACCAAAGAATGGCAAAGTTTCCCTCTCATTCTGCACACATATACATGTAAATATCAAATCACATTGCTTCCCACATTTATTCAAATGCAAACACACATTTCTATTGGTTACACATTTCAACCCTTTCCAATTGACATAAGTTTGAACCCTACACCCAATCTGCCTTCTGCCTGTTACCATAGTAACAGTTAATGGAACACTCAACTGAGCACACAGGTCACAAGTTCAGCACACAGTGTTGCTGATCAAAACAGCAAGTGTGCTTGACTTTTCACTATACCAGCTTATCTTATATGATGTTCTTTTCAAACTGTTTTTGTTAACCAATAAGAAACACGCTTTTAAAAAGGAGAAACATGCACCCTAGTTTTCAGACTAGAATGTTCTCAAACAACTAATCTTTTCTTTTTTTTGTTCAAAACTGTATCTTATCCACCATTTTAGAAAAATCTTAGTTTTCAAACTGCCATTTCATTTACAGAGACCATCTCAGTGCATCCAGACCTCCTTTCAAGATGCTTAGAGTGTGGACTGGGGGACACACTGGGGGACACAGCTATATTTTCTGGAGCCAAAGGTATGCAGAAACCAAAGGCATTGGCAAAGACCTAGCTTTGCCAAATGTAGACATTAAATGGATTGGACAGAGAGGGTTAAAGTGGCACCAATTGATGCCATTGGTTAAATCCTTTTTACATCTCCAACACCCTGACCTCATAATTGTGCACTGTGGTGGCAATGACCTACGCACTTTGACTGAGGTAGGTCTGGAAATGCTTATCAAGGACACCTTTGCAGAATTGATGTCACTTTTCCCCCCAACTGCCTTTATCTATTCTAACATATGCCAAAGGCAGAAATGGAACTGGTCCAATCAATTTTGTCCACAGATTGAGAAAGCTAGAAAACATGTAAATAAATCTGTTTCTGCTTATCTCAGAGATTATAGGTTGGGGTCCATTTACAACAACAATCTGCGTTTTAATATGCAAGACATCTATAGGAGAGATGGTGTACATTTTACTGATGAGGGTAACAGAGTCTTCCTCAACAACTTTAGACTCTGTATAGGTACTTACTTAAAAGTACCAAAATCTCTCAATGAACAAAACGGATCTTTTTAGAGCCACTCAAGATCGAAACACATAAGCTTGATGTTTATCTCAAAAATATTTCATTTTTTTTCCCTTGGAGTCGCGCACCCAACGCGTTAGGAATCGCGCACCCTACGTGAGAGGAATCATGCACCCACCGCGTACACCAGGGACTGCAAGCGGAATCGTGCACCCAACGCGATATGAGTCGTGCACCCAATGCGTGCACACTAGGGGGCCGCGCTGAGCGCCGGATGCGCGACTCCTAATTTTACCGTAAAAAAAAAAAATAGCACCTATTACTAATTTCTATTCTCCCCGGGGACCCCATCCCCCGGCGCCTATATACAACGTTGGAGACTGTGGGGGGAGCCCCAATGCCCCCATGGTACTAGCCAGCTCCCCGTGTCCTTCAGGAGCCGGCATTGCTTTTCCACACGGGGAGCTGCTAACATGCAGCTACCCGTGTGGAAAAGCAATATGGTTTGCATTTTGAAAGAGAGAGCAGATTTCCTGCTTTCTCTTTCAAAATCCAAACCAAGTTTGCTGTGACAGGGTGGGAGCCTCGGCTCACGCCCTGTCATAGCAAACAGCAGTGTCCCGGGGGTGGGCACCCTGAGACACTGCAGGAGCCGGCCCTGGGGGGTTGCGATCCCCAGGGCCATGACAGGCTCCAGGAGGGGGGCCACGCGGCCCGCCCTCCCACAATATTAAAAGCCCCGGGGGTGGTGACACCCAGTGCGCATTTTGCTGTTTCTACCCTGCCCCCTTTATATGTTTTGCACACTTCATCCACTAAATTTCTAAAGCCTCGCTTCTACCAAGGGACTAAATGGCTGCCAACACTTCCTGGTTTGGAGTGTTTACAGTCAGTTGACAGCCATTTAGCATGCAGCTTGTGATCGGGACGGTGCGTGCTGGTTGCGCATAGGGTGCGCGGATCCTCCGAGGCCATAGATATATCTATGATTTTACTTTTGATTTTCTCAGCAACTACTGAATGGATTTACACCATTTAAGCAAAAGGCACGAGTGTAATCCAAGGTCTACCTTTCTGCCAAATTTGGTGTAATTCCGTTCAGCAGTTCAGGCTGTAGCTGCAACTAACGGTCCCTATGGAAAATTGCATGGGGAAAACACGTTTTGGGACCCCCTTTTTTTCTCGGCCCCCGCTTGACAAATCACCCCGAGACTTTCAGGATAGGAGCTGACTGGAGCAGGCCACGAGTTTTGAAAATTTCACGAAGATTCGTCAACCGGCACCAAAGTTATTCCAAATAGAATGTTGCGGATTTCCTATGGATAATAGGTCCTAACTATAACTACCTACTGGCAACTACCAGTAGGTAATATACATATTACACACCATGCCGACCATTACCAACATTTCGATGCCTTATCACTGTCACAATAATGAAAATTGACTATATTTACAAAATGCCCTCTGAATTACCAACAACATGTCATACATTTTATCATGTAAACTGTTACATCATAATCATCGAAATTAATGAATTCTGTCCAAGGTAATTTCTCCAAGGAAGTTATGTAATAGTACCTTGTATAACCATCTTTTAAGAATCCAGGGCTTAAGCAAATCTCTCCATGTCTTCTTAAAAACGCATTTGATGTGGTCTCATTCATCTCTAATATACTCATACTTATCTGTGAATTAGCACCTAACTTATATTTTATTTTCGTTGTGAATTTAACAACAGTCTAAAGTATGCCTTGTATTATTATTATTTTTATATTATTGTTGATAGGTGCTTTCCTGTCAAGAACGCACTGACATGTTTCAAATTGTATTTCTTTTATGTCCTTCAAAGCAGTGACGGTTGCTGTGACAACCAATGTACTCTGTGCCACGTACATGTAGATAAAAGTAACACTGGAGAGAAACCAGATGTAGTGAACAAGGCGGTCTCATCCGTCGAAACGTGTCTGGGCGATCCTATGAAATAAAACATTTCTCTTTGACAAACGTCCCACGGTGTCAGCGCCTGTTGTTGCATACCTGGAACCAGGATTGGTATAATACATATGTCTCTCTCTCTCTCTCTCTCTCTCTCTCTCTCTATATATATATATATATATATATATATCGTCAAAGTACAAAAATACGTGCGCTCTCAGGTAAGTAAACGACACATCCAAGTTGTAGTAGTGATCAGGTTTATTCCATAACGCGTTTCGACTGCGTCCGCAGCCTTGCTCACATGGAACCGTGTAATGGAAAACTGGATGCAAATGTATACACATGACACAACTAGGAGGGCAGTGGAGTCAAAATAGGACTGAGAGAAAGAAGGCGTCCGCCATCTTGGAAAGGTCAACAATAGTAAACATAGTGAAAGGCAAATGCAAATACACAATGACGTAATGTAAAAACGAACATCAGTACAATTGCACGAAAGAATATACTCCACTGTTACATATGTGATAGGTCAAATGACCGCAAAAAAGTATATGGCTCGAAAAACAATAATATATCAATTATCGTAGCACTTGTAGGTGACTCATGGTGAAATTAATGTAAAATGAATACCTAGTGGACATTCGAGCATCGTAATACTGCGTCTAACATAAATGGAAACGCTGGGCCAGTGTGGAAGCACTGCAAAGTAATGGACTATCGCTGCGCATGAAAAGGTGGCTAAGTAGCCAGACACATGGGGGGGGAGAGCTGGACCCTTTACAAGTTATTGCAATAAAGGATGGTGTGGTGAAAAGAGTCAGTGATGGCAAAGTTAACAGAGCAGTGGTTGCCGATTACAGACCAATGTCATGTCAGTGCGCGTTGCACGAAGTGCAAAGTAGACCCAAACATGGTTCATGGGCTAGTGAGTCCATGATCTGACGTACATGCATAGTGCTCGTACAGTGCAAGACATCTGGTCTTTCCAATCACGAGGAATACAATAGGCAGAGTGCCACGATAGGAAACAGGTTAAAAAACAAATTGGAAAGACAGTGATGAGCAAGTGCCCTGGGTCAAGATAACCAAAAACCACTTATCCTGTTGCTCTCAAAGCCCTTCTTGGAGTGTCCAGTTGTGAATCAAGTGCCCCAATTCTCTAAGTGAAGGTGAAGACGTGACTCCGAAGAGAAGGTTAGGCACCTGTGTGGTGATTAGGTGCCTTCCTTATCTCCTGCAATGAAACATGAGATAAACATTAGCTGACAAGTAAGAGAAATGTTCAAGATACCAAGACAGAATAAAACATACAGGAAGGTACATCCTAAAATTTACAAGACATCCTCAGTAAACTGTCTGAACGTAAGAAATTACTCTCTTTTCAGATGTATTGACAGTTCCTCGTCCTGGTTCATCCCACCAGGGGCCTTAGTTTGGAGATCTACAATGTATTTAGACTCTCTCTGTCTGAGTCTGAGTGTCCTGTTACACCCTCTGTGATCTAACCGGACTTGTTCCAAAATAAAATACTTCAGTAGTGAGGAGTCAGAATAGTGTCGCTCTTGGAAATGTCTCGCCACCGGGTATTTGGGGTCTTTATTGGTGATGGCCCGCTTGTGTTCAAGTACCCTTTTCTTGGCCATCAGGGTAGTGCTGCCTATATAGTACAGTCCGCATGGGCATTCTATCACATATATGACGAATGTGGTGCTGCATGTGAGGAACTGGGTTATTGTTCTCTGATTGTGACCTTGTTCGTATGTTTTGCGTGATGTACTGGCCGAACAAGCCTTGCAGTGACCACATGGGAAGAAACCTCTGAGGTTCTGGATACCTCTGTCTTGAGTCAGAGTGATGTCACTGTGTACTAGTATATCCCTAAGGTTTCTACCTCGCCTGTATGTGATATTGGGTCTGTCCTTAAAAGTGTGTCCTATGCTATTGTCATTCTTAAGTGTATTCCAATTTTTAGACAGAATGTGTCTGATGCCATCAGACTCCGTATTGTAGGTCATGATCACCCTGGTTTCTGCATCCCCAGTTTCCTCCATTCCTGTGGTCTTATCTCTGAAGGTAGAGGTAAGATCCAACACACTACATACCTCATTATACCGCAAGAGTACAGCAGGCAACAGTATCCTTCACGCCCTCAGCAGCCACCCGGACACCCTCAAGTGGAGTATCCCCTTTGGTGAACTTCTGAGGGCAAAAAGAAATTGTAGCAGCAGAGAAGCATTCGAGAATGAAAGCAAAGTCATGATTGAAAGATTTAAACTTCGAGGCTACCCCAATTGGGTCCTCAAAAAAGCGATCTGCAGAGTAGAGTCCGTGGATAGAACAGACACACTCAGAGATAAGAGGTATCCAGAACCTCAGAGGTTTCTTCCCATGTGGTCACTGCAAGGCTTGTTCGGCCAGTACATCACGCAAAACATACGAACAAGGTCACAATCAGAGAACAATAACCCAGTTCCTCACATGCAGCACCACATTCGTCATATATGTGATAGAATGCCCATGCGGACTGTACTATATAGGCAGCACTACCCTGATGGCCAAGAAAAGGGTACTTGAACACAAGCGGGCCATCACCAATAAAGACCCCAAATACCCGGTGGCGAGACATTTCCAAGAGCGACACTATTCTGACTCCTCACTACTGAAGTATTTTATTTTGGAACAAGTCCGGTTAGATCACAGAGGGGGTAACAGGACACTCAGACTCAGACAGAGAGAGTCTAAATACATTGTAGATCTCCAAACTAAGGCCCCTGGTGGGATGAACCAGGACGAGGAACTGTCAATACATCTGAAAAGAGAGTAATTTCTTACGTTCAGACAGTTTACTGAGGATGTCTTGTAAATTTTAGGATGTACCTTCCTGTATGTTTTATTCTGTCTTGGTATCTTGAACATTTCTCTTACTTGTCAGCTAATGTTTATCTCATGTTTCATTGCAGGAGATAAGGAAGGCACCTAATCACCACACAGGTGCCTAACCTTCTCTTCGGAGTCACGTCTTCACCTTCACTTAGAGAATTGGGGCACTTGATTCACAACTGGACACTCCAAGAAGGGCTTTGAGAGCAACAGGATAAGTGGTTTTTGGTTATCTTGACCCAGGGCACTTGCTCATCACTGTCTTTCCAATTTGTTTTTTAACCTGTTTCCTATCGTGGCACTCTGCCTATTGTATTCCTTGTGATTGGAAAGACCAGATGTCTTGCACTGTACGAGCACTATGCATGTACGTCAGATCATGGACTCACTAGCCCATGAACCATGTTTGGGTCTACTTTGCACTTCGTGCAACGCGCACTGACATGACATTGGTCTGTAATCGGCAACCACTGCTCTGTTAACTTTGCCATCACTGACTCTTTTCACCACACCATCCTTTATTGCAATAACTTGTAAAGGGTCCAGCTCTCCCCCCCCATGTGTCTGGCTACTTAGCCACCTTTTCATGCGCAGCGATAGTCCATTACTTTGCAGTGCTTCCACACTGGCCCAGCGTTTCCATTTATGTTAGACGCAGTATTACGATGCTCGAATGTCCACTAGGTATTCATTTTACATTAATTTCACCATGAGTCACCTACAAGTGCTACGATAATTGATATATTATTGTTTTTCGAGCCATATACTTTTTTGCGGTCATTTGACCTATCACATATGTAACAGTGGAGTATATTCTTTCGTGCAATTGTACTGATGTTCGTTTTTACATTACGTCATTGTGTATTTGCATTTGCCTTTCACTATGTTTACTATTGTTGACCTTTCCAAGATGGCGGACGCCTTCTTTCTCTCAGTCCTATTTTGACTCCACTGCCCTCCTAGTTGTGTCATGTGTATACATTTGCATCCAGTTTTCCATTACACGGTTCCATGTGAGCAAGGCTGCGGACGCAGTCGAAACGCGTTATGGAATAAACCTGATCACTACTACAACTTGGATGTGTCGTTTACTTACCTGAGAGCGCACGTATTTTTGTACTTTGACGATATTATTGCTGGCTGCTTCGCCGGCGTGTACGCCACTTTCCAAGGGTGCCAGCTGTCCGGAAGAAGCGTTTGCGGATTTTGGATATATATATATATATATATATATATATATAAATATATATATATAGAGAGAGAGAGAGAGAGAGATAGATAGATAGATAGATAGATAGATAGATAGATAGATAGATAGATAGATAGATAGATAGATAGATAGATAGATAGATAGATAGATAGATAGATAGATAGATAGATAGATAGATAGATAGATAGATAGATAGATAGATAGATAGATAGATAGATATGTTTAAAACAACTTGTGAATAATTTTTAGTAAGGGAAACTATATTCATTCTTTTTTTTTAAATATTATACAGAAGTCGCGCACCCTTCCTGCACCCTACACGATGGCTGTGTGCATTCCGGTAGCCATTTTGAAAAGTCGCGCTGGGGTTGCGACTTTGGCGTAATTTGTAAAGTATGAAATATCTTTAAGTTAATTGTAAATAAAAGTTTTCATTTAAGTGTTTGTCTAAATTTATTAATAAAAGTATTTTTAAAGTATTTATAGGTAGCTTTAGTGCTGTCTAAAATGGACTATTGTAACGCAGTACTGCTAGGATTGAACAAGACTTTACTGAAGAGACTGCAGGTTCTGCAGAATGCGGCAGCTAGACTCTTGTTGGATGTACCTAGGGACCAGTCTGTCGTTGAGGGAATGAAAGCATTGCACTGGCTCCCAGTTCAGCAGCGAATAGAGTTCAAGGCGCTATGCCTAGTCCATAAGGCTGTGTATGGGGGGGAGCTAAGGAAGTTCAGAAGCTCTTCAGCCCCTACCTCCCGGGTCGGACACTCAGGTCATCTACTCAAAGCCTGCTGAAACTGAATTGTGTCAAAAAAGCCAGATGGGGTGGTAGAGCTTTTTCGTTTCATGCGGCCAGCCGGTGGAATGAGCTCCCGGGCTTTGTTAAACTTACCGAAAGTCACCAAGTTTTTAGAAAATTGATAAAAACACGGCTTTTTGATGTGACCCGGTGTTAGATGGAGTGGTTTCTCTCTATGGACTAGCAGCAAGACGCCTCGGCATTTGTTCGCGCTCTATAAGTGATGATCCTATCCTATCCTATCTTAAAGTATTATTTTAATATAATTTCAAATAAAAATGATTCGATTATTATTGGAGTCGGAGGTTAGGAGGGATGGCCATTTTGCTCGATCTGTTTTGCAACATTTTTTGGTCTAGTCAGGTGGACACCCTCCTCCGGGTGAGGTATGGCTTGAGGATTCTATTCAAAATGTGAGGAATCAACAGGCAGAAGTATCCATCAGAAGAGCAAGTTACTTACCATTGGTAACACTTTTTCTGGTGGATACAGTATCTGCCTGCGGATTCCTCACTGTCCCACCCGCCTCCCCGTTGTCCACCTGTTTCTACCAAAAAGATGCTTTAACTGTTTTGCATGAATGTTTTTAATATGTTTAATCATGCTTATGTTTTTTAATAGTGAGAAATGCTTGATCTGTTGCTATTTCTTTATACCTTTATTGGTAATGCATTTGTGTATATATATATATATATATATATACATATATATATATATATATATATATATATATATATATATATATATTCGTCAGCTTGCTGCCAGAGCAGTCCCCTTGCCTGCGACGTTGGTGCTGTCAGTGGCAGCAGCAGCCAATGAAGTATACTTCGAAATCCTTTATTCCGTAAGTAAATTCCAAGAATAACGGGACAGCACACCAGGAAACGGCACAAAACTTTATTGTGCGCTAGCTTTTCAAGGACGACGTGTTTCGGCGTTTGCCTTTGTCAACTTGACAAAGGCAAACACCGAAACGCGTCGTTCTTGAAAAGCTATCGCACAATAAAGTTTTGTGCCGTTTCCTGGTGTGCTGTCCCGTTATTTTGGGAATTTACTTACGGAATAAAGGATTTCGAAGTATATATATATATATATATATATATATATATATATATATATATATATATATATATATATATATTTATATTTAGTATACTATGTATACATGTGAAAATGTGTCGGTCCACCTGTTTACCTCGGTGGCACGGAAAAAATGGGTGGAACTGATGTCAGTACGCCGACGAGGTTCTCTTATGGCTCCTATGACGTCATACGGTGACGCGAGCGGAGCCGTGCTATTATGACATCGTCGTCGACGTGGGAGAGCTAGGAAAGAATTTCTGTGGAATGCTGGTGCAGGGGATATTCACCTAAGTGTTCAGGCTAGGCCTTTGGGAGCAACTGTTTAGGTTACCACTCCAGAAACCGAAACCAGTGATCCGAGGGCAGAGGCCCTGCAGATGGCACACGAGGTGGGGAGCCCAGTTGTGTGCACTTGAAGGGCAGTGAAGTGACAAGCACCACTACCCACAGAAAAGGTAATGAGGGCACTGAATGCCACAGGATCTTCTCTTTGTATCCGGCAGGAACAACAAGGTTAAAATACCCTACTTCCAAAATGTAGAATTAGAGCTACAACGGTCTTCAAGAGGACCTGCGATGGATGCCACTTCTGCCTTACGTACACTGGAGGCAGCACATGGGTCACACGGTATGGTCATACTGCGGTGAAACGCATACTTGTTGATCTCCCATGGCACTGCTCCACAATTCGGGGACAACGCTTTCCATTAGCTGTGTTTTCTGATGACGTGTGGTGCCGGCCCTGTACAACAGGAGAACCCCTTTAGATCCAAACAGAGTCTTCCACTCTCTCACCGGAAGTGAAACCAGGCCACGCAGACACATTCACAATACAACAGCTGGTAATGCACTTTTCAGTAAAAAAACACATTCTTTCCTCCTAATTTATCAAAAAAAGACTCACTGAAGAACAGGGACCAGCTTCGATCGGTAAACAGCTGTTACAGCAAATTTTTTACTTCGAGATACCATTACAATGCATTCATTACCACGCATGCATTGTACATCACAAAGTCGTTACTATGCATTTTTTTAGAACTCATGGTCATTTACCACGCATGCCTTTACAACGAATTTTGTTGTAAAGGTATGTATGGTAAATGACAATGAGTTCTAAAAAAATGTAGATGATCCAATGTTGTTGTAAGGAAACAGAGGCTGTTCCATTGCCTCACACCTGGGGGTGGTGTTGTAGGGTTTAGGGCAGTGCAGTGGTATTTGGGTAGTATAGGGGGTCATGCTGGGGTGATGTTTTAGGGTTTAGGGCAGTGCAGTGGTGTTTGGGTAGTGTAGGGGGTAATGCTGGGGTGTTGTTTTAGGGTTTAGGGCAGTGCAGTGGTGTTCGGGTAGTGTAGGGGGTCATGCTGGGGTGGAGATTTAGGGTTTAGGGCAGTGCAGTGGTGTTTGGGTAGTGTAGGGGTCGTGCTGGGGGTGGTGTTTTAGGGCTTAGGGCAGTGCAGTGGTGTTCGGGCAGTGTAGGGGGTCATGCTGGGGGTGGTGTTTTAGGGTTTAGGGCAGTGCAGTGGTGTTCGGGCAGTATACGGGGTCGTGCTGCTGGTGGTGTTTTAGGGTTTAGGGCAGTGCAGTGGTGTTCGCGCAGTGTAGGGGGTCGTGCTGGGTGTTGTGTTTTAGGGTTTAGGGCAGTGCAGTGGTGTTCGGGCAGTGTAGGGGGTTGTGCACGGGGTGGTGTTTCAGGGTTTTGGGCAGTGCAGTGGTGTTCTGGCAGTGTAGGAGGTCGTGCAAGGGGTGGTGTTTCAGGGTTTAGGGCAGTGCAGTGGTGTTCGGGAAGTGTAGGGGGTCGTGCAGGTGGTGGTGTTTTAGGGTTTAGGGCAGTGCAGTGGTGGTCGGGCAGTGTAGAGGGTCGTGCAGGGGGTGGTGTTTCAGGGTTTAGGGCAGTGCTGTGGTGGTCGGGCAGTGTAGGGCGTCGTGCAGGGGGTGGTGTTTCAGGGTTTAGGGCAAAGCAGTGGTGTTCGGGCAGTGTAGGGGGTCGTGCTGGTGTTTCAGGGTTTAGGGCAGTGCCGTGGTATTTGGGCAGTGTAGGGGGTCGTGCAGGGGGGAGGTGTTTCAATGGTGTTCGGGCAGTGTAGGGGGTCTTGCAGGTGGTGGTGTTTCAGGGTTTAGGGCACTGGTGTTCGGGCAGTGTAGGGGGTCTTGCTGGAGGTGGTGTTTCAGAGTTTAGGGCTGTGGTGCAGTGGTGTTCGGACAGTGTAGGGGGTCTTGCAGGGGGTGGTGTTTCATGGTTTGGGGCAGTGGTATTTAGGCATTGTAGGGGGTCTTGCTGAGGGTGGTGTTTCAGGGTTGAGGGCAGTGGTGTTCAGGCAGGGTAGGGGGTCTTGCTGGGGGTGCTGTTTCAGGGTTTAGGGCAGTGCAGTGGTGTTTGGGCAGTGTAGGGGGTCATGCTGGGGGTGGTGTTTCAGGGCTTAGGGCAGAGCAGTGGTGTTCGGGCAGTGTAGGGGGTTGTGCTGGGGGTGGTGTTTCAGGATTTTGGGCAGTGCAGTGGTGTTCGGGCAGTGTAGGGGGTCGTGCAGGGGGTGGTGTTTCAGGGTTTAGTGCAGGGCAGTGGTGTTCGGGCAGTGTAGGGGGTCGTGCAGGGGGTGGTGTTTCAGGGTTTATGGCAGTGCAGTGGTGTTCGGGCAGTGTATGGGGTCTTGCTGGGGGTGGTGTTTCAAGGTTTAGGGCAGTGGTGTTCGAGCAGTGTATGGGGTCTTGCTGGGGGTGGTATTTCAGGGCTTAGGGTAGTGCAGTGGTGTTCGGGCAGTGTAGGGGTCTTGCTGGGGGTGGTGTTTCAGTGTTTAGGGCAGTGCAGGGGTGTTCAAGCAGTGTAGGGGGTCTTGCTGGGGGTGGTGTTTCAGGGTTTAGGGCAGTGCAGTGGTGTGCAGGCAGTGCGGGGGGTCGTGCTGGGGCTGGTGTTTCAGGGTTTAGGGCAGTGCAGTTGTGTTCGGGCAGTGTAGGGGGTCATGCTGGGACTGGTGTTTCAAGGTTTAGGGCAGTGCAGTGGTGTTCGGGCAGTGTAGGGGTCGTACTGGGGCTGGTGTTTCAGGGTTTAGGGCAGTGCAGTGGTGTTCGGGCAGTGCAGGGGGTCGTGTTGGGGCTGGTGTTTCAGGGTTTAGGGCAGTGCAGTGGTGTTTGGGCAGTGTAGGGTGTCGTGCTGGAGCTGGTGTTTCAGGGTATAGGGCAGTGCAGTGGTGTTTGGGCAGTGTAGGGGGTCATGCTGGGGCTGCTGTTTTAGGCTTTAGGGCAGTACAGTGGTGGTCGGGCAGTGTAGGGGGTCATGCTGGGGCTGGTGTTTCAGGGTTTAGGGCAGTGCAGTGGTGGTCGGGCAGTGTAGGGGGTGGTGCTGGTACTGCTGTTTCGGGCTTTAGGGCAGTGCAGTGGTGTTCAGGCAGTGCAGGAGGTCGTGCTGGGGCTGGTGTTTCAGGGTTTAGGGCAAAGCAGTGGTGTTCAGGCAGTGTAGGGGGTCGTGCTGGTGTTTCAGGGTTTAGGGCAGTGCAGTGGTATTCGGGCAGTGTAGGGGGTTGTGCAGGGGGCTGGTGTTTCAATGGTGTTTGGGCAGTGTATGGGGTCGTGCTGGGTGTGGTGCTTCAGGGTTTAGGGCAGTGCAGTGGTGTTCGGGCAGTGTGAGGGGTCATGCTGGGGCTGGTGTTTCAGGGTTTAGGGCAGTGCAGTGGTGTTCGGGCAGTGTAGCGGGTCATGCTGAGGCTGGTGTTTCAGGGTTTTGGGCACTGCAGTTGTGTTCGGGCAGTGTAGGGTGTCGTGCTGGGGCTGGTGATTTAGGGTTTATGGCAGTGCAGTCGTGTTCGGGCAGTGTAGGGGGTCATGCTGGGTCTGGTGTTTTAGGGTTTAGGGCAGTGCAGTGGTGTTCGGGCAGTGTAGGGGGTTGTGCTGGGGACAATGTTTTAGGGTTTAGGGCAGTGCAGTGGTGTTCGGGCAGTGTAGGGGGTCATGCTGGGGGTGGTGTTTTAGGGTTTAGGGCAGTGCAGTGGTGTTCAGGCAGTGTAGGGAGTCGTGCTGGAGGTGGTGTTTTTGGGTTTAGGGCAGTGCAGTGGTGTTCAGGCAGTGTAGGGGGTAGTGCTGGGGGTCGTTTTTTGGGTTTAGGGCAATATAATGGTGTTTGGGCAGTGTAGGGGGTCGTGCTGTGGTGGTGTTTTAGGGTTTAGGGCAGTGCAGTGGCGTTCGTGCAGTGTAGGGGGTTGTGCTGGGGGTGGTGTTTCAGGGTTTAGGGCAGTGCAGTGGTGTTCGTACAGTGTAGGGGGTCTTGCAGGGGGTGGTGTTTCAGGGTTTAGGGCAGTGGTGTTCGGGCAGTGTAGGGGGTCTTGTTGGGGGTGGTGTTTCAGAGTTTAGGGCTGTGGTGGAGTGGTTTTCTGGCAGTGTAGGGGGTCTTGCAGTGGGTGGTGTTTCATGGTTTAGGGCAGTGGTATTTGGGCATTGTATAGCGTCTTGCTGAGGGTGGTGTTTCAGGGTTGAGGGCAGTGGTGTTCTGGCAGTGTAGGGGTCTTGCTGGGGCTGGTGTTTCAGGGTTTGGGGCAGTGCAGTGGTGTTCGGACAGTGTAGGGGGTCATGCGAGGGCTGGTGTTTCAGGGTTTAGGGCAGTGCAGCGGTGTTCGGGCAGTGTAGGGGGTTGTGCTGTGGCTGGTGTTTAAGGGTTTTGGGCAGAGCAGTGGTGTACGGGTAGTGTAGGGGTCGTGCTGGGGTAGTGTTTTAGGGTTTAGGGCAGTGCAGTTGTGTTTGTGTAGTTGGCAGCGCATGTGCTGCGTCGCTAGGCGAGACCTAAAAAGCATTGCACCGAGATGGCTGCCAACACTTCCTGGATTGAAGTGTTGGCAGCCAATTAGAGCCAAGCTCGTGCCTGTGTACTTAGGTCCCGCCCAGATACATAAAGATTTTTTTCCTTTAATATCTCGAAAACTACTGAACGGATTTACACCATTTTAAAAAAAGGTCGCTTTATGAGCCAAGCACTACCTTTTTGCCAAATTTGTTGTAATTCTATTCAGCAGTTTCAGCTGTAACCGTGTCTAAATTTTCTAATGGGAAATGTATTTTTTTACCTCGATTTTTTGAATTTCACAGGAACTACTGAACGGATTTACACCATTTAAAAAAAAGCTACCTTTTTGCCAAATTTGGTGTTATTCTGTTCAGCAGTTAGCAGCAGTTCGGGCTGTAGTCGTGTCTAAAGTTTCCTATGGGAAATAACATGGAGAAAACGTGTTTTAGGACCCCCCTCTTTTCTCGGCACCCGTTTGGTGAATCACCCCAAAACTCTCAGGAAAGGAGGTGACCGGAGTGTGACCAACGTTTTGAAAATTACGCGAAGATTCGTCAACCGGCGCCAAAGTTATTGGGAAAAGAAAAAACGCTTTTTGAATAGAAACAAGGTCCTAACTATAACTACCTGCTGGCGACCGCCAGTAGGTAATATATATATATTGACTGGAAAAAAAGGTTACAGGTTTGTGATAGTTAGGCTCAGATTTGACTGCAATATCTGTATCGTTCATTTCTTGGCCTAGCCTAAGTGTATCCTCGGTGCTTAGCTGCGTTAGCCCGAGTCTATCAAGGTATTTTGTACACTCCTCTGAGTTAAGGTTCTGGTCATTTTTGTGAAGTATTTGAGAGAACTCTTGAAGCCATACACTATTCTATACTAGGGCTTAAAGGTAGTTTCAATCCCCCTGCCCTATATGTACTATGGCCCTATAAGGAAGGCTATACCAATCACTGGGGTACCCTAACCCATAGTGTACCCTTGTGTATGTAGGTGTTTTCACTGTATTCTACGTGTGTCTTCAGCATAGCACAGGCCCTGGGCCTGGTTAGGCAGAACCCAGGGTCAGTGAGAGTCAGTTACCCCCAGTACCAGTCAGAAAAAAGTTGGGGGTGTCCAGGGCACAGGATGACTTTGCAACAGATAGGTACTCAGACACACCTATCCTTCCAGTGTTGTGGCTGTCTAGAAGGAATGCACAAAATGTAGCTGTCACCCTCTCCAGATGTGTATTGGAGATAGACTGTCAGGCACACAAATCAGTAAATGCAGAGAAATGTCTACTTTCTAAAAGTGGTATTTCTAAAACAGTAATGTTAAACTTCACTAGTAAGTAGGATTTATCAATATCATTTCAAACATATGAAACATAAAAAAAGCTACTCCTCTCTGGTCAGGAATTACAGCTTAAAAGAGTAGTAAGGAATTCCAATTGTGAACGTATGAGAGGAGTAGGCTCACAGTAATGAAAATCAAAATAGTATGTTTGTTGCTACAAGGGCATGTAAAACATAAAAGAACATGTCCTACCTTTTACTTACATAGCACCCTGTCCTTAGGGCTTCCTAGGGGCTACTTTATGGGTGACTTGTGTAAGTAATAAAAGAGGAGTTTAAGGCTTGGCAAGTAGTTTTAAATGCCAAGTCAAAGTGGCAGTAAACTGCACACATAGGTTTGAGAGGCTACTTCTGTGGATGGCACAATCAGGACTTCAGCATACTAGTAGCAATAAACTTCCTGGCCCTGGATATATGGTATACCACCTTACAAGGGACTTACAACTAAATGTATCAATAAGGTATACACCAATTACAAAAAGGTTGAGGGATGAAGCACATGCACTTTAACACTGATTAGCAGTGGTAAATTGCTCAGATTCCTAAGGCCAACAAAAAGACTCAGCAACACTTGGAAGCAAAAAGCAAAATGATTGGGGGAAGACCACCCTTAGGGGAAGATAGGTCTAACACACTGTAACAAGGTTAGCTGTTCCAAAGAAAATACAGGACTGCATTATAACAACCTATGATGCTTAATTTCAGTTTTGGAGCAGCTAGAAAAATAATTCAAGGAGTCATTTTATAGTAATTTAAAATCCATCTTAATGGTCAAGTTGGATTTTATATCACCACTTTATAAATAACACTTTTAGAAAGTTGGCATTTCTCTGCCTATGCCAAAATGGCTTTTCTGCCAGTGCCCAGTGTCACCTGATTGTTGAATGGCTCCTTTGTCAGGAGATGTGGATTGCTCCCAAGACAGTGAACAAAACTCTTGGGTTTGGAGAGGTGTACTTCCTCCCTGAAAGGATGGCCTTTGGGATTTGCCCAGCCTCTTTGTGAGCTTGAAAGGAGGCCAGCTCTCTACCTGGCAGGTGTATGGCCTAGGCCTGCCTCCCTTTCTCTCTTTCTCTTCCTACTCAATTTTAATCCAAACACAGTTGAAGGGGGAAGCTGCCCCAGAACTGCTTTAAAGTGAGCACAAGAGAGGGTTTGCCCATTTCCATAACTGTTACACATTGTTATAATGAGGGTTCTTCTCTGGAGTGCATTCATCCAAGCTTGTGATCTCAGGGTAGAGTGCGGGGTATGTAATGGGTGATGTAAAGGCATTCTAGAAGGTGAATTCATGGAGTTATGTGATGGTTAGGAGACAGTCTGTTAATGGTGTCTGGTCTTTCAGGCACATGTAATTCTCCTGCCAATAACCTGAGAAGAAGATACCTAAGTGTTGTGTCATGATTACAACACTTTTTCTGACGACAAGGATGGAATACGCCAGACACCTGATTAAGGAGAGAAAGTAGTCCAGCAGAGAATAGCCTGCGTTACTGGTGAGGCCGTCATGCTCTGTGGTGAAAATAAAAACCAGCACAGTGGGCCGTGAAATTGCAGTAAGTGCTGCTGCGTGCTATCATCTGCTGTGAGATAGCCAAAGTATATTAATAGCTGTGAGTTATTAAGGCAATATTGACTTTGACTAGTGGGAGCAGCACCCTCGCACCCCTGCTGGTTGAATCGAGGACCCATGTGCTTCACTGAAACCAACACCGCTTCGCAAATCACTGAGTGGCAGCTGATCCTCAGCAATGAGGGGAGCACTGCGTCAGACACCTGTGTGTGTAGCCGCGTACATAGAGGAGGCAGAGGAGGACTGCATGCTGTGACAGCAGTGCATTGTCAGGCAGAGGCATGTGTTGAGGCAGCAGCACATTGACAGGAAGAGGTATGCGAAGACCAGCATGTGTATCGGTATACGCATCTGTGTTTGGCAGCAGAGAAAATAAAGGAAAAAAACAAAGGGACAGAAATAAATAAGCTGCACCCAAATATGCTGCATTGAAGAGAAGAATGAAGCCCTATTGGAGGAATACTAAAGTAGCCGAGAGGAGCAGCATAAATGAGAAAAGTGCTGGAAAATAAGCAGTAGAATGCTGCCTTAACAGACACAGAATACAGAACAGCACAAAATACAAAATCAATACATATATCAAGCTTCTGTCTAATGACTTCTCCACTGTCACATGATGCAATAAAGGAAATACTCTATGGCAGTTCATAGGAGTTACAGCAGTGCCACCTAGTGGTTCCCTCCAACCAACTCAATAGTAGTAATGAATTATAACAGCACTATCTAGTGGTTTACTCAACATGAGTATAAGCCAGGCAATAACGGTGCCACCTGCATTCCTCATTGTAAGGAAGGGAAGCAGTGGAGTCGGGACATCAGGTAACTTGCTTTATTCTTCGTTAACGCTCTGGCATAACTGCCCAGCCACAAATCCCCCGACCCACCGGGAACCACGAGAACAACGCTCTAACCCAACACATTCCCTTTCCTACAGACAAAATACACAAGTAAACAAGAATTACATAACAAATGCATGAGATGGGGACAAGGAAATCAAACATGAGAAAAATATGAATTAAGGAATGCGAAGAAGAAAACATGAAGTAATGAGAAAATTAACATGAAGTTAAAACAAGAAAAGGTGAATCAAAACATTTCGTAATCGCTAAAACTTTGCAGGACGTGACCTGGCTCTGACAGATGCTCTAACAGGGGTATCCGAAACCAAGCTCCCCCTGGTCAGAGTAGGTCTTGAAGGATGTGCCACAACTCTCTTGACCTGAGAAAAATCCACATTAGGCTGAACTGGGTCAAAATGCACACCCATCTTCCTCCCAGCATATTCCACTTTAGATTTGGGTACAACAGCAATGAAACACTTGTTACAAGTTTTCCCATTCTCAAGTAGCATGACATGTTTCCCCACCTTCTTAACCCGAATGAGTGCAGAAAAACTTGACCAACCTTTGCAAACAAAACCTATTCTTTTAATTCTCCCCCAATCACCCACCTGGACTGACAAGACGGGGTGACAACCATCCACGGAATCATACCTCTCCTGCACCACAGCTCTCACATCTGCCTCTTTAGCCAACCTTGCAGCATCAACAGTTTTCCTTTCCATCCATTCCTTATTGAGTTTGAAACCAGCAATCCTTCCCCTTAACAAAGTCAAAGGGGACATTCCAGTACTTATATGGGGAGTAGTTCTCATGGCCCACAACATGTCATTCATTGCCTCTTTCCAATGTATTTATTATTTATTTATTTTAATGTTTTATAGAGCGCGAACATGACCCGTGAGGGTATCAGAGCGCTTTACATGGTTAAACAAAGGAAAAACAATAGAAAAACAGTAAGAACAGTAAAGTCTCCAGAACAGAAAAATATAAAAGGGGGGAGGGTTGAGGTGAGCATGGGGCAAAGGGGACACAAATGTGAGGTTACAGTTCAAGCTAGGGTTGGCGGACACCGTGGCCCCCGGGTTCTCGAAGGTGTCCGGTTGTAGAGCTGTGGAAGACGCAATAGTCTTGGAATCAATCAGCAAGTCATAGTGGTTGAGAAGGGGTCTTAGTTCAGGAATTTACCCATGAGGAAGGTTTTGGCCTCCTTCTTGAAGCGTGCTAGAGAGGGGATTCTTCTGATATCGGGCGGGAATGAGTTCCAAATTCTTGGTGCTGCCCCGGAGAATGCCCTATTGTAGGTTCTTTTTTTACGAAAATGGGCGGGTCGGAGCAGGAGACTTTTGGTGGATTGGGAGTTCCTGTTTCCTCCTGATAGCACAAGTTTCTGTGTTAGGTATGCAGGGGAGTTTGCGTATAAGGCCTTGTGTGTAATGCATGCCAGTTTCAGCTGTATTCTGGCCTCTAGAGGGAGCCAGTTTAGAGCTTTCAAGTGTGGAGAGATGTGGTCGAATTTCCTGGTGCCAGTGAGTAGTCTGGCTGCCGCGTTGAGACAGACTTTTAGAGGTGCCAAGGAGCGCTTGGGTAATCCTGTGAGGGTGGAGCATCCAAATTCCAGTCTGGAGATAACTAGAGCTTGGACTGCCATTTTTAAATCCAGAGCATCGATGAAGGGTTTTAGTTTCCAGAGGTAGCTCAAGTGGAATCTGGCTGCCTTGGCCATTGAATTAATGTGGTCTCGCATGTTCAGGTTGCAGTTGAGAAATATGCCCAGTGATTTGGCGGAGTCCACAATGGTCGGCGGGCAATTTAAAGCTGTGATGGCCTTGATCCACACCTGTATCTCCGGGTTGACTTTAGAGGGGGAGATCAGGAGAAATTCAGTTTTCTTGGCGTTGAGTTTTAGTTGGTTAGTGGCAAGCCACTGGACAGTTAGTTTCAGGGTTTCGTTCAGGGCGAGGACCTCCTCGAGTGATGAGATATTGATGTAAATTTGGGTGTCATCCGCGTACATGTGGTAGGAGATATTGGCGGAGCGAAGAACTTCAGTGAGAGGCTCCAAATAAAGATTAAAGAGGGTAGGGGACAGGGTTGAGCCTTGGGGGGCTCCAACCAAGACCAGGGTGGGAGCTGATAGGTTGCCGTCAATGAGGAATCTCTGAGATCTGTTATGGAGGAAGGACCTGAACCATTCAAGGACAACGCCGTTCAAACCCATCCTGTGTTTAAGGCGTTCGAGTAGTTTTTCATGATTGACTGTATCGAAGGCGGAAGATAGATCTAAAAGGATTAAGAGGCAAGTTTTGCCTTGGTCAAGGGCTTGGAGGGTGTCGTCCACAATGTGGAGCATCGTTGTTTCAGTGCTGTGCCTCGGTCTGAATCCCGATTGGAAGTCATCGAGTAGGTGGAAGTTGTTGATGTGTTGACTTAGTTGGTATTGTACGCATTTCTCTAACACTTTGGCTAATAAGGGTATATTGGAGATGAGTCTGAAATTGTCTGGTGAGGCAAGATCAAGCGTTGTTTTTTTTAGAATAGGGAGGACTTGGCCGGCTTTCAAGGGGTCCGGAATCGATCCCTGCTGGAGAGAGGCATTGATTATCGCAGTCCAGCAAGGAACAATGGCATGGGAGGCCGCAGCAAGTCAGTTGGAAGGTAGCGGGTCATTGAAGTGGTTGTTTGGGTTTAGGGAAGAGAGGATTTTAGCAATGGAGTCTTCGTCATGTAGACCAATGTAGAGTTTGCCTCCATCATTAGTACTCTTGGCAAGCATTTTAATCCTAAGAAAAACACCGTTCTGAAATGCCACAAGTTTCTTCAACATTCCCAGCTTCCTGGTGGATGCATTGACGTCTTTGTTGCCAGCCTCAAAACGCTGGCTGCCACATGCTACTATAGGGAGTTCAGAGATGAAATGATCAGGGACCAATTAATGGAAAGGACGAATAATTCAGGAGAAACTTTTGTCAACTGATAACCCGGATTTAGAATCTGCGCTAAAGCTAGCAAGGAATATTGAACATTCACAATCCTGTATGAATGAAATGAACGAAGGTACAAAATCTATGGAGGTTAGACACTTAAACACCAAATCCTGCCCCAGACAGGTTGTCAAAGGAACAAACTCAAGTTCTTCACACAGTGGTAATGACCAATTATCTAAACCCAAGAGTGAGAAGTCAGAAAATTGTGAGAACTCATGTTTCCATTGCGGTAGCGGGTCCCATCTGGGGGATACCATATTCTGCTCTGCATTATCTCAAACATGCTTTAAGTGTGAGAGAAAAGGCCATTTTGCACATATGTGCAGAGCTAGTGTTAACCAGCAATCTGCTCTCTCACAGTCAGTCAAGAACATTGAGGAAGGTTTTTCGGATTCTGAAGAGGAAGATAATGAGATTCTTATGTTGTCCTCAACAGATCTGGGGGAAGTGCGGTGGTATAAATATCATTCATGGCCGGTTTGAGCAAGAGGAAGCCGCCATCTTGCACAGTTTCAGTAAATGAGAAAAGCGTACATTTTTTTGCAGATTCTGGTTCTCCCTTCACTTTGTTGTAGGAAAAGAACATTAGTGAACTTAAGAACATTGTCGTGCATGAGTCTGATCCAGCGCAGACCCAATAATTTGGACAGGGACTAACATTCAATTATTCCATGTACTGTGGCCCATACACATACACCCAATATCCCAGTTGCACTGGTGGTCAAGTTTGCGATTTCCTTACCAAATCTTAATACCCTAATTCAATAGTTATGGATTTCCACAAATTCACATATAATCACCTATGATCAATTCTTCATCTACTTGATCGATGGATCAATTAGTTGAATAATTGAAGGTAAATAGTCATTTCAAATCATTGACAGATGCAAATAACCACAAACTTTTCTAAGTTATTCAATTTTATCTAACTCAATGCATTAATTCGGAAAAACACCTCATGAGAGAGAAATACAATCTAATAATCATCTAGCAAATACGCAATCTCAACAAATACATTTATCATAAGGAGGGGATAGATGAAGAGACATCAGACAATATAGGCATCAAATTAATTTCTCATTTCAGAAAAATAGATGAAGAGACAAAGCCCAAAATGTAATTCTCGAGTTATCAAAGGTACCAACCCAAGGAAACAAGAACAAGGAAAACCACCACCCTGGCCTACGTAGTGGTAATGGACCCCCGATCAGAGTATCAGGGATCGAAGACTTAAGATCAGGATAAGGATAGGACTGGATCGACTAGGCCTATCTGCAACCCAAAAATCAGCAGCACACCCTCACTCTCTCCGTCTCCCTTAAAGATCTAGCAGCAGCAACCCGACCCCACCCCTAAATCACCTATTCTTAATACCCTTTTCGTACATATCCATCCCACCAAAGTTACTAATGCCTCCTATTCTAGCTACGGAATTGGTTAAAAACGAGGGGTGGATGGTCATTCGACATTAGATCATGCTTTCTTTAACTACCCCATTGTTCATTCTCGTTTCCCACCTATCCGCTACTCTCTCATGAGGAAAATGTATCATGTTAAGGACAAAGTTTATACATTTTCAAAATTTGCAGACTGTCACACGGAAGCACAGACGTTGGCCACTCTTCAAGTGTCGTGTCCTTCACCGCATCGCACTCTATCAGCTGGCTCAGCAAGTTTATCCACAGTATCACGTGGTTTATGCGCGCTGCAGGCTTCACTCATCACAGTTTGGTCAAGTTAAAAAAAACATGGTGACTTGTCCATTTACTAAAAGAACTGAAAGCAGACATTTATTAATAATGTTGTAATGAAACGCTCACTTTTAACCACCCTCCTTCACCCAGATCCAAGTTAGTTGTTATTCTAGCAAGCATAAGTAAAAGCAACGTTAATTAGCATTTCTTAAGCATCACACAGCATGCCTTCTAGTATACTATGCACACAATTTGCAGTGTAAGCCATTCATGACACATTCTATTCACCATATTCTTACATCTTTGGTTATTCACGTTTGGTTAAGATTAATTTCATGCAATTTCAAAGCGATTTACCCTCATGTAATGTATAGGTGCACATTAGTATTCTATCTACTTAACATTAAAATATGTTACGGGGGTACTCAACAAGAGCGGGTTTCTTTTTCGAATCCCCGCTCCATCAATCCCCCCTTTGTTGGCTTTTGAAGCCACCAGAAATACTCACCATACCGAGTACCACCTTTTTATGTTATTTACAGCTTAGTAACTTTCTCCTTTTTCATGGCACTCATGTCTAACCTTTTCATCATATCATAATATTCTTTACTCCTTTCTTTTTATACTTTTATCTAATGTATCGTTCCTTCTTTTCATGCACCTACAACATTTATACGCTGTTATTATTACTAAAATTATTACTGCTATTGAAATCATTGGCATTACTATCTTACCTAAAAAACTCTCTCCAACCGTTGTAAACCAATTTTTCACAGCTGTAAAATGTTTTCCAACTCTTTCCCAGATACCGTCAACCTCCAGTTGGGATAATTCCTTGTGCAACGTTGTAATGTTCTTAATGTAACCTTCTATTCCTTTACTTTTATCAGGGATATATGTGCAGCAATGTTGAATTTTTAATGTTCCACAGACTCCACCCTCTTTTGCCAAAATAATATCAAGGGCTAGTCTATTTTGCAAAACCATTGATCTGATAGCCACCATTTCCATATCAATCATCAATAACCCACCCGCAATATCTGTTGATAATCGATCAACTACTGTAGAAAGCTTTCAAATTGTATGCAAATGTAGTACTACCCCAACTGATGGTATCAATGCAGAGAATAAATCACCTACTGTTTCAGTAAAACTTGCTCTCCTTCGGCGTGTTATCCTTGTTTTATTTCATTGGCACTATTATCCTTTAGGTTTAAATGATAAACTGCCATACCAGTGGGCAGGTAACCTGACATAGGCTTTTCTACCACATACATAGTATATCCCTGGGAACACAGGATCAGGTCCACCCTTTAATCCCCAACCTCCTGTAATTTGAAAGGTATGTTCACATTCACTAGTGCCAATGAAATAATTATTGTAGTTAGTCTTTGATCTCAATAAACATAATTTCCCTCTCCTTGACGAGTCTAAAGACATTGCAGCATAGGTTGAACTCTTTTCATAATTTCCTTCCTTAAATGCCCAAGGTGGTTGCTGTGTATTTTGTTCAACTGCATTTTTTATGGAAACTCTCTCTTCTATGTCCTACCATATCCAAAAACAACCGTTCCTCATAATGCAGTCCACAGGTTAGGTTATTTTTATAAGCATGGTCTAAGTCTAATGGCTTGGTAATATGAAAAAATTCACCCATATGAAGTGCATGTTTAGTGCTGTCTACTTTGTTTAGTCTACTTATTATTGGTATCTTTGAAAATACCAAATCTACTTCTGTGTACTGATACTCCAATTTACCTTCCATTTAAAATAGACTACTAAGGACACTACATGCAACAGCATATGTTAGAGAAAGATGATGATAAGTTAGACCCTTAGAGACAGATGAGGGCAATTTCATGCAAACATAACAGTCACTCGCATTTATGGTATTAGTATATTCATACAACAACTTAGTAAATACATTTAATGAAAAATCATTATCCGATTCCTCATGATGGAGTATTCTTCCATCTAACTGTTCTCCATTAGTATTTAGGGTCTGTTTAGCGACATCTTTCATTCCTTTAGGAGACACTTCATTCATATTATTTCTAATGTTATTCACATCAAAAATTGGTATGATTACTGTTAATAGGATCCATATAAGTGTCAGTAAGAAAATATTACAAAATCAAAATTCAACACATCTACGTTTTAGTTTAGATTTTGGTTGTTCAGTCACATGGTTTTTTGCCATTTTAGTATTCTACAAAAATAGAAAAGTCTAACAATCTCCTTTCGCTAAAGCCTAAGAAAAATCTAAATGAAATTCTACCTTAAAAGAAAAAGAAAAATATAAAAAAAATAGATGGTGGTGTAATCCTACATGACCTACAATGACCTTTCTTCTTTACCCCTATTAGAGTTCGCAAATGACTTTCTGTGACAAAACCTTTAATCCACCTCAGGCTCAACAGTTCTTTGGTGGTCTCAAATTGCTCCCATCCTCATTCTCGGTATCGCTATTCTCATGCTCTCAGTTTAGAGCTAAAGTTTCAAACTCCTCAAGGATGACATAAGTCCATTCAGGGGTCTTGTATTTTCTACAGGGAATTCTTGTTCTTTTTGATCATCTCTTTGTGCCTTTTACTAAATCTTCTTCTTCGGTCTGACTTGGTATTTTGTTACTTTGTTCTGGTCTGTTTCTTAACCTTCTTCTAATTATTCTGTATTTCAGTCTTTTCACCCCACTTGGCCAGCAATCTCCTTTTCTCGGTTTCTTTGCCTGCACTATCTTATCGCCTTCTGTTTCCTGTTCGCTGCTTCTTTTATTCAGTCTTTTCTCTATCTGTCTTTCTAGGTTTTCTTGTGTTTCAGTCTCTGTAGGTTCAGTATTTGAGTCTGAGTAACTAGCTAATTCTCCCTCTTCTAATTCTTCTTCGATCTTTTTCTCTTCGGAGACAGCATTTGGAATCTCTGATGGTTATTTTTCTGCTTCAACAACCTTTTCACCTTCTCCTGGTTCAATAACAGCCTCACCTTCTTCCGACTCAGCAGCAGTCTCTTCTGTCCCAGTATCTGGTGCCCCTTCTACTCCACTTGTGCTTGGCTGTTCATTGTCCAAAAGTTCACTTGAATCTGTCACTCCAGATTCTTCAGCCTCACACACTTCAGCAACCGGTTGTGGACTTTGTTCCTCAGTCACAGTTCTTCAGGTCTTTCTAATGGACTTGGGACCAGACGAGTGTGGCTCGCATATATCCAATTTGGCAAACCAAAACACTTCACTGCTAAGGTCGTCACCAATACGATTTGGTAAGGACCGCTCCAACGGGGTTCTAGGCAGGATTTTCTCACATGCTTTTTCACTAGCACCCACTCTTCAGGATTCAGGTCATGTGCTTGGTCACGCTGTGTCGTTGTGGCATCTCCTCCAACCTGTCGGGACACAGAACGTACCAGGTCAGCCATTCCTCTGCAATAGTCCAGCACACGATCATCAGAGAGATTCATCAATTTATTTGCAGGAATGTATGCTTGTCTCATGGCTCTCCCCATTAACACTTCGTGGGGACTTAACCCTGTCTTTTTGTCAGGTATGTGTCTAAGACTCATCAGCACAAGGGGCAAAGCATCAGGCCATTTTAGTGTTGTGGATGCACACACCTTTCCTAATCTGGACTTTATGGTGCCGTTAATTTGTTCAACAATGCCACAGATGCTTAAGGTCAGTAGGCACAATGTAATTTCTATTCAATTTGTAATGCAGCAAACATCATTCAAATTATTTCATTATTAAAATGCAATTCTCTATCTGATTCCAAAGTGACTGGAAAACCGAATCTTGGGATCAATTCTCTCAACAACAGTTTGGCAACAGCCAGACTGTCGTTTCTCCTCATTGGGTAGGCTTCCACCCAGCGAGAAAACAAGCAAACAATGACTAGGACAATACTTTAGTCTGTTACAGGGAAGTAATTCGATAAAATCGATCTGGAGTCTGGTAAATGGTCCTCCTGCTTTCCCAATTACACCCCAGCTTACCACGGTCTTTCTTCCTGGGTTCTGTTTCTGACAAACAACACACCTTTGGCACAAACTTTCAGTTATAAACCTAAACTTGGGATTGTACCTGGACTGTTTGAACATTCTTACCATGGTGTCCTGTCCTATGTGCGCATGTCTATGGTACATCCTAGCCATGTGTGAAAGAAATTAATCTGGCAGTACTGGTCTCTCATCATAACAGACCCATATTTCATCATCATTTTTTCTACAACCTGCACTTTTCCATTCTTCCTTTTCTCTGTCACTAACTTCTTCCTGCATTTGTCTCACCTCATCCCATGTCTCAAATGTGGTGGCTATCATAAAGTGGCATTCGTTATTTCCTCTTTTAATAGATCGATTTATAGCTAGGGTATTTTGTGTACAGTAACGCGCTAATTGATCCGCGTGTCTGTTACCCTTGGTTCCATCATCATCTCCGGATAGGAGTGCAGCACATTTCACTATTGCAATTCTTTTTGGTAACCATAAAGCTTCCAATAATTCCTTGACAGTTTTTCTATTCCGAATTGGTGACCCAGAGGAAGTCATGAAGCCTCTTTGCATCCACAGTTGACCAAAATCATTCACTACACCAAAGCCGTATCGGCTGTCAGTGTAAATTGTTACTTTTAGAGCCTTTGCCAATTTACAGGCTCTAGTAAGAGCAAACAGCTCTGCAACTTGGGCAGATTTTATCCCCTTTAGACAAGACGTTTCCAGGGCTAAAGCCAGAGTACAGACAGCATATCCAGCGCACAATTCACCTCTTTCATTCCTTACACAAGATCCATCTACAAACAGTTCGCAATCAAACTTTTCCAGTGGTTCATCTGAAATATCTGGGCGATGCTTGGTACAAAGCTCTGTCACTTCCAAATAATCATGTTCTGCTTCTTCTCTCACCTACTCACATCTTGAATTTGGTAACAATGTGGCAGGGTTCACAGTGGTGCATCTTAACACCGTCACATTTTCAGCACCTAGGATTACTCTCTCGTACTTAGCCAGCCGACTATTTGTCATATGTTGAGTTCGAGTACCAGTTAAAAGTATCTCAACAGAGTGTGGTACATAGACTTTTACTGGGTAACCCACCACAATTGATTCACTCTGTTCCAAACTTACACAAGTGGCAGCCACTGCTTTTAAGCATCTTGGCAATGCGGCGGCTACTGAGTCCAGAGTAATAGAGAAATATGCTATTGGACACCTTGCCATTTCGTGCTTTTGAGTTAGGACCACAAGCGCACAACCATCTCTCTCACAACAGTATAATGCAAATTCTATAGAGTAATCTGTCATTCCCAGGGCCGGCAACTTGCAAAGACTGTTTCGCAGTCTATTGAAAGACTGCATTCTCTCCTCATTCAATACAATTGGATCTTTTACATCTTTTATAGTACATTTTTGTAAAGGCTTTGCAATCAACGAAAACCCCCATATCCACTGCCTACAATATCCGACCGTTACCAAAACATTCACACTTTTTTCTGATTCTGGGGAGGATACATCTTCTTGATTATACTGATTCTCTCTGGGGTCTCTCTATGGCCTAAGTACTGAACTTCCTGTGTACAGTAATGTAACTTTGATGGGGAGACTTTGTGTCCACCTTCAGCTAAATGATTTAACAAAGCAATGGAGACTGTTAAACATGCTTCTCGAGTTTTGGATGCCAACAGTAAGTCATCAATGTATTGGATCAGGACAGAGTTCCCGGGCAATTTCAAAGTTTCCAAACATTTTTTCAAGATCTGATTAAAAATGTATTGACTTTCAGTGAACCCTTGAGGAACTCGGCACCCTGCCAAAACGCGATTTCTGAACTGGAAGGGAAATAAATATTGACTATCCGGATGCAAAGGGTTGGAAAAGAAGGCTTGACACAAATCAATGACTGTATACAATTCAGAATCACATGTGATCTGATATAGAATTACAGCAGGGTTTGGTACTATTGGGCAACTTGGCACAACAATTTTATTCACCTTTCATAGGTCTTGAACTAGTCTATATTTTCCGTTAGGCTTTTTGATACCAATAATGAGAGCGTTACAAAGGCTGCTCATTATTTCTTTTAGGATACCTTGTTCAATCATCTGATCAATCACGGGCGTGACTCCAGCAATTACCTCTGGACTCATTTTGTACTGGGAAGTATTTGGATACACTGCTCCATCCTTCACTATTACTTGAATGGGATCCACATTTCTCATTAAGCCAATTTCTTTTCCGGTACAGTACCACACATCTGGAATCACAGTACCTTTCACTTCCTCTGGAAAATCTTCTTCAGTCAGTAATGAATATAATTCTTTTACTTCTGAGTCTCGTTGGGCAATCAATAATGTGTTTTCGACATCCTCATCCGGTTTCATTATTGCAACACCATCCGGTGTACAATAAATAGTGCAATTCATTTTGCATAATAAATCCCGGCCCAAGATATTCCCTGGACTAGTGTCACATACTACAAATCGATGTATATCTTTGACATTTCCGATGTGGACTTCTATTGTGGCTGTAACAGGAGTCTTTATGTGTTTGTTTGCAACGCCTACAACTTGGATAGTTTCTCCTGAGAGGGGCAGGTTGGGGATTTCGGCTGCTCTCACAGTAAAATGGGTAGCACCAGTGTCCAATAAAAATGTGACATCCTTTCCTTCTACCTTTGGATCAATAAATGAACCTGACTGATCCACCGCTAGAGATGCGCCAAGTATGCATTCTTCCTCCCCCCTTAGGCACCGTCACTGCATCAACTCCAACTCACTCTCATGCACCAAATACTGCGAAACTAACAGGTTCTTACCAAACTGCTCTTCTCCTCGAAATCTGTACATCTGCATATGAGCATTCACATTTGGAGGTATGGGCGGTTGTGGCGCCTGTAACTGGGTGGTAACTACCTGCTGTTGCTGCTTCCCAATCGCTTCATTCTGCATCTGTGGATTTAAATTTTGATTTGCGCCATTACCCTTTCTGTGCTGATCTACACTCATTCTTCCAATGTCCCAACTTCCCGCAAGCATGACAAGGAAGTTACTTTTTAGCCTCTTCTCTACTCATTTTAAATTTTCCCCGAGTCTCACTATTTGTCGATCCCTCCTGACCTTGGTTCTGTGAAACAGTATTTGTCTCCTGTTGCTGTTCAGCCAATTTTACTTGAGCCCACATCATTTTCTCTTTAAGCTTTTTCAATCTAGAGTCAATATTGTTGCTACAGCACTTTGCATATCTCAAAATGTCATTGACAGACTTGCTTTGCCAATATAGCATATGTTGCTTTATCATTGCACTAATTTCAGGTCTTAATCCATACACAAAGCGATACACAAAATGTCCCTTATCCTTATCACCAATGTTTTCAAATCCACTATACTGTTTAAACACCTGCAACAGTCTCTCATAATAGGCATGAACAGCTTCTTTAGGTTCCTGGGTTGTTCTATCAATTTTCACCCAATCTTTTTCCTTTGGACTGATTTTTCCTTTTAAAAAGGTAATAACCTGATGATACTTTTTCATCACCTCTTCAGATGGGGCACCTGTTTTTGCATCTCTAGGATATTCATCTTTTGGCCAATCAACCGTAATCCTGCATTCGGTCCACAAAACTGCAGGAACCACTATTTCAAACAACCCATCTAAATCTTTCAGCAACACTTTGGATACCTTCATAAATCGATCCACTTGTTTATACCATTCAACCGTTTTTTCTCGTAATCTTGGAAAATCATTTGTAAAAGACAATATATCTTGTCTAGTCCAAGGTACATGGACATACCCACCACCTGGAACCTCTCTCATGGGACAAACTCTTTCTGCCTGCTCCGTTTCCTTTACTGTAAACATGGATGTTCCCTTTTCACTGGCTTCCTTCTTCTTTTTCACCCATTTACTTCTCCAATTTTTTATTGTTTCTCCATGTCTTCAAGATATTCATCAATTCTTTTATCTGCAATCTTTTTCCACACGTATTCAAACTTTCTAAATCTTTGTCAGTAAAGCCTATGCGGTACGGTTTCTGTGGCACCTTTGATTTCTCAATATTGACCCCAAATTGACCTGCTACTTCTGACAATTTCTCATGAAAATTCTTTGTTCTCCAAGTAATACTCTTACACAGAAACAACAACTCATCCTAATCTTTCTGGACTTATCGTTCCAATAATCATTTCTACCTTCAATTGACTCACATTCACACTTTTAGGTTATCTATCCTTGTTAATTCCTTCACCCAATTACGAAACTCTTCTGGGGTTGGACCCGTCGAACTTCCTGTTACGGATGTCATATATTGATCTAAATTTCTTGGCTCTAACTGGGTATTTCTTTTTGGGGTTTCAGTCATTAACTCTCCAATTGGTAGGTCCAACACGGTATTATTATTTGATCCACTTTGATTCTCGTTACTCACTATGTTACTACTTCTTGGAACAGTTAAAGTAGGTGTTTTCTGTAATTTTAAGCTTTCTCCAATTAAGGGAATCATAGGATCTATAGTTACAGGTACTGCTACAGCTTCATTTTAATTTAATTCATTTAATTTCTGTATTTGTTCTATTCTTGCCTTATTCATCAGTCTAACTTCATCCTCTCTTATTTATTTAGCTAAATGAGTGACTTGGGGAGTTAACGATGTCATATTTATCATTCGTGGGGCACTCGGAGTCACTTCCCCTGAACTATCGTCATAAGGTGGGGGTCTTTTTGTCATGATATCCTTGAATAATTCATCATCAGATTCATTCAAATATTCTCTAGATGTTTCCAGATGCTTCGATTTTTACACTTACCTCCTGTTTGACCCTCTACTGTCAAAACTGGGTATAATTCTGCCGTAACTACAGCCTTTCTCCATTTTTTCATTTGCTCCTCTCGCCTTTCAAATGGGTATCCTCCGAACATCCTTCTGTCTCTCCTACCCCCTCGATCCTTCTCTCTCTTGAATGCTTCCACTTCCCATTCTTCTAGGGCTTCATACTGGGTGAGTCTTGGATTTGGCTCTAAGTAGTTCATTTTCTCTCTTAAATTTTGTAAAATCCTCACATTAAACATACTAAACTCAGGGAAAGCTAATACTCCATCATCCTTTGTATATTTCAACCAGTTTGCCAACCATACACACGCATGATACCCTCGCTCCATCATCATATAAGATGCGGGCGTTTTCGGAGGTGGAATAGGAATTCCCTCTCTTGTCACAAGCCGCTTATCTTTATTGAAAAGATTGTTTCATTCCTTCCACAAACCCATCTTTAAACTGTCTTTTATTAATATCGTTCACTCAAACAAAATACCAAAAACCTTTCTGTACTTCTCTTTATTCAGCCATCAACATTTATCCTATCCCAGCGCGCCTTGCATTAACTAACCAATCTCCATAAACCACGTAATTTCAGTTTTGTTCAATGTCAGCGTGACTCACATTAATTAACCAATCACCACTCTGCTCCCTCCCTCTGCCTGACCAATACCAGCGTGGCACCTTGTGATGTCAGTATCGCTCCTGCTACTGACCCTACCTTTACAATCTGCTCCTCGCTACACACCCGCTGTCTCCTCCAATACCAGCGCGGTACCTTGTGACGTCAGTATCGCTCCTGTCACTGACCTTCCCTTCACAAAATCTTACGGCAATATTTTTCTGAGTTTTACTTAATAAAAATTAGTAACAACATAAAATGACAATGCTACCTTGTCCGTTCCAATAAGTAAAGAGATAGTATTCACTTTTCAAAGAGATTTTCTTACACTACAAGCAATAATAACGACCAGCGCTATCTCACTTTTCTTTCAAGCTCCAGAATTACCTATTGGCTTCTCTCAAGATCGCACCGAGGTATCACAAGAGGGTCTCTTGACGTACAAAGAGGGATGCCCTGTTACTGATCTCGGCTTTCCTCACCAGAGTTCCAAATATGGTGACCCTTCACTATAACAATCTTTCCCTTTTCACACGAAAATTTCCCTAAACATAATACTGAAAGCCCTACCTAGCTTTTCACTATTATCACAATAGACAAGATACTTCTGCAGTGTAATTTCTTTACCACACTCTTCAAATTGCATCCCAGGATTCCTCAGGCTCCTTCTGTACCTGTACTCTTAGACAATATATAAACAAAAACACTGACTCTTTAGATTAAAATCATATAATGAGTATTCAGTAACTATTACCTAATTAATCAATAATTAACCATCCTCTGCTACCAAGAAACTGATCCAGTGCAGACCTAATAATTTGGACATGGTCGAACATTCAATTATTCCATGTACTGTGGCCCATACACATACACCCAATGTCCCTGTTGTGCTGGTGGTCAATTTTGCGATTTCCTTACCAAATCATATTACCCTAGTTCAATAGTTATGCATTTCCACAAATTCACATGTAATCACCTATGATCAATTCTTCATCTACTTGAGCGATGGATCAATTAGTTAAATAATCAAAGGTAAATAGTCAATAGGATATAAGAACAAGGAAAACCACCACCCTGGCCTACGTAGCAGCAAGGGACCCCCAATCAGAGTGTCAGGGATCAAAGACTTAAGATCCGGATAAGGATAGGACTGGATCGACAAGTCCTCTCTGCAACCCAAAAATTAGCAGCGCACCCTCACTCTCTCCATCTCCCTCAAAGATCTCGCAGCAGCATCCCGACCCCACCCCTAAATCACCTATTCTTCATATCCTTTTCATACATGTCTATCCCAGAAAAGTTACCAATGCCTCCTATTCTAGCTACGGGATTGGTTGAAAACGAGGGGTGGATGGTCATTCGACATTAGATCATGCTTTCATTAACTACCCCATTGTTCATTCTCGTTTCCCATCTATTCAATATACATCCCTACTCTCTCATGAAGAAAATGTATCATGTTAAGGACAAAGGGGCAGATTTATGTTGCACTTGCGCCACTTTTGCGCTGCCGTTGCGTCACTTTTGTGACTCAGCAGCGGCGCAAATCCTGCGCCATGGTGCGGGGTATTTACAACGTGACGCATCTGGGAGATGTGTCACGTTGTAAAGCCCTGCGCCACATGTAGGCGTTCCAGGGCAGGTGGGGGCGTTCCGGCGCAGGAACGCCTCCTAACAGTGGCTGAGTGAAATCTACAAGATTTCACTCAGTCACTTTTGAGCCCATGCTGAGTCAAAACCCTGCGCCTGCTTGAAGCAGGCGTAAGGATTGACGCAGCATTGTGCAGATAGGGCCCCCCAGAGCATTGCTGGAGCTGCGTCGCGCTTGCGACGCAATTCCAGCAATGCGCCACTTTTACGGCACAGATGCGTGACGCATCTGTGCCATTTTTGCCCCATGGTGCGCCGCATTATAAATGCGGCGCATTCATGATGGCGGAACTGGGGCGCAAAATAACTGGCGCATCCCTGCTGATATGCAGGGATGCGTCAGTTATTATAGATATGCCCTAAAGTTTATACATTTTATAAATTTGCAGACTTTCACACAGAAGCACAGAAGTTGGCCACTCTTCAAGTGGCTTGTCCTTCATCGCATCACTCTCTTTCAGCTAGCTCAGCAAGTTTGTCCACAGCAAGCTTCACTCATCACAGTTTGGTCAAGTTAAAAACATGGCGACTTGTCCATTTACTAAAAGAATGGACGCAGATCTGTATTAATAATGTGGTAATGAAACATTCACTGTTAACCACCCACTTCACCCAGATCCAAATTAGTAGTTATTCTAGCAAACCATAAGTAAAAGAAACGTTAATTAGCATTTCTTAAGCATCACACAGCATGCCTTCTAGTATACTATGTGCACAATTTGCAGTGTAAGCCATTCACAACACATTCTATTCACCATATTATTACATCTTCAGTTATTCACGTTTGGTTCAGATTAATTTCATGCAATTTGAGTAGTGGTTTATCCTCATGTAATGTATAGGTGCACATTAGTATTCTATCTACTTAACATTAGTATATGTTACGGGGTACTCAACAAGAGAGGATTTCTTTTTTGAAACCCAGCTCCATCAAGTCTCTTATTAAAATCTTTGATAACAGGGGCAAGAGGGTGGATGTCTAAGGGAGTTTTGATGCTAATTTGCAATTCGATGGCAAACATGCTGTGGGACCTGTGTACATTGTCAAAGATGGTGCAAATTTGTTGGGGTGGGATGAACAAGGTGAGTTAGGAATTATCTTAGACCCCAATCACCCTGACGTGGTACTGTCAAAACAGAATGTGGACTATGTGTTGAGTGGCCAACCATCAACCAATTTAGAGTATTCTTGCACAGTTAATCACATGGGAACTGAGGAATGGGTCAAGCACTACCCCAAAAAATGTTGTGAACGTTTGGGAAAACTCAAGGGTTTTCAACTCCGCATAATATTGAAAGACAATGTGAAAGCTGTAGCTCACAAGGTACGCAGGGTACCACCAAGCTTACTGGGTGAATTGAAAATGGAGCTTGACAAGATGTGTTCTGCAGGGATCATAGAACACATTGAAGGTTCAGAGTGGTTGGCACCCATTGTTCTGGCGCGGAAGGCTGACAAGTCGATGAGACTTTGTGTGGATCTCAGGGACCTGAATTTGAATATCTGGGTTGAACGTCAACCATTGCCCAACATAAATGAGAATCTATCGACTTTGGGCAACGCCAGATACGTTACCTCTCTGGATGTATCCTCAGCGTTCCACCAGGTCGAATTAAGTAGAGATTCCAGGGACCCGACATCATTTGTTATGCCTGAAGGGGCATTTCGGTACATCCAAATGCCATTCGGGTTGGTGTCAGGATCCGCTATATTTCAGTGGTTGATAAATAAGCTTTTCAAATGCATTAAATGTGTCCTGTTCTTCCAGGACGACATCCTAATTTTGGGTAAATCCATGGGAGAGCATGACAGCAGAGTGAGGACAGTTCTAGATATCATAAAGGGGAGTGGGTTGCCTCTAAAAAAGAAGCAATGTTAAGTTTGCTGAAGAGGGTGTTGATTATTTGTATCATCATGTATCTGGGAAGGGAGTCGAGCCCAAAGTAAAAATGCTTGATGCCATACAACGCGCACCTAAACCCAAGAATAAGGACCAGCTCCATTCATTTCTAGGGCGGTTGAGTATTATTCAAAATTTGTTTTAAAAAAATCTGACAAAACCAGTGGGTTACATTGTCTCCTGAAGAAAAACAAAAAGTATGTGTGAGATGACGATTGTGACAAGAAATTTGAATCCATCAAACTGGAAATTATTAATGCTGGCCCACTCAAAATGTTTGATATTAATGATGCATGTATTATAACCACTGACACTAGCAATGTGGGTCTGGGTGCAGTAATTATGCATGTGAGAGATGATGGGAAGGAAAAAACAATTGCTTTCACATTCAGGACATTACGAGGTGCGGAATCATCTTACTACACTATAGAGAAAGAATCATTGGCCATGTGGTGGGGTATCTTGCACTTCAAATATTTTGTGTGGGGAAAAGAATTTACTTTGAGAACTGACCACAAACCTTTGTTGGATCTGTTTACCACCAAAGGTGGGGGCAGAGCAACTCCTCACCTTGCCAAATGGCAGTATAGACTACAAGGAACCAGTATAAATTGGAGTATGTGCCTGGTGCTAAAAACTATGTTGCCAATTGTCTCTTGAAGTTGCCTTTGGATGACAATGATGTAGATCAGGAGGATGCTGAAGAGCTAGAAATTGTATGTGTGGTGTACTCTAGCAGCGACACCACAAATGGTGCATTGTCTCAGCAAGAATGGTTGGATGTGGTATCTAGAGATGAAAGCCTTCAGGATTTGATGAAGTGCATGGTGAATGGTTGGCCTCCAGTTAGGAATATCCCTGAAGCGTTAGTTCCCTTCAGTAGAGTTGAAAGAGAGCTGTCTATCGTGGGGTTGCATACTGTGCAGGAGTGGGCAATTAGTTGTTCCGAGTGTCTTAGGGAGTGAGTTCTGGTGTTAGCTCATGAAGGGCATCTTAGTATTCAGGCCATGAAAAGAAAGATAAGGGAAGATTTCTGGTGGCCTGGTGTCGACAAGGTGGTTTAACATTATGTTAGGATTTGTTCTATGTGTGTCCTTAGTGACAAGTCACAGGTGACTTGTCCATCTCCAGTCAACCCCATTGTGGTATACAATTATTCAGTCGATTAAAGATATGTTGTGGTCTTATCAAATCAGAGCTAACAGTGTGACAGGTTATTCTCCACTTTGCTTATTTAGAGGTCGCAAGCTAGGTTCGAAATTTACTCCCAATTGGTTGGTTGAAAATAACTCATTTGAATTGAATAGGCAAGAAGCCAGAGAGAAAATTAGTGCTCCTCAGAAAAAAGTAGAAACAAGACCATGATGATAGATGGGGTGTCAAAAAACTTCAATGGAAGGTGGGACAATGGGTCCTAACAAGGAAACCTTATTCTAACCAGAACAAATACAATACTTTATATGGTCCAGAAACAATAAAAGAAGTTGGAAAAAATGTTGTTACTATGGCAGATGGATGCTTGTGGAGCATGGATAGATTGGTTCCACATTTTGAACAAGACAGTCACTACAAGAAGGACCACAATGTGTTTGTTCAACCCAATGTGGATGATGACAAACAAAGCAAAAGGAAAATATGTGTTCCCAAGTGGCACAAAGACTTTGTAATGAATTAATATTTTGTTTCTTTTATCATCTTCTGCACTTTTATATTGGCATTCTTTCCCCCTTCTCTTTTTCCTGTAATTGCTCTTTTGCAGGTTTCACATATTGTTGTTTTTCCCTATTTTCTTCTCCTCTATTGTTTGATAAGCGAGATGTGCTATAATCTCCTACCTCTGTTGTATTTCCCCATTACTATTCTGTTCATGCCCAATGGTATGCCCCATCCACCCCATGTTCTTGGAACATTGGATCCTCTTTAGAACTCCCGGGAGTGCACTGTAGAATGTTGAGAGGTGTTTGCATGAGAGAGTTGGACACGGTGGTTGGGAATCCTTGTTGCAGAATAAACCCACAATTAAATTTTCTACATGTCCGGTAATCTTTACTTTAATTCATGCAACAAGTAGTCCCGCCCATTGAATGGGAAGATTGGGCAGAAATTTTAGAAAATTATATTTGGGCACTTGGGGTACGAATTGTTTGCCTATTAGGAAAAAGGCTATATTGATGGGTAGTTTAGGCACTGGAGGTCAACATGTATTAAAAGTAGTTACCAAAAGTGTTTGAGGAAAATGGTAATGACATTGAAGTTGAGTACAAAGAGGATAAGTTAATGTGACAAAATGGATTTGCTAAAACAATAAATATTGCCATGCGGTGCCATAAATTATGAACACAACCCCAGAAACGATATGAGTCTGTTGATGACTTTGTAGCTAGGCTGTGAGTCTGCCAGCAAAATGCTAGTTTGTTTTGATGACTGAAGAACTAATCAGGGATCAGCTGATAGTCCAGTGCAATAGTAAAAATATGCCAGAGAGACTCTGGGCAGTGAGCAGTCCCACTCTCAATGACACCATACAAACTGCCAAAATGGTAGAGAAGACAGAAAATGTATGAAGGAGATGCAGAAGATGGATGATAAAACTAATCATGATGTAATAAAAGTAGACAGTAAGTCTGAGTTAGTTAACACTGTGAGTAAAAAAATGTGGGTGACAGGTTCCAATCAAACCAAGGGAATCAACAAGAAAGGGGATGGACTTTCAAGCTCTCAGAAATCTCAAAAAGCTCCCATGCTACAGGTGCAGCAGCTTTTTTCCCGTTGAGTGATTCAAAGAATTGTTTTACAATAGCAAACAAGCGTCCCATCTGTGGGAGAAAAGGACACTTTGCACGTGTGTGCAGAGCTTCCAATAAAAAGTCTCAGTTCTAGAGGTGGCCAAAGATCTTGTGGATCACAGGGTGTTGGTGATAGGTGATGGATTGTATGAAGATGAAAAAAGGAAGCTACAAACTGAGGCCGATTTCAAAACTAATAAGAAGCTAGTAGTTGTAGTGGTGGATTTGGGCTCCCTGTATATGATCATACCGAAACAACTAACTTTAAAGCGTCAGATGGGATCCTGAAAGGGTATTAAGGAGCTGACATTGGAGTAATGCAACATTTCTCAGTGAATATTGAATTTATGGGTCGAACTAAGAATGGAAAGTGTATGTGGCTGTTAATTTTCCACCAATATTGGGTTGGTCGCAAAAATATGATCTACACTTAGTGGTGAATCCATGAGTGACCAACCAGATGATGGTGATCGAGGTGTAAGAGTAGGATATTTTGCTCAAATACTTCAAAACGTTTTTGACAGAATAGGAGATGTGAAGGATTATCAACACAAAATACCTCTGAGGAAACCTGCAGTACCTGTGAGGCATTGAGCGAAAAAGGTGCCATTGGTGGCACGTGCTGAGGTAAAAACCATACTCAATCAAATTATTAAAGATAAAGTTATAGAGCAAGTGGATGTGACACAATAGTTGTCAACAGTTGTTGTGGCAAAAAATGTAGATGGGTCTCTGCGATTTTGTGTAGACTTGTGCAGCCTTAATCAAGCTGTGGTAATGGATTGCTTTCCATTGCCGAACATCAACAAATCAATTTTTCAATGGTCAAAGTGTAAATACTTTTCAAAGTTGGATCATAGGAATGCCTACCATCAGATGAAATTGCATCAGGACTCTAAACAGTTTACACCATTTATTACAATGAAAAGTATCTTCCAATTTGTGACCATAACCCCTGATCGTTCGCTGACAACACGGGTGACCTTCTCCCCAGCCCAACTCCAGCTACTTAACCAACCTACAAGTAAGCTCTGTGAGCATTGCGTTAGACCTAATGGTACCCTCTTTATTTGTAATAATTGCAAGTGATTCTTTGGAAACTTTGAGAAACTAACCTGTAGCACAATGCAGCCACCTTCTAGGCAATTGTGAGTGGCAGTTGTTGCTGCTCACTTGCTGGTCCCTGACAAAAAATACAGCTCAGAACTGGTCATACTTCTGGAAAATATGCAACCAGAAGTAGTATTTATTACCAAGACTAGGTCAAGAGAAGATTTAGTGCCAGCTGTTGCTATGGCTATCCCTAGGTTATGCTATTGCATGGGGTGATGTGAAGAGAAAAGGGGTGAGGGTAGCCATAATTTTTAAAGACTAACTAAAAGGACAATTCACACCCATAAAGGTTCCCGGAAGTGAATGTCTGCTCTTCTCACTCGAGCTTTCTGCCACATTGACCTTTTCAGGTATACTGATATATCCCCCCCTCCCCCAGGCCCAGCTTCAAAATTTAGCCAAGTACTCCCAGAACTAGTAGACCACCCTTGCCGACTAAAGGCTAATTTCACATTACATAGGAATTTTAATCTACACTTTGACAATGATAGAAGTGAATAAAATACCCTATTCGAGATATGGGTGCCATCTAGATGATTCAATTCATGAAGCATCCCACCCACAAACTAGCCCACATACTGGATTTTATCTTATCTAATATCAGTGAATTGACAACAGATGATCACATCCTAATATATTTGTCGGACCTCTATATAGTGCCCTTGTTCTTGCCCATAGTCATGCAGCAATCTAAATGCCTCTTCCCACCAAGCTAAGTCAATGCCGGTCTGCAGTACACACAGCAAGGTGGGAAAGCTCCCTAATGGAATTCTTCCAGAGAATTGAAAGTCAAATTGGAGAAAGATATAACAAATTTGAGGACTGAGTCAGAAAATCCTTGAACGCCCTGGTCCCCATTTAACCCAGTGGCTCAGTCATTCAGCAGGACACACCCCTTGGTTCTCAGCAAATCTCATGGAACTAAAAAGGGAAGCTAAAAAGCTAGAAAGATCTTGGAGGAAAACGCATGATGGGCCCAGCAAGGCATTATACAAGAAAGCTATGAAAAGATACCAATACTCGATAAGAGAAGCAAGAGTCTCTTATTTCAGTGTGAAAATGCCCCCAACTCAGCAAAATAATTCTTCAAACTGGTAAGTCCCCAGATCACCATTGCATCACCTTTCTCATCACCTCATCAGTGAGGACACATAAACCACAACTTAAGAAACCCAGACAATGGAAAAGGATGACTCACAACATAGATCTTAATGACTTGACATCCCTCACCAATAACCTTTTGCCTCCTCCAGCGGACAGGTCTGATGTCAATGACCTTGCAAACCACTACAACAACTCCATGACCACCATTCTTGATAAGTTGCGCACTTACAGCTAAAAAGACTGTCCACTAGAGACTCCAAACCATGATACAATGGGAGCCTAAATGAAGAAAGACGCAATTTGAGACTAGCCGAATGAGTGTGGAGATCCTCGCCATCCCTAGAACACCTCAAGCACCTGCGATCACTGAGGAACACCTACAATATTCACATCAGAAACTCCAAAGCAAATTTCTTCAGAGTTCAACTAGACAAAGCCAAAAATCATCCAGGAAAACTGTTTGAAATTATCAAACATCAATCTACTCAAAAACCCAACCCCTGCAGAATGGGATCCCTTCCGCTGCCAAACTGCAACATATTTGCCTCCTTCTTTCTTGAAAATTCTAAAAAGATTGAAAGTGATCTCCAAACAGCAATTGAGCTCCTCCCAATGATACCCCTGAATAGCCAGCATATGATTGTTCAGCACCCAGACCTACATTGACTCTCCCTCAAAAACAACACGTTGTGGGACACTTTCAAAACCTTTGATGAAAATGCCATTCTTAATATCTTAACAACACTTAAACCGTCAAACCACTTCTGCGACCCTCTACCAGCTAACATCTTCAATGAGATTAAAACCTCTTCACTCCCTCGCTGGACTAAGATAGTGAATGCTTCACTACTCCAAGGAGCTTTACCAGACTGCCTAAAATCAGGGCAGGTAACCCCAATTCTATAAAAAACCACAGCGGATCCTATAAACCCCGATAACTTCCGTCCCATCTCCACCATTCCCTCTCTGGCAAATCTCCTTGAGAAATGCGTGCATACCGAGCTATGCAATCACATTGATCAGTTCCACCATATTGACCAATTCCAATCTGGTTTCCGTCCGGGTCACAGCACGGAAACAGTCCTTACCCACATAGTTGATGACGCACTTTAAATGCTAGAACAGAACAAATCTTGCTTCCTAATCCTCCTAGACCTATCCTCAGCCTTTGACACGGTGAAACATGACAGCCTCCTTGAATTACTTGAACACAGAATGGGATTATCAGGGGTTGTCCTAAATTAGTGTGCCTCATTTCAACACAACGGAACTAAAAGAATTAAGCTTATCCTTGTCCATTACCACTCCTGTCACTTTAGGGGTCCCCCAGGGGTCCACCTTATCACCTACTCTCTTTAAACTGTTCATTGAGCCTCTAACTGAAATTCTGACATTTTCCAATTTACAATACCATATGTATGCAGACGACACCCAACTATACCTTAAAATCTCCTCCCCTGAGGATATCCGTCTACTCAACAGAACTCTCTAAAAACCCCAAAACTGGCTAACCATAAACCTCCTTAAACTCAACTCGCTCAAAACCGAATTCCTCTTAATTGCCCCACCAAAAAGATCCCTCGACATTGAAGATTAAATGAAACACCTAACAGTTTTCAACTGCATTCCACACATTATAGATTCCACAAGATCACTAGGAATTACACTTGACAAGAATTTCAACATGCAAGAGTACATCAGCTCAGCCACTAGAGGAGCAAAGTCTCAAATGAGTATTCTAAGAAAAATTAAATCCTTCCTCCCCTGCGATGAACTTAAATCAGCGGTGCAAGTGCTAGTTATTTCCAGATTAGAATATGGGAGTGCCACTCTATGTGGTCTGCCAAGATCCAGGTTGGCTTCACTAAGGGCATCCCTTAACTCTGCTGCAAGGCTTATCACTGGATTGAAAAGGTACAGCCACATCACGCCAGACCTGAAGGCAATAAACTGGCTCCCTTATGAGGCAAGGATTCAGATGAAAATTGCTTGCATGACCCACAAAGCCCCACACTTCAATACACCGAAGTACCTAGCTGACTTCACTGTTAAAACCTCAAAAATTGTGAAAAAAGAAAACCTACAACCGAACCATCTCCGGATTGGCCCCTAGAATCTGGAACTCCCTGCCCCCTAAAATCAGACTGATCCCTTCAATCACTTCATTCAAAAAAGAAGTCAGAATGCTTTTAATGAACAAATCTCTACCCTGAACCCACAAACTCATTCTCTGGATACTTATCTGACCAGCTGTTCTCCAACCAGGGCTTGCATGCCATCTAAGTACTGGTTTATAACTCACTGTCCGACTCCTGATTGCAATGGACATCATCATCGTTTATGTTTCTTGGTTATCTATTTTCTATTTATTTAACTAATTTGAAAAGCGCTCTTAAACCCTCTAGGGTCTAGTTTGCGCTATATAAAACTTTATAAATACAAAAATTTTAAAGAAAGTAAACAGAGTCGAATAGGACCCACACTTTCAGAGGAGTGCAGCAAAATGCTTGCAAACATTTTTATAGGAAAAGTGAACTGCATTCTTCTATCCCTACCTAACAACGCTGTCCTAAATACACCACCAGTTGCAGCAAGCCTGGCTAGAATCAAACAGCTGGCTTTTCTGCCAATCAACAATGAGACCAACAAGGAGATATTCAGAACTATTAAATCAGGGTCACCCTGAAATATGCAGGAAAGTAGGGAACACAATCTTGTCCATACTGACGGGTATATTTAACCACTCACTACAAAGCGGTATGGTCCCCTCTGCATGGAAACTCACAGTGGTTAGACCTCTCTTTCAAAAAGCCTTCAGAACATACCACCCTACACCCTAATCAAATGGGATTCAGGCCGGGTAGCAGCGCAGAAACAGCTCTATTAGCAGCAACAGAAGAACTAAACATCATTCTCGACCAAGATGACTCAGCAGCTATGATTTTTCTTATTTTGCATGGCCTTTGATACCATCTATATTTTTTACATCTACATTTTTAACATCGATATTCTGTCAGTGAACGCTATTAATTCATTGTACTTAGAAAATTACTATTACCTGCTGTCCAAGCCATTCTTATTGCTTTGGGAGGCCTGGAATAGTCTGAATTGTCACACTTCTAGGAGTATGATGGTTAGTAGATGTGTTGTTACTTTCACTGGTAGTATGGTAGGGGCAATGTGTAGTGCAAGCTGTAGTGGCCTCCTGACGTGAGCCCCGGCACTTATTTATTTGCAAATTAAGCACTGCAGTAGAACCTGATGACCTCACCAACAACCACCCCATCAATCACCTAGTAAAAACTGTCATCAGTAAGATCATTGAAATAGCAGTCTATGTTCAACTCCAAGTCCAAATAAATGCTAACCATCTCCTGAACGACTACCAGTCTGGCTTCAGATCACACTGCAGCATGAAAAATGCTACCTGACAGACCATAGCTGATGCCCTTTTGACCACATGTGAAGAAGACCCCTGCTTTCTCATATTGCTCGACCTCTCAGCTGCCTTTGACTCAGTCAACCATTCCATCCTCGTAGGTATCCTGGAGTCTCAAATGGGATTCACTGGCAATGTCCTTCACTAATTCTTCTACTTTTCCAACTGACACCAGGGGCATATCAGCAAGGGTCGGCGATAATTATCGCTCAGCGCTCTTAGCGTGAGGATAATTATCGCCAGCCAACTCTGAATTTTATCGCGGAGATAGCGTGCTATTAGCAACGCTTATCTCTGAAGCGATAAAATTCAGAGCGCAAGCTGCCAAATGTGCGATTATCGCTGGAAATCCAGCGATAATCACACAACTTTTGGCGATAGCTTGCTGATAGGGCCTTACATACTTAGCCATGATATCCACCTTCCATAGGATATCATGGCTAAGTCAGTTTCAAAGCAGGCGTAAGGAAAGTAGCGATAACAGAGGTTATCGCTACTTTTCTTGTCGCTATGCTGCTTTGCGTGAGGCTTGATAATAGGAGAAATGTCACTTAGTGACATTTCTCCCGTTATCCTGGGGAGGAACGCCCACTTTGCATCTCATAAGAGATGCAAAGATGGGTGTTAAGGGACATGGCGATAAGGCAAGGTTTCACACAATAGCGTGACTTTGCTGATAAGGCGATGAAATTATCGCTGCGTTTTGTCTGAAAACAGACACAAAAGCGGCGATAATTTTTTATCACCTGCTTGCTGATATGCCCCACCCGTTTGTTCACATGGACACACCCAGGTCTCATAAGATCCCTATGACCTGTGGAGTCCCCTACGGCTCCATACTGCCTCCTGTCATCTTCAACCTATACATAGAGCTACTTGGTGCTCTGCCCACAGACAACAGCATTAAGATTCACCAATATGCTAATGATACACAACCCTACTTGAAAGTCTCCTTTGCTGCAGACATTCAACGCCTAAAACACTGCTTGCACATCATTTAGACCTGGATGCCCAGGGTCTATTTGAAGCTCCACCTAACAATGACAGAATCTCTGTTATGTGCCAAAAACAATAAACATGATACAGTACAAACCTGACTCAATGACATGAACCTTGACCGCTTTAAACCCCCAACTGTTAACCAATTGCAAGTCACTTGGATTTACCCTGGACACAAAACTTACCCTCAAGGAACACATGCCCAAAAAAAAAGATGAGCTAGTACCAGCTCTCTCTTCTAAAGAAAGTCAAATAGCTTCTTTGGATAGCAACTTCAGGACTGCTGTTTAAGCTCTTGTACTCTCACACTTGGACGGTAGTAATGCCTCACTCCATACCCTCCCAAATACCACACTGGCAGTTCTATGCTGCAGCATGTAGGATGCCCCTGTCTCATCCAGGTCCTGAAGAAGTATGATCACATCATCCTCCTGATCCTCATGGAACTCTCTTGGCTCCCATCATTCCCGCACCCTCTTCAAAATCAGTTGCATCATTTACAAAGGTATCAATACTGGCAGCCCTGCTTATCTTGCAGATGAGCTCACCAGCTCTGATGGATCTCGGTACACCTGCAGCCAGGACACCATCAGATTGCAGTCTAAGAAGTGTAAAAAATTAAAAACGAGGCAGCTGACCTTTCCCATCTATGCACGCAGGATCTGGAACAACATCCCTTTATCCATCAGGAACACCTGAACACTGCTCCAGTTTAGGAAAGAGTCGAAGACTCTCTTCCTTAAAGAACACTTCATCACAATGCATTAGCAATCCTCAAACCAGCTCCAGCTCCTCTCACTAATTGACTTCCTGCTTGTCTTTGACCATGTACAGTGCTCCATTGCCTTTTGGCGAGGTCCACACTATAGGAATATCATACACATACATACATATGTCAGAACTCGGATTTATCTTACCAGATTTTATTACTTATTTTCGGTAGCTTGAGTGATGGCTTTAATAAAAGTCAAACTAATTTCAACTATTTTGTCTGCTTTCATATGTTTCCTGCTCCAAGACATTCTGTACCACACACTGGGCCTCATGTAGGTGGCATACACTTTACCGATTCTAAAATACCGAATCATACCGATTCGGTATTTAAGAATCGGTAAAGTGTATGTAGGTAAAAATTCGGTAAATGTTACCGAATCGGAGTGAGTCGGTAATTACCGAATTGGTATTTACCGATTCGGTAATGAGGCATACCTTCCCATTGATGGGAAGGTATGCCTCATTACCGAATCGGTAAATACCGATTCGGTAATGGGGGAGCACATGCAAGGGTGGCAGGGTGTCACATTGACACCCTGTTGCACCCCTGATTCGGCCATGTGTGCACATGTGGCACACATACATGCCCTAAGGGCATGTATGTCTGCCACATTGCACACTTCTAAGCGCTATTAAATGCGTTTACACATCCATACTTTATTTACCACCAACTATTAGTTGGTGGTAAATACCGACTCCAAACAACACACACACACTCCCCCTACATCTCATTTCTGTATTCGGAATTTACCGAATCGGTAAAATTACCGATTCGGTAATTTTACCGATTCGGTAAATTACCGAATACAGAAATGAGCCCCCTACATGTCACAAGCCTAAATACCGGTCGGTAACGGTATAGTTACTGAAAATCGGCCGTTACCGACCGGTATTCGGCTACGTACATGAGGCCCACTGTATCTTACTCAGGCTATATAGGAAACCCCCTTGAAATTGTAATCCACTCTGCCCCCCCCTTTAGTTCTTCCCACATGCTGCAGCATGCCTCTTTAGGTCATGAAGGAATACTACTACATCATGTAACCCTGGTGGAGCGCCACAGGATGTCTTTGCTAGCCCCCACAACCTTCAAAACCAGATGCATCATCAACAAATTCATCATGACTGGCACCCCTGCTTAACTGGAGTATATGTTCACCATCCCCAGTGCTCTCTGCACTAAGCCCAGGCGGAGCTGTCATAGTGCCACTACTCTGGGTTCCACGGAGCAGGAAAACAACTCCGTGGAACTCCGCTCCCCTCCACCCTCCCTAAAATAATTATAAAAAATGAAAAGGCCCTTACCTGCTGTGGCGTCTCTGGGCTGCCTCCTCCTCGCCATGGTCTCTCTCTCCTCCACGTCCCCGCTGTCCTCATCCACAGAAGAGGGTGGAAGGGCCAGCTAACTCCGCTCTGCAACGGAGTAGGAGTTTTGCCTGACCCTCATGTTCTCAACAGAGCGTGGAGTAGGCAAAACTCCGTAAACTCTGCTGGGGGAGCAGAGTTCCCTGCCCGGTGTTCACCCGCAGTCAAGACATTTTCAGAAGGGCGATGAAAAAAGTGCAAAAGAGAAAATAATAAGGTAAAAGGCATTATCCTGGATATTGTTCCAGATCCTGGATCTGGAACAATATCCCTGTATCCATCTGGAGGACTCTAACACAGTTTCAAATTTAGTCAACAGCGGAATAATCCCCTTCTTTAAAAAACACTGCATCATGGTGCAGTAACAAGCAGCTACACCTTTTACATGTTGACTATGTGGTTTTCCTCAGTAAAGTATACGTTTTGGAGAAACCATGGCCAAACTTTTTCACCTTGGGTGACTGAAACAACATACATGCTAACAGACCTGATTCAAGCAGGAGACTTTGGATTTTTTAAGCCAAAAATGGCTTTATTATTACTGTTTATATTGGGGGTATTTTGTTTGTTTTTAGTTTTTTTACTGATATCTGTACCACCAATGTTGCTTTTTGCAAAGTTGCGCCAAAAATGCCAGATGATTGATAGTTATTTGATGGCACTCACTGTGATGTCAACCCATATGCAAATTAGAAGAGCCTCGCACTTTTCCTTTCTGCCCAGGCACCCATAGAACCTAGAACTGGCTGTTAGCAGGGGCTTGAACTAGCATTCCCTGTGGGGAACATCCAACTTCACACATGGGAATAACTCATGGCTCCCTCGTACCAGCTCCTTGGGAGAGAGGGGTGCAGCACAGACCACAGATAATTTGTAGTGTGTGAAAAAGGGAGCTTTATTGAAACAGGTGAACATCACAAACTTTACCTGGGCGATCTACATTAGAAAATTAAGCCACGCTATACATCAAATGAACTATCCAACATCCTGCCATTTAACTTTAAGCAACCTAACCACTATACCTAACCTTGAACTTCCTGCTACCATCCCTTTCCACATTGTTCACCAACTGGCAATGCCAACCAACCTTCCGTAAACTCATGCAAAACTTTCCATGCCACCGCTGCCCAAGAAAGACAAAACCCTACTAGGGCCCACAGTTTTCTCTGATGCTAAAGGCACCCCCAGGTCATCTCTGGGTCAACTCTTGGAAGCTTCCCAGCATCCACTGACAGCCCTCTGAGGTGGGATCCACATGAAAAGTAAATCATCCAAATAATGTGTCACCAGCTGAAGGCCTGTATGCCATTTGAATGGAACTTGAAATTGAGCTGCCTATCAGCAGTGCCTTGTCCACATACCACTTCTCCCCAAAATGCATGCCCAATAGTTGAAAATCACCTGGATGTACCGGAAGCAGCTGAGAAACTGACTTGACATCGCACTTCGCCATCAGTGCTTCCGGATCCGCAGTAACTACCTAAGACATGGCCACGTTAACTGAGGAATACGACACCGGGGCCTTATTCTCTGATATGAAATCATTAACTGACTCCCTTCAGGCCAAGAAAAGATGCTGTATTAGGCAAAACTTACCCTGCTCCTTCCTAGGTACCACCCCAATTGGTGATATAATCAAAGCCTCCATTGGGCAGTCTTTAAAGGGCCCACCATCCTGCCTTCGGAGACTTCCTTATCCAGCTTTTCCTGCACTGTCTCGTTGTGTTCTTTCGCAGACTTCAAATTATCTGCCCACCTCCAAACCGGACCTTCATACCCCAATAACCCACTTCCACTCTCAAAACCATCATGCGGTAACCTAGCCTCCTCTGGGCGATCAGAAAATCTTAGCCAATACTTCAACCTGTCCAGTTTAACCCGACTACGAGCCTTTTTCACCAGATCCCTGTTCCTCCTACCCCGCTCTGTTCCCATAGGCCTGTTGCTGTTGGTGTGACCTCTGACCGCTGATGTGTGGCTGCCACTGTCCTGAATTCTGTCCCTGGTACCTGCCTGCAGCCCTGAAGCAATGAATTAGAGCATGCCTGCCTGTGCAATTGGAACACTAATGTTGGAATTTGCAGTGCTCCTAAGTACACAACTCTTTGTTATGGTCCCAACATGTACCCCCAGTCCTGCTCTACCCCTTGGATGCCGTTCCCAACCCTCCCTCGGTGGGGTACCCCTGAAAGGGCCAGTAAACTATTAGCTGTGAAAATAGTTTTTCCCAACATCATGGTCCCCATGATGTGTTGCCAAAGATCAGAGTCTAATTCCCCCCACTTCGCCTCAGAATCCCATGGCAACCGCACCTGGAATTCCTCATCATACTGAGCTCAGGCATATCTCCTGCCCCCTAATTTGTACCTTGTGAATCACTTCCATATACTTGAACATGGCCACACAGCACTCAGGAAACTTCTCACAATACACTCTGGCATAAAATTAAAATGCTGCAGTCCAATTTTCAATTGTCAGGGGACGATTAGCTGCCTCTCCAGATTATATTCCTCCTCTTTTGACCCATCCTTCAAGAACACCTCCCTATGGCGTAACTTGATCATTTCTACGTACTCCCCTGTCCAGATTTTCTCTTTTATCGCCAACATCAAATACACCCCAATGGCTTTGTGACCACCATATGGAGAATCATCTGCACTCCCTCTGTTGCTTACTCCCAATCTGCTACTACCCCAAATCTCTGTAGCCACTCCTTGCGCACACTTTACGCTGTCAAGTATTGCTTCCATACCTCTACATATGCAACATACTTGCCTTTACTCAGCCGCCCCCCCACTCCCCTTTTTCCTTTTCCAGCGCGTCCACACCCATAGACAACATCACCAGGCCCACGCCGGTATCTTGCCCCTTACCTGGCTCCAAGGTCAGTGTCCGTACAGCTGCTTGGCACCACACCGAAGTCCTTTGTGTCTCCACAGTCATACTCAGCCAATCCACCTTGCCTGTAACACACTAGCCAGGACATTTTCTGAACCCCCTACCACATATCGACCTGTACGGCCACAGTCTCTTCTCCTTCCCAGACCTTGCCTTCCTCAAGACTGTCCTCATACTCAACCTGCCTGACCCCCAAAGGTCCGTGACCCTGGCCCGAACAGGCCTGCACATGGTCTTTTCTTGATACTGTCACTCTCTTAGGGGTCGGTGTGCGACATGCGGTATCCATGGGGCAAAACAAAACTGCATACCCCTCTGCCGACACACTCGTCCATCCACTGTGCTGGGCTAGCTTGAGGCCCCCCAAAACCTTCCCACTGGTTGGGCCATGGGAGGAAGTTCCAGGCACTTTTTTGTCAATCACAGATGGATCCCCCAATGACGTCCAGCGAACCGCACTGGACCCAGCCATCTCTTCACCTCGGTGCACTCAAGCTCCCCCAGCTCTACCAAGTTCAGAGAGATGCACTGCTCCTTCACCTAGAAAAATAAATACAGGGCTGGTGTACTGGCTACGCCTTCTTCAACCAGCCCCCACTCTCCACCTACAGCCTTCTTTCTATACACGCATCTCTCCTGGAGCACCAACTCGCCCCAGAATCACCCAACTCCCACCACACAACCTCTGTGCTGCTCTCCCCAACCTGCACCCCAATCATCCCTCTTCCTGATTCACACTCTACTCTAACATAGCTGCCAACAACTCAAACGCTGGCCTATGCGCTCCCCCTCACCCCCCACATCTCTGCCCCTTGTTTGCCCAGGCATGTCCCCACATACTGCAATCCTGAATCCTACAGCTCCTCTTCCCGTTGCTCCGCCCCACCCCGTGGCTCTCCGTAGGCTCAACATGACTGCAGCAGCTGCGGGGCCCTCTGCAGCCAATGCCACTTCCCTAAGCATGACCCTTGTTCCCTCTCATCATTTTTCCACTGACCAACCGTTGATCCGTCTGCCAATGAGTGCCCCTTACCTTCATGTACCCAGAATCATCCCATCCCACACCCTCCATGCCTACTGGTGCCCTCATGTGCCCTCTATACTCCTCAGGTCCCCACCCGGGGGCCCCTCTCTCTGGTTGCTCTGCCCCCTCTCTTGCCTGCATGCTCTTTGCAGACCAATGCCGCTCCCGAGGGCGGCTCTGCAGACGCCGCCCCTTCTCCTGAGCTGCTCTGTGAGTGATCCCAAACACGCACATACCGCGCAGTTAAGGCCTCTGCCTCTCGCCCATACCATTAATGGCAGCCCGGCTAGCAGCCGCATCACTACAAGGTCCCAATACACCCGCCTCAATACCTTCGCACCAAGGCCCCACGTCCACTCTCTCAAAACCGCCACAGCCACGCAATCAGATGCCCGTTGTGAGCCTGGCAGGTCGTGCCCACCACTGCGTCTCCTCCCACCACAAGATTGAGGTTCCCGGCCTCCCGCAGAAGCCGCATCGCCTCCACCACTTTCACCACTGCAGCTGCCATGCCTAATGCACTACCAATAATACTCAAAGCTACTGTACCACACAATGACACGCTATACTACTTCAAAAATCACCACAAATCTCTCTGCCATCAGTGACTAGTTCACATGTACCTAAAATAGTGGCAGGGAGTCCAAAGGAAGCAGCTATATAACTTGGGTAGCCCAACTACAAAATGGCAGCCCTGACATGCACCACTCTCCTAATCTCCCCGGGTGGCAGACCTCCCTGTGGTCGGCTGCCTCCCAAAGACCCCATTGGCACGGTGCTACCTCACCCAAAGCTGTACAGCTTATACTTTAGCATACCCTTACGCCCATGTTGCGACACAGACTCTGCTGGACTATAATCATTCATTTCGTCACTACAGCAGGTGCATGCCTCAGCACATTTTGAGAGACCAATACGTGTAAAATATCTGGGCGTTAAAACACTGCATAATTTGAACGAGCCGAGAAAGTTCACGACCCTCACGATCGCTTGGCATTCACATGATCTCAACTTTGTAAATATGTATTCTATACCTGTAGTAACCAAATTATGCCACCTTTAATTTTTTTAATCATGACTGTATATGTAACTTTTAAGTGTGTAAATTCCATCACGTGTACCTTATGTAACTTACTTGGTTCTATTGTAAAGCGCTCTGGCACCTTTAGGTATAGCTCGCGCTATATAAAAATGTGTTAAATAAATACATTAAATAAATAAATAAATACATTTAATCCGACCCTGAGAATTAGCAAAACGGGCCAAGGCCCCACTTGAAGCAGGGCCTCAGTGCTATTTAAAACTCGTCTATTTCTGTCACATGATCTGCAACTGGCAATGTTAAATTAACCTTTGTCACACTCCATTTCTGCAACAATTGAGTGTGGAGGTAGGAGGACGACTGTGACAGCACTTGAGAATGCCGTGTCATCAATGAGATGAAGGATAACTGCAATATGCACACTGGCCGCTAGATGGCGATAAAGGCTGTAGCCAATTTCTTACCCAGGAGAATTGATGAAAACGTGAAAGGTTTGCTTCAGGTGAAAAAAATATCATTTTGAGCACGGGAATTATAAACACACGTTTTGCTACAGTTATGATCAATGCATTAACAGTGCCCGTTGAGCGGAAAGATTTCGGGTTTATTATGATATTTCCTATAGAGCAAGTATGATGAGTAGTACGCGATGTACATACAAGGCATTCTGTGCAAATTGAAAGGCTTAGTCCGAGGTTTCCCTAAAAATGACCTTAGCTCACGTGGTAAGGTAAAGTAACTAAGACATAAACAATTCAAAAGTAAATATATTCTGTATCTAACGGGTACATTGTATTGTATGTTTGCTTGTATTTATTATGCATGTAAAGCACATGCAACTACGAGCTGCCACAGGCATCTTCTGGAGGAAGTAGATGTTGTTCCGCGGGATGTTTGACTGTTTGGCGGTACATAATCAGTGTCTGCTCATGAACATAGACACATGCCACAGTCTCAGCGGTTCCCTTTACAGCATCCTTGTCAGGCAGATGGGGCTCTCTAAATGGGGGTCCAAGCGGATTGTGTTAATGGTTCCCCCATTGATTTATTTGTGATGGGAACAGTTATTTTGTTACTAAAAGAATAGGGAAGAAGAGAGGGCAAAGTCGCACTAGCATTGGCAAAGCAATAGGTCAGGGCAATGCCCGAGCAATTGGCGTTGTCAATGTGAATGTCTTTTAGCCATGTTTAGCCCAGAATAACAAGCTAATTCGCCCCCATGTTGAGCTTATTGTCCCGTCCCTCCTAACACAAACAAGCATTTGCAATGCAATAGGTCTCGCATTTGCAAGAGTTTGAGCTATTGGCATTATAAATGACAATGCCTTTTATATATGTGTTTTGAAAACCTGCAAGTGGAGCGTAAACACGCACTTTGTACTTATATTCCCTAAAAGAGGCGCAGTTACTGCCTGCTTTGATTCTTGTAAGCAAGGGCTATAAGTACAAAGTGCATGTTTATGCACCTCTAGCAGGTTTTCAAAACACATAAATAAAAGGTATTGACATTTACAATGCCAATAGCTCAAACTCTCGCAAATGTGAGACCAATTGCATTGCAAATGCTTGTTACTGTGGCCTTCAACACGGTGTAATCAATCCTTGTTTAGACATCTGTCCTAAAAATCTATTTCCTCAATACTATGTCACAACCGCCACAAAAACTCAATCTCCATCTACCAAATCTGAGGCAAGTCTATAGGTGAGAGGTCTGCCCTCATGAGGATTTATGGGCTGTAAAGTTATGGCATGAACCCAAGTCAGCCCTCCTGGACCAGGAGGATGTATGACGTTACAACGCATACATTTACATCGCGGTACATTACAACGCGGTTTTTACAACGCACGTCGTTACAACGACGTGCGTTGGAGGGCGCTGGACTTAGGAGTAGTATAGTTTACTATTCCAACTCCAGTCTACGTACAGTAGGGAAGGTGTTGGATAGTAAATTATACTATTCCTTGTCCTAGAGCGCCATCTAGCGCAAGTCGTTGTAACGACTTGCATTGTAAAAACCGCGTTGTAATGGCATCGCGATGTAATCCCCGCGTTGTAAACGATGTTTCCCGGACCAGGACTACCACAAATGGGTTGTTACAAGAACCTGCATAGATGGAGCAAGTCGTAGCCACTTTCAGAGCACTTTAATGAACTAGAGAGCGCCACATTTTACCAACTCAAACAAAGCAGAGATTCCCCAATCTCAGAACAGGTCCACAAAGATCTATTTGTTTGGAGTTTATAATCATTGAAAATGCTTAAGCCAGGGTCCCAAGCTTCCAGAAATGACTCAGTGTGGGTCCCTTGATTTCACTAATAAACAATCGGCGCTCCATGGAAGTCATGTTAAGAACCTCTGCTGTAATCTACTGCAGCGGACCAAATGCCAAGACCTGTGTAAAATAATCATGCCTTGGTAAGTGTTTTCCTTATAACTGAAAATAATTATTTAAATCCTGCCAGTTTGCAGATTGAAACTATCTGGAAACTCAGGCCATCTAATTTAAAAAGCTAGAAAATAAAGAATTCCATGTACTATTTTGAAATACGTTTAGATATGCTCTTCCTCCAGTATCTTGAAAGGTTTCTACTTCAAAAAACAATACACGGGCAAATGCAATAGCTTGGCACTTTTCATGAAGGCAAGGCCTATTGGTTTTGGTATAGACCTGTCACGTCGCAAATCAATTTCACAAAAGTAGCATCCTTACTCTGGGAGTTATCTAGTGTGCAAGTAAATCACAGGACAAATTGCAGGAGAGAGAGACACACACATATCAGTAATCCAGTAAATCAACAAGGAAGTTATCAGCATGTACAATTGTAGTCATCGTGTATGTGCAGTATTTAAACCGAACATTTTCAAAAGAGGAGAAACATCACTAACCAGATATGGCTATATGGTCGTCATTAATCTAAACTAACTGCAAATACGACATTATGTTTTGAGAACAAAATAGATCGCAATCGTATACCGTAGCGCGCCTCATGAGTAAGCAGACCAAGTACTCCATCACACTTAAATGCACTACTTATTATTAAAAATAAAAGTCAAATGCGCTTACCGAAATTTTAGAAATGTGATTCTATAGTCTGAAAACAGAGTAGTGTATTGAAGGTCGGTATTATATAATAATGAGAGCATCCAAATACCGTGGGTAAGGCTGTGTAGTCCGCTGGACTATGAAAGGCTCAAAGGCATAGCGTATCGGTGTGGAAGGCAGACTTAATGTGGAACCAGAGAACTGTGAGCGGACTGAGGTTTAGACTGGAAAATAGGCAGGAAAGGGCTGGGCAAGACAAAATCTCCTTAGAAAGCTCGAAGAAAGTGAAAAGTGAAACCAAGGTGACAAATTACCGCATTATTCACCGGTGCTCCAAGGGTCATGTGCACGTGTGAACTAATTTGGCTGAACATTACAATACAGTTAAGAGTGGAAGGGACTATGTAAAACATTCTGATTCGTGCTCCGATGGTCATGTTAGCGCTTTACCTGTTGTGGCTGAGATTACAAAGGATAATAAAAGGCCACGTTCTGGCGGTGAATTAAGGCTCAAGGTGACAAGTGAGCGGCATGCAAAACTAGTAATGGGCCATGCAAGGTCTACTTACTTAGGGGCATATTAACAAGCCAGGCGATACAATTATCGCCGCTTTAGCGGCAGAAAACTGTCGCTAAAACGGCGATAATGGGCTTGATAATATGCTCTATGGAATTCCAATTGAAACCCATGTTAGATGTAAAGGACGTCTAACATGGGCTTCAATTGGTATTCCTTAGAGCATATTATCAAGCCCATTATCGCCGTTTTAGCGGCAGTTTTCTGCCGCCGAAGCGGCGATAATTTTATCGCCTGGCTTGTTAATATGCCTCATACTTCTTTCCTTCCATCCTTCCAGTAGTCTAGGCGATGTGGTCTCTGCGGTCCCGGGAAAAACTGAGTTCCGACTCCGAGCTGGGCCGCGCTTGAATAAATGATCTCTAACTTAACGTGAGAAGCGGCTGGTATCATCCGAATGATGACATCCAAGGGGACAATCAATCAATCAATCAGGGTATTTGTAAAGCGTGCTACTTACCCGTGAGGGTCTCAAGGCGCTGAGGGGTGGTGGGGGGGGGGGGGGGCTGCCACTACTGCTCGAAGAGCCAGGTCTTGAGGAGTCTTCTGAAGGCGAGTAGGTCTTGGGTCTGTCGTAGGTGGGTTGGGAGGGCGTTCCAGGTCTTGGCGGCGAGGTAGGAGAAGGATCTGCCGCCGGCGGTCGTACGTTGGATGCGGGGGACAGCTGCGAGGGCAAGGCTGCCGGAGCGGAGCTGGCGGGTGGGGTTGTAGAAGCTGAGTCTGCTGTTCAGGTAGGCTGGTCTGGCGTTGTGGAGTTCTTTGTGTGTGTGGGTGAGGAGCTTGAAGGTGATCGTCTTGTCGATGGGGAGCCAGTGCAGGTCTCTCAGGAGGGGGGTGATGTGGCTGCAGTGGGGGGCGTTGATGATCAGTCAGGCGGAGGCATTTTGGATGCGTTGTAGCCGCCGTTGGTGTTTGGCTGGGATACCTGCGTAGAGTGCGTTGCCGTAGTCCAGTCTGCTGCTGACGAGGGCCTGTGTCACTGTTCTTCTTGTTTCAGTCGGGATCCACTTGTAGATCCGGCGGAGCGTGCGTAGGGTGTTGTAGCAGGAGGAGGAGACGGCGTTGACCTGCTTGGACATGGAGAGGGAGGAGTCGAGGATGAATCCTAGGTTTCGTGCGTGGTCGGTGGGTGGCAGTGCTGTCCCCAGAGCGGTCGGCCACCAGGAGTCGTCCCAGGCTGAGGGGGTGGGTCCGAGGATAAGGACCTCCGTCTTGTCCGAGTTCAGTTTCAGACGGCTGCTCCTCATCCAGTCAGCAATGGCTTTCATACCCTTGTGGATGTTGGTTTTGGCGGTGTGAGGGTCCTTGGTGAGGGAGAGGATGAGCTGGGTGTCGTCGGCGTAGGAGATGATGTTGAGGTTGTGGTGGTGGGCCACTTGTGTGAGGGGGGCCATGTAGATGTTGAATAGCGTCGGGCTGAGGGATGAGCCCTGGGGGACGCCGCAGATGATCTCGGTGGTGTCTGACCGGAAGGGTGGGAGGCGGACGCTCTGGGTTCTGCCGGAGAGGAAGGACGTGGTCCAGTCAGGGGCCTTCTCTTGGATTCCGGTTTCTTGGAGGCGTGTCTTTAGGTTGCGGTGGCAGACCGTGTTGAATGCTGCTGACAGGTCCAGGAGGATGAGGGCTGATGTTTCGCCGTTGTCCAGTTGGCGTCTGATGTCGTCTGTGGTGGCGATGAGGGCTGTCTCGGTGCTGTGGTTTCGTCTGAATCCGGGTCCGCCTTGGGCTTTTTGAGGAGGGCGTTGATATTGGCGTGCTTCCAGCTTTCCGGAAATGTCGCTTTTTCAAAGGATATGTTGATGACCTTCCGTAGTTGGGGTGCGATGGCCGCGTCTGCTTTGTTGAACACGTGGTGTGGGCATGGGTCTGACGGGTATCCTGAGTGGATGGAGTTCATGATCTTGCGTGTCTCGTCGTCATTGGTGTTGGCCCAGGAGGTCAGGCGGTTGGCGCTGTTGGTGATCGCGGGGGGTGGAGTCGTGCATCGTTGGTGCGGTTGTGGTATTGAAGCTGTCGTGGATGTCAGCGATCTTGCGGTGGAAGAAGATGGCCAGTGAGTCACACAGTTCTTGTGAGGGCGGGATGTCATTGGTGCTGGCGTTGGGATTGGAGAGTTCTTTTACGATGTGGAAGAGCTCTTTGCTGTCATGTGCGTTGTTATCCAGGCGGTCTTTGAAGGAGGATCTCTTGGCTAGTCTGATGAGGTGGTGATGTCTGCGGGTGGCGTCCTTGTGGGCTGCGTGGTTTTCTGGCGTTCGTTTGTGGATAAAGAAGAGTTACTATATGTTTATGAAACCGGTAAAATAAGGTGATGAAAAGAATTAATGCTGTCATCAGTGAAAAAGAGAAATTATAAAGGCATGTAAATAGGATAAAAGCAAACCGTCAGTTCAGGCGAAGGAAAGAAAAAGGAAATGGAACAAGCGTCAGTGAAAGCGATCGCGAAAGTGAGAGCAATCGCTATTGTAAAACAAACAAGCCCACTAGTGGTGCGTGCGTGCTACTGCGAGACATGTGATTGCAATTATCGTGCCCGTGTCTGGGAACGATAATTGAAACCACATGGCAGCGGTGCGCGTAATGGACACCAATAGGCCATGGGCGGAGCAATGAGCCCGCCTTTGGCCAATTGCGCGCTGTCTTTAATAAAAAGATGCACACAAAGGCCAATAGCGTGGGCCAAAAGGAAAAGCACACGCACAAGCGTGTGCGATTCCTAGGTCCGTTATCAAACCCCCTGCATTAGGTTTCTCTCTGCGCGAGCAGTGCTGCGCACTGCAATGCTAGGTGCGAGACCTAAAAAGTGCTATGACGTGGCCTGCGCTGGCCACATCATAACTTTTTTCCGTGACTTTCCGCCCTGCTGGACAGCAAATGTGGTGCTAGACAGCATGGCCAAAAGACATCCACATTGACAAGGCCAAAAGCTCAGGCATTGCCGAGATCTATTGGCTTTGCCAGTGGTTGTTCAGTGTTGTCAGGGTCTTGCTGAACACATGTTGAAGAAACAGTTGGCGAGCTTTAAAGTGAAGTGAGGATAAAACAGTGTTAAACATATTAAGCAGTGGTGAAAATGCCTCTTTTTGCAAGGTAACATGTGATGTCTGTTAGCTTTGTCCCTATCGAAATATTAGGAGTATGACCAAGAAGTGTATGAAACAATAATGGCTGGAAAAATAAAGTAATAAAATACTAACAGAACAACCAGGATAGAACTTGTTCTTAAATTTAGAATATACCTTTTGATTTTAGAGAATTGTGTATGCCACTTCATGTATTGGATATTGGGAACAGAGAGTTTCATGTCTAGCTTCCCTGTTCAATGCAGAACTAAGATTTATGATGAAACTTTTGAATACATCATACGATGTGTGCATGGCTGCACTTCCTTTTTACTCAAGCTGTTATTATGGGACGGGAAATGTATGTAGGCGTTTTCCCTGCAAGTTTACCTTTTTCAGTTTTTCCAACTAACAGTGCCAAATCTAGGCAGAATTATTTTCTGTAAGTACTATTTTGCTATTTTGACATATATTTCTGTAAATGTTACAAATTTCAATGACATGTGGCAAAGCTTTGTCAACTTTGGAGAACTGCAATTTTTCCGTAGAACTTCACTGACTTTGCAAAAAAATACTTTGAGATTTCACATACTCCTAACTATCGCCCTGTTGTGTACGGATTATGACACAGACATGTCCATGTGTTCCTACATTTCCAGTGGCTCAAGATATATTACCAAACCATTCTTTGGTAATATATTTATTTACTTTGTATGTTCACCGTATAAACTTAACCGAGGGTAGTGATGGGGCCGAATTTCCAATCCTACCTTTATTCAAAGGTGTCCGGCCGATGGTCTTTGTTGCCTGCTAAGAAGTGTGGAGGAAAGAAAACAATTTACGAATTAAACTTTTCCCCTCTCATCAACGTAAATAATTACGGACTCCGAATTCCAATTTTTGTGAATTTATTACAAAGCTGTAAAAAACAGAATATAGACACACCTCAAAATCAAGGTGTAAAGGTACATGAAAAGTAATACAGAGCCCAATCTACGAATATAGTTCATAGGGCACAATAGGCCCAGAACAATGAATTCGAAAATCAGAACACAGCTGAGTATAGACACTGCGTCCAAATTCTTTTTCATTTGTATTTCCGAATTACAGGGTAATCTTTCCCTACTCTACTTCTAAAGTGACATCCCTTACTAATCTCCCAGAAGAAGTTCCCAAAAGGTGTCAGCACGTGTTGACTTCCTAAGAAGTATACTCACGTCAAATGGGTCAAGTAGCGTAAAGCCACAGAGCTCGTTCTAAGATGCTCTCCTTCCCCAGTCAAAAGCAGAAGTCCTGCAAATGTGTCCCTGTGCCTAATACAAAAAGACAAAGTTACACCCCCAACGGGTCACATGGTACATTATTCCGTGAACACCTTCTTGAGTAACTTTCCACAAAGTCCTATTAATTTCATAGCCTTGTCTGTCAACCTTGGTTTCCAAGTTTCACAAGGCACGGAAGGTGTCCTCCCTTCTCTTTGTACGAGCACCTCAAAGGCATTCAGTTCCTCTCATTTATCTCCTTAAATCTAGAATAACAAGGCTAAATTCCTGCACCTGCAGTAGGGGTGAAAAGAAAACTTTCTACATACATACATTTTAATTAGCTCCTGACTTAAGATCAAACGAGGAGAAATGAAACCTTTAAGAAAAATTAAAGTTAGACCTACAATTCTGGCTGACCTAAGAACGTCTTTTAATATGCACTCATTATAAAGGCCTTTATATGAATCTTTTAACAGTAAATACATTTGGTTTACCTACTAATCATTATATACCTGGACAATTACATGTTTTCTCTAAACAAGTGTAAAATACTAATCAATCCTGCAAAAGCGCCACAATTTCACTTTGTAGATTTTAACATGAGGATACATAAACTTCATTTTAATATGCACCAAGTTCAATAAAACATCGAATATATGTGAGTGCAGTTCGTACATGAGTATAATGCACCCCTTCCAAATTTCAGAGCGTCGAGTGCTCTATCTGTAGCTTACTGAGCATACTTACTTCTAGGTCACACGAAAACATTCACTACTGTTAGCAACTACCTCACTGCAAAGCATGTAGTGTACAAGCATGTCTTAATGTGTAATGGTAAGTGTGTTGCCCAAACAAAGTCTAAGTTTCCTTACACGTTTTGTTATGTACTCGCTTGGTCCGCTCTTAACAAATAAACATTGGCAAACCAAAAAGGTATTTTTTTTGCATTTTTACATATATGGGTCAGCAATTCCTACGCAACAGATTGGCTGAGTCAGACACTAAAGCAGCAATGACACTTTCAGAACTCACAGTCTCTGAAGCTGTATTCCATGGCGATGAGGGCTACAGCTGTTCGTCATGAATGAGAAGGTTTGTAATTGGAGGACTGCAGTGTCAATAATCCAATTAGAAAGCAGTTCAGCTCAAGCTAACAGGAGTGAGGAGGAGATGAGAGGGTGAGGTGAGCATTGATGCCCCCTATCAAGCAGCGGAACAGCCTATGAAACGTGAAGCATAGCTGCGATGTGCACAAAATACAGCCATAGTGGGTGAGGGATGAAGTGGCTCTGGCCTAAGGTGTGTGACGAGCTAACAGCTCCATTGGTCTGTGCTACCCTCAACTTGAGATCTCCACATGTCCCTGAGTGACAGGATTATCAATGCATGAAAAATATATGGGATAAAGTAAACTCTGCTACATGTTATAAGAATATTGCAAGTCTCTGAGAAGTTCAAGGACCCTATAGAGGGACAAGGCCGAAGGCAGAGTCTTTTTTATAAGGCTAGAGAAATCTGAGGTGACTTGTAGTATCTTATCATGTATGGCAGGGTGTACTGTATCCTATTTTATACACAGCCATTTTGTGAGTCCCCTATTAGGCCCACTGTAGGTTTCCCCCTATGTTAGCCTAACTGCAAACATAGTAGGCGCTTTTGCATTGCACACGTTACGGAGTAACGCGCTTGTTTTTGTGCCACACTGTTATTTTCGAAATAGGCTGCGCATGTTTTATTATTTAGCTTTTTTGTCTTCTTTCAGTCTTAACATTTTGTGCCAGGACAAACAACATTGTGCCCTGTTTTTCTCTGTGGTCAGACACTACCACCTGGACACAATGGAGAAATCCAGCTGTTTTTTTTTTTAACAAGACAATTCTTATCTTATAAGCAGAGAGTTGTCATTTTAAAAGCAGAGAGGAGCTAGGCTTGAAGAGAAAAGCTCCTGAGATGAAAGAGCCTCCCATCTGAGATGTAGACCTACTGATTATGACTGTCAGGTATGGGACCCGGCACTAATCCTAGAGACCTCTAATATATCAGTGTGTTCCCATAGTTAGGGTAGGCTTAGGCAGATTTGTCATTCGCTATGACTGGCCTTTTCATTGTGTACAGTTTATTAATCATGCTAATCACATTATTGTATATGCTTTCTAATTGCAGAACAGTTGCATTATGATAAAAAACAATAGTTTCAATAAATATTGTACGCTTTCTTTGCGTCTCTCTTCTGTTTATTGTGGACATGTATGGGTGTGAGAATGAAAGGTCATTACCTGTTACTGTGACCCTTGAGAGGGTTCAGAGTGTTGCGCTCTGGGGTGCTAACTTAACAGGCACTCTGGAAGGTGAGGAGGGCTGGTAAAGCACTATGGGCCTAATTTATTAGGCCCCTTGTGCCGTTGGAATGTCACTTTTTGTGACATTCTGTGGGGCAGGAGCCTGTTCAATATTTATGAGGCAGCACTAAGCCACTATTTGTGGCTTAATGCTGCCTCGTAAATATTGTCCCTTTTGACACAGTTTTTGTATTAAAAGGGGGTGCAATGGGTGTTGTTGGGGGTGTTCCCAGTAACATTCATGGCATTTTAACACAGCCCCAGATTTACGAGAAATCATAAATCGGAGGCAGCGCCAAGAACTTACTCCTCCCCAGGGAAGGCATAAGGAATGCACAACAAGGAGAAATATCTTTATTTGTTCTCGTTTTTCCTTTTTCTATTTGTACTACATTTTGCAGCACACATAGAAAACGGAAAAAAGCCTCTTGTGATTGTTTTTGTGCAGGAAGGTTTCCATTCCTGCACATAAATGATCATCCCCTCAACGCAGGCACCCATGCACCATGGTGCAAAGGTGCCTGCTTTGGCGCACATCAGCCCATTGTGCGTCAGCGCACGGAAAAAGGACAGGAATGTGCCGTATCTCAAAGATACGGCGCATTCCTGCCCTTTTGATTTACAGTAGGGCAGCACAGCAGGGAGGTCTGCGTCGCTGTCCTACGGTAAAACCTCATAAATGAGGCCCTATGAGTTAGTCTGAATTTGGGCCCACCAGGTACTGAGGTGGTATGGTGACTAAGTCCCTAAATACTGATGTTCTGTCAACCCAGGCATAGTTCTGTTTCTAAGTAGAATCCCTGCAACATGGTGCCACCAACATTTGGTCTGGTACTTATTTGTGGGTCTCCTGAGTAGTGCTTGTGCATGTTCACAATACTCTTACACCTCTCACCAGAGATGTCCGTGGTGTTGGGAATTAATCCTCCACAGGGTTTTGAAAGTACCTGATTCTGTTGGTTTTTCAAGCTTGGAAGTTTAAAAGGACTAAACCCATTTTATGGGTTTAGTCCTTAGTACGGGATGTCATTGGTGCTGGCGTTGGGATTGGAGAGTTCTTTTACGATGTGGAAGAGCTCTTTGCTGTCATGTGCGTTGTTATCCAGGCGGTCTTTGAAGGAGGATCTCTTGGCTAGTCTGATGAGGTGGTGATGTCTGCGGGTGGCGTCCTTGTGGGCTGCGTGGTTTTCTGGCGTTCGTTTGTGGATAAAGAAGAGTTACTATATGTTTATGAAACCGGTAAAATAAGGTGATGAAAAGAATTAATGCTGTCATCAGTGAAAAAGAGAAATTATAAAGGCATGTAAATAGGATAAAAGCAAACCGTCAGTTCAGGCGAAGGAAAGAAAAAGGAAATGGAACAAGCGTCAGTGAAAGCGATCGCGAAAGTGAGAGCAATCGCTATTGTAAAACAAACAAGCCCACTAGTGGTGCGTGCGTGCTACTGCGAGACATGTGATTGCAATTATCGTGCCCGTGTCTGGGAACGATAATTGAAACCACATGGCAGCGGTGCGCGTAATGGACACCAATAGGCCATGGGCGGAGCAATGAGCCCGCCTTTGGCCAATTGCGCGCTGTCTTTAATAAAAAGATGCACACAAAGGCCAATAGCGTGGGCCAAAAGGAAAAGCACACGCACAAGCGTGTGCGATTCCTAGGTCCGTTATCAAACCCCCTGCATTAGGTTTCTCTCTGCGCGAGCAGTGCTGCGCACTGCAATGCTAGGTGCGAGACCTAAAAAGTGCTATGACGTGGCCTGCGCTGGCCACATCATAACTTTTTTCCGTGACTTTCCGCCCTGCTGGACAGCAAATGTGGTGCTAGACAGCATGGCCAAAAGACATCCACATTGACAAGGCCAAAAGCTCAGGCATTGCCGAGATCTATTGGCTTTGCCAGTGGTTGTTCAGTGTTGTCAGGGTCTTGCTGAACACATGTTGAAGAAACAGTTGGCGAGCTTTAAAGTGAAGTGAGGATAAAACAGTGTTAAACATATTAAGCAGTGGTGAAAATGCCTCTTTTTGCAAGGTAACATGTGATGTCTGTTAGCTTTGTCCCTATCGAAATATTAGGAGTATGACCAAGAAGTGTATGAAACAATAATGGCTGGAAAAATAAAGTAATAAAATACTAACAGAACAACCAGGATAGAACTTGTTCTTAAATTTAGAATATACCTTTTGATTTTAGAGAATTGTGTATGCCACTTCATGTATTGGATATTGGGAACAGAGAGTTTCATGTCTAGCTTCCCTGTTCAATGCAGAACTAAGATTTATGATGAAACTTTTGAATACATCATACGATGTGTGCATGGCTGCACTTCCTTTTTACTCAAGCTGTTATTATGGGACGGGAAATGTATGTAGGCGTTTTCCCTGCAAGTTTACCTTTTTCAGTTTTTCCAACTAACAGTGCCAAATCTAGGCAGAATTATTTTCTGTAAGTACTATTTTGCTATTTTGACATATATTTCTGTAAATGTTACAAATTTCAATGACATGTGGCAAAGCTTTGTCAACTTTGGAGAACTGCAATTTTTCCGTAGAACTTCACTGACTTTGCAAAAAAATACTTTGAGATTTCACATACTCCTAACTATCGCCCTGTTGTGTACGGATTATGACACAGACATGTCCATGTGTTCCTACATTTCCAGTGGCTCAAGATATATTACCAAACCATTCTTTGGTAATATATTTATTTACTTTGTATGTTCACCGTATAAACTTAACCGAGGGTAGTGATGGGGCCGAATTTCCAATCCTACCTTTATTCAAAGGTGTCCGGCCGATGGTCTTTGTTGCCTGCTAAGAAGTGTGGAGGAAAGAAAACAATTTACGAATTAAACTTTTCCCCTCTCATCAACGTAAATAATTACGGACTCCGAATTCCAATTTTTGTGAATTTATTACAAAGCTGTAAAAAACAGAATATAGACACACCTCAAAATCAAGGTGTAAAGGTACATGAAAAGTAATACAGAGCCCAATCTACGAATATAGTTCATAGGGCACAATAGGCCCAGAACAATGAATTCGAAAATCAGAACACAGCTGAGTATAGACACTGCGTCCAAATTCTTTTTCATTTGTATTTCCGAATTACAGGGTAATCTTTCCCTACTCTACTTCTAAAGTGACATCCCTTACTAATCTCCCAGAAGAAGTTCCCAAAAGGTGTCAGCACGTGTTGACTTCCTAAGAAGTATACTCACGTCAAATGGGTCAAGTAGCGTAAAGCCACAGAGCTCGTTCTAAGATGCTCTCCTTCCCCAGTCAAAAGCAGAAGTCCTGCAAATGTGTCCCTGTGCCTAATACAAAAAGACAAAGTTACACCCCCAACGGGTCACATGGTACATTATTCCGTGAACACCTTCTTGAGTAACTTTCCACAAAGTCCTATTAATTTCATAGCCTTGTCTGTCAACCTTGGTTTCCAAGTTTCACAAGGCACGGAAGGTGTCCTCCCTTCTCTTTGTACGAGCACCTCAAAGGCATTCAGTTCCTCTCATTTATCTCCTTAAATCTAGAATAACAAGGCTAAATTCCTGCACCTGCAGTAGGGGTGAAAAGAAAACTTTCTACATACATACATTTTAATTAGCTCCTGACTTAAGATCAAACGAGGAGAAATGAAACCTTTAAGAAAAATTAAAGTTAGACCTACAATTCTGGCTGACCTAAGAACGTCTTTTAATATGCACTCATTATAAAGGCCTTTATATGAATCTTTTAACAGTAAATACATTTGGTTTACCTACTAATCATTATATACCTGGACAATTACATGTTTTCTCTAAACAAGTGTAAAATACTAATCAATCCTGCAAAAGCGCCACAATTTCACTTTGAAGATTTTAACATGAGGATACATAAACTTCATTTTAATATGCACCAAGTTCAATAAAACATCGAATATATGTGAGTGCAGTTCGTACATGAGTATAATGCACCCCTTCCAAATTTCAGAGCGTCGAGTGCTCTATCTGTAGCTTACTGAGCATACTTACTTCTAGGTCACACGAAAACATTCACTACTGTTAGCAACTACCTCACTGCAAAGCATGTAGTGTACAAGCATGTCTTAATGTGTAATGGTAAGTGTGTTGCCCAAACAAAGTCTAAGTTTCCTTACACGTTTTGTTATGTACTCGCTTGGTCCGCTCTTAACAAATAAACATTGGCAAACCAAAAAGGTATTTTTTTTGCATTTTTACATATATGGGTCAGCAATTCCTACGCAACAGATTGGCTGAGTCAGACACTAAAGCAGCAATGACACTTTCAGAACTCACAGTCTCTGAAGCTGTATTCCATGGCGATGAGGGCTACAGCTGTTCGTCATGAATGAGAAGGTTTGTAATTGGAGGACTGCAGTGTCAATAATCCAATTAGAAAGCAGTTCAGCTCAAGCTAACAGGAGTGAGGAGGAGATGAGAGGGTGAGGTGAGCATTGATGCCCCCTATCAAGCAGCGGAACAGCCTATGAAACGTGAAGCATAGCTGCGATGTGCACAAAATACAGCCATAGTGGGTGAGGGATGAAGTGGCTCTGGCCTAAGGTGTGTGACGAGCTAACAGCTCCATTGGTCTGTGCTACCCTCAACTTGAGATCTCCACATGTCCCTGAGTGACAGGATTATCAATGCATGAAAAATATATGGGATAAAGTAAACTCTGCTACATGTTATAAGAATATTGCAAGTCTCTGAGAAGTTCAAGGACCCTATAGAGGGACAAGGCCGAAGGCAGAGTCTTTTTTATAAGGCTAGAGAAATCTGAGGTGACTTGTAGTATCTTATCATGTATGGCAGGGTGTACTGTATCCTATTTTATACACAGCCATTTTGTGAGTCCCCTATTAGGCCCACTGTAGGTTTCCCCCTATGTTAGCCTAACTGCAAACATAGTAGGCGCTTTTGCATTGCACACGTTACGGAGTAACGCGCTTGTTTTTGTGCCACACTGTTATTTTCGAAATAGGCTGCGCATGTTTTATTATTTAGCTTTTTTGACTTCTTTCAGTCTTAACATTTTGTGCCAGGACAAACAACATTGTGCCCTGTTTTTCTCTGTGGTCAGACACTACCACCTGGACACAATGGAGAAATCCAGCTGTTTTTTTTTTTAACAAGACAATTCTTATCTTATAAGCAGAGAGTTGTCATTTTAAAAGCAGAGAGGAGCTAGGCTTGAAGAGAAAAGCTCCTGAGATGAAAGAGCCTCCCATCTGAGATGTAGACCTACTGATTATGACTGTCAGGTATGGGACCCGGCACTAATCCTAGAGACCTCTAATATATCAGTGTGTTCCCATAGTTAGGGTAGGCTTAGGCAGATTTGTCATTCGCTATGACTGGCCTTTTCATTGTGTACAGTTTATTAATCATGCTAATCACATTATTGTATATGCTTTCTAATTGCAGAACAGTTGCATTATGATAAAAAACAATAGTTTCAATAAATATTGTACGCTTTCTTTGCGTCTCTCTTCTGTTTATTGTGGACATGTATGGGTGTGAGAATGAAAGGTCATTACCTGTTACTGTGACCCTTGAGAGGGTTCAGAGTGTTGCGCTCTGGGGTGCTAACTTAACAGGCACTCTGGAAGGTGAGGAGGGCTGGTAAAGCACTATGGGCCTAATTTATTAGGCCCCTTGTGCCGTTGGAATGTCACTTTTTGTGACATTCTGTGGGGCAGGAGCCTGTTCAATATTTATGAGGCAGCACTAAGCCACTATTTGTGGCTTAATGCTGCCTCGTAAATATTGTCCCTTTTGACACAGTTTTTGTATTAAAAGGGGGTGCAATGGGTGTTGTTGGGGGTGTTCCCAGTAACATTCATGGCATTTTAACACAGCCCCAGATTTACGAGAAATCATAAATCGGAGGCAGCGCCAAGAACTTACTCCTCCCCAGGGAAGGCATAAGGAATGCACAACAAGGAGAAATATCTTTATTTGTTCTCGTTTTTCCTTTTTCTATTTGTACTACATTTTGCAGCACACATAGAAAACGGAAAAAAGCCTCTTGTGATTGTTTTTGTGCAGGAAGGTTTCCATTCCTGCACATAAATGATCATCCCCTCAACGCAGGCACCCATGCACCATGGTGCAAAGGTGCCTGCTTTGGCGCACATCAGCCCATTGTGCGTCAGCGCACGGAAAAAGGACAGGAATGTGCCGTATCTCAAAGATACGGCGCATTCCTGCCCTTTTGATTTACAGTAGGGCAGCACAGCAGGGAGGTCTGCGTCGCTGTCCTACGGTAAAACCTCATAAATGAGGCCCTATGAGTTAGTCTGAATTTGGGCCCACCAGGTACTGAGGTGGTATGGTGACTAAGTCCCTAAATACTGATGTTCTGTCAACCCAGTCATAGTTCTGTTTCTAAGTAGAATCCCTGCAACATGGTGCCACCAACATTTGGTCTGGTACTTATTTGTGGGTCTCCTGAGTAGTGCTTGTGCATGTTCACAATACTCTTACACCTCTCACCAGAGATGTCCGTGGTGTTGGGAATTTATCCTCCACAGGGTTTTGAAAGTACCTGATTCTGTTGGTTTTTCAAGCTTGGAAGTTTAAAAGGACTAAACCCATTTTTGTTGATGCACTTTGTTTTCCATACTGCTGTATTATGGCTGTGCAACAGCCTGTTGCTATTTTTGTTATTTGGAGACCTGCTGTCCATGCACATGTACCATCACGGACTTACTAATGAAAGTGGCACTTTTATCTTTGTGTTAGAAGCAGATGCTGCGTATCACTTTGAAGTCCTTTATTCTTGGGTAGATTTTCCATCTGTAGATTTTAATACAAATACATTTCATACATACACAACGCCTCAACCACCAGCACAATACAGAGCATATGTGCACATGTAAATACCTTCATCTGATTGGGAACATTATACTTGGTTCATAGGCGCCCTCCCACATGTACCTACACCTGTACGCAAGGGTCCCCTCAGTAAAGATGGGGTGACCTGGCCATCTTTGGTTGGATACACACCAAGCCCTTATATGCAGAATCAAAATCATTTGCAAACACGGCCCACCATGCTTTAGTTACTCTATATCATGGGTACTCACAAACTTTTTCTCAGGGCCAAATTTACAGTGTAGTTTGTGGCCGAGGGCCTCACGGGTGGGGGTGGGGTCAGTGGGAGAGGGGCATGGGGATAGAGCAAAAAAACAACAACCTGTGACCATGAGGTTGAACACAGGCCCCTGAAGCGGACGCATTAGTCCACTGAGCCACCAGACCTGGCATACACACATCTATCTATCTATCTAGTCCACTGAGCCACCAGCCGGTTCTGGTGGATCAGTGGACTAATGCATCCTCTGGAGGGGCATGTGTTTGAACTCATGGTCACAGGTTTAAATCCTGGCGGGTCCACTTAGCCTTTCGTCCATCTCAGGTCAATAAAATTAGTACCATTGAGTTGGGTAACAATAAACATCTGTTATTCAGTGCCAAGAGACCTCGTTGGAGTGAACTTGCACTTTAGAAATATGCATGTTATGTTATCTCTATATATCTCTTTCTATCTCTATCCCTATCTGGCTCTGTCTGTCTTTGTCTCCATCTATATCTTTCTCTATCTCTGTCTCTGTCTCCTTCTGTCTCTGACGGTCTCTATCTGTATTTGTCTCTGTCTCGATATGCCACTATCTCTATCTGACTCTGGCTCTATCTATATCTCTGTCTCTATCTGTGTTTGCCTCTATCTGTCTCTGTCCAAACAGGCAGCTTGTCAAAAGGCCCTTTTAAAAGTCAGCTGTGAAATCACTTACAGCTGACTTTTAAAGGGCCTTTTGGGAAGCTTTCCGAGGGTGCCCTGACATCACAGAGGCCGGCAGTAAACACAGAAGATGGCCACAGGATCATAGAAGTTAATACCTATTTAATATGTATTCACTACGTATTCTCCTGTAGTCATCTTCTGTGTTTACTGCAGGCCTCACTGGAAACATAGAAACTGCAAGGCAAGGTCCGTGGGCCGCCAATCAAGGCCTGTCGGGCCGCTGGCGGCCCACGGGCCGTATTATGAGTACCACAACTCTATATAGATGCTTGATTCAATATGTTTCACACAATATGTTTTGAGCAAGAATTTGCCTGGCACGAAAAGCTCAGGGGTATGCAGTGCCTGCAAAAAGCCCTGTAATTGTTCATTCAGTTATCGGTAAGGTACCCACTAATCATGAGGAAATATCCATTTTGAATCGCCCAAAAATAAACCAAATTGAAGCTGTGTTTCCCCATACGGGAGCACAAGACAAGCACAGAATTTTGACTATGTGCTTACCTAATTGGATGGTTCCCCCTATAGGCGACTGCAGCACTTGGGGACAGTTTTTGCCACCAGTTACAGCACTCCCTCGATGTCAGTCTTACCAGATGTATTAAAACAAGTACAGAACGAACATGGGACATCTGGTGCCTTGGATTTGGGAATATAACTAATGGAAAATGTTCCCGTAGTATCTACAAATGATTCTGTCTAACATTAACCCGTTGCGTGCTTCTGTCGGCCAACGGCCGTCGCACGCACTACCTCCGTAGTGCTGCACACGTCCGTTGGCCGACACGACCCCACCCACTCATCAAAGGTTTCCGCCGCGGTAAATGGGTTAAAGGTGAAGCAGCATCTCTGGCTATGCAACAGTGGCTAATATCAGTTGCACAATTTGACCATGAACATTAGATGCCTATTATTATTGCTGATGTTTACACATCCTTAGGACACAATAATTTGGGAACCAGACGTATAAAACCCCCTCTTGGAAAATCTTGTGTTGACAAGGAACACGAGCAGACCTGTGAACTTGTTAAAAAACCATGGGATAAATCTAAACAAACACAGAAATGTAAACCTCGCCGAGGTTTTCCACCCATGGAGTCCTTTGAGAGACGTTACAATTTTCATGATCGCACTAAACTCAAGGCTCAAGACAGGAATCAGTTCCCTGAAACACATTGTCCTTGTTCCTTTCAGGAATCCTTCGACAAGCAATATGACAGAGGAGACCGCAGACAAGAAGAATTCTTGATTGCAGACAAGAGTACGTGAATCCAAAGAGAGAGACACAATGCTCAGCTGACGTGAAGATAAAAAAGGAGGAAAGGCCTCTTGAATACAAAACCCCTTTTCAGAATAAAAAGTAGAGGCTATAACCACTAAATATGCCACAGACACTGCAAACTGCGACCCCTGGTCGATTTAGCCCCACTAAATACAGCAGGATGGAGCTGTTGGCCTGCGATCGAGGCCTGTGTAAACTACACAACTTAACTCCTTTAGGTAAGATTGAGTGTGCGAGCTGCCTGTTTCGCTTGGGAGGCTTGATTGAGGCCAAAATAAGAGGGAGGGAAGGTAGTATGTCGGAAACCCCTAGAGACATTCAGAGTGTTCCCCCCCTCCAGCTTAATGTTACTGGTTGCTGCCCTGATGCTCAGGAACAATACTTCCAATGCATGCTGCTTAATGTTCGCTCATTGAGAAAACATAAGTATCAAATTGAGGACATAATTCGAAGCACTAACATCGATATAATGTTCCTGACTGAGACATGGGCAGATAAGGCCTCATGTCCAGACTGGAACATAGCCCTACATCAAGGTTATACGGTGATTTCACATTGCCATTATTCATCGGGAGTATATTAACCTGCGGATACGTGCCATTCAAGATCTCTCGGCGGAAGCCGTGCATTTTATCATCAGCAGAAATAATGTAATAAATCTTCAGGGTTTATTACTTTATCGCCCTCCCGGCCCAAAAGTAGTATTTGCCCAATAATTGATGACCTATCTTGAATCACAAACTGATTAATTCCCCATTTTTGCTACTTGGCGATTTTAATTTTCACTTGGAGTTGGGGGACAACTCCGACACAGAAAGACTTCTTGACAATCTTGTTACTTTTGGATTGGTCCAGTTGGTTGCTGAACCCACCCACCCGGCGGGTCACACCCTGGACGGTATCTTTTCGAATCATTCTAATATAAATGTGGTAAAAGTCACTCCTTTGTCCTGGACAGACCATTATGCAGTACTGTTTAGGATTAGGTTTCCACTCCCACCGCTACAGAAACAAATAAATTCCACGAAAGTCTTGTCTCGACGGTGGAATAAAGTTAATACAGAGGACCTATTATTCGCCCTTAACTCAGGGCCTGGTTCAATGCCTCAAGACTGCAATACGGCTGCCCACAATATCAACGACTGGCTACAGTCAGCAGCTGATCAAGTAGCCCCCGTAAGATGGTCTACCATCAGAAGGCATAAGGCAACTTCTCCGTGGTATAACGCCCAGCTTAAAGCTATTAAGGTTATATGTCGAACTGCCGAACGAAAATGGCGGCAGGAGTATGACACATCTGCTAAAACGATTTACAATACTGCCATTAAAGACTATAAGATGGCTATCATTGAGGCAAAAAAGATGTTTTTTGCAAACAAAATTGATGAAGCAGGAAACTCTGCCAGAGAGCTCTTTAAAACAGTTAACTTGCTCTTTAAAGCTTAGCAGGGTGCTGCTTTTCATCCAGATCAAAAGATGTGTGACAGGATGGCAACGTTCTTTCAAAAGAAGGTTCAAGATATTTATGATGACCTCTCGCAGGTCTGCCTGCTCCCTGACAAAGTGCAATATCCATCAATGACAGTGAGACCACTCCCTGGTGAACTTACTAGCTTCCCCATGATCGGTCTAGAGGAAGTTGGTGACACACTTCTTTCCTTAAAATCAGGATCACCTAATGACCCCTGTCCTGCCACCGTGCTCCATCGGGTTGGAAGTAGAATTGGGGAGGTGCTAACCCCACTGTTAAATCAGATTGTGGAATTTGGCACATTTCCACCTTGCTGGAAGATGGCAACTGTTAGGCCTATATTAAAGAAGCCTACGCTTGACCCCACAGAGCCAAGGAACTACCTGCCGATCGCCGGGCTACCCATAATGGCTAAAATCATGGAAAAATCTATGAACAGAACCCTGACCGACTACCTCGAAAAAAACGAAATATTGGATGTAGCTCAACATGGTTTCAGACCAAGTCATTCGACTGAGTCTGCCCTGATCGTAGTCACAGAAGAGATCCGTAGAACTATAGATCAGGGGGGAAATGCAGTCTTGGTTCTGCTTGATTTGTCGGCAGCCTTCGACACCGTGAACCACACAGTGTTGGTTCAGCGGCTCCAAGATGTGGGCATTAGGGGTTCAGCCTTGTCCCTCCTGTCTTCTTTCCTGGACGGAAGAGTCCAGAGCTTAAGCTGGGAGGGTTTACAATCAGAGAGCTTCTCCTTGCCTTGTGGGGTCCCTCAGGGCTCTGCCTTGTCACCTACTCTCTTTAACATTTATATGTTGCCACTGGCTACTCTGATCAGGAGGCATGGCTTTGAATTACATCTTACGCCGACGATTCTTAGCTTATAATCTCTATGACTAAACATCCCGAGAACACGGCAGTTAGGTTCCATGCCTGCCTGGAGGAGATTATAGCCTGGATGAATCGTAGCTCCCTCAAAATAAACACCGATAAAACAGAGGTTATCGAATTTGGCCAGGGCCAACCTCGATGGGATGCCTCATGGTGGCCTACGATAGCTGGGCAATGCCCCACTCCTGCATCTAAGATCAGAAATTTGGGGGTCATCTTTGACTGTAAGCTAACCTTCTCAGCTCAAGTGAATAGTCTTACCTCCTCTTGTTTCTTCCTTATCAAAACCTTGAAGAAGATCTTTCCTTTTATTAGGAAGGAACAACAGAAGTCAGTGGTAGTGGCCTTCTGCTCTCAAAGTTGGACTACTGTAATGGCCTATTCTTGGGAATTGATAAGACCCCAATAATTAGGCTTCAATCATTACAGAATGCTGCTGCGCGACTGCTTTTGGACATACCCGGAGGCAAACCCACCTCTGTGGCTATTCGAACCTTGCACTGGCTTCGAATGAAGCATCGTGTTGAATTTAAGGCCTTATGTCTTGTCCACAAAGCTTTTTATGGAGGTGGTGCAAGGGCTATGCGTATATTGTTTAGACCTTACATCCCAGCCCGACCATTACGATCGGGTACCTTGAATCTTCTTTGCCTGGATAGGATTAGGAAAGTGAGATGGGGTGGCAGAGCGTTCTCACACCGTGCAGCTCTGTTATGGAATGCATTGCCTGTAACCATGCGTCTGCAACCTAATAAATTGGCGTTTAGGAGAGCCTTGAAAACTCTGCTGTTTACCAGAACATAGTGGTATGTGACAGGCTACTGGTTTTACTAGGTTCTTTCTCCCTTAGCGCCAAGACGCCACGGCATACGAGCGCTCTATAAGCACATATCCTATCCTATCCTGAACAGGATTTGGGAAGTGACTCACCTTGACAGCGTGGCAGAAGTCACAATAGTGCGCCAGAATCTCCAGGAGTTTCTGGCAGCAAAAGCATCTCGTACTTTTATTACAGTTGAAACCCCAGAGAGGCGCATAGCCCTTCCAGAGAGATTATATGATCTAGACATTCAAATTGAGGGTGACATACAGCGCACCATTAAAGCAATATTCTGGGAGAATTTAACTTTGAATTATGACATCATTATAGCAAAGGTCAAATGGTGCCCCCAATTTGTACAAACATCCGCACAGGGTGAGGATGTAATACTTCCTTCTTTTTATGCACTTGTCCCTGACCAAGTTAGGCAATCTTATGCAGCAGAATGGACTATTATACTAGCACCCTGATTATATCGCAATCATGTCAGATGGCATAAAGAATCTCCTTATAATATTATACCTATAAGGTCCAGCCCACAAGTGCAACTGCAGTACCCTATAAAACGGGATGCTAAAGCACCTGTTAGGGAAATATTTGCCTAATTGGAGCATGAGGGAGTAATTGAACCCTGTGTCTCTCAGATGAATAATTACCTTAAGTGCGCTCACAACGTGCAATTCGCTGCCCCCCTTACTGCAACAACCTCCAAGGAGAGAGACAAATGCAATTAATGTGATTTAACCAAGGGCGTAGCCTTTTATTCACATAGTATCATTGCGAAACGATAACCAGAATTGAGCAGACATTGTTATGAGAATACAGGTTGTAAGATCAGCAGAGGCATACATTATTGCTATGAGAATGCAGGACATAAGGTCAGCAAAACAATTCAAAGATTGTGCAGGCAGTATTACATTGTCTCCACCTTCATCACAGCTGAAGACTTCAGGATGGAAAGTGCCAGAAGGCCCCTCTCCTTATCCATTGCCCATGCCCTCCCCCAAGGGCATCTAGAGCATACATACCTTAGTAGGAACTTACCCTGATCTCTCAGAGTGACGGGCAGGCAATACCTGCCATTCCATACCAACACATACACTAGGGAACCGCATAGCTCTTCGTCCCTGCCGGAGTACCTGTCACCAGGCAAATCCCCCAAAATGTTCAAATCCAGGCATTCCTGGGTAGGGCAATAAGCTCCAGGACCACCAGAAGGTCAGCCCCCCTTCCTGCCTGCCCAGTGCCCACACAAATCAACACCCCTCCACTGAGAAAGTTCAGTAAATCAGTCCACATTTGGGGTAGCATCCTTTTCTGCTGCAAGAAATTCCGCCAATTCCGCCTTCATCCTGGAGTGGGTGGGTGGGTGTAAGACTGTGGGAAGATGGCTCTCGGTGCTCACCTGATCACCGAAACATTGTGGGTGACGGCATCGGAGGCAGTGGTGACCACTCGATGAAAGTTTGGAGGTCCCACAATCCCTGGTGGCAGACTTGCAGGTTGATGCACATTCACGCCTGCCCTGAAGTCTCCGGCGGCCATTTTGCGGGCTACGAAGCTGTGTGGTTTGGGATGTGCCATGCAGAGCTGGCCCCCTGCATTCAATGGTGATGCTTTGTACTTTGGCCGGTCGTGCTGCGCACAATTCTGTGCAGCGGTGTCTGTGACTGTGCGAGAGCTGCCCTCGCCTGTGGTTATGGGATCAGTGGGGTGGAGCGCTTGTCGCACGGCTTGAGCTTCGCTGGGGCTGACATTGCCCTCCTCTACCTTGTGGTGCGCTGGGGCCTCGACCAGCATTGACGGTGCTGGAATTCACCTAGGTGCCTTCCCGTGTAACAGCGGTCGGGCAGCAACCCGTCTGATCCTGCTGGGAGGCTAAGCGTTGCTTGTCCTCCTGGGACTGCTAAAGCTGGACTGTTCAGTGCGTGGCAGTAACCACGCTGATTGCCCGTTAGAAAGTCTGGGCCCTGTGAGTCAATCCCACAGACTGCTTGTCACCTGCGCTCACCCCCTCCACATGTGGACCAGCTAAGTGGGCACTGACCGGACTGCAGTCCCTCTGATGCCAGGGCGACACCTGGAACATGTCTGAGCGGTAAGAGGGCAGGTGGGAGCTGCACGCTGTATTGAAGCAGGGGGGGAGTCCTACCTACCACTAAGTGTGCGTGTAGCCATCGCTCTGGTAAGCCTGAGCCCACCTGGACTGGGAGTTAGCATTGCACTGTCACTTTCACGTGCGCTCTGCCTGAAGGACATTACTCTGGGGCTGGCTCTACCCACAGTGTTCCTCTGTTTGCGCTACATCTGTCCAAAGCAAGTTGGGGATCTGGTTGTCTGCTCTCGCGCGCTCCCTGAGGTTTTGAGGCATCCTGCTCCCCGGGTCCTACCCAGCTATCTGCACCACATTTCCACACACGCGAGACCACAATCAGCAATGCCGTGAGGGGAATGGCTGTATTCATCCACCTCACCTTGTACAGCCACATAGCCGTGAGGGGAACGGCTCAGCCTCCACACCACTTCATCGCCGGGACAAGCCGTGAGGGGAACGGCTTGAAAGAACTCCAGTTCCCAGTGGGCATTGCTGGGCGCCTGAGGAGGGCGTCATCACAGGGCGTCTGAAGACCCTGTAAATTCAACGCGGCCCTCACGCAGCACGAAGCCCGGGCCAAGGTCAGGCCCGTCCGCGCCCGTCAGAGTCCTGGGCTACCCCTCCAACGTTTATCTTGGAGAACTGGGCTAAAGCTGGATTAAATTAAGTCAGCACTGATGAAGACAGCCATCAGTGACCCCTTAATTGTCTGTTTGGTTCTGCCCATTTACTGCCTACGGCCGTCCCCCTGACATCTGTATTTGGATCTTCATTGGCGGGTGAGCGTGGTTTTTATCGTGACAGTCCTACACAGTTAAAGTTCTACACTGTAGTAATAATGGGGAAGAAGAGTGGGATGTCCTGTACTCGCCCCACCACAAGTATAAACAGTATGCTAGAACGAGCTGTAAGCATTGTCGCCAATGAAATTGAACATGTAGAGAGGCGCCTATCTACAGGGGCTGCGTCTGGTCATGTTGGGCCTTTGTTGGAGGTGGTTCCATTGAATCCCATGCTCAGTCCACCTGTTTCTACCTCTATTTCGCAACCGAATACAATGAGCCCCCTGCAAGGTTTAAATTCTACTTTTGAGCCATGTAGGCGACATTACCAACGCTCCTAATAATGACTTGCCTCGTGTCTCAGGTAATGTGAACAACATGGTTAATTTACCGGGCATTTCGGATTCTACGATTATTTCTCCCACCCTGGGCGCTAAAAGGAAAAGGAAGTCGTCCAAACCGGTGTGCACTAAAAGGAAACAGCCGCCACGTAATATTCCCTCTTGCACATCAATGAGTTCATGGCTTAAGTGCCCTCCTTCCTCCTCTACCTCTACCTCTATTGTTAACACTGTGATAGATGCCTCTGTCACTATTGCAAGCAGGGGTGGTGCATCGGACAAAAATGATAATATTGTGAACATTGTTTCAACTAGTATTAAAGGCCTGATTGATAAACATTTCACTACCCTATGGAAACGCTTAGACCGATTAGAAACCTTGTCTAATAATATAAGTTCTCAAATAAAACCCGTCAAACAGGTAATGACTGTGGGGGGAAGCAATAATGGGACTATTTGTGAACCTGCTATTATTACAAATCTAAATTCACAGTCAGTATTGTCCTCCTCCATCGCTAAGGACTCATGTGTTACCTGTACCAAATTTAAGCGATGCTTTACATTGAGAGTTGCACCATCACCAGTAGAAACACAGCCTAGTATAGATCCTCCCAGTGATGCTGGAAGTATAGCATCCTTATAACCTATTAATGCCCCTTCACTTTTTAACCTTAATGCAGTGCCGCAGACCCATCAGGGCCTGACCAATTTGATTGCGGGCCCACAGAGAGAGGGTATTTCATCCCCGAGGCCATAGATGACTTAACACCCTGCAATGAGTTATTAAACTTACCTCTCGCTGCTTGCCAATATGTGCTAGTTCTAGCCGGAGTACTAGAAGTACTTAGAAGTAATCAGGGAGAATCTTGGGACCAACTCCAAAATAAATGTGCAGACTGGCTTATAAAACATAGGGGCCTCCGGGAGTCACAGATTGGAGAAATTATTATGGCATGCAGGGTTGGGTGGGTTGGGACTCATATTAAGGAGATCCAGGGTGACTGCATTGTTATTAATTTCCGTCACCCAAATATGGTGAGGTCTCTGCTGTCATCATATGGAACAAACATTGCCAGAACAACTAAGATCTGGCCGCTGCACCTAGGTCATTTTTATAAGCCCTCCACTGAGCATAAAATTATAGCCCCATTCATCACTAAAACACATAATAGGTTTTCTCCCCTATTGGACCTGGACCAGCAAAATTGACTGGTTTCACCGGCATTATTAGATAACACTTTGACTAACCACTGTCTTTCAAATTTGTCTACCTCCATATTACCTCTTATTGAGCCTGTGGATTGCCACATTGTAACGCCCTCATCTTTGAACGTCCATGAATTTTTTTTGCCATGGAATATAACGGGCCTAAGGTCAAAAAGAGGCCTTTTAAAATTGGGAATTTTTTTTAGCAGATCATCATATCATTGCCTTTCAGGAAATGTGGTAGGTAAATTACTGTTTCTATTTAGATGGTTTTAAATCTTTTTGTAAATATGCTATTCCCTCCAATATGGGTAGAGCACGAGGGGGCTTACTTTTAATGTTTTCACTAAAACTCTCCTGTAAATTCCGAATGGTTGAATGTAAATCTCATCACTTGCTAGCGGTAGAACTCTCATTTAAAAGTCACGCTACTTTGCTAGTAGTAAATTTCTACAATTCCTTCTCCAGAGATTACGAGCTGGAACACTTGCTAACCTTATAGGAGTTTCTTGAAAATCATGAGGAGGGTAAATCTTCACATTATGATTTAATAATTTTAGGGGATTTTAATATTAGTCGTGCAACCTAAACTCTATTATTGAACTGGACCAAGGGGAGTTTCCCTCTATGCTAAAGCATTTTGAACATACACCAGCTGGTACTTTTTTGGAAAACACCCTTTCAACCCATAATTTACTCTGCCCTTGGCAAAAAAACAGCGGGAGTCAGTACCAACTTATACAGGAAACAGAAGGTCTAGTACCATTGACTATATTCTTTTGACTGCATCACTAGCTTCAAATATTGTGGACTTAACAGTTTCTTTCTGTGATTGAATTTGAGGGGATAACTACTCATATTATAAATAAAGATATTACAACCAAAGATCAAAATTGCAGGTTAAAATGGGAAAGTATTATCCCAGATATCTTTCTTAAAAACCTGTATACTTCTTGTGCTTCGGAAATCCAACTCTGCCTAGATTCATCCACGGATGATTATACCATTCTAGAAGCCTTTGAAATATTAACAAAACATATCTCTACAGACCTTATTGTTTGAGTAAGGTCAGCTTGTTCTAAAACTCATAGGGAGCTTTTACAGGCCATCAAACGTATCCCTAGAGATACAGCAGAAATTAGAGCTAAAAGGATGGCTTATAAAGCGGCTATTCAAAACAGAAAGAATCAGTTAAAAGAACAGGCGTGGGAAGCCCTGAGCGAAGCATGTGTATTGAAAGATAGTGCAAATTTCTGGTCAGTAGTCAATAGCCCTTTCCTCTCTGATTCCAAAAAGTTAAATAAAAAGTGTTTAATTCCAGCTGACCAATGGGTTCTGCACTTTAGCCGCATTTTTAATAATGCCACTATAGAAGAAATTACAGAGCCCGAGGAGGATGAGCATATTAGTGCAGGGCTTATTTTTAGCACAGAGGAAGTTTATAATGCAATTTTATCCACAGCGGGGGGTAAGGCTCCAGGCCCCGATGGGGTACCAGCAGACCTGACGCTAGTGTTTGGTCGAGAATTTTAGCACATGTTTTTAATGCGGCGTGTTCACAAAGTCTTCCGTCATCCTGGGAAAAGGCAGTCATTGTCCCTATTTTTAAAAAAGGTGCACAAGACGACCCTATAAGTTATAGGCCGATCTCTTGTTTAGACTCTGCTGTTAAAATTATGGGCAAAGTCATTTTAGAGCGCCTGACGACTTGGTTAGACTTTTTAAACGTTATTTCCAATCTACAATATGGTTTCAGGGCAGGTAAAGGGACTCTGGACCAATGCCTTAATTTACATTTAGTCATAGGAAAGTATACGATTGCCAAAAAGGGAGTACTACATTTGGCTTTTATGGATCTGACACAAGCGTTTGATTGCGTAAATGGGTCCAAACTATGGCTAATTTTAAGGGATATGGGCCTTGAACCCCAGTTAGTGGCTTTTTTATTTAAGATTCATGAGAAAAACACGTCCGCAGTCAGATATAATAAAAATGGTGACTTGACAAGCCCTTGGGATGTAAAGAGGGGGGTACGTCAGGGATGTATACTGGCCCCCTCCTTTTTATTCTTTAGAAAAACAAGCTGGGTGATTTTTTTCACAACTAGCTATATAGACATCCCTAGGGCTGGTGACAAGAAAATCCCCGCATTGTTATATGCAGATGACACGGTTTTACTTGCAAGAACAGCTGTGGGGCTCCAAAGATTACTAGATGGTTTTATAGTTTTTATGGATTCTTTAGATCTATCAATACATTTTAAGAAGTCACATATAATGTCTATTGGCTCCCGAAAACCCCGAAGTTCAAATTCCATTGTAAGGGGGTTGAACTAACAAAAGTCCCAACATTTCCATATTTGGGTATACTCTTTGATGACCGTGGGTCTTGGGGAGCACAAATTATACAAAAAAGGAATACCTTGACCAGAACAACAGGGGCTACCCTATACTTTTCCAAGAGACTAGGAACTAAACCTTTACCCGCCCTGTTGAAAGTTTATAAAGAAAAGTGTATCCCCATGGCTTCCTATGGTTGTGATATTTGGGGCTATAAGGAAGGTAAAGAGATTCAAAGAGCCGAAGATAAGTTTTTATGCATACTTAGCGGTACCTTCCACCACCCCGGCATTTATTTTACATGAAGAGGTTGGGGTGGGGTATATTGAGGATGAGATAGCGATAGCCTCTTTGCTACATTGGCTTAGAGTTTGGTCTAGCCCCAGCACAAAATTAAACCAATTGGTAATCATGGATTGCATAGCTTTGGATAGAGCTTTGGATATTCCATTGTTGAAGTATATAATGGACCTGACTAAATGGCTAGGTTGCCCAGACTTATATAATAGGCCGAAACCATTGGGTAAATCTTAAATTAGAGCCATTAAATAACAGTTTTTGGAGAAGCAACAGGGCCTTAGGGAGGAAAAGGAGCTAACAAAACCAACGGTTAGAAGATATTTCACATTACCCTTGTACAAGCAAGTTCAACCATATTTACTTATTGTAAATAATGCTTTTCATCTTTTTTTGCTAACAAGATTTTGATTACATTTGATCCCTTGGTTTTTAGCTGTCCCACAAGGTTTTGCGTAACAAGGTACTCGTAAACCTTGTCCTTGTGATGATTTTTCAGAATAAGATACTTTACATTTTATCTTTTTCTGTGATTGTTATGTTCAGCTCCGTAAAAGATTTATACTTTCCCTTCTTAAAGATTGTCATTTTTTCCAAGTTAGGCCCGCTTTGCTATACCTCCAAATGCTATCTTCGCCTATGGTTTGTTTTGGGGTTGCAAGTTTTTTATCAGGACCCATTAGATGTAGAAAAAAACTGTCATTTTAACAGTTACTATCAAATCATCATTTTTTATGTAATCATGATTATTCTAATGTTTATTGTTATTTAAACTGTAAATTTAGCACGTTGCACTTTATACTACAGCATTTTGCATTTCACTGGATACCCCCTGTTCTATTTAGCAATTTTAAATTGCAGTGTCTACTATACTGTGAGCACTTAAATTCACTTCTTAAATATTAATATTTGTCCAGTTGTTTGCGATAATGTGAATGTAGAATTTTGTACTCCACCAGTTAGTATTTTATATTTCATATGTTATCATCCGCTCCAGTCAGGAATTTTAACTTGTCTCCATATTGTATATAGTAATGTGAATTTGGCTCTATGCACTTTACATGAAACCCTCTGCTCTATCCGATAATTTTATCTTTATCTTTTGGTCTACAAATCTTTAAATTTTAATTATTATTTTTAAAAGTAATGTCTTTTTTATTGATGGAACGTTTCCTCCTACATGTTCACTTTTATGGCATTGATTTGTCGAATAAAGTATCTTTGACTTTGACTTTGGCTATCGGTGCACAGTGGAGGAAAAAGAGGTAAATCCTTTGTCTTGCAATGCCTTATATGCTGCAGTCCCAGGTGTCGTCCCCAGATTACGTCACAGGGAACCCTCCTTTGTTGCATCACCGATGAGGGACTCCCCACTTTGCTAATGCCCGTGGAGTAACTTTTGGGCTTTCTCTGTTATTTGCAGGGGGCACCTGGCCATTTCCTGAATTGAAACCAGATCATTCATATTGTATAGTCTTAGACTACAGACATTTAAACAGTCATACACTCACTTTTGCAATATAGACTACACACAGTATGGCACTCATAAACAATATAGGCCGTAAAAAATACAAAACAACCTCTGATTTTTCTATTGTTTTTTTCAGCCACAATCTAGGCCTTGAAAGCAGTGATTGGACAGCCTTCTTAGCAATTAACTTTCGAAGATGATACGCAAGACTCCCAAGGAGCTATAAAAATAGCCAGGGCTATTTGCTGCATGCATCATATCAGTTCTAAATTATATTGACCCTGACACATTATCCCATGTAGATGATGTCTACTTAACGGACAATTAATTAGTCCCACATTTGGCCAGAGTAGATTGCATAATCTTGGCTAAAGTTCAACTTTGAGAAGTCTATTATAGCTTTTCTAAGTATTCTTTGTCTAGGATATGAACTTACAAACAAGGATAAGTGTCTTGTGCCTCATTGTTTGGAGAAGTGTGTACAATTGCAACCTCCAAATACATTAAAGAAATTACAATTCTTAGCTGAAATTACATTGCTGAATACATTCAATGCATCAAACATCTTTATGAATTAATTCACCCTGCCATTTCCACATCACATTGGAAAACAGAACACATGAATACACTCAGATCCTTACAATCTGACTTGCTTGCCACACGTCACTTACATACATATGTAAATACCACCAACCTAGTTATCCGGGTATTACTGTGTGCAATTGGATTTACCTATATCACTTTTAATGAAGGTGAATCAGTGGTGATTGGATTTAAATCGCATTTATATTCCAGTACAGAAATGTGTTTTGCTTCCATGAAAACCAAAAAGAGTGTCCTCTTACACTAGGGAAATGCATTACTGTTGTCACTCCCGTGGCAGCCTTAGAGGCTGTCACAAAAGCCAGCGTTCCTAATGCTAAAGCCCTCCACCCTAGATTTATACAGTGGGGAACATCCTTAGCAGCTGTTTACTTAGACTTTGTCTTTGATCCGTCTTTACAGACACAAGAATTCTTGCAATAAGAGCAGGTCTACCCCATGCCCGCCTCTGTCTTACCTCTTGAAAGGTATAAATATATTGTTTACACTGATGGTTCAGCCCAACCTAAACAGCAATATTCAGTGGCATGCTCCCCTGTTGATGGGGTTATGTTGGATGGGAACTCCAACCACAAAAAAGTTGCACACAGTCCCTAGGGGACTGCACTGCGCAGTTGGCTGAACTGAAAACTTTGCTTCATGCACTGGAACATACGAATCCTGAATTTTCCACACTTATTGTATGTGATTCGTATTAGTGTGTACAGTCCTTTAATGATAATTTACATTATTGGCGTTTGAATGAATTCAAAGATTCTAAAGGCAACACAATGAACCATAGAACACTTTGGGTTCAAGTGGCAGGTATCAAAGACAGGTTGACATGCACTTATGTTATACATGCTTTGAGTCATCAGCGTGTGGGAGCATACAATGTAGGGAATTCTCTGGCTGATGAAGCGACCAAATCGGCAGTCGCGACTGTGACTGTTATTACTCATTCTAAAATGAGAGCAGATAGAGATAATTTGGATGCTGTTAATGGAAATAACAATGGCACCCTGATTAAAACATTCCTTTTGCAACTATTCCAGGAGCGGGTGATCGTTTGATTCCCAACAAAGACCGCAAGCTAGCTTTACTGATAGCTGCAAATGAGGGTGTTGCTTCTGCACATACCAGTGTGGAGGCCACAATTTCACTGCAACAGCAATGTCATTTATGGCATGCATTATGCCAATAGGCAAAACAATATGTCCTGTGTTGTGACATTTTATTTTAATTATTTATAAAGTTTTGTATAACATGGACAAGAGCCTAAAGGGTGTTAGAGTGCTTCACATTATAGGGTGAGTAGGATACAGTTGTAAAAAAAAGACATTCGTTACATAAATGAGAGTGACAAGGTAATGCTGGAGTTAAAGGTTGCACAACAATGTAGTGTTCAGGGCATCAGGATAGCGGGCAGGTGAGTAAACAATAGGACCTAAAAGTCACTTAGGGCAGAAACTTGTTCATCAGTATTGTTTTCACTTCTGTTTTAAAAGAAGAGGAAGCTGAGATTCGACAGACATCCGGTGGGAGAGGTTCCATATCATCGGGGTGAAACCTGAGAAGGCTCTGTAGCTCGTTCTCTTTTTGCGGAAAACCTGTGGTCTCAGTAGCAGTGAGCTTGCACTTTGTGAGGATCTGCATCCCCCTGAAAACTCTAGCTTTTGAGCTAGATATATGGGGTCTTCAAATATAGGGCCCTATGAGTCATGCAAGCAATCTTTAGCTGTATTCTTGCTTCGTACGTCAACCAGTTTAAGGTTTTTAGTGCTGGGTATATGTGACCATTTCTTTTTGTACCGGCTATTAGTCTGGCCGCGGCATTAAGGGAGGCCCTTAGGAGGACCAAAGTGAATTTGGGAAGACCACAAAGAGTGGAGCTTCCGTAATATAGCCTTGGCAATACAAGAGCTTGGACCGCAATCTTGAAGTTGTCCTGAGGTAGGAAAGGTTTGAGTTTTCTTAGTGTACTCATCTGGTATTTAGCTCCCTTGGTGGCATTGCTTATACGATTCTGCTTGTTTAGGTTTTTGTCTAGTGTGATTCCAAGTGATTTAGCTGATTCAATAATGTGAGGAGAACAGTTGAAGGCTGTTAGCTGTTTAATCTAGAGGTCAATCTTGGGATATTGGTTAGGAGGAGCAAAGAGGAGGAATTCCGTCATGGAGGTGTTGAAAATTAAGTGGTTATTAGTGAGCCACTTTTGAGTGTTCATCAAGATAGAATTGAGTGAAATGAAGTCTTCTGGTGAGGAGATTTTCAGGTACAGTTGTGTGTCATCTGCATAGATTTGATAACGAATGTTCGCAGAATTAAGTGAATCTGCAAGTGGTACCATGAATAAGTTAAAGAGTATGGGTGACAGTGCGGACCCCTGTGGAACCCCCATATTGACTGCAGAGGGCTGAGAGAGGGATTGATTCACCTTGACTCTTTGGGTTCTGTTGTGGAGGAATGATGTAAACCATTGCAGTACCGGCCCTGATAGGCCCATTCTCTGTTCAAGAATGGAGAGTAAGCTGTTGTGTTTAACAGTATCGAAGGCGGAAGACAACTCGCCGAAATTTTCTGAGCTTTCTCTGGGGTCAATGGCTTCTTCAGAATGTGAGCTATGAGCCATTCCTTCCAGAAGAGATGAGTGCATCAGCACATGGAACACTACATACTGGCTCTAATAACATAGATGTAGGTTACCCGATCCTTTCTCAGCATCAGTTGAAATCGAGGATCATGTCTTTGGAACATTTAAACTGTGTTATAACCCAGTCGTCATCTGCGGAGACAGAATACATTTTGGATTCAATAGCCTTTGAATTTGCAAGAGACATCATGGATGCCTCTGACATGGCTTAATTCAGTTCTCTTTTCAAAATTGAAATGTCATGTATTTTTCAATTTTTTTTAAAATAAATTGCATATTAGCAATGCTTTAAACCTGCTCACCTTGTGCCGTAAACCCTTTATCATTTATTTAAATGTTGTGTTACTATCCTGACCAAGTGGAGGGGGACTTTAGTGAATTTGATATTGCACCCACTATAGTTTTTCCCATATGTCAGCCTAACTGCACACATAGTAGGCCGCTTTTGCTTTGCACACATTAGGGAGTATTGCGCTTGTTTTTGTGCCACCCTGTTATTTTTTAAATAGGCCGCACATGTTTTGCCATTTAGCCTTCCTGCTGGGATTCAGTTGAATATATCGTGCAAGGCCAAACAACATTGTGCTCTGTTTTCCTCTGTGATTGGATTCTAACACTTCTTAGACCCAATAGAGAAATACAGCTGCTGTTTTTCGCACAAGACAATTCTTATCATATAAGCAGAGACTTGTCGTTCTAAACACAGAGACGAGTGAGGCTTGCAGAGAAAAGCTCCTGAGATGAAGAAGCTGTGTGTCTGAGATGTAGACCAACTGATTATTACTCTGAGGTATGGGGCCTATCAGGCATCAGTGTTCCCATAGTTAGGGTAGGCTTAGACAGATTTGTCATTCCATATGACTGGCCTTTTCATTGTGAACAGTTTATTAACCATGCTAATCACATTGTTGACTTTTATATGGTTTCTAATTGCAGCACAGTTGCTTCATGATAGAGCACGATGGTTTCAATAAGTATTGTAAGCTTTCTCTGTGTCTCTCTTCTGTTTATTGTGGACACGCATAGGTGTGAGAACGAAAGGTGATGACCTATTACCATGACTCCTGAGAGGGTTCAGAGTATTTTATTCTGAGGTGCTAACGTACCAGCCACTCTAGAAGGTTAGGAGGGCCGTTAAAGCAGTCTGGATTTGAGGCCATGGGTACCGAAGTGGTATGGTGACCAAGTCCCTACATGCTGATGTTCTGTGATCCGAGGTATAGTTCTGTTTCTAAGCTGATTCTCTGCAACTATCACACCATAACCTTTCCTAAAACCCACTTTAAACCTTGGTGCATAGTTCTTTCATATGAAAGAGCATGTTTGTACACATAAAGAATAAAAATAGAAACTCTAGTGCAGAATTAAACATATAAGAAACCTGTAATTTGTTGCAGAAAGATATTAGAAACATTTCAATACAAGTTGGTTAAAAAAAAGCTGCAGTAGCATAGAATGAGTGGAAATCTGCAGAAAGATTCTAGCATTTCTATAGTTATCTATGGAATGCAAAAGATAAGCATGTTCCTTCTTATAGTCACTGTAAACTAGAAAAATAGAGCAGCAGAATGTAAAGCAAAGTTTCATGTGTTGCTTTAAACAGCTTCTCTGTGACTTGACCTCCCTTTCACCTTGGCTGCTGACTCTGGCAGCAGGCATGTAAGGTCAAAACTTGACTTCAATAAATTATTACAGTTGAGGTTTTTTTTAGGTTTAAAAACACTTCATTGAAAAAATACATTAACCAGAATTATCATAAAATAGGAAACAATAATATTCACACTAAGAATAAACTTATAGAAATTACATAACTTGTATTTAAATCTATTACAAATGCTGTTAAGAAAAAATACCGAGGGATGCAATTAAAGTCATCATTAAAACATAGTTTTTGTGTGTTGATGTTTTTTTCTGAAGAGAAATGGGGGAAAAGGGAGATAAGAAAGAAGAAAAAGAAAGCAGGATTGAAAGAAAAAGACAGAGGAAATACCCTAGATAGGAATGGTAAGAATGTTTTCATAGAGAGCCTTACTAGATGAAAAGGAAAGGATTATCATGAAAATACAGTAATCTTTGCAATAATAGAAACATAGTGTGAAAAGTAAGAACTAAATGAATAATAAACTTTAAGAATCAAGGTTGCAGGAAAATAACATTTGCATCAGGAAATGGAATGTGAAGGCTAGATAAATATGTAGTAAATGGTAGCCAAAGTAAATCGTTCTTAATTCAATTCTGAGTTGATATAGCGCTTGCTCCTGTCGAGTCATAGATTGTGGAAAAGCATATTCCACCATGTAGAAAAAGAAATTCTTGTGGCATCCTTACAGCTAGATGTAATTATTTGTATGGCAATGGCAATAACCAAATGAACAAACCTTCCAACCATTAAATATTCAGTAAGGAGCTTCATAAAAAAATGTACAGTACACCAAATTGAAATAGAACATATTTTTGAAATCCCAAACTTGCAATCAAAAAGCGTAAACTTGTGGACACTACACAACCATATGCATTAAATCAGCATTTTCAGAGTCATCCGTCCAACAGCTTCACTAACTTCATTATTGTATTTATCGAGGAAAGCAGAGATAAAAAATAAGCTATTGTAGAAGTACTACATTTTATGATTGGTGCTAGCTGAGAATTATGTATTATGGATTTTATACTAAATAGCATTCCAAGTCTGATTTAAAAACACATTTTAGATCCTGTTCCCACTTTGCCTCTATTTTTGTTTTAGAACGGGATACAAGGAGAATATCCAGAGGTTTATAAAGGTAAGAGGCAGTATTCATGTTGGAGAAACCACAAACTTTGGGAGAAGTACTGACAATAGGAGTATTAGAAGAATGGAGTGTAGATATAGGTTGAGAAATAGTTTCCTTTAGCAACTTGAATTTAGACTGATAATCAGATGATATATTATATTTAGTTTAATGTTCATTAAAAGAGAAGACTTTTGAGGATATTAATTGATGCACATAGGTGATTTCCTCAAAAATCCAGTTACCCCAGATAATTGATCAATTTCATATTTAATATGTTTATTCTGGCAAATAGGACATTTTAAAAATGCCTGCAATGGTGAAAAGGACCTGGCAATAATAGGTTTGATTGAAGCAACTGCAGTAGAGAGAGCAGGTGAAGAGAAAGATGTTGGTTGTTGTGATATGAAAACTGCATGTCGATAGAAAATGGAGAGATTGATGAATCTTCTATCAGATGACAAATCCAGGGAAGGAGCATTACCTTCTTTTGATAGCAGAGACCAAATCTGTTACAAAGCAAAACCAGAATGGTATTTGGAAAAGTCAGGAAAGCTCACCCTGCCTGAATCCTTAGGTTTCCTTAATTCTTAGAGTGATATACATGCCTTTTTTATTTATTAAAAAAGTGATGAGCAAACTATTTATGGTCTTAAACAACTGCTGAGGGAGGGTGACTGGGAGTAGTGAAAGATATAAATTGGGAGTATCATCATCTTAATAGAGTCCAATTTACCACACCAAGGTAGAAATAAAGGTGACCATTGCTCAGACAGGGTAGATATTTTGCTCTGAACAGCAACTGAACTGAGATTAATTGTATCTTTATAGAAATTGAATAGTGAAACCCTAAACATTGAAATGCTCTTAGAATTCCATGCAAATCCAGAATCTCTAAATATATTTTCCATACAATATTTATTTAGTGGCATAATTTCTGACTTATCAATATTGTATTTATCTCCAGAGACAATGGAAGAATCTTTAAGTACCTTAAAGAAAGTTGGAATGGAGGTGTTGGGTTTCGAAACATATAATAAAATATCATCTGCATATGCAGTACATTAAAATTCAGTTTTCCTATCCTTACAGCCCGAAAGGAAGAGGATCCATGAAGGGTTCAATCAATTAATTAATCAAACAGTACTTGTAAAGTACGGCTTATCACCGTGAAGGTATTCAGGCACTGGGCTGCTGGGTTTCTTCGCAGAGGCAGGTAGTCCAAACAGCTGGTAAAAGAGCTTTTGTGAGGGTTCTTGGTGCTGGTGGGGGGCCATTTTAAGATTCTTCGGAGCATGCGGATGGTGTTGGTCTAAGATTATGCTGCGGTTGCGGGCATTGTCTTTCAGTGTAGGTGAGGGTCCGACCTCAGCAGGCCACCAGGTGTCATTCCAGAGGGTGGTTGCCAAAGATCAGCACTTCAATTTTGTGCGTGTTGAGCTTTAGGCAATTGTCCTTCATCCAGGGCATGACTTTCTTCATGAAGTTATGGAAGTTAGTCTTCAATGTGGTGGGGTCTGCTGAGAGTGAGAGGACAAGCTGAATGTCATCAGCGTAGGATATGATATTGATGATGTGGGTTCTGACAATGTCGGCTTGCGGATTAATGTAAATGTTGAAGAAGGTGGGGCTGAGGGATGAGCCTTGAGGGACACTGCTGATGGTGCTCTTCCTCCAGTGAGGAATGATGCCATCCATCTAGGTGTGTTTTCTTTCATTCTGATCTGGTGCAGTCTTTTGATGATTGCGCAGTGGGAAACGGACGGTGTCGAAGGCTGTCGAGATGTCGAGAAGGATCAATGCGGTTGATTCTCCTCTGTCGAGTAGGGTGCAGATGTCTTCCGTGCCACCAATCAGGGCGGTCTTAGTTCTGTGGTTGCAACTGAAACCGGATTGGGAAGAGTCTAGCAGGTTGTTTTTCAACAGATATTTGGTAAGCTGAAAGTTGATGACCTTCTCCAAGACGTTGGTAGGAATCAGGAGCAGCAAGATAGGGCGGTAATTCTGGAGATCTCTGGGGTCTGCAGAGGGTTTCTTTTCTTTTTATAAAAACTCTTTATATTAAACAACCATCGAATCCACATCAGCAATGTTAGAGGAATCAAGTACAGTACATTCAGCAATGACAACAATGAATGAGTATGAGCATAGGAGTGCAAAGTGTATAGGTTAAAGGGTAGGAGGATCATCATAGTCAATTGCAATCGGGCGGGGGTGCAGATATGTCCTCTGTAAGCGTTCCATGGGCCCCATATCCTGGACCACTTTTTGGGGCAGCCGCGAGCCACGAAGACTGTCCTTTCACTGTACATACACCAGTCCAGGTCCTCTTTCCAGGCCCCCTTTCCAGGCCCCCACCTCGGGCGTCTGTGTAGCTCCCCACGTCTGCAATATATTCCTTTTTGCCAACATAAGCCCCAACGTGGCCCACTGCGTGTGGTGAATATTAAGATCGATAGGCTCCCAAATATTTAAGAGACATCACCGTGCGTCCAGGTGTATGACCACTGAGAGCACCTCGCCCAGCACGTCATGGATCCTGCACCAGTACGCTTGTATATACTCACATTCCCATAGCACGTGTAGAATTGTCCCCTCCCACCCGCACCCCCTCCTACAATCTCCTATGTTGGATCTACCCATACGGACCAAGGTAGGCCCTGTGATGTAGCCTCGCCGGTATTGCCACTACTCTCGGTGAGGATCCTGCCTCCTGCCAGTCCTCATAATCTAGTTCAAGACCATCTCCTACCCACTTCTCACGCAGTGGCCCGAGTGGGTCTGCCATGCTGTTTCTTAGTTTTTTATAAGTTAGGGAGATTGCTTTTTCAGGCCAGTGGCCGTCTAGTAACCTATCTTTTAACGGAGAAGGTGTCATGGGGGAGGAGCCTGTTGGGAAGTGGAATTTTCAGGCATGACGAATTTGTGTGTATCTGAAAAGTTCTGAGTTAGCCAACTCATACTGCTGCTGCAGAGTGGCAAAGTATTTTACTTCGCCCTTCTCCCACATATCTGTAATCAGTGAGATTCCAATTAGATCCCACTTATCAAATCCTTTCCATTGCCATAAGCTACCCAATTGCTCAGAATCCCACAGGGGGGTTGCCAGAGTAAGTTTCCGCCCCAAGCCCAGGTATTTGTTAACTGCATGTCAGATTTGAACAGAGTGGTTAGTTGGACCGGTGAAGGGGTATCACTTGGGTTTGGAATACATAACCCGGTTATAATTTCCGCCCGGTACAATCCATCTGTCCATAGCATACCCAGGGTCATCAAGTCGAATATAGGTGCCCTGAATGATGGCTGCAAGATGTGCTGTCCAATAGTATTTTTTAATGTCTGGGAGGCTGATCCCCCGTCATACCAGTCGAGTGTAAGTTTGGTTAAGGCGATCCGAGGTTTCCCGTCCCACAACAGGTCTCTTTATAGGCTCTCAACCTCTTTAAAATATACAACTGGGACCGGGTCCATGGTGTTCTGTAATGCGTACATGAAGCGAGGCAGCGACATCATCTTGAAAAGGGCAGCCTTGCCCAACAGTGACAGCGGAAGGTTTTCCAGCTAGCTATGTCGCGCTTAAGTCTCTCCAGTGGTGGGAGAAGGTTTTGGGTGAAGCGAAGTTTGGGATCTAGAGTGATATAAGTGGCCAGATACTTAAAGCCGTCAGTGTGATCAGAATTGGGCAATTACTTGGCGTGGCGGGAGGGTCTCCGGTAAGGACATATATAAGGGATTTTTTCCAGTTGATGGAGAATCCTGAATACCTAACAAAAATTGCCATGATGTCGAAGACGCATATTAATGACTTCTTCGGGGAGGCGAGATAAAGAATGATGTCATCGGCATAGAGGGAGATGCGGTCCTCCCACTCTGGGGACCAACGCAGGCCTCTTATTTCTGGGTCTTGGCAGATCCAAGCTGCCAGCAGTTCGAGGGCAAGGGCAAATAGAAGAGGAGAGAGGGGGCATCCCTGCCGAGTACCCTGGCTCAGAATGAATGGGACTGATTTTTTGTTGTTGACCATGACCTGGGCACGAGGTTCCTAGTATAAGACCCATCGGATAAATTCGGGGGCGAAACCTAATTTTGTGAGCACTGCAAATAAATATGGTCACTCAAGGGTGCCAAACACCATGGTAGCGTCAAGGGACATCACCAGAGCATCTTCACGGATAGTGGGTACTCTGCCCAGTACACCATGTAATCTGCGCATATTTAGCACGGTGTTGCGGTGCGGCATAAAACCTGACTGATCTGGATGGAGTACTCCCACCAATCACCTTGACCAGGCAGGTCGCCAGGAGTGTGGCCAGGATTTTGGGTTCAACATTTAGAGCAAATCCTCTAGGCCATTTTATAAATTTGGATTTCTGTACTTTTATATGGACATATATAAGGTTTCTTGTCTTTGTAGTTCTGGAAGATAACCATTTGAAAAGGACTACACGCATTCAGCTGATTTATGAGATTTATATAGCCCCTGACGAAGGGTTTTTGGAAAACCCGAAATGCATTGGGATTGCCTTTTTCTATGAATTTCTTGCACTTTATTTAAGCAAATTTTGTGAAATGAACAATGTGATGTAAACATTTTTCATGAACCCATGATACAGTTTCACGATTTCAATTCATTGTTTAAATAATTCTTGGATTGTGGCATAAAACATTTGGGGCCTTATGTAGGTAGCCTAACATTTACCACTTCATAAATTCCGAATTTTACCGATTCGGTATTTATGAAGTGGTAAATGCTATGTAGGTAATCAGTCAGTAAAAATTACCGATTCGGAATTGGTCGGTAATTAAGAATCGGTATTTACCGATTCGGTAATGGTAACTGGCTTCCCATTGATTCCTATGGGCCAGGAGGCCCATAGGAATCAATGGGAAGCCAGTTACCATTACCGAATCGGTAAATACCGATTCGGTAATGGGGGGAGCACAATCAAGGGTGGCAGGGTGTCACAGTGACACCCTGTTGCACCCCTGATTCCTGCATGTGTGCACATGTGGCACACATACATGCACTAAGGGCATGTATGTCTGCCACATTGCACACTTCTAAGGGCCAAAAAATGCTTTTTCTAAGACATTCGTCATTTACCAGCAACTTTTAGTTGGTGGTAAATAACGAATCCACACAACACCCACACACTCCCCCTACATCTCATTTCAGGATTCGGTATTTACCGAATCGGTAAAATTACCGATTTGGTAATTTTACCGATTCGGTAAATTACCGAATCCTGAAATGTCCCCCCTACATACCAAAAGCCTGAATACCGGTCGGTAACGGGATTTTTACCGAAAATCGGCCGTTACCGACCGGTATTAGGCTACCTACATATGGCCCTTGATGTTTAATGTACAAAAGGTTTTGAGTTTTTATGCACATGAACGTAAATGCAACATGATTGATTCAACTTTGAATAATATTGTTCACACTTTTTGAGACCTTCGTGTCCTAAATCAGCGTTGCTTCACGTAGGTTTGGGTTTTCCCTGACCTCTTCAAACCACTGTCCAGGAAGTGACAGTCATCTTCAGACAGAGATGGGAGTGTGATGTCTCGCAGGAGGTCCTGAACATCCTCCGCCTTATGGCGTGAGTTAGATGTGTAAACTGTCTTATAGTGGGCAGCAAAGTGGTTTGCAATCGCTTGAGGCTTGGATTCGGCGTCATCACCTGTGAGTTCGGGCACCAATCGACTTGCCCACTCCTTCTTGTCTAGCCAGGCGATTAGTTTCCCTGCCTTATCCCCCAAGTCGTACAAGCTTCCCAGCTTTTCTTTCCCGATGTATTAGCCCTGTCAGTAACTAGGGCTTTATATTCATCTTGTTTGAGACGTAGTGTGTGCAGTTTTGCCTGTGTGACCCCATCTTCTAAAGTGCCTTCAGGTCTGTTAATTTCTACCTCTAAGTCCACAATCACTTTCTGCCTTTCTTTTTTGGTTACGGAAATGAGTGCCAACTTATCCCCCTGAATCACGGACTTGAAAGCTTCCCAGAGGGTTTGAGACGAATCCACTGTTCCGTCATTCTCAAGGAAATAGGAGTCAATAGCAGTTGATAGTGCTTTCCGGATTCTAGGGTCCCGGAGATGCCACGGGTTAATGGGGGCTAGGCTACCCACTCTTGCCTGGCCGAGCACTATCTGAACCCAAAGTGGGGAGTGATCAGAGATTCCTCTAGCCAGTTGCTTAATTTCACGGATGTGTGCAGCCTATTAAGCTGGGGTCAAGACATAGTCAATGAGGGAAAGGCTATGATGGGCCCCGGAATGGAAGGTATATTGGATGGACTCTGGGTGGTATGTTCTCTATCCGACAACAAGTCAGAGCGCCTCCAGAAAGTCTGGCAGCCACTTATGGGAAGACCTGAGCACACGCGGTGGGTGTCTATCTAGCATACCCGAGATAACTGAGTTAAAGTCCTCCCCACCACCAAAAGACCCTCCAGAAGAGAGAGAGAGAAGAAGAGTGCCCAAATCAGCGAAGGTGGTAGCCTGAAGGCCAGGTGGTACATAAACTGACAGCAGAGAGCGTGTAGCCCTCCCAGGAGCCCGTGACCCCTATGTATCTACCTCTCCGCCGGTTCCTAGTAGGACCGGGCTCATGGATCTAGATCTCCAGGATCGCTGGCTTCTCTTGTCTGAGTCTGCTTTGTCATTGTTCGAGTCAGTCGGACTCTCACTGGAAGCTCTCCATTTCCCGGTGTTCGCTGGTCTCGCTTTACGTGCCTCCCCTTCATCCAACCATGCTTGCACATCCAATGGGGTCGTAAAGAACCATGATTTGCCATTCACCATCATTTTAAGTTTCGCTGGAAAGAACATCATGTGCTTGTGAGTGCTCCCTTCACTCCGTCGAGGGAGCGATGTTCTTGATGGACCTTGAGGTTAAAGTCCGGGAAGAACCTGATAGTTGCATTCTCATATTTGAGATCCCCATGTAGGCGGGCTGCCTGCAATATTGCGTGTCTCTGTAGCTGAGGATTTGGGCTATAATAGTCCTAGAGGAAAGAACATCATGTGCTTGTGAGTGCTCCCTTCACTCCGTCGAGGGAGCGATGTTCTTGATGGACCTTGAGGTTAAAGTCCGGGAAGAACCTGATAGTTGCATTCTCATATTTGAGATCCCCATGTAGGCGGGCTGCCTGCAATATTGCGTGTCTCTGTAGCTGAGGATTTGGGCTATAATAGTCCTAGGGGCGGCCCCCTGTTTTGGTGGGGGGTTTGAGGCCCTATGCGACCTCTCCACAGTGAAGAAGGCCGAGAGGCGTTTAGGTTTGAGATGGTGTAGAATGAGGTCTTCTAGGAAAAGGTCAACACTCGGTCCCTCCGCCCCCTCTGGCACCCCGACCACGAGGATGTTGTTGCGACGTGATCGCCCCTCCTGGTCCTCCATCTTGAGAGCCACCTGACGCTGCTGGTAAACCAACTTTTGGACTCTTTCTTCCAGTGACCGGGTTTTATTCTGGAGTTCTGAGACATTGGCTTCGGTCTGTGTGACGCGTTCTGCTGTCTTATTCATGTCAGCCCTGAGAAGGTTCATTTTGATGGAGACCTTGTCAATCTTTGTTTCTAGCGTGGTTCCTAGGATTTGAATTGCTGACATTATGGAGCTTAATGATGGTTCAGAGTCAGTCGCAGAAGCACTCCCGGCTCCATCCTCCATCCTCCTGCACAAGGTGTTTGGGGACTGTGTATTTGTCTAGTTTGTTAGACTGCACAGCCGAACCTCCCTTAGGCTTCATCGTGATACTAGGTCCTGTGGGCGCATAGAGGGAGGATAGCGATCACTTGCCAGCTGGCCTGACCCCGGGACACCACTGTTCCATCGTGCAGGGTAGATCAGTGGCGGATGCTCAGGATATGGTGGTTCGGAGGTCACCACTGTGAGATTCGGACCCCGCAACAGACTTTGACGGTTGGCTGGGTCACCCCAATGTCCAACCAATCCACACCCCCTGGGGGGGATAACCCGGTGCTGTGAGGTGGTCACGAACCGCCAGGTGGCGACAGCTGTAGCACATGCAGGGCGGATGCACGCCGCACTCCCAATGCCCTCAAGTCGTTGCTAGCATAAGCGCAGCTTCCCGGGCCCCTCCCGTCCAGGCGCCGCTGTGCAGGCACACCGATCAGCCAAAAATCAATCAGGGTGCAAATCTAATCATCTCCAGGAGGTAGATCGACGAAGGAGCGACCCTCTTAACAACGCCTGGGGTTCCGGTTCCAGGCAAGACAGAAGTCATCCTCGTCAGTTATCACACACATAAACCGGCCTTCCGTGGCAGGGACGCAGTCCCGGGCGAGGCGCGTACCCAAGCTCCACCCACCTCGCTTGTTGTCGGTCGGGCCTCGCTCCGTGCCAGCTTCGGGTTCAACGCAGGAGAAAGGGAGGAAAGCAAGGACAACTTGTCACGGAGGACCCATCCTTTAATGCAGCAGGCGTGGATGCTCTGAATGCTGTGGCCTCATAAGTTGCGGATCATGAGCGGATATTCGGGGCTTTTATCGCAGCTCTGGCAGAGCACTTCTCGTAGGTAGCCTTTTTATCGGCGCCAAGCCACGCCCCCCTGCAGAGGGTTTCTTGAGGAGAGGTCTGACCTCTGCATTTTTCCAAGCATCGGTTAAGGTGGCTATGGCAATGGATGCATTGAGGAGGGTGGTGAGTTGGTGGCTGTTCATGTCACTTCCTGGTTTCTAAGAAAAGGTTCTACAGATAAAATAATTAGTAAGTTGGGACAAAAGACACCCTTCTTTTGTGCCTCTACTTTTAAATGTGGAAAAAGAAGGGTTGGAGCTTGGCCAACTACACTGATGGCCGCCTGAAGCCAGGGTTTCTTTGACCGTGGCCTGTCCAATAGACCTTGGTGCCATTATGGGGGGCATCTGGGTCTGAGCTGTTGCACGTCTGCCCTCTACCCTCTGAATGGGGCTCTGATGCTATAATCGCCTTTCTGTGAGCTGAAGAGGGGAGCTGCTGTAGAAGGGTCTGGCCCAGCCTTGGAGTTGGCCTGTGCATTGTTGCTCAGACCTGATGACAAGGGGCTTACAGGCACCCCTCCGCAACACAGCTGGCCGCCATCCCCAGACGTAGGGGCGCCCTCTGCAGTTCAGGCACTCCAGCAGCCTCCGTGGCCTGTGCAGTGGGTAGGACCTTGATCTTGACCCCATTCTCTGCCGGCTTTGGCCCATGCCTGGTACCCCACCTGTCAAGTGGGCCCGGGGCATGCTCTCGTACTTCCGCTGGCTCAGGTGAACGAGTCGGCTTGCTACAGGGAGCCCAGACTTCACAATGTTTTAGCCAATGATGGCCTTTTCTTCAAATTGGTGGGACTGGGGGCAGCATATCCTCCTCTTAATGACAGAGTGCAGAGTTGGGTGAAGCCGGTCTTGGAAGCCATCTGAGGGTTGCTGGATCTCCTCCCATCACAACTCTTACCCGTCCTTCCTTTTTGGACTCTAGGGCTTTGGGGAGCTTAAGAGGATGCAGCGGCCTGGTTTCCTTAGCCTTCTCCCCATTGTGGATTGCTCAGGACTGCTGGAGGGGCCAACCTTCCTGGCGTATATGGTCATACCCCCTGGAACTCCACAGATGATCCTGGGCATCTACCTCAGCCCCCTCATCAGGGCACTATAGACCTGGCTGGCCATAAGACGGAAAGCACATTCCTGATCATCCATGCAGCGGGTACTGTCTGGCTCAGGCTTGAGACAAGCTTTTCATCTTTCCTCTCTTCTCCCCCTTCTCCTTCTTTTCTGTGCTAGATCTAGAGGTGACCATCAAGTGACTGTTCAATTACCCTGTGGGACTGATCTTCACCCTGACCTGGGACCTGGGCCACATGAGCGACGCCGTCTGGCCATATGGCTTTTGCGAATCAGGACCACCTGCCTCCACCTTCTCACTGTACTTTTGGCCCACCTAAGGGGAACCTGCACCCATTTTGAGATTGCAGGTTTTTTTTGGTGACCCCCAACTGGTTACTGGTGTGACTGGCAGTTCTCCTCCTCTCCTGCAGCCACTGGCTCCCCCAGCACCTGTCCACTTGTCCTGATTGGCCACCGGAATATGTCAAGACAGCTGATCATTTCTGAGGCAGTGTCCCTCACCAAATCCCCTGCTCCAGCGCCACCAGACTCCCCAGATGACCTGATGGCTTGCATCCTGCAAGAAATCGAGGCAGTGGGTCATAAACTTGAATCGATAAATGCCAAGATCACAGCCAGCTCCTCCAACATGAAGTCAATACGGGTGGGAATCAGGGTGTTTTGAGGCTTCCTGGATGGAGTAGAGTCCTGACTTGACACCCTGGATGTGCAGACGATCAATGTCACTGCCCCGGAGGCTGAACTTCATTGCCTTTCCCACAAACTCACAGACCTCGAGAATATGATCCAGAGAGATAATATCCGTTTTTTCTGATTCCCAGAACAGGTAGAGCAGGACAATTCTGGGCACTTCCTCTGTGACATTTGCGCATGCATCCTGGGGATCTCCTTTACCCCTCCTCTAGAGATCCAACGTACTCACCACATTCGGGCTCTTCGATCCATTCCTGCTGACAAGCCTCGCCTGCTCATTGCCTGTTTCCTGTATCATATCAAAGTTCTGCAGATCCTTACCTCGGCCCACATCGAGGACCCCTATGACAAAGGGCCACGCGATCTGCATTCTGAGGGACTACTCCAGGGAAAACAATGACAGGCGCCAGGGCTTCCTGGCCCTTCACCTTGCTCTGTGCAAATAGGACATCAAGTACAGGCTGCTGGAGCTGGTGCGTATGTGGATAACAATGGATGGCTGCTTCAAAGATTTTCTGGACCCAGGAGACATCAAGGCTTTTCTTGACTCTCTACAGGACCTTAGCATCAGAAGCACCCCGTGCAGGTAAGAGTGGTAGGGTGCGGGGTCCGGGTTGGAGGGGGAATCGATTGACAACCACAAGGGATAATTACATAAATAATTAATTTCCCCCCACCTGGCCCCACCACCCCTACCACTCTTACCTGCACAGGCCGTGGCTGCTTAGCATAGGCGCTGCCCCACCTGCCCCTCTCTCTCTCTCTGCTTCCAAGTGGGGACCCATCCCATGCCATATTGCCAGCACTGTAGGCTGGGCAGACTGCAGGAGTGGCTTTTTCCTGCACCTTCATGCACCAGAACAGACAGAGACATCAGGGTGGTGATGGAATTTACACAGGGGTCCAGCAAGAACAAATACTATTTCCCTCTAAAGGCCACAGAGGCACCAGACCTGGCTGAAGAGGATGGCAGGGAGTCCCCTTGTCCGACAGCAGTTGGCTGAGTACTGTGATTGTGTCTGTTTTTCCTAGACTCTGCTGTTGGAGTCCACCTGCTATGGGCTCCATCATGCATGTGGGCCCACCTTCCACCTGATCTTAGCCTACCACCTCCTCCTAGACCGGGTTTCCTCGGGCGGTTATATGAGGATTCTCCTTGGCGTGCTGTTTAATGCCTTCTCCATTGGGGACTGTGTCAATTTTGATAACACTGGTGTCCTTATTTGCTCTGGTTCGTTTTCATTTCTACTTGGTTGGGGCTGTTTCATGTTGCATGCTGCATGTTGCACACTGCATGTTGCACACTGCATGTTACAGGCTGCATGTTATCTGTTGCTTATTACATGTTGAATGTTGTTGCCTATTACTGCATCTTATTGTGCATTCTATTCTGAGTGTCACTGCATTTTACCCTGCACAGCGAGGGTCCTGGGCTGTTGTGTCCATGGCTCCATGCCTGATGAGTATTCTCCCCTCTTCTGCCTCCCCCCCACTGTTGGGTTTGCCTACGGAGTACGCCCTGTCCTGTCTGAGGGTTTACCCCTTGTCTCTTGCTGTTTTGTCCCCCCATCGGTGGGGTGTTCTCCCTCTTGGGGGCATTAGGAGAATTCCTTTCCCAGTGATCTAACTGCTCCTTGTCTTTCCAGTAGGAACTCAGGGTGCTGTTGTTCCCCTTGTTTACCTTTTTCTGCCCCCCCTACCCTGGATTCTCTTTGGGTTCTATGTGCTATGTCAAGGAAATTTCCCCCTTCCTTCTCTTATCCCCCTCCCCCACCTTTTAGGACCACTCTTTGTCATCCTCTCTCTACTCGTCTCCCTGGCTTCGGCTGTCTCTGAGGTTGCTGGGCAATGGACAGATTTTCTGTCTCTGCCAGTTAAAGTAGTTCTCCCCTTCATGCCCCTTACATGTATTGTACCTGATTCTGCTTTCCTTTTCTCTTTTTACTCCCTATCCCTCTACCGCCCCATCTCTTCTCCCCTTCTCCTTCCCCCTCCCTTCGCATCAACCCCAACCTGTACTCCTCTTATAAGCTCCCTCCCCCATTTTCTTTGCAGCCTTCCAATTTCTGGCTGTTCTGACTGAGTGCTCCTTTGAACCTAAGTACTACATCATAATTATAAGTACATTTTATTTTGCCATTTTATTTTCAAATAAGCAGCTTTCACAAGAAGCAGATATGGGTAGATCCTGTTTTACTTTTACATACTTCACCAAAGACAACCTTGCTGTCCCAGGATACATCACCTGCTATGTATCAACTCACATTACCTTCACAGACTCTGAGGACATCTGAATCTAATGTAATGTCAGAGGGTACCTTTATCAAGTTCCACAGGAGTCGAAGATGGACCCAAAGCTCATACCCTAGCACTCCCACCAACAGACACTATCTCCTGGTGAGGGCAACAGCATAGGGGATAGGGGAAGTGGATAAAAAAGAGACTGACTTGCAGAGGAGATATTCGGTTCTTCTATTCAACCTCCTTCTATTCTTCTATTTGGGCTCTGTCATGTTGTACCTGAATTGGATAAAAAGTCATACAAGAATACCTTATTAACCTTCTCATTTCAGTTACACTCTAAAACATATGTCTATTTATACTCTAATTACCAAATAGACTCCAGGCAATTGCTTCTCTCTTGTATTACACTGTTGATATAATAGTTGTAGGACTTATAATCAAAAATTCTCTTGGTAAAATTGTTGGAGTTCTTACGAGTACAAATACGTCTTTTCTAATGTTTTGTTGTAACTAGTTCTTATCAGAATCTTTTCTGTACTTTCATGAACCCTACTTCTGGAATGGTTCTCTTGTTTAGCAAAAATATAGTAGTCTTTCTCTTACCAGGTAGTTGACTTCTACTGGAAGGTTTATTCTTGCACTCAAATGAGACACTACCTGGAATACTTGTTAGGGTTCCAACAGGAGACTCAGCAATTCTGGTACAGGGAGTGCGACTGTTAACTTGAGGATATTGCAGGAATTTAACTTGCACGTTTTTTTTATTTTTTATTTCCTACTCGAGTTCGAGCCTTCTCTAGGAAAATAAGGGCTACTTAATCTGCTTACACCAGCGTCTTTATTTATGCTGACTGGTGTTAAAGGAAATTGGTCAAATTCAGAAGCACCACTCATGCGCCATGAAATAATACGCTAACTGAGGTCAGGAAAGGTTGGGAACACTAATTCGGAGTGTACTACTCTTGAGCTGAGTCAAGACACTAAGGGGCAGATTTATGTTAGACTTGCGCCACTTTTACGCCGCCGTTGCGTCACTTTTGTGACGCAGCGATGGCGTAAACCATGCGCCATATTGCGCCATATTTACAACGTGATGCATCTAGGGAGATGCTTCACGTTGTAAAGCCCGGCGCTACATTAAACCTGAGTCAGGTTTAATGTATGCAGGGTGGGCGTTCCATCGGAAAAAGCCTTGGAAAAGTGACGCAGTGAAATCTATAAGATTTCACTCAGTCACTTTTCCGACGCTGCTGCGTCAAAACCTTGCGCCTGCTTGAAGCAGGCGTAAGGCATGACGCAGCATGTTAGGTATGGGCAGCCCCTAAACATTGCTGGAGTTGTGTCGTGCTTGCGACGCGACTCCAGCAATGCGCCGCCCTTACGCCATTAGATGCGTCACGCATCTGTTTATCCTTGCGCCACAATGCGCTGCATTGTAAATGCGGCGCATCTGTGGTGGCGCAAGGGTAAACTTGCGTGACGCATCTTTCCTGGCGCATCCCTGCTGATTTGCAGGGATGCGCCAGGAAACATAAATCTGCCCCTAACTCGGTCTTAGCAAAAGACAAGAATTCTCTACAGAAAAACTGCGCTGAGGTGAGATGCTACTGGCGCCTCACAGATTTCAGTTGAAGTGCGCTGTTCCTTGCTGGAGCGTGCACACTTCGCTCTTCACCTGCCAGAAAACACTAGATCGCTGATCAAGATCTTGGAAGTGCGTCTCACTTCCTACATTTTTCTTTGGTGAACTTCTGTGTAGGCGTAGGCAATGTCTTAATGCAGTCTTAGTTGCAGGAAGAAACCTTTTCCAATGTGGGTATTTTGTTTGGAATGTCTTCAAGTTTGACAATTCTGAATGCATGCACTGGCCACGATGTTCCTGACATGTAATAGCATTATCTTCTAATGCATTCTGTAGCAAAAGGTTTTTTCTTGCTCGTTCCCCATTGTTGCTTATGCTGAGACCCCTGTTCTTGTGTAGTGGAAGTATGAAATCTTTTGTCTAAAGTCCTCCAAAAGGAGCTGCTTTTAACATTCCCGAGTTCATTGTACTTATAATTTATGTATCACTATACTGTATTGATTGATTGCCCGGCTTATGTATTTTTGATTTATATTTTTTAAGTAAACTTTTAAACTTTAGCACCAAAGTCCATTCAGGGACTACACCGCTTCCAGTCCAAGCCATTGGTGTGCACTGAGATGACAGACTGATTTTCGCCCCCACACTGGCTGAGATTAAAACCATCATTGTGCATGCTAGGATCATTTTGGTAACTGAAACCATCCCCATTATTGTCAATCAGTAATGCATTAAGAGACTGTTCCATGTTGTGGCAACAGACTAAACTTGTTGCCTTTCTTAACATGATAAACTCTGAAATGATCACATTTCTCACTACTCTTCTAAGGTACAAGAGCATGCTCATTAATGGGATTCACCGATGTGACTAACATTTCTGCACCAGCATTGTTTTGCCTTTCAGAGGGTCCAATCAGACCGAACATCAAATCCCTCTGTACAGGCCTAGGTTGCCTCAAGCAACTTTAATGGATGATAAATACACACAAATGACACTGTTGTGTTTTTTCACGGTTAACATTCAGAAAAAGCCAGGGATACTACCCTAATGAGAACAGTGCAATAAGAAACACAATTACCAGTAGGCTAGTCTTCCTCATCACAGTAATTACCTCCAGACAAAGCCTCCTACCCAGTACTTAATTTGAGATTATTTTTCCAGAATCAGATATTTACAGAATGCAAGAGTGGGAAAAACACACAGATCAAAAAAATGGAACAGGAAAAAGATGGCAAAAGCACCAAAAAAAGAACCAGGAATCTAGTAAGTGTGGGCAATGAACTCTGCCAACAACAACAGCCACCCGAGCAGAAAATGCACATGCAGATGATCACTTACTAATGGACAGTGGTATGCTATTAGAGGAGATGGCGCTACAAGGGTGAATTCACTCCCTATCTTGATTTCTACTGATAAGTATCTAATGGTGCTGAAAGGTGGAGAGAACCACTAGCCTTCCCAAATTAATGCCGCCAATGCCACATTTTCAATACAAAAAAACAATAACCCCAGCACACATCTCGTATAATGGCTTGTAACCTGTATGGCTTGTAACCTGTACTAAATATGGAAATCCAAGGAGCATAAAAGAAGAATAAAAGAACAAAATAAAATACATTTCAAGACTTGTTAGACTTTCGTGACGTACCATGGCTAAAGCTGTCATACTATTATACGAGATGTGTGCTGGGGTTATTGTTTTTTTGGGGGGTTTTTTCACATGCAGATGATGGCAGCTGGGAACAGGTGAAGCATCTGGGGCTGCTGGATCAGCATAATGTATAGGGTCCAGAGTAGACACCACAATTGGACTGAAAGTATCAAGCCAGCTGTGATCAGATTGAAAAGCCTGACAATAGATTCACTGAAATGTCCATAACAGAAGACACAATTTCCACACCAATGGTGTAAAACAGGAAGTGCAACCAAAGCTGTCGTGCTCAATGATTAAGTCTCCCTCAATGCTAGTGGAAAGTAGCACCACACTGAACGGTGTGCGTGCCTCTCCCTGAGGGGAGTGGCTGCCTTGATACGTAATCCTTGTAATTTAAGAGCACAGTGAGCCTGCTTGTGTTGCTACTTTGCACCAATGTGCAGTGTTTTTGATGCGGGCACTTGCCTTTAAGTTATGGCTGACTTGTCTGAGCCATATGTCACCTTGTAGACTTGGTGACACAGAGGTAGCCTGGCCCGCAGACTGAGAGTATTGTGGGGGTTTTGAAACGGATGCCCGGCACAGCAGTTGGAGGAGCAGCCTTGCCCCTTGAGGAGAGACCCACCCGTGTCCTCAAAGCCTTCATGCTTTTCCCATGGTCCTCGTTTGATATGATTCTCTGCCTTCAAGGGTAAGATTCTGGTAGTGAGACCTTGCTTTCAGTATGCACATGCTGCACATGTGATCTTCTGTAGGTGCAACCATCCCTCATGCTTACTCTGCTTCTGTGCCCCCTGATTTACCCATGGGGTGGCCACCTCACTCCGTGATATGGCCAAGACACTTTCCAATCTGGGCTTCCAAGTTACAAAGAAATGCATTCTAGGTCTTGCAGTTTTGGTTTGCACACACTTGACTAATTAGAAAGCACAGCCAGTAGCACTGATGTAAAGATTAAAAGCCCTGAAAATACTGCCCGTGAAAATGTGGAGTAAGTTGGCGATATCATTTCCGAAACAAACCTAACCATACCTTCTTAACTAGACACACTCAACCATCTCTTTTATGCAAAACTCTTCAAACCATGGAGACAAGGATCACAAAGGAGGATATGGGGTCTCAGTGACAAAATCACGTAGGAAGCAATGGTGTACACTGTGGTGATTAACATCACAAGTCTGAGAAACCAGGTCTTAAGAGACCTGTAGGGGACTGTGATGGATGGGGTCATCTTAAAGTGGCAGCATTTGGGGCTATGAGTTAATTTGGATGTATGCTTAACCAAAGTCAGGACCTGGATGGCATGTCTCCATGCTCCAGGCTGGTCCTGGCCTCAATTGCCCATCACATACTCTCTGCTTGTGACGTCAGGGACAGAGAATGCAGAATGATGGTATTAGGTAATTTGCAGCCTTTGGGACATGCGCTGCCTGTGGTTGTCCTCTGCCAGCCATGCTTCAGGTGGAGGTGCACACTGACACCCAGAGAACCTTATTCCGCCTCCTTACACATACAGCTGGATCACACATCTGTTGATGCACATCATGTTCTGCATATCTTTTAATTACCTGTATAGACCAGCACTTTAGAGAAATTATGCTGTAAGAAAACTATGCATGAATAAATAATCTGGAGTCAGCCATGGCGTGCCAGGTACTGTAATATTGCAGACATTAGCTCTATATCGGAAGCAGTTCACATACAAGTGAGCAATAATGCACAGTGGAGGCTTTGGCTGAGATGCAGTATAGCATAGGGGTCGCCAAGCAATACTCCGCCAACCTCTGTTGAATTTGGCTGTGTTTTTTGGCAGCTCTGAAGAATTCCATGCAGTGAAACTCAGTGAGTTCTGCCGGGAAGTGTGAGAAAAAGAGGGAGGGAGTGTCTCTTAGTGGATTAAGGACTACTGCCCTTGGCATTCCGTGTACAAACGTTTAATTGCACTGGGCCCCAGCTTATAAAAAAGAGATTCGATCACCAGAACTCTTTCACAAATTAAGCACTGCCGCTACCCACTCATTCTTATATTTTTATTAGAAAGTATAAAAATGTCTTGTAAAGGGTCCTCAGCCTCCCCGAATTTCTTCTTCTATACATGTTAAAATATTGAGTTTTAGATGTTCAAATTGATCTGGAAGGGACGGATGAACTGATACTGTGGTGAGAAGGACTAGCATAATGGTAATAAAGATTACTGGTAGTCATAGGGTCATTACCCTCTCACGTCTTTCCTCCTCATAACTGTATTTACATTTGAGGATTCACCAAAACTCATTAGCACCAAGACTGTTTGAAATTTGGGAAAGGAGAGAGGAGCCTAGCGCGCATCCAAGATGGTCGCGTGAGCACAGGGCTCCCCGGACCCTCGCTGCTCCTCGGAATTTATCCTGAATCTATCCTGACCCGGTTGATGGAATCTGGGAGACGAATGCTGGCTGAACAATAAACTCCTTTCGGATATCAAATCGGACCTGGCAATCCGGAGTTATGGTGGTTTGAACTTTTGAGGCCCACCCTACGGCAGTGCCCGATGCGAGGGTGATCTGTGGAGCCGGGGCGTAGTTGAACAACAACGGCAGCGGAGCGGTGCCAGTGGCCGTCACATCACTTTCGGTTTCAATTTTGGTCTTTGAGGGGCTGGACTGTGGACTTGCCTGGTGCGACTGGGCTTCCATTTTGCCTTCGCTTGATGCCGGTGGCGTCGTCTGCTGCCAGTGTGCTCATTGACGGTGGTCCCTTCGCTCCGCCATATTGCGGCCTGTGGTGCGACACACGTCTGCCTGGTCTGTGCCACCTCGACGCTTCCTCGGTGGTCCCCTTCGGCGATCGAGGTTCTCATGGGAGGCAGGGGAGACCCCGAGAGGCGTAAGACCAAGACATCCCTACGTGGGGGACCGGTCCAGTCGAGCAACATGGACCGCTACACTCAGGGTAAAGGATCCCCCGGGACAGCCAATGTCCCCCCGGATGACACCAGTGGTGGACCGTCCGTTTCTCCGGATCTGTCCCTGCAGGACATCATGGGCGCCATTACGGGCATCAGAGAGACCATCGCTACACAGTACGAGGCCTTGGCCCGTAAAATCGACACGGTGGCCATTGACATTACCCTAATCTGGGCGGATCTCTCTAAGACCAACGAGAGGGTTCAATCGCTGGATGTGCGGACGTCCTCCCTTGGGACGGACGTGTCGGACCTGAAGGCCACTCTCGGCGATCTCAAGTCGGCCAATGATCTGATGGCCCGGCGGCTGGAAGACTTCGAGGGACGGGCCCGCCGCAATAACATCCGCGTCATAGGCGTTCCGGAGACCTCCGATAACCGCTCGGTTGATCTTCTGGTCGAGGAGCTCATCCTCGAACATCTTGCTCCCGCTGGCCTGAGTAAGTTTTTTGCTGTGGAGCGGGCCCATCGAGTCCCAGGTGGCCGGCCGCGACCGGGTGCCCCCCCGAGGCCTATCGTTGCGAGACTTTTCCACTACAGAGACCGAGACGCGATTCTGCAGGCCTCACGGGTTCATGGCCCGGTCCGACATGAGAACTCCTCCATTAACTTTTTCCCGGACTTCACCCAACTTGTCCAGAAACAGCGGATGGGCTTCCAGGGGGTGAAGCGGCGTCTCGGGACCTCGGTCTCAAGTACTCCATGCTTTATCCTGCAAGGCTCCGAGTGGAACATGAAGATCGGACTACCTTTTTTGACTCTCCTGTGACTGTGAGTGACTGGCTGGATTCGCTGCCAGACCGGGGTGACCGGACTGGGCCCTCTGCCGGTACCGAGGGTGGTGGGTCTCCTTTGGAGTGACTTATGGTCCCGGACTCTGCCAGGTTGTACTGTTCGGCTGGGTTCTACTTCTTTTGTGCATTTTGTTTCACTATGTTGTGTGTGGGGAGCGGGCGGGGACGGGTCCCCTCCCTCCTCCGGGGTCTTTTCGTAGAATGGGGTTTGTACGGCGACAGGCACACTGCAAGTTGGGGTGGTTTTTTGAACCGCAGGGGTGCAGGGTGGGGGGTGTTGGAGTTGGGGGGGGGGTTGGTGGGTGGGTGGGGTTGTTTGCATTTGTGTTTTTTGTTTTCAAGGCGAAGTATTGGCTATGGTTCATCCTTGGGTGTTGAGCTCTTTGCTAGGGGGCCCTTGCTCTACTGGATGGGATGGGGGGGGACGGGTTGAGATTGATGTCTTGGAACGTCAATGGATTGGGGGACCGTATCAAACGGGGTGTTGTGCTGCAATATCTGCGTCGTTTGACTCCTGATGTGGTGTTCTTACAGGAGACGCATCTGGTTGGCAACGTTTGTCGGGCTATGAACAGGGGGGGATATCGACTTGTGGCCCACTCTGGTTTCACCACTGGTTCGAGAGGGGTGGGCATTCTCTTGCGAGCTTCACTTCCGTTGGAGATCACCAGGGTGGTCCCAGACGATAGAGGGCGCTATGTGGCTCTGACTGGGAGGTGGGAGGGGCAGTCCCTTTCCTTGATCTCAGTCTATGTTCCCCCGGGCCTCCAGAACTCCACCTTCTCAGACTTGGGTCGTATGTTGCTTGGGCTTCCTGACAGTCTTTTGCTTATGGGTGGGGACTTTAATTCGGTTGTCTCGGGTGACCTGGACCGTCATCCGCCCAGGGCCCTCCCTGCTGCCCAGGCGTGGCTGGGCGGGCTCCTGGAGACCTTCGGTCTGGTGGACTGTTGGAGGTTAATGCATCCGGCACAGTGTCAGTACACCTTTCACTCTGGGGCCCATGGGAGTCTCTCCAGACTGGATTATTTCCTTATGCCCGCGGCCCAGGCTACTCGGATTCAAGAGGTCAAACACCTGGCCAGGGGTATTTCTGATCATTCCCCACTGTGGTTGCTTTTTGACACCGGGTCGCGGTCCGCTGGGCGGATCGCTCCTATTAACCCTTGGTACCTGCGAGACCCCAAGATCCGTGATAGCCTGATTAAGTCGATTGATCAATATTTTTCTGAGAATGAGGGGTCGGTATTGTCCTCGGTGTCCCTGTGGGAAGCTTTCAAAGCAGTGCTCCGCGGGCATGCCCTGTCCCAGATAGTGGAGGCCAAGAGGGTCAAGAGAGAGGCGGTTGTGACGCTGGAGACTGAAATATCGGGGCTGGAGGCAGCCTTGGAGGCGGGTGTCACCCCGGATGGGCTGCATGCCCTCAGACTGAAGCAGTTTGAATATAAGTCTCTCGTCACTGATGCTGCCAAGACTATATATAGAGAGCAGCAGGGTAGGTTGTATGACGCCGGAGACAAGGCGGGTAAGCTGATTGCCTGGTTGGATAAAAAGGAGAGAGTGAATCGTGTGGTCCCGGAGCTTCGGGTGTCGGATGGAGTGTGTGTGACTGAGCCTGGTGAGATTGTTGAGTGTTTTGCTGACCACCTCCGTGCAGTGTACTCCCCGGTGTCCGATAGAGATGAGGACGACTCTCGTCTTCTGCTTCGGGATATTGCCCTGCCCGGCTTATCCGTCGATGACCGCGAGCTGATGGATGCCCCTTTGTCTGTCGAAGAGATTGCTACTGCGATTCGCTCCCTCCGCTCGGGCAAGGCTATGGGCCCCAACGGCCTGCCGATTGAACTATATAAGTTGCGCCCGGATAAAATCGCGCCTTTCCTCCGTCATATGTTTCAGGAATCGCTCGAGAGGGGTTCCCTTCCTGACGACCAGCGTCTGGCTACTATAGTAGTGATTCCCAAGGAAGGTAAGCCACGTGACCGCTGTGCCTCCTATAGGCCTATTTCCCTGCTGAATGCCGAACCCAAAATCCTTGCTAAGGTCCTCGCTAATCGCTTGCTGAGCGTTATATGTGACTTGATACATCCGGATCAATGTGGCTTCATCCCACATCGTAATACCGCTCTTAACTTACGGCGTCTGCACGGCGTCCTTGCTAGGGCTGAGTACTTGGCTGAGCCGGCCATATTGGTTTCCCTAGACGCCACGATGGCCTTTGATACCATTGAATGGCCATTTCTTTGGGCCGTCTTGGCGAAGTTTGGGTTTGGGGAGGGGTTCCTTGGCTGGGTGAAGCTCCTTTATGCTGGACCAATGGCTCAGGTGGTTGTCAATGGGCGGGTTTCTCGGCCTTTCGCTCTCGGGAGGGGAACTAGGCAGGGGTGCCCGTTGTCCCCGCTGCTCTTCGCTCTCGCCCTGGAGCCGCTCGCTGCCTGGCTCCGTTGGGAGCCCTAGCTTAGAGGGCTCCGGTGGGCCCCGGGCTTTGAGGATCGGGTTTCATTGTACGCGGATGATATTCTCTTGTATCTCACCTCACCGCGGAAGTCGCTCAATGTTCTCTTTGATGTCCTTACTTCCTTCGGGAAAAACTCGGGTCTGATAATCAACTGGTCCAAATCTTGTGTGTATCCTATCTCTGGTGGTTCTCCTCTCTTGCCGCCTCGGCTTCCGCTCCAAATATCTCAGTCCGGCTTTAAATACCTGGGGGTGTACATTTCGTTGGATCCGGCGGTCCGCTATGAGCAGAATCTCCTGTCTCCACTCCGGCGTTTGAGGGCAGATACGGCTCGGTGGTGTAAGCTGCCCTTGTCTCCGCTTGGTCGCGCGGCGCTGTTTAAAATGATGTCCCTTCCCAGATTCCTTTATGCACTCCAGAACTTCTTCGATGTCATTCCTGCGGCCTACTTTAGGGAGGTGGAGAGTTTGCAGAGGAGACTGGTTTGGGACGGGCGATCGCGTATCGAGTTGGCCAAGCTGACTCTTTCCTGGTATGACGGGGGCATCGCGCTTCCTGATATTAGACGGTACTATTGGGCCTCCCAGCTGTCTGCCATTAACCATGCTACGTACGCTCCTGGTTCGAACCCGGCATATGAGATGGATAAATTCCTGCTCCCCGGCGGTAACTATAACAGAGCGCTTTACTCGCGGTCTGCTGGTAGGGCCCTTACGGGCCCTACCAGGATTGCGGTCCGTGTATGGAAGGCGGCTAACGTTGCGATGGGCTGGGGTGAGCGTTTAACGTGTGCCACTCCCCTATTCGACTCAGACCACTTGGGAAACCTCTGGACAACGAAAGGCTTCGAGCGCTGGGATACAATCGGCATCAGCAGAGTGGGGGACCTGTGGGTTAAAGGTGCGGTTAAATCCTTCGCGGCGCTTCAGCGCGAGTATGAGCTTAGTGACAGAGAGTTCTTCCGTTATGCACAGGTTCGGCACGCCCTGCTTTCGGTCTTTGAGGAGGGGACCACGGTCCCTTCTTCTTCGCCTCTCGAGGACCGCATACTCGACGGTCACGTCCCCGACAGTACTATTTCCCTGATTTACAAAAAACTGATAAACAATCGGGCTGACCTCTTGGTGCGTCTTCGGGAGGCATGGACGGGAGATGGGGTGGAGCTGGACGATGAGGACTTACAGACTGCACTGTCATCCCCTAAGGAGGTGGCCATCCCGGCCCGTCTCCACCTGGTCCAGCTTAAGATTCTCCATCGTGTATATGTGACGGGCCCCCGCCTGGTTTCGATGGGGTTTTCAGACGACGGACTCTGTAAGCGTGGCTACGGGCTCAGTGCTACTTTTCTCCATATCCTATGGGAATGCCGCGAGGTGGCGGAATACTGGCACCGGGTGCATGATATTATGAGACGAGTCACCGGGGTCGCTCTGCTGCCGGAGGTGCGTCGTTGTGTGCTGAATGTATGGGAGCCCAATGACTGCAATGCGGCTCAGGCTCGGTGGGCGGCCTTGGGGAACATGATTGCAAAGAGAGATATTGCGCAGCTTTGGGGTTCCCAGCGGCCTCCCACCGTGTCCGTCTGGAAGGAAAACATGGACTGGTGCATGTTCAGGGAGAAAACGGTGTATGTGGCCCGTGGTAAACCGGGGGCTTGGGGTAAAATTTGGGGGCAGTGGAACGCGTATCGTGGGTCTATCTGTGCTCCCCCTTTGGTAGATATGTCCGGGGTTGCCTCGTCCCCCTGATCCTTGAGGGTTCCTTGTGCATCTCGTACTTCGGAGTACAGATTTGGTTCTCTCGTTGTCCCCCCCCTCCCTCTCAGGTCTTCTTTTATTGACCGCCCTCGGGTGGTTGGGTGTTGACTCCCCCGGCTGGTGTTCGCCGCCCTTCATAAGTCGTTTCGCCTTGTTTGTTGTATTTTTGTATTTTTCCTTTTTTGTTGTTATTTATACTAAAAGTGTGTATTCTGATTTCCTTTATGTGCAGTCTGATTTACTGTGATAGTGCGGAGCCCCTGTGGGCTAGCCATTGTTTTCTGATATGCTGGAACACTTTGACTACTAGCGGCCGGCCCTGGTGGTTGTAGGCCCGTGTTTGTAACCCTTTTATGCACAATAAAATCTTTAAAAAAAAAAAAAAAAAAAAGACTGTTTGAAATTTGATTTCTGGTTGGCAGAGGTTTGCACCCTGTCAAAGCAGGAACCACAATCCTAGTCAGGGTAAGTCAGATACACTCTAAAAGATAACCTGTGCTCACCCTGAGCAGTGAGGCTTATCTAAAGAGGTGATGTATAAAGTATTTGTGCAACACATACACACACACAGTAACACATGGGAGTTATCTGGTCTCACCAGACTGGGGCAAAGTTGACAGCTCAGGCCAACTGCAACGGAGCACAGACCAGGGCCAGGACCCCGTAAGGCCGGTGAAAAGAGTACCTTGATCCTGGTCGCAACAGCAAGATGTGAGGTGCAGATGAGCAATGTGTCAATGTTGAGCCTACAGTCGAGGTGATGCGTCATTCCCTCCTGACTGCTGCAGTGGTGATGCGTGGTTACAATGCATCTGGCTCTGGAGGCAATGCATTGGTTCCAAGAGTGATGCACTGATTCTACTTCTGCAACAGGGTTGATGCGCAGGTTCTGCTACATACAGAATAGTGACGCATCAATTTCTCTGGTTCAAGTATCTTTGATAGCCCTGAGACTCAAGAAACAAGAGGCAAGCCAACAAGCCCTTGGAGATCCCTTTAGTTGCAAGGCAGAGTCCAGCTCTCCCTCAGCAGGGTCAGAAAGCAGCAGTGTATCACATCAGAAAAGCAGGTCTTCCAGATCCGCAGTCCAGCAGAGTGTCAGTCCTTGATGCAGCACAGCAGTTCTTCTGACAGAGTTCAGTCACAAGTCCAGAAGTGTCTGATTTGGTGGGGTTCATCACCCAAGTACTTAGACCCAGTTGCGCCTTTGAAGTGGGGCTGACATCAAAGAAGGATATTTAAAGTGCTCAGAAGCCCTTTCTTCCCAGCCCTCGCACAAGACTAACTGCGAGGGGTAATCTGCCTTTTCCTGTGGGGAAAAGCCTATTCAGATGTAAGTGTCAGCTTCTCCCTCCCTTCCTCCTACCCAGGAAGAGCCATCAGAATGCAGATGAGTACTCAGACACACCTGACCTTCCTGTCTTTGTGATTGTCTAGAGCAGAGGTCTACAAACTTTTTGATGCAGAAACCCCCTGTCAAACGTTTTCAGGCATAAGGACCACCTCCTGACAAAAAGTTGTAGAACCTGGTACTCCTCATCATCGACAACCATAACCGCCCCCCAATTCCCCACGGTAAATCATTTTCACAGTGGGGAACTAATATTAAATGGTGTTTGGAAAACCAAAGGTTTGTGGGTGACTGTGGTTCGGTGTCGGAGTCTTATCACACAGTTTAAACAAAAAGTCTTTAAAAAAATGGTACTTTATTTTTCACAAACAAAACATAATTTGCCAAACACTTACTTATATGATAACACCTTTCTGAACTAATGTGATGGGTGTGTTTTTTTTTCTAGAGAAACAATCACTCTGTGGTTGCACCTCATTAGTACTGGTTTAATACCCAAATATAGCAATAGCAACACATGATCAAAGGGCCTTTTACTGTGTGTCAACAGATGTCACTGCTTTTTAGTAACTTTTGAACCGTTTGAGCTATAAACAAATGCTTTTTGCTGTTAAAATCAGCAGATTATCTGGCAAATGATGGATTGTGTGGCGAATGTGGTAAATCTATAACTATGCAAAAATTGCAGTGGTCGCACTATTCCATAATTCCAGTGGTCCTAGGTATAATGGCTGTATTACATGGGCTGCAACGTTACTGCACAGCTTCAGAGGAGTACCATACCATGTTTCATAGGATGCTGACTGCTTGGCTCTTACAGCTGCATTGAACTGGAGGTTGTAAACACCATTCATCATAATTAAAGCATACTATTTACAATCATTAATGATGAACTGTAAGGTCCAAGTAGGATGTTTTCTTTAATTCCAGGAGAGGAAATTGTCCCTTAATCTTCTTTCACACTGTTTTTCTATAACGCTTCTATTGTAGCAAAACATTACTGCTGGTTAAAATAGTTTGATGCTGCTGTTCACTTCAGTCATGTCTGGAGGGGCTGAAGGGCTTTGAGTGTCTGAGTGTGGGGGTGCGTTAAAAGGTGTGGTTAAAACCTGAATATTCTGTATGTTTTTTAGGTCTTTCTCCATCAGATAACTACATATAATATAACGGGCAGCTTACATGAAAAAAAAAAACATTTTAGAAAAAGTTGCTACTGGGAAATGCACTATAGTACATTATGAAACCTCTATTAGGTAATGAACTGCAAAGGTCTGTGTTATAGACATGTAATTAAATATTTGATGGTACAGTGGAGAATAGTGACTTATGTATTTTTAGTGCTATGAGGTCACAGCCTGTAACAGAAAGCACTGTGAATAAGTAACTCATTATTTTGAACTTGCATTGCACACATTAAAAAATAGACTGCTGCAAAATGCACAAAATGTTTTAAGATAAAATGGTGCTTCCAAAATATAGATTTTAGTAATATCCAGACTGTACATAATTCAATATTTTTAATAAATGTCCCTTCCACCCCTCCTCGGAGATAGTAAGCGGTATGTAAATACAATTACAATTAAAAGTACTTTACAGCTCAGTTGTTATCTCTTTGCACTACCACTCAAAAATAATAAATCTTTGTCATCACAAAGCTTCCAGTGATTCAATCAATTAAAGTCAGTACTGTATCGCTAGCATACTTTACATTTTCAGTTTACCCTTTACAATTTTAGATTAACTCGTAACACACATCTGCAATTATTTCGGGGAAGCAGACACTGGCAGGCAGGCTTGTTTAGCTATCTGCCAGGCTTCAAATTCACAGCACAGGAGGCTCTCTGAGTCACACTCAACTGAAGCATTAACGTCAAGGATGGTTGCCTTTTTTCCAAAAGGCCGGGGAATGTGCGACCCCCTTCCCATGACTCCGCAGCCCCCTCGGGGGTCTCGCCCCACCAATTGAAGATTCTGACGAAAAGAGAATGACTTTATTGAACAATATAGTTTATATGATTTTGATAATAACATGACCCCCATTTCTCTTCTTTTGGTTTCTCACTATACAATTGATTGTTTCTCAGTAAGGTCTATCAATACTAAAGGCCCTTCCAGGATAGCCGCTGTCTTCTCAAACATTTACTATTTCGAATTTGAACGAGTCCTATTGCCATTTCCTCTGTTTATAAGCATGGTCTGCTTTCCATTTTGAGTCTGTCCTATTTCTTCTCAATCTGTTTTTAAGCATGGTCTGCTTTGCACATTGCTGTCGGGTCAGCATGACATGAATGCCTTCTCACTCGGGACCACTTCTCTATTAAGGTGAGACCCACTATCCGCACTAATAATTTTCTCGCTCGTAGCATTCAATTTACAGACCCTGGGTATCTGCTATACCACTTTACAATGGACTTACAAGTAAATTAAATGTGCACATTGTGAATACACTAATGTTTACATGTTTAGGGGAGAAGCACAAGCAATTTTGCACTGGTCAGCAGTGTTAAAGTGCTCGAAGTCCCAAGGCCCACAAAGAGAATCAGCAAAAAGAGGAGGCAAGTAGGGAAATATGTGTGGGAAGACTACCCTAAGGATGACAGGTCTAAAAAAGACACAATTATAAATTTCTATTCACTGAGATCTTTTTATTGAATATTTAATTAATTACTGTTTTTAAAACTGATGCTGCAAAATTCTCCGAATTATTTAGAAACAAATCCAACTGGACAAAAAAGTATCTGTTATCATCCTTGAGCCTGCTCTACATATTTCCTGTGAAAATATGCATTCTTCTTCCACCTGAGATGTAGCCATAGCCCTCATTGAGCTGCCCAGAATTTTCTCTGACAGCTCTTTTCCTGATGAATCATAGGCCTGAGTAATTTCCTGACTTACCCAACTACTTATTGTTGTTACTGGCTTAACATCTGGAGAGTGCCGAAAGTCATCACCTGACAAAGACTGAAAAAACTGGAAGTAATATTTTCTGTGACCAGTGGGAATATGACTGTACTATTGGCCTGAATGTTGGGTCTGGCCTGAGGACTACTCTGTCCGGGTAAAATATATAGAAATATGAAATTAATTAGGAGAACAACACCCCTAACCCCATTGGAGAGGATAAAGCAATTAAAAGGCCACCTCAGCTGTAACGTTTCTGTCTGATCCAGAGGCTCCAAAATTTAATTATGTTAAAAGATTATGGAAAGGTCCTATGAAGGAACAGGAGTAGCAAACACTGACCTCCTTAGTCTAAAAGTCTTCAAGAGTCTAACTGGACAATGAAGTATCTCAGAAAGATTACCCCTCATCCCTCTGACCGATGTAATAGAAGCCCATTTCAGCATCAGGGAAGAAGGGGATAAACCATTCATAAAATCTTCTCTCAGGACTTTTAAAAAATCTCCTGCAATTGTTTCTGTTCTATTTCCTGCACACCTTAACTGGAAATACTTCCAGCACTTATCCTATGCTTGCAATGTTGACTGTTTTCTGGATGCTTGAATGTCATCGGCTACTCCTCAGAGAAAGCTGTTTCAGACCAAGCACCTCAACTTTGAAGCTCTCAGATTCAACTGGTTGAGCTTTGGAGTTGACAGGATTGGAGATTGCAGAGGAGGCGAATGGAGAGGCAGTGTTAAATGATGGTCTGTCACTAGCTGAGATAACAGCATAATCCATGGTCTTCTGGGCGAGAAAGGAGCTATCAAAATGACAACCATGATGAAGAATATACTTTTATTTGATTTCATAAAAAAACCCATAAAAGGGTGGAAAACCACCATGAATAAAACTTACAAGGATATACATTATAATTATTTTTGTAAAAAATAAAAAAGGTTAACATGTAAGCAGAACTTTCGAATGGTTTCAAAACCAGATGTTCTAATACTGCATGAGTTGGTTAACAAGTTCTGCATTGGCCAGGTCTCTTGCCACATTTTTAAAAAAGTTTATGGCTCTGCAGGACAATGGAATAGATGAGCCCGTAAGGCAGTGAATCACTGCTGCTTGACAAGTTCTTATTTGTTCCTTCCTAAAGAGCTCCCGAAGGCCCTTTTTGCGTGTTTCTGCCAAAGCAGGGCAGATGCATAGTAGGTGCAGTAAGGACTCATCCCAGGCTCCACACAGGCGGCATTCCTTTGATTGCCATACGTATTTCCATTTTGGGGTTAAGTCTTTTGATGGATATGACCCAAGCCTTAATAAAGTGACATTTTTTTTTTCTGGTACGAAAAGTGATCTAGCAGGTAGGATTGGGGTTGCAGCCTCTGGTATGACTGGATCACAGCCCAGGCGTGTTTGTTTTTTGCGAAGGCGGTTTTGTCTAGTAATATGGAATGCCGTTTTATGGCTTTGTTGACCAATAATTTAAAAGCGAAGTAGGTGGGAGCTGTAAGCCATGCCTCCTCTAACTTCAGAGCTGAGAGGGAGGCATTCAAAGCTTCGAAGATTGAATTTTTGAAGCTGGCTTGCTTTTCGATCTCTGCCCAACAATGATGTGCGAGTGTGTTTTCCTCTGCATCCTGCTTCCTCCAATAATACTTGACTAATGTGCCTTGTTTGTCAGGGATCTGGTTTTTTAGACCATACTCAAGTCGAATTTGGGCTTGCGGAATGTGGCGGGGGATTGCAAACAGCTTCTTAAAAAGGATTGATTGTTCCAGGTTCAGGCCTATAGCATCCTTACCGTTCAGGATTTCTGTACCATATGAGATAGAAGGCAGGAATTTTGCTGCTATAACCTTTAATAGGTGCCCAATTGAGCCACCTGCAAGATTGTTTTTAAAAATTTGGAAGGCAAACTGCAGCTGTTTGAATTTCGTATGACCTTGGGACAGGTGAATCTTGAAGGTGAGTTTGCGATCAATTTGGAAGCCAAGGTATTTGTAGGAATCCACCTTGGTCAAAGATCGCTTGTCCAAAGTCCAAGTAAATTTGCGGTCGGCTTTATGATGTTTATTAAAGCGCATCACCATCGTTTTTTGTGGTTGATGGTCAATTGGACCGAGGTGGTATATGCTCCGAGTTCTGTGATTAATCGTTGCAAGCCAATTGGCATTTGCGCCAATAAGAAGATGTCGTCCGCGTATTGAAGGCTGGGTGTGGATGTTGTGCCAAGTTTCGGAGGGTCACATTGGATTGACCGAAGGTGCTGATCCAGGTCAGCGGTGTAAATGTTAAAAAGGTACGGTGCCAACACACACCCTTGTTTTAGTCCATTGAGTGTGTGGATCTTCTTAGTAATACTGAGTCCATCTCCTTTCCTAATCTGGACCCACGTCTGGGAGTACATATTAATTATGGCCTCCAGCAACTTAGCTGGGACACCCCAGTTGTGCATTTTTACCCATAGCTTGGCTCTTGAAACCTTGTCAAAGGCCGCTTTGAGGTCGATGAAACATACGTAGAGTGGCCTTGATTTTCTAAGAGCTTGATTGGCCATGAGTGTTACTGCGGAAATGTTCGTCAGGATGCCCATCCCAGCCCTAAATCCGGTTTGCGTTGGGGGAATAAGGTTTTTTCGCGCCACCCAGTGAAGCGTAGATTTTAGCCTCCACATCAATTAACGCGATCAATCTGTAATTTGCAGGATCGGAACGAGAACCCGATTTATATATTGGGCTTAGAATACTTCCCCTCCAAGAGTCAGGGATCATGTTGAAAGTTAGAATGTTCGAGAAAAGAGGAGACAAATGATCTGCCCAGAATGGTGGGTTGTGCCGATACAAGGCATTTGGGAGGCTGTTAGGCCCAAGGGCACCATCAGATGTTAATTGTTTTATTATTTTCAGTACTTGTTCTTTGAGGATCCATGGGGGAAAGTCTGAATCAGAGGGAGAGTCGTTTTTCGTTAAATCTCTAACGGTAGCTCCGTTGCTAAGTTCGAAACCGCAATCAGTAATGCATGGGGGAGAGATTTCGTTATATAGTAATTCGATGTGGGCTTTCCATATATCCTCCATGATGTCCGAGTTGTAGTGTCGGTTCCTGCCATTTGTTAACTGGTTGATGATTTCCCAGAAAAGCTTGGAGTCTCTATGTTTGCAAGAGTGATGGAGTTTCGCCCAGAGATGTTCCTGGAATACTTTCTTGGCCACCATAATGTCTCTTTTAAGGTCTTTTCTGGCTTTGGAAGTTAAAATCAATTGGTCTTTAGTAGAAGGTGAACCCTGTGTTCTTAGTTTTCGTAGGTTTTTGTTCAGTTGTTGTTTTTGGATTCTGAGGCTTTTGGTGAACCATGCTGCCCCCAACGGTTAACCTACTTTTTTGCCAATAGCAAATTCAATGGTTGAATGACTCCCAGGCCCAAATGCTGGATGGTTCGGATTTGGATTTCTCCAAGATGCTGATGCATGTTTCCATAAATTCACTTATATTATCCTTTTTCCAAATGAGGCGTTTGAGATTATAACAATGGAGTCCTTGAGGCTTTGCGTTAGTAAGAATTGGATTTGTGTTATTTCTTAGGAGTGTGAAGGATTGCGGTTGATGGTCACTCTCTGCTCTGTCCAGGATTTGAAAGTTTGTAATCTGGGGAGCGTGATTATGATCTATGAAAGAATAATCAATGATAGAGGCTGACTTTTGAGTGACCCTTGTGTGTGCCGCTGGGGTGTCAGTCGAGCTGTGCCCATTAAGCATTCGCAGTGAAAGTTCGTACAGATGAACTGCGCATTGCTTGCTGAGAGTGTCATGTCGGGTTTTGGCCTGAGTGTGCCGCCTGGTACCATTTGTTTCTTGCAATAAAGACATGTTAAAGTCCCCTGACAAAATGATGTTAGCGTTGGGGTAAGCAAGTTTTAGGGTGGCAAGTGAGGCTAATAAGTGGTCAATGCTTGTCCCTTTTTGTTTGGACGCAGGATGAATGTAAATATTAATGATCAATAGACTGTTGGAAGACGGGTTGTCAAGTTTGACGCATAACAGCCAGGGGGAATTGAGGTCTATGGCGACGGCGAGGCCAGAAATATCGGTCGAGATGAAGATGGAGAGGCCCCCTTTTGCTCTCCCTTGATTAGTCCCCTTTATGGCCAGATTCTGAAATTCCTTATAACCTACTAGAGGAGTAGATTTTATTAGCCAGGTTTCTTAGAAGAGGAGTATTTTATACTGTATAATAAACTCCATGAAATCAGGATCTTCTAATTTCATCCCGAGGCCAAACACGTTCCAGGGGCAAATTTGGTAGCCTTTGAATGAATTTGTGGTAACTTGTGGATTTTTTCATGCCCCGGCTTGGAAAATTCCAGGCTTGTTAGAGTGCCGGGGTCCAATGGGCTGACTGACTTCAGGATGAACAAAGGTGATTGTGATTGTCCTGGCCTTGGAATCCATGCCTGAGAGAGGGCTTCGATTATCCGGGCCTTTGGCACCTTTTAACAGGTCCGCTGGATGTTTAGGCATGTGCAATGGACTGGGATAACATGGGTGGTCGATCTTTTTTAACTCAATGCCCCATTTTTCGAATGTGACCCTCTGCTGCCAGATTTGCTCAGTGACGAGGGAACGTGGCGGTGGTTGATTCTTGGAGTTCCTCTGAATGCTGATTCTGATAGAACCCTATACTTTCAATGTCCCTGGAGTTAATGTGGCTCAAAGTGGGCAGCGCCTTGAATATCATCAACAGAACACTTCTGTTAAGGAAGTCATGGTTGCCCCTTGAGACATAGTGAGGGATGAAGACCAATTTTTTATTATTTGGGAAGATGTCAAACTGAGGTGAGCATTCAGAGCCATGTTCCATTTTGGTTACTCCCTCTGTAAGCCCTAGAGGCGTCAACGGCAAATGTGGAGAGACATTAGTATTGCCTTGTGTTGGAGTTTTATTAGCCTTTATGTTTGTGTTGACGTTGCGTCCCGGACTTGGCTTATCAGTTTCTTGAAAAAAAAAACGAAGTTTTCCTCACTGGGGCACATTGTAGTTGGGTAGTGCAGTTCAGTCCGGGATGAAAATACAGATGTTGCTTCTCTTTCTTAGTTGGTGGTCTAAATAAACTGTATAAATTATCTGCTGAGTGTAGCGACGGAGTCAAGTGGGGCAATTAAGGATTCCTTGTTGCTTCCAAAATATTTGGGACCTCATCATTGATGTTATGTTTCCTTCCCTCTTCTGGTTGGACAGTAATACCGTTAGTTAAAGGACTTGGTTGTTTACTTTTTCTCGCTTTTCTAAGAAGTTTTTTCTCCCACTTGGTTAGTGGCTTTGTTGGTATAATCGGCCTTCCAAGAGATTGATCATTATTATCAGAAAATTGAGAGGCCGAAGTATTAGGATTTTTATGGGCGTTTGCGGCCAAAGATGCAATTGTATTTTCTAAGATTGACGTTGAAGATGGGCCCGTGTGCCGATAAATTGTCCTTCCGTGGGCCTAGGGCGTGCCGTATCCTTTACCCATGGGTCCTCGTGAACTTTCCCGGCCTTGGGAGAATTATTTAAAAGGGCTTCCTTACTGGTGCCCAAAAGGTCTGTCAGTAAGATTGGAACCGCAGCAAGTTTGTCGATAATTTGAGTGCAGTGGCAGTGGCGCAATTGGTAAGTGGTCTCTTGGTCTCGCTGCACCTTCACAATCATCTTGTTGAAGCTATGTATTTTTTGTTCAATCCCCTGGATGTGAGTAGCTAGAATGTTTAAAAGATCTACTTGAGTGTCAAGCTTATCAGCGTGGAGGGTCATAGCTTTGCTGATTGTGTCTAAGCTGTTGAGCAAGAGTGGCCAGACAAAAGATGTTGGGGAACAGCTGGTTTCTTCAATGGGAACCTGAGCATGATGTTCCATGTTACTGGTAGAGGCTGGAAGCCGATCGCTCTGACACTGGCTTCTAGGTGGCATACGAGATAGGTCCCTTGTTCTTGTGCCCTTGGATTGAGAGAGTAGCAGAGCAGGGGTGGATCTGTATGTATTGAACTGAAAGAACGACTCCTCCAGTGGTTCGAATTGGCTAGGGTATTGATGTTTATTTTGTACAGCTTCCTGCTGGTACGACGGTTGTACGGGCCTGACTCTGCTGTTTGTGTTGAGATTGGATGGCTCGTTCGCCTCAAGGTGGCAACCACCTGATAACATGATCAAGTTCCCAAGTGGACTCATAGTATTTGAGGTCAATTGGAGATTGATGGCGCCGTCATTGATGCTTTTGAGGTCTTGAGAGCCTAATAAGAATAAGGGTGAGAGTGGTGACTGCAATCAGGGGGGTGATGAGAGAGGCTTAGACGACTGAAAGTGGTGATGAATTTGTGCCTTAATTACGACAGGTGTTTGGCTTTAGGTGCAAATCCGAGGAGTGAAGTGCATTAGAAGAAAGAGTTTGGAGGCTTGGGACTACGGTAGTTGTTTTGGATGTGGCAACCCAGCCGCTCCTGTCGTCCTTGCTCCTTATGGTTGTTCCATCCCATGAGGGACCCGTGAGGGCCTCACTGGTGGAAACTGTGGTAGATTGATTTAATTTATTGCAATTCGGTGTCTTGGGGTCATTGTAGTGTTGATTTTCCGAGGTAGGTTTGATGGCGATTTTCAAGAAGTCGGTGATCAGGGCCCGTTTGCTGCTGCATTTTGCGATGCAGCGCGCTCCGAAATTCGTTTTATTTATTTAATTGCTTACTTACCTGCAATTATCCATACTCCGGTTTTTTGAACCCCCCACCCTGCTTCTCCCCCGCCCCGCCTTACCGCCCCACGGAACTCCCTCCACAGGCCGCGGCTGCCAGTAACTCAGAACGTGCTGAATTAAGGGCTTCAAATGATGACGGAACCAGAGTACCACTGCGTGCATGCAGCAACTATTCCCTGATCCCTCACCCACTGTTGAGCAGATGCCTCCTGACACTGCAGGAGTCAAAGTAGTTGAGATTGCAAGCCCATCACCCGTGAATCTGGAAGAAATGCTCTCACTTTCTGGTTGTTGAATAGGCCTTCTTTGAAATAACCAAGGAGGTTAGATGGTCACACGCCCAATCTGCATTGGCTTAGACCTTTGAAAAAGAAGATGAAACAATAAGTCGAACATCCAAATAGAGGATTAGTAGAATGCTTTGCCATTGTAATTAAGCAACAAAAGGAGCCAATACTTTTGTAAACATCCTTGAGAATGAACCTTGAATTGTTAATGAGAATATGCTTTTGGGATTGTACACGTGTCATGAACCTAAGACTAATGCGACGCTGCTTGTCCTGCCTGAAGGGCTTGCTGAGGAAAGAAGACAGTCAGTTCCGTGGCATCTGCCCCTAGACATCAGCAATGGGAAACAGAACGTCAAGCAAAATAAAAGGCGAGCAATACTGTGTGCACGCTCTCGTCATCAGACCTCTTTGTTCTTCTGCCTAGAGCATCGCACTCTACAGTTTTTCAGTAAAATTTCTTACCTTTCTATAACTAGGTATTTGTTTACCAACCTCCAGAGGTCTGATTTGTCTTACTGGGTTTCTACAAAAATAAAAGAATACTGATGTAAGGAATACTATTCTTTCTCGTGTCAAATTTTGGGATGATTTTCAAGGAGTGTCTTTTTCCAGGTTAGAATAATGCATTGAAACTAGTGAAGGTTGGATTGCTTCCCTCACATTCCAGTAAACTTGGGGCATTTGAATTCCATCTGGTTGTCCTAATCATTTTTTTTATGTATATTTTCTTTCCAATTACTTAATGAACAATATGTCAGCCTCTACAACACTATTCGGCACTGCACTTTATGCCACTTCACTCTATTCAGAAACAATCTACTCTATGCTACTCTATTTCACTCTGCACCATTTCACTCTTCGCCACTCCACTCTCCGCCGCTGGAACTACCTTGTACCACTCTACTACACTACACCCCGCTGCACTCTACACCACTGTTCACCACTGCACTCTACACCACGTTACTCTGCACCACTCTCTGCCACTGCTCTCTACACCAAAGCACTCTATGCACTCTACACCACCGCATTCTAGAACATGCTACTCTGCAGCACTGCACTCTCAGGAACTGAAGTCTATGCTGCTCTACTCTGCGCCACTGTACTCTGCGTGCACCACTCTACTCTATGCCACTCTCCTGTACTCTATGCCAATGCACTCTATGCCACCATACTCTGTGCCACTACACTCTATGCCAATCCACTCTAATCTACTGTGCACCAATGCACTCTATTACACTGCACACTCTGCCACTTCACTCTTTGCCTCTCACCTCTACTTTGTGCCATTATACTCAATGCCAGTACACTATACCCCACTCTACTTTTGCACCACTGCACCGCTGTACTCTGCACCAGTCTACTATACACTAATGCACTCTACGTCAATGAATCTCCACCACTAAACTCTATGCCCTTCAACTCTGCACCACTGCATTCTATGCCAGTCTTATCTACACTCTACACCACTTCACTTTACCCTGCACCACTCCACTCTATGCCACGTCACTCTAATCTGAAAAAAACTAATCTACCTCACTGTACTCCATGCCACTGCACTCAATGCTGTTCTACTCCACATTGCACCACTCCACTCTATGCCCTTGCACTCTATCCCATTTCAATATACTCCATTACAACCTACTCTGCACTACTCAACTCTACGTCACTGCACTTCACGGCAAGGGACTCTAAACCACTTTACTCAAAGCCAATAATAATAAACAATCTTTATTCGGAAGTAAACACAACCATAAAAGATGCAATACATTAAAACAATATCCAGTTCATAATAAGAGATAAAAAATGCATTTCATTATGATAGACAAATATAAAATTACATCAAACAATTTACTCTTGTATTTCCGAACCTCTGGCATGAACAGGATTATAAATGCTAGCTCTGGCCCCAAATCCTGTGTGAACATAAAACCATTCGCAAGCGCCCCTCCCTGTCTCAGTCATATCTGGATTTCCTCGATCTTATCATTGCTCTTAAAAAATGGGTAACCACAAATAAAGTGTGTTCGTTCTGCAAAAGTTGCATGTGCAAAAGTGCAATTCGTGGCTGTATAAATCCCATTTATTTTAAATATGGTTTAAGATTCAGCTCCCTGGGATACGTATATTTGCATAGAAAAGCAAAATGTAATATATCCTGTGGAGACCTATTGTTGCAGCCACAGGGCCCTCTATCGTCAACTCGAGCTACAAAGCCGGGAGGCGAGGCCACTAAATGATGGAGCATGTTAAATCTAAAATGGGTAATTAAAAAACGATCGTCAGCGCTGGGTAAAATAGTGAGGTAATGCTCAAATCCCAACACTGATTTAACTAAGATGTGTTCTCTGACTGTCAACTTGGTCAGTTTGTTTCTTTCTCGCTCAGCACTCACTTTCTTAGAGAATAATTAATTAATTCGTTTTTTGACCACTCTCTTCACTGATTTGTAATTTGTAAAAAGGTCCGATCTACCTAGGGCACACAATGTTTCATTGATATATCTTAACCAGGGAATTTTAAAGGCATGATTCAATGAGAGGCCATCTGTAATTACAGCTTGGTTGAAGGAGGCCTCCTCAATGGACCAAAGATTCACCCAACAAAGCAAGGGCTTGACTCAAACTAGGTCAATAATATACCGTACCCCAAGTTCTTCATGAACCGAATATGCAAGGGTACCTTGAGGGACTTTTAGCATCCGTTCTAGGAATCTATTTTGCGTAATCTGCAGTTCAGCCATTGCCTTGTAGCCCCATATCTCACTCCCTGAAGGACCTTAGAGACACAAATTGCTTTACATAATTTTAAAATCACCTCAGGTGATCATGTCCCTAATCTATGTGGGTAATTTGCAATGGCTCCCATAGCTTTCTTCATATCCATTACCTTCTCTTCCTTCAGTTTATTCCAATTTGATTTGGAGTCAAATAGAACACCAAGATATGTGAATGCTGTGACCTTGGCTATGCTAAAAAGGACCTGCATTGTAAGATTTTGTTCTATTCCCCCGACAGCCAACTTCCATCAAATACGACTTGGTGTAGTTTGGGGACAGATCCAGACCGTTCATGTATGAGACAAGCCTATCAATTAAGACTTACAACGTTCTTGGTGTGCGTGCTTTAAGCACCGTATCGTCTGCATACAGCAGGACTGGTACTGGTCTGCCACCTATTCTCGGGGTGTCGGCCTGCAGAGCTATCAAGTTAGATTCTAGCCCACTTATGTACAATTTAAATAAAAAAGGGGTAAGGATGCAGCCTTGGCGCACACCTCTTGTGCATTGAAAATTATCAGCAAGTCCCCCCTCTTGTGCGAATCGTACTGCAGCAGAAGTGTGGGTATATGTAGTCATCAGAATGTTTGTTATTGCTCATTCCACACCTATTTCATCTAACAGCATCCATAGTTTGCTGTGATTCACACTATCAAACGCTGCAGTGAGATCCAAAAAACCCAGATAGATGGATCCTCCCTGTGGAACTGTACAATTTGATATCAATAAATAGATGTTTAAACATTGACCCATTGTGGATTTACCTGTTCGGAACGGAAGCCTAGTTGTATCTCCAAGATGATACGATTTTTATCTGCCCATTCCACCAACCTGTTTAGTAAAACTCGACCCATAACCTTGACAGTGGAGTCTATCAGGGATATGGGTCGGTAGCCTATCCCTTCTTGTATATAGGAACGATAATGGCAGTGGGCCAAGACTGGGGCATAACAGATAAAACTGCCGCATTCAGAACCCTGGTCAAGATCGGGGCCCACACATTTACATTACTCCGGTACAAGTCCGGTGGGATCCCGTCTGCCCGAAGCCTTACAGTCCAGTCCCTGTATACCCATTTTAACCTCATCTAGATAAAAATTAATCTGCGAATCTTATCGAGATGATCTCCTTCCCCGTGATTGTAAACCGCCTGGAAATGAGTCTTCCACTGGTCTTGTGTAATGTGATGCCCAATGGACGGTGTATCTGGTTCTGAAAAGCATGGTCTGTTAATAACTTTCCAGAACAGGGAGCTGTCTTTAAGTTCACTAGCCTGCACCAGTACATACCAGACATGTTTTTGTAATGAAGACCTGAGTTCCTTAATTGCTTTTTTGTAATTGTTGTGACAGGTGGCTACCTGAGAGCTATTGCGAGGAACCGCTTTTAAAGCCTATTTTAAATTCCTCAGTGTCTTAGAGCACCCCTTGTCAAACCACCTTGGGCTATCTGAGTGCTGATTGGCCGCCGGGGAAGTTAAAAGATCTGCCACTTCCTTTGCAATAGCCTCGAAGGAACTAATTACCTCTTCCTCTAAGGCTGATATATCTAAGCACTTCAGGATCTCCATTTGCCTCTCTTTGAACAGGGATAAATTAAAAGCATTAATATCCAACCGCAACCACTTGAAGTGCCTCCCCTGATCGGTTGGCAAGAATGACCCCACTATACTACTACCTTGCACTGGCTTGGGCCCTATACCCACAGCCCCAATGTCAGAGGATTATGATCGCTGTAGGGGGACAAAATGGTGGAACCCAGCGATGATGAGTTAAAGATAAAATCAATTGTGGTGGCACAGCACGTTCCTTTATAAGTAGGGGGTAGAGACTATTGGGTGGGGGGCATTACTGCATTTTGTAAAGTGAACATTAAATCAAAAGTGTTGGACCTGTCAGCCTTAGGGTTGTCTCCCCCTACATTTTGGCCCTTTTGCCTCCCATTTTTACCGTACCTTTTTGTTGGACTTAGGCCTCTGGGTGCCTCACCACTGCTAAACAGTGCTGAGGTGCAGGTGCTCTCCCCTAAAACATTGAAACACTGGCATATCTGCCACATGCCCCTGCTACTGCAGTGAGACTCAACCCTCCATAGGCTAACATAGGCTAACATTGGGAACCTCACTTCTGGGATAATTTCTGACTGGGACCTAATAAGTCTGTCATGTTTGGTGTCATTAGAATCGGGACGGGGAACCCTTTCCAATGATATATAGGGTTTGGGCACTACCACCCTAGAATTCTCCATTTTAGAAAGTACATATTTCTCTGCCTACACTTAGTCTGGGCACTGCAGACTCCCCCCTCCCATCTGCCTACTGATAGCCTGCCTGGGCTGAGAGGTGGGAGTGGTGATTCACACCTTCTCCCCTTGAATGGGCTGTTACTGGCTGCCCACTGTAGCCTGAACGGCCCTGCCTTTTGTCACTGTGACAGCCAGGTCAGGGAAGGCAGGGAACATCTAAGAACTCCCTGGACTCCTCCAGAAACCCCTGCCCCCCGACCCTTCCAGAGACTTCTGCCCCCTTCTAGTAACTAGACTGCAGGGTATAAAAGGGAGGTTCCTGTCCACACATCTTTGTTACACTACTGGACCAGGAAGAATCTCTGCTGGAGTGAAGACTGCTGCACCAGGAAGATTGCCACACTGCTGAGGCTGACTGCTCCTAGGAACTGCTGCCCCAACTTGCTGAGCTGTCCTATTGCCTGTTGATCTTGCCCTGCCAGGGAGACTGAAGCAACATCACCAGAGTGTCTGTCTCCACAACCTGATGCTGACTGTCCCCTTGCCTGGTGGGGGATTTATAAGGACTACCACATTTTTGTCCCTTCATAAGTCTGCCTCTACAGCCCTGGGTGTGCCAAACTGCTTCCTTAATCACACCCTGAATTACCGCCGCCGCCCAGGACCAACTGGACTGTATAGCCCTGTGAGGGAAAGCGCTGCTTCACTCAAGGATCACTGTCGCCGGCCCGGGGCCTGACTGCTCTGTGCAGTGTCGTGTAGCGCTGTGAAGACAAGTGCTGCTTCACTCCAGAATCACCACCGCCGGCCCGGGCACCTGGACGCGCTGTGCGCCTGTGGAGTGTGCAGTGGGGAAAAGCGCTGCCTGTACGGACTTCACCGCCACTGTGAAAAGAAGCACTGTAGCCCGAAATCACCGCTGCCGGCCCCTGCAACCCAACTACATCCTGCCCTGCCAGCGCTGTTTTGGTTTGGAATCACCGCTGCCGGCCCAAGAAACCCCATAGGAAATCCCTTGTGACATCAGGACCTGCCACGCTGTGATTGGGCGCCGATGTGGGGTGTTGCTCAGTAACAGGAGCGTCACCAGGAGAGCCGCGCTAGAGCCGGAAAACTGCTCCGATCCTCCTAGGAAGCTGTGCCCAGATTCACTGAGGCTGCTCCATTCCCCCAAGAGGCATTGGCAGGAAGGGAAACTACACCGGAAAAGGAAGTGCACTGGAGCGGACTGCAGTTCCTGACCAGCCTCCAGGTAACTGGCACTTGAACTCGTGCTGCCGCTTGGGTATAACTGGGCCGACTGGGGGGGAATCACGAAGCTGCCGACTGTGACGCTCGGGAGCCGGGCTGTGGGAGGGCCTCACTTTGGTGCACCATCATGTCTCGCACAAGGGGAGTACCCTGAGGGAAGGGTTCCCCTGAGTTATAACATGCATCAAGGAGAGCGTGGGCCATATTAAACTGGGCACGGGAACTCCCCCAAGGAAGCGCTTCAGCTGATTTAACAGTCGGAATTCAGTAACATCATTTAGGCCGGTGGGAGGTCCTGCGCACTGGGGGAGCCGAGCCCAAGCTCAAGTGCCTCATTAACCTCCACTCACGATCCGTGGCTCTTCCCCTATAGATTCTGAGACTGGGGGCATTCCCCCCACGCTAGAGACTGCACTGGCAATTGCATGAGCATTGTCCCCTAAAAGAAACTGCCAGAACTTGCAGGATTATTGCCTCTTGCTAAGAACACTACCAACAGACTCATTGCCCCTGCAAGATTGTCCCCAAAGATACTGACAGCAAAATAGTACCAGTTCAGAGCTCATGATTCCTGTGGAATGTTATTTTTATTGTTGATCGTGCCTGAAATATAGATAAAGATTTTCATATTTTCATAAACACTGGTGTAGTGTCTATTTGTGGTGTTTTACTATGTTACGGTGGGTGGGTGTTGCACAAGCTAAGCCTACCTGCTCTGCGCCAAGCAACCAGAGGGTGGTCTAGGGTACTTTGAGACCCAACCTGACGGAACTGGTGGTCCCTACTTGGGCTAGGGTACATACCCCTGCCAACTAGAGACCCTGTCTCTTACAAGAAGTATTTAAAAGACCATTCAGATCACGGCCATCAGTAGAGTGCTCCATATGCCACTTTTCCACTGCCGAACATATAGGTGTAACCCTTGAGTTTTGTCCAATGTCCGGGCACAAATGGCAATTGTAGTCACCTAGCAGGTAAAAATTACCCTGTGTCAGATCGTCCCCCTTTTACTGTTCCAGGAGACTAGTTAACTCCTTCATACTTGGTGTGCCAGAATTCCTATTTTTAGCATTGTAAAAGTTGATTAATGTGAACATTAAGGTTCGCCCCAACACAAGTACTAGACCTTCTGCCACTGTAGAATTCCATGCCAGGTGTTTCACAGACCCGCCAAGGTCCAGTGTGATAAATACAAATAACCCGCCTTTGCAACGGCCACAGGTCGAACCTTCCGCTGGAAGGAAGAATGACTTGTTATACCCTTCTAGGAAGAATTTATTTTCCACCTCTCAGGCCTCCTGTAGGCAGATAATCTTGTACGAGGTTATGAATTGAATTCATCTATCATCTTCAAGTTTTGAAGCTAATCCTGCCACGTTCCAGGAGATTAAATTGATCTCTCTCCCTCCTTGGGTTGTGAGTAAAGTATTTGGTGTTATCTTATCCCCCTGGTTATCTGTCTGGCTATTCTGGTGCACATAATCTATAGGATGGTCAACCTTCTCTCTCCTCCGGTACTCACTAGGTTTAATGGTCTGCGTTTGAGAGACGGTCACTGTTGTCTGCACATGACTGTGTTTAGTGCCCGTAACCTGTCAATCCAGGTCATCAAGATCTAACAGGGGGGAATATGTCTTCAGTGACACCTCCATACCCTTACAAGTGTGTGCACCACCCTCTAACTCCAGGGCATTATTATTTGGTGCGCCAGTAGGCCTTTGTCTGTAGAAAAAACCTGGTGGCAATGATTTATATTCTGATGCATAAAAAGGGAACTCAATTGAGTGTCTCAGAATATTATGTGCCAGTTTAGGAAATCTAAAGGTGACAATCAGGAGAAGCCCTTAAAGGTTTTCTTGGATTGTCCAATCCAGGCGACCCTTCTTGCCATCAAGAGCTGGAGGTGATCCCTTACGTTAAATCTACTATGTTTTCCCAGCCAATGATACACTTTGTTAATCAAATTGTCGGTGGATTACTCGGAACCTGCTTCCAAGTTTCGAACCCTAACCAGAACCACAGTAGAAGGGTAACAATCTGGGGGCAAATCACTTACTGGTAACCTACTTATTTGTAATGTTAGGCCCAGCCCCCGCTTCTCGTAAACACACGGGGAGGAATGTGGGATCCCACCAACCTCAACTCCTCTCTCCACACCACATGTTTGAGAACAAGGCCTACTACCAGGCGCCTTGCCCTGCACCATTACCTGGCTCACTGGCCCAAATCTCCTTGAGCTATTATAGTTTGTTTTTTGACTTTCAGTCTCATTTTGCCTTAGCGAACTAGGACGTGTTACCTGTGACTGATCGCTGGTTGGGAGCAGTACTTTAGTAGTTGTATTCAACATTTTTTCCACCTTCCCTATTGTTTCTTTAAAGTCTGCTAACAATTTGTCCAGTTTGACCCAGAACTGAGAGAATAAGCCAATGCACTCTACGCTAATTTACTCTGCACCACTGTACTTTACGCCACTTCACTATAGTCCACTCTACAACACTCTATAACACTCCTCTCTATGAAGTGAAACTCCACGGCACTACACTACATTCCATGACTTTCCACTCTATGATGCTCCTATCCATTAAACTCTGCTCTGCTCCACTCTATGCCTCTCTGTGACACTACTCCACTCTACAACTCTCTACGCAACTCCCTTTATGCCACTGAAAGCCACTCCACTCCACTATTCTATGACATACTGCTCCGCTGGTCCAATCTACACCACTTCACTCCCCTCTATGCCACATCACTCTGACTTTCTATGCCACTCCATTCTACTCTATGCCACTCAACTATAGAGCACTCTACTTCACTCTATGCCATTCCACTCTCCTACACTACTCAACTCAATCCCACTCAACTCTACAAAAATATACTCCACTCTACATCATTCTACTCTACACCACTCTACTCCCCTTCAAGCAACACCCTCTGTGCCAGTCCACAACACTCTATGCCATTCCACTCTACAACAGTCCACTTTAACACTCTACTTCAATCTATGCCACTCACCTCTATGACACTCTACACCCTTCCACTCTATGCCATTCCACTCTCCTACACTACTCAACTCAATCCAACTCAACTCTACAACAATATACTCCACTCTACATCATTCTACTCTACACCACTCTACTCCCCTTCAAGCAACACCCTCTGTGCCAGTCCACAACACTCTATGCCATTCCACTCTACAACAGTCCACTTTAACACTCTACTTCAATCTATGCCACTCACCTCTATGACACTCTACACCCTTCCACTCTATGACATTCTACTCCTTCCACAACACTCTTTCCCACTCTAGTCTATGCCACTCCATGAAACTCCACTTCACTCCACAGCACTAAATTCGACTCTATGGTACTCTACGCCACTGCACGACTCTCTACATCACTCAACAACACCCCACTCTACTCCAATTTATGACACCACTCCACTCTCCTTTACTCCACTGATTTTTACCATGCTGATCAGTAGTCACACTGGTGTAAAACATGGCTAAAACATATTGGTAAAGACAGTAGCTCTTGCATATACGAGACCTATCATCTTTGCCAATGCTCGTTATCTCTTGTATCAGGAAGAGATGATTCCTCTTTCACCAGTGCAGATCTGGATACCATGCTAGCTAGAATTGTATCTACTTTTGGAACTTGTGGAAATGTGTCTGCGTATATCTCCAATGAGCATCTGTTGAAAAGAAAATGTGGAAAACGTGACATGTCAAAGCCCTTGTGATCTTTAAAATTCATGTTTATATCACATCAGCATTGGGAGGTCATCATGGGGTGGACCGTTATATTGGACAAAGAATTCCTCTTGGGCCTGCTACTTAACATGAAAACCCAGCACTTCTCCTATACGCTTCAATAATTCCTGAAGCTGTGGACCTTGCACATACTTTCCCTTAGCACACCATTGCGGACATCCTCATCATATTATGGGTTTTCTGTCTCTTTGAAGCATGTTCTGACAAGGCTGTATTTACAGCTTCATTATTCATCGACTGAAGGTCAGATCTGGAAAAGTATGCATTCCTTCATCTTTCAGAATAATCATTAATTGTAGCAGGGATTGTATTACCTGCCACTTATTTAGCTTGTAACTTCCCTCCTTTAGTCCCACTGTAGAAGAGACTTCCTGACTTTATAAGTCTCTAGGCAACCAAATCTCATTTTGAGAGATGAAACTTAGGGGCTCATTTATGGGAAGGTCGTGCAGCACAGCAAGTCTCTTTGGTTCGCAGCACTGCGTGACAGGGAAAGGGCAGGAATATGCAATATTTAAGGCAATACTGTGCATTCCTGTCCTTTCTCCTGCACCCTTTTGCCAGTCTAGCGCCAATGCAGGCACCCAAGCACCATGGTGCGAGGGTGTCTGCATTGCATGCAGGATTGTTTTTGTGCAGAAAGAGACACCTTCCTGCACAAAAGCAATCCTGGGAGGCATATTTCTCCTTCTATGTGTGATGAAGAGTGCAGCACACATAGAAAGAGGAAGAAACAAGGAGAATAGAGATGTTTCTCCTCATTACACCTACCCTGGTAAGATGTAAGATTTTGGTGCATCCTCAGGTTTACAAGTTCTTGTAAATCTGGGGATGCATCAAAATCCATGGGAGTTGCGCAGGAATACCCACGCAACACCCACGGAAAACCTTCCCAGGGCAGAGTAACGCAAGACGGCGCTTTGTGCCGTGTTGCGTTAATGCAGATTTTTGAAGCATAAACCTCCAACCGTTGATATCTCATTCCGACAAAGTCACAAGTTCAGGCCGACCATGATGTAGTGCACATTGGATACATGTAGTACCACTTCACTAAGTTCTTGCAAGTAATTTCACCATGTTTAAAGGAAAGAGCACCCCCCCTTTAGCACTGGTTAGCAGTGTAAAGTGCACAGAGTCCTACGGCTAACAAAAATTTAGATCAGCAAAAATGGAAGAGTAAGGCAAAACGTTTTGGTGAAGACCACCCTAAGGCCTCCAGATCTAACATGTCCTGCCAAGCTAAGAGGAGGGAGGACTACCCAACTTCCTGGGAGTTCTCTTTACTAAGGCGGAATAACCTGCAGAGACCATCAGCACTGGTGTGGCCTCACCCAGGACGATGTTCCACCATAAAGTCCATTCCCTTTAAGGAAATGGACCACCTCAATAGCTTTGGATTCTCACCCTTCATTTCCATGAGCCTTCAGAGGGGCCTATGGTCTGTCTGAACCCGAGGTGCTTTCCAAATAGGTATGGTCTCAGCTTTTTCAGTGCCTAGACCACAGCAAAGGCCTCCCTCTCAATAGCACTTTACCTCTATTCCCAGAGATATAATCAGGACAGATCAGTCTAGGCCCTCGACATTTAATTGTTCTATACCAGCCCCTACACCATGGTCTGAAGCATCCGTCTGAACAATGAACTCCTTGGAGAATTCAGGAACCTTGAGTACAGGTGGTGTCACATGGTATCTTGAGGGAGTCAAAGCCTTCATGACAGGCATCCATCTAGATCATATGCTTGGGCTGCTTCTTCGAAGTAACCTCAGTCTAGGGACAACAATGGTGCCATAAACCTTAACATACCTACGGTATTATCCGGTGAGACCAAGAAGGCCCTCACCTCAGCCTGTGTTTTGGGGGGTTGCCAGGTCATGATAGTCTCAATCTTTGCTAGGAGGGGCTGCACCTTGCCCCCGCCCACCGTATCGTCTAGATGCATCACAGCACCCTACCCTATTTGCCACTTGCTAGCTTTGATAGTACGGCCCACCTATTGCGGGTCCAGAAGCACTTCCTGAAGGTGGTACAGTTGTTCCTCTCAGCTGGTGCTAAAGATAGCTATGTCATCTAGCTAGGTGGCACACAACGCCTCCTTCCCAGCTATGACCCTGTTGGCCAACCTCTGAAATGTGGCAGGGGCATTCTTTAAGCCAAAGGGCATCATCCTGAACTGGAAGTGGCCCTCTGTGGTCAAGAATGTAGACCTCTCGTATGCCCCTCAGTCACAGCATCTGTCAGTACCCTAATGTGAGATCAAAGGTACTAACGAACTTCGCTGCAACCAGCCTGTCTTGCATGAAGCCCTGCTGAGTTTTATTCATGGAGCACTTTCTTGAGTGTGTTTAAGCTGTTTTCGATTTCTCATAGTAAATCTTTGTGTTTCTGTTTGTGTAGAGTATTTTTCATGTGTGGCACCGACAGTGCTTGTCACAACTTTGTTGAACTGGAAGCTACCAGTCCTGAGCCGCTTGTTTAGTACGTGTTTGACAGCGGCTAGGATTTATGCTAATTGTTGCTCTGAGCTTCGGTGAGTTTTTTCACGTTACTTTACTCGCAGAGGTGCTAGTTAATAACTGGCTGGTTAACCGCAGCTTGAGACATTGTGTCTTCTTTTTTTTCGCAGTGTGGTCAGCACGTTTGGATCTTGCTCTGCATTACTTGCAATCGTTTCCTTTTATAGGCTTCAGGTAAATAGTGCAAGACATGTTGTAACTTTGGGTCACTTCATGTGCACTTTACTTTCTTTCAAGGCTGCACGCCATTAGTTGGGAAAGCATCATCTGGGTAGGAGCATTAGTATATGTGCATGGAATTTTAGATTTTCTTCCGAACCTTGATAGCTGTTGTTATATATTGGTCTTCTGCTCGCATACTATCGGACACGTGTGTGTTTAAGGCTTGCTGTTCTTTTTCTTATTGGTTCTCTTCTTTTACTCTGGGCTTCATATATCCTTGCACACGTCAAGCTCATGCAACTACAGTTCTGGCTAGATTCTTGTCACATTTTTTCACAACTTCATTTTCCAAATGTTCTCCTCATGGATACACATGTGAATAGTCTACTGAGAATGTATTTTGATATTATACTCATTTACTTATAGATTTCCCTGAAGAAGGGCAGCAGTTTATGCCCGAAATGCATTGGGATTTGATTAAAACTCATGGGACTCATGTTATCACTGTTCAACACATGTGAATTAAGTTTCCCTCTGGAAATGCACAAGCCTGCTCAATACACATTTGAATGAACTACAATCAGTGTTTCACAGAGTACTTTATGATAGACTTTGTATATATTTGTATGTGGTCTTTGGTTTTTCACTTTCAATTATATATTTGCAATATCTGATTACCTATGTATGTAAATGAAGAACACTCCTTTGAGTGAATACTGGTAGTGCATCTGAAGTCTTTAACTATCATCCTAGTTGTTTCACTTTTCAATCAGGGGGTGGGCTGTGCCTCCTCTTTCGGTGCCACACCAAATTGAATACTGTTGTTGTTATTGTTGATTCGGTTGTTTCATCTGTTTCTTTTGATTGAAGACCAGCTGTTACTACATTTAACTTTCTAAAAGTGGCATTTTCAGAATCATAATTTAAAATCCAACTTTACCATTGAATACGGTTTTAAATTACAATTCTTTAGTTACTCCTCCCCTTTAGTATTTTTCCAGTATGGATGGTAAGATTATTTCCTCAGATTATTCAAATTGTTCTGTTGATGTGTTTGCTTGCAAAATGTCCTATTCTTAATCTGGGAAAAATGCTTAATCGGTCAAGCTGGGGGGTCGCTTCATATCCGATGCAGCTCTTCTGATATTTCTTGTTGTTTATAAATCTTTGTCGAAGAAAAATAAAATAATTTTAAAAAAATAAAGTTACTAAACGTAATATTCCTACTTGCTCCCAATTGAAAGTTAGCACTTATTAAATGTAATATGTAACCAAATGTTATCCTGTGGGTGAGGTAGGCCTTGCAGTAGTGAATAATGAATTTGTCAGTTTGAAATATCATTTTAAAGCTGCAAACACAGACTGCACTGGCAGGCCTGAGACATGGTTTTAGGACTGCTTAAGTGGGTGCCACAATGAGTCTACTGGTACACTAGTAGCATTTAATTTGCAGGGCCTGGGTATATGTGGTTCCACTTTACTAGGATCTTCCAAGTAAACTGTGTCAATTAGGTGTAAGCCAATTTCATCCTTTTTAAAGGAGAAAGCACATGCACTTAAGCACTAGTTAGCAGTGGTAAAAGGCACAGACTTCAAAGCACAAGAAAAATGAGATCAGCCAGAATGGTGGAGTAAGGCAATTCATTTCGTGGAAGACCACCCTAAGGAAGACAGATCTAACACCATGCATCCGTAAAACCAGATCTGGCTGCAGAGCCTTCTTCTACATCGCTCCTAAAGCATGGAAAACCTGCCTCTACATATAAGAGCCTCCTCCTCACTTCTTGAATTTCAGAAGAAGGTGAAGACCTGACTTTTTGAGTAGTCCAACTAGGCCCTAAGTGTTCCAAGACTCACACCTGCTCAGCCCCAGGATACCATCCTGGTTGATAGTGAGTTTGACAAATCTGCGTAACATAACATAACACAACAACTATGGCTACCCCTGGCATTTTGGTGAATCGATGCCCATGGCCAGGACAGGCAGGACCTGTACCCATAGTATATATTCAGATGTCTCTTGCCATGCTTTCAGATATGCGCCCCACATATGGGCAGGGCCAAGTCTGGCACAGGGGGACACTATGGCAGGACTTGGCAAGAGGCTTGATGAGACTGAACACGAAGTGAGCATGCACTCATGGGTCCTTGGCCTTTTTCACCCAGGTTAATGAGAAACTTAGAACTGAGCATCCGTCTGGCTTCTGTCACTGCATTTTTAAAACTGCAATTTATTTGTTAACTTTTTTACACTGTCTGAAAGTGCCACGATTCCCATAAGACTGTTTACGGGCTCCCTTTATAAATGTTTTCCAGAAAGAAATGTAAATATAGTTAAACTCTGCTCACCCACTTCATGTCACAAGGTTACTGAACACTCTAAATTTAATAGGAAAAGCCCAATTGTAGCAGACAAAATCCAGAGTGCTCTGAAATTGAGAGGAGCATCTGGAAGCAGCAACAGAGGTGCCTGACGATTTCAATTTGAGTGAGCAGGTAGGAGCACAGAAAACGCAAAATCTGCTTAATTTCAGCATATGCCAAAAATGTTCTATGCTTTCAAATAATAGTTTAAAAAGTTGGAACTGCTGAATAAAAAATGATAGGTCTATTTTTGTACCATCACTCTTAAATACTATAAATGTTTGAAAAGTATATATCTGCTGTGTGCCATGGAGTGATACCAATGCTGTTGGATACCACCCTTTGCCAGTATCTAAATGCAGCTAAAGCACAGAAGCCAGTGGCTGAAAGGGGCTGTCCGAAAGCGCCTTTCTTGTTGTTATATATGTCTGTGCATGTGGTGTGGTGCAGTGTTATTTGACGATTATAGCTCTGATCTGACAGTTAAAGCTGTCTGTATGCTAGACCTAAAAAAGGAATTGCAGGCATTGGAAGCGCTGCAGCACGCACGTAATTTTGTCTACTAGGAGGGCCTCGTGACTTTCAATTACACTTTCTTGATTGAAAAACGTCATTCTTTGGTAGTTCCAACATAGGAAGGTAAAGAATATTAAAATGTACAATTGAAAATCATAAAATGAAAAGGCGAACAGATTCCTCTTTTCTGACACAGGAATCTGTGGAGTGAAAATCTACATTGGAATCAAGTTATCACACGTGCCTTATTAACCTCAAACACTGTTAAATTTAGAGGGAATTTCCCGACACAACATGAATCTACGTATTTTTTTTTTCCTCCTGCCGGAAAAGCAGCTGCACTAGCTGCCATTCAAGTCCATTTTCCAAAACAGAGTGGGGTTGTTGCATACAGTGAACGCAAAGTGTTGCTGAGTGCTGGGAAGATCTCAGTCTCATGCCAACTCTTTCAGAATTCCCCATGTAACAGCAGCTGAGCTGGCACACCCGGTGGGTGCAGTGCGCAGGGACGATTTACATTTGCTATAAAATATTAATAATTATTTTAATTTATAAATATGTTAATTGTGTTTTTATTTTTAGGAGCGGGTTGTGGGTTCATAAGGGAATAGGGTGGGAAGTAAAAAAAAAAAAATAATAATAATATATAATTTTGATTAATTGATATTTATGTGTTATATATTTTATATTGTTAATTGTGGTAATTAATTAATTATTAATTAGTTATTAATTAGTGGTTACATATTAATAATTAATTCGTATTTTTCTTCTCTTTTTTTAGGAATGGGTTGTGGGTTTATAGGGGTATAGAGTGGGAAGTAATTTAATTATAATTAATTAATATTTTTTAATAATTAATATATGTATTTATTTTTATACTGTTGTTTCTTCTAATTAATTTGGTATTAATTATTTATTATTTGGTTGTTAATCATTAATAATGAATTGTTAAATACCTTAATTGTGTTATTTGATAAGAGCGGGTTGTGGGTTGATAGGGGAGTAGGCTGTGAAGTAATTCATTTTTTATATATTTTTTTTAATTGTTTATTATATTATTTTTTTTAAATTGTTTTATAGTGTTAATATTGTGAATTAATTTATTTTTGATTGATTTTAAAATGCTTAAGTTTTATTAGTTAATTAATTAATTATCAATTAATTATGTTAATTGTGATATATTTTACAATATTGGTAGTGTCATTTATATGGGAATATGGTAAGAATTAAGGGGCCGATTACGATGGCATCGTAGCAGGATCGGGACCGCCTGCCTTACAGGCAGGCGGTCCCGCACCCCTGATTACGATGCAACCGCCACCGTGGCGGTCGCATCCAGCAATTTAACATTGCGGCGGGTGCTGCTGACTGCAGCACTCGCTGCAATATCAAATGGCCAAGCCGTGCATTTCCCTGCACAACGTGGCAGGCACCACGCGGTGCCTGCCACCTTGTGCATGGAAATGAGGGGGTACCATGGGTACCCCCATGCACAACTGGCTCCCCCAACACAGAGGGGGCCCGCAACAGACCCCCGAGTCCTGCCTCCACCAGCCTTTCCATGGCGGTTCCATCGCCATGGAAAGGCTGGCTGGCAGTGGCAGTCCCTCCACCATCGTAATCAGCCCCTACATTTTTTATTGTTACTCAATATTTTGTTAATTAATTTTAAATATTTTGTTTAAGTGGGAATAGTTCATTATTCCCCTCCGCTATCCAACATTTTCCCTACTGTTGCACTTGCTGGAGTTGGAATTAGTAATTGTTACCCCTCCGCTATCCAACACTTTCCCTACTGTTGCACTTGCTGGAGTGGGAATAGTAATTGTTACCCCTCTGCTATCCAACAGTTTCTCTACTGTTGCACTCTTTGGAGTGGGAGTAGTAATTTTTACACCTACGCTATCCAACACTTTCCTTACTGTTGCACTCTGTCGAGTGGGAATAGTAAATTATTCCCCTCCACTATCCAACACTTTCCCTACTGTTGCACTCGCTGGAGTGGGAATAGTACTTTTATCCACTCCGCTATCCAACGCTTTGCCTACTGTTGCACTCCCTGGAGTTGGAATAGTAATTTTTACCCCTACGCTATCCAACACTTTCCCTACCGTTGCACTCTATGGATTGGAAATAGTAATTTTTACACCTACGATATCCAACACTTTCTTTAATGTTGCACTCCCTGAAGTGGGAATAGTAAATTATTCCCCTATGCTATCCAATACTTTCCCTACTGTTTTACTTGCTGGAGTGGGAATAGTAAATTATTCCCCTATGCTATCCAACACTATCTGTACTGTTGCACTTTCTGGAGTGGGAATAGTCATTCCATCATCTCCGCTATCTAGCTTTTTGTTTACGGTTGCTGTTAATGTAGTGTGAAATGTAATTGTAAAATATTAAAAATATATATTTTTTTTAATTATTATATATATAATTTATTTTTATTTTACTGGTATATGTATACATATATATTTATTATTGATAAATTTGAGCATTTTCTAATAATTCTAACTATGTTTTTTATCTATATGTATTATTTACTTTATTTTATATAATTTTTTAGACATTTAAAAAAACCGATATTTTAAACAACGATAGTTTTTCACAACGGTATTTTTTTTGTGATAATTTTGTACTTACCATTATGTAGATAGGACTTCAATATTCTGGACATCGATATTTCGGGTCCGATATTTTTGTTGTTGATAATCTGGTTGTCGATATTCTGTCAGTGATTCTGCTGCAAAGTTTAGGATGAAATATACAGGTCACATATTTGTATTTTATGTAAGTGGCTCAATGGTTACTGGTTTTGTTATACATACCCTAGTGGGACCTGCAGGTCACAAGTTACAATCTTTGTAATATGGCTTAGTGAGTATAATGAAATATGAACCGGCAACAAGGAGTTGCATGTATTCTGCAATGCTTAAGTTTACAAGCTGGGGGCCTGATTTAGATCTTGCCAGTAATGTCCAACCATCACTTTTTCAACGGATTCACTGCCCGCCTACTAGGTGGTCCTCCTGCCCAATTTAGATGTTGGCACGTCCACAGATGAAAGACTGCCAAAATCCCATTGACTCCACCAGGAATCTTCACCCGCTTCCACTGCATTGTAAGCAGAAGCGACTGTCGGCAGGAGTCCACCAAGCTAATCATGATGTTCCTTAATGTCGAGAACTGTGGCCGAGATACCTTCTACTTTGAGTTGGTGGAATTGAAGGAAATGAGGTAAAACATACCTTTTTTTTACTGTTTTCCACATCCATTACCACCTTTAAACCCATTGTCCAGGTCCCTCCTTAGCTGCTTCGACTGCACCATGATACCAAATGACTCTGTTATTGCGGGGACCATAGGATAGTGTGTTGACAATTGCTATAGCTTCATGTATTTTAGCATTGCTCTTACATGCAATTTTTTAACATGTGCAATGCAGTAGTGTACATTTTACAACTTCCCAAGGAAAAATGGGCACTACTGTATTGACACTGAAAAAGGAATATTTTTGGTGTGGAAGTTGTGGGTGATGGGCTAGTGGTGCCTGTGGGTGTGCATTCAATAGCATGTTTATGGTGTGTGTGGCATGCGATATGTATCACGAAGGGCAATTCCACATTACCTACATATGTATTTTGGAGAAAACACAACATATATGTGTAGTGACACATTGATGGGTAGTACTTGCTAGTGTCTACTCCACCAGGGACTTACTCAATCAGGATCCCGCTGCTAGGCCAATGCCAGCACAATGGGAACATCTAACTAGGCGTGGCGCTATACTGCGACCTGACAGCAGCGGAGTACTGTTAGTCAGCAGAGGAGTCCGCCATGGCGGTTCAGCCACCACACATCTAAATACGGGCGGTGGAATACCATCAACTCAATGAAGTAATAAAACCCGCCGCCACGGAGAGATGGTGGGAGTACCGCCAAAATCTAAATTAGGCCCTTACGGTTCTTTTTCCTAAATCTTTTGCTCCGAAAATGTTACTATAAAGTATTTCTTTCTGTAGTAATAAACTCTTTTAGCTCTTAGTGAATGGCTATTTGTATTATACTCCTTTAGTCAGATACATCAGTCATTCTTATATTGCATGTGTATCACTTCCCTACAACGCTTTGAAAAGTAACATACCTGGTTTGACACCACAGTTTATCTCTTTCAGCATTTATGAATTGACCAACAAGCTGAGTATCTTTGTTTCTTTGATGCCAACAACATCAAGGTGTGAGGCTCCAGCCGGTTGTGACAACGGACCTCCTCTTCTGTTTGTCATGGGCAAGGAAGGTATTGTATGGTGCCCCAGCTGTGGCACTATGTCTTTAGGTCTGTGTCCAGAGTTCCCTCTAGGTGCTGTTTGGACAAAGAGAAGTGGAGGTCCTTTGTTGCTGCCCTGCATGACAGTCGGCGTAATAGGCACTAGTAGTATTAGGAATAGAAATAGTAGTTCTTGGCCCAGTTGGGACTAGCTGGAGTTTAAATGAGAGGCCTCCCTCAGCCTCTTGAGGTTGCTGCTCTATGGGAGCTGGTGAATATGTCCTGGTGGGGGAAGACACCACCGGGACAGAGTTCACACACTTCACTGGGGATGGCCGGATCCGGCTCGATAATTGCTGCCAGTTTCGGGATCCGAATGGATTCCCCCACACTTACCTACTTGCCCTCCTGGAAGTAAATTGAAACCCCAAAACAGAGCACTATTATATGGTGTACTGGATTTATTGCGAGAAAACATGCAGAAAACACAGGATCGCACACATAAAAGACGCCTTTCAGACATCGCTATTGCAGTTTTAGACAAATGTTCATCTGCGGTTACAAAGTCCTCTAAGTTCGTAATGGCAACAAGCCAACTGCCTATGCCCACTATATGTATACAGCGTTCCTAAGTACAGTGTATCTATTTGTAGAGACATGGGCTTTATATCATACAAGGCCACTAGAACATATACAAATATTTATTGTGTGAAGAAAGGCGAGCGCCCCCGCACATTGGCGCGTGTTTTTGTCTCCTCTGTCCTCCATCTCCTGCAACAGCGGGGGGCACGAAGAGATCAGCTATCCCAGTGTTTTAATTGGCCGAGACTCCTGCGGTGGCCAATATCATAACATTAATGTATTTACTATCATTTCTCCCAGGCGGTTTTCCTCAGGCCTCATTGACACTGATGTGTTTTATTGGGGTCGGTGTCGTGCGTTATCGAGAGGTGATCATTCCGCCTTCCCTTTCTTCTTGTTCACGCGTTGTCGCTTTTGGACTGCACAGACACAGCGATTGTTATTCTGCTAATGAGTTCACGTCACACGTCTCCGGAGCAGTGGCAAAGTGCGAGGGATGTACATCAATCACTCCGTGACGCAGCCATCCTACTGCACGAACAGTTTGCCTTTGAATTTAAACAACATGCTCAAGGTGAGTGATCGGCTACAAAAAACCATTCCGTGTTCGTCAACAATAGGTTTCATATTGTTTGTGACTACTAGCACATGTGACTTCGTGGAAATCACTCCCACGCGCGATATCTATTCGTGGGCAAAGTCTGGGATATTATTAACTCGATGCCCCCAGTCCTTTCTTCTTTTAGATTCATGTCGCCTTTTGTTTAGGATACCTTCTGTGTGTTGTGTGCTGTTCCTCAACGTAGCATGTCCCTAAGAATAGGTCTATGATACTAGACATTGCGTGCACACTCAGACACAGTGTATAATACAATTGAGTGCAAATGATGAAGGGATTGATAGCATTCCAAAGCAGCTCCAACAGTAAGGGTGCTTGAAACAAAACAACACGAAAGAAGCAGAGTAATTTTTGGAAACATGTATTACTTGTGAAGAGCCTTTGTTACTGTTTTTTATAAAGACACAGGGGCCTATTACGATGTCCATCGAACGTTGCGGGATTGTATCTGCCCAACTGTTAGATGGCGGTTCCACCCACCAAATTAGGAAACATCAATTTTTCCTTTGCAGCTTGTGCGGCGGCTGTAAAAGGGCTGCAGCACAAGCTGCAATAGAAAAATTGATGTTTTCAAACATCCATGCACCTTGTGCCAGGCACCATGCAGTGCCTGCCACACAGTGCATGGATGTGCCCCCCAGGCATCATAGCAGAGGCCATGAGGGGACGGGGCCTGCTAAATGTGCAAAGTAATCCCTACGGCGGTGCCTGAGCAGGCACCACCTCTATTTTGGAGATTACGATATGCCATCTGCCCCGGCGGCAACCTTGAGGATGTCGGAAGTGGAGCGGTATTTTTCCCCCATGGGGTTCTCTCCAACCGCCAGTATCATAATATGGAGGTCGAACGAAACCATTGATGTTGGGCAGAAAGCCTCCCGACAAGCTTTCGGGTGGCTTTCCGCCCAACATCATAATGAGGCCCACAGTCGTCAAACCCAAGCACACAGGAATACATATAGGCCTGAGGTAGAGATATCATTGGGATAGAGTGATGTGAACCTAAATGTATACTTGATCCCACGAACAAAGAGCCCGAGTCACACACTGAAATTTGCTGTACATAAAGTAGTTTTACACTAGTACAGTAGGAAATTGGGTTACTGGTTGAGAGGTGTGAAACCCTACTCAAACAGGAACCACACTCTCTCTCATGGTGAAACACAAGCAAATACCAAATTAACTTGTACTTAACCCTCCAGTAGGTGGCAGAGAAACAGTCAGAATGAACTTACAGAAAATGTGTAAAGTATTTATGCAGAACTTCAAACAGTGATAAAGTGGAAGCACAACATAAAAGAAATCACACACCAATTTGGAAAAATGGAGTAAAATGTAATAAATTATTTGACACAAAAACAACAAAAATCTAATCAGTAGAACCAGAGCCATACAATTTTAAACAGTTAAGTGAAAATAGTGCCTAGAAGCACAAAGCACCAACTGTGGTTATCTGGTCATGCCAGACCAGGACTTAGTTACAAGTTTAGCCTGACCACGATGGAGCTCAGGCCTGATACAGGGACCAAGTTAGGCTTGTTGAACAACAGTACCTTAAATCCGGGGTGCCGAGAATTGTAAGATCCCATGTTGAGGATGTGTCATGCAGTGGTGACCAGAGGAGACGCAAGATCACACTGTGAGGTCCTGCATTATCGTCTGGGATGCCATCACTGAGGGGCTATAGATTCAAAGTCCTGTGTAGAAGATGCGTAACACAGTAGCTGGTTTCGAAGATGCTGTGATACGGAGACCTGCATCATCAAGTATGCTGTTGATGAGGGGCTTGTGTTGTGAAGGTCTGTGTCAAGATTCATTGCACAGCGGTGGATCAGAGTAAATTGTGGACTGCGATGCAAAGTCCTGCATTGGGGATGTGTCGTGCTGTGGCGGTTCCGAAACGTAGCTGTGAGGAGCTGTGTTGTGATGCATCGGTTATGCCCACAGGACCACAGCTCACCTGGCAGAGCACCTTCAGGTCCACTTCCAAGGGTCAAGGACTGAGGTGGCACCAAATTGTGTCAAGATTCATCGCAATAATTCCAGGTGCTGCCTTAAAGATGTTTGGAGCCTGTTCTGTCCCTTAGGGTTATGATCAGGAGGCCAGCCAACTGGCCCTTGTAGTCACTCTGGTGTTCCTGGGTTCAAGCTGTAGGTCCAAACATTCACTAAGGCAGCAGAGCAATGGAGTAACAGTCATTCTGACAGAGCAGCACAGCATTGCTTCTGAGTCAGCCACAGACCCAGAGGTGTATGAAGAGTTGAGTCTGAGCATGCAATATTTATACCTAGTGCCCACTTTGAAATAGGAGAAGTTTCTGGAGGGTTCTACCCACAGAGGTGGTTGTAATTAATTTCTTGCCTCTGTACCCTAGAGGTGTTATCAGTAATGTCATCATTGATGTTACTGGCCATGTCATGAGTGATGTAATATGTGAGTGCATAAGCAGTGCATTGGGGGCGTGAGTTATAGTTAGATCAGGTAACTATAATTGGTGAATTTCAATGGTTTTGTATGAGTGACATCTGAGCCTAACTATAACGTCCCTATAACCTTTGTTTTCTTCAATGAATTGCTATGGTTTTTGTCATTCAATTCCCTAACTATAATGTCCCTGTAACCTTTGGTTGCTACAGTAAATTTGTAAGGTTTTCTATTCCTATTTCCTAACTATAACATCCCTGTATCCTTTGTTGTTTTTTCAGTGAATTTCTACGTTTTTAAAATTATTATTTCCTAACTTTCACCTGTAAACTTTGAGCCTGGGTTTGTGAGTGGCTGTATAGGTCAGTGAGTGGGTGTATGAGTGGCTATATGGGTCTGTGAGTGGATATGTGTGTGGCTGTATGGCGCTGTGAGTGGGTGTGTGAGTGCCTGTGTAGATCTGTGAATGAGTGTGTGAGTGCCCTTATAGGTCTGTGAGTTGGTGTGTGAGTGGCTGTGTGGCTCTGTGAGTGGATATGTGAGTGCCTGTGTGTGCCTGTGAGTGGGTGTGTGAGTAATGCTATGGGTCTATGAGTGGGTATAAGAGTGCCAGTTTGGGTCCGTGAGCAGGTGTACGAGTGCCAGTGTGGTTCTGTGAGGGATTATACGAGTGCCTGTGTAGGTCTGTGACTGGGTCTGTAAGTGATGCTATGGGTCTGTGTGTAGGTGTGTGAGTGACTGTATAGTTCTGTGAGGGGGTCATGAGTGGCGCTATGGATTTAGGGCATTTGCATACTTAGGGTTTTTAAAAGTGCGAACCATGGATCTGTTCTCACCAGGAGATGACAAAAAAGAAACCACTTGTCATAGTCATTACAGATCAGAATGCGCTCCATTAGATCAACAATGCAGTCACCTCCATTAAGTATTTCCTATTGTTTTTTCAATGTGGAATATGAGTGGAAACATATTTAATTTGCTTTTGCCAAGCCCAAGAAGTTATGAACATTTGTGCTTTGCTGAAGTGGAAAGCAAAAGACACACAATTGCTGAAGTGGAGCTTCATCTTGGGCACCTGCTATGTTTATATATGTAAGTGCTTCCCGTTGAAGTTTAGTTTCTGTGAAATGCACACCAGAGCCAGAATGTAACAGCATTTTTTCCCAGAAGAGTCCCCAGTTCTGCCAAAAACATCTACCCACCTGGAATACTTGCATCTAAATAAATAGTAAGTGATACTTGGGTATATGTCTCATGCATATTCTGCACCACAGCTGCATAAAGGACCACAAATGTATATTAACCCTGGGCGGACAAGGCGTAGTGCCTCTACGTGAAGTTACTTGGAGTTAGAAAGCAACTCCGTGGAACTTCGCTCCGCACCCTCCCAAAATAATGAAAAGTAATTAAAATGCACTTACCTGCCCCATGGCTGCCTCCTCCTCGACATGACCACTCTCCTGCCTCCTCCTCGCCGTCCTTCTTCACTAATAACCTCTACGTTGCATGCACATGTGCACTCGCAAGACGTACAACGTAGGGGTTATCAGTGAAGCAGGATGGCAAGGATGAGGCAGGAGAGCAGCCATGTCGAGGAGGAGGCAGCCACGGGGCAGTTAAGCGCCTTTTAATTACTTTTCATTATGCTAAACATACAGCTTCCTCTCCGGTCAGCTTCTGTCTTGAAAGGTTTGGGGTGATTCGTCAAGGGGGGGCTAAGGTAAAGGTAGAAAGGTAAGGTCTTGGTTCAGAAAGAGTCCTTTTTTTAAATGGTGTAAATACGTTCAGTAGTTCCTGAGAAATTAGAAAAAGAAAAAGTTTCGATATATGAGCACCGAGGAGGGTTCGCTCAACCTCCCGGGCAGGAGCTTCACTCTGATTGGCTGCCAACACTCCAAACCAGGAAGTGTTGGCAGCCATCTTGTGACTCGGTGAACCGAGTCACAAGAAAACAGTGAAACAAACTGAAAAATGAAGAAAAGGGGGCAGGGTAGAAACACCCTGACCCCCTAGGCCTGCTCAGGGGGTCCAACAAGGACCCCCATGGGCCAAAAAAGCATTATTTTTTAAAAGGCGGAATTCATGTTCGGGACTCGAATCCCGGCGAAAAAAATAAAATGAAGCGTGGACTCCCATGCTTCATTTTAATGAGGCCCCCTGGTGCGCCAGGTCCTGGGGACATTGCCAAAACAATAATAGCGGGGGCCCACGGGGGCCCCCCCAGCCCAGCGGACCACCACCTCTCTCGGGCTTTTTAAAAAATAATGCGTGGGGGTCACCTCTCTGGGGCTTCATTAAATAAGGGTAGGGGGGCCTCGCGGGCCCCCCTAAGCCTGTGGACCATCACCTCCCCAGGGCTATGATAATTCATGAGTGTGGGGTGCTCAAGTCCCCCACAATGCCCAGGGGACCACCACCTCCCTGAGGCACTTGGTATTTAAATATGGGGGTCCGGACCACCACCTCCCCGGGGCTTTGCAAACGTTGGGAGGGGGGCCGCGTGGCCCCCCCTAATGGAGTCCTTGATGGCCCTGGGGTCCGCCACCCCCCGGGCCGGCTCCTGCAGTGTCCCGGGTGCCTTCCCCCGGACCACTGCTGTTTGCTATGGCAGGGCGGAAACCGTGCGGCTCCCTCCCTGCCATAGCAAACACCGCTTTGCTTTATTGAAGCGAGAGCAGGGAAACCTGCGCTCACTTCAATGAAGCAAAGCAGATTGCTTTTGAAGCAAAGCAGATTGCAAGGGGAGCTGCTGGCTCCTGCAGGAGGCAGGGAGCCGGCAGGGACCGTGTGGGGCATTGGGGCTCCCCCACCGGTCCCCAATGGAGAGGGCCGGCCCTGGGGGATGGGGTACCTGGGCCAGGCGTGGCCCCCCTCCCTCAATAAATGAAAGAGGCAGAGTCCCGGGGATAGGGTTCCCATGGCTAATAGAAGCCTCAAGAGGGAGGCCACGCAGCCCCCTCCTTAAATATATAAAAAAAGTATATATGGCTAAGCCCCGGGGGGTGGGATCCCAGGGCCGAAATTGGCTTTGGGAGGGGATGCCACGTGGCCCCCTCCCCATTTATTTATTTTTTAAAATAGGGGTCAGGCCCTGGGGCATGGGGTCCCCAGGGCCTCAAAAATGGGAAAAGAAGGGGGCCACACAACCCCCTTTCTGGAAAAAGAAAACCTGCATCTCACCAGAGACCCCGCCCCCTCACCTGCAGCACTCTGCAAACACGCCCCCTGGCGTGTTGTAAGTTAGGGAATCAATTCCCCTCGAATACTAAAGGTCCCTGGGGGCCAACTAGCCCTCCAGGTACCTCCAGTATGCACCAGAGAGCTGCATTGCAGAGAGGTGGTCCAAGGCCATGCCCCCTTTTTACCCTACTCTGCAATGCAGCTCTGTGGCGCTCACTGGTGATACCTGGTGGGATACTTGGCCCCCAGGGACCCTCAGGATTCAAGGGGACTTAATCTCCCAATTTACAACGCGCCAGGGGGCGCATTTGCCCAGTGGTGCAGGGAGGGGACGGGGCCTGATATAACAAGTTAGCAATCTTGCTGTGTGTGACTTACTGGAGGTAATAAAAGGGGTAGTTGGGCTAACTACCCCTCCTGTTACCTCCAGTAAATCCCATCACTCTGTAAACGAGTCTGCTATGTTATAGTTAGGAATGAGCATTTAAAAAAACCTTTGAAATTCACTGAAAAAACCATACGTTTCAGGGACGTTATAGTTAGAAATTAGCATTTAAAAACCATTGAAATTCACTGACGTCACTGATGACATCTCAAATGGCATCACTGATGACATCATCCATGGGAAAATCTGATGCACCTCCTCACACTCTAATATAACCTTTGATACACCCACTGTAAAATACAGATTACCATTTTCAAAACCATCAACACCAATACCAGTTACTACATATGCACTCACTGATTCCTAGGTCTACACACACATAAAATCATTCACCCATACAATCACTCATACATGCAGTCACTCATCAATACTACACTATCATATGCACTCATACACCTATACAGACACTCACACACCACCATTCATTCAGAGTTACTCACACACCTAGTCAGTCATGCAAAGAATCAATCACACTTCCATTTAATGACCTATACAGTTATACACACACCACATCACATATTCAAACAGAAACAGATGCATACTTACTCTCTTATACAATCACTGATACAAGTACACACTCATACATACAGACACTCTCACAATCACTGACTCTCATGTATAGTCATTTATATACTCCAACTCTCACATACACTGCCTTTTACATATGCAGTTACTTGGACATGTACCACTGAGACATCCATTCACTCACCAACACACCCATACACACACTCACCCACCCATACAGCTGTTTCCACATGCACTCTTGAACCCATACACCCAGTGAATCAACCACTCAAACAACTATGCACAGAGTCACCCACCTCCCACCCACCCACACACACACTCAGGCACCCATCCAAATACTCAGGCAACCAATGGATAACCCATATAGACACTCATGTAGCTACTGACCAACCCATGCAGTACCTTATACAACAACAGACAGACTGATACAGACATTCACACAGTTTAGTCACAAACCCATGCATTCAGTAAATCACTCACTTAAACAGTCAGTCACACACTTACTAAATCCTCCATCCAGACACTTATACACCCACACATTTTTCAATACACCCTTGCATATATACATATTTAAACTTTAAAGAAACACACAGTCACTGGATGATGTTATCAGTGATGTCATCAGTGATATCATTTGAGATGTCATCAGTGATGTCACTGACCATGTCATGAATGATGTAAATGTGACGTCATCAGCAGTGCATTGCGGGGGCACGAGTTTTAATTAAACTGAACTAACTATAACGGCTGAATTTCTATGATTTTGTACGAGTGAAATGTCCAACTAACTATGACGTCCCTGAAACCTATGTTTTTTTTGTGAATTTCTAAAGTTTTTTAAATGCTAATTTCTAACTATAACGTGCCTGAAACCTATGGTTTTTTCAGTGAATTTCAATGGTTTTTTAAATCCAAGTTTCCATAGGAAGAGCATTTTTTGTTTTGCTATTAACTTTGGCGTCGTTTGATGAATATTCATGACATTTTCCAAACTAATTTATTATTCAGCAAAGTACAGTAACTGACAACGGCAGACAGATGACCGCACTCCCCTGCTGTGTTCCCTTCGTATAGAGTTCAACAGTCAAATCAGGTTAGGTGTGCACAAACAACTCCAGCACCTGCCGTTGTTTGGTGCTAACTGCCAAGCAGAGAAATGCTGAACCCAAGGTATGGAGTGGTGCACCACCAGTTATGTAGAAAAAGTTTTTTCAAAAAGACTTATAGTCTTGATAGAGTTGTCTCAAACAGTCTTATTTTTTTATCAAGATTCCAAATACAGGAATTATTTCAGCCAACGCGTTTCGTTCAAAGGAATTGAACTTCTTCAGGGCATAAGTAAAAGTAGCTTCTTATTGAAACAGTAAGTGTATGAGATGTGGCTGCGTGGGCCTCCTTAATAAGGGCTAGTGAGCATCAAATCTGATGAGCGAATGAATGACTGCAGCCGTCAGCTCCGTATGATGACAGGTCGAACGGGTGAACGGAATTACCCCAAATTTGGCAGGGAGAAGGGTCTTGGTTAAGAAAGAACGCTTTTGTTTATTTGGTGTAAATCAGTTCAGTAGTTTTGGAGAAATATTGAAATTTACAGATATCGATATTTGGGAATTCTGCCATCTGATTGGCTTAGGCGTTACGAGCACGCGCTTGCTGCTTATTGGCTGCGAGCGGTGCGAGCGGTTGCAACTAGGAAGTGTTGGCAGCCATTTTGTGATTCCGTTGAAATGAGTAAGGGGGAAAAAGGGTGAAAAGAGTAAGAAAAAGGAGGATAGGAGCACTGTAACCTCTGTGGGGGAGTGCGAAGCGAAGTAGTCACTCCTACCGGACTGAAAGTGCGGTGTTGCTCAGAGTGACATGGTGCTGAGATGAGATGCTGCTACACTCGGGTATGAAACCGAGAGCCTAAATCGTGAGGTTATTGCTGTAAAGTGATGTGCTCTTGTGTTTGTAGCATACCTGTGGAAGAATTGTTAGTAGGCGTTTATACCATACAGGGAGTGGGAAGCGAATTACTGACCTCTACCGTGCATTTATACTATACCGGAAGTGGGAAGCGATGTACTCACGCCTACTGTTGTGAAGACTTGGGGATCAAACCGAGCTGATTGTTGTAAAGTGATGGGCTGTGGGCGCTGTAGCATTCTGGGGGCTGTAGTATAACTGTGTAAGTAGTGTTAGTATGCGTTTGTACTATGCAGGGAGTGGGAAGCGAACTACTCACCCCTACTGGTCTGAAGACTCGGGGCTTAAACCGTGAGCTCATTGCTGTAAAGGGATGTGCTATGGGTGCTGTAGCATACCTGTGGAAGTAGTGTTAGTTTGCGTTTATACAATACAGGGAGTGGGAAGTGAACTACTCACCCCTACCGGTCTCAAGACTCGTGGATGAAACCATGAGCTCATTGCAGTAAAGTCATGTGCTCTGTGTAGTATTCCAATGTAAGTAATAGTAGAATGTTAGTATGTAATCTTACTATAATGTAAGTATGTAATTTTAGAATGTAGGGCTGTCAAGAGGGTAAATTTAGGGAGTTTGTACACGGTGCTGGAGAAGACGGTTGCTTTGCTGTCTGGTCCTGTTGGTGGCTGTTTAAGCTGTCTTCTGTTCCTGCAATAAATCTACATATCGGATACACTGCTGTCTTCCTCTTCACTACATAAATTTGGTGATGAGTGGGAGAAGGTAAAAAGAAGAGAGTAGTACGCGCACTACCTGAAGCTTTCCAAAGTTTTCGAAGTTGCACCGTGCTCACGGGGTATCACTCTCCGAGAAGGAGTGTAAATGGAAACATTGAAAAGCACCCCCAATGATTTGGGGTTTGTCCCCCAGGCACTGGTTAAGAGCCGCGCATGCGGTTTTTAACTCATATAGTGAAAAAAGTTCATCACAAGTTGAAGTGTTCTTAAAGTAAAGCTTTTACTGTTTTCTATTAGTTCATAGAAAAACAATTGGCGGTTTTAATCCATAGACGGCAATATCTCCATTGTATTCTGCGATTACATAATCATTCCCATAATCGTTCCCAATGCATTTCGGCAGAACCTGCCTTCGTCAGGGGAAATCTATAAGTAATCATACACATCATGAATATACAATGTATATACTATACGAGGATACAATACAGTGTACATGATTAGGAAGATGGTGAAAAGTGAGTTGCTAAAAGTGCATTTAATGACGACAAAAACATAAAAGAGTGAAATGGTGATGGTGAGAAGTAAGTTGCTGAAAGTGCGTTTAATGACGGTAAAAAACATAAGCGAGTGAGTACGTGCCCGTGTGTAAACGGTAGGAAAAGGAGGTATGAATGGCGTTTGATATGCTAACGATTAACGGGTTGTGCAGTGTGTTTCCAATTGTTTGTGAGAGGTTATTGAGAAATAACGGGTTGTGCCGGTAATCGTAGTTTAGTGATAAACAACTAGATAGTACTGTTAGTGGTAACCTGTAAGATTAATACTACTGAGCATGTAGTTAAACGGGTTCCTGCGTGCACTAATGTCTATGTAGATGTTTTCTTACCGAATGTACGGAGTTCTGGCGCGTAGGTTCGATGGTATAGTGGTTGTCGAGATTCATGCGTAGATTTAAAAAAGATGTGATCACGTGATACAGGTGGTGCATTAGAGGGTGAAGACAGACTATGCTAGGATAGTGGGTGATGATATAACCAAAAGAAAGACTAAAAGTGTAACAAGAGGGTTGAATGTGTAGAAATTCAAACATGATAGATGGAAAGTGAAAACGTGGAGGAGTATAAAAACGATAAGAATATAAATGAGTTTCTAGAATGGAGTTGTGTTGAGAGAGTATTTGAAGAGTTGTATGAGATAGTTAAGGGAAACAAAGGTGAAGAAAGAGGAATAGGAAAGAAGGGTAAAAAAATGGGTAAAAAAATGAAGGCAGTGACAACATTTCTGAACAGAACATAGTTTGGATGAAACAATACTGGTGGTTGATCCTTCTCTGAATGATTAGTAATTTCTATTATAGGTAACAGGAAAATTCTGTACGATCATTCATTCCTTTTGGCTTCATGGAGTTCAGTAAGTATATCCAATGGTTTTCCCGTTGTAAGAGGAAATTATGATTGTCTCTCCCTTCTTTTTTCTCGATGGTTTCCAAAATACAGAATCTCAATTGGCTAACTGAGTGCGTTGCTTCCGTAAAATGTTGGGCGACAGATCACTTCAATTGTTTGGTTCTTATGTTGGATTTGTGTTCGTTTAATCTGACTTTGATTTTTCGTTCCGTTTGTCCAACATAAACCATGCCACAAGGGCATTTGAGCATATATATGACGTTGGAAGTGTCACAAGTGGCTGTTGTTCTGATTTTGATTTTGTGCCCTTTCAGTGGATGTGTTATTTGTGAACCTTTGATGATGTTGTGACAGTTGTTGCAGTTTAGGCATGGGATTGTGCCTTTGAATGTTTGTTGGATGGTTGGTTGCGTTTGTTGTAGGATTTCCCCAATGTTCTTGTTCCTGGTGAAAGCAAAGATGGGTGTTTCATCAAATATGTGGTTGAAGTCTTGTTCCAGTGTAAGAAGTTGCCAATGTTTGCGAATGATTCGTTTGTATGAAGTGCTCAAGGTTGAATATTTGGACACTACAGTAATTTGGTTTTTGGAGTTTTTGATTTGAGGCTTCAGAAGTTCATTACGTGTCTTGGTTGATGATCATTTCAGTGCTCGTGCAATACATGATCAGGGTATCCTCGAGATCTAAATCTGCTCACTAAGGTGTCCATTTGTGTATGGGATCTGATTGGGTTGGAGACAATTCTTTTAATCCTGAGCATTTGTGAGTACGGAAGGTGTTGTTTGAGGGGTAAGGGGTGGAAGCTGTGGTAGTGAAGGGTGTTGTTTCTGTCTGTGGGTTTCCTGTATAGATCCGTTTCAAAGCTGGTGGAAGATCGGGTGATGTTAACTTCCGGAAAGGTAATGGAATGGGTACTGATGCTGAAGGTGAACTGTATACGTTGGTCGATGTGGTTGAGTTGTTCCAGTTGGTTTTCGAGGACATCGCTTGGACCGTTCCATAGTTATGAAGATATCATCTATGAATCTCAGGTAGAGCTTTAGGTGATCCACCCATGTTTTAATGCTTAGAATGTTGTCTTCTTCGAACCGATTCATAAAGATATTGGCGTACGCCGGGGCTGCACAGTTTCCCATGGAAGTGCCCGTTAGTTGCTGAAACCACTCATTGTTATGTTGAAAATAGCTGTGTAGGAGGGTGAATTGCATCAATTCCATTAGAAAAACTTGTAGATCCTGTGGGTAATTGGATTGTAATAATGCGTGTTCTATGGCTTCCAAACCAGATGAATGGGGGATGGATGTGTACAGGGAGTTAACGTCCACTGTACATAGGATGATATTTTCTTCTTCGGTGATGGTTGTTTCATGTAATTTGGTTAGAAAGTCGGTTGTGTCCTTAATGAAAGATCTCATGTTGTAAACGCTGGGTTGCAAGTGACGGTCAAGATATTTCCCCACTGGTTCATGTAGGCTTCCTCGTGTGGTGACAATTGGTCGGCATGGTGGTTGGGTTGGATGTTTGTGGATTTTAGGTACCAAAAATATAGTAGGGCTTTTTGGGTTTGGTTGTATAAGGTATTTCTTGACCTTCTCCTTGATGGTGCCCATTTCAAAGGCTTTTTGAATCAAAGATTGTAGAATTCCCATAAATGATGTTGTGGGGTTGAATGCCAGTTTCATGTAAGTGTTTGCGTCCTGTAGATGTGTCATTATCTGGGAATTGTAGTAGTGGGTGTTGAGGATAACAAGAGCTCCTCCTTTGTCAGCCTTAGTACAAATAATATCTTGATTTTGTGCAATCGCTTTGATGAGCCATATAGGTGCTTTTGACTTGTAAGCCCATGAGGGGATCTTGTTCCTGTTCCTTAGTAATCTTTAGGACGTTGTCGAAAAAGTGGCGCAGTCTGAGTTTTCTCATCAATTTGAAAAAACTAATGTCTAGTTCAAGCGTGTTACTAGAGGCAGTTGGTACGAAGGACGTGCCTTTCTGTAAGATTCTAAGTTGGATGTCGCTGAAGTGATGATCGGAAATGTTAATGACTAGGTTCTCTGTTGGTTCGCTCGTTTCTGTCGGTCCTTCTTGGTTGAGGTTGTGCGAGTTTGAGGTTGATCCTTCTCTTTTTCTTTGTCTCTGATTTTTTCTGTTACTCCTCCTGGGTCGTCTTGGTCTGTGTGACCTACCTCTAAAAAAGAAGAAGGTGAAGGAACCGTTTCTTCAGAAGCTATAGAAGTTGAGCACGTGGTTGATGTTGAAGGTAAGTCAGTTGGAACCGTGGTTTCCGGTGTACTATCTCTGGGTGTAAATTTTCTGGGTTGTTGAGTGCGGTCACTGTCCGACGATGAAGTGTCGGTGTTGACTGAATATGGTTTGTTTTGTCGGCGTTTGGCATATATTTCTGCCCATGAGTATACTTCTCCCATCTTGTAGTCCGTTGTATCCCTGCGAAATTTGCGAATTTTTCGTTCATTCACTTCCGCTGTATGTTTAGCTAGTTGGGAGTTGATGTTCTCTAGTATGTTAGTCAGTTCCTCTGGTGTTAATGAGTTCTGTAGCTCGTTTTTGATGTCGTTGATGTCTTTGGTAAGCTCTTCCAAGATAGATGACAATTCTTCGATGATCAAAAGGATTAGATCAAGCGAACATTTGTTCAAAATTGCAAACCACTTATCTTTGAATTTTTGTTGGTTCTTGCAAAGCGAGGGTTTTAGTGGTATTCTGAGGCCCCTGGGAATTCTTTGCGCTTTGTGGTATCTGATCATGGTACTTGCGTGAAGGCGCTGATTGATCTCTTTTTTGGAAAGGTAGAGAAGTTGACGAATGTTCTGTTCTTTGGTGTTGTGACTGGAATATGTTGTTGAATCCTCGTGTATGAGAGCGTAAATTCTGGCGGCTTCGTCATGTCCAAAGGCGAATGTATCCGCTCTTGTGTCCGTAAGGTTTGATATTTCATCGAATTGCATGTTGTTAGTGGTGTGCTGCGTGCTGAAGGTCGGACTGGATTATACAAAGAAGAGAGTAGTACGCGCACTACCTGAAGCTTTCCAAAGTTTTCGAAGTTGCACCGTGCTCACGGGGTATCACTCTCCGAGAAGGAGTGTAAATGGAAACATTGAAAAGCACCCCCAATGATTTGGGGTGTGTCCCCCAGGCACTGGTTAAGAGCCGCGCATGCGGTTTTTAACTCATATAGTGAAAAAAGTTCATCACAAGTTGAAGTGTTCTTAAAGTAAAGCTTTTACTGTTTTCTATTAGTTCATAGAAAAACAATTGGCGGTTTTAGTCCATAGACGGCAATATCTCCATTGTATTTTGCGATTACATAATCATTCCCATAATCGTTCCCAATGCATTTCGGCAGAACCTGCCTTCGGCAGGGGAAATCTATAAGTAATCATACACATCATGAATATACAATGTATATACTATACGAGGATACAATACAGTGTACATGATTAGGAAGATGGTGAAAAGTGAGTTGCTAAAAGTGCATTTAACTTCTGAAGCCTCAAATCAAAAACTCCAAAAACCAAATTACTGTAGTGTCCAAATATTCAACCTTGAGCACTTCATACAAACGAATCATTCGCAAACATTGGCAACTTCTTACACTGGAACAAGACTTCAACCACATATTGGATGAAACACCCATCTTTGCTTTCACCAGGAACAAGAACATTGGGGAAATCCTACAACAAACGCAACCAACCATCCAACAAACATTCAAAGGCACAATCCCATGCCTAAACTGCAACAACTGTCACAACATCATCAAAGGTTCACAAATAACACATCCACTGAAAGGGCACAAAATCAAAATCAGAACAACAGCCACTTGTGACACTTCCAACGTCATATATATGCTCAAATGCCCTTGTGGCATGGTTTATGTTGGACAAACGGAACGAAAAATCAAAGTCAGATTAAACGAACACAAATCCAACATAAGAACCAAACAATTGAAGTGATCTGTCGCCCAACATTTTACGGAAGCAACGCACTCAGTTAGCCAATTGAGATTCTGTATTTTGGAAACCATCGAGAAAAAAGAAGGGAGAGACAATCATAATTTCCTCTTACAACGGGAAAACCATTGGATATACTTACTGAACTCCATGAAGCCAAAAGGAATGAATGATCGTACAGAATTTTCCTGTTACCTATAATAGAAATTACTAATCATTCAGAGAAGGATCAACCACCAGTATTGTTTCATCCAAACTATGTTCTGTTCAGAAATGTTGTCACTGCCTTCATTTTTTTACCCATTTTTTTACCCTTCTTTCCTATTCCTCTTTCTTCACCTTTGTTTCCCTTAACTATCTCATACAACTCTTCAAATACTCTCTCAACACAACTCCATTCTAGAAACTCATTTATATTCTTATCGTTTTTATACTCCTCCACGTTTTCACTTTCCATCTATCATGTTTGAATTTCTACACATTCAACCCTCTTGTTACACTTTTAGTCTTTCTTTTGTTTATATCATCACCCACTATCCTAGCATAGTCTGTCTTCACCCTCTAATGCACCACCTGTATCACGTGATCACGTCTTTTTTTAAATCTACGCATGAATCTCGACAACCACTATACCATCGAACCTACGCGCCAGAACTCCGTACATTCGGTAAGAAAACATCTACATAGACATTAGTGCACGCAGGAACCCGTTTAACTACATGCTCAGTAGTATTAATCTTACAGGTTACCACTAACAGTACTATCTAGTTGTTTATCTCTAAACTACGATTACCGGCACAACCCGTTATTTCTCAATAACCTCTCACAAACAATTGGAAACACACTGCACAACCCGTTAATCGTTAGCATATCAAACGCCATTCATACCTCCTTTTCCTACCGTTTACACACGGGCACGTACTCACTCGCTTATGTTTTTTACCGTCATTAAACGCACTTTCAGCAACTTACTTCTCACCATCACCATTTCACTCTTTTATGTTTTTGTCGTCATTAAATGCACTTTTAGCAACTCACTTTTCACCATCTTCCTAATCATGTACACTGTATTGTATCCTCGTATAGTATATACATTGTATATTCATGATGTGTATGATTACTTATAGATTTCCCCTGACGAAGGCAGGTTCTGCCGAAATGCATTGGGAACGATTATGGGAATGATTATGTAATCGCAAAATACAATGGAGATATTGCCGTCTATGGATTAAAACCGCCAATTGTTTTTCTATGAACTAATAGAAAACAGTAAAAGCTTTACTTTAAGAACACTTCAACTTGTGATGAACTTTTTTCACTATATGAGTTAAAAACCGCATGCGCGGCTCTTAACCAGTGCCTGGGGGACACACCCCAAATCATTGGGGGTGCTTTTCAAGAAGGTAAAAAGAAGGCAGCACTCACCAAGATTTTGAGCTTGCTTGCGTTCTGCAGAAGACCCGTTTTCTTGGTGAAGCTGTTTCTACTCATCCCAGGGTCGTCGGCTGATCGAACTATGTGATCCTACCTCTGGTAGGATTTATATTTTTTGATTTTGGGCTTCCTCTGACTCTTCACTACACTCTGGTTTCTGTACTACACGTGTGCAAGTAGTGTTAGTATGCATTTATACTAATTCTGTAGTTATGCATTAACCAATGCTTCATGGCCCTATGGAGCGCCACCTCACAGACGCAGGTCATACAATGTCCCGGGGTGTGCATCCACGTGACATTTATGTTAGCTATTACAGGGTGGGAGCTTCCACCCTGTGATAGTAAATTCGTGTTTGCCTCGTTGAAGCGAGAGGAAGAAAACCTTGTATCGCTTCAATAAAGCATGTCCGGATGGTAAAAATTGAGAAATAAAAATGAAGCAGGGTCTCACCCGTTCATTTAAATGAGCCAACTGGTGGGTAATGTTCCGGGGCCAATCTTATTATTATATTGCGGGGTCTCTCCAGCACTGGGGACCTTAATCTCACATGTAAATTAGGCGCGGGAGGGCACAGAGACGTTTCGCAGACTAGGGGATCGACACCTCCCTGGATATTGTTTACGAATTGTTCGGGGGCTTCGAGGCCAACTCAAGACCAGGGATCGGCAACCTCCGGGGCTTTACTTAAATATGCAGGGTGGGCCTCACCAGTCCTTGAAGCCTTGGTGGCCCTAGGCAGTGCCTTATTGGTTCTGAAATCACACGGGCAGTACTCATGGTATTATAAAGTGATACACTCATAGAACCCTTGCCGTTGTAGAATAACCCAGGCTTCATTTATGTAATAGTCTGTTGGTTTATATTTGGTAGGTGCACCGCAAAATAAAAAATGTTTTCCCTCATAACCTACTATCAACCGCCGATATTCACAATAAACTACAGACAAGTTTTGTCAGAAAAAGAAGACCCATACACTCACTTAGTTATTGGTAAAAAAAAAATAACTTTTATTAAAACAACACAAATAAATGGAAACTTAACTTTATTCGAACAACAGTAAAACATGAAAGAAGTGGGTGGGACTCCTCTGGAAGCAGCGTACAAAACCTGCAAGAGAAAAAAGAAAGTATGTGTGCCATGTCCAAGAGAGCAAGCATTTGCAATGCAACAGGTCTCGCATTAACGCAAGTTTAAGCTATTGGCACTGCAAATGACAATGCCTTTTATTGATGTTTTAAAAACGAAAACAAAAATAAAAGGCATTGTTATTTGCATTTTCAATAGCTCAAACTCACGTAAATGCGAGACCTATTGCATTGCAAATGCTTGTTAATTGCTGGCAGGTCTATGACCAGGAGAGACCCGGCCCACTTAAAGCCCTGCACACTGTATGTTTCAAGCAAGCGCCCTCTGCACGAGACTAAAGGCTCCTTGCCCTTTAGCCCAAGGCACCCTGCCCAGTGACACTGGCTCCTGCTCACAGTATGAGGTTCCTATCCCTAAAACTCACCACCATTGGCTCACTGCATGAGACCAGAGGCAGCCTTAAGCCGCGCTCATGAGCTGGCATCAGAAAAGAGGCAATACCAGCACACGCCTTGAAGTTCTCGTAAGGTGCCACTGAGACGCTCTAAAAACATAAAAATAAATGCAATGAAATCACAAGCCCGGGAGTTGTGTTCGCACGCGCGCTAAAAGAAAAAAAAAAAGCACAAGAGTGGTGCTCAGAGGCAATGAGCGGGTGCGTGATCGCGCATCCTCCTCTTTTTCAAAGCACATACTCATGATTGTAGCGCATGGCTGCGCACTCCCGCAAGCTGTATGCCGCCACAAGCATGAGTATGCGCTTTGTAAAAAGAGCTGCACGATGAATAAAGGTCTCCTATTTCTAACTGTAATAAACGTATATTATGGTCAATATATTTTCTCAAAATCCCGTCAGGTGCGGCCTCCTTTCGCTCGGTGCGTGATTGATTGGTTCATAACATTTCCAATTGTAACAGTTGGAGGATCCCACCCATTTTAGTCATTCACTCTACAGGGTGTGATGAGAGACTCCTCTTCTGTTTAGAGAGCGTTGTTTAAAACTTTTGCTATGTACACATATCTGACACTACACACAACACGCAACCATCATCTTCATCAATATTCATGCTCTGTAAAGTAGCCTTCCACGTGTGATAGCCATGCATCTAAAAGCTACATAACAGAAGTTTTCCCCACTGCCAAAGGTAACATGGTTGCATACGCTGTCCACAGCACAATGAAATGTGGTACGGCCCAGGGGCAGCATCATGCATCGATAATCAACACACGGACACAGATAGATAGTGCAAGTTGGTACGGGCACGTGCACTCGACTCCTTTTTATTAGCAGTGTCACATATCCAGTGATGTCTGTGCTGAATGCGTGTGGGATGAGTGTAAACCAGCCCTCAGGGAGTGGTTGCTGCTAGCATCAACTACAGCAGTAATCATTGGATCACACACAGAGGTTCAATAATAAAAGGGTCAATAGTTTGTGCTGCAGTAAGGTAGGGACACTAGATGTGAAATAATACAGAAAAGATTCTATCGTAAAAGAATCACAACTTGTGGTGTACTGAGATACAGGCAGTAGATCTGAAATAATACACAAAAAGATTTTATCATAAAGGGTCCATCAGGTCTAGTGCACTCAGATAGCCACATCGAAAGCATTCAACATGTGCACAGCCAGCGATGACGCCTGCTGCGGGCGGGCCGTACTATGAACAATATCTGTTGCTTACAGGACTGCCTCATCTGCAATAGCGACTCGATCTGAATTGTAAACATGGCTGTCTGCAGTGTAGGCCTGAGAGCGGTCAGCAAGGGCCCACAGTCACGTGGCATTGACTTGAGTTTTCCTGTTTGCAGTACGCAAAGCAACAAAAAGCGTATGCGAAGCCTGCGATTATGCATATGCGTAGTGTGGACAGAGCGCACTGCAGCAATGTATTTTGCCTACAGGACTGCCTCATCTGCAATAGAGACTCAATCTAATTTGTAAACACTACTGTCTGCAGTGTAGGCCAGAGAGCGGCCAGCAAGGGCCCACAGCCACGTGGCGTTGACTTGAGCTGCCCAGTTGTCATGCGCAAAGCAAGAAAACCGTGTGCGGACACTGCAATAATGCGTATGCGTGGTGCGGACAGAGCGCACTGGAGCAATGTCTTTTGTCTACACGACTGCGTCTTCTACACTAGCGACTCGATCTGAATTGTGAACACTGCTGTCTGCAGTATAAATTGAAGGCAGCAGTGAGCACAGCCATCCATGAATACTTTTTCTCACTTCCTCTTCACAAAATACAACAACATAAATTACAAAAAACTCTGCAATAAATAAATCAAAACAATTGCAATTGCGATCTCTGCTGTCCACTGTGTAGACTGTTATTCAGTGTTCTTTACCACTACCAAGAAGAATTTGGTCAATGTACTAGACCTATAAGTCATCTAAAGAAAGTTCTTCAACCAAGTATACTAAAAGGCTATTGTGTACATTTCAATAGATGTTATAGTTAGTTGCTTACTGGATTCTGTGATTAAACAATCACCACTCGATCTGAATTGTGAGCCCTGCTGACTGCAGTGTAGGCCAGAGGCAGTGGTCATTAACGCCTCACAGCCACGTGCCGTTGGATCCGAAAGCACGGAGTTGGTTGCACCTGATTGGAGGGGGTACACACAAATCATCACAGACTTTAACATCTGACATCCTCAATCACAGAATCAAGACCCTGTTTCACTGTTCCGACCTGCTGTACTGCGGTGTACTCCACCGACTGCAGTCAGCCCAGCTCAATAATCATGTGCACCAATTAGCTACAGAAGCACTGAGTCTGATGCACCTCCACGGAGGGAGGTCTGTAAAAACAATCAGCAGCAGGTAATATCGGACATCGTCCATTCTGGGATCAAGACACCGTTCCACTATTGGGACCTGGAGTTGCTTGCACCTGGTCGAAGGGAGTACCTTCATCTGCACTCTCAGATGCAGTTCTAACATGGTCCATTGTGGGATCAAGACACCGTTCCACTGTTGGGACCTAGAGCTGGTTACACCTGGTCGAAGAGAGTACCTTCATCTGTACTCTCAGACGCAGTTCTAACATCGTACATTGTGGGATCAAGACACCGTTCCACTGTTGGTACCTGTTGGACTACTGTGTTAGTAGTATACAGAGCACTCCACGGTGCTGGGCCTCAGACTGGGCACTGTCTGCCTGTGTCGTGGTAGCCGGCGTTGATCTCAGGAGCCTTCCCAGCTCGCAGACCTCAGCCCAAAAGCTTCCACCGGCACATACGGCGGTGTCGAAAGGTGAACTGTGGGGCACAATTGAGTCGGAGCGGCCATGACGCTTTCTGGGTACCAGCAGGCTGAGAGCATTATTCCCGCAGCCACCTTCGCTCACGGCGTCAGCCTTGTGGTGGTGTAAGCTGCGCAGACCTGACAGACATGTTTGCCATTCCGGAAGAGAACCACACCCACAGAAACGTGCCTTTTATTCATATCCCTACGCTAGCCTTGCGTACGCCGAGCCAGCCCACTACGCTAAAGATTTTGGGGGGAGGGGGCACGTACGCGCTATGTTTTTGTAATCTTCCCTACTGACTGTACTATCATGGTTGCGTCCACTGTCCACTTCACTCAATAGACCATCAGTGTCTGTTGACACATACATGTCTGTCCTCTGCATATTCAAGTCTGTCCAGCACATCCCCTCAACACTTTGCATTGTATACTTTTATAATCGAGAATCACTTGCCACCTTCGCACATACTTTGCTCCCATCTCTCCCCGCATTCTGCATAGTGTGGCAGAGGTGCTATGTTTGGTTTGTGTACATGGCTAGCCACGGTTCCGATAGTACGTAGTGTCATTGTGTCTGCTAGGTGTACATGTTGTTTGTCATGTTGTATGTGATTATATAAGGTAGCACGTTTATTTACGAGCAGTGGTTTCTCCCATTTACATATCGCTGTGTTAAAGAGGAAACAGAACTTTCTCACAGGTGAAAAGTGGGACCACAATCGCAGTCATTCATTACCATGCAAGAATGTCCAACTGCACTATGCTTCTAACCTTACAGCCCCCAATCTTGCATGCTTTCTTAAAAGCACGCCAACTCCCACAATCAGACCAACATTCACACAGCTTTCTAACGGCAGTTATCTGCTTAATAACATGGACTGCTACGCAATGTGAGCTGGCATACCGTATGTCCTTACTGTTTCAAACCAGATAACTTTTACTATTACCAGGCCACAGCTGATTAAATAAATAATAATAAAGTAATAATTACTTATTAATTACATATACTTAATTTTTTATCTCACCATACACCCCTACAAACCTAGCAACACATTACAAAACTACAAATTACTATTACCAATTAAATGAAAAATTATACATCACTTAAAGTTGCAAATTAAATTTAAAAATATTAAAAATGTTATTAACAATTATAGAAGCATTAATAACACCTAAACTTAACATATCAATCAAAACACATGAAGATTATTTAAAAATGATGTTTGACAACTAAATTATTGAAAACGATATTGACAACAATATTTATGAAAACAATATTAGTTACCTAAAAATTGATTTTCTTGACAGCAATATTTCAGCATCACAATATTTTTCTATCACAATATTATTGTTCAGATATTTCTGTAACTCAATATTTCTCAATTGATATTTTGTCCAAATACCATTTTTCAACAATTTTCTAGCTAAAAGCCAGATCGAACTACGTTTTCTTAGCAACAAGTCTGTACAGAATGGAATCTGTAATTTTACTTAGTCCATATTTACTCCCCCTTCTCTTCATTGTAGGTTTGAAAGCAGGTGTAGCCCATTCCAAATGAATTTCCATGTCCTGGCCAAAATGTCAGGAAAATATTTAATAATGGTATTAGAACCCGGGGGTAAGATGAAACAATTTAATTTGAATACTAGCTATTTTGAGGAATCCTTTTGTCTGAAATGCGTAGTGATGCATGGCAGTACCATTATGCCACCTCCAAAGACAGGATGACACTTGCACTGAAGAATCCCTTAAAATCAGCCATGTGAGAAATGTGTAAAGTTGGCTTTGACAACTTCTTTAGGTTTTTTATTAGCTCCATCCAGTAAATGAAGTTGAAAATGACACTTTGCTGTTGAGTCAGCCCACAAAACCTGCTGCTTAGGTGGAGAATTATTCTACAAATATTATAGGAAAATATATTCTTTTCAGGCATTTCTCCTCCCCAAGAGAAACTTTGTGAAAATGGCAAACATGACCCTTTTTGAAAATTGCACTAATTCCCACCTTCTTCAAATCTTTGTCCAAAGAATTACAATTGTGTACTTAAAATATCCCTTACATTTTAGAATTTAGAAGATACATATCACGAGGAACTAATATGGGCCACATTCCTTTGCTACTATCTCCACTTAGGGTACCCGCAAACATTTTGCGTTCACCATGAAGTAGAAGAAAGAAGGTGGAAGTCCAAAATAAACTTTCTGATTCATTACTGTACAACAATCTATTTTTCTCTAAATACACTTAAAGCCTTTCAAAGACAAAGGCATAGGTCGCAATGGTTGTAAACGTTTACTTAGTTGTAGAGCATTGTGACATTTTTATCACCATCTTGACTAACGGGAAAAGGCTTGCGATAAATGCATTGTAACAATACACATTTACTGGACAGTAGTGCCCTGGTAAATATTTATTGTACTCAAACAGCACACAGTAAATAGAAAATGTTATCAATGTGTAAAATGTCCACCTTGCTTGGTACAAGGTTAGACATGGTGATTTGCCTAAATCAATGTTCACGCCCTCAGGCTATCACAGGTCCTGGTTTATTCTTCATTCACCGTGGGTAAGCTTTTATTTGTCCCCAAATATGACAGGAATGAAGAAAAAAATGGACATTCTGCCTCCTTTGAGAACTTCGGTAGTGTGATATAAAGGAAGGGAAAGTAAACTATGGTGTTTCTTGGTACTTTTTTTTTAGCTAATCTTTAGTATTTAGAAGAGATTTAGCTCTGAGTATGTATGAATATGATAACTTTCAAACAAAATGTTATTACTGTCTACATGTATTCAGCGAGGATATTTGCAATTGTTCTTCTGTCGGAACCTAATAACTCTAATGGTGACCGAAGCGTTTCCTGTAAATATCATTTCAGAAGAACAGTGTTCATGACAACTACATGTTCGACTAACTGATCTGAGTGACGAATACGGAAATCCCAGAGAATCGTGCCACTTTGACAACTAGTGGTTATTAAATCAATATGTGAAGAGAACGCACTTTCCGGGTCTGTTCTACAACTTCTCGAGCGATGTTACGTTATGTCCTGTCATGGGACAAGTTGTGCTTTACCTACTGACTGTTCAGGGTGCCTTTCCGTAGTTATGTAATGACAGAACTATTTCTTACTGTTGATCTGAAGCAGAAAAATTCCTGCAAACAGGGATAAAATTACTAAACCTTTGCTGAGTCGCTTAATATATGTCTCTACCAAGGAGGCAGAAATTGTTGTATATAATATGGTAGACATCTCCATTTATGTTGCCCTTACAGCTGGTGCTCTCTGAAATACATATCATTTGTATCCTGGGCTAATGAGGTGTATTTTATCACAAAGGTAGGTCCAATTTCTTAAGTAGATCATTGAAAGCTTAGATGAGTAGCAAATCATCTATGAGGTGTCAATGTATACTCTTGAATGCTGTCCAGATGCATATCTCTCAACTGTAAGAAATTGGGTTACTGGATGAGGGGGTGAAACCCTACTCAAGCAGCAACCACAGCCCCAAATTAACCTGCACTCAACCCCCTGGTAGCTTGGCATAAAAGCAGTAAGGAGTAACTTAGAGGCAATGTGCAAAGTATTTAAGCAGCAAACAAACAGAAATAAAGTGAAAATACAACAGAAGAAAAACCCCACATTAATTTAGAAAACTAGAGTAAAATCTAAAAAATTATTAGACACCAAAACAACTAAAATCCAATTAGTAGAATCGGAGATATGCAATTATAAAGGGTTTGTGAAAATCAAGCAGTAAGAGGCAAAAAGTGCCAACCACGGTTATCTGTTTGTGGTAGACCAGGTCCAAGTCACCAGTTCAAGCCTTCCATGATAGAGCATGAGCTGGATACAGGACTGCATCGGGTCCACTGACAAAGTACCTTGTGGCCTGGGCGTCGAGATGCAAAGTCCCGTCTTTGAGATGTGCGGGCCAAAATCGCGGAGTCCTCGACGAGGAACTGCAAAGGGATGTCTAGCGCTACAATACGATGTCCAGCATTGAGATGCATCATGCAGCACAGTGTCAATGACTATCAATGAAGAACTGCGATGCAAGGTCCTACGTTGTTGTCAAGGAAGCCAGTGGGGCTTCTGAAAACTTGTGATGTGCCAGCGCAGGGGACAAAATGTCCAGCTACATCAGCATCGAAGAAGCTGTCGGAGCTTGCAAGGGCTTGTGCTGAGATGCGTTAGCTTCGAGGACGAGCTGTGTCACGCTAGTCTGGGTCCTATGACGGGCTGCGTCGAGATGCATTGAGATACATCATTGTTGATTAGGCCTGTTATGTCCCTGTGTCTTGAACAGGGGGCCCGCACACTGACCCTTGGAGATTTCCTGGACTCTGAGTCCACACAAGCACACCGGATCCAGCAGGGCAGCTCACAACATCAGAAGAGTTGTGGTGCAGCAACAGTAGGCTTTGGAAGCAAAAAGTTTTTGATCAGCAGGAAAATCAGCAGGGCAGACTTCAAAGCTGGGCATTCATTATTCCTGACAGAGCCCATAGGTCCAGAACAGTTCAGAAGAGTTCGGCCTGAGGGTCCAATACTTGTGCCTGGTGTCTACTTTGAAGTGTGAGAAGTTTTTTTAGAGTCCTCCATTTACAGAGGTGTCTGGAATTTCCTCCCTCCCTAACCTGTCCCCAGCTTGTTTGGGGACCAGTTGCAACCGTCACAAAACTCCCATGGAGGGGCAGGGTAAAGGAGATATAATTTAAAAAACGTACATGTCCTGACGCCAATGCGTCGTGCTCCTTTTCACTACTGATAGTGTCCATGCAGTCCCTGGGACACCAGCACAGACTTGCCACCCAATCCAGACGCTGCTCTCACAGTGCCAGGATTGGTCTGAGTGGCCTTGTTTGCCACCCAGACAGTGTCTTAGGGCCTGCGGCATTTCTCCAACCTGGGTGTGCAGGTTGGAGAAACCTAAGTGCGCATGTCTGTTTGGCTGGCCTAGGCCGGCCAGCCACATTTATATGCTCACTTTACAGTGCACACCCCCATCCTCCCTGACAAGCCTGGTCCTGCCCTGGCCTGTCCAAGATTCCCTGGCTCAGTCAGTCAGTTGAAAAGAAAAATGATTATATAGTTTTATTATCATTTTATGTTCCCCTGTCTGACTCAGTGTGGTGATGCTCCTCTGGCATTACGTAGGAGCTGCCCATGCTGGGGGCACAAAAGACTGGAGTCAAACTCTTTGTGTGTGGGCTGAGGAAGAGGCTTTATAAATTGCATGTATGGTAGGAGACTGCTTCTCCCCCTCATCCTTACAGAGATGCCCATCCTGACAGCACCAATTCCCCCTTTGTCTCACGGTCTGGGAATAATACACAAAGACATACTGTCAGCTACACCAAATCATGAGACCCAGGGTACAGGGTGCAGGCATGGAATGATTAGGACAAGAAAATGCCAACTTTCTAACAGTGCAAAAAGATCAATTGATGGACAGAAGGCAGAACAATGTCATACATACACCCCAGTACAGAGATCTGGGCCTAAATCCATCATTTTTTTGCTCACCATGCCATTCTAGTTTGAACCCAGCCATATGCAATTCAGTCTTGACCCTGCAACTGTGTGTCTTTAACTTTCTAACAGTGTCATTTTCAGAATTGCCACTGAAAATCCAACTTTAATATTAAAAAGGGCTTTAGATTACAATTCTTTAGAGAGCAAACTAACTTTCTGACTTGTTTCCAATTGAAAGTTATCACTTATTAAATGTAATAAGGTAACCCAAGGTTACCCTATGGGAGAGGCAGGTCTTGCAGTAGACAAAAACGAATGTAAGAATTTTTCACTACCCGGACATGTAAAAGTTAAAAGTACATATCCAACTTTTTAAATTCACTGCACCCTGCCCTTTCTGCTGTTAAGGGCCACCCTATAGTGGCTTATTTGTATTAAAAACAAAGGTCCAGGCGAAGCAAAATAAGTATTTTGCCAGGTAGAAATTGCAGTTTAGAAATGCACACGCTGGCTGCAATGGCAGGCCTGGGACATGTTTAAAAGGGCTACTTAAGTGGGTGTCACAAAGAGGGCTGCAGACCCAATTGTAGCATTTAATTTACAGACCCTGGGTACATGTAATACTACTTTAATCGGGACTAGGGAAGTAAATTTAATGTGCCAACTGGATGCAAACTTATGTTACCATGTTTTGGGGAGAGAGCATAGG